>NC_054476.1:88901660-90199785 GCF_017639515.1 Carcharodon carcharias | reverse complement strand
AACATTCTGGAATGAGGAGAGTTAGACCTGTAATCGGGGCGCATCGAATACTTAGCTTCTAATACTGGCCGTTATATTTTCCACATCCAGGACTTTCACCTTGAGGTGGAATCTTCTTTCGTTCTAAACTTTCAGCATTGGTCTTAGCTCTTAAATGTCAAAATTTGAGGCTCTGTCAGCTATATATTGATTTTTGTTGGTAAACGTAATATTAGAAGGATGAATGGAAGGAGATGCCTGAAACCTTTTCCTGACTTTTGTCTTCCAGGCCAGGCTATTGTAAGTTCTGCAGGTAAATCTGGCCTCTGTAATTTCACCCTATGTACTAAGAGTTGTGAAATTTTGAAGTACACGGGAAAATGTGAAACCACCACAGCGCCCAGCACTACACTAGAATCTACAACAACAGTAACAGTGACTCCCACCACTACAGAAACAACAACATGCTCCTGTACAGCCAATGGACAAATATTATCACCCGGTAAGTGTATCAATTATTAAATATCTGACATAATCATTTGCCACAAGAGAATACAGTCAATCACGTCTAATATCCAGCATGATTGTATGCAATAATTGACAAAGTTTGTTGATGTGAAGATCCAGACCTCTCCTTCACGTTCTTGGATACAAAGTCAATGATCCCGTGAATAATTAGGCATCCGTTCCCAGGATTATTTGTATTGAAATTTGGCATCTGTCCATTTCGAATTGTAATTTGAAATCTCCATAAGTTTTCAACTGAGAGAATCATCCCTTGGAGAAATGGACATCTTCATGCTCTGCACATCTGAAACAATGATTCCAGATTTCACATTCACGTTCACACGCCAATGGTTAAAGATACTAAATGTTTCCACACAGGTTGCTGTGCTCTACTTGTTGCTCTGTGTCCCACTGGATTTTGAAAATCAACATTGTGTCAATGGAGAGACGCCGAGCGAGGTCCAATCAGTAATGTCTGTACTCTCATTCTGCATTTCCAGCAAAAGTATCGCCTGTTCAGAAAGTTTGCACAAATTGGGCAATTATCTAACACTCAGCACTATTGACTTCTTCATTTAGTCAATCAGTTATCAGTGTTTTGTGCTGCAATGAATATGTCCAAATGATTGTTCATTCAGGCAGAGACATAACATCAGTTGTACGGGTGGCACGAGTTTCACGCTGTCCCCAAATTTCTCTGTTTTGCTCACTTTTGTGTTTTGCTCAAACAGAAGCTCTCTACAGCCCCCAATTCGCTCTTTAGAAACCCATTTAAGGTGTATCAACATTGTTCAGTCCACATTTGTAAACCAAACCCAAACAATAGCAGAATCATTTCACATTCTCGAAAGAGGAGAGTTCGACCTGCAATTGGAGCTCATGAAATATTTAGGTTCTAATATTGGCCGTTATATTTTCCACGTCCATGACTATAACCTTGAGGTGGAATCTTCTTTTGTTCTAAACATTCAGCAATGATCTCAGCTCTTAAATGTCAAATTAAGAGGCTGTGTCAGCGATATGTTTAATTTTGTTGGTAAGCGTAATATCAGAGTGATGAATGGAAGGAGATGGCTGAAACTTTTCCTGACTTTTGTCTTCCAGGCCAGGCCATAGTAAGTTCTGCAGGTAAATCCGGCCTCTGTAATTTCACTCTATGTACTACGAGTTGTGAAATTTTGAAGTACACGGGAAAATGTGAAACCACCACTGTGCCCACCACTACACTGGAATCTACAACAACAGTAACAGTAACTCCCACCACTACAGAAACAACAACATGCTCCTGTACAGCCAATGGACAAATATTATCACCCGGTAAGTGTATCGGTTATTAAGTATCTGACACATGCACTCTTCACACAAGAAGCCTGAAAATCAGGTCAATTATCTTTCACGATTGTCTGCAATAATTGACACAGCTTATTGACATGAAGTTCCAGTTCTCTCCTTCACATTCTTGTTCACAAGCTAGATGTTCTTGTGAATCATTAGGTCTCTCTTCTCAGAATGATCCCTAATGAAATTTGTCGCTGTCCATTTTGAAAAGTGATTTGTCGTCTCCATAAGTTTGAAAATGAGAGTAGCAGCCCTTGGAGAAATGGACATCTTCATGCTCTGCACATCTGAAACAATGATTCCAGATTTCACATTCACATTCACACAGCAATGGTTAAAGACACTGAATGCTTCCACACGAGCTGCTCACCTTCACTTCCATATTGCATTGACATTTCTCCCTTTCAAGTCAGATCTTGAAATGTATAGGATTGTTATTCGTGTAGTTTTGAATGTGAGTCCACAGTTTAGTTGTGCCACTTCAGGAGTGCCTCATACTATCAGGGGAGAGACTTGAAGATTGACTGGTGAGGAAATGTTTGGGGGCACAACCGAAAGGAATACTGCATCTTCTAGATCTCAGTACAGTCTGGACAAGAGGATAAATGTATTGTATCCCATTTGACCTTTGTTCTGTGTAAATACGTAAACCAAAGTCAAGAACCAATACGACGATTTACCAATATTATACAAATATCAGTGTTCTGAATGCAACATGAGCTGATGAAAAATAGAGTGCCAAATTTTGGACATTATGTTTTGAATAGCCCAAGCGAATACTTTGATGTTTAATCTTCTTTCATTGGAACCATAGAGCCTTGTTGTTAGCTGTTAATGTGCAATCATGAGTCACTGCCACCTGTATATTTACATGTGGAATAATTTTAAATGAGTGAAAAATTGCCATGAGATGTTTGAAACCATTTGTTGAACTTTGTCTTCCAGGCCAGGCTATAGTGAGTTCTGCAGGTAAATCCGGCCTCTGTAATTTCACTCTATGTACTAAGAGTTGTGAAATTTTGAAGTACACGGGAAAATGTGAAACCACTACAGTGCCCACCACTACACTCGAATCTAAAACAACAGTAACAGTGACTCCCACTACTACAGAAACAACAACATGCTCCTGTACAGCCAATGGACAAATATTATCACCCGGTAAGTGTATCAGTTATTAAATATCTGACACAAACATTTGCCACAAGAGGATACTGTCAATCATATCTATTATCCAGCATGATAGTATGCAATAATTGACACAGTTTGTTGATGTGAAGTTCCAGACCTCTCCTTCACATGCTTGGACACAAAGTGGATGTTCTTCTGAATAATTAGGCATCTGTTCCCAGGATTATTGGGATTGAAATTTGTCATCTGTCCCATTCAAAATGTGATTTGACGTCTCCATAAGTATTCAACCGAGAGAATCAGCCCTTGGAGAAATGGACATCTTCATGCTTTGCACATCTGAAATAATGATTCCAGTTTTCAAATTCACATTCAGACGCCAAAGATTAAAGATATTAAATGTCCACACAAGTTGCTGTGCTCTACTTGTTGCTCTATGTCCCCCTGGACTTGAGGAATACAACATGGTGTCAATGGAGAGACACCGAGCGAGTTCCAAGCTTTAATGTTCTTACTCTCATTCTGCATTTCCAGAAAAAAGTCTCGCCTGTTTGGAAAGTCTGTACAAATTGGGCAACTTTCTAATGATCAGCACTTTTGACTGCTTCATTTAGTCAATCAGTTATCAGTGTATTGTTCTGCACTGAATATATCCATATGATTGTTCGTTCAGGCAGAGACATTATATTGGTTGAACGAATGGCATAATTTTCACACTGTCCCCAAATTTCTAAGTTTTGCTCACTTTTGTGTTTTGCTCAAACAGAAGCTCTCTGCAGCCCCCAATTCGCTCTTTAGAAACCCATTTAACATGTATCAACATTGTTCAGTCCACATTTTTAAACCAAACACAAAGAATTGCAATATCATTTAACATTCTGGAATGAGGAGAGTTAGACCTGTAATCGGGGCGCATCGAATACTTAGCATCTAATACTGGCCATGATATTTTCCACATGCAGGACTTTGACCTTGAGGTGGAATCTTCTTTCGTTCTAAACTTTCAGCATTGGTCTTAGCTCTTAAATGTCAAACTATGAGGCTCTGTCAGCTATATATTGATTTTTGTTGGTAAGCGTAATATTAGAAGGATGAATGGAAGGAGATGCCTGAAACCTTTTCCTGACTTTTGTCTTCCAGGCCAGGCTATCGTAAGTTCTGCAGGTAAATCTGGCCTCTGTAATTTCACTCTATGTACTAAGAGTTGTGAAATTTTGAAGTACACGGGAAAATGTGAAACCACCACAGCACCCAGCACTACACTAGAATCTACAACAACAGTAACAGTGACTCCCACCACTACAGAAACAACAACATGCTCCTGTGCAGCCAATGGACAAATATTATCACCCGGTAAGTGTATCAATTATTAAATATCTGACATAATCATTAGCCACAAGAGAATACAGTCAATCACGTCTAATATCCAGCATGATTGTATGCAATAATTGACACAGTTTGTTGATGTGAAGATCCAGACCTCTCCTTCACGTTCTTGGATACAAAGTCAATGTTCCCGTGAATAATTAGGCATCCGTTCCCAGGATTATTTGTATTGAAATTTGGCATCTGTCCATTTCGAATTGTAATTTGAAATCTCCATAAGTTTTCAACTGAGAGAATCGTCCCTTGGAGAAATGGATATCTTCATGCTCTGCACATCTGAAACAATGATTCCAGATTTCACATTCACGTTCACACGCCAATGGTTAAAGATACTAAATGTTTCCACACAGGTTGCTGTGCTCTACTTGTTGCTCTGTGTCCCACTGGATTTTGAAAATCAACATTGTGTCAATGGAGAGACGCCAAGCGAGGTCCAATCAGTAATGTTTGTACTCTCATTCTACATTTCCAGCAAAAGTATCGCCTGTTCAGAAAGTTTGCACAAATTGGGCAATTATCTAACACTCAGCACTATTGACTTCTTCATTTAGTCAATCAGTTATCAGTGTCTTGTGCTGCACTGAATATGTCCAAATGATTGTTCATTCAGGCAGAGACATAATATCAGTTGTACGGGTGGCACAAGTTTCACGCTGTCCCCAAATTTCTCTGTTTTGCTCACTTTTGTGTTTTGCTCAAACAGAAGCTCTCTACAGCCCCCAATTCGCTCTTTAGAAACCCATTTAAGGTGTATCAACATTGTTCAGTCCACACTTGTAAATCAAACCCAAACAATAGCAGAATCATTTAACATTCTCGAAAGAGGAGAGTTCGACCTGCAATTGGAGCTCATGAAATATTTAGGTTCTAATATTGGCCGTTATATTTTCCACGTCCATGACTATAACCTTGAGGTGGAATCTACTTTTGTTCTAAACATTCAGCAATGATCTCAGCTCTTAAATGTCAAATTAAGAGGCTGTGTCAGCGATATGTTTAATTTTGTTGGTAAGCGGAATATCAGAGTGATGAATGGAAGGAGATGGCTGAAACTTTTCCTGACTTTTGTCTTCCAGGCCAGGCCATAGTAAGTTCTGCAGGTAAATCCGGCCTCTGTAATTTCACTCTATGTACTACGAGTTGTGAAATTTTGAAGTACACGGGAAAATGTGAAACCACCACTGTGCCCACCACTACACTGGAATCTACAACAACAGTAACAGTAACTCCCACCACTACAGAAACAACAACATGCTCCTGTACAGCCAATGGACAAATATTATCACCCGGTAAGTGTATCAGTTATTAAACATCTGACACAAACATTTGCCACAAGAGGATACTGTCAATCATATCTATTATCCAGCATGATAGTATGCAATAATTGACACAGTTTGTTGATGTGAAGTTCCAGACCTCTCCTTCACATTCTTGGACACAAAGTGGATGTTCTTCTGAACAATTAGGCATCTGTTCCCAGGATTATTTGTATTGAAATTTGTCGTCTGTCCCATTCAAAATGTGATTTGACGTCTCCATAAGTATTCAACCGTGAGAATCAGCCCTTGGAGAAATGGACATCTTCATGCTTTGCACATCTGAAATAATGATTCCAGTTTTCAAATTCACATTCACACGCCAAAGATTAAAGATATTAAATGTCCACACAAGTTGCTGTGCTCTACTTGTTGCTCTCCTTCCCCCTGGACTTGAGGAATACAACATGGTGTCAATGGAGAGACACCGAGCGAGGTCCAAGCTTTAATGTTCTTACTGTCATTCTGCATTTCCAGAAAAAGGTCTCGCCTGTTTGGAAAGTCCGTACAAATTGGGCAACTTTCTAATGATCAGCACTTTTGACTGCTTCATTTAGTCAATCAGTTATCAGTGTATTGTTCTGCACTGAATATATCCATATGATTGTTCGTTCAGGCAGAGACATTATATTGGTTGAACGAATGGCATAATTTTCACACTGTCCCTAAATTTCTAAGTTTTGCTCACTTTTGTGTTTTGCTCAAACAGAAGCTCTCTGCAGCCCCCAATTCGCTCTTTAGAAACCCATTTAACATGTATCAACATTGTTCAGTCCACATTTTTAAACCAAACACAAAGAATTGCAATATCATTTAACATTCTGGAATGAGGAGAGTTAGACCTGTAATCGGGGCGCATCGAATACTTAGCATCTAATACTGGCCATTATATTTTCCACATCCATGACTTTGACCTTGAGGTGGAATCTTCTTTCGTTCTAAACTTTCAGCATTGGTCTTAGCTCTTAAATGTCAAACTATGAGGCTCTGTCAGCTATATATTGATTTTTGTTGGTAAGCGTAATATTAGAAGGATGAATGGAAGGAGATGCCTGAAACCTTTTCCTGACTTTTGTCTTCCAGGCCAGGCTATTGTAAGTTCTGCAGGTAAATCTGGCCTCTGCAATTTCACTCTATGTACTAAGAGTTGTGAAATCTTGAAGTACACGGGAAAATGTGAAACCACCACAGCACCCAGCACTACACTAGAATCTACAACAACAGTAACAGTGACTCCCACCACTACAGAAACAACAACATGCTCCTGTGCAGCCAATGGACAAATATTATCACCCGGTAAGTGTATCAATTATTAAATATCTGACATAATCATTTGCCACAAGAGAATACAGTCAATCACGTCTAATATCCAGCATGATTGTATGCAATAATTGACACAGTTTGTTGATGTGAAGATCCAGACCTCTCCTTCACGTTCTTGGATACAAAGTCAATGTTCCCGTGAATAATTAGGCATCCGTTCCCAGGATTATTTGTATTGAAATTTGGCATCTTCTATTTCGAATTGTAATTTGAAATCTCCATAAGTTTTCAACTGAGAGAATCGTCCCTTGGAGAAATGGACATCTTCATGCTCTGCACATCTGAAACAATGATTCCAGATTTCACATTCACGTTCACACGCCAATGGTTAAAGATACTAAATGTTTCCACACAGGTTGCTGTGCTCTACTTGTTGCTCTGTGTCCCACTGGATTTTGAAAATCAACATTGTGTCACTGGAGAGACGCCGAGCGAGGTCCAATCAGTAATGTTTGTACTCTCATTCTACATTTCCAGCAAAAGTATCGCCTGTTCAGAAAGTTTGCAAAATTGGGCAATTATCTAACACACAGCACTATTGACTTCTTCATTTAGTCAATCAGTTATCAGTGTCTTGTGCTGCACTGAATATGTCCAAATGATTGATCATTCAGGCAGAGACATAATATCAGTTGTACGGGTGGCACAAGTTTCACGCTGTCCCCAAATTTCTCTGTTTTGCTCACTTTTGTGTTTTGCTCAAACAGAAGCTCTCTACAGCCCCCAATTCGCTCTTTAGAAACCCATTTAAGGTGTATCAACATTGTTCAGTCCACACTTGTAAACCAAACCCAAACAATAGCAGAATCATTTAACATTCTCGAAAGAGGAGAGTTCGACCTGCAATTGGAGCTCATGAAATATTTAGGTTCTAATATTGGCCGTTATATTTTCCACGTCCATGACTATAACCTTGAGGTGGAATCTTCTTTTGTTCTAAACATTCAGCAATGATCTCAGCTCTTAAATGTCAAATTAAGAGGCTGTGTCAGCGATATGTTTAATTTTGTTGGTAAGCGTAATATCAGAGTGATGAATGGAAGGAGATGGCTGAAACTTTTCCTGACTTTTGTCTTCCAGGCCAGGCCATAGTAAGTTCTGCAGGTAAATCCGGCCTCTGTAATTTCACTCTATGTACTACGAGTTGTGAAATTTTGAAGTACACGGGAAAATGTGAAACCACCACTGTGCCCACCACTACACTGGAATCTACAACAACAGTAACAGTAACTCCCACCACTACAGAAACAACAACATGCTCCTGTACAGCCAATGGACAAATATTATCACCCGGTAAGTGTATCCGTTATTAAAAATCTGACACATGCACTCATCACACAAGAAGCCTGAAAATCAGGTCAATTATCTTTCACGATTGTCTGCAATAATTGACACATCTTATTGACATGAAGTTCCAGTTCTCTCCTTCACATTCTTGTTCACAAGCTAGATGTTCTTGTGAATCATTAGGTATCTCTTCCCAGAATGATCCCAAATGAAAGTTGTCGCTGTCCATTTCGAAAAGTGATTTGTCGTCTCCATAAGTTTGAAAATGAGAGTAGCAGCCCTTGGAGAAATGGACATCTTCATGCTCTGCACATCTGAAACAATGATTCCAGATTTCACATTCACAATCACACAGCAATGGTTAAAGTCACTGAATGCTTCCACACGAGCTGCTCACCTTCACTTCCATATTGCTTTGACATTTCTCCCTTTCAAGTCAGATCTTGAAATGTATAGGATTGTTATTCGTGTAGTTTTGAATGTGAGTCCACAGTTTAGTTGTACAACTTCAGGAGTGCCTCATACTATCAGGGGAGAGACTTGAAGATTGACTGGTGAGGAAATGTTTGGGGGCACAACCGAAAGGAATACTGCATCTTCTAGATCTCAGAACAGTCTGGACAAGAGGATAAATGTATTTTATCCCATTTGACCTTTGTTCTGTGTAAATACGTAAACCAAAGTCAAGAACCAGTACGACGATTTACCAATATTATACAAATATCAGTGTTCTGAATGCAACATGAGCTGATGAAAAATAGAGTGCCAAATTTTGGACATTCTGTTTTGAATAGCCCAAGCGAATACTTTGATGTTTAATCTTCTTTCATTGGAACCATAGAGCCTTGTTCTTAGCTGTTAATGGGCAATCATGAGTCACTGCCACCTGTATATTTACATGTGGAATAATATAATGTGAGTGAAGAATTGCCATGAGATGTTTGAAACATTTTGTTGAACTTTGTCTTCCAGGCCAGGCTATAGTGAGTTCTGCAGGTAAATCCGGCCTCTGTAATTTCACTCTATGTACTAAGAGTTGTGAAATTTTGAAGTACACGGGAAAATGTGAAACCACTACAGTGCCCACCACTACACTCGAATCTAAAACAACAGTAACAGTGACTCCCACTACTACAGAAACAACAACATGCTCCTGTACAGCCAATGGACAAATATTATCACCCGGTAAGTGTATCAGTTATTAAATATCTGACACAATCATTTGCCACAAGAGGATACTGTCAATCATATCTATTATCCAGCATGATAGTATGCAATAATTGACACAGTTTGTTGATGTGAAGTTCCAGACCTCTCCTTCACATTCTTGGACACAAAGTGGATGTTCTTCTGAATAATCAGGCATCTGTTCCCAGGATTATTTGTATTGAAATTTGTCGTCTGTCCCATTCAAAATGTGATTTGACGTCTCCATAAGTATTCAACCGTGAGAATCAGCCCTTGTAGAAATGGACATCTTCATGCTTTGCACATCTGAAATAATGATTCCAGTTTTCAAATTCACATTCACACGCCAAAGATTAAAGATATTAAATGTCCACACAAGTTGCTGTGCTCTACTTGTTGCTCTATGTCCCCCTGGACTTGAGGAATACAACATGGTGTCAATGGAGAGACACCGACCGAGGTCCAAGATTTAATGTTCTTACTCTCATTCTGCATTTCCAGAAAAAAGTCTCGCCTGTTTGGAAAGTCCGTACAAATTGGGCAACTTTCTAATGATCAGCACTTTTGACTGCTTCATTTAGTCAATCAGTTATCAGTGTATTGTTCTGCACTGAATATATCCATATGATTGTTCGTTCAGGCAGAGACATTATATTGGTTGAACGAATGGCATAATTTTCACACTGTCCCCAAATTTCTAAGTTTTGCTCACTTTTGTGTTTTGCTCAAACAGAAGCTCTCTGCAGCCCCCAATTCGCTCTTTAGAAACCCATTTAACATGTATCAACATTGTTCAGTCCACATTTTTAAACCAAACACAAAGAATTGCAATATCATTTAACATTCTGGAATGAGGAGAGTTAGACCTGTAATCGGGGCGCATCAAATACTTAGCGTCTAATACGGGCCATTATATTTTCCACATGCAGGACTTTGACCTTGAGGTGGAATCTTCTTTCGTTCTAAACTTTCAGCATTGGTCTTAGCTCTTAAATGTCAAACTATGAGGCTCTGTCCGCTATATATTGATTTTTGTTGGTAAGCGTAATATTAGAAGGATGAATGGAAGGAGATGCCTGAAACCTTTTCCTGACTTTTGTCTTCCAGGCCAGGCTATTGTAAGTTCTGCAGGTAAATCTGGCCTCTGTAATTTCACTCTATGTACTAAGAGTTGTGAAATTTTGAAGTACACGGGAAAATGTGAAACCACCACAGCGCCCAGCACTACACTCGAATCTAAAACAACAGTAACAGTGACTCCCACTACTACAGAAACAACAACATGCTCCTGTACAGCCAATGGACAAATATTATCACCCGGTAAGTGTATCAATTATTAAATATCTGACATAATCATTTGCCACAAGAGAATGCTGTCAATCACGTCTAATATCCAGCATGATTGTATGCAATAATTGACACAGTTTGTTGATGTGAAGATCCAAACCTCTCCTTCACGTTCTTGGATACAAAGTCAATGTTCCCGTGAATAATTAGGCATCCGTTCCCAGGATTATTTGTATTGAAATTTGGCATCTGTCCATTTCGAATTGTAATTTGAAATCTCCATAAGTTTTCAACTGAGAGAATCGTCCATTGGAGAAATGGACATCTTCATACTCTGCACATCTGAAACAATGATTCCAGATTTCACATTCACGTTCACACGCCAATGGTTAAAGATACTAAATGTTTCCACACAGGTTGCTGTGCTCTACTTGTTGCTCTGTGTCCCACTGGATTTTGAAAATCAACATTGTGTCACTGGAGAGACGCCGAGCGAGGTCCATTCAGTAATGTTTGTACTCTCATTCTACATTTCCAGCAAAAGTATCGCCTGTTCAGAAAGTTTGCAAAATTGGGCAATTATCTAACACACAGCACTATTGACTTCTTCATTTAGTCAATCAGTTATCAGTGTCTTGTGCTGCACTGAATATGTCCAAATGATTGTTCATTCAGGCAGAGACATAACATCAGTTGTACGGGTGGCACAAGTTTCACGCTGTCCCCAAATTTCTCTGTTTTGCTCACTTTTGTGTTTTGCTCAAACAGAAGCTCTCTACAGCCCCCATTTCGCTCTTTAGAAACCCATTTAAGGTGTATCAACATTGTTCAGTCCACATTTGTAAACCAAACCCAAACAATAGCAGAATCATTTAACATTCTCGAAAGAGGAGAGTTCGACCTGCAATTGGAGCTCATGAAATATTTAGGTTCTAATATTGGCCGTTATATTTTCCACGTCCATGACTATAACCTTGAGGTGGAATCTTCTTTTGTTCTAAACATTCAGCAATGATCTCAGCTCTTAAATGTCAAATTAAGAGGCTGTGTCAGCGATATGTTTAATTTTGTTGGTAAGCGTAATATCAGAGTGATGAATGGAAGGAGATGGCTGAAACTTTTCCTGACTTTTGTCTTCCAGGCCAGGCCATAGTAAGTTCTGCAGGTAAATCCGGCCTCTGTAATTTCACTCTATGTACTACGAGTTGTGAAATTTTGAAGTACACGGGAAAATGTGAAACCACCACTGTGCCCACCACTACACTGGAATCTACAACAACAGTAACAGTAACTCCCACCACTACAGAAACAACAACATGCTCCTGTACAGCCAATGGACAAATATTATCACCCGGTAAGTGTATCCTTTATTAAAAATCTGACACATGCACTCGTCACACAAGAAGCCTGAAAATCAGGTCAATTATCTTTCACGATTGTCTGCAATAATTGACACAGCTTATTGAAGTTCCAGTTCTCTCCTTCACATTCTTGTTCACAAGCTAGATGTTCTTGTGAATCATTAGGTATCTCTTCTCAGAATGATCCCTAATGAAAGTTGTCGCTGTCCATTTCGAAAAGTGATTTGTCGTCTCCATAAGTTTGAAAATGAGAGTAGCAGCCCTTGGAGAAATGGACATCTTCATGCTCTGCACATCTGAAACAATGATTCCAGATTTCACATTCACATTCACACAGCAATGGTTAAAGACACTGAATGCTTCCACACGAGCTGCTCACCTTCACTTCCATATTGCTTTGACATTTCTCCCTTTCAAGTCAGATCTTGAAATGTATAGGATTGTTATTCGTGTAGTTTTGAATGTGAGTCCACAGTTTAGTTGTGCCACTTCAGGAGTGCCTCATACTATCAGGGGAGAGACTTGAAGATTGACTGGTGAGGAAATGTTTGGGGGCACAACCGAAAGGAATACTGCATCTTCTAGATCTCAGTACAGTCTGGACAAGAGGATAAATGTATTTTATCCCATTTGACCTTTGTTCTGTGTAAATACGGAAACCAAAGTCAAGAACCAATACGACGATTTACCAATATTATACAAATATCAGTGTTCTGAATGCAACATGAGCTGATGAAAAATAGAGTGCCAAATTTTGGACATTATGTTTTGAATACCCAAGCGAATACTTTGATGTTTAATCTTCTTTCATTGGAACCATAGAGCCTTGTTCTTAGCTGTTAATGGGCAATCATGAGTCACTGCCACCTGTATATTTACATGTGGAATAATATAATATGAGTGAAGAATTGCCATGAGATGTTTGAAACATTTTGTTGAACTTTGTCTTCCAGGCCAGGCTATAGTGAGTTCTGCAGGTAAATCCAGCCTCTGTAATTTCACTCTATGTACAAAGAGTTGTGAAATTTTGAAGTACACGGGAAAATGTGAATCCACTACAGTGCCCACCACTACACTCGAATCTAAAACAACAGTAATAGTGACTCCCACTACTACAGAAACAACAACATGCTCCTGTACAGCCAATGGACAAATATTATCACCCGGTAAGTGTATCAGTTATTAAATATCTGACACAAACATTTGCCACAAGAGGATACTGTCAATTATATCTATTATCCAGCATGATAGTATGCAATAATTGACACAGTTTGTTGATGTGATGTTCCAGACCTCTCCTTCACATTCTTGGACACAAAGTGGATGTTCTTCTGAATAATTAGGCATCTGTTCCCAGGATTATTTGTATTGAAATTTGTCATCTGTCCCATTCAAAATGTGATTTGACATCTCCATAAGTATTCAACCGAGAGAATCAGCCCTTGGAGAAATGGACATCTTCATGCTTTGCACATCTGAAATAATGATTCCAGTTTTCAAATTCACATTCACACGCCAAAGATTAAAGATATTAAATGTCCACACAAGTTGCTGTGCTCTACTTGTTGCTCTCTGTCCCCCTGGACTTGAGGAATACAACATGGTGTCAATGGAGAGACACCGAGCGAGGTCCAAGCTTTAATGTTCTTACTCTCATTCTGCATTTCCAGACAAAAGTCTCGCCTGTTTGGAAAGTCCGTACAAATTGGGCAACTTTCTAATGATCAGCACTTTTGACTGCTTCATTTAGTCAATCAGTTATCAGTGTATTGTTCTGCACTGAATATATCCATATGATTGTTCGTTCAGGCAGAGACATTGTATTGGTTGAACGAATGGTATAATTTTCACACTGTCCCCAAATTTCTAAGTTTTGCTCACTTTTGTGTTTTGCTCAAACAGAAGCTCTCTGCAGCCCCCAATTCGCTCTTTAGAAACCCATTTAACATGTATCAACATTGTTCAGTCCACATTTTTAAACCAAACACAAACAATTGCAATATCATTTAACATTCTGAAATGAGGAGAGTTAGACCTGAAATCGGGGCGCATGAAATACTTAGCTTCTAATACTGGCCGTTATATTTTCCACATGCAGGACTTTCACCTTGAGGTGGAATCTTCTTTCGTTCTAAAATTTCAGCATTGGTCTTAGCTCTTAAATGTCAAAATTTGAGGCTCTGTCAGCTATATATTGATTTTTGTTGGTAAGCGTAATATTAGAAGGATGAATGGAAGGAGATGCCTGAAACCTTTTCCTGACTTTTGTCTTCCAGGCCAGGCTATTGTAAGTTCTGCAGGTAAATCTGGCCTCTGTAATTTCACTCTATGTACTAAGAGTTGTGAAATTTTGAAGTACACGGGAAAATGTGAAACCACCACAGCGCCCAGCACTACACTAGAATCTACAACAACAGTAACAGTGACTCCCACCACTACAGAAACAACAACATGCTCCTGTACAGCCAATGGACAAATATTATCACCCGGTAAGTGTATCAATTATTAAATATCTGACATAATCATTTGCCACAAGAGAATACAGTCAATCACGTCTAATATCCAGCATGATTGTATGCAATAATTGACACAGTTTGTTGATGTGAAGATCCAGACCTCTCCTTCACGTTCTTGGATACAAAGTCAATGTTCCCGTGAATAATTAGGCATCCGTTCCCAGGATTATTTGTATTGAAATTTGGCATCTGTCCATTTCGAATTGTAATTTGAAATCTCCATAAGTTTTCAACTGAGAGAATCATCCCTTGGAGAAATGGACATCTTCATGATCTGCACATCTGAAACAATGATTCCAGATTTCACATTCACGTTCACACGCCAATGGTTAAAGATACTAAATGTTTCCACACAGGTTGCTGTGCTCTACTTGTTGCTCTGTGTCCCACTGGATTTTGAAAATCAACATTGTGTCAATGGAGAGACGCCGAGCGAGGTCCAATCAGTAATGTTTGTACTCTCATTCTACATTTCCAGCAAAAGTATCGCCTGTTCAGAAAGTTTGCACAAATTGGGCAATTTTCTAACACTCAGCACTATTGACTTCTTCATTTAGTCAATCAGTTATCAGTGTCTTGTGCTGCACTGAATATGTCCAAATGATTGTTCATTCAGGCAGAGACATAACATCAGTTGTACGGGTGGCACAAGTTTCACGCTGTCCCCAAATTTCTCTGTTTTGCTCACTTTTGTGTTTTGCTCAAACAGAAGCTCTCTACAGCCCCCAATTCGCTCTTTAGAAACCCATTTAAGGTGTATCAACATTGTTCAGTCCACATTTGTAAACCAAACCCAAACAATAGCAGAATCATTTAACATTCTCGAAAGAGGAGAGTTCGACCTGCAATTGGAGCTCATGAAATATTTAGGTTCTAATATTGGCCGTTATATTTTCCACGTCCATGACTATAACCTTGAGGTGGAATCTTCTTTTGTTCTAAACATTCAGCAATGATCTCAGCTCTTAAATGTCAAATTAAGAGGCTGTGTCAGCGATATGTTTAATTTTGTTGGTAAGCGTAATATCAGAGTGATGAATGGAAGGAGATGGCTGAAACTTTTCCTGACTTTTGTCTTCCAGGCCAGGCCATAGTAAGTTCTGCAGGTAAATCCGGCCTCTGTAATTTCACTCTATGTACTACGAGTTGTGAAATTTTGAAGTACACGGGAAAATGTGAAACCACCACTGTGCCCACCACTACACTGGAATCTACAACAACAGTAACAGTAACTCCCACCACTACAGAAACAACAACATGCTCCTGTACAGCCAATGGACAAATATTATCACCCGGTAAGTGTATCCGTTATTAAAAATCTGACACATGCACTCGTCACACAAGAAGCCTGAAAATCAGGTCAATTATCTTTCACGATTGTCTGCAATAATTGACACAGCTTATTGACATGAAGTTCCAGTTCTCTCCTTCACATTCTTGTTCACAAGCTAGATGTTCTTGTGAATCATTAGGTATCTCTTCTCAGAATGATCCCTAATGAAAGTTGTCGCTGTCCATTTCGAAAAGTGATTTGTCGTCTCCATAAGTTTGAAAATGAGAGTAGCAGCCCTTGGAGAAATGGACATCTTCATGCTCTGCACATCTGAAACAATGATTCCAGATTTCACATTCACATTCACACAGCAATGGTTAAAGACACTGAATGCTTCCACACGAGCTGCTCACCTTCACTTCCATATTGCTTTGACATTTCTCCCTTTCAAGTCAGATCTTGAAATGTATAGGATTGTTATTCGTGTAGTTTTGAATGTGAGTCCACAGTTTAGTTGTGCCACTTCAGGAGTGCCTCATACTATCAGGGGAGAGACTTGAAGATTGACTGGTGAGGAAATGTTTGGGGGCACAACCGAAAGGAATACTGCATCTTCTAGATCTCAGTACAGTCTGGACAAGAGGATAAATGTATTGTATCCCATTTGACCTTTGTTCTGTGTAAATACGTAAACCAAAGTCAAGAACCAATACGACGATTTACCAATATTATACAAATATCAGTGTTCTGAATGCAACATGAGCTGATGAAAAATAGAGTGCCAAATTTTGGAAATTCTGTTTTGAATAGCCCAAGCGAATACTTTGATGTTTAATCTTCTTTCATTGGAACCATAGAGCCTTGTTCTTAGCTGTTAATGGGCAATCATGAGTCACTGCCACCTGTATATTTACATGTGGAATAATATAATATGAGTGAAGAATTGCCATGAGATGTTTGAAACATTTTGTTGAACTTTGTCTTCCAGGCCAGGCTATAGTGAGTTCTGCAGGTAAATCCGGCCTCTGTAATTTCACTCTATGTACTAAGAGTTGTGAAATTTTGAAGTACACGGGAAAATGTGAAACAACTACAGTGCCCACCAATACACTCGAATCTAAAACAACAGTAACAGTGACTCCCACTACTACAGAAACAACAACATGCTCCTGTACAGCCAATGGACAAATATTATCACCCGGTAAGTGTTTCAGTTATTAAATATCTGACACAAACATTTGCCACAAGAGGATACTGTCAATCATATCTATTATCCAGCATGATAGTATGCAATAATTGACACAGTTTGTTGATGTGAAGTTCCAGACCTCTCCTTCACATTCTTGGACACAAAGTGGATGTTCTTCTGAATAATTAGGCATCTGTTCCCAGGATTATTTGTATTGAAATTTGTCATCTGTCCCATTCAAAATGTGATTTGACGTCTCCATAAGTATTCAACCGAGAGAATCAGCCCTTGGAGAAATGGACATCTTCATGCTTTGCACATCTGAAATAATGATTCCAGTTTTCAAATTCACATTCACACGCCAAAGATTAAAGATATTAAATGTCCACACAAGTTGCTGTGCTCTACTTGTTGCTCTATGTCCCCCTGGACTTGAGGAATACAACATGGTGTCAATGGAGAGACACCGACCGAGGTCCAAGATTTAATGTTCTTACTCTCATTCTGCATTTCCAGAAAAAAGTCTCGCCTGTTTGGAAAGTCCGTACAAATTGGGCAACTTTCTAATGATCAGCACTTTTGACTGCTTCATTTAGTCAATCAGTTATCAGTGTATTGTTCTGCACTGAATATATCCATATGATTGTTCGTTCAGGCAGAGACATTGTATTGGTTGAACGAATGGTATAATTTTCACACTGTCCCCAAATTTCTAAGTTTTGCTCACTTTTGTGTTTTGCTCAAACAGAAGCTCTCTGCAGCCCCCAATTCGCTCTTTAGAAACCCATTTAACATGTATCAACATTGTTCAGTCCACATTTTTAAACTAAACACAAAAAATTGCAATATCATTTAACATTCTGGAATGAGGAGAGTTAGACCTGTAATCGGGGCGCATGAAATACTTAGCTTCTAATACTGGCCGTTATATTTTCCATATCCAGGACTTTCACCTTGAGGTGGAATCTTCTTTCGTTCTAAACTTTCAGCATTGGTCTTAGCTCTTAAATGTCAAAATTTGAGGCTCTGTCAGCTATATATTGATTTTTGTTGGTAAGCGTAATATTAGAAGGATGAATGGAAGGAGATGCCTGAAACCTTTTCCTGACTTTTGTCTTCCAGGCCAGGCTATTGTAAGTTCTGCAGGTAAATCTGGCCTCTGTAATTTCACTCTATGTACTAAGAGTTGTGAAATTTTGAAGTACACGGGAAAATGTGAAACCACCACAGCGCCCAGCACTACACTAGAATCTACAACAACAGTAACAGTGACTCCCACCACTACAGAAACAACAACATGCTCCTGTACAGCCAATGGACAAATATTATCACCCGGTAAGTGTATCAATTATTAAATATCTGACATAATCATTTGCCACAAGAGAATACAGTCAATCACGTCTAATATCCAGCATGATTGTATGCAATAATTGACACAGTTTGTTGATGTGAAGATCCAGACCTCTCCTTCACGTTCTTGGATACAAAGTCAATGTTCCCGTGAATAATTAGGCATCCGTTCCCAGGATTATTTGTATTGAAATTTGGCATCTGTCCATTTCGAATTGTAATTTGAAATCTCCATAAGTTTTCAACTGAGAGAATCATCCCTTGGAGAAATGGACATCTTCATGATCTGCACATCTGAAACAATGATTCCAGATTTCACATTCACGTTCACACGCCAATGGTTAAAGATACTAAATGTTTCCACACAGGTTGCTGTGCTCTACTTGTTGCTCTGTGTCCCACTGGATTTTGAAAATCAACATTGTGTCAATGGAGAGACGCCGAGCGAGGTCCAATCAGTAATGTTTGTACTCTCATTCTGCATTTCCAGCAAAAGTATCGCCTGTTCAGAAAGTTTGCACAAATTGGGCAATTTTCTAACACTCAGCACTATTGACTTCTTCATTTAGTCAATCAGTTATCAGTGTTTTGTGCTGCACTGAATATGTCCAAATGATTGTTCATTCAGGCAGAGACATAACATCAGTTGTACGGGTGGCACAAGTTTCACGCTGTCCCCAAATTTCTCTGTTTTGCTCACTTTTGTGTTTTGCTCAAACAGAAGCTCTCTACAGCCCCCAATTCGCTCTTTAGAAACCCATTTAAGGTGTATCAACATTGTTCAGTCCACATTTGTAAACCAAACCCAAACAATAGCAGAATCATTTCACATTCTCGAAAGAGGAGAGTTCGACCTGCAATTGGAGCTCATGAAATATTTAGGTTCTAATATTGGCCGTTATATTTTCCACGTCCATGACTATAACCTTGAGGTGGAATCTTCTTTTGTTCTAAACATTCAGCAATGATCTCAGCTCTTAAATGTCAAATTAAGAGGCTGTGTCAGCGATATGTTTAATTTTGTTGGTAAGCGTAATATCAGAGTGATGAATGGAAGGAGATGGCTGAAACTTTTCCTGACTTTTGTCTTCCAGGCCAGGCCATAGTAAGTTCTGCAGGTAAATCCGGCCTCTGTAATTTCACTCTATGTACTACGAGTTGTGAAATTTTGAAGTACACGGGAAAATGTGAAACCACCACTGTGCCCACCACTACACTGGAATCTACAACAACAGTAACAGTAACTCCCACCACTACAGAAACAACAACATGCTCCTGTACAGCCAATGGACAAATATTATCACCCGGTAAGTGTATCCGTTATTAAAAATCTGACACATGCACTCGTCACACAAGAAGCCTGAAAATCAGGTCAATTATCTTTCACGATTGTCTGCAATAATTGACACAGCTTATTGACATGAAGTTCCAGTTCTCTCCTTCACATTCTTGTTCACAAGCTAGATGTTCTTGTGAATCATTAGGTATCTCTTCTCAGAATGATCCCTAATGAAAGTTGTCGCTGTCCATTTCGAAAAGTGATTTGTCGTCTCCATAAGTTTGAAAATGAGAGTAGCAGCCCTTGGAGAAATGGACATCTTCATGCTCTGCACATCTGAAACAATGATTCCAGATTTCACATTCACATTCACACAGCAATGGTTAAAGACACTGAATGCTTCCACACGAGCTGCTCACCTTCACTTCCATATTGCTTTGACATTTCTCCCTTTCAAGTCAGATCTTGAAATGTATAGGATTGTCATTCGTGTAGTTTTGAATGTGAGTCCACAGTTTAGTTGTGCCACTTCAGGAGTGCCTCATACTATCAGGGGAGAGACTTGAAGATTGACTGGTGAGGAAATGTTTGGGGGCACAACCGAAAGGAATACTGCATCTTCTAGATCTCAGTACAGTCTGGACAAGAGGATAAATGTATTTTATCCCATTTGACCTTTGTTCTGTGTAAATACGTAAACCAAAGTCAAGAACCAACACGACGATTTACCAATATTATATAAATATCAGTGTTCTGAATGCAACATGAGCTGATGAAAAATAGAGTGCCAAATTTTGGACATTATGTTTTGAATAGCCCAAGCGAATACTTTGATGTTTAATCTTCTTTCATTGGAACCATAGAGCCTTGTTCTTAGCTGTTAATGGGCAATCATGAGTCACTGCCACCTGTATATTTACATGTGGAATAATATAATATCTGAGTGAAGAATTGCCATGAGATGTTTGAAACATTTTGTTGTCCTTTGTCTTCCAGGCCAGGCCATAGTGAGTTCTGCAGGTAAATCCGGCCTCTGTAATTTCACTCTATGTACTAAGAGTTGTGAAATTTTGAAGTACACGGGAAAATGTGAAACCACTACAGTGCCCACCACTACACTCGAATCTACAAAAACAGTAACAGTGACTCCCACTACTACAGAAACAACAACATGCTCCTGTACAGCCAATGGACAAATATTATCACCCGGTAAGTGTATCAGTTATTAAATATCTGACACAAACATTTGCCACAAGAGGATACTGTCAATCATATCTATTATCCAGCATGATAGTATGCAATAATTGACACAGTTTGTTGATGTGAAGTTCCAGACCTCTCCTTCACATTCTTGGACACAAAGTGGATGTTCTTCTGAATAATTAGGCATCTGTTCCCAGGATTATTTGTATTGAAATTTGTCATCTGTCCCATTCAAAATGTGATTTGACGTCTCCATAAGTATTCAACCGAGAGAATCAGCCCTTGGAGAAATGGACATCTTCATGCTTTGCACATCTGAAATAATGATTCCAGTTTTCAAATTCACATTCACACGCCAAAGATTAAAGATATTAAATGTCCACACAAGTTGCTGTGCTCTACTTGTTGCTCTCTGTCCCCCTGGACTTGAGGAATACAACATGGTGTCAATGGAGAGACACCGAGCGAGGTCCAAGCTTTAATGTTCTTACTCTCATTCTGCATTTCCAGACAAAAGTCTCGCCTGTTTGGAAAGTCCGTACAAATTGGGCAACTTTCTAATGATCAGCACTTTTGACTGCTTCATTTAGTCAATCAGTTATCAGTGTATTGTTCTGCACTGAATATATCCATATGATTGTTCGTTCAGGCAGAGACATTGTATTGGTTGAACGAATGGTATAATTTTCACACTGTCCCCAAATTTCTAAGTTTTGCTCACTTTTGTGTTTTGCTCAAACAGAAGCTCTCTGCAGCCCCCAATTCGCTCTTTAGAAACCCATTTAACATGTATCAACATTGTTCAGTCCACATTTTTAAACTAAACACAAACAATTGCAATATCATTTAACATTCTGGAATGAGGAGAGTTAGACCTGTAATCGGGGCGCAGGAAATACTTAGCTTCTAATACTGGCCGTTATATTTTCCATATCCAGGACTTTCACCTTGAGGTGGAATCTTCTTTTGTTCTAAACTTTCAGCATTGGTCTTAGCTCTTAAATGTCAAAATTTGAGGCTCTGTCAGCTATATATTGATTTTTGTTGGTAAGCGTAATATTAGAAGGATGAATGGAAGGAGATGCCTGAAACCTTTTCCTGACTTTTGTCTTCCAGGCCAGGCTATTGTAAGTTCTGCAGGTAAATCTGGCCTCTGTAATTTCACTCTATGTACTAAGAGTTGTGAAATTTTGAAGTACACGGGAAAATGTGAAACCACCACAGCGCCCAGCACTACACTAGAATCTACAACAACAGTAACAGTGACTCCCACCACTACAGAAACAACAACATGCTCCTGTACAGCCAATGGACAAATATTATCACCCGGTAAGTGTATCAATTATTAAATATCTGACATAATCATTTGCCACAAGAGAATACAGTCAATCACGTCTAATATCCAGCATGATTGTATGCAATAATTGACACAGTTTGTTGATGTGAAGATCCAGACCTCTCCTTCACGTTCTTGGATACAAAGTCAATGTTCCCGTGAATAATTAGGCATCCGTTCCCAGGATTATTTGTATTGAAATTTGGCATCTGTCCATTTCGAATTGTAATTTGAAATCTCCATAAGTTTTCAACTGAGAGAATCATCCCTTGGAGAAATGGACATCTTCATGATCTGCACATCTGAAAAAATGATTCCAGATTTCACATTCACGTTCACACGCCAATGGTTAAAGATACTAAATGTTTCCACACAGGTTGCTGTGCTCTACTTGTTGCTCTGTGTCCCACTGGATTTTGAAAATCAACATTGTGTCAATGGAGAGACGCCGAGCGAGGTCCAATCAGTAATGTTTGTACTCTCATTCTGCATTTCCAGCAAAAGTATCGCCTGTTCAGAAAGTTTGCACAAATTGGGCAATTTTCTAACACTCAGCACTATTGACTTCTTCATTTAGTCAATCAGTTATCAGTGTTTTGTGCTGCACTGAATATGTCCAAATGATTGTTCATTCAGGCAGAGACATAACATCAGTTGTACGGGTGGCACAAGTTTCACGCTGTCCCCAAATTTCTCTGTTTTGCTCACTTTTGTGTTTTGCTCAAACAGAAGCTCTCTACAGCCCCCAATTCGCTCTTTAGAAACCCATTTAAGGTGTATCAACATTGTTCAGTCCACATTTGTAAACCAAACCCAAACAATAGCAGAATCATTTAACATTCTCGAAAGAGGAGAGTTCGACCTGCAATTGGAGCTCATGAAATATTTAGGTTCTAATATTGGCCGTTATATTTTCCACGTCCATGACTATAACCTTGAGGTGGAATCTTCTTTTGTTCTAAACATTCAGCAATGATCTCAGCTCTTAAATGTCAAATTAAGAGGCTGTGTCAGCGATATGTTTAATTTTGTTGGTAAGCGTAATATCAGAGTGATGAATGGAAGGAGATGGCTGAAACTTTTCCTGACTTTTGTCTTCCAGGCCAGGCCATAGTAAGTTCTGCAGGTAAATCCGGCCTCTGTAATTTCACTCTATGTACTACGAGTTGTGAAATTTTGAAGTACACGGGAAAATGTGAAACCACCACTGTGCCCACCACTACACTGGAATCTACAACAACAGTAACAGTAACTCCCACCACTACAGAAACAACAACATGCTCCTGTACAGCCAATGGACAAATATTATCACCCGGTAAGTGTATCCGTTATTAAAAATCTGACACATGCACTCGTCACACAAGAAGCCTGAAAATCAGGTCAATTATCTTTCACGATTGTCTGCAATAATTGACACAGCTTATTGACATGAAGTTCCAGTTCTCTCCTTCACATTCTTGTTCACAAGCTAGATGTTCTTGTGAATCATTAGGTATCTCTTCCCAGCATGATCCCTAATGAAAGTTGTCGCTGTCCATTTCGAAAAGTGATTTGTCGTCTCCATAAGTTTGAAAATGAGAGTAGCAGCCCTTGGAGAAATGGACATCTTCATGCTCTGCACATCTGAAACAATGATTCCAGATTTCACATTCACATTCACACAGCAATGGTTAAAGACACTGAATGCTTCCACACGAGCTGCTCACCTTCACTTCCATATTGCTTTGACATTTCTCCCTTTCAAGTCAGATCTTGAAATGTATAGGATTGTTATTCTTGTAGTTTTGAATGTGAGTCCACAGTTTAGTTGTACAACTTCAGGAGTGCCTCATACTATCAGGGGAGAGACTTGAAGATTGACTGGTGAGGAAATGTTTGGGGGCACAACCGAAAGGAATACTGCATCTTCTAGATCTCAGTACAGTCTGGACAAGAGGATAAATGTATTTTATCCCACTTGAACTTTGTTCTGTGTAAATACGTAAAGCAAAGTCAAGAACCAATATGACGATTTACCAACATTATACAAATATCAGTGTTCTGAATGCAACATGAGCTGATGAAAAATAGAGTGCCAAATTTTGGAAATTCTGTTTTGAATAGCCCAAGCGAATACTTTGATGTTTCATCTTCTTTCATTGGAACCATAGAGCCTTGTTCTTAGCCGTTAATGGGCAATCATGAGTCACTGCCACCTGTATATTTACATGTGGAATAATATAATATCTGAGTGAAGAATTGCCATGAGATGTTTGAAACATTTTGTTGTCCTTTGTCTTCCAGGCCAGGCTATAGTGAGTTCTGCAGGTAAATCCGGCCTCTGTAATTTCACTCTATGTACTAAGAGTTGTGAAATTTTGAAGTACACGGGAAAATGTGAAACCACTACAGTGCCCACCACTACACTCGAATCTACAAAAACAGTAACAGTGACTCCCACTACTACAGAAACAACAACATGCTCCTGTACAGCCAATGGACAAATATTATCACCCGGTAAGTGTATCAGTTATTAAATATCTGACACAAACATTTGCCACAAGAGGATACTGTCAATCATATCTATTATCCAGCATGATAGTATGCAATAATTGACACAGTTTGTTGATGTGAAGTTCCAGACCTCTCCTTCACATTCTTGGACACAAAGTGGATGTTCTTCTGAATAATTAGGCATCTGTTCCCAGGATTATTTGTATTGAAATTTGTCATCTGTCCCATTCAAAATGTGATTTGACGTCTCCATAAGTATTCAACCGAGAGAATCAGCCCTTGGAGAAATGGACATCTTCATGCTTTGCACATCTGAAATAATGATTCCAGTTTTCAAATTCACATTCACACGCCAAAGATTAAAGATATTAAATGTCCACACAAGTTGCTGTGCTCTACTTGTTGCTCTATGTCCCCCTGGACTTGAGGAATACAACATGGTGTCAATGGAGAGACACCGAGCGAGGTCCAAGCTTTAATGTTCTTACTCTCATTCTGCATTTCCAGACAAAAGTCTCGCCTGTTTGGAAAGTCCGTACAAATTGGGCAACTTTCTAATGATCAGCACTTTTGACTGCTTCATTTAGTCAATCAGTTATCAGTGTATTGTTCTGCACTGAATATATCCATATGATTGTTCGTTCAGGCAGAGACATTGTATTGGTTGAACGAATGGTATAATTTTCACACTGTCCCCAAATTTCTAAGTTTTGCTCACTTTTTTGTTTTGCTCAAACAGAAGCTCTCTGCAGCCCCCAATTCGCTCTTTAGAAACCCATTTAACATGTATCAACATTGTTCAGTCCACATTTTTAAACTAAACACAAACAATTGCAATATCATTTAACATTCTGAATGAGGAGAGTTAGACCTGTAATCGGGGCGCAGGAAATACTTAGCTTCTAATACTGGCCGTTATATTTTCCATATCCAGGACCTTCACCTTGAGGTGGAATCTTCTTTCGTTCTAAACTTTCAGCATTGGTCTTAGCTCTTAAATGTCAAAATTTGAGGCTCTGTCAGCTATATATTGATTTTTGTTGGTAAGCGTAATATTAGAAGGATGAATGGAAGGAGATGCCTGAAACCTTTTCCTGACTTTTGTCTTCCAGGCCAGGCTATTGTAAGTTCTGCAGGTAAATCTGGCCTCTGTAATTTCACTCTATGTACTAAGAGTTGTGAAATTTTGAAGTACACGGGAAAATGTGAAACCACCACAGCGCCCAGCACTACACTAGAATCTACAACAACAGTAACAGTGACTCCCACCACTACAGAAACAACAACATGCTCCTGTACAGCCAATGGACAAATATTATCACCCGGTAAGTGTATCAATTATTAAATATCTGACATAATCATTTGCCACAAGAGAATACAGTCAATCACGTCTAATATCCAGCATGATTGTATGCAATAATTGACACAGTTTGTTGATGTGAAGATCCAGACCTCTCCTTCACGTTCTTGGATACAAAGTCAATGTTCCCGTGAATAATTAGGCATCCGTTCCCAGGATTATTTGTATTGAAATTTGGCATCTGTCCATTTCGAATTGTAATTTGAAATCTCCATAAGTTTTCAACTGAGAGAATCATCCCTTGGAGAAATGGACATCTTCATGATCTGCACATCTGAAACAATGATTCCAGATTTCACATTCACGTTCACACGCCAATGGTTAAAGATACTAAATGTTTCCACACAGGTTGCTGTGCTCTACTTGTTGCTCTGTGTCCCACTGGATTTTGAAAATCAACATTGTGTCAATGGAGAGACGCCGAGCGAGGTCCAATCAGTAATGTCTGTACTCTCATTCTGCATTTCCAGCAAAAGTATCGCCTGTTCAGAAAGTTTGCACAAATTGGGCAATTTTCTAACACTCAGCACTATTGACTTCTTCATTTAGTCAATCAGTTATCAGTGTTTTGTGCTGCACTGAATATGTCCAAATGATTGTTCATTCAGGCAGAGACATAACATCAGTTGTACGGGTGGCACAAGTTTCACGCTGTCCCCAAATTTCTCTGTTTTGCTCACTTTTGTGTTTTGCTCAAACAGAAGCTCTCTACAGCCCCCAATTCGCTCTTTAGAAACCCATTTAAGGTGTATCAACATTGTTCAGTCCACATTTGTAAACCAAACCCAAACAATAGCAGAATCATTTCACATTCTCGAAAGAGGAGAGTTCGACCTGCAATTGGAGCTCATGAAATATTTAGGTTCTAATATTGGCCGTTATATTTTCCACGTCCATGACTATAACCTTGAGGTGGAATCTTCTTTTGTTCTAAACATTCAGCAATGATCTCAGCTCTTAAATGTCAAATTAAGAGGCTGTGTCAGCGATATGTTTAATTTTGTTGGTAAGCGTAATATCAGAGTGATGAATGGAAGGAGATGGCTGAAACTTTTCCTGACTTTTGTCTTCCAGGCCAGGCCATAGTAAGTTCTGCAGGTAAATCCGGCCTCTGTAATTTCACTCTATGTACTACGAGTTGTGAAATTTTGAAGTACACGGGAAAATGTGAAACCACCACTGTGCCCACCACTACACTGGAATCTACAACAACAGTAACAGTAACTCCCACCACTACAGAAACAACAACATGCTCCTGTACAGCCAATGGACAAATATTATCACCCGGTAAGTGTATCCGTTATTAAAAATCTGACACATGCACTCGTCACACAAGAAGCCTGAAAATCAGGTCAATTATCTTTCACGATTGTCTGCAATAATTGACACAGCTTATTGACATGAAGTTCCAGTTCTCTCCTTCACATTCTTGTTCACAAGCTAGATGTTCTTGTGAATCATTAGGTATCTCTTCCCAGCATGATCCCTAATGAAAGTTGTCGCTGTCCATTTCGAAAAGTGATTTGTCGTCTCCATAAGTTTGAAAATGAGAGTAGCAGCCCTTGGAGAAATGGACATCTTCATGCTCTGCACATCTGAAACAATGATTCCAGATTTCACATTCACATTCACACAGCAATGGTTAAAGACACTGAATGCTTCCACACGAGCTGCTCACCTTCACTTCCATATTGCTTTGACATTTCTCCCTTTCAAGTCAGATCTTGAAATGTATAGGATTGTTATTCTTGTAGTTTTGAATGTGAGTCCACAGTTTAGTTGTACAACTTCAGGAGTGCCTCATACTATCAGGGGAGAGACTTGAAGATTGACTGGTGAGGAAATGTTTGGGGGCACAACCGAAAGGAATACTGCATCTTCTAGATCTCAGTACAGTCTGGACAAGAGGATAAATGTATTTTATCCCATTTGACCTTTGTTCTGTGTAAATATGTAAACCAAAGTCAAGAACCAATACGACGATTTACCAATATTATATAAATATCAGTGTTCTGAATGCAACATGAGCTGATGAAAAATAGAGTGCCAAATTTTGGAAATTCTGTTTTGAATAGCCCAAGCGAATACTTTGATGTTTCATCTTCTTTCATTGGAACCATAGAGCCTTGTTCTTAGCCGTTAATGGGCAATCATGAGTCACTGCCACCTGTATATTTACATGTGGAATAATATAATATCTGAGTGAAGAATTGCCATGAGATGTTTGAAACATTTTGTTGTCCTTTGTCTTCCAGGCCAGGCTATAGTGAGTTCTGCAGGTAAATCCGGCCTCTGTAATTTCACTCTATGTACTAAGAGTTGTGAAATTTTGAAGTACACGGGAAAATGTGAAACCACTACAGTGCCCACCACTACACTCGAATCTACAAAAACAGTAACAGTGACTCCCACTACTACAGAAACAACAACATGCTCCTGTACAGCCAATGGACAAATATTATCACCCGGTAAGTGTATCAGTTATTAAATATCTGACACAAACATTTGCCACAAGAGGATACTGTCAATCATATCTATTATCCAGCATGATAGTATGCAATAATTGACACAGTTTGTTGATGTGAAGTTCCAGACCTCTCCTTCACATTCTTGGACACAAAGTGGATGTTCTTCTGAATAATTAGGCATCTGTTCCCAGGATTATTTGTATTGAAATTTGTCATCTGTCCCATTCAAAATGTGATTTGACGTCTCCATAAGTATTCAACCGAGAGAATCAGCCCTTGGAGAAATGGACATCTTCATGCTTTGCACATCTGAAATAATGATTCCAGTTTTCAAATTCACATTCAGACGCCAAAGATTAAAGATATTAAATGTCCACACAAGTTGCTGTGCTCTACTTGTTGCTCTATGTCCCCCTGGACTTGAGGAATACAACATGGTGTCAATGGAGAGACACCGACCGAGGTCCAAGATTTAATGTTCTTACTCTCATTCTGCATTTCCAGAAAAAAGTCTCGCCTGTTTGGAAAGTCCGTACAAATTGGGCAACTTTCTAATGATCAGCACTTTTGACTGCTTCATTTAGTCAATCAGTTATCAGTGTATTGTTCTGCACTGAATATATCCATATGATTGTTCATTCAGGCAGAGACATTGTATTGGTTGAACGAATGGTATAATTTTCACACTGTCCCCAAATTTCTAAGTTTTGCTCACTTTTGTGTTTTGCTCAAACAGAAGCTCTCTGCAGCCCCCAATTCGCTCTTTAGAAACCCATTTAACATGTATCAACATTGTTCAGTCCACATTTTTAAACTAAACACAAAAAATTGCAATATCATTTAACATTCTGAAATGAGGAGAGTTAGACCTGTAATCGGGGCGCATGAAATACTTAGCTTCTAATACTGGCCGTTATATTTTCCATATCCAGGACCTTCACCTTGAGGTGGAATCTTCTTTCGTTCTAAACTTTCAGCATTGGTCTTAGCTCTTAAATGTCAAAATTTGAGGCTCTGTCAGCTATATATTGATTTTTGTTGGTAAGCGTAATATTAGAAGGATGAATGGAAGGAGATGCCTGAAACCTTTTCCTGACTTTTGTCTTCCAGGCCAGGCTATTGTAAGTTCTGCAGGTAAATCTGGCCTCTGTAATTTCACTCTATGTACTAAGAGTTGTGAAATTTTGAAGTACACGGGAAAATGTGAAACCACAACGGCGCCCAGCACTACACTAGAATCTACAACAACAGTAACAGTGACTCCCACCACTACAGAAACAACAACATGCTCCTGTACAGCCAATGGACAAATATTATCACCCGGTAAGTGTATCAATTATTAAATATCTGACATAATCATTTGCCACAAGAGAATACAGTCAATCACGTCTAATATCCAGCATGATTGTATGCAATAATTGACACAGTTTGTTGATGTGAAGATCCAGACCTCTCCTTCACGTTCTTGGATACAAAGTCAATGTTCCCGTGAATAATTAGGCATCCGTTCCCAGGATTATTTGTATTGAAATTTGGCATCTGTCCATTTCGAATTGTAATTTGAAATCTCCATAAGTTTTCAACTGAGAGAATCATCCCTTGGAGAAATGGACATCTTCATGATCTGCACATCTGAAACAATGATTCCAGATTTCACATTCACGTTCACACGCCAATGGTTAAAGATACTAAATGTTTCCACACAGGTTGCTGTGCTCTACTTGTTGCTCTGTGTCCCACTGGATTTTGAAAATCAACATTGTGTCAATGGAGAGACGCCGAGCGAGGTCCAATCAGTAATGTCTGTACTCTCATTCTGCATTTCCAGCAAAAGTATCGCCTGTTCAGAAAGTTTGCACAAATTGGGCAATTTTCTAACACTCAGCACTATTGACTTCTTCATTTAGTCAATCAGTTATCAGTGTTTTGTGCTGCACTGAATATGTCCAAATGATTGTTCATTCAGGCAGAGACATAACATCAGTTGTACGGGTGGCACAAGTTTCACGCTGTCCCCAAATTTCTCTGTTTTGCTCACTTTTGTGTTTTGCTCAAACAGAAGCTCTCTACAGCCCCCAATTCGCTCTTTAGAAACCCATTTAAGGTGTATCAACATTGTTCAGTCCACATTTGTAAACCAAACCCAAACAATAGCAGAATCATTTCACATTCTCGAAAGAGGAGAGTTCGACCTGCAATTGGAGCTCATGAAATATTTAGGTTCTAATATTGGCCGTTATATTTTCCACGTCCATGACTATAACCTTGAGGTGGAATCTTCTTTTGTTCTAAACATTCAGCAATGATCTCAGCTCTTAAATGTCAAATTAAGAGGCTGTGTCAGCGATATGTTTAATTTTGTTGGTAAGCGTAATATCAGAGTGATGAATGGAAGGAGATGGCTGAAACTTTTCCTGACTTTTGTCTTCCAGGCCAGGCCATAGTAAGTTCTGCAGGTAAATCCGGCCTCTGTAATTTCACTCTATGTACTACGAGTTGTGAAATTTTGAAGTACACGGGAAAATGTGAAACCACCACTGTGCCCACCACTACACTGGAATCTACAACAACAGTAACAGTAACTCCCACCACTACAGAAACAACAACATGCTCCTGTACAGCCAATGGACAAATATTATCACCCGGTAAGTGTATCCGTTATTAAAAATCTGACACATGCACTCGTCACACAAGAAGCCTGAAAATCAGGTCAATTATCTTTCACGATTGTCTGCAATAATTGACACAGCTTATTGACATGAAGTTCCAGTTCTCTCCTTCACATTCTTGTTCACAAGCTAGATGTTCTTGTGAATCATTAGGTATCTCTTCCCAGCATGATCCCTAATGAAAGTTGTCGCTGTCCATTTCGAAAAGTGATTTGTCGTCTCCATAAGTTTGAAAATGAGAGTAGCAGCCCTTGGAGAAATGGACATCTTCATGCTCTGCACATCTGAAACAATGATTCCAGATTTCACATTCACATTCACACAGCAATGGTTAAAGACACTGAATGCTTCCACACGAGCTGCTCACCTTCACTTCCATATTGCTTTGACATTTCTCCCTTTCAAGTCAGATCTTGAAATGTATAGGATTGTTATTCTTGTAGTTTTGAATGTGAGTCCACAGTTTAGTTGTACAACTTCAGGAGTGCCTCATACTATCAGGGGAGAGACTTGAAGATTGACTGGTGAGGAAATGTTTGGGGGCACAACCGAAAGGAATACTGCATCTTCTAGATCTCAGTACAGTCTGGACAAGAGGATAAATGTATTTTATCCCACTTGAACTTTGTTCTGTGTAAATACGTAAAGCAAAGTCAAGAACCAATATGACGGTTTACCAACATTATACAAATATCAGTGTTCTGAATGCAACATGAGCTGATGAAAAATACAGTGCCAAATTTTGGAAATTCTGTTTTGAATAGCCCAAGCGAATACTTTGATGTTTAATCTTCTTTCATTGGAACCATAGAGCCTTGTTCTTAGCTGTTAATGGGCAATCATGAGTCACTGCCACCTGTATATTTACATGTGGAATAATATAATATCTGAGTGAAGAATTGCCATGAGATGTTTGAAACATTTTGTTGTCCTTTGTCTTCCAGGCCAGGCCATAGTGAGTTCTGCAGGTAAATCCGGCCTCTGTAATTTCACTCTATGTACTAAGAGTTGTGAAATTTTGAAGTACACGGGAAAATGTGAAACCACTACAGTGCCCACCACTACACTCGAATCTACAAAAACAGTAACAGTGACTCCCACTACTACAGAAACAACAACATGCTCCTGTACAGCCAATGGACAAATATTATCACCCGGTAAGTGTATCAGTTATTAAATATCTGACACAAACATTTGCCACAAGAGGATACTGTCAATCATATCTATTATCCAGCATGATAGTATGCAATAATTGACACAGTTTGTTGATGTGAAGTTCCAGACCTCTCCTTCACATTCTTGGACACAAAGTGGATGTTCTTCTGAATAATTAGTCATCTGTTCCCAGGATTATTTGTATTGAAATTTGTCATCTGTCCCATTCAAAATGTGATTTGACGTCTCCATAAGTATTCAACCGAGAGAATCAGCCCTTGGAGAAATGGACATCTTCATGCTTTGCACATCTGAAATAATGATTCCAGTTTTCAAATTCACATTCAGACGCCAAAGATTAAAGATATTAAATGTCCACACAAGTTGCTGTGCTCTACTTGTTGCTCTATGTCCCCCTGGACTTGAGGAATACAACATGGTGTCAATGGAGAGACACCGACCGAGGTCCAAGATTTAATGTTCTTACTCTCATTCTGCATTTCCAGAAAAAAGTCTCGCCTGTTTGGAAAGTCCGTACAAATTGGGCAACTTTCTAATGATCAGCACTTTTGACTGCTTCATTTAGTCAATCAGTTATCAGTGTATTGTTCTGCACTGAATATATCCATATGATTGTTCATTCAGGCAGAGACATTGTATTGGTTGAACGAATGGTATAATTTTCACACTGTCCCCAAATTTCTAAGTTTTGCTCACTTTTGTGTTTTGCTCAAACAGAAGCTCTCTGCAGCCCCCAATTCGCTCTTTAGAAACCCATTTAACATGTATCAACATTGTTCAGTCCACATTTTTAAACTAAACACAAAAAATTGCAATATCATTTAACATTCTGAAATGAGGAGAGTTAGACCTGTAATCGGGGCGCATGAAATACTTAGCTTCTAATACTGGCCGTTATATTTTCCATATCCAGGACCTTCACCTTGAGGTGGAATCTTCTTTCGTTCTAAACTTTCAGCATTGGTCTTAGCTCTTAAATGTCAAAATTTGAGGCTCTGTCAGCTATATATTGATTTTTGTTGGTAAGCGTAATATTAGAAGGATGAATGGAAGGAGATGCCTGAAACCTTTTCCTGACTTTTGTCTTCCAGGCCAGGCTATTGTAAGTTCTGCAGGTAAATCTGGCCTCTGTAATTTCACTCTATGTACTAAGAGTTGTGAAATTTTGAAGTACACGGGAAAATGTGAAACCACCACGGCGCCCAGCACTACACTAGAATCTACAACAACAGTAACAGTGACTCCCACCACTACAGAAACAACAACATGCTCCTGTACAGCCAATGGACAAATATTATCACCCGGTAAGTGTATCAATTATTAAATATCTGACATAATCATTTGCCACAAGAGAATACAGTCAATCACGTCTAATATCCAGCATGATTGTATGCAATAATTGACACAGTTTGTTGATGTGAAGATCCAGACCTCTCCTTCACGTTCTTGGATACAAAGTCAATGTTCCCGTGAATAATTAGGCATCCGTTCCCAGGATTATTTGTATTGAAATTTGGCATCTGTCCATTTCGAATTGTAATTTGAAATCTCCATAAGTTTTCAACTGAGAGAATCATCCCTTGGAGAAATGGACATCTTCATGATCTGCACATCTGAAACAATGATTCCAGATTTCACATTCACGTTCACACGCCAATGGTTAAAGATACTAAATGTTTCCACACAGGTTGCTGTGCTCTACTTGTTGCTCTGTGTCCCACTGGATTTTGAAAATCAACATTGTGTCAATGGAGAGACGCCGAGCGAGGTCCAATCAGTAATGTCTGTACTCTCATTCTGCATTTCCAGCAAAAGTATCGCCTGTTCAGAAAGTTTGCACAAATTGGGCAATTTTCTAACACTCAGCACTATTGACTTCTTCATTTAGTCAATCAGTTATCAGTGTTTTGTGCTGCACTGAATATGTCCAAATGATTGTTCATTCAGGCAGAGACATAACATCAGTTGTACGGGTGGCACAAGTTTCACGCTGTCCCCAAATTTCTCTGTTTTGCTCACTTTTGTGTTTTGCTCAAACAGAAGCTCTCTACAGCCCCCAATTCGCTCTTTAGAAACCCATTTAAGGTGTATCAACATTGTTCAGTCCACATTTGTAAACCAAACCCAAACAATAGCAGAATCATTTCACATTCTCGAAAGAGGAGAGTTCGACCTGCAATTGGAGCTCATGAAATATTTAGGTTCTAATATTGGCCGTTATATTTTCCACGTCCATGACTATAACCTTGAGGTGGAATCTTCTTTTGTTCTAAACATTCAGCAATGATCTCAGCTCTTAAATGTCAAATTAAGAGGCTGTGTCAGCGATATGTTTAATTTTGTTGGTAAGCGTAATATCAGAGTGATGAATGGAAGGAGATGGCTGAAACTTTTCCTGACTTTTGTCTTCCAGGCCAGGCCATAGTAAGTTCTGCAGGTAAATCCGGCCTCTGTAATTTCACTCTATGTACTACGAGTTGTGAAATTTTGAAGTACACGGGAAAATGTGAAACCACCACTGTGCCCACCACTACACTGGAATCTACAACAACAGTAACAGTAACTCCCACCACTACAGAAACAACAACATGCTCCTGTACAGCCAATGGACAAATATTATCACCCGGTAAGTGTATCCGTTATTAAAAATCTGACACATGCACTCGTCACACAAGAAGCCTGAAAATCAGGTCAATTATCTTTCACGATTGTCTGCAATAATTGACACAGCTTATTGACATGAAGTTCCAGTTCTCTCCTTCACATTCTTGTTCACAAGCTAGATGTTCTTGTGAATCATTAGGTATCTCTTCCCAGCATGATCCCTAATGAAAGTTGTCGCTGTCCATTTCGAAAAGTGATTTGTCGTCTCCATAAGTTTGAAAATGAGAGTAGCAGCCCTTGGAGAAATGGACATCTTCATGCTCTGCACATCTGAAACAATGATTCCAGATTTCACATTCACATTCACACAGCAATGGTTAAAGACACTGAATGCTTCCACACGAGCTGCTCACCTTCACTTCCATATTGCTTTGACATTTCTCCCTTTCAAGTCAGATCTTGAAATGTATAGGATTGTTATTCTTGTAGTTTTGAATGTGAGTCCACAGTTTAGTTGTACAACTTCAGGAGTGCCTCATACTATCAGGGGAGAGACTTGAAGATTGACTGGTGAGGAAATGTTTGGGGGCACAACCGAAAGGAATACTGCATCTTCTAGATCTCAGTACAGTCTGGACAAGAGGATAAATGTATTTTATCCCACTTGAACTTTGTTCTGTGTAAATACGTAAAGCAAAGTCAAGAACCAATATGACGGTTTACCAACATTATACAAATATCAGTGTTCTGAATGCAACATGAGCTGATGAAAAATACAGTGCCAAATTTTGGAAATTCTGTTTTGAATAGCCCAAGCGAATACTTTGATGTTTAATCTTCTTTCATTGGAACCATAGAGCCTTGTTCTTAGCTGTTAATGGGCAATCATGAGTCACTGCCACCTGTATATTTACATGTGGAATAATATAATATCTGAGTGAAGAATTGCCATGAGATGTTTGAAACATTTTGTTGTCCTTTGTCTTCCAGGCCAGGCCATAGTGAGTTCTGCAGGTAAATCCGGCCTCTGTAATTTCACTCTATGTACTAAGAGTTGTGAAATTTTGAAGTACACGGGAAAATGTGAAACCACTACAGTGCCCACCACTACACTCGAATCTACAAAAACAGTAACAGTGACTCCCACTACTACAGAAACAACAACATGCTCCTGTACAGCCAATGGACAAATATTATCACCCGGTAAGTGTATCAGTTATTAAATATCTGACACAAACATTTGCCACAAGAGGATACTGTCAATCATATCTATTATCCAGCATGATAGTATGCAATAATTGACACAGTTTGTTGATGTGAAGTTCCAGACCTCTCCTTCACATTCTTGGACACAAAGTGGATGTTCTTCTGAATAATTAGTCATCTGTTCCCAGGATTATTTGTATTGAAATTTGTCATCTGTCCCATTCAAAATGTGATTTGACGTCTCCATAAGTATTCAACCGAGAGAATCAGCCCTTGGAGAAATGGACATCTTCATGCTTTGCACATCTGAAATAATGATTCCAGTTTTCAAATTCACATTCAGACGCCAAAGATTAAAGATATTAAATGTCCACACAAGTTGCTGTGCTCTACTTGTTGCTCTATGTCCCCCTGGACTTGAGGAATACAACATGGTGTCAATGGAGAGACACCGACCGAGGTCCAAGATTTAATGTTCTTACTCTCATTCTGCATTTCCAGAAAAAAGTCTCGCCTGTTTGGAAAGTCCGTACAAATTGGGCAACTTTCTAATGATCAGCACTTTTGACTGCTTCATTTAGTCAATCAGTTATCAGTGTATTGTTCTGCACTGAATATATCCATATGATTGTTCATTCAGGCAGAGACATTGTATTGGTTGAACGAATGGTATAATTTTCACACTGTCCCCAAATTTCTAAGTTTTGCTCACTTTTGTGTTTTGCTCAAACAGAAGCTCTCTGCAGCCCCCAATTCGCTCTTTAGAAACCCATTTAACATGTATCAACATTGTTCAGTCCACATTTTTAAACTAAACACAAAAAATTGCAATATCATTTAACATTCTGAAATGAGGAGAGTTAGACCTGTAATCGGGGCGCATGAAATACTTAGCTTCTAATACTGGCCGTTATATTTTCCATATCCAGGACCTTCACCTTGAGGTGGAATCTTCTTTCGTTCTAAACTTTCAGCATTGGTCTTAGCTCTTAAATGTCAAAATTTGAGGCTCTGTCAGCTATATATTGATTTTTGTTGGTAAGCGTAATATTAGAAGGATGAATGGAAGGAGATGCCTGAAACCTTTTCCTGACTTTTGTCTTCCAGGCCAGGCTATTGTAAGTTCTGCAGGTAAATCTGGCCTCTGTAATTTCACTCTATGTACTAAGAGTTGTGAAATTTTGAAGTACACGGGAAAATGTGAAACCACCACGGCGCCCAGCACTACACTAGAATCTACAACAACAGTAACAGTGACTCCCACCACTACAGAAACAACAACATGCTCCTGTACAGCCAATGGACAAATATTATCACCCGGTAAGTGTATCAATTATTAAATATCTGACATAATCATTTGCCACAAGAGAATACAGTCAATCACGTCTAATATCCAGCATGATTGTATGCAATAATTGACACAGTTTGTTGATGTGAAGATCCAGACCTCTCCTTCACGTTCTTGGATACAAAGTCAATGTTCCCGTGAATAATTAGGCATCCGTTCCCAGGATTATTTGTATTGAAATTTGGCATCTGTCCATTTCGAATTGTAATTTGAAATCTCCATAAGTTTTCAACTGAGAGAATCATCCCTTGGAGAAATGGACATCTTCATGATCTGCACATCTGAAACAATGATTCCAGATTTCACATTCACGTTCACACGCCAATGGTTAAAGATACTAAATGTTTCCACACAGGTTGCTGTGCTCTACTTGTTGCTCTGTGTCCCACTGGATTTTGAAAATCAACATTGTGTCAATGGAGAGACGCCGAGCGAGGTCCAATCAGTAATGTCTGTACTCTCATTCTGCATTTCCAGCAAAAGTATCGCCTGTTCAGAAAGTTTGCACAAATTGGGCAATTTTCTAACACTCAGCACTATTGACTTCTTCATTTAGTCAATCAGTTATCAGTGTTTTGTGCTGCACTGAATATGTCCAAATGATTGTTCATTCAGGCAGAGACATAACATCAGTTGTACGGGTGGCACAAGTTTCACGCTGTCCCCAAATTTCTCTGTTTTGCTCACTTTTGTGTTTTGCTCAAACAGAAGCTCTCTACAGCCCCCAATTCGCTCTTTAGAAACCCATTTAAGGTGTATCAACATTGTTCAGTCCACATTTGTAAACCAAACCCAAACAATAGCAGAATCATTTAACATTCTCGAAAGAGGAGAGTTCGACCTGCAATTGGAGCTCATGAAATATTTAGGTTCTAATATTGGCCGTTATATTTTCCACGTCCATGACTATAACCTTGAGGTGGAATCTTCTTTTGTTCTAAACATTCAGCAATGATCTCAGCTCTTAAATGTCAAATTAAGAGGCTGTGTCAGCGATATGTTTAATTTTGTTGGTAAGCGTAATATCAGAGTGATGAATGGAAGGAGATGGCTGAAACTTTTCCTGACTTTTGTCTTCCAGGCCAGGCCATAGTAAGTTCTGCAGGTAAATCCGGCCTCTGTAATTTCACTCTATGTACTACGAGTTGTGAAATTTTGAAGTACACGGGAAAATGTGAAACCACCACTGTGCCCACCACTACACTGGAATCTACAACAACAGTAACAGTAACTCCCACCACTACAGAAACAACAACATGCTCCTGTACAGCCAATGGACAAATATTATCACCCGGTAAGTGTATCCGTTATTAAAAATCTGACACATGCACTCGTCACACAAGAAGCCTGAAAATCAGGTCAATTATCTTTCACGATTGTCTGCAATAATTGACACAGCTTATTGACATGAAGTTCCAGTTCTCTCCTTCACATTCTTGTTCACAAGCTAGATGTTCTTGTGAATCATTAGGTATCTCTTCCCAGCATGATCCCTAATGAAAGTTGTCGCTGTCCATTTCGAAAAGTGATTTGTCGTCTCCATAAGTTTGAAAATGAGAGTAGCAGCCCTTGGAGAAATGGACATCTTCATGCTCTGCACATCTGAAACAATGATTCCAGATTTCACATTCACATTCACACAGCAATGGTTAAAGACACTGAATGCTTCCACACGAGCTGCTCACCTTCACTTCCATATTGCTTTGACATTTCTCCCTTTCAAGTCAGATCTTGAAATGTATAGGATTGTTATTCTTGTAGTTTTGAATGTGAGTCCACAGTTTAGTTGTACAACTTCAGGAGTGCCTCATACTATCAGGGGAGAGACTTGAAGATTGACTGGTGAGGAAATGTTTGGGGGCACAACCGAAAGGAATACTGCATCTTCTAGATCTCAGTACAGTCTGGACAAGAGGATAAATGTATTTTATCCCACTTGAACTTTGTTCTGTGTAAATACGTAAAGCAAAGTCAAGAACCAATATGACGGTTTACCAACATTATACAAATATCAGTGTTCTGAATGCAACATGAGCTGATGAAAAATACAGTGCCAAATTTTGGAAATTCTGTTTTGAATAGCCCAAGCGAATACTTTGATGTTTAATCTTCTTTCATTGGAACCATAGAGCCTTGTTCTTAGCTGTTAATGGGCAATCATGAGTCACTGCCACCTGTATATTTACATGTGGAATAATATAATATCTGAGTGAAGAATTGCCATGAGATGTTTGAAACATTTTGTTGTCCTTTGTCTTCCAGGCCAGGCCATAGTGAGTTCTGCAGGTAAATCCGGCCTCTGTAATTTCACTCTATGTACTAAGAGTTGTGAAATTTTGAAGTACACGGGAAAATGTGAAACCACTACAGTGCCCACCACTACACTCGAATCTACAAAAACAGTAACAGTGACTCCCACTACTACAGAAACAACAACATGCTCCTGTACAGCCAATGGACAAATATTATCACCCGGTAAGTGTATCAGTTATTAAATATCTGACACAAACATTTGCCACAAGAGGATACTGTCAATCATATCTATTATCCAGCATGATAGTATGCAATAATTGACACAGTTTGTTGATGTGAAGTTCCAGACCTCTCCTTCACATTCTTGGACACAAAGTGGATGTTCTTCTGAATAATTAGTCATCTGTTCCCAGGATTATTTGTATTGAAATTTGTCATCTGTCCCATTCAAAATGTGATTTGACGTCTCCATAAGTATTCAACCGAGAGAATCAGCCCTTGGAGAAATGGACATCTTCATGCTTTGCACATCTGAAATAATGATTCCAGTTTTCAAATTCACATTCAGACGCCAAAGATTAAAGATATTAAATGTCCACACAAGTTGCTGTGCTCTACTTGTTGCTCTATGTCCCCCTGGACTTGAGGAATACAACATGGTGTCAATGGAGAGACACCGACCGAGGTCCAAGATTTAATGTTCTTACTCTCATTCTGCATTTCCAGAAAAAAGTCTCGCCTGTTTGGAAAGTCCGTACAAATTGGGCAACTTTCTAATGATCAGCACTTTTGACTGCTTCATTTAGTCAATCAGTTATCAGTGTATTGTTCTGCACTGAATATATCCATATGATTGTTCATTCAGGCAGAGACATTGTATTGGTTGAACGAATGGTATAATTTTCACACTGTCCCCAAATTTCTAAGTTTTGCTCACTTTTGTGTTTTGCTCAAACAGAAGCTCTCTGCAGCCCCCAATTCGCTCTTTAGAAACCCATTTAACATGTATCAACATTGTTCAGTCCACATTTTTAAACTAAACACAAAAAATTGCAATATCATTTAACATTCTGAAATGAGGAGAGTTAGACCTGTAATCGGGGCGCATGAAATACTTAGCTTCTAATACTGGCCGTTATATTTTCCATATCCAGGACCTTCACCTTGAGGTGGAATCTTCTTTCGTTCTAAACTTTCAGCATTGGTCTTAGCTCTTAAATGTCAAAATTTGAGGCTCTGTCAGCTATATATTGATTTTTGTTGGTAAGCGTAATATTAGAAGGATGAATGGAAGGAGATGCCTGAAACCTTTTCCTGACTTTTGTCTTCCAGGCCAGGCTATTGTAAGTTCTGCAGGTAAATCTGGCCTCTGTAATTTCACTCTATGTACTAAGAGTTGTGAAATTTTGAAGTACACGGGAAAATGTGAAACCACCACGGCGCCCAGCACTACACTAGAATCTACAACAACAGTAACAGTGACTCCCACCACTACAGAAACAACAACATGCTCCTGTACAGCCAATGGACAAATATTATCACCCGGTAAGTGTATCAATTATTAAATATCTGACATAATCATTTGCCACAAGAGAATACAGTCAATCACGTCTAATATCCAGCATGATTGTATGCAATAATTGACACAGTTTGTTGATGTGAAGATCCAGACCTCTCCTTCACGTTCTTGGATACAAAGTCAATGTTCCCGTGAATAATTAGGCATCCGTTCCCAGGATTATTTGTATTGAAATTTGGCATCTGTCCATTTCGAATTGTAATTTGAAATCTCCATAAGTTTTCAACTGAGAGAATCATCCCTTGGAGAAATGGACATCTTCATGATCTGCACATCTGAAACAATGATTCCAGATTTCACATTCACGTTCACACGCCAATGGTTAAAGATACTAAATGTTTCCACACAGGTTGCTGTGCTCTACTTGTTGCTCTGTGTCCCACTGGATTTTGAAAATCAACATTGTGTCAATGGAGAGACGCCGAGCGAGGTCCATTCAGTAATGTCTGTACTCTCATTCTGCATTTCCAGCAAAAGTATCGCCTGTTCAGAAAGTTTGCACAAATTGGGCAATTTTCTAACACTCAGCACTATTGACTTCTTCATTTAGTCAATCAGTTATCAGTGTTTTGTGCTGCACTGAATATGTCCAAATGATTGTTCATTCAGGCAGAGACATAACATCAGTTGTACGGGTGGCACAAGTTTCACGCTGTCCCCAAATTTCTCTGTTTTGCTCACTTTTGTGTTTTGCTCAAACAGAAGCTCTCTACAGCCCCCAATTCGCTCTTTAGAAACCCATTTAAGGTGTATCAACATTGTTCAGTCCACATTTGTAAACCAAACCCAAACAATAGCAGAATCATTTCACATTCTCGAAAGAGGAGAGTTCGACCTGCAATTGGAGCTCATGAAATATTTAGGTTCTAATATTGGCCGTTATATTTTCCACGTCCATGACTATAACCTTGAGGTGGAATCTTCTTTTGTTCTAAACATTCAGCAATGATCTCAGCTCTTAAATGTCAAATTAAGAGGCTGTGTCAGCGATATGTTTAATTTTGTTGGTAAGCGGAATATCAGAGTGATGAATGGAAGGAGATGGCTGAAACTTTTCCTGACTTTTGTCTTCCAGGCCAGGCCATAGTAAGTTCTGCAGGTAAATCCGGCCTCTGTAATTTCACTCTATGTACTACGAGTTGTGAAATTTTGAAGTACACGGGAAAATGTGAAACCACCACTGTGCCCACCACTACACTGGAATCTACAACAACAGTAACAGTAACTCCCACCACTACAGAAACAACAACATGCTCCTGTACAGCCAATGGACAAATATTATCACCCGGTAAGTGTATCCGTTATTAAAAATCTGACACATGCACTCGTCACACAAGAAGCCTGAAAATCAGGTCAATTATCTTTCACGATTGTCTGCAATAATTGACACAGCTTATTGACATGAAGTTCCAGTTCTCTCCTTCACATTCTTGTTCACAAGCTAGATGTTCTTGTGAATCATTAGGTATCTCTTCCCAGCATGATCCCTAATGAAAGTTGTCGCTGTCCATTTCGAAAAGTGATTTGTCGTCTCCATAAGTTTGAAAATGAGAGTAGCAGCCCTTGGAGAAATGGACATCTTCATGCTCTGCACATCTGAAACAATGATTCCAGATTTCACATTCACATTCACACAGCAATGGTTAAAGACACTGAATGCTTCCACACGAGCTGCTCACCTTCACTTCCATATTGCTTTGACATTTCTCCCTTTCAAGTCAGATCTTGAAATGTATAGGATTGTTATTCTTGTAGTTTTGAATGTGAGTCCACAGTTTAGTTGTACAACTTCAGGAGTGCCTCATACTATCAGGGGAGAGACTTGAAGATTGACTGGTGAGGAAATGTTTGGGGGCACAACCGAAAGGAATACTGCATCTTCTAGATCTCAGTACAGTCTGGACAAGAGGATAAATGTATTTTATCCCACTTGAACTTTGTTCTGTGTAAATACGTAAAGCAAAGTCAAGAACCAATATGACGGTTTACCAACATTATACAAATATCAGTGTTCTGAATGCAACATGAGCTGATGAAAAATACAGTGCCAAATTTTGGAAATTCTGTTTTGAATAGCCCAAGCGAATACTTTGATGTTTAATCTTCTTTCATTGGAACCATAGAGCCTTGTTCTTAGCTGTTAATGGGCAATCATGAGTCACTGCCACCTGTATATTTACATGTGGAATAATATAATATCTGAGTGAAGAATTGCCATGAGATGTTTGAAACATTTTGTTGTCCTTTGTCTTCCAGGCCAGGCCATAGTGAGTTCTGCAGGTAAATCCGGCCTCTGTAATTTCACTCTATGTACTAAGAGTTGTGAAATTTTGAAGTACACGGGAAAATGTGAAACCACTACAGTGCCCACCACTACACTCGAATCTACAAAAACAGTAACAGTGACTCCCACTACTACAGAAACAACAACATGCTCCTGTACAGCCAATGGACAAATATTATCACCCGGTAAGTGTATCAGTTATTAAATATCTGACACAAACATTTGCCACAAGAGGATACTGTCAATCATATCTATTATCCAGCATGATAGTATGCAATAATTGACACAGTTTGTTGATGTGAAGTTCCAGACCTCTCCTTCACATTCTTGGACACAAAGTGGATGTTCTTCTGAATAATTAGTCATCTGTTCCCAGGATTATTTGTATTGAAATTTGTCATCTGTCCCATTCAAAATGTGATTTGACGTCTCCATAAGTATTCAACCGAGAGAATCAGCCCTTGGAGAAATGGACATCTTCATGCTTTGCACATCTGAAATAATGATTCCAGTTTTCAAATTCACATTCAGACGCCAAAGATTAAAGATATTAAATGTCCACACAAGTTGCTGTGCTCTACTTGTTGCTCTATGTCCCCCTGGACTTGAGGAATACAACATGGTGTCAATGGAGAGACACCGACCGAGGTCCAAGATTTAATGTTCTTACTCTCATTCTGCATTTCCAGAAAAAAGTCTCGCCTGTTTGGAAAGTCCGTACAAATTGGGCAACTTTCTAATGATCAGCACTTTTGACTGCTTCATTTAGTCAATCAGTTATCAGTGTATTGTTCTGCACTGAATATATCCATATGATTGTTCATTCAGGCAGAGACATTGTATTGGTTGAACGAATGGTATAATTTTCACACTGTCCCCAAATTTCTAAGTTTTGCTCACTTTTGTGTTTTGCTCAAACAGAAGCTCTCTGCAGCCCCCAATTCGCTCTTTAGAAACCCATTTAACATGTATCAACATTGTTCAGTCCACATTTTTAAACTAAACACAAAAAATTGCAATATCATTTAACATTCTGAAATGAGGAGAGTTAGACCTGTAATCGGGGCGCATGAAATACTTAGCTTCTAATACTGGCCGTTATATTTTCCATATCCAGGACCTTCACCTTGAGGTGGAATCTTCTTTCGTTCTAAACTTTCAGCATTGGTCTTAGCTCTTAAATGTCAAAATTTGAGGCTCTGTCAGCTATATATTGATTTTTGTTGGTAAGCGTAATATTAGAAGGATGAATGGAAGGAGATGCCTGAAACCTTTTCCTGACTTTTGTCTTCCAGGCCAGGCTATTGTAAGTTCTGCAGGTAAATCTGGCCTCTGTAATTTCACTCTATGTACTAAGAGTTGTGAAATTTTGAAGTACACGGGAAAATGTGAAACCACCACGGCGCCCAGCACTACACTAGAATCTACAACAACAGTAACAGTGACTCCCACCACTACAGAAACAACAACATGCTCCTGTACAGCCAATGGACAAATATTATCACCCGGTAAGTGTATCAATTATTAAATATCTGACATAATCATTTGCCACAAGAGAATACAGTCAATCACGTCTAATATCCAGCATGATTGTATGCAATAATTGACACAGTTTGTTGATGTGAAGATCCAGACCTCTCCTTCACGTTCTTGGATACAAAGTCAATGTTCCCGTGAATAATTAGGCATCCGTTCCCAGGATTATTTGTATTGAAATTTGGCATCTGTCCATTTCGAATTGTAATTTGAAATCTCCATAAGTTTTCAACTGAGAGAATCATCCCTTGGAGAAATGGACATCTTCATGATCTGCACATCTGAAACAATGATTCCAGATTTCACATTCACGTTCACACGCCAATGGTTAAAGATACTAAATGTTTCCACACAGGTTGCTGTGCTCTACTTGTTGCTCTGTGTCCCACTGGATTTTGAAAATCAACATTGTGTCAATGGAGAGACGCCGAGCGAGGTCCAATCAGTAATGTCTGTACTCTCATTCTGCATTTCCAGCAAAAGTATCGCCTGTTCAGAAAGTTTGCACAAATTGGGCAATTTTCTAACACTCAGCACTATTGACTTCTTCATTTAGTCAATCAGTTATCAGTGTTTTGTGCTGCACTGAATATGTCCAAATGATTGTTCATTCAGGCAGAGACATAACATCAGTTGTACGGGTGGCACAAGTTTCACGCTGTCCCCAAATTTCTCTGTTTTGCTCACTTTTGTGTTTTGCTCAAACAGAAGCTCTCTACAGCCCCCAATTCGCTCTTTAGAAACCCATTTAAGGTGTATCAACATTGTTCAGTCCACATTTGTAAACCAAACCCAAACAATAGCAGAATCATTTAACATTCTCGAAAGAGGAGAGTTCGACCTGCAATTGGAGCTCATGAAATATTTAGGTTCTAATATTGGCCGTTATATTTTCCACGTCCATGACTATAACCTTGAGGTGGAATCTTCTTTTGTTCTAAACATTCAGCAATGATCTCAGCTCTTAAATGTCAAATTAAGAGGCTGTGTCAGCGATATGTTTAATTTTGTTGGTAAGCGTAATATCAGAGTGATGAATGGAAGGAGATGGCTGAAACTTTTCCTGACTTTTGTCTTCCAGGCCAGGCCATAGTAAGTTCTGCAGGTAAATCCGGCCTCTGTAATTTCACTCTATGTACTACGAGTTGTGAAATTTTGAAGTACACGGGAAAATGTGAAACCACCACTGTGCCCACCACTACACTGGAATCTACAACAACAGTAACAGTAACTCCCACCACTACAGAAACAACAACATGCTCCTGTACAGCCAATGGACAAATATTATCACCCGGTAAGTGTATCCGTTATTAAAAATCTGACACATGCACTCGTCACACAAAAAGCCTGAAAATCAGGTCAATTATCTTTCACGATTGTCTGCAATAATTGACACACTTATTGACATGAAGTTCCAGTTCTCTCCTTCACATTCTTGTTCACAAGCTAGATGTTCTTGTGAATCATTAGGTATCTCTTCTCAGAATGATCCCTAATGAAAGTTGTCGCTGTCCATTTCGAAAAGTGATTTGTCGTCTCCATAAGTTTGAAAATGAGAGTAGCAGCCCTTGGAGAAATGGACATCTTCATGCTCTGCACATCTGAAACAATGATTCCAGATTTCACATTCACATTCACACAGCAATGGTTAAAGACACTGAATGCTTCCACACGAGCTGCTCACCTTCACTTCCATATTGCTTTGACATTTCTCCCTTTCAAGTCAGATCTTGAAATGTATAGGATTGTTATTCTTGTAGTTTTGAATGTGAGTCCACAGTTTAGTTGTACAACTTCAGGAGTGCCTCATACTATCAGGGGAGAGACTTGAAGATTGACTGGTGAGGAAATGTTTGGGGGCACAACCGAAAGGAATACTGCATCTTCTAGATCTCAGTACAGTCTGGACAAGAGGATAAATGTATTTTATCCCACTTGAACTTTGTTCTGTGTAAATACGTAAAGCAAAGTCAAGAACCAATATGACGGTTTACCAACATTATACAAATATCAGTGTTCTGAATGCAACATGAGCTGATGAAAAATACAGTGCCAAATTTTGGAAATTCTGTTTTGAATAGCCCAAGCGAATACTTTGATGTTTAATCTTCTTTCATTGGAACCATAGAGCCTTGTTCTTAGCTGTTAATGGGCAATCATGAGTCACTGCCACCTGTATATTTACATGTGGAATAATATAATATCTGAGTGAAGAATTGCCATGAGATGTTTGAAACATTTTGTTGTCCTTTGTCTTCCAGGCCAGGCCATAGTGAGTTCTGCAGGTAAATCCGGCCTCTGTAATTTCACTCTATGTACTAAGAGTTGTGAAATTTTGAAGTACACGGGAAAATGTGAAACCACTACAGTGCCCACCACTACACTCGAATCTACAAAAACAGTAACAGTGACTCCCACTACTACAGAAACAACAACATGCTCCTGTACAGCCAATGGACAAATATTATCACCCGGTAAGTGTATCAGTTATTAAATATCTGACACAAACATTTGCCACAAGAGGATACTGTCAATCATATCTATTATCCAGCATGATAGTATGCAATAATTGACACAGTTTGTTGATGTGAAGTTCCAGACCTCTCCTTCACATTCTTGGACACAAAGTGGATGTTCTTCTGAATAATTAGTCATCTGTTCCCAGGATTATTTGTATTGAAATTTGTCATCTGTCCCATTCAAAATGTGATTTGACGTCTCCATAAGTATTCAACCGAGAGAATCAGCCCTTGGAGAAATGGACATCTTCATGCTTTGCACATCTGAAATAATGATTCCAGTTTTCAAATTCACATTCAGACGCCAAAGATTAAAGATATTAAATGTCCACACAAGTTGCTGTGCTCTACTTGTTGCTCTATGTCCCCCTGGACTTGAGGAATACAACATGGTGTCAATGGAGAGACACCGACCGAGGTCCAAGATTTAATGTTCTTACTCTCATTCTGCATTTCCAGAAAAAAGTCTCGCCTGTTTGGAAAGTCCGTACAAATTGGGCAACTTTCTAATGATCAGCACTTTTGACTGCTTCATTTAGTCAATCAGTTATCAGTGTATTGTTCTGCACTGAATATATCCATATGATTGTTCATTCAGGCAGAGACATTGTATTGGTTGAACGAATGGTATAATTTTCACACTGTCCCCAAATTTCTAAGTTTTGCTCACTTTTGTGTTTTGCTCAAACAGAAGCTCTCTGCAGCCCCCAATTCGCTCTTTAGAAACCCATTTAACATGTATCAACATTGTTCAGTCCACATTTTTAAACTAAACACAAAAAATTGCAATATCATTTAACATTCTGAAATGAGGAGAGTTAGACCTGTAATCGGGGCGCATGAAATACTTAGCTTCTAATACTGGCCGTTATATTTTCCATATCCAGGACCTTCACCTTGAGGTGGAATCTTCTTTCGTTCTAAACTTTCAGCATTGGTCTTAGCTCTTAAATGTCAAAATTTGAGGCTCTGTCAGCTATATATTGATTTTTGTTGGTAAGCGTAATATTAGAAGGATGAATGGAAGGAGATGCCTGAAACCTTTTCCTGACTTTTGTCTTCCAGGCCAGGCTATTGTAAGTTCTGCAGGTAAATCTGGCCTCTGTAATTTCACTCTATGTACTAAGAGTTGTGAAATTTTGAAGTACACGGGAAAATGTGAAACCACCACGGCGCCCAGCACTACACTAGAATCTACAACAACAGTAACAGTGACTCCCACCACTACAGAAACAACAACATGCTCCTGTACAGCCAATGGACAAATATTATCACCCGGTAAGTGTATCAATTATTAAATATCTGACATAATCATTTGCCACAAGAGAATACAGTCAATCACGTCTAATATCCAGCATGATTGTATGCAATAATTGACACAGTTTGTTGATGTGAAGATCCAGACCTCTCCTTCACGTTCTTGGATACAAAGTCAATGTTCCCGTGAATAATTAGGCATCCGTTCCCAGGATTATTTGTATTGAAATTTGGCATCTGTCCATTTCGAATTGTAATTTGAAATCTCCATAAGTTTTCAACTGAGAGAATCATCCCTTGGAGAAATGGACATCTTCATGATCTGCACATCTGAAACAATGATTCGAGATTTCACATTCACGTTCACACGCCAATGGTTAAAGATACTAAATGTTTCCACACAGGTTGCTGTGCTCTACTTGTTGCTCTGTGTCCCACTGGATTTTGAAAATCAACATTGTGTCAATGGAGAGACGCCGAGCGAGGTCCAATCAGTAATGTCTGTACTCTCATTCTGCATTTCCAGCAAAAGTATCGCCTGTTCAGAAAGTTTGCACAAATTGGGCAATTTTCTAACACTCAGCACTATTGACTTCTTCATTTAGTCAATCAGTTATCAGTGTTTTGTGCTGCACTGAATATGTCCAAATGATTGTTCATTCAGGCAGAGACATAACATCAGTTGTACGGGTGGCACAAGTTTCACGCTGTCCCCAAATTTCTCTGTTTTGCTCACTTTTGTGTTTTGCTCAAACAGAAGCTCTCTACAGCCCCCAATTCGCTCTTTAGAAACCCATTTAAGGTGTATCAACATTGTTCAGTCCACATTTGTAAACCAAACCCAAACAATAGCAGAATCATTTCACATTCTCGAAAGAGGAGAGTTCGACCTGCAATTGGAGCTCATGAAATATTTAGGTTCTAATATTGGCCGTTATATTTTCCACGTCCATGACTATAACCTTGAGGTGGAATCTTCTTTTGTTCTAAACATTCAGCAATGATCTCAGCTCTTAAATGTCAAATTAAGAGGCTGTGTCAGCGATATGTTTAATTTTGTTGGTAAGCGTAATATCAGAGTGATGAATGGAAGGAGATGGCTGAAACTTTTCCTGACTTTTGTCTTCCAGGCCAGGCCATAGTAAGTTCTGCAGGTAAATCCGGCCTCTGTAATTTCACTCTATGTACTACGAGTTGTGAAATTTTGAAGTACACGGGAAAATGTGAAACCACCACTGTGCCCACCACTACACTGGAATCTACAACAACAGTAACAGTAACTCCCACCACTACAGAAACAACAACATGCTCCTGTACAGCCAATGGACAAATATTATCACCCGGTAAGTGTATCCGTTATTAAAAATCTGACACATGCACTCGTCACACAAGAAGCCTGAAAATCAGGTCAATTATCTTTCACGATTGTCTGCAATAATTGACACAGCTTATTGACATGAAGTTCCAGTTCTCTCCTTCACATTCTTGTTCACAAGCTAGATGTTCTTGTGAATCATTAGGTATCTCTTCCCAGCATGATCCCTAATGAAAGTTGTCGCTGTCCATTTCGAAAAGTGATTTGTCGTCTCCATAAGTTTGAAAATGAGAGTAGCAGCCCTTGGAGAAATGGACATCTTCATGCTCTGCACATCTGAAACAATGATTCCAGATTTCACATTCACATTCACACAGCAATGGTTAAAGACACTGAATGCTTCCACACGAGCTGCTCACCTTCACTTCCATATTGCTTTGACATTTCTCCCTTTCAAGTCAGATCTTGAAATGTATAGGATTGTTATTCTTGTAGTTTTGAATGTGAGTCCACAGTTTAGTTGTACAACTTCAGGAGTGCCTCATACTATCAGGGGAGAGACTTGAAGATTGACTGGTGAGGAAATGTTTGGGGGCACAACCGAAAGGAATACTGCATCTTCTAGATCTCAGTACAGTCTGGACAAGAGGATAAATGTATTTTATCCCACTTGAACTTTGTTCTGTGTAAATACGTAAAGCAAAGTCAAGAACCAATATGACGGTTTACCAACATTATACAAATATCAGTGTTCTGAATGCAACATGAGCTGATGAAAAATACAGTGCCAAATTTTGGAAATTCTGTTTTGAATAGCCCAAGCGAATACTTTGATGTTTAATCTTCTTTCATTGGAACCATAGAGCCTTGTTCTTAGCTGTTAATGGGCAATCATGAGTCACTGCCACCTGTATATTTACATGTGGAATAATATAATATCTGAGTGAAGAATTGCCATGAGATGTTTGAAACATTTTGTTGTCCTTTGTCTTCCAGGCCAGGCCATAGTGAGTTCTGCAGGTAAATCCGGCCTCTGTAATTTCACTCTATGTACTAAGAGTTGTGAAATTTTGAAGTACACGGGAAAATGTGAAACCACTACAGTGCCCACCACTACACTCGAATCTACAAAAACAGTAACAGTGACTCCCACTACTACAGAAACAACAACATGCTCCTGTACAGCCAATGGACAAATATTATCACCCGGTAAGTGTATCAGTTATTAAATATCTGACACAAACATTTGCCACAAGAGGATACTGTCAATCATATCTATTATCCAGCATGATAGTATGCAATAATTGACACAGTTTGTTGATGTGAAGTTCCAGACCTCTCCTTCACATTCTTGGACACAAAGTGGATGTTCTTCTGAATAATTAGTCATCTGTTCCCAGGATTATTTGTATTGAAATTTGTCATCTGTCCCATTCAAAATGTGATTTGACGTCTCCATAAGTATTCAACCGAGAGAATCAGCCCTTGGAGAAATGGACATCTTCATGCTTTGCACATCTGAAATAATGATTCCAGTTTTCAAATTCACATTCAGACGCCAAAGATTAAAGATATTAAATGTCCACACAAGTTGCTGTGCTCTACTTGTTGCTCTATGTCCCCCTGGACTTGAGGAATACAACATGGTGTCAATGGAGAGACACCGACCGAGGTCCAAGATTTAATGTTCTTACTCTCATTCTGCATTTCCAGAAAAAAGTCTCGCCTGTTTGGAAAGTCCGTACAAATTGGGCAACTTTCTAATGATCAGCACTTTTGACTGCTTCATTTAGTCAATCAGTTATCAGTGTATTGTTCTGCACTGAATATATCCATATGATTGTTCATTCAGGCAGAGACATTGTATTGGTTGAACGAATGGTATAATTTTCACACTGTCCCCAAATTTCTAAGTTTTGCCCACTTTTGTGTTTTGCTCAAACAGAAGCTCTCTGCAGCCCCCAATTCGCTCTTTAGAAACCCATTTAACATGTATCAACATTGTTCAGTCCACATTTTTAAACTAAACACAAAAAATTGCAATATCATTTAACATTCTGAAATGAGGAGAGTTAGACCTGTAATCGGGGCGCATGAAATACTTAGCTTCTAATACTGGCCGTTATATTTTCCATATCCAGGACCTTCACCTTGAGGTGGAATCTTCTTTCGTTCTAAACTTTCAGCATTGGTCTTAGCTCTTAAATGTCAAAATTTGAGGCTCTGTCAGCTATATATTGATTTTTGTTGGTAAGCGTAATATTAGAAGGATGAATGGAAGGAGATGCCTGAAACCTTTTCCTGACTTTTGTCTTCCAGGCCAGGCTATTGTAAGTTCTGCAGGTAAATCTGGCCTCTGTAATTTCACTCTATGTACTAAGAGTTGTGAAATTTTGAAGTACACGGGAAAATGTGAAACCACCACGGCGCCCAGCACTACACTAGAATCTACAACAACAGTAACAGTGACTCCCACCACTACAGAAACAACAACATGCTCCTGTACAGCCAATGGACAAATATTATCACCCGGTAAGTGTATCAATTATTAAATATCTGACATAATCATTTGCCACAAGAGAATACAGTCAATCACGTCTAATATCCAGCATGATTGTATGCAATAATTGACACAGTTTGTTGATGTGAAGATCCAGACCTCTCCTTCACGTTCTTGGATACAAAGTCAATGTTCCCGTGAATAATTAGGCATCCGTTCCCAGGATTATTTGTATTGAAATTTGGCATCTGTCCATTTCGAATTGTAATTTGAAATCTCCATAAGTTTTCAACTGAGAGAATCATCCCTTGGAGAAATGGACATCTTCATGATCTGCACATCTGAAACAATGATTCCAGATTTCACATTCACGTTCACACGCCAATGGTTAAAGATACTAAATGTTTCCACACAGGTTGCTGTGCTCTACTTGTTGCTCTGTGTCCCACTGGATTTTGAAAATCAACATTGTGTCAATGGAGAGACGCCGAGCGAGGTCCAATCAGTAATGTTTGTACTCTCATTCTGCATTTCCAGCAAAAGTATCGCCCGTTCAGAAAGTTTGCACAAATTGGGCAATTTTCTAACACTCATCACTATTGACTTCTTCATTTAGTCAATCAGTTATCAGTGTTTTGTGCTGCACTGAATATGTCCAAATGATTGTTCATTCAGGCAGAGACATAACATCAGTTGTACGGGTGGCACAAGTTTCACGCTGTCCCCAAATTTCTCTGTTTTGCTCACTTTTGTGTTTTGCTCAAACAGAAACTCTCTACAGCCCCCAATTCGCTCTTTAGAAACCCATTTAAGGTGTATCAGCATTGTTCAGTCCACATTTGTAAACCAAACCCAAACAATAGAAGAATCATTTAACATTCTCGAAAGAGGAGAGTTCGACCTGCAATTGGAGCTCATGAAATATTTAGGTTCTAATATTGGCCGTTATATTTTCCACGTCCATGACTATAACCTTGAGGTGGAATCTTCTTTTGTTCTAAACATTCAGCAATGATCTCAGCTCTTAAATGTCAAATTAAGAGGCTGTGTCAGCGATATGTTTAATTTTGTTGGTAAGCGGAATATCAGAGTGATGAATGGAAGGAGATGGCTGAAACTTTTCCTGACTTTTGTCTTCCAGGCCAGGCCATAGTAAGTTCTGCAGGTAAATCCGGCCTCTGTAATTTCACTCTATGTACTACGAGTTGTGAAATTTTGAAGTACACGGGAAAATGTGAAACCACTACAGTGCCCACCACTACACTCGAATCTACAAAAACAGTAACAGTGACTCCCACTACTACAGAAACAACAACATGCTCCTGTACAGCCAATGGACAAATATTATCACCCGGTAAGTGTATCAGTTATTAAATATCTGACACAAACATTTGCCACAAGAGGATACTGTCAATCATATCTATTATCCAGCATGATAGTATGCAATATTTGACACAGTTTGTTGATGTGAAGTTCCAGACCTCTCCTTCACATTCTTGGACACAAAGTGGATGTTCTTCTGAATAATTAGGCATCTGTTCCCAGGATTATTTGTATTGAAATTTGTCATCTGTCCCATTCAAAATGTGATTTGACGTCTCCATAAGTATTCAACCGTGAGAATCAGCCCTTGGAGAAATGGACATCTTCATGCTTTGCACATCTGAAATAATGATTCCAGTTTTCAAATTCACATTCACACGCCAAAGATTAAAGATATTAAATGTCCACACAAGTTGCTGTGCTCTACTTGTTGCTCCATGTCCCCCTGGACTTGAGGAATACAACATGGTGTCAATGGAGAGACACCGAGCGAGGTCCAAGCTTTAATGTTCTTACTGTCATTCTGCATTTCCAGAAAAAAGTCTCGCCTGTTTGGAAAGTCCGTACAAATTGGGCAACTTTCTAATGATCAGCACTTTTGACTGCTTCATTTAGTCAATCAGTTATCAGTGTATTGTTCTGCACTGAATATATCCATATGATTGTTCGTTCAGGCAGAGACATTATATTGGCTGAACGAATCGCATAATTTTCACACTGTCCCCAACCTTCTATGTTTTGCTCACTTTTGTGTTTTGCTCAAACAGAAGCTCTCTGCAGCCCCCAATTCGCTCTTTAGAAACCCATTTAACATGTATCAACATTGTTCAGTCCACATTTTTAAACCAATCACAAACAATTGCAATATCATTTAACATTCTGGAATGAGGAGAGTTAGACCTGTAATCGGGACGCATGAAATACTTAGCTTCTAATACTGGCCGTTATATTTTCCACATCGAGGACGTTCACCTTGAGGTGGAATCTTCTTTCGTTCTAAACTTTCAGCATTGGTCTTAGCTCTTAAATGTCAAAATTTGAGGCTCTGTCAGCTATATATTGATTTTTGTTGGTAAGCGTAATATTAGAAGGATGAATGGAAGGAGATGGCTGAAACTTTTCCTGACTTTTGTCTTCCAGGGCAGGCCATAGTAAGTTCTGCAGGTAACTCCGGCCTCTGTAATTTCACTCTATGTACTACAAGTTGTGAAATTTTGAAGTACACGGGAAAATGTGAAACCACCACTGTGCCCACCACTACACTGGAATCTACAACAACAGTAACAGTAACTCCTACCACTACAGAAACAACAACATGCTCCTGTACAGCCAATGGACAAATATTATCACCCGGTAAGTGTATCCGTTATTAAAAATCTGACACGTGCACTCGTCACACAAGAAGCCTGAAAATCAGGTCAATTATCTTTCACGATTGTCTGCAATAATTGACACAGCTTATTGACATGAAGTTCCAGTTCTCTCCTTCACATTCTTGTTCACAAGCTAGATGTTCTTGTGAATCATTAGGTATCTCTTCCCAGAATGATCCCTAATGAAAGTTGTCGCTGTCCATTTCGAAAAGTGATTTGTCATCTCCATAAGTGTGAAAATGAGAGTAGCAGCCCTTGGAGAAATGGACATCTTCATGCTCTGCACATCTGAAACAATGATTCCAGATTTCACTTTCACATTCACACAGCAATGGTTAAAGACACTGAATGCTTCCATACAAGCTGCTCACCTTCACTTCCATATTGCTTTGACATTTCTCCCTTTCAAGTCAGATCTTGAAATGTATAGGATTGTTATTCTTGTAGTTTTGAATGTGAGTCCACAGTTCAGTTGTACAACTTCAGGAGTGCCTCATACTATCAGGGGAGAGACTTGAAGATTGACTGGTGAGGAAATGTTTGGGGGCACAAACGAATGAAATACTGCATCTTCTACATCTCAGTACAGTCTGGACAAGAGGATAAATGTATTTTATCCCATTTGACCTTTGTTCTGTGTAAATACGTAAAGCAAAGTCAAGAACCAATACGAATATTTACCAAAATTATACAAATATCAGTGTTCTGAATGCAACATGAGCTGATGAAAAATACAGTGCCAAATTTTGGAAATTCTGTTTTGAATAGCCCAAGCGAATACTTTGATGTTTAATCTTCTTTCATTGGAACCATAGAGCCTTGTTCTTAGCTGTTAATGGGCAATCATGAGTCACTGCCACCTGTATATTTACATGTGGAATAATATAATATCTGAGTGAAGAATTGCCATGAGATGTTTGAAACATTTTGTTGAACTTTGTCTTCCAGGGCAGGCTATAGTGAGTTCTGCAGGTAAATCCGGCCTCTGTAATTTCACTCTATGTACTAAGAGTTGTGAAATTTTGAAGTACACGGGAAAATGTGAAACCACTACAGTGCCCACCACTACACTCGAATCTACAACAACAGTAACAGTGACTCCCACTACTACAGAAACAACAACATGCTCCTGTACAGCCAATGGACAAAGATTATCACCCGGTAAGTGTATCAGTTATTAAATATCTGACACAAACATTTGCCTCAAGAGGATACTGTCAATCATATCTATTATCCAGCATGATAGTATGCAATAATTGACACAGTTTGTTGATGTGAAGTTCCAGACCTCTCCTTCACATTCTTGGACACAAAGTGGATGTTCTTCTGAATAATTAGGCATCTGTTCCCAGGATTATTTGTATTGAAATTTGTCATCTGTCCCATTCAAAATGTGATTTGACGTCTCCATAAGTAATCAACCGTGAGAATCAGCCCTTGGAGAAATGGACATCTTCATGCTTTGCACATCTGAAATAATGATTCCAGTTTTCAAATTCACATTCACACGCCAAAGATTAAAGATATTAAATGTCCACACAAGTTGCTGTGCTCCACTTGTTGCTCTATGTCCCCCTGGACTTGAGGAATACAACATGGTGTCAATGGAGAGACACCGAGCGAGGTCCAAGCTTTAATGTTCTTACTCTCATTCTGCATTTCCAGAAAAAAGTCTCGCCTGTTTGGAAAGTCATTACAAGTTGGGCAACTTTCTAATGATCAGCACTTTTGACTGCTTCATTTAGTCAATCAGTTATCAGTGTATTGTTCTGCACTGAATATATCCATATGATTGTTCGTTCAGGCAGAGACATTATATTGGTTGAACGAATCGCATAATTTTCACACTGTCCCCAACCTTCTATGTTTTGCTCACTTTTGTGTTTTGCTCAAACAGAAGCTCTCTGCAGCCCCCAATTCGCTCTTTAGAAACCCATTTAACATGTATCAACATTGTTCAGTCCACATTTTTAAACCAAACACAAACAATTGCAATATCATTTAACATTCTGGAATGAGGAGAGTTAGACCTGTAATCGGGGCGCATCAAATAATTAGCTTCTAATACTGGCCGTTATATTTTCCACATCCAGGACTTTCACCTTGAGGTGGAATCTTCTTTCGTTCTAAACTTTCAGCATTGGTCTTAGCTCTTAAATGTCAAAATATGAGGCTCTGTCAGCTATATATTGATTTTTGTTGGTAAGCGTAATATTAGAAGGATGAATGGAAGGAGATGCCTGAAACCTTTTCCTGACTTTTGTCTTCCAGGCCAGGCTATTGTAAGTTCTGCAGGTAAATCTGGCCTCTGTATTTTCACACTATGTACTAAGAGTTGTGAAATTTTGAAGTACACGGGAAAATGTGAAACCACCACAGCGCCCAGCACTACACTAGAATCTACAGCAACAGTAACAGTGACTCCCACCACTACAGAAACAACAACATGCTCCTGTACAGCCAATGGACAAATATTATCACCCGGTAAGTGTATCAATTATTAAATATCTGACATAATCATTTGCCGCAAGAGAATACAGTCAATCACGTCTAATATCCAGCATGATTGTATGCAATAATTGACACAGTTTGTTGATGTGAAGATCCAGACCTCTCCTTCACGTTCTTGGATACAAAGTCAATGTTCCCGTGAATAATTAGGCATCCGTTTCCAGGATTATTTGTATTGAAATTTGGCATCTGTCCATTTCGAATTGTAATTTGAAATCTCCATAAGTTTTCAACTGAGAGAATCATCCCTTGGAGAAATGGACATCTTCATGCTCTGCACATCTGAAACAATGATTCCAGATTTCACATTCACGTTCACACGCCAATGGTTAAAGATAGTAAATGTTTCCACACAGGTTGCTGTGCTCTACTTGTTGCTCTGTGTCCCACTGGATTTTGAAAATCAACATTGTGTCAATGGAGAGACGACGAGCGAGGTCCAATCAGTAATGTTTGTACTCTCATTCTGCATTTCCAGCAAAAGTATCGCCTGTTCAGAAAGTTTGCACAAATTGGGCAATTTTCTAACACTCAGCATTATTGACTTCTTCATTTAGTCAATCAGTTATCAGTGTTTTGTGCTGCACTGAATATGTCCAAATGATTGTTCATTCAGGCAGAGACATAACATCAGTTGTACGGGTGGCACAAGTTTCACGCTGTCCCCAAATTTCTCTGTTTTGCTCACTTTTGTGTTTTGCTCAAACAGAAGCTCTCTACAGCCCCCAATTCGCTCTTTAGAAACCCATTTAAGGTGTATCAACATTGTTCAGTCCACATTTGTAAATCAAACCCAAACAATAGCAGAATCATTTAACATTCTCGAAAGAGGAGAGTTCGACCTGCAATTGGAGCTCATGAAATATTTAGGTTCTAATATTGGCCGTTATATTTTCCACGTCCATGACTATAACCTTGAGGTGGAATCTTCTTTTGTTCTAAACATTCAGCAATGATCTCAGCTCTTAAATGTCAAATTAAGAGGCTGTGTCAGCGATATGTTTAATTTTGTTGGTAAGCGTAATATCAGAGTGATGAATGGAAGGAGATGGCTGAAACTTTTCCTGACTTTTGTCTTCCAGGCCACGCCATAGTAAGTTCTGCAGGTAAATCCGGCCTCTGTAATTTCACTCTATGTACTACGAGTTGTGAAATTTTGAAGTACACGGGAAAATGTGAAACCACCACTGTGCCCACCACTACACTGGAATCTACAACAACAGTAACAGTAACTCCCACCACTACAGAAACAACAACATGCTCCTGTACAGCCAATGGACAAATATTATCACCCGGTAATTGTATCCGTTATTAAAAATCTGACACATGCACTCGTCACACAAGAAGCCTGAAAATCAGGTCAATTATCTTTCACGATTGTCTGCAATAATTGACACAGCTTATTGACATGAAGTTCCAGTTCTCTCTTTCACATTCTTGTTCACAAGCTAGATGTTCTTGTGAATCATTAGGTATCTCTTCCCAGCATGATCCCTAATGAAAGTTGTCGCTGTCCATTTCGAAAAGTGATTTGTCATCTCCATAAGTTTGAAAATGAGAGTAGCAGCCCTTGGAGAAATGGACATCTTCATGCTCTGCACATCTGAAACAATGATTCCAGATTTCACATTCACATTCACACAGCAATGGTTAAAGACACTGAATGCTTCCACACGAGCTGCTCACCTTCACTTCCATATTGCTTTGACATTTCTCCCTTTCAAGTCAGATCTTGAAATGTATAGGATTGTTATTCTTGTAGTTTTGAATGTGAGTCCACAGTTTAGTTGTGCCACTTCAGGAGTGCCTCATACTATCAGGGGAGAGACTTGAAGATTGACTGGTGAGGAAATGTTTGGGGGCACAACCGAAAGGAATACTGCATCTTCTAGATCTCAGTACAGTCTGGACAAGAGGATAAATGTATTTTATCCCACTTGAACTTTATTCTGTATAAATACGTAAAGCAAAGTCAAGAACCAATATGACGATTTACCAACATTATACAAATATCAGTGTTCTGAATGCAACATGAGCTGATGAAAAATACAGTGCCAAATTTTGGAAATCCTGTTTTGAATAGCCCAAGCGAATACTTTGATGTTTAATCTTCTTTCATTGGAACCATAGAGCCTTGTTCTTAGCTGTTAATGGGCAATCATGAGTCACTGCCACCTGTATATTTACATGTGGAATAATATAATATCTGAGTGAAGAATTGCCATGAGATGTTTGAAACATTTTGTTGTCCTTTGTCTTCCAGGCCAGGCTATAGTGAGTTCTGCAGGTAAATCCGGCCTCTGTAATTTCACTCTATGTACTAAGAGTTGTGAAATTTTGAAGTACACGGGAAAATGTGAAACCACTACAGTGCCCACCATTACACTCGAATCTCCAACAACAGTAACAGTGACTCCCACTATTACAGAAACAACAACATGCTCCTGTACAGCCAATGGACATATATTATCACCCGGTAAGTGTATCAGTTATTAAATATCTGACACAAACATTTGCCACAAGAGAATACAGTCAATCATGTCTAATATCCAGCATGATTGTATGCAATAACTGACACAGTTTGTTAATGTGAAGTTCCAGACCTCTCCTTCACATTCTTGGACACAAAGTCGATGTTCCCGTGAATAATTAGGCATCCGTTCCCAGGATTATTTGTATTGAAATTTGTCATTTGTTCAGTTCAAATTGTGATTTGAAATCTCCATGAGTTTTCAACCGAGGGAATCAGCCCTTGGAGAAATGGAGAACTTCATGATCTGCACATCTGAAACAATGATTCCAGATTTCACATTCACATTCATACGCCAAAGGTTAAAGATACTAAATGTTTCCACACAGGTTGCTGTGCTCTAAATGTTGCCCTGTGTCCCACTGGATTTTGAAAATCAACATTGTGTCAATGGAGAGACGCCGAGCGAGGTCCAGTCAGTAATGGATGCACTCTCATTCTGCATTTCCAGCAAATGTCTCGCCTGTTCGGAATGTTTGCACTAATTGGGCAATTTTCTAACGCTCAGCGCTATTGACTGCTTCATTTAGTCAATCAGTTATCAGTGTTTTGTGCTGCGCTGAATATGTCCAAATGATTGTTCATTCAGGCAGAGAAATAATATTGGTTGTACGGTTGGCACAAGTTTCGCACTGTCCCCAAATTCCTCTGTTTTACTCACTTTTGTGTTTTGCTCAAACAGAAGCTCTCTGCAGCCCCCAATTCACACTTTAGAAACTCATTTAACGTGTATCAACATTGTTCAGTCCATATTTTTAAACCAAACACAAACAATTGCAATATCATTTAACATTCTGGAATGAGGAGAGTTAGACCTGTAATCAGGGCGCATCAAATACTTAGCTTCTAATATTGGCCGTTATATTTTCCACATCCAGGACTTTCACCTTGAGGTGGAATCTTCTTTTGTTCTAAACTTTCAGCGTTGGTCTTAGCTCCTAAATGTCAAAATATGAGGCTCTGTCAGCTATATATTGATTTTTGTTGGTAAGCGTAATATTAGAAGGATGAATGGAAGGAGATGCCTGAAATCTTCTCCTGACTTTTGTCTTCCAGGCCAGGCTATTGTAAGTTCTGCAGGTAAATCTGGCCTCTGTAATTTCACTCTATGTACTAAGAGTTGTGAAATTTTGAAGTACACGGGAAAATGTGAAACCACCACAGCGCCCAGCACTACACTAGAATCTACAACAACAGTAACAGTAACTCCCACTACTACAGAAACAACAACATGCTCCTGTACAGCCAATGGACAAATATTATCACCCGGTAAGTGTATCAATTATTAAATATCTGACATAATCATTTGCCACAAAAGAATACAGTCAATCATTCTAATATCCAGCATGATTGTATGTAATAATTGACGCAGTTTGTTGATGTGAAGATCCAGATCTCTCCTTCACGTTCTTGGATACAAAGTCGATGTTCTAGTGAACAATTAGGCATCCGTTCCCAGGATTATTTGTATTGTAATTTGTCATCTGTCCCATTCAAAATGTGATTTGACGTCTCCATAAGTATTCAACCAAGAGAATCAGCCCTTGGAGAAATGGACATCTTCATGCTCTGCACATCTGAACTAATGATTCCAGATTTCACATTCACATTCACACACGAATGGTTAAGGACACTGAATGTTTCCACACAAATTGCTCACCTTCACTTCCATGTTGCTTTGACATTTCTCCCTTTCAAGATCCTGAAATATATAGGATTATTACTCTTGTAGTTTTGATGTAAGTGCATAGTGTAGTGGTACAATTTGAGGAGTGCCTCTTAATATCCATGGGGAAATGTGTGGGCACACAGCCAAAAGGACTGCTGCCTAGTCAAGATCTCATGACTGCCCGTACCAGAGGACAAATGTTTATTAACCTGTTTGAACGTTGTTCTGTCTAAATTCGTAAAACAAAGACAAACACCAATACGACAATTTAAAAACATTATTCAAATATCAGTGTTCTGAATGCAACATGAGCTGATGAAAAATAGAGTTCCAAATTTTGGAAATTATATTTTGAATAGCCCAAGTGAATACTTTGATGTGTAATCTTCTTTCACTGGGACTATGGAGCCTTGTACTTAGCTGTTAATGGGCAATCATGAGTCACTGTCACCTATATATTTAGATGTGGAATAATATTATATCTGAGTGAAGAATTGCCATGAGATGTTTGAAACATTTTGTTGACCTTTGTCTTCCAGGGCAGGCTATAGTAAGTTCTGCAGCTAAATCTGGCCTCTGTAATTTCACTCTATGTACTAAGAGTTGTGAAATTTTGAAGTACACGGGAAAATGTGAAACCACCACTGTGCCCACCACTACACTGGAATCTACAACAACAGTAACAGTAACTCCCACCACTACAGAAACAACAACATGCTCCTGTACAGCCAATGGACAAATATTATCACCCGGTAAGTGTATCAGTTATTAAGTATCTGACACAATCATTTGCCACAAGAGAATACAGTCAATCATGTCTAATATCCAGCATGATTGTATGCAATAACTGACACAGTTTGTTAATGTGAAGTTCCAGACCTCTCCACATTCTTGGACACAAAGTCGATGTTCCCGTGAATAATTAGGCATCCGTTCCCAGGATTATTTGCATTGAAATTTGTCATTTGTTCAGTTCAAATTGTGATTTGAAATCTACATGAGTTTTCAACCGAGTGAATCAGCCCTTGGAGAAATGTAAAATTTCATGTTCTGCACATCTGAAACAATGATTCAAGATTTCACATTCACATTCATACGCGAAAGGTTAAAGATACTAAATGTTTCCACACAGGTTGCTGTGCTCTAAATGTTGCCCTGTGTCCCACTGGATTTTGAAAATCAACATTGTGTCAATGGAGAGACACCGAGCGAGGTCCAGTCAGTAATGGATGCACTCTCATTCGGCATTTCCAGCAAATGTCTCGCCTGTTCAGAATGTTTGCACTAATTGGGAAATTTTCTAACGCTCAGCGCTATTGACTGCTTCATTTAGTCAATCAGTTATCAGTGTTTTGTGCTGCGCTGAATATGTCCAAATGATTGTTCATTCAGGCAGAGAAATAATATTGGTTGTACGGTTGGCACAAGTTTCGCACTGTCCCCAAATTCCTCTGTTTTACTCACTTTTGTGTTTTGCTCAAACAGAAGCTCTCTGCAGCCCCCAATTCGCTCTTTAGAAACCCATTTAACATGTATCAACATTGTTCAGTCCACATTTTTAAACCAAACACAAACAATTGCAATATTATTTAACATTCTGGAATGAGGAGAGTTAGACCTGTAATCGGGGCGCATCAAATACTTAGCTTCTAATATTGGCCGTTATATTTTCCACATCCATGACTTTCACCTTGAGGTGGAATCTTCTTTTGTTCTAAACTTTCAGCGTTGGTCTTAGCTCCTAAATGTCAAAATATGAGGCTCTGTCAGCTATATATTGATTTTTGTTGGTAAGCGTAATATTAGAAGGATGAATGGAAGGAGATGCCTGAAATCTTCTCCTGACTTTTGTCTTCCAGGCCAGGCTATTGTAAGTTCTGCAGGTAAATCTGGCCTTTGTAATTTCACTCTATGTACTAAGAGTTGTGAAATTTTGAAGTACACGGGAAAATGTGAAACCACCACAGCGCCCAGCACTACACTAGAATCTACAACAACAGTAACAGTAACTCCCACTACTACAGAAACAACAACATGCTCCTGTACAGTCAATGGACAAATATTATCACCCGGTAAGTGTATCAGTTATTAAATATCTGACACAAACATTTGCCACAAGAGTATACTGTCAATCATATCTATTATCCAGCATGACAGTATGCAATAATTGACACGGTTTGTTGATGTGAAGTTCCAGACCTCTCCTTCTCATTCTTGGACACAAAGTAGATGTTCTTCTGAATAATTAGGCATCTGTTCCCAGGATTGTTTGTATTGAAATTTGTCATTTGTTCAGTTCAAATTGTGATTTGAAATCTCCATGAGTTTTCAAACGAGTGAATCAGCCCTTGGAGAAATGGAAAATTTCATGATCTGCACATCTGAAACAATGATTCCAGATTTCACATTCACATTCATACGAGAAAGGTTAAAGATACTAAATGTTTCCACACAGGTTGCTGTGCTCTAAATGTTGCCCTGTGTCCCACTGGATTTTGAAAATCAACATTGTGTCAATGGAGAGACACCGAGCGAGGTCCAATCAGTAATGGTTGCACTCTCATTCGGCATTTCCAGCAAATGTCTTGCCTGTTCGGAATGTTTGCACAAATTGGGCAATTTTCTAACGCTCAGCGCTATTGACTGCTTCATTTAGTCAATCAGTTATCAGTGTTTTGTGCTGCGCTGAATATGTCCAAATGATTGTTCATTCAGGCAGAGAAATAATATTGGTTGTACGGTTGGCACAAGTTTCGCACTGTCCCCAAATTCCTCTGTTTTACTCACTTTTGTGTTTTGCTCAAACAGAAGCTCTCTGCAGCCCCCAATTCGCTCTTCAGTAACCCATTTAACGTGTATCAACATTGTTCAGTCCACATTTTTAAACCAAACATAAACAATTGCAATATCATTTAACATTCTGGAATGAGGAGAGTTAGACCTGTAATCGGGGCGCTTCAAATACTTAGCTTCTAATATTGGCCGTTATATTTTCCACATCCAGGACTTTCACCTTGAGGTGGAATCTTCTTTTGTTCTAAACTTTCAGCGTTGGTCTTAGCTCCTAAATGTCAAAATATGAGGCTCTGTCAGCTATATATTGATTTTTGTTGGTAAGCGTAATATTAGAAGGATGAATGGAAGGAGATGCCTGAAACCTTCTCCTGACTTTTGTCTTCCAGGCCAGGCTATTGTAAGTTCTGCAGGTAAATCTGGCCTCTGTAATTTCACTCTATGTACTAAGAGTTGTGAAATTTTGAAGTACACGGGAAAATGTGAAACCACCACAGCGCCCAGCACTACACTAGAATCTACAACAACAGTAACAGTAACTCCCACTACTACAGAAACAACAACATGCTCCTGTACAGCCAATGGACAAATATTATCACCCGGTAAGTGTATCAATTATTAAATATCTGACATAATCATTTGCCACAAAAGAATACAGTCAATCATTCTAATATCCAGCATGATTGTATGTAATAATTGACGCAGTTTGTTGATGTGAAGATCCAGACCTCTCCTTCACGTTCTTGGATACAAAGTCGATGTTCTAGTGAATAATTAGGCATCCGTTCCCAGGATTATTTATATTGTAATTTGTCATCTGTCCCATTCAAAATGTGATTTGACGTCTCCATAAGTATTCAACCAAGAGAATCAGCCCTTGGAGAACTGGACATCTTCATGCTCTGCACATCTGAACTAATGATTCCAGATTTCACATTCACATTCACACAACAATGGTTAAAGACACTGAATGTTTCCACACAAATTGCTCACCTTCACTTCCATGTTGCTTTGACATTTCTCCCTTTCAAGATCCTGAAATGTATAGGATTGTTACTCTTGTAGTTTTGATGTAAGTGCATAGTGTAGTGGTACAATTTGAAGAGTGCCTCTTAATATCCATGGGGAAATGTGTGGGCGCACAGCCAAAAGGACTGCTGCCTAGTCAAGATCTCATGACTGCCCGTACCAGAGGACAAATGTTTATTAACCTGTTTGAACGTTGTTCTGTCTAAATTCGTAAAACAAAGACAAACACCAATACGACAATTTAAAAACATTATTCAAATATCAGTGTTCTGAATGCAACATGAGCTGATGAAAAATAGAGTTCCAAATTTTGGAAATTATATTTTGAATAGCCCAAGTGAATACTTTGATGTGTAATCTTCTTTCACTGGGACTATGGAGCCTTGTACTTAGCTGTTAATGGGCAATCATGAGTCACTGTCACCTATATATTTAGATGTGGAATAATATCATATCTGATTGAAGAATTGCCATGAGATGTTTGAAACATTTTGTTGACCTTTGTCTTCCAGGGCAGGCTATAGTAAGTTCTGCAGCTAAATCTGGCCTCTGTAATTTCACTCTATGTACTAAGAGTTGTGAAATTTTGAAGTACACGGGAAAATGTGAAACCACCACTGTGCCCACCACTACACTGGAATCTACAACAACAGTAACAGTAACTCCCACCACTACAGAAACAACAACATGCTCCTGTACAGCCAATGGACAAATATTATCACCCGGTAAGTGTATCAGTTATTAAGTATCTGACACAATCATTTGCCACAAGAGAATACAGTCAATCATGTCTAATATCCAGCATGATTGTATGCAATAACTGACACAGTTTGTTAATGTGAAGTTCCAGACCTCTCCTTCACATTCTTGGACACAAAGTTCGATGTTCCCGTGAATAATTAGGCATCCGTTCCCAGGATTATTTGTATTGAAATTTGTCATTTGTTCAGTTCAAATTGTGATTTGAAATCTCCATGAGTTTTCAACCGAGTGAATCAGCCCTTGAAGAAATGGAAAATTTCATGATCTGCACATCTGAAACAATGATTCCAGATTTCACATTCACATTCATACGCGAAAGGTTAAAGATACTAAATGTTTCCACACGGGTTGCTGTGCTCTAAATGTTGCCCTGTGTCCCACTGGATTTTGAAAATCAACATTGTGTCAATGGAGAGACGCCGAGCGAGGTCCAATCAGTAATGGATGCACTCTAATTCGGCATTTCCAGCAAATGTCTCGCCTGTTCAGAATGTTTGCACTAATTGGGCAATTTTCTAACGCTCAGCGCTATTGACTGCTTCATTTAGTCAATCAGTTATCAGTGTTTTGTGCTGCGCTGAATATGTCCAAATGATTGTTCATTCAGGCAGAGAAATAATATTGGTTGTACGGTTGGCACAAGTTTCGCACTGTCCCCAAATTCCTCTGTTTTACTCACTTTTGTGTTTTGCTCAAACAGAAGCTCTCTGCAGCCCCCAATTCGCTCTTTAGAAACCCATTTAACATGTATCAACATTGTTCAGTCCATATTTTTAAACCAAACACAAACAATTGCAATATCATTTAACATTCTGGAATGAGGAGAGTTAGACCTGTAATCGGGGCACATCAAATACTTAGCTTCTAATATTGGCCGTTATATTTTCCACATCCATGACTTTCACCTTGAGGTGGAATCTTCTTTTGTTCTAAACTTTCAGCGTTGGTCTTAGCTCCTAAATGTCAAAATATGAGGCTCCGTTAGCTATATATTGATTTTTGTTGGTAAGCGTAATATTAGAAGGATGAATGGAAGGAGATGCCTGAAACCTTCTCCTGACTTTTGTCTTCCAGGCCAGGCTATTGTAAGTTCTGCAGGTAAATCTGGCCTCTGTAATTTCACTCTATGTACTAAGAGTTGTGAAATTTTGAAGTACACGGGAAAATGTGAAACCACCACAGCGCCCAGCACTACACTAGAATCTACAACAACAGTAACAGTAACTCCCACTACTACAGAAACAACAACATGCTCCTGTACAGCCAATGGACAAATATTATCACCCGGTAAGTGTATCAATTATTAAATATCTGACATAATCATTTGCCACAAGAGAATACAGTCAATCATTCTTTAATCCAGCATGATTGTATGCAATAATTGACGCAGTTTGTTGATGTGAAGATCCAGACCTCTCCTTCACGTTCTTGGATACAAAGTCGATGTTCTAGTGAATAATTAGGCATCCGTTCCCAGGATTATTTGTATTGTAATTTGTCATCTGTCCCATTCAAAATGTGATTTGACGTCTCCATAAGTATTCAACCAAGAGAATCAGCCCTTGGAGAAATGGACATCTTCATGCTCTGCACATCTGAACCAATGATTCCAGATTTCACATTCACATTCACACAACAATGTTTAAAGACACTGAATGTTTCCACACAAATTGCTCACCTTCACTTCCATGTTGCTTTGACATTTCTCCCTTTCAAGATCCTGAAATGTATAGGATTGTTATTCTTGTAGTTTTGATGTAAGTTCATAGTGTAGTGGTACAATTTGAGGAATGCCTCTTAATATCCATGGGGAAATGTGCGGGCGCACAGCCAAAATGACTGCTGCCTAGTCAAGATCTCATGACTGCCCGTACCAGAGGACAACTGTTTATTAACCTGTTTGAACGTTCTGTCTAAATTCGTAAAACAAAGACAAACACCAATACGACAATTTAAAAACATTATTCAAATATCAGTGTTCTGAATGCAACATGAGCTGATGAAAAATAGAGTTCCAAATTTTGGAAAGTATATTTTGAATAGCCCAAGTGAATACTTTGATGTGTAATCTTCTTTCATTGGGACTATGGAGCCTTGTACTTAGCTGTTAATGGGCAATCATGAGTCACTGTCACCTCTATATTTACATGTGGAACAAAATTATATCTGAGTGAAGAATTGCCATGAGATGTTTGAAACATTTTGTTGACCTTTGTCTTCCAGGGCAGGCTATAGTAAGTTCTGCAGCTAAATCTGGCCTCTGTAATTTCACCCTATGTACTAAGAGTTGTGAAATTTTGAAGTACACGGGAAAATGTGAAACCACCACTGTGCCCACCACTACACTGGAATCTACAACAACAGTAACAGTAACTCCCACCACTACAGAAACAACAACATGCTCCTGTACAGCCAATGGACAAATATTATCACCCGGTAAGTGTATCAGTTATTAAGTATCTGACACAATCATTTGCCACAAGAGAATACAGTCAATCATGTCTAATATCCAGCATGATTGTATGCAATAACTGACACAGTTTGTTAATGTGAAGTTCCAGACCTCTCCTTCACATTCTTGGACACAAAGGTCGATGTTCCCGTGAATAATTAGGCATCCGTTCCCAGGATTATTTGTATTGAAATTTGTCATTTGTTCAGTTCAAATTGTGATTTGAAATCTCCATGAGTTTTCAACTGAGTGAATCAGCCCTTGGAGAAATGGAAAATTTCATGATCTGCACATCTGAAACAATGATTCCAGATTTCACATTCACATTCATACGCGAAAGGTTAAAGATACTAAATGTTTCCACACAGGTTGCTGTGCTCTAAATGTTGCCCTGTGTCCCACTGGATTTTGAAAATCAACATTGTGTCAATGGAGAGACACTGAGCGAGGTCCAATCAGTAATGGTTGCACTCTCATTCGGCATTTCCAGCAAATGTCTTGCCTGTTCGGAATGTTTGCACAAATTGGGCAATTTTCTAACGCTCAGCGCTATTGACTGCTTCATTTAGTCAATCAGTTATCAGTGTTTTGTGCTGCGCTGAATATGTCCAAATGATTGTTCATTCAGGCAGAGAAATAATATTGGTTGTACGGTTGGCACAAGTTTCGCACTGTCCCCAAATTCCTCTGTTTTACTCACTTTTGTGTTTTGCTCAAACAGAAGCTCTCTGCAGCCCCCAATTCGCTCTTCAGTAACCCATTTAACGTGTATCAACATTGTTCAGTCCACATTTTTAAACCAAACATAAACAATTGCAATATCATTTAACATTCTGGAATGAGGAGAGTTAGACCTGTAATCGGGGCGCTTCAAATACTTAGCTTCTAATATTGGCCGTTATGTTTTCCACATCCAGGACTTTCACCTTGAGGTGGAATCTTCTTTTGTTCTAAACTTTCAGCGTTGGTCTTAGCTCCTAAATGTCAAAATATGAGGCTCTGTCAGCTATATATTGATTTTTGTTGGTAAGCGTAATATTAGAAGGATGAATGGAAGGAGATGCCTGAAACCTTCTCCTGACTTTTGTCTTCCAGGCCAGGCTATTGTAAGTTCTGCAGGTAAATCTGGCCTCTGTAATTTCACTCTATGTACTAAGAGTTGTGAAATTTTGAAGTACACGGGAAAATGTGAAACCACCACAGCGCCCAGCACTACACTACAATCTACAACAACAGGAACAGTAACTCCCACTACTACAGAAACAACAACATGCTCCTGTACAGCCAATGGACAAATATTATCACCCGGTAAGTGTATCAATTATTAAATATCTGACATAATCATTTGCCACAAAAGAATACAGTCAATCATTCTAATATCCAGCATGATTGTATGTAATAATTGACGCAGTTTGTTGATGTGAAGATCCAGACCTCTCCTTCACGTTCTTGGATACAAAGTCGATGTTCTAGTGAATAATTAGGCATCCGTTCCCAGGATTATTTATATTGTAATTTGTCATCTGTCCCATTCAAAATGTGATTTGACGTCTCCATAAGTATTCAACCAAGAGAATCAGCCCTTGGAGAACTGGACATCTTCATGCTCTGCACATCTGAACTAATGATTCCAGATTTCACATTCACATTCACACAACAATGGTTAAAGACACTGAATGTTTCCACACAAATTGCTCACCTTCACTTCCATGTTGCTTTGACATTTCTCCCTTTCAAGATCCTGAAATGTATAGGATTGTTACTCTTGTAGTTTTGATGTAAGTGCATAGTGTAGTGGTACAATTTGAAGAGTGCCTCTTAATATCCATGGGGAAATGTGTGGGCGCACAGCCAAAAGGACTGCTGCCTAGTCAAGATCTCATGACTGCCCGTACCAGAGGACAAATGTTTATTAACCTGTTTGAACGTTGTTCTGTCTAAATTCGTAAAACAAAGACAAACACCAATACGACAATTTAAAAACATTATTCAAATATCAGTGTTCTGAATGCAACATGAGCTGATGAAAAATAGAGTTCCAAATTTTGGAAATTGTATTTTGAATAGCCCAAGTGAATACTTTGATGTGTAATCTTCTTTCACTGGGACTATGGAGCCTTGTACTTAGCTGTTAATGGGCAATCATGAGTCACTGTCACCTATATATTTAGATGTGGAATAATATCATATCTGATTGAAGAATTGCCATGAGATGTTTGAAACATTTTGTTGACCTTTGTCTTCCAGGGCAGGCTATAGTAAGTTCTGCAGCTAAATCTGGCCTCTGTAATTTCACTCTATGTACTAAGAGTTGTGAAATTTTGAAGTACACGGGAAAATGTGAAACCACCACTGTGCCCACCACTACACTGGAATCTACAACAACAGTAACAGTAACTCCCACCACTACAGAAACAACAACATGCTCCTGTACAGCCAATGGACAAATATTATCACCCGGTAAGTGTATCAGTTATTAAGTATCTGACACAATCATTTGCCACAAGAGAATACAGTCAATCATGTCTAATATCCAGCATGATTGTATGCAATAACTGACACAGTTTGTTAATGTGAAGTTCCAGACCTCTCCTTCACATTCTTGGACACAAAGTTCGATGTTCCCGTGAATAATTAGGCATCCGTTCCCAGGATTATTTGTATTGAAATTTGTCATTTGTTCAGTTCAAATTGTGATTTGAAATCTCCATGAGTTTTCAACCGAGTGAATCAGCCCTTGAAGAAATGTAAAATTTCATGTTCTGCACATCTGAAACAATGATTCCAGATTTCACATTCACATTCATACGCGAAAGGTTAAAGATACTAAATGTTTCCACACGGGTTGCTGTGCTCTAAATGTTGCCCTGTGTCCCACTGGATTTTGAAAATCAACATTGTGTCAATGGAGAGACGCCGAGCGAGGTCCAATCAGTAATGGATGCACTCTCATTCGGCATTTCCAGCAAATGTCTCGCCTGTTCAGAATGTTTGCACTAATTGGGCAATTTTCTAACGCTCAGCGCTATTGACTGCTTCATTTAGTCAATCAGTTATCAGTGTTTTGTGCTGCGCTGAATATGTCCAAATGATTGTTCATTCAGGCAGAGAAATAATATTGGTTGTACGGTTGGCACAAGTTTCGCACTGTCCCCAAATTCCTCTGTTTTACTCACTTTTGTGTTTTGCTCAAACAGAAGCTCTCTGCAGCCCCCAATTCGCTCTTTAGAAACCCATTTAACATGTATCAACATTGTTCAGTCCACATTTTTAAACCAAACACAAACAATTGCAATATCATTTAACATTCTGGAATGAGGAGAGTTAGACCTGTAATCGGGGCACATCAAATACTTAGCTTCTAATATTGGCCGTTATATTTTCCACATCCATGACTTTCACCTTGAGGTGGAATCTTCTTTTGTTCTAAACTTTCAGCGTTGGTCTTAGCTCCTAAATGTCAAAATATGAGGCTCCGTTAGCTATATATTGATTTTTGTTGGTAAGCGTAATATTAGAAGGATGAATGGAAGGAGATGCCTGAAACCTTCTCCTGACTTTTGTCTTCCAGGCCAGGCTATTGTAAGTTCTGCAGGTAAATCTGGCCTCTGTAATTTCACTCTATGTACTAAGAGTTGTGAAATTTTGAAGTACACGGGAAAATGTGAAACCACCACAGCGCCCAGCACTACACTAGAATCTACAACAACAGTAACAGTAACTCCCACTACTACAGAAACAACAACATGCTCCTGTACAGCCAATGGACAAATATTATCACCCGGTAAGTGTATCAATTATTAAATATCTGACATAATCATTTGCCACAAGAGAATACAGTCAATCATTCTTTAATCCAGCATGATTGTATGCAATAATTGACGCAGTTTGTTGATGTGAAGATCCAGACCTCTCCTTCACGTTCTTGGATACAAAGTCGATGTTCTAGTGAATAATTAGGCATCCGTTCCCAGGATTATTTGTATTGTAATTTGTCATCTGTCCCATTCAAAATGTGATTTGACGTCTCCATAAGTATTCAACCAAGAGAATCAGCCCTTGGAGAAATGGACATCTTCATGCTCTGCACATCTGAACCAATGATTCCAGATTTCACATTCACATTCACACAACAATGTTTAAAGACACTGAATGTTTCCACACAAATTGCTCACCTTCACTTCCATGTTGCTTTGACATTTCTCCCTTTCAAGATCCTGAAATGTATAGGATTGTTATTCTTGTAGTTTTGATGTAAGTTCATAGTGTAGTGGTACAATTTGAGGAATGCCTCTTAATATCCATGGGGAAATGTGCGGGCGCACAGCCAAAATGACTGCTGCCTAGTCAAGATCTCATGACTGCCCGTACCAGAGGACAACTGTTTATTAACCTGTTTGAACGTTCTGTCTAAATTCGTAAAACAAAGACAAACACCAATACGACAATTTAAAAACATTATTCAAATATCAGTGTTCTGAATGCAACATGAGCTGATGAAAAATAGAGTTCCAAATTTTGGAAAGTATATTTTGAATAGCCCAAGTGAATACTTTGATGTGTAATCTTCTTTCATTGGGACTATGGAGCCTTGTACTTAGCTGTTAATGGGCAATCATGAGTCACTGTCACCTATATATTTACATGTGGAACAAAATTATATCTGAGTGAAGAATTGCCATGAGATGTTTGAAACATTTTGTTGACCTTTGTCTTCCAGGGCAGGCTATAGTAAGTTCTGCAGCTAAATCTGGCCTCTGTAATTTCACCCTATGTACTAAGAGTTGTGAAATTTTGAAGTACACGGGAAAATGTGAAACCACCACTGTGCCCACCACTACACTGGAATCTACAACAACAGTAACAGTAACTCCCACCACTACAGAAACAACAACATGCTCCTGTACAGCCAATGGACAAATATTATCACCCGGTAAGTGTATCAGTTATTAAGTATCTGACACAATCATTTGCCACAAGAGAATACAGTCAATCATGTCTAATATCCAGCATGATTGTATGCAATAACTGACACAGTTTGTTAATGTGAAGTTCCAGACCTCTCCTTCACATTCTTGGACACAAAGGTCGATGTTCCCGTGAATAATTAGGCATCCGTTCCCAGGATTATTTGTATTGAAATTTGTCATTTGTTCAGTTCAAATTGTGATTTGAAATCTCCATGAGTTTTCAAACGAGTGAATCAGCCCTTGGAGAAATGGAAAATTTCATGATCTGCACATCTGAAACAATGATTCCAGATTTCACATTCACATTCATACGCGAAAGGTTAAAGATACTAAATGTTTCCACACAGGTTGCTGTGCTCTAAATGTTGCCCTGTGTCCCACTGGATTTTGAAAATCAACATTGTGTCAATGGAGAGACACCGAGCGAGGTCCAATCAGTAATGGCTGCACTCTCATTCGGCATTTCCAGCAAATGTCTTGCCTGTTCGGAATGTTTGCACAAATTGGGCAATTTTCTAACGCTCAGCGCTATTGACTGCTTCATTTAGTCAATCAGTTATCAGTGTTTTGTGCTGCGCTGAATATGTCCAAATGATTGTTCATTCAGGCAGAGAAATAATATTGGTTGTACGGTTGGCACAAGTTTCGCACTGTCCCCAAATTCCTCTGTCTTACTCACTTTTGTGTTTTGCTCAAACAGAAGCTCTCTGCAGCCCCCAATTCGCTCTTCAGTAACCCATTTAACGTGTATCAACATTGTTCAGTCCACATTTTTAAACCAAACATAAACAATTGCAATATCATTTAACATTCTGGAATGAGGAGAGTTAGACCTGTAATCGGGGCGCTTCAAATACTTAGCTTCTAATATTGGCCGTTATATTTTCCACATCCAGGACTTTCACCTTGAGGTGGAATCTTCTTTTGTTCTAAACTTTCAGCGTTGGTCTTAGCTCCTAAATGTCAAAATATGAGGCTCTGTCAGCTATATATTGATTTTTGTTGGTAAGCGTAATATTAGAAGGATGAATGGAAGGAGATGCCTGAAACCTTCTCCTGACTTTTGTCTTCCAGGCCAGGCTATTGTAAGTTCTGCAGGTAAATCTGGCCTCTGTAATTTCACTCTATGTACTAAGAGTTGTGAAATTTTGAAGTACACGGGAAAATGTGAAACCACCACAGCGCCCAGCACTACACTAGAATCTACAACAACAGTAACAGTAACTCCCACTACTACAGAAACAACAACATGCTCCTGTACAGCCAATGGACAAATATTATCACCCGGTAAGTGTATCAGTTATCTAATATCTGACACAAATATTTGCCACAGGAGGATATTGTCAATCATATCTATTATCCAGCCTGATTGTATGCAATAATTGGACAGTTTGTTGATGTGATTTTCCAGACTTCTCCTTCACACCCTTGGACACAAAGTGGATGTTATTGTGAATAATTAAGCATCTGTTCCCAGGATTATTTGTATTGAAAATTGTCGTCTGTCCTATTCAAAATGTGATATGTCGTCTCCATAAGTTTTCAACTGAGAGAAGCCGCCCTTAGAGAAATGGATATCTTCATGCTCTGCACATCTGAAACAATGATTCCAGATTTCACATTCAAACGCAAATGGTTAAAGATTCTAAATGTTTCCACAAAAGTTGCTCACCTTCACTTCCATATTGCTTTGACATTTCTCCCTTTCAATTCAGATCATGAAATGTATAGGATTGTTATTCCTGTAGTTTTGAATGTGAGTCCACAGTTTAGTGGTACAATTTTAGAAGTGCCTCATACTATCAATGTAGAGATTTGAAGATTGACTGGTGAGGAAATGTTTGGGGGCACAACCAAAAGGAATACTGCATCTTCTAGATCTCAGTACAGTCTGGACACGAGGATAAATGTGTTTTATCCCATTTCAACTTTTTTCTGCCTAAATACGTAAACCAAAGACAAACACCAATATGACGATTTACCAACATTATACAAATATCAGTGTTCTGAATGCAACATGAGCTGATGAAATATAGATTTCCAAATTTTGGAAATTATGTTTTGAATAGCCCAAGTGAATACTTTGATCTGTAATCTTCTTAAATTGGGACCATCGAGCCTTGTTCTTAGATGTTAATGGGCAATCATGAGTCACTGCCACCTGTATATTTACAAGTGGAATAATATCATATCTGAGTGAAGAACTGCCATGAGATGTTTGAAACATTTTGTTGACCTTTGTCTTCCAGGGCAGGCTATAGTGAGTTCTGCAGGTAAATCCAGCCTCTGTAATTTCACTCTTTGTACTAAGAGTTGTGAAATTTTGAAGTACACGGGAAAATGTGAAACCACCACAGCGCCCAGCACTACACTGGAATCTACAACAGTAACAGTAACTCCCACCACTACAGAAACAACAACATGCTCCTGTACAGCCAATGGACAGATATTATCACCCGGTCAGTGCGTCAGGTGTTAAAAATCTGATATAATTATTCATCACACAGGATACCTGACAATCATGTCTACCATCTATCATGATTGTCTGCAAGAATTGACACAATTTATTGACGTGAAGTTCCAGTCCCCTCCTTCAAATTCTTGTACACGAAGTGGATGTCCTTATAAATCATTAGGTACCTGTTCCCAGCATGAATTTTATAGAAATTTGTTGTCTGTCCATTTCAAAACATTTTCACACAAGTTGCTGTCCTCTACTTGTTGCCCTGTGTCCCACTGGACTTGAGGAAAACAACAGTGTGTCAATGGAGAGTCACTGAGTTGGGTGCAAGGTGTAATACTCGTCCTCTCATTCTGCATTTCCAGCAAAAGTATCGCCTGTTGGGAAAGTCCGTACAAATAGGGCATCTTTCAAATGCTCACCATTATTGACTGCTTCATTTAGTCTATCAGTTATCAGTGTTTTGCGCTGCACTGAATATGTCCATATGATTGTTCGTTCAGGCAGAGACATTATATTGGTGGTGCGGATGGCACAAGTTTCATCCTGTCCCCAAATTTCTCTGTTTTACTCAATTTTGTGTTTTGCACCAGCAGACTCGCTCTACAGCATCCAATTTGCTCTTTACAAACCCAGTTAACCTGTTTCAACATTGTTCTGTCCCACTTTGTAAACCAAACTCAAACAGCAGCAGAAAAATGTAACTTTCCAAAACGAGGAGGTTTATACGTGCGATCGGAGCTGAGGAAATATTTAGCTGCTGATGTTTATAGTTTAACTTTCGAATCTTCTTTCATTGTAAATATTTAGCCTTGTTCTTAGCATTTAATTGTCTTAACGCCAGACTCTGTCAGCTCTATACATTTTTCTTGTGGTAAACGTTATCTGAGTGAAGAATGGTATGAGATGACTGAAACCTTCTCCTGACATTTCTCTTCCAGGGCAGGCTATAGTAAGTTCTGGAGGTAAATCTGGCCTCTGTAATTTCACCCTATGTACTAAGAGTTGTGAAATTTTGAAGTACACGGGAAAATGTGAAAGCACCACAGTGCCCAGCACTACACTGGAATCTACAACAACAGTTACAGTAACTCCCACTACTACAGAAACAACAACATGCTCCTGTACAGCCAATGGACAAATATTATCACCCGGTAAGTGTATCAGTTATTAAATATCTGACACAATCATTTGGCACAAGAGAATACAGTCAATCAAGTCTATTATCCAGCATGATAGTATGCAATAATTGACACAGTTTGTTGATATGAAGTTCCAGACCTCTCCTTCACATTCTTGGACACAAAGTCGATGTTCTTGTGAATAATTAGGCATCCGTTCCCAGGATTATTTGTATTGAAATTTGTTTTCTGTCCATTTCGAAATGTGATTTGAAATCTCCATAAGTTTTCAAACGAGAGAATCGGCCCTTGGAGAAATGGACATCTTCATACTCTGCACATCTGAAACAATGATTCCAGATTTCCCATTCACATTCACACAGCAATGGTTAAAGACACTGAATGCTTCCACACGAGCTGCTCACCTTCACTTCCATATTGCTTTGACATTTCTCCCTTTCAAGTCAGATCTTGAAATGTATAGGATTGTTATTCTTGTAGTTTTGAATGTGAGTCCACAGTTTAGTTGTACAACTTCAGGAGTGCCTCATACTATCAGGGGAGAGACTTGAAGATTGACTGGTGAGGAAATGTTTGGGGGCACAACCGAAAGGAATACTGCATCTTCTAGATCTCAGTACTGTCTGGACAAGAGGATAAATGTATTTTATCCCATTTGACCTTTGTTCTGTCTAAATACGTAAAACAAAGTCAAGAACCAATACGACGATTTAACAACATTATTCAAATATCAGTGTTCTGAATGCAACATGAGCTGATGAAAAATAGAGTTCCAATTTTTGGAAATTATGTTTTGAATAGCCCAAGCGAATACTTTTATGTGTAATCTTCTTTCATTGGGACCATAGAGCCTTGTTCTTAGCTGTTAATGGGCAATCATGAGTCACTGCCACCTGTATATTTACATGTGGAATAATATAATATCTGAGTGAAGAATTGCCATGAGATGTTTGAAACATTTTGTTGACCTTTGTCTTCCAGGGCAGGCTATAGTGAGTTCTGCAGGTAAATCCGGCCTCTGTAATTTCACTTTATGTACTACGAGTTGTGAAATTTTGAAGTACACGGGAAAATGTGAAACCACCACAGCACCCAGCACTACGCTGGAATCTACAACAACAGTAACAGTGACTCCCACCTCTACAGAAACAACAACATGCTCCTGTATAGCCAATGGACATATATTTTCACCTGGTAAGTGTATCAATTATTAAAATGCTTGTTATTTTCTGATGATTTTTTGTTAAGGATATGTAGCGCCTGTAATTTGGAAATAATTAACTGGAGAAGCAGAGCTTTGTAGGGTCATTGATAGTTTTCTGCCTTTAGATATTCGTGTACTCTAAAAACAATATTTGCTGTTGTTCCAAGGCTTGTTATTCCCAAGTTGCTGCTGCTTTGGCACACCCAAAACCCTCTGCAGCTGCATTGTGCTGGGTGAAATACATTCTCCAATGGCGTCCCATGCTGACTGTCTGATCTAGAATTCGTTCATCCCCAGAGTGAGAATTCCTTAAACAATTAATTTCTGAAGCTAACAGTGTTGTATTAACAAATTATTTTGGAAACACAGTGGATCTTTTGTCTTCTCATGGTTTCTTTATTGTGTATTTTTTTATTTTGCTTTTATATTTCACATCCCACCATCCACATTTTCTCACCCAAGTATACAATCTGTTTAACTCTGTCAAAACCTGTGTAATTATAGCCTCCCACAATGAGAAAGGGTCTGTCTAAGAGTGTTCCCAATAATGAACTGCCAATCTTATCTCTCTTTTCAATGTGGAGGGAGAAGAACTTCATAAACAGCACAGGTGAGATTTACAACACACAGGGCCGACTTTAATGCTTCCCGGGAGGACAGGTTAGCACTCGGGCAGGAGTGGTAAAATGTGAGCCAAGCCATGGACCCCATTCCCGACAGCTACCTGCCCATCCCTGAATTTTACGCATGGCTAAGGAGTGGCATATGGCGGCCTGCCTTACGGCCCATTATTGCTATTTAATAGCCAACTAATGGCCACTTGAGGGCCTCTTCTCACCCCCGCCGCAGTATTTCCCCTTTTGGGCAGAGGCCCAGGCCAAGCCTGATGCCAGACTGCTTTAACAGCTTGCGTTTGTGGTAGGGCAAGGAGTAGTTACCTCCTTTACAGGCCCCTAAGCCCATCAGAGGCCTCCCAAATGTCTTATTGCAATCGCCCTTCCCCCCCACCATGTTTCCCTTCACCCCTGCCAGTTGATCACAGACCCCAGTTCCCTCACTGGGACATGCCAGCCTGGCCCTGGCAGGATCCCTCCCACATATCTTCACACCTGGTTCCAGCGATGACCACTGTTGGGAACTGGATGCAGTCCCAGCAGTGGCTTCCACTCCCATGGTGCTGCTGGGACCAGTGAGCTGCTGGCCCTCTGCTTGGCCAGCAGCTCTTGAAGGCAGGACTTCGTCCCCAGATTGGGGCAGAAGTCTTTCCTGAGAAACTTAACGCTGACCATTGAATGGCTGTGGGGAAAGCCAACAGATCAGGGGCAGTCTCGCCCCTGACATTTATGCTTGAAAGTGGGGATCCCAGCTAAGTGTGAAATCCCTGCCACTATGTGTGAAATCCTTAGTGCAAACCTACAGCCAAAGATCCATGTTGCAGTAGTCAAATGCAAGATTTGACAGTATACCTTTTAACTAAACAGTAAACCAATGTAACTATTCCAAACTTACACCTGAAGATTTCCATCTGTATTTCTTTCCAGGAGAGACAATATACAATACCACAGACAAAGCAGGCTGGTGTTTTTATGCACTTTGTTCTGACAACTGTAAAATTATGAAGCACATGGAACCATGTAAGAACATCACATTATCTCAACCAACCACACAGACATCCACAGTAATGACTGCACCACCTAAAGGTTGCTCAGCTCTGCAACCTTCAAGAGCCGTGAGTGATGGCCATGTCAGCCATAATGACCTATCTATTATCGATATCAATCAAGCCTTAAGAAATTTTTTGTGGAAAAATGTTTGGAATAATTGGATTGTTATTCAAGTCAGTGGGTGATTGGGGAGTATTGGTTTTTAGTGGGGGATTTTATAGAGTCAGCAAGAGCAGGAAATATGGTGTGCAGGGTGACTGCATCAGGTGGAATGCGAGATTTCAATTTCCTGACAACGGATTGAGATGCAGAGGTAAAGGCAGCGTGTTTGGAGCATGCCAGGCCCTGTGCTGCCCCGTGGCACATTCTCACATCTTATACATTTGCATGTCATGAATACTCGATGACGTGACACCTTTTTTAATGAAGTCATACCTTCAAGATAAAGTCAGTGGCGCATGAGTATCTCATTGCACTCAGTTTATGTCTGTTTTAAGACCATAGGACCATAAGATGTAAGAGCAGAAGCAGGCCATTCAGTCTATCAATGAGATCATGGCTGATCTGATAATCCTCAACTTCACTTTCCTGCCTTTTCCCCATAACTCTTGAGTCCCTTACTGATTAAAAATCTGTCTATCTCAGCCTTGAATGTACTTAAACAAGCCAGCCTCTACAGCCCACGGTGGTAAAGAATTCCACAGATTCACTACCCTCTGAGAGAAAAAAAATCCTCCTCAGCTGTTTTACTCTGAGATTATGCCTTCTGGTCCTAGACTGTCCCTCAAGGGGAAACAACCTCTCAGCATCTACCCTGTCAAACCCCCTCAGAATCTTATATGTTTCAATAAGGTCGCCTCTCATTCTTCTAAACTCCAATGAGTACAGGCCCAACCGACTCAACCACTCCTCATAAGAAAATCCCTCCATACTCGGGATCAACCTAGTGACTGCCTCCAATGCCAGTATATCTTTCCTTAGATAAGGGGACTAAAACTGTTCACAGCATTCTAGGTGTGGTCTAGTTTTAGCAAGACTTCACTATTTCTATATTTCATTCCCTTTGAAATAAAGGCCAACATCCCTTTTGCCTTCCCGATTACCTGCTAAAATTGTATGCTAGCTTTTTGTGATTCATGCATGAAGACTCACAAAGCCCTCTGTGCTGCAGCTTTCTGCAGTCTTTCTCCATTTAAATAGTATTCAGCTCCTCTATTCTTCCTGCTGCTTCTCTCACACTCTCTCACTGTAAAAGGCCCTGCTGTTTCTCTCACACTTTCTCGCTGTAAATGATCCCGCTGTTTCTCTCACACTCTCTCACTGTAAAAGGCCCTGCTGTTTCTCTCACACTCTCTCGTTATAAGTAACCCTGCTGTTTCTCTCACACTCTCTCACTGTAAGTGACCCCACTGTTTCTCTCACACTCTCTCCCTATAAATGGCCCCACTGTTTCCCTAGTATGCACCAAACGGCTTTGTGCAGTTGTGTCTGAGATTCGTGGTTTTCCTGGTTGAACTCTGGTGCACAAGTTGGGGGAGCAGCAAAATGGCAGCTTGCATGGAGGCTCGGGACCAGTAAGCAGTGAGGGGGGAGGACAGAGCGTGGGATCAGGGGCTTGTAGGAGTGAAGTGGGAAGGGCCTGATGTCCTGGGTGTAGTAGCAGGGTGTGGGGTTAGGGGCTGTAGTTGGGAAAGTCAGTCAAGGTAAGAAAATAAGGTGCTTAAAGGGCAGTTTCAATACTGTCCAAATGTGCATCCACCTCAGGTGCCATCATTTACTTAAATGATTTGGGCTTTCTGAAACCCTCAGAGAGACTTGAAGGAACTGGTGTGAGCCCCACAGAGAAATCTCCAGGGAAACTCAGGAATTCCCCTAAGTGAAGAGGGGCAGACAGAAGATCACCACACCCCCTGGCTGGAATTTAAATGTCTGGCCTAGAGGGGATGGATTCCTGGTACACCCACATTCGAGTCCATATCCTGGGCTTCTCTCTCACCAATGACAGAAATTCTATAAATTCTATGTTAATAAGTCGTACTTTTGAAAATTGAAGTATTTTCTTTTTGTCTCCATAAACCACAGGTGAATGAAATTTGGAAGCTTGATAATTGTACAATGGGAATCTGTACAGGAAACAACACTGTTTCAGTGATACCACTGAAATGTCCACATGTTAAGTCGGTTACATGTCAAAGCGGGTTGCAACCCAAAAGAATTTATGACCAATCTGGCTGCTGCTATCATTATGAGTGTGACTGTGAGTATTGGAAGAACTGCATTACCAACATTAAATTGTGATGTAAAAGATACGGAGATAAAGCTTGAATACTGGAGCAGCAATATATGGTTCACTGTTCCACAGTAGAAATTGCCTATACTGCAATACAACATCTTTAATATTTAATGATTCATTAGAAAAAGGTGTAGATTGGCAGAGAGGTAATGTAATTCTTATATTTAAGAAGGGGGACAGAACGTGTCCAGGGAACTTTAGACCAATCAGCTTAACATCATTGATAGGAAAGATAATGTGATCCTTACTACAGGAGAGAATAGAAGAACATCCCAAAATGAGAAACATAATGAATAGTCAGCATGGATTTCAAAAGAGAAAATCTTGCTTAACCAGCCTGATTGAATTTTTTTGAAGAGGTAACACAGAAAGTAGACAATGGTAATGCAGTAGATGTAATTCAACAGGGTTTTCAAAAGTCTTTTGATAATGTGTCCCAGAATAGGCTAATGAATAAGATCAGAGAACGTGGAGTCAGGGACAAGTGGCAGAATGGATTGCTAGCTGGGTTCAAGGCAGAAAGCAGAGACTGAGAGTAAAGGGCAGTTATTCAGACTGGCAGAAAGTGGGAAGTGGTATTCCACAAGGATCAGTGTTGGGACCACTGCTGTTCACAATTTACATTAAGTATTTGGACTTTAGAATCAAAAACACAATTTCTATATTTGCGGATAACACCAAATTGGAGGAGAGGACTGTCACTACTCAGAAGGACTACAACAAATGACAGGTGGACATCAATAAATTTATTAGAAGAGTTGCAGCAGCCTTGACTACTAGAGGATGAAGGAGTCAATGCAGCTGCAATGAAAGCCAGCATACAGGAGCTCTTGTTGTGGTCGCAGATCAGTTGAGCATTGAGGGAATGGAATCCCTTACTGTTGATGATTCTCATTGGCTGGTTAGTCAGTGCCTCGATGAGTACATGGGTGCAATCGATGACACTGCCCCTGGGGAAATTCAGTGATGGAGATGGGACCCATGATCCTCTGTTCCAGCAAAGCCCCATCTGTCTAGAATTGATTATACTGTCCAGCTCTCCCAGAGTATCAGTGAACTGCGAGATGCAATGGTGTGCAGCCTTTTGCAAGGTGCCACCAAGGCCTGTTGCTGGTCCTTGGAAGGAGCCAGAGGTGAAGGAATTCAAAGCCACAGTGATTTTGATGGCTACTAGCTGGGCACAATAAGCAGTTCTGTGAGGTGTGAGGCCTTATGCCATGAGGGTAAAAACCTCAGTGACTATCTGCTTGGATATTTGGTGTATTGTGCAGCACTGGCTCTCCAACATGTCCAAGTAGCTCTGACTCCAGTGGTGTAGCCTACACTGAGAGTATGGAATTTGGTGTCTTCTTGCCCCTCTTCCTTCTCCTCTGCCCTCCTCATGCCCAGGGCTCTGGTCTCCTGCAGAAGATGTTGCTTCAAATTGTGTCTGGAAGCCTTGTCCACTCCTGTTATGGTTCCACGATGCTAGGAGGGTGACAAACTCTTGGATTATCCAAGCACTTAGTGATCACTCTACCCGCAACTTGCTCTGATCTGATGGCATCTGTGTGGCAATGGACGACTCACCCTCTGAGCATTCCTCCCTTTTATGTGACCACCTAAGCAGCCATGACTTCTGCTTGCTGTGTATCCACCTCGATGCATTACAGTCTGGCTCTGACCCTGAGTGCAAAATGTGAACATAGCCATCAATGAACATTCACTGAACTCTATAATGACCTTAATTGGACTTATTAATGGATCGGGGTGGGGGTTCTCAGGGCCATGCACCTCTCCATCCTGATGAAACTCGCCAGCACCGGGAATGGTGACAAAAAGCAGGGCACACCAGCCAGTGCCAGTGTTTTCATCAGTGACCCACTTCTGTTCCTGTCCCCAGCAGAAGCTAAAAATCCTGTCTCAAAAGATCTCTGACTAATCCAAAATTGAAAAAAAAACATTTAGTGGAAAGGTTTGTATCATATTTTCCTTCTGCTGAAAAATGATTAAATACACAAATCCTTTAATTCCTTGGCTGGAAGGAGGGAGGAGTAGGAGCAAGAGGCATGCGTTAAGTATGTGAGAGAGGCAGCGATATTCCCTGCTTTCTTGCTTCATTTCCTGATAGCAAAGCAGCAGTTTCTGAAAGTTGCTTTTTCAGGGGGTAGGTAGAAAATCATTAGGAGGCAGATCCGGACGTGTTAATTAGGAAACCTTTGCATGGTGATGCTCTCTCTACTTTGCTTGATTATTCTTTAACTCCAATCTTAGGAGCACTCTTCCTACTGCACTAGTGTACCATTTTCCCTATTCCTGTACCCTCTATCCCATTACATCTGTGAGTGACAAAGGGAGAAAGACCTTGAATTTGTATAGTGCTGAGTCACAAATTTAGGTTCTCACAAAACACATCACACTGGCAAATTGCTTTTTTAAGGGAAATCACTTGTGTAAGCAAATATGGCAAACAATTTGCGCCAAGAAAGGTCTCCACAAACTGAAAATGAGTTAACTAACCAGCTAATCTATTTTAGCAGTTTTGTTAATGAGTTAATAAGTTTTAATGAACTATCCTGTTATTCTTCAGGATCTTTTAGGCCCAGTCAGGCAGATGAGGCCTCAGTTTAATGTCAATTTAATATGTCATCTTAAAGGCACCACCCCTGACAATCTGACATTCCCTCAATGGTGCACTGAAATCTTAACTTCACTGAGGTTGGTGTCACACTTTTTTTTCAATATGCTTCTGTGAAGTGCCCTGGGATGATTTATTATGCTAAAGGTGCTATTTAAATATAAGTTGTTGTTGTTGTTAGCTATTTTCTAAAGTGCTGAGTGGACCTTCAACCCATGAGTTTCTGACTCAGGGGCATGAGTGTAACCACCAGAGCCAAACTGATGCTGCATTACAATGCCGAGTTAAGGAACGCTTCACAGAGTGGACTTAGGACAGCTGGGATGTAGATTGTTGCTGCCCAGATCATTTCACAAATTACTCTACAGGCATATACAAAGAGGGGACTTTTATCCCATCGGCCTGGGCTGGTCTATACCTCAGTTTACGAAGAGGTCCAAGTAAGACTGTTTCTCTTTGTACGAAAAAGCATGACTGACTCATAACTTGTTTGTTGATTAACAATCTACACCTTAAATGAATCATTTCCTTGGAAACTCAGAATGTGACTTTGAACTTCCAGGTGTGTGTGCTGGATGGGGAGGCAGCCACTACCTTACCTTTGATGGAACTGATTACACATTCCAAGGAAACTGCACTTACATACTGGTGCAGCAGATCAAAGAAATAATCAAAGGCTTCAAGATTATCATCGATGACTACTCCTGTGATGCTGAGAAAGAGCTGCCATGCTCCAAAGCCATCATAGTATTCTACAAATCTTCAGTAATAACACTGATTCAGACGACTGTCAATGATACAGTGAAAATCAAGGTACCTGCGACATTTCCATTGATGGCAAAAGAAATTAGACAGCTCCCCTGATGATTTAGAATACATGCATTTTCACATCCACCAACAAACTCTCCTATTCAGTCACTTGCAGGTATTGCTATTGGGTTTCATCTGGATTGCCAGTGAGGTCACTATCATATTGGTCTCAATGTCCCTGGACCATTGCTAAAAGAGTGCTTGGGTGGATATCAGATGGGGAAAAAATGAGTCTTGGCCATGAGATTCCATGATAGAGCAGCTTGTTATTATTGACCAGTCTCACATATGAAGAAAGGCCACTTTAGGGAGTTACCAGAGGACTGCAAGGATCCATGTAGCTGTACTGAAGCATGAGGCACCGTCTCCATGGGAGGAAGGCTAAGAAATAAAAGCAAAATATTGCAGATGCTGGAAATCTGAAATAAAAACAGAAAGTGCTGGAAATACTTAGCAGGTCTGGCAGCATCTGTGGAGAGAGAAACTTTACACAAAACTTACTCAAAAGGCTAAGAAATAAACTCGGAAATTAAAATAAAGGCAGTCAATAGTATATTCTGAATTATATGCAAGTTAAACTTTAAGGGACTCATTTTTCTCCAGATGGTGTGGGTGTAAGTTAGGTGCAGTGCGCAAGGACTGCACATCACCTTACCCAACCTAAACCTTTTCCTATTCTTGGGTTTATATCACTTGAATAGGCCTGAAGTTCCATCGCTATAAGCTCACCCATGATTTGTGGCTGGACATGGGTGAAAAAAACAACTGCCATCGCAGGCCTAAGAAGCCCTTACCAGTGTTATTTGCTGCCAACTCAGGACCTCTTGGCTGCTATCCAAAAACAGCAATGAGATAGCCTTCACAAAAACAAAAATAGCTGGAAAAACTCATCAGGTCTGGCATCATCTGCGGAGAGGAACACAGTTAACATTTCAAATCCGAATGACCCTTCAACAGAACTAAGTAAAAATAGAAGAGAGGTGAAATATAAACTGGTTTAAGGCGGGGTGGGACAGGTAGAGCTGGATAGAGGGCTGGATAGGTGGAGATAGCCAAAAGATGTCACAGACAAAAGGACAAAGAGGAGTTGAAGGTGGTGATATTATCTAAGGAATGTGCTAATTAAGGGTAGAAAGCAGGACAAGCAAGGTACAGATAGCCCTAGTGAGGGTGGGGTGGGGTGAAGGAATCGAAAAAGGCTAAAAGGTAGAGATAAAACAATGGATGGAAATACATTTAAAAATAATGGAAATAGGTGGGAAAAGAAAAATCTATATAAATTATTGGAAAAAAGGGGGGGATCGGAAAAGGGGTGGGGATGGAGGAGAGAGTTCATGATCTAAAATTGTTGAACTCAATATTCAATCTGGAAGGCTGTGAAGTGCCTATCGGAAGTTGAGGTGCTGTTCCTCCAGTTGTGTTGAACTTCACTGGAACAATGCATCAGGCCAAGGACGGACATGTGGACATGAGAGCAGGGTGGTGTGTTGATATGGCAAGCGACAGGGAGGTCTGGGTAATGCTTGCGGACAGACCGAAGGTGTTTTGCAAAGCGGTCACCCAGTCTGCGTTTGGTCTCTCCAATGTAGAGGAAACTGCATTGGGAGCAACGATTGCAATAGACTAAAATGAGGGAAGTGCAAGTGAAATGCTGCTTCACTTGAAAGGAGTGTTTGGGCCCTTGGACGGTGAGGAGAGGGGAAGTAAAGGGGCAGGTGTTGCACCTTCTGCGATTGCATGGGAAGGTGCCGTGGGAGGGGGTTGTGGTGAAGGGGGTGATGGAGGAGTGGACCAGGGTGTTCCGGAGGGAATGATCCCTGCGGAATGCCGCCAGGGGGGGTGAAGGGAAGATGTGTTTGGTGGTGGCATCATGCTGGAGTTGGTGGAAATGGCGGAGGATGATCCTTTGAATGCGGAGGCTGGTGGGGTGATAAGTGAGGACAAGGGGGACCCTATCATGTTTCTGGGAGGGAGAGGAAGGTGAGAGGGCAAATTTGCGGGAGATGGGCCGGACATGGTTGAAGGCCCTGTCAACCACCGTGAGTGGAAAACCTCGGTTAAGGAAGAAGGAGGACACGTCAGAGGAACTGTTTTTGAAAGTGGCATCATCAGAACAGATGCAACGGAGGCGAAGGAACTGAGTGAATGGGATGGAGTCCTTACAGGAAGTGGGGTGTGAGGAGCTGTAGTCGAGGTAGCTGTGGGAGTCGGTAGGCTTGTAATGGATATTGGTGGACGGTATAACACCAAAAATTGAGACAGAGAGGTCAAGGAAGGGAAGGGAAGTGTCAGAGATGGACCATGTGAAAATGATGGAGGGGTGGAAATTGGAAGCAAAATTAGTAAGATTTTCCAGGTCCAGATGAGAGCATGAAGCAGCACCCAAGTAATCATTGATGTACTGGAGAAAGAGTTGTGGGAGGGGGCCGGAGCAGGAATGTTCCACATACCCCATAAAGAGACAGGCATAGCTGGGGCCCATGCGGGTACCCATAGCCACACCTTTTATTTGGAGGAAGTGAGAGGAGTTTATGGAGAAATTGTTCAGTGTGAGAACAAGTTCAGCCAGACAGAGGAGAGTAGTGGTGGATGGAGATTGTTTGGGCTTCTGTTCGACGAAGAAGCTGAGAGCCCTCAGACCATCCTGGTGGGTGTAGAGGGATTGGACGTCCATGGTGAAGAGGAAGCAGTTGGGGCCAGGGAACTGGAAATTGTTGATGTGACGTAAGGTGTCAGAGGAATCACGGCTGTAGGTGGGAAGGGACTGGACAAGGGGAGAGAGAATGGAATCAAGATAGCAAGAAATGAGTTCCGTGGGGCAGGAACAGGCCAACACGATCGGTCTGCCGGGACAGTCCTGTTTATGGATTTTGGGTAGGAGGTAGAAGCGGGCTGTCCGAGGTTGGGCGACTATCAGGTTGGAAGCTGTGGAAGGAAGATCTCCAGAGGAGATGAGGTCAGTGACAGTCCTGGAAACAATGGCTTGATGTTCAGTGGTGGGGTCATGGTCCAGGGAGAGGTAGGAGGAAGTGTCTGCGAGTTGACGCTCAGCTTCTGCGAGGTAGAGGTCAGTGCACCAGACAACAACAGCACCACCCTTGTCAGCGGGTTTGATGACAATGTTGGGGTTGGACCTGAGAGAACGGAGTGCAGCAAGTTCAGAGAGAGACAGGTTAGAGGGGTGAGAGGAGCAGAGAAATTGAGACGATTAATGTCACGCCGACAGTTCTCAATGAAAAGATCAAGAGAAGGTAAGAATCCAGAGGGAGGGGTCCAGGTGGAGGGAGAATATTGGAGGTGGGTGAAAGGATCTGTTGAACGGGGAGAGGACTCCTGCCCAAAGAAGTGAGCACGGAGATGAAGACGGCGGGAAAACGAGTTCAGCATCGTGCCGAGCCCAAAATTCATTGAGATGAGGGCTTAAGGGTGTGAAACTAAGTCCTTTGCTGAGCACTGAACGTTCAGCATCGGAGAGGGGAAGGTCAGGGGGTATAGTGAATACACGGCCGGGGCTGGGATTGGAAGAAAGGGTGGGGACGGAGGGACAGGCAGGGGTGGAGGGTCCTAGATGGGTGTTGGTGTCAATGAGTTGTTGGAGCTTATGTTGCTTAGCACTTGAGAGAAAGAGAAAAAGTTTCTTGTTGAGGTGTCGAATGAGACGAAGAATAAAATGAAACTGGGGGCATGCGCAGCTTTGAAAAAGGGTGCGACAGTGCTCCTGGAGGGAGAGGTCGAGTGTGTTCATATGGCGGCGCATGACACTGATTGTGGATCTCAGAATGCGACGAGAACAGCAGTCCGAGGAGTGTTGTATGTCCGCAAGCATTACCCAGACCTCCCTGTTGCTTGCCATTTCAACACTCCACCCTGCTCTCACGCCCACATGTCCGTCCTTGGCCTGCTGCATTGTTCCAGTGAAGCTCAACGCAAACTGGAGGAACAGCACCTCATCTTCCGACTAGGCACTTTACAGCCTTCCGGACTGAATATTGAGTTCAACAATTTTAGATCATGAACTCTCTCTTCCATCTCCATCCCCTTTCCGATCCCACCCCCCCTTTTGTTTCCAATAATTTATATAGATTTTTCTTTTCCCACCTATTTCCATTATTTTTAAATGTATTTCCATCCATTGTTTTATCTCTACCTTTTAGCCTTTAACGATTCCTTGAGTGTAACCACCAGAGCCAAACTGATGCTGCATTACAATGCCGAGTTAAGGAACGCTTCACAGAGTGGACTTAGGACAGCTGGGATGTAGATTGTTGCTGCCCAGATCATTTCACAAATTACTCTACAGGCATATACAAAGAGGGGACTTTTATCCCATCGGCCTGGGCTGGTCTATACCTCAGTTTACGAAGAGGTCCAAGTAAGACTGTTTCTCTTTGTACGAAAAAGCATGACTGACTCATAACTTGTTTGTTGATTAACAATCTACACCTTAAATGAATCATTTCCTTGGAAACTCAGAATGTGACTTTGAACTTCCAGGTGTGTGTGCTGGATGGGGAGGCAGCCACTACCTTACCTTTGATGGAACTGATTACACATTCCAAGGAAACTGCACTTACATACTGGTGCAGCAGATCAAAGAAATAATCAAAGGCTTCAAGATTATCATCGATGACTACTCCTGTGATGCTGAGAAAGAGCTGCCATGCTCCAAAGCCATCATAGTATTCTACAAATCTTCAGTAATAACACTGATTCAGACGACTGTCAATGATACAGTGAAAATCAAGGTACCTGCGACATTTCCATTGATGGCAAAAGAAATTAGACAGCTCCCCTGATGATTTAGAATACATGCATTTTCACATCCACCAACAAACTCTCCTATTCAGTCACTTGCAGGTATTGCTATTGGGTTTCATCTGGATTGCCAGTGAGGTCACTATCATATTGGTCTCAATGTCCCTGGACCATTGCTAAAAGAGTGCTTGGGTGGATATCAGATGGGGAAAAAATGAGTCTTGGCCATGAGATTCCATGATAGAGCAGCTTGTTATTATTGACCAGTCTCACATATGAAGAAAGGCCACTTTAGGGAGTTACCAGAGGACTGCAAGGATCCATGTAGCTGTACTGAAGCATGAGGCACCGTCTCCATGGGAGGAAGGCTAAGAAATAAAAGCAAAATATTGCAGATGCTGGAAATCTGAAATAAAAACAGAAAGTGCTGGAAATACTTAGCAGGTCTGGCAGCATCTGTGGAGAGAGAAACTTTACACAAAACTTACTCAAAAGGCTAAGAAATAAACTCGGAAATTAAAATAAAGGCAGTCAATAGTATATTCTGAATTATATGCAAGTTAAACTTTAAGGGACTCATTTTTCTCCAGATGGTGTGGGTGTAAGTTAGGTGCAGTGCGCAAGGACTGCACATCACCTTACCCAACCTAAACCTTTTCCTATTCTTGGGTTTATATCACTTGAATAGGCCTGAAGTTCCATCGCTATAAGCTCACCCATGATTTGTGGCTGGACATGGGTGAAAAAAACAACTGCCATCGCAGGCCTAAGAAGCCCTTACCAGTGTTATTTGCTGCCAACTCAGGACCTCTTGGCTGCTATCCAAAAACAGCAATGAGATAGCCTTCACAAAAACAAAAATAGCTGGAAAAACTCATCAGGTCTGGCATCATCTGCGGAGAGGAACACAGTTAACATTTCAAATCCGAATGACCCTTCAACAGAACTAAGTAAAAATAGAAGAGAGGTGAAATATAAACTGGTTTAAGGCGGGGTGGGACAGGTAGAGCTGGATAGAGGGCTGGATAGGTGGAGATAGCCAAAAGATGTCACAGACAAAAGGACAAAGAGGAGTTGAAGGTGGTGATATTATCTAAGGAATGTGCTAATTAAGGGTAGAAAGCAGGACAAGCAAGGTACAGATAGCCCTAGTGAGGGTGGGGTGGGGTGAAGGAATCGAAAAAGGCTAAAAGGTAGAGATAAAACAATGGATGGAAATACATTTAAAAATAATGGAAATAGGTGGGAAAAGAAAAATCTATATAAATTATTGGAAAAAAGGGGGGGATCGGAAAAGGGGTGGGGATGGAGGAGAGAGTTCATGATCTAAAATTGTTGAACTCAATATTCAATCTGGAAGGCTGTGAAGTGCCTATCGGAAGTTGAGGTGCTGTTCCTCCAGTTGTGTTGAACTTCACTGGAACAATGCATCAGGCCAAGGACGGACATGTGGACATGAGAGCAGGGTGGTGTGTTGATATGGCAAGCGACAGGGAGGTCTGGGTAATGCTTGCGGACAGACCGAAGGTGTTTTGCAAAGCGGTCACCCAGTCTGCGTTTGGTCTCTCCAATGTAGAGGAAACTGCATTGGGAGCAACGATTGCAATAGACTAAAATGAGGGAAGTGCAAGTGAAATGCTGCTTCACTTGAAAGGAGTGTTTGGGCCCTTGGACGGTGAGGAGAGGGGAAGTAAAGGGGCAGGTGTTGCACCTTCTGCGATTGCATGGGAAGGTGCCGTGGGAGGGGGTTGTGGTGAAGGGGGTGATGGAGGAGTGGACCAGGGTGTTCCGGAGGGAATGATCCCTGCGGAATGCCGCCAGGGGGGGTGAAGGGAAGATGTGTTTGGTGGTGGCATCATGCTGGAGTTGGTGGAAATGGCGGAGGATGATCCTTTGAATGCGGAGGCTGGTGGGGTGATAAGTGAGGACAAGGGGGACCCTATCATGTTTCTGGGAGGGAGAGGAAGGTGAGAGGGCAAATTTGCGGGAGATGGGCCGGACATGGTTGAAGGCCCTGTCAACCACCGTGAGTGGAAAACCTCGGTTAAGGAAGAAGGAGGACACGTCAGAGGAACTGTTTTTGAAAGTGGCATCATCAGAACAGATGCAACGGAGGCGAAGGAACTGAGTGAATGGGATGGAGTCCTTACAGGAAGTGGGGTGTGAGGAGCTGTAGTCGAGGTAGCTGTGGGAGTCGGTAGGCTTGTAATGGATATTGGTGGACGGTATAACACCAAAAATTGAGACAGAGAGGTCAAGGAAGGGAAGGGAAGTGTCAGAGATGGACCATGTGAAAATGATGGAGGGGTGGAAATTGGAAGCAAAATTAGTAAGATTTTCCAGGTCCAGATGAGAGCATGAAGCAGCACCCAAGTAATCATTGATGTACTGGAGAAAGAGTTGTGGGAGGGGGCCGGAGCAGGAATGTTCCACATACCCCATAAAGAGACAGGCATAGCTGGGGCCCATGCGGGTACCCATAGCCACACCTTTTATTTGGAGGAAGTGAGAGGAGTTTATGGAGAAATTGTTCAGTGTGAGAACAAGTTCAGCCAGACAGAGGAGAGTAGTGGTGGATGGAGATTGTTTGGGCTTCTGTTCGACGAAGAAGCTGAGAGCCCTCAGACCATCCTGGTGGGTGTAGAGGGATTGGACGTCCATGGTGAAGAGGAAGCAGTTGGGGCCAGGGAACTGGAAATTGTTGATGTGACGTAAGGTGTCAGAGGAATCACGGCTGTAGGTGGGAAGGGACTGGACAAGGGGAGAGAGAATGGAATCAAGATAGCAAGAAATGAGTTCCGTGGGGCAGGAACAGGCCAACACGATCGGTCTGCCGGGACAGTCCTGTTTATGGATTTTGGGTAGGAGGTAGAAGCGGGCTGTCCGAGGTTGGGCGACTATCAGGTTGGAAGCTGTGGAAGGAAGATCTCCAGAGGAGATGAGGTCAGTGACAGTCCTGGAAACAATGGCTTGATGTTCAGTGGTGGGGTCATGGTCCAGGGAGAGGTAGGAGGAAGTGTCTGCGAGTTGACGCTCAGCTTCTGCGAGGTAGAGGTCAGTGCACCAGACAACAACAGCACCACCCTTGTCAGCGGGTTTGATGACAATGTTGGGGTTGGACCTGAGAGAACGGAGTGCAGCAAGTTCAGAGAGAGACAGGTTAGAGGGGTGAGAGGAGCAGAGAAATTGAGACGATTAATGTCACGCCGACAGTTCTCAATGAAAAGATCAAGAGAAGGTAAGAATCCAGAGGGAGGGGTCCAGGTGGAGGGAGAATATTGGAGGTGGGTGAAAGGATCTGTTGAACGGGGAGAGGACTCCTGCCCAAAGAAGTGAGCACGGAGATGAAGACGGCGGAAAACGAGTTCAGCATCGTGCCGAGCCCAAAATTCATTGAGATGAGGGCTTAAGGGTGTGAAACTAAGTCCTTTGCTGAGCACTGAACGTTCAGCATCGGAGAGGGGAAGGTCAGGGGGTATAGTGAATACACGGCCGGGGCTGGGATTGGAAGAAAGGGTGGGGACGGAGGGACAGGCAGGGGTGGAGGGTCCTAGATGGGTGTTGGTGTCAATGAGTTGTTGGAGCTTATGTTGCTTAGCACTTGAGAGAAAGAGAAAAAGTTTCTTGTTGAGGTGTCGAATGAGACGAAGAATAAAATGAAACTGGGGGCATGCGCAGCTTTGAAAAAGGGTGCGACAGTGCTCCTGGAGGGAGAGGTCGAGTGTGTTCATATGGCGGCGCATGACACTGATTGTGGATCTCAGAATGCGACGAGAACAGCAGTCCGAGGAGTGTTGTATGTCCGCAAGCATTACCCAGACCTCCCTGTTGCTTGCCATTTCAACACTCCACCCTGCTCTCACGCCCACATGTCCGTCCTTGGCCTGCTGCATTGTTCCAGTGAAGCTCAACGCAAACTGGAGGAACAGCACCTCATCTTCCGACTAGGCACTTTACAGCCTTCCGGACTGAATATTGAGTTCAACAATTTTAGATCATGAACTCTCTCTTCCATCTCCATCCCCTTTCCGATCCCACCCCCCCTTTTGTTTCCAATAATTTATATAGATTTTTCTTTTCCCACCTATTTCCATTATTTTTAAATGTATTTCCATCCATTGTTTTATCTCTACCTTTTAGCCTTTAACGATTCCTTCCCCCCACCCCACCCCCACTAGGGCTATCTGTACCTTGCTTGTCCTGCTTTGTACCCTTAATTAGCACATTCCTTAGATAATATCACCACCTTCAACACCTCTTTGTCCTTTTGTCTGTGACATCTTTTGGTTATCTCCACCTATCACTGGCCCTCTATCCAGCTCTACCTGTCCTACCCTCCCTTAAACCAGCTTATATTTCACCTCTCTTCTATTTTTACTTAGTTTCGTTGAAGAGTCATTCAGACTCGAAACGTTAATTGTGTTCCTTTCCGCAGATGCTCTCAGACTTGCTCAGTTTTTCCAGCTATTTTTGTTTTGTTTTGGATTTCCAGAATCTGCAGTTTTTTTCTTTTATATGAGATAGCCTTCAGCCAGGTATGTCCTTTACTGCATGCTCAGGGAAAGAAAAGCTTATTTATCAGCCTCACTCTGTTTACCTGCCTAACCCTCTCAGATTCTCAGGCCTGAGAGAGGCTGTGTGCAAACTGTAAGACCCATTTTCTGTGGGTTAACTTCCTTAGTAGCTTCTGCTTAAATAAGGGGATACATGATTTAAAAGCTAATTCTGCAGTAGCAAAGTCCCAACAAGTGCTTATCCCTTCCTTCGAATGAGACATTAAACTAAGGACATCAGGGAGGGGGAAAGCTTTGCTTGGACACTATGCTCCAGGAGGCAGTCACACCCCTCAGATTAGCTAATATAAATTTGGTCTGTGAAACAAATGAGGAGCAAGTTGTTGTGATGGTATTTCGATAGAGTTTTGGTATTTGCAGCTGTGATAAGTATGCTTCCCTACCGAGGAGAATCTGCCCAGAAGTCCAAGTGCAACATAAAGGATCCAGAGATCCCTGCCTTAAATTTCATCCCTTTTCCTTCTGCTTCACACCTGGGAAATTAATATTAACCAGGCACACAGCAGGGTGAAATCACTCCTCCCTTCAAGTAAAAAAGTTACTTCTAAGGTTCTGTACGTTGTTATCTATAGACCTAAGTACTGTGAATCTCATCACCTTGTTGTTTGGAGGCAGGGGAAGAAGCCAAGCTGTAGGATACAACCCTGATCGAGACACAGTGTCATCTGAACACTAAAAGCTGTTAAAATTACAAACTTTAGACTTACACTAATTAATGAAAACATTTATATTAAGCTTATATCCACTACTGCTGAACTCTAAGTTTAGACACCACTGATCTGTTCAGTAACTATCAAAATTGACTGAACAGTCTATAATTTATTATTAACATACAACATCAGTTTCAGACTGCTAATATTAAACCTATACTGATTCTATCAAAAATATTTTCAGTGTTCTTGATCATTTCATGAAATAAAACCTGATTCTTTTAAAACTGATGACATTAGCAGAGAACTTCGTCAAATTTAGGAAGTACAAATGTGACAGGAATAAGGTGCTAGTTGACTGAAAAATTCTGTTTCAATTATACAGGCACTGGTCAATGGAAAGGAGATTATACCACCTTATTACCATGACGGGATAAGAATCAGTTCCTCAGGGATCGCAGTAAAGGCTGAAATTATTGCCATTAATTCCACCGTTACTTTTAATGGCAAGGACTTTACAATAGACATCCCCTACAAGATCTTTGGGAAAAATGTTGAAGGACAGTGTGGTATGTAACACTTGAATTATTAAGTTTACTTTCAATTTTCAAAATTATATAATGCTATCTTTGACTAGAGATTATGATATGCATTGATATCCTAGAGTTCCCATAAGAAAGCTGGTGGAGATTTTTGATGAGTTTTGACTGTAGTGAATCCTTTCCTGCTAGGGATTAAATAAATTGGAGTTTGGCTGTGGAAATATAAATTGTAGATGGTCTTTTGAAAGTCAATACCCTCAATTTCTTTAACCTTTGATCATTTTCTCAGGGATATTATTTCTGATTTCCTGTTTTCAAGGATATTCCTTTGTAAGAGAAAATCATGGTTACAAAGATGTGAAATGTATAACGTTGTTTTAAATTAAACATTGTGAGTAGAACAAAGGAGAAGAAGTTTACACCAAAGAGGGGGACATTTAAGACAGATCAGTCATATAAGACAAGTCAAATCCTCACATAAAGAGAAATCAACGCTTGGAATAAATCTCCACATAGAGTTGGAGGGATGAATCCTTGATTCATTTAGGAAACAATTTGATGGCACAATGGGGTAACATTAGGATCTGTCTGGATGGATGAATCAAGATGCATTGAATGACCTTTCTCATCCATAACTATCTTGTGATCTTGGTGATGAATTTCAAATAATGTTACAAATTCCCAATTCTCTAGGTACCTGTACAAATAGCAAGAAAGATGACTGCACATTGCCTGACGGAACAGTCATATCATCCTGCTTTCATTCAGCACCATTCTGGCACACGAAGAACAAGAAGAAACCACACTGTGAAACCAGGCCCTTAACCACAACCCCACCGCCAATACATCATTCGACTCCCCCACGTATGGAAACCACAACCCTTATGCCAACCGTGCCAACCACGCCTTGTGCAGCATCAGATATTTGCAAGATCATTTTGGGCCCGTAAGTTATATCCCAGTGTGAAAATCTCAACCTGTCTGGGTTTGGAATATGATCAACCCATTTAATCAATAAAATAGTTTTTGTCATTTGCCCATGCATCAGGAATTAGACAGCAACATACAAATTGTATCCTAAAAAGATCATGCAGCCCTTGACTGCACTGAATTTAAGCACCTTTCAGGGCTGCTCTCTGCCCAAATTATACTGTTCTCAGGGAAGAAATTATTTTGAAAGCTGCAGTCAATTTAACATTGGTCATCATTAGTGGCAAAACATTCTGCATTGCTCTAACGCCTTAACTAAAACTTTCTTCTAGATTCTCCTCTATGAGTTTGCTGCTTTTCTAAGATCATATAACCTTCGAATTACCTGCAGATGGAAGCAATAGGGTAGAATTTATGCCAATGTGGGAGTGAACTTTATTTCAGAGTTGTCATAAGGGCTGGGAGATTAACAGATTGGAGAAGACTTTGGTATCCACCTCATTGGTGTTCTCCTGAAAAACCAAATGGAGGTGATTCTGTTCTACCCAACCCTGATTATCCCCATAATGTCTGGGCAGCATGTGGGAAAGGTGGGGTGTATTGTGGGCGGTCGATGTGTGAGTGTGGGATATCAGCGTAGGAGTGTGAACTGTAAGTGTGTGAGTATGGATATCAGTGTGCGAGTGTGGGCTGTCAGTGTCCAAGTGTGGGCTGTAAGTGTGCAAGTATGGGAAATCAGTGTGTGAGTGTGAGCTGTCAGTGTGCAAGTGTGGGCTATTGGTGTGCGAGTGTGGACCGTCCGTGTGCGAGAGTGGGCTACCGTGGGCGAGTGTGGGCTGTCAGTGTGAGAATGTGAACTGTCCCCGTGCGAGTGTTGGCTGCCAGTGTGTGAGTGTGGACTGTTAGTGTGCGAGTGTCGGCTATCAGTGTACGAGTGACGGCTATCAATGCGCGAGTGTGGACTGTCAGTGTGCGAGTGTGGGCTGTCAGTGTACAAGTGTGGGCTGTCAGTGTGTGATTGTGGGCTGTCAGTGTGCGAGTGTGGAGTATCGGTGTGCGAGTGTGCACTGTCAGTGTGCGAGTGTGGACTGTCAGTGTGCGAGTGTGGGCTGTCCGTGTGCGAGTGTGGGCTGTCAGTGTGTGATTGTGGGCTGTCAGTGTGCGAGTGTGGAGTATCGGTGTGCGAGTGTGCACTGTCAGTGTGCGAGTGTGGACTGTCAGTGTGCGAGTGTGGGCTGTCCGTGTGCGAGTGTGGGCTGTCCGTGTGCGAGTGTGGGCTGTCAGTGTGTGATTGTGGGCTGTCAGTGTGCGAGTGTGGAGTATCGGTGTGCGAGTGTGCACTGTCAGTGTGTGAGTGTGGACTGTCCATGTGCGAGTGTGGACTGTCCATGTGCGAGTGTGGGCTGTCAGTGTGCGAGTGTGGGCTATCGGTGTGCGAGTGTGGACTGTCAGTGTGTGAGTATGGGATATCAATGTAGGAGTATGGACTGTCAATGTGTGAGTATGGGATATCAGTGTGCGAGTGTGGACTGTCACTGTGCAAGTGTGGACTGTCAGTGTGTGAGTGTGGGCTGTCAGTGTGTGAGTGTGGGCTGTCAGTGTGCAAGTGTGGGCTATAAGTGTGCGAGTGTGGGCTGTCAGTGTGTCAGTGTGGGATATGAGTGTAGGGGTGTGGACTGTCAGTGTGTGAGTGTGGGCTATCGGTGTGTGAGTGTGGGCTGTCAGTGTGTTAGTATGGGATATCAGTGTAGGAGTGTAGACTATCAGTGTTTGAGAATGGGATATCAGTGTGCGAGTGTGGACTGTCACTGTGCAAGTGTGGACTGTCAGTGTGTGAGTGTGGGCTGTCAGTGTGTGAGTGTGGGCTATCGGTGTGCGAGTGTGGGCTGTCAGTGTGTGAGTATGGGATATCAGTGTAGGAGTATGGACTGACAGTGTGTGAGTATGGGATATCAGTGTGCGAGTGTGGGCAGTCAGTGTGTGAGTGTGGGCTATAAATGTGCGAGTGTGGGCTGTCAGTGTGTGAGTGTGGGCTATCGGTGTGCGAATGTGGGCTGTCAGTGTGTTAGCATGGGATATCAGTGTAGGAGTGTAGACTATCACTGTTTGAGAATGGGATATAAGTGTGCGAGTGTGGGCTGTCCATGTGCGAGTGTGGACTGTCCGTGTGCGAGTGTGGGCTGTCAGTATGCGAGTGTGGGCTGTCCGTGTGCGAGTGTGGGCTGTCCATGTGTGAGTGTGGACTGTCCGTGTGCGAGTGTGGGCTGTCCGTGTGCGAGTGTGGGCTGTCCGTGTGCGAGTGTGGGCTGTCCGTGTGCGAGTGTGGGCTGTCCGTGTGCGAGTGTGCACTGTCAGTGTGCGAGTGTGGAATGTCCGAATCCGAGTGTGGACTGTCAGTGTGCGAGTGTGGAATGTCCGTATCCGAGTGTGGACTGTCAGTGTGCGAGTGTGGACTGTCAGTGTGCGAGTGTGGGCTGTCGGTGTGCGCGTATGGTCTGTCGGTGTGCGAGTGAGGTCTGTTGGTGTGCGTGTGTGGACGGTCAGTGTGTGAGTGTGGATGGTCAGTGTGCGAGTGTGGACAGTCCGTGTGCGAGTGTGGACTGTCAGTGTGCAAGAGTGGACTGCACCTGTGTGAGTGTGGGATGTCAGTGTGCGAGTTTGGGCTGTCAGTGTGCGAGTGTGGGCTATAGGTGTGCGAGTGTGGACTGTCACTGTGCGAGTGTGGAATGTCCGTGTGCGAATGTGGACTGTCCCTGTGCGAGTGTGGAATGTCCGTGTGCGAGTGTGAACTGTCAGTGTGCAAGTGGGGGCTGTCAGTGTGTGAGTGTGGGCTATAAGTGTGGGAGTGTGGACTGTCCCTGTGTGAGTGTGGAATTTCCCTGTGCAAGTGTGGACTGTCCGTGTGTGAGTGTAGACTGTAAGTGTGCGAGTGTAGAGTGTAAGTGTGCGATTGTGGGCTGTCAGTGTGCGAGTGTGGTCTATCGGTGTGCAAGTGTGGGCTATCGGTGTGCGAGTGTGGACTGTCCGTGTGTGAGTGTTGGCTGTCCATGTGCGAGTGTGGAGTATCAGTGTGCGAGTGTGGAGTATTGGTGTGCGAGTGTGGAATGTCCCTGTGCGAGTGTGGACTGACCGTGTGCGAGTGTTGGCTGTCCGTGTGTGAGTGTGGAGTATCAGTGTGCGAGTGTGGACTGTCCATGTGCGAGTGTGGACTGTCCATGTGCGAGTGTGGACTGTCCATGTGCGAGTGTGGACTGTCAGTGTGCGAGTGTGGACTGTCAGTGTTCGAGACTGGGCTGTCAGTGTGCGAGTGTGGACTGTCAGTGTGCAAGTGTGGACTGTCAGTGTTCGAGACTGGGCTGTCAGTGTGCAAGAGTGAGCTGTCCCTATGCGAGTGTGGACTGTTTGTGTGCGATTGTGGGCTGCCAGTGTGCGAGTGCCGGCTCTCAGTGTGTGAGTGTGGGCTGTCCCTGTGCGAGTGTGGATTGTCAGTGTGGGAATGTAGTCTGTTGGTGTGCGATTGTGGGCTGTCAGTGTGCGAGTGTGGATGGTCAGTGTGTGAGTGTGATTGTCTGTGTGCGATTGTGGGCTGTCCGTGTGCAGCTGTGGGCTGTCAGTGTGCGAGTGTGGATGGTCAGTGTGTGAGTGTGGACTGTCAGTTTGCGAGTGTGGACTGTCCGTGTGTGAGTGTGGGCTGTCACTGTGCGACTGTGGACTGGCTGTGTGCGAGAGTGGGCTGTCGGTGTGCGAGCCTGGGCTGTCAGTGTGCGAGTGCGGCTATCAGTGTGTGAGTGTGCGACCGGTGTGTGAGTGTGGACTGTCCCTGTGCAACTGTGGACTGTCAGCGTGCGAGTGTGGGCTATCAGCGTGCGAGTGTGGGCTATCAACGTGCGAGTGTGGGCTGTCAGTGTGCAAGTGTAGACTGTCATTGTGACAGTGTGGATTTTCAGTGTGCTGGTGTAGACTGTCCGGTGCGAGTGTGGACTGTCCGTGTGCAGGTGTGGACTTTCCGTGTGCGAGCGTGGACTGTCCATGTGCGGAAGTGGACTGTCAGCGTGTGAGTGTGGACTGCCAGTGTGCGAGCGTGGATTGTCAGTGTGGGAATGTAGTCTGTTTGTGTGCGAGTGCGGTCTGTCAGTGTGCGAGTGTGGTTGGTCAGTGTGCGAGTGTGACTGTCTGTGTGCGATTGTGGGCTGTCAGTGTGCGAGTGTGGACTAGCAGTGTGCGAGTGTGGACTGTCTGTGTGTAAGTGTGGGCTCTGAGTGTGTGAGTGTGGGCTGTCCATGTGCGAGTGAGGTTGGTCAGTGTGGGAATGTAGTCTGTTGGTGTGTGAGTGCAGTCTGTCAGTGTGCGAGTGTGGATGGTCAGTGTGTGAGTGTGATTGTCCGTGTGTGATTGTGGGCTGTCCGTGTGCAGGTGTGGACTGTCCCTGTGCGAGTGTGGACTGTCCATGTGCGGAAGTGGACTGTCAGCTTGTGAGTGTGGACTGCCAGTGTGCGAGCGTGGATTGTCAGTGTGGGAATGTGGTCTGTTTGTGTGCGAGTGCGGACTGTTAGTGTGCGAGTGTGGTTGGTCAGTGTGGGAATGTGGTCTGTTGGTGTGTGAGTGCGGTCTGTCAGTGTGCGAGTGTGGTTGGTCAGTGTGGGAATGTGGTCTGTTGGTGTGCGAGTGCAGTTTGTCAGTGTGCGAGTGTGGTTGGTCAGTGTGGGAATGTGGTCTGTTGGTGTGCGAGTGCGGTCTGTCAGTGTGCGAGTGCGGTCTGTCAGTGTGTGAGTGTGACTGTCTGTGTGCGATTGTGGACTAGCAGTGTGCGAGTGTGGACTGTCTGTGTGTAAGTGTGGGCTCTCAGTGTGTGAGTGTGGGCTGTCCGTGTGCGAGTGTGGATTGTCAGTGTGGGAATGTGGTCTGCTGGTGTGTGAGTGCGGTCTGTCAGTGTGCGAGTGCGGATGGTCAGTGTGTGAGTGTGATTGTCCGTGTGCGAGTGTGGACTGTCCATGTGCGAGTGTGACTGTGTGCGATTGTGGGCTGTTAGTGTGCGAGTGTGGACTAGCAGTGTGCGAGTGTGGACTGTCTGTGTGTAAGTGTGGGCTCTTAGTGTGTGAGTGTGGGCTGTTCATGTGCGAGTGTGGATTGTCAGTGTGGGAATGTAGTCTGTTGGTGTGTGAGTGCGGTCTGTCAGTGTGCGAGAGTGGATGGTCAGTGTGTGAGTGTGATTGTCTGTGTGCGATTGTGGACTAGCAGTGTGCGAGTGTGGACTGTCTGTGTGTAAGTGTGGGCTCTCAGTGTGTGAGTGTGGGCTGTCCGTGTGCGAGTGTGGATTGTCAGTGTGGGAATGTAGTCTGTTGGTGTGTGAGTGCGGTATGTCAGTGTGCGAGTGTGGATGGTCAGTGTGTGAGTGTGATTGTCCGTGTGCGAGTGTGGACTGTCCATGTGCGAGTGGACTGTCTGTGTGTGATTGTGGGCTGTCAGTGTGCGAGTGTGGACTAGCAGTGTGTGAGTGTGGACTGTCTGTGTGTAAGTGTGGACTCTCAGTGTGTGAGTGTGGGCTGTCCGTGTGCGAGTGAGGTTGGTCAGTGTGGGCATGTAGTCTGTTGGTGTGTGAGTGCAGTCTGTCAGTGTGCGAGTGTGGATGGTCAGTGTGTGAGTGTGATTGTCCGTGTGCGATTGTGGGCTGTCCATGTGCAGTTGTGGACTGTCCCTGTGCGAGTGTGGACTGTCCATGTGCGGAAGTGGACTGTCAGCTTGTGAGTGTGGACTGCCAGTGTGCGAGCGTGGATTGTCAGTGTGGGAATGTGGTCTGTTTGTGTGCGAGTGCGGACTGTTAGTGTGCGAGTGTGGTTGGTAAGTGTGGGAATGTGGTCTGTTGGTGTGCGAGTGCAGTTTGTCAGTGTGCGAGTGTGGTTGGTCAGTGTGGGAATGTGGTCTGTTGGTGTGCGAGTGCGGTCTGTCAGTGTGCGAGTGTGGTTGGTCAGTGTGTGAGTGTGACTGTGTGCGATTGTGGACTAGCAGTGTGCGAGTGTGGACTGTCTGTGTGTAAGTGTGGGCTCTCAGTGTGTGAGTGTGGGCTGTCCGTGTGCGAGTGTGGATTGTCAGTGTGGGAATGTGGTCTGCTGGTGTGTGAGTGCGGTCTGTCAGTGTGCGAGTGCGGATGGTCAGTGTGTGAGTGTGATTGTCTGTGTGCGATTGTGGACTAGCAGTGTGCGAGTGTGGACTGTCTGTGTGTAAGTGTGGGCTCTCAGTGTGTGAGTGTGGGCTGTCCGTGTGCGAGTGTGGATTGTCAGTGTGGGAATGTAGTCTGTCCATGTGCGAGTGTGGGCTGTCCGTGTGCGAGTGTGGGCTGTCAGTGTGTGATTGTGGGCTGTCAGTGTGCGAGTGTGGAATATCGGTGTGCGAGTGTGCACTGTCAGTGTGTGAGTGTGGACTGTCCATGTGTGAGTGTGGACTGTCCATGTGCGAGTGTGGGCTGTCAGTGTGCGAGTGTGGGCTATCGGTGTGCGAGTGTGGACTGTCAGTGTGTGAGTATGGGATATCAATGTAGGAGTATGGACTGTCAATGTGTGAGTATGGGATATCAGTGTGCGAGTGTGGACTGTCAGTGTGTGAGTGTGGGCTGTCAGTGTGCAAGTGTGGGCTATAAGTGTGCGAGTGTGGGCTGTCAGTGTGTCAGTGTGGGATATGAGTGTAGGGGTGTGGACTGTCAGTGTGTGAGTGTGGGCTATCGGTGTGTGAGTGTGGGCTGTCAGTGTGTTAGTATGGGATATCAGTGTAGGAGTGTAGACTATCAGTGTTTGAGAATGGGATATCAGTGTGTGAGTGTGGACTGTCACTGTGCAAGTGTGGACTGTCAGTGTGTGAGTGTGGGCTGTCAGTGTGTGAGTGTGGGCTATCGGTGTGCGAGTGTGGACTGTCAGTGTGCGAGTGTGGACTATCGGTGTGCGAGTGTGGGCTGTCAGTGTGTGAGTGTGGGCTGTCAGTGTGTGAGTGTGGGTTATCGGTGTGCGAGTGTGGGCTGTCAGTGTGTGAGTATGGGATATCAGTGTAGGAGTATGGACTGTCAGTGTGTGAGTATGGGATATCAGTGTGCGAGTGTGGGCAGTCAGTGTGTGAGTGTGGGCTATAAATGTGCGAGTGTGGGCTGTCAGTGTGTGAGTGTGGGCTATCGGTGTGCGAGTGTGGGCTGTCAGTGTGTTAGCATGGGATATCAGTGTAGGAGTGTAGACTATCACTGTTTGAGAATGGGATATAAGTGTGCGAGTGTGGGCTGTCCATGTGCGAGTGTGGACTGTCCGTGTGCGAGTGTGGGCTATAAGTGTGCGAGTGTGGGCTGTCAGTGTGTCAGTGTGGGATATGAGTGTAGGGGTGTGGACTGTCAGTGTGTGAGTGTGGGCTATCGGTGTGTGAGTGTGGGCTGTCAGTGTGTTAGTATGGGATATCAGTGTAGGAGTGTAGACTATCAGTGTTTGAGAATGGGATATCAGTGTGTGAGTGTGGACTGTCACTGTGCAAGTGTGGACTGTCAGTGTGTGAGTGTGGGCTGTCAGTGTGTGAGTGTGGGCTATCGGTGTGCGAGTGTGGACTGTCAGTGTGCGAGTGTGGACTATCGGTGTGCGAGTGTGGGCTGTCAGTGTGTGAGTGTGGGCTGTCAGTGTGTGAGTGTGGGTTATCGGTGTGCGAGTGTGGGCTGTCAGTGTGTGAGTATGGGATATCAGTGTAGGAGTATGGACTGTCAGTGTGTGAGTATGGGATATCAGTGTGCGAGTGTGGGCAGTCAGTGTGTGAGTGTGGGCTATAAATGTGCGAGTGTGGGCTGTCAGTGTGTGAGTGTGGGCTATCGGTGTGCGAGTGTGGGCTGTCAGTGTGTTAGCATGGGATATCAGTGTAGGAGTGTAGACTATCACTGTTTGAGAATGGGATATAAGTGTGCGAGTGTGGGCTGTCCATGTGCGAGTGTGGACTGTCCGTGTGCGAGTGTGGGCTGTCAGTATGCGAGTGTGGGCTGTCCGTGTGCGAGTGTCGGCTGTCCATGTGCGAGTGTGGGCTGTCCGTGTGCGAGTGTGGGCTGTCCGTGTGCGAGTGTGGGCTGTCCGTGTGCGAGTGTGGGCTGTCCGTGTGCGAGTGTGGACTGTCAGTGTGCGAGTGTGGAATGTCCGTATCCGAGTGTGGACTGTCAGTGTGCGAGTGTGGAATGTCCGTATCCGAGTGTAGACTGTCAGTGTGCGAGTGTGGACTGTCAGTGTGCGAGTGTGGGCTGTCGGTGTGCGCGTATGGTCTGTCGGTGTGCGAGTGAGGTCTGTTGGTGTGCGTGTGTGGACGGTCAGTGTGTGAGTGTGGATGGTCAGTGTGCGAGTGTGGACAGTCCGTGTGCGAGTGTGGACTGTCAGTGTGCAATAGTGGACTGCACCTGTGTGAGTGTGGGATGTCAGTGTGCGAGTGTGGGCTATAAGTGTTCGAGTGTGGGCTATAAGTGTGCGAGTGTGGACTGTCACTGTGCGAGTGTGGAATGTCCGTGTGCGAATGTGGACTGTCCCTGTGCGAGTGTGGAATGTCCGTGTGCGAGTGTGAACTGTCAGTGTGCAAGTGGGTGCTGTCAGTGTGTGAGAGTGGGCTATAAGTGTGGGAGTGTGGACTGTCCCTGTGCGAGTGTGGAATGTCCCTGTGCGAGTGTGGAATGTCCGTGTGTGAGTGTAGACTGTAAGTGTGCGAGTGTAGAGTGTAAGTGTGCGATTGTGGGCTGTCAGTGTGCGAGTGTGGTCTATCGGTGTGCAAGTGTGGGCTATCGGTGTGCGAGTGTGGACTGTCCGTGTGTGAGTGTTGGCTGTCCGTGTGCGATTGTGGAGTATCAGTGTGCGAGTGTGGGCTGTCAGTGTGCGAGTGTGGCTATCAGTGTGTGTGTGCGACCGGTGTGTGAGTGTGGACTGTCCCTGTGCAACTGTGGACTGTCAGCGTGCGAGTGTGGGCTATCAGCGTGCGAGTGTGGGCTATCAACGTGCGAGTGTGGGCTGTCAGTGTGCAAGTGTAGACTGTCATTGTGACAGTGTGGATTTTCAGTGTGCTGGTGTAGACTGTCCGGTGCGAGTGTGGACTGTCCGTGTGCAGGTGTGGACTTTCCGTGTGCGAGTGTCGACTGTCCATGTGCGGAAGTGGACTGTCAGCGTGTGAGTGTGGACTGCCAGTGTGCGAGCGTGGATTGTCAGTGTGGGAATGTAGTCTGTTTGTGTGCGAGTGCGGTCTGTCAGTGTGCGAGTGTGGTTGGTCAGTGTGCGAGTGTGACTGTCTGTGTGCGATTGTGGGCTGTCAGTGTGCGAGTGTGGACTAGCAGTGTGCGAGTGTGGACTGTCTGTGTGTAAGTGTGGGCTCTGAGTGTGTGAGTGTGGGCTGTCCATGTGCGAGTGAGGTTGGTCAGTGTGGGAATGTAGTCTGTTGGTGTGTGAGTGCAGTCTGTCAGTGTGCGAGTGTGGATGGTCAGTGTGTGAGTGTGATTGTCCGTGTGCGATTGTGGGCTGTCCGTGTGCAGGTGTGGACTGTCCCTGTGCGAGTGTGGACTGTCCATGTGCGGAAGTGGACTGTCAGCTTGTGAGTGTGGACTGCCAGTGTGCGAGCGTGGATTGTCAGTGTGGGAATGTGGTCTGTTTGTGTGCGAGTGCGGACTGTTAGTGTGCGAGTGTGGTTGGTCAGTGTGGGAATGTGGTCTGTTGGTGTGCGAGTGCAGTTTGTCAGTGTGCGAGTGTGGTTGGTCAGTGTGGGAATGTGTTCTGTTGGTGTGCGAGTGCGGTCTGTCAGTGTGCGAGTGCGGTTGGTCAGTGTGTGAGTGTGACTGTCTGTGTGCGATTGTGGACTAGCAGTGTGCGAGTGTGGACTGTCTGTGTGTAAGTGTGGGCTCTCAGTGTGTGAGTGTGGGCTGTCCGTGTGCGAGTGTGGATTGTCAGTGTGGGAATGTGGTCTGCTGGTGTGTGAGTGCGGTCTGTCAGTGTGCGAGTGCGGATGGTCAGTGTGTGAATGTGATTGTCCGTGTGCGAGTGTGGACTGTCCAAGTGCAAGTGTGACTGTGTGCAATTGTGGGCTGTTAGTGTGCGAGTGTGGACTAGCAGTGTGCGAGTGTGGACTGTCTGTGTGTGAGTGTGGGCTGTCCGTGTGCGAGTGTGGATTGTCAGTGTGGGAATGTAGTCTGTTGGTGTGTGAGTGCGGTCTGTCAGTGTGCGAGTGTGGATGGTCAGTGTGTGAGTGTGATTGTCCGTGTGCGAGTGTGGACTGTCCATGTGCGAGTGTGACTGTCTGTGTGTGATTGTGGGCTGTCAGTGTGCGAGTGTGGACTAGCAGTGTGCGAGTGTGGACTGTCTGTGTGTAAGTGTGGGCTCTCAGTGTGTGAGTGTGGGCTGTCCGTGTGCGAGTGAGGTTGGTCAGTGTGGGCATGTAGTCTGTTGGTGTGTGAGTGCAGTCTGTCAGTGTGCGAGTGTGGATGGTCAGTGTGTGAGTGTGATTGTCCGTGTGCGATTGTGGGCTGTCCGTGTGCAGGTGTGGACTGTCCCTGTGCGAGTGTGGACTGTCCATGTGCGGAAGTGGACTGTCAGCTTGTGAGTGTGGACTGCCAGTGTGCGAGCGTGGGTTGTCAGTGTGGGAATGTGGTCTGTTTGTGTGCGAGTGCGGACTGTTAGTGTGCGAGTGTGGTTGGTCAGTGTGGGAATGTGGTCTGTTGGTGTGCGAGTGCGGTCTGTCAGTGTGCGAGCGTGGATTATCAGTGTGGGAATGTAGTCTGTTGGTGTGTGTGCGGTCTGTCAGTGTGCGAGAGTGGATGGTCAGTGTGTGAGTGTGATTGTCTGTGTGCGATTGTGGGCTGTCCGTGTGCGAGTGTGGTCTATCAGTGTGCGAGTGTGGAGTATCGGTGTGCGAGTATGGACTGTCAGTGCTCGAGTGTGTACTGTCCGTGTGTGAGTGTGGGCTGTCACTGTGCGACTGTGGACTGGCTGTGTGCGAGAGTGGGCTGTCGGTGTGCGAGCCTGGGCTGTCAGTGTGCGAGTGTGGCTATCGGTGTGTGAGTGTGGGCGACCGGTGTGTGAGTGTGGACTTTCCGTGTGCGAGTGTGGGCTGTCAGTGTGTGAGTGTGAACTGTCCCTGTGCAACTGTGGACTGTCAGCGTGCGAGTGTGGGCTATCAGCGTGCGACTGTGGGCTGTCAGTGTGCAAGTGTGGACTGTCATTGTGCCAGTGTGGATTTTCAGTGTGCTGGTGTAGACTGTCTGGTGCGAGTGTGGACTGTCCGTGTGCAGGTGTGGACTTTCCGTGTGCGAGTGTGGACTGTCCATGTGCGGAAGTGGACTGTCAGCGTGTGAGTGTGGACTGCCAGTGTGCGAGTGTGGATTGTCAGTGTGGGAATGTAGTCTGTTGGTGTGTGAGTGCGGTCTGTCAGTGTGCGAGTGTGGATGGTCAGTGTGTGAGTGTGATTGTCCGTGTGCGAGTGTGGACTGTCCATGTGCGAGTGTGACTGTCTGTGTGTGATTGTGGGCTGTCAGTGTGCGAGTGTGGACTAGCAGTGTGCGAGTGTGGACTGTCTGTGTGTAAGTGTGGGCTCTCAGTGTGTGAGTGTGGGCTGTCCGTGTGCGAGTGAGGTTGGTCAGTGTGGGCATGTAGTCTGTTGGTGTGTGAGTGCAGTCTGTCAGTGTGCGAGTGTGGATGGTCAGTGTGTGAGTGTGATTGTCCGTGTGCGATTGTGGGCTGTCCGTGTGCAGGTGTGGACTGTCCCTGTGCGAGTGTGGACTGTCCATGTGCGGAAGTGGACTGTCAGCTTGTGAGTGTGGACTGCCAGTGTGCGAGCATGGATTGTCAGTGTGGGAATGTGGTCTGTTTGTGTGCGAGTGCGGACTGTTAGTGTGCGAGTGTGGTTGGTCAGTGTGGGAATGTGGTCTGTTGGTGTGCGAGTGCGGTCTGTCAGTGTGCGAGTGTGGATTATCAGTGTGGGAATGTAGTCTGTTGGTGTGTGTGCGGTCTGTCAGTGTGCGAGAGTGGATGGTCAGTGTGTGAGTGTGATTGTCTGTGTGCGATTGTGGGCTGTCCGTGTGCGAGTGTGGTCTATCAGTGTGCGAGTGTGGAGTATCGGTGTGCGAGTATGGACTGTCAGTGCTCGAGTGTGTACTGTCCGTGTGTGAGTGTGGGCTGTCACTGTGCGACTGTGGACTGGCTGTGTGCGAGAGTGGGCTGTCGGTGTGCGAGCCTGGGCTGTCAGTGTGCGAGTGTGGCTATCGGTGTGTGAGTGTGGGCGACCGGTGTGTGAGTGTGGACTTTCCGTGTGCGAGTGTGGGCTGTCAGTGTGTGAGTGTGAACTGTCCCTGTGCAACTGTGGACTGTCAGCGTGCGAGTGTGGGCTATCAGCGTGCGACTGTGGGCTGTCAGTGTGCAAGTGTGGACTGTCATTGTGCCAGTGTGGATTTTCAGTGTGCTGGTGTAGACTGTCTGGTGCGAGTGTGGACTGTCCGTGTGCAGGTGTGGACTTTCCGTGTGCGAGTGTGGACTGTCCATGTGCGGAAGTGGACTGTCAGCGTGTGAGTGTGGACTGCCAGTGTGCGAGCGTGGATTGTCAGTGTGGGAATGTAGTCTGGTTGTGTGCGAGTGCGGTCTGTCAGTGTGCGAGTGTGGTTGGTCAGTGTGCGAGTGTGACTGTCTGTGTGCGATTGTGGGCTGTCAGTGTGCGAGTGTGGGCTATCGGTGTGCGAGTGTGGACTGTCAGTGTGTGAGTATGGGCTATCAATGTAGGAGTATGGACTCTCAATGTGTGAGTATGGGATATCAGTGTGCGAGTGTGGACTGTCAGTGTGTGAGTGTGGGCTGTCAATTTGCAAGTGTGGGCTATAAGTGTGCGAGTGTGGGCTGTCAGTGTGTCAGTGTGGGATATGAGTGTAGGGGTGTGGACTGTCAGTGTGTGAGTGTGGGCTATCGGTGTGTGAGTGTGGGCTGTCAGTGTGTTAGTATGGGATATCAGTGTAGGAGTGTAGACTATCAGTGTTTGAGAATGGGATATCAGTGTGCGAGTGTGGACTGTCACTGTGCAAGTGTGGACTGTCAGTGTGTGAGTGTGGGCTGTCAGTGTGTGAGTGTGGGCTATCGGTGTGCGAGTGTGGACTGTCAGTGTGCGAGTGTGGACTATCGGTGTGCGAGTGTGGGCTGTCAGTGTGTGAGTGTGGGCTGTCAGTGTGTGAGTGTGGGCTATCGGTGTGCGAGTGTGGGCTGTCAGTGTGTGAGTATGGGATATCAGTGTAGGAGTATGGACTGTCAGTGTGTGAGTATGGGATATCAGTGTGCGAGTGTGGGCAGTCAGTGTGTGAGTGTGGGCTATAAATGTGCGAGTGTGGGCTGTCAGTGTGTGAGTGTGGGCTATCGGTGTGCGAGTGTGGGCTGTCAGTGTGTTAGCATGGGATATCAGTATAGGAGTGTAGACTATCACTGTTTGAGAATGGGATATAAGTGTGCGAGTGTGGGCTGTCCATGTGCGAGTGTGGACTGTCCGTGTGCGAGTGTGGGCTGTCAGTATGCGAGTGTGGGCTGTCCGTGTGCGAGTGTCGGCTGTCCATGTGCGAGTGTGGGCTGTCCGTGTGCGAGTGTGGGCTGTCCGTGTGCGAGTGTGGGCTGTCCGTGTGCGAGTGTGGGCTGTCCGTGTGCGAGTGTGGACTGTCAGTGTGCGAGTGTGGAATGTCCGTATCCGAGTGTGGACTGTCAGTGTGCGAGTGTGGAATGTCCGTATCCGAGTGTGGACTGTCAGTGTGCGAGTGTGGACTGTCAGTGTGCGAGTGTGGGCTGTCGGTGTGCGCGTATGGTCTGTCAGTGTGCGAGTGAGGTCTGTTGGTGTGCGTGTGTGGACGGTCAGTGTGTGAGTGTGGATGGTCAGTGTGCGAGTGTGGACAGTCCGTGTGCGAGTGTGGACTGTCAGTGTGCAAGAGTGGACTGCACCTGTGTGAGTGTGGGATGTCAGTGTGCGAGTTTGGGCTGTCAGTGTGCGAGTGTGGGCTATAGGTGTGCGAGTGTGGGCTATAAGTGTGCGAGTGTGGACTGTCACTGTGCGAGTGTGGAATGTCCGTGTGCGAATGTGGACTGTCCCTGTGCGAGTGTGGAATGTCCCTGTGCGAGTATGGAATGTCCGTGTGTGAGTGTAGACTGTAAGTGTGCGAGTGTAGAGTGTAAGTGTGCGATTGTGGGCTGTCAGTGTGCGAGTGTGGTCTATCGGTGTGCAAGTGTGGGCTATCGGTGTGCGAGTGTGGACTGTCCGTGTGTGAGTGTTGGCTGTCCGTGTGCGAGTGTGGAGTATCAGTGTGCGAGTGTGGAGTATTGGTGTGCGAGTGTGGACTGTCCGTATGCGAGTGTGGACTGACCGTGTGCGAGTGTTGGCTGTCCGTGTGTGAGTGTGGAGTATCAGTGTGCGAGTGTGGACTGTCCATGTGCGAGTGTGGACTGTCAGTGTGCGAGTGTGGACTGTCAGTGTTCGAGACTGGGCTGTCAGTGTGCGAGTGTGGACTGTCAGTGTGCAATGTGGACTGTCAGTGTTCGAGACTGGGCTGTCAGTGTGCAAGAGTGAGCTGTCCCTATGCGAGTGTGGACTGTTTGTGTGCGATTGTGGGCTGCCAGTGTGCGAGTGTCGGCTCTCAGTGTGTGAGTGTGGGCTGTCCCTGTGCGAGTGTGGATTGTCAGTGTGGGAATGTAGTCTGTTGGTGTGCGATTGTGGGCTGTCAGTGTGCGAGTGTGGATGGTCAGTGTGTGAGTGTGATTGTCTGTGTGCGATTGTGGGCTGTCCGTGTGCAGCTGTGGGCTGTCAGTGTGCGAGTGTGGATGGTCAGTGTGTGAGTGTGGACTGTCAGTTTGCGAGTGTGGACTATCCGTGTGTGAGTGCGGGCTGTCACTGTGCGACTGTGGACTGGCTGTGTGCGAGAGTGGGCTGTCGGTGTGCGAGCCTGGGCTGTCAGTGTGCGAGTGCGGCCAACGGTGTGTGAGTGTGCGACCGGTGTGTGAGTGTGGACTGTCCCTGTGCAACTGTGGACTGTCAGCGTGCGAGTGTGGGCTATCAGCGTGTGAGTGTGGGCTATCAACGTGCGAGTGTGGGCTGTCAGTGTGCAAGTGTAGACTGTCATTGTGACAGTGTGGATTTTCAGTGTGCTGGTGTAGACTGTCCGGTGCGAGTGTGGACTGTCCGTGTGCAGGTGTGGACTTTCCGTGTGCGAGTGTGGACTGTCCATGTGCGGAAGTGGACTGTCAGCGTGTGAGTGTGGACTGCCAGTGTGCGAGCGTGGATTGTCAGTGTGGGAATGTAGTCTGTTTGTGTGCGAGTGCGGTCTGTCAGTGTGCGAGTGTGGTTGGTCAGTGTGCGAGTGTGACTGTCTGTGTGCGATTGTGGGCTGTCAGTGTGCGAGTGTGGACTAGCAGTGTGCGAGTGTGGACTGTCTGTGTGTAAGTGTGGGCTCTCAGTGTGTGAGTGTGGGCTGTCCGTGTGCGAGTGATGTTGGTCAGTGTGGGCATGTAGTCTGTTGGTGTGTGAGTGCAGTCTGTCAGTGTGCGAGTGTGGATGGTCAGTGTGTGAGTGTGATTGTCCGTGTGCGATTGTGGGCTGTCCGTGTGCAGGTGTGGACTGTCCCTGTGCGAGTGTGGACTGTCCATGTGCGGAAGTGGACTGTCAGCTTGTGAGTGTGGACTGCCAGTGTGCGAGCGTGGATTGTCAGTGTGGGAATGTGGTCTGTTTGTGTGCGAGTGCGGACTGTTAGTGTGCGAGTGTGGTTGGTCAGTGTGGGAATGTGGTCTGTTGGTGTGCGAGTGCAGTTTGTCAGTGTGCGAGTGTGGTTGGTCAGTGTGGGAATGTGTTCTGTTGGTGTGCGAGTGCGGTCTGTCAGTGTGCGAGTGCGGTTGGTCAGTGTGTGAGTGTGACTGTCTGTGTGCGATTGTGGACTAGCAGTGTGCGAGTGTGGACTGTCTGTGTGTAAGTGTGGGCTCTCAGTGTGTGAGTGTGGGCTGTCCGTGTGCGAGTGTGGATTGTCAGTGTGGGAATGTGGTCTGCTGGTGTGTGAGTGCGGTCTGTCAGTGTGCGAGTGCGGATGGTCAGTGTGTGAGTGTGATTGTCCGTGTGCGAGTGTGGACTGTCCAAGTGCGAGTGTGACTGTGTGCGATTGTGGGCTGTTAGTGTGCGAGTGTGGACTAGCAGTGTGCGAGTGTGGACTGTCAGTGTGTGAGTGTGGGCTATCGGTGTGTGAGTGTGGGCTGTCAGTGTGTTAGTATGGGATATCAGTGTAGGAGTGTAGACTATCAGTGTTTGAGAATGGGATATCAGTGTGCGAGTGTGGACTGTCACTGTGCAAGTGTGGACTGTCAGTGTGTGAGTGTGGGCTGTCAGTGTGTGAGTGTGGGCTATCGGTGTGCGAGTGTGGACTGTCAGTGTGTGAGTGTGGACTATCGGTGTGCGAGTGTGGGCTGTCAGTGTGTGAGTGTGGGCTGTCAGTGTGTGAGTGTGGGCTATCGGTGTGCGAGTGTGGGCTGTCAGTGTGTGAGTATGGGATATCAGTGTAGGAGTATGGACTGTCAGTGTGTGAGTATGGGATATCAGTGTGCGAGTGTGGGCAGTCAGTGTGTGAGTGTGGGCTATAAATGTGCGAGTGTGGGCTGTCAGTGTGTGAGTGTGGGCTATCGGTGTGCGAGTGTGGGCTGTCAGTGTGTTAGCATGGGATATCAGTATAGGAGTGTAGACTATCACTGTTTGAGAATGGGATATAAGTGTGCGAGTGTGGGCTGTCCATGTGCGAGTGTGGACTGTCCGTGTGCGAGTGTGGGCTGTCAGTATGCGAGTGTGGGCTGTCCGTGTGCGAGTGTCGGCTGTCCATGTGCGAGTGTGGGCTGTCCGTGTGCGAGTGTGGGCTGTCCGTGTGCGAGTGTGGGCTGTCCGTGTGCGAGTGTGGGCTGTCCGTGTGCGAGTGTGGACTGTCAGTGTGCGAGTGTGGAATGTCCGTATCCGAGTGTGGACTGTCAGTGTGCGAGTGTGGAATGTCCGTATCCGAGTGTGGACTGTCAGTGTGTGAGTGTGGACTGTCAGTGTGCGAGTGTGGGCTGTCGGTGTGCGCGTATGGTCTGTCAGTGTGCGAGTGAGGTCTGTTGGTGTGCGTGTGTGGACGGTCAGTGTGTGAGTGTGGATGGTCAGTGTGCGAGTGTGGACAGTCCGTGTGCGAGTGTGGACTGTCAGTGTGCAAGAGTGGACTGCACCTGTGTGAGTGTGGGATGTCAGTGTGCGAGTTTGGGCTGTCAGTGTGCGAGTGTGGGCTATAGGTGTGCGAGTGTGGGCTATAAGTGTGCGAGTGTGGACTGTCACTGTGCGAGTGTGGAATGTCCGTGTGCGAATGTGGACTGTCCCTGTGCGAGTGTGGAATGTCCCTGTGCGAGTATGGAATGTCCGTGTGTGAGTGTAGACTGTAAGTGTGCGAGTGTAGAGTGTAAGTGTGCGATTGTGGGCTGTCAGTGTGCGAGTGTGGTCTATCGGTGTGCAAGTGTGGGCTATCGGTGTGCGAGTGTGGACTGTCCGTGTGTGAGTGTTGGCTGTCCGTGTGCGAGTGTGGAGTATCAGTGTGCGAGTGTGGAGTATTGGTGTGCGAGTGTGGACTGTCCGTATGCGAGTGTGGACTGACCGTGTGCGAGTGTTGGCTGTCCGTGTGTGAGTGTGGAGTATCAGTGTGCGAGTGTGGACTGTCCATGTGCGAGTGTGGACTGTCAGTGTGCGAGTGTGGACTGTCAGTGTTCGAGACTGGGCTGTCAGTGTGCGAGTGTGGACTGTCAGTGTGCAATGTGGACTGTCAGTGTTCGAGACTGGGCTGTCAGTGTGCAAGAGTGAGCTGTCCCTATGCGAGTGTGGACTGTTTGTGTGCGATTGTGGGCTGCCAGTGTGCGAGTGTCGGCTCTCAGTGTGTGAGTGTGGGCTGTCCCTGTGCGAGTGTGGATTGTCAGTGTGGGAATGTAGTCTGTTGGTGTGCGATTGTGGGCTGTCAGTGTGCGAGTGTGGATGGTCAGTGTGTGAGTGTGATTGTCTGTGTGCGATTGTGGGCTGTCCGTGTGCAGCTGTGGGCTGTCAGTGTGCGAGTGTGGATGGTCAGTGTGTGAGTGTGGACTGTCAGTTTGCGAGTGTGGACTATCCGTGTGTGAGTGCGGGCTGTCACTGTGCGACTGTGGACTGGCTGTGTGCGAGAGTGGGCTGTCGGTGTGCGAGCCTGGGCTGTCAGTGTGCGAGTGCGGCCAACGGTGTGTGAGTGTGCGACCGGTGTGTGAGTGTGGACTGTCCCTGTGCAACTGTGGACTGTCAGCGTGCGAGTGTGGGCTATCAGCGTGTGAGTGTGGGCTATCAACGTGCGAGTGTGGGCTGTCAGTGTGCAAGTGTAGACTGTCATTGTGACAGTGTGGATTTTCAGTGTGCTGGTGTAGACTGTCCGGTGCAAGTGTGGACTGTCCGTGTGCAGGTGTGGACTTTCCGTGTGCGAGTGTGGACTGTCCATGTGCGGAAGTGGACTGTCAGCGTGTGAGTGTGGACTGCCAGTGTGCGAGCGTGGATTGTCAGTGTGGGAATGTAGTCTGTTTGTGTGCGAGTGCGGTCTGTCAGTGTGCGAGTGTGGTTGGTCAGTGTGCGAGTGTGACTGTCTGTGTGCGATTGTGGGCTGTCAGTGTGCGAGTGTGGACTAGCAGTGTGCGAGTGTGGACTGTCTGTGTGTAAGTGTGGGCTCTCAGTGTGTGAGTGTGGGCTGTCCGTGTGCGAGTGATGTTGGTCAGTGTGGGCATGTAGTCTGTTGGTGTGTGAGTGCAGTCTGTCAGTGTGCGAGTGTGGATGGTCAGTGTGTGAGTGTGATTGTCCGTGTGCGATTGTGGGCTGTCCGTGTGCAGGTGTGGACTGTCCCTGTGCGAGTGTGGACTGTCCATGTGCGGAAGTGGACTGTCAGCTTGTGAGTGTGGACTGCCAGTGTGCGAGCGTGGATTGTCAGTGTGGGAATGTGGTCTGTTTGTGTGCGAGTGCGGACTGTTAGTGTGCGAGTGTGGTTGGTCAGTGTGGGAATGTGGTCTGTTGGTGTGCGAGTGCAGTTTGTCAGTGTGCGAGTGTGGTTGGTCAGTGTGGGAATGTGTTCTGTTGGTGTGCGAGTGCGGTCTGTCAGTGTGCGAGTGCGGTTGGTCAGTGTGTGAGTGTGACTGTCTGTGTGCGATTGTGGACTAGCAGTGTGCGAGTGTGGACTGTCTGTGTGTAAGTGTGGGCTCTCAGTGTGTGAGTGTGGGCTGTCCGTGTGCGAGTGTGGATTGTCAGTGTGGGAATGTGGTCTGCTGGTGTGTGAGTGCGGTCTGTCAGTGTGCGAGTGCGGATGGTCAGTGTGTGAGTGTGATTGTCCGTGTGCGAGTGTGGACTGTCCAAGTGCGAGTGTGACTGTGTGCGATTGTGGGCTGTTAGTGTGCGAGTGTGGACTAGCAGTGTGCGAGTGTGGACTGTCTGTGTGTGAGTGTGGGCTGTCCGTGTCCGTGTGCGAGTGTGGATTGTCAGTGTGGGAATGTAGTCTGTTGGTGTGTGAGTGCGGTCTGTCAGTGTGCGAGTGTGGATGGTCAGTGTGTGAGTGTGATTGTCCGTGTGCGAGTGTGGACTGTCCATGTGCGAGTGTGACTGTCTGTGTGTGATTGTGGGCTGTCAGTGTGCGAGTGTGGACTAGCAGTGTGCGAGTGTGGACTGTCTGTGTGTAAGTGTGGGCTCTCAGTGTGTGAGTGTGGGCTGTCCGTGTGCGAGTGAGGTTGGTCAGTGTGGGCATGTAGTCTGTTGGTGTGTGAGTGCAGTCTGTCAGTGTGCGAGTGTGGATGGTCAGTGTGTGAGTGTGATTGTCCGTGTGCGATTGTGGGCTGTCCGTGTGCAGGTGTGGACTGTCCCTGTGCGAGTGTGGACTGTCCATGTGCGGAAGTGGACTGTCAGCTTGTGAGTGTGGACAGCCAGTGTGCGAGCGTGGATTGTCAGTGTGGGAATGTGGTCTGTTTGTGTGCGAGTGCGGACTGTTAGTGTGCGAGTGTGGTTGGTCAGTGTGGGAATGTGGTCTGTTGGTGTGCGAGTGCGGTCTGTCAGTGTGCGAGTGTGGATTATCAGTGTGGGAATGTAGTCTGTTGGTGTGTGTGCGGTCTGTCAGTGTGCGAGAGTGGATGGTCAGTGTGTGAGTGTGATTGTCCGTGTGCGATTGTGGGCTGTCAGTGTGCGAGTGTGGTCTATCGGTGTGCGAGTGTGGAGTATCGGTGTGCGAGTATGGACTGTCAGTGCTCGAGTGTGTACTGTCCGTGTGTGAGTGTGGGCTGTCACTGTGCGACTGTGGACTGGCTGTGTGCGAGAGTGGGCTGTCAGTGTGCGAGCCTGGGCTGTCAGTGTGCGAGTGTGGCTATCGGTGTGTGAGTGTGGGCGACCGGTGTGTGAGTGTGGACTTTCCGTGTGCGAGTGTGGGCTGTCAGTGTGTGAGTGTGAACTGTCCCTGTGCAACTGTGGACTGTCAGCGTGCGAGTGTGGGCTATCAGCGTGCGAGTGTGGGCTATCAGCGTGCGACTGTGGGCTGTCAGTGTGCAAGTGTGGACTGTCATTGTGCCAGTGTGGATTTTCAGTGTGCTGGTGTAGACTGTCTGGTGCGAGTGTGGACTGTCCGTGTGCAGGTGTGGACTTTCCGTGTGCGAGCGTGGACTGTCCATGTGCGGAAGTGGACTGCCAGTGTGCGAGCGTGGATTGTCAGTGTGGGAATGTAGTCTGGTTGTGTGCGAGTGCGGTCTGTCAGTGTGCGAGTGTGGTTGGTCAGTGTGCGAGTGTGGTTGGTCAGTGTGCGATTGTGACTGTCTGTGTGCGATTGTGGGCTGTCAGTGTGCGAGTGTGGACTAGCAGTGTGCGAGTGTGGACTGTCTGTGTGTAAGTGTGGATTGTCAGTGTGGGAATGTAGTCTGTTGGTGTGTGAGTGCGGTCTGTCAGTGTGCGAGTGTGGATGGTCAGTGTGTGAGTGTGATTGTCCGTGTGCGATTGTGGGCTGTCCGTGTGCAGGTTGGACTGTCCATGTGCGGAAGTGGACTGTCAGTGTGTGAGTGTGGACTGCCAGTGTGCGAGCGTGGATTGTCAGTGTGGGAATGTAGTCTGTTGGTGTGCGAGTGCAGTCTGTTAGTGTGCAAGTGTGGTTGGTCAGTGTGGGAATGTGGTCTGTTGGTGTGCGAGTGCGGTCTGTCAGTGTGCGAGTGTGTTTGGTCAGTGTGGGAATGTGGTCTGTTGGTGTGCGAGTGCGGTCTGTCAGTGTGCGAGTACGGTCTGTCAGTGTGCGAGTGTGGACTAGCAGTGTGCGAGTGTTGACTAGCAGTGTGCGAGTGTTGACTGTCTGTGTGTAAGTGTGGGCTCTCAGTGTGTGAGTGTGGGCTGTCCGTGTGCGAGTGTGGATTGTCAGTGTGGGAATGTGGTCTGCTGGTGTGTGAGTGCGGTCTGTCAGTGTGCGAGTGCGGATGGTCAGTGTGTGAGTGTGATTGTCCGTGTGCGAGTGTGGACTGTCCATGTGCGAGTGTGACTGTGTGCGATTGTGGGCTGTTAGTGTGCGAGTGTGGACTAGCAGTGTGCGAGTGTGGACTGTCTGTGTGTAAGTGTGGGCTCTTAGTGTGTGAGTGTGGGCTGTTCGTGTGCGAGTGTGGATTGTCAGTGTGGGAATGTAGTCTGTTGGTGTGTGAGTGCGGTCTGTCAGTGTGCGAGAGTGGATGGTCAGTGTGTGAGTGTGATTGTCTGTGTGCGATTGTGGACTAGCAGTGTGCGAGTGTGGACTGTCTGTGTGTAAGTGTGGGCTCTCAGTGTGTGAGTGTGGGCTGTCCGTGTGCGCGTGTGGATTGTCAGTGTGGGAATGTAGTCTGTTGGTGTGTGAGTGCGGTCTGTCAGTGTGCGAGTGTGGATGGTCAGTGTGTGAGTGTGATTGTCCGTGTGCGAGTGTGGACTGTCCATGTGCGAGTGGACTGTCTGTGTGTGATTGTGGGCTGTCAGTTTGCGAGTGTGGACTAGCAGTGTGCGAGTGTGGACTGTCTGTGTGTAAGTGTGGGCTCTTAGTGTGTGAGTGTGGGCTGTTCGTGTGCGAGTGTGGATTGTCAGTGTGGGAATGTAGTCTGTTGGTGTGTGAGTGCGGTCTGTCAGTGTGCGAGAGTGGATGGTCAGTGTGTGAGTGTGATTGTCTGTGTGCGATTGTGGGCTCTCAGTGTGCGAGTGTGGTCTATCGGTGTGCGAGTGTGGAGTATCAGTGTGCGAGTGTGGACTGCCAGTGTGCGAGTGTGGACTGTCCGGTGCGAGTGTGGACTGTCCAAGTGCAATTGTGGACTGTAAGTCTGAGAGTGTGGACTGTCACTGTGTGAGCGTGGGCTGTGAGAGTGCGAGTGTGGGCTGTCAGTGTGCGAGTGTGGACTGTCGTTTTGCGTTTGTGGACTGTCGGTGTGTGACTGTGGACTGTCGGTGTTCGAGTGTGGACTGTCAGTGAGCCAGCGTGGACTGTCGGTGTGCGAGTGTGGACTGTCCTGGGTGAGTGTGGGCTATCAGGATACGAGTGTGGGCTGTCAGTGTGCAAGTGTGGGCTGCCAGTGTGCGAGTGTGGTGTAGCAGTGTGCGACTGTGGGCTGTCAGTGTGCGAGTGTGGACTGTCAGTGTGCGAGTGTGGACTGTCAGTGTGTGAGTGTGGACTGTTCCTGTGCAAGTGTGGATTGTCCACGTGCGAGTGTGGACTGTCCGTGTGCGAGTGTGGACTGTCCGTGTGCGAGTTTGGATTGTTCCTTTGTGAGTGTGGGCTGCCATTGTGCGAGCGTGGGCTATCTGTGAGCGAGTGTGGACTGTCCCTGTGCGAGTGTGGACTGTCCATGTGCAATTGTGGCCTGTAAGCCTGCGAGTGTGGACTGTCCCTGTGTGAGCATGAACTGTCAGAGTGCTAATGTGAGCTGTCAAATTGCGAGTGTGGACTGTTAGTTTGCGAGTGTCGACTGTCAGTTTGCGAGAGTTGACTGATCGATGGCGAGTGTGGGCTGCCTGTATGCGATTGTGGACTGTCCATGTGCGAGTGTGGGCTGTCAGTGTGCGAGTGTGGGCTGTCAGTGTACAATTGTGGATTGTCAGTGTGCGGGTGTGGACTGTCAGTGTGCGAGTGCTGATTGTCCATGTGCTAATGCGATTGTGGACTGTCCATGTGCGAGTGTGGGCTGTCCGTGTGCTAGCGTGGACTGTCCGTGTGCTAGCGTGGACTGTCCGTGTGCTAGCGTGGACTGTGTGTGTGCGAGTGTGGACAGTCAGTGTGCGAGTGTGGACAGTCAGTGTGCGAGTGTGGACAGTCAGTGTGTGAGTGTGGTCTGTCAGTGTGTGAGTGTCGTCTGTCAGTGTGCGATTGTGGGCTGTCAGTGTGCGAGTATGGTCTATCAGTGTCCGTGTGTGGACTGTCATTGTGCAACTGTGGACTGTCCGTGTGCGAGTATGGAGTCTCCATGTGCGAGTGTGGACTGTCCTCAGTGTGTGAGTGTGAGCTGTCAGTGTGCAAATGTGGACTGTCTGTGTGCGAGTGTGGACTGTCAGTGTGCAAGTGTGGACTGTCCCTTTGCAGGTGTGGTCTATCAGTGTGTGAATGTGGACTCTCAGTGTGTGACTGTGGACTGACAGTGTGCGAGTTTGGACTGTCAGTGTGCGAGTGTGGGCTGTGTGTGTGCGAGTGTGGGCTATCGGTTTGCATGTGTGCACTTTCTCTGTGCGAGTGTGGACTGTCGGTGTGAGTGTGGGCTGTCAGTGTACAAGTGTGGACTGTCAGTGTGTGAGTGTGAACTGTCCCTGTGCAACCGTGCACTGTCAGCGTGCGAGTGTGGGCTATCAGCGTGCGAGTGTGGGCTATCAGCGTGCGAGTGTGGGTTGTCAGTGTGCAATTGTAGACTGTCATTGTGCCAGGGTGGAGTGTCAGTGTGCGGGTATGGACTGTCCGGTGCGAGTGTGTTCTGCCAGTGCTCGAGTGTGGATTGTCCCTGTGCAAGAGTGGAATGCCCGTGTGCGAGTGTGGAATGCCCGTATGCGAGTGTGGGCTGTCAGTGTGTGAGTGTGCGCTATCATTGTGCGAGTGTGGTCTATCATTGTGCGATTGAGGACTGTCAGTGTGCGAGTGTGGGCTATCGGTGTGTGAGTGTGGGCTGTCAGTGTGTGAGTATGGGATATCAATGTAGGAGTATGGACTATCAGTGTGTGAGTATGGGATATCAGTGTGCGAGTGTGGACTGTCAGTGTCTGAGTGTGGGCTGTCAGTGTGCGAGTGTGGGCTATAAGTGTGCGAGTGTGGGCTGTCAGTGTGTCAGTGTGGGATATGAGTGTAGGGGTTTGGACTGTCATTGTGTGAGTGTGGGCTATCGGTGTGTGAGTGTGGGCTGTCAGTGTGTTAGTATGGGATATCAGTGTAGGAGTGTAGACTATCAGTGTTTGAGAATGGGATATCAGTGTGCGAGTGTGGGCTGTCATTGTGCGAGTGTGGACTGTCAGTGTGCAAGTGTGGACTGTCACTGTGCAAGTGTGGACTGTCAGTGTGTGAGTGAGGGCTGTCAGTGTGCGAGTGTGGGCTGTCAGTGTGTGATTATGGGATATCAGTGCAGAAGCGTGGGCTGTCAGTGTGTGAGTGTGGGCTGTCAGTGTGTGAGTGTGGGCTGTAAGTGTGCAAATGTGGGCTGTCATTGTGCGAGTGTGGGCTATCAGTGTGCGAGAGTGGGCTGTCAGTGTGTGAGTATGGGATATCAGTGTAGGAGTATGGACTGTTTGTGTGTGAGTATGGGATATCAGTGTGCGAGTGTGGGCTGTCGGTGTGTGAGTGTGGACTGTCAGTGTGTGAGTGTGGGCTATAAGTGTGCGAGTGTGGGCTGTCAGTGTGTGAGTGTAGGATTGTAGAATATCACTGTTTGAGAATGGGATATCAGTGTGTGAGTGTGGGCTGTCATTGTGCGTTTGTGGACTGTCCGTGTGCGAGTGTGGGCTGTCCATGTGCGAGTGTGGGCTGTCCGTGTGCGAGTGTGGACTGTCCGTGTGCGAGTGTGGACTGTCCGTTTGCGAGTGTGGACTGTCAGTGTGCGAGTCTGGACTGTCAGTGTGTGAGTGTGGGCTGTAAGTGTGCAAATGTGAGCTGTCAGTGTGCGAGTGTGGGCTATTGGTGTGCGAGTGTGGGCTGTCAGTGTGTGAGTATGGGATATCAGTGTAGGAGTATGGACTGTTTGTGTGTGAGTATGGGATATCAGTGTGCGAGTGTGGGCTGTCAGTGTGTGAGTGTGGGCTGTCAGTTTGTGATTGTGGGCTATAAGTGTGCGAGTGTGGGCTGTCAGTGTGTGAGTGTGGGCTGTCAGTTTGTGATTGTGGGCTATAAGTGTGCGAGTGTGGGCTGTCAGTGTGTGAGTGTAGGATATGAGTGTAGGAGTATAGAATATCACTGTTTGAGAATGGGATATCAGTGTGTGAGTGTGGGCTGTCATTGTGCGAGTGTGGACTGTCCGTGTGCGAGTGTGGGCTGTCTGTGTGCGAGTGTGGACTGTCCGTGTGCGAGTGTGGACTGTCAGTGTGCGAGTGTGGACTGTCAGTGTGTGAGTGTGGGCTGTCAGTGTGCGAGTGTGGACTGTCAGTGTGCGAGTGTGGGCTGTCAGTGTGCGAGTGTGGACTGTCAGTGTACGAGTGTGGACTGTCAGTGTACGAGTGTGGAATGTCCGTGTGCGAGTGTGGACTGTCCGTGTGCGAGTGTGGACTGTCAGTTTGAGAGTGTGGAATGTCTGTGTGCGAGTGTGGGCTGTCAGTATGCGAGTGTGGACTGTCAGTGTGCAAGTGTGGACTGTCCATGTGCGAGTGTGGACTGTCAGTATCTGAGTGTGGAATGTCCGTGTGCGAGTGTGGACTGTCCCTGTGCGAGTGTGGACTGTCAGTGTGCGGAAGTGGACCATCAGTGTACGAGTGTGGGCTGTCAGTATGCGAGTGTGGACTGTCCGTATCTGAGTGTGGACTGTCCGTGTGCAGGTGTGGACTGTTTTTGTACGAGTGTTGACATTCAGTGTGCGAGTGTGCACTGTCAGTGTTTGAGACTGGGCTGTTTCTGTGTGAGTGTTGACTGTCAGTGCGAGAGTGGGCTATCAGTGTTCGAGTGTGGACTGTAAGTGTGCGAGCGCGGGCTGTCAGTGTGCGAGTGTGGACTGTCACTGTGCGAGTGTGGCCGTTCAGTGTGTGAGTGTAGGCTATCTGCGTTCGAGTGTGGTCTGTCAGTGTGCGAGTGTGGACTGTCCATGTGCGAGTGTGGACTGTCAGTGTGTGAGTGTGGGATATGAGTGTAGGAGTATGGACTGTCTGTGTGTGAGTGTGGTCTGTCAGTGTGTGAGTGTGGGCTCTCAGTGTGTGAGTGTTTGCTGTAAGTGTGCAACTGTGGGTTGTCAGTGTGCGAATGTGGACTGTCCCTGTGCGAGTGTGGACTGTTAGTGTGCGAGTGTCGGCTATCAGTGTGCGAGTGTGGACTGTCAGTGTGCGATTGTGGACTGTCCGTGTGCGAGTGTGGGCTGTCAATGTGCGAGAGTGGGCTGTCAGTGTGCGAGTGTGGACTAGCAGTGTGTGAGTGTGGACGATCTGTGTGTAAGTGTGGGCTGTCAGTGTGTGAGTGTGGGCTGTCGGTGTGCGCGTATGGTCTGTCGGTGTGCAAGTGAGGTCTGTTGGTGTGCGTGTGTGGACTGTCAGTGTGTGAGTGTGGACGGTCAGTGTGCGAGTGTGGGCTGTCCGTGTGCGAGTGTGGACTGTCACTGTGCAAGAGTGGACTGCACCTGTGTGAGTGTGGGATGTCATTATGCGAGTTTGGGCTGTCAGTGTGCGAGTGTGGTTTATAAGTGTGCGAGTGTGGACTGTCACTGTGCGAGTGTGGAATGTCCGCGTGCGAGTATGGACTGTCCCTGTGCGAGTGTGGAATGTCCGTGTGTGAGTGTGGACTGTCAGTGTGCAAGTGGGGGCTGTCAGTGTGTGAGTGTTGGCTATAAGTGTGGGAGTGTGGACTGTCCCTGTGCGAGTGTGGAATGTCCGTGTGTGAGTGTAGACTATAAGTGTGCGAGTGTAGAGTGTAAGTGTGCGATTGTGGGCTGTCAGTGTGCGAGTGTGGTCTATCGGTGTGCGAGTGTGGGCTATCGGTGTGCGAGTGTGGACTGTCCGTGTGCGAGTGTGGACTGTCCGTGTGCGAGTGTGGACTGTCCGTGTGCGAGTGTGGACTGTCAGTGTGCGAGTGTGGACTGTCCGTGTGCGAGTGTGGACTGTCAGTGTGCGAGTGTGGACTGCCCGTGTGCGAGTGTTGGCTGTCCATGTGCGAGTGTGGAGTATCGGTGTGCGAGTGTGGAGTATCGGTGTGCGAGTGTGGACTGTCCGTGTGCGAGTGTGGAGTATCGGTTTGCGAGTGTGGACTGTCCGTGTGCGAGTGTGGAGTATCGGTGTGCGAGTGTGGAGTATCGGTGTGTGAGTGTGGACTGTCAGTGTGCAAGTGTGGACTGTCCTTAGTGTGTGAGTGTGAACTGTCCCTGTGCAACTGTGGACTGTCAGCGTGCGAGTGTGGGCTATCAGCGTGCGAGTGTGGGCTATCAGCATGCGAGTGTGGGCTGTCAGTGTGCAAGTCTGGACTGTCATTGTGCCAGTGTGGATTTTCAGTGTGCTGGTGTAGACTGTCCGGTGCGAGTGTGGACTGTCCAAGTGCAATTGTGGACTGTAAGTCTGCGAGTGTGGACTGTCCCTGTGTGAGCGTGGACTGTCAGAGTGCGAGTGTGGACTGTGAGTGTGCGAGTGTGGGCTGTCAGTGTGCGAGTATGGGCTGTGAGTGTGTGAGTGTGGACTGTCGTTTTGCGTTTGTGGACTGTCAGTGTGTGACTGTGGACTGTCGGTGTGCAAGTGTGGACTGTCAGTGAGCCAGCGTGGACTGTCGGTGTGCGAGTGTGGACTGTCCTGGGTGAGTGTGGACTATCAGGATACGAGTGTGGACTGTCAGTGTGCAAGTGTGGGCTGCCAGTGTGGGAGTGTGGTGTAGCAGTGTGCGACTGTGGGCTGTCAGTGTGCGAGTGTGGACTGTCCGTGTGCGAGTGTGGATTGTTCCTTTGTGAGTGTGGGCTGCCATTGTGCGAGCGTGGGCTATCTGTGAGCGAGTGTGGCCTGTCCCTGTGTGAGTGTGGACTGTCCATGTGCAATTGTGGACTGTAAGCCTGCGAGTGTGGACTGTCCCTGTGTGAGCATGAACTGTCAGAGTGCTAATGTGAGCTGTCAAATTGCGAGTGTGGACTGTTAGTTTGCGAGTGTCGACTGTCAGTTTGCGAGAGTTGACTGTCCGATGGCAAGTGTGGGCTGCCTGTATGCGACTGTGGACTGTGCATGTGCGAGTGTGGGCTGTCAGTGTACAAATGTGGATTGTCAGTGTGCGGATGTGGACTGTCAGTGTGCGAGTGCTGATTGTCCATGTGCTAATGTGGACTGTCCGTGTGCTATCGTGGACTGTGTGTGTGCGAGTATGGACAGTCAGTGTGCGAGTGTGGTCTGTCAGTGTGCGAGTGTCGGCTGTTAGTGTGCAATTGTGGGCTGTCAGTGTGCGAGTGTGGTCTATCAGTGTCCGAGTGTGGACTGTCATTGTGCGACTGTGGACTGTCCGTGTGCGAGTATGGAGTCTCCGTGTGCGAGTGTGGACTGTCCTCAGTGTGTGAGTGTGAGATGTCAGTGTGCGAGTGTGGACAGTCTGTGTGCGAGTGTGGACTGTCAGTGTGCAAGTGTGGATTGTCCGTGTGCGAGTGTGGACTGTCATTGCGCGTGTGTGGGCTGTGTGAGTGCGAATGTGGACTGTCGGTTTGCGTTTGTAGACTGTCGATATGTGAGTGTGGACTGTCCCTGTGTGGGTGTGGTCTCTCAGTGTGTGACTGTGGACTGACAGTGTGCGAGTTTGGACTGTCAGTGTGCGAGTGTGGGCTGTGTGTGTGCGAGTGTGGGCTATCGGTTTGCATGTGTGCACTTTCTCTGTGCGAGTGTGGACTGTCGGTGTGAGTGTGGACTGTCAGTGTGCAAGTGTGGGCTGTCAGTGTACAAGTGTGGACTGTCAGTGTGTGAGTGTGAACTGTCCCTGTGCAACTGTGGACTGTCAGCATGCGAGTGTGGGCTATCAGCGTGCGAGTGTGGGCTGTCAGTGTGCAAGTGTGGACTGTCATTGTGCCAGTGTGGAGTGTCAGTGTGCAGGTATGGACTGTCCGGTGCGAGTGTGGAATGCCCGTGTGCGAGTGTGGGCTGCCAGTGTGTGAGTGTGCGCTATCATTGTGCGAGTGTGGGCTATCATTGTGCGATTGTGGACTGTCAGTGTGCGAGTGTGGACTGTCAGTGTGCGAGTGTGGGCTATCAGTGTGCGAGTGTGGACTGTCAGTGTGTGAATATGGGATATCAATGTAGGAGTATGGACTGTTAGTGTGTGAGTATGGGATATCAGTGTGCGAGTGTGGACTGTCAGTGTGTGTGTGTGGGCTATAAGTGTGAGAGTGTGGGCTGTCAGTGTGTCAGTGTGGGATATGAGTGTAGGGGCGTGGACTGTCAGTGTGTGAGTGTGGGCTATCAGTGTGTGAGTGTGGGCTGCTATTGCGCGAGTGTGGACTGTCAGTGTGTGAGTGTGGGCTGTAAGTGTGCAAATGTGGGCTGTCAGTGTGTGAGTGTGGGCTATCGGTGTGCAAGTGTGGGCTGTCAGTGTGTGAGTATGGGATATCAGTGTAGGAGTATGGACTGTTTGTGTGTGAGTATGGGATATCTGTGTGCGAGTGTGGGTTGTCAGTGTGTGTGTGTGAGCTGTCAGTGTGTGAGTGTGGGCTGTCAGTGTGTTAGTATGGGATATCAGTGTAGGAGTGTAGACTATCACTGTTTGAGAATGGGATATAAGTGTGCGAGTGTGGGCTGTCAGTGTGCGAGTGTGGACTGTCCGTGTGCGAGTGTGGACTGTCGGTGCGTGAGTGTGGACTGTCGGTGCGTGAGTGTGGACTGTCCGTGTGCGAGTGTGGACTGTCACTGTGCGAGTGTGGACTGTCACTGTGCGAGTGTGGACTGTCCCTGTGCGAGTGTGCACTGTCAGTGTGCGGAAGTGGACCATCAGTGTACGAGTGTGGACTGTCTGTCTGCAGGTGTGGACTGTTTTTGTACGAGTGTTGACATTCAGTGTGCGAGTGTGCACAGTCAGTGTTTGAGACTGGGCTGTTTGTGTGTGAGTGTTGACTGTCAGTGCGAGAGTGGGCTATCAGTGTTCGAGTGTGGACTGTGTGTGTGCGAGTGCAGGCTGTCAGTGTGCGAGTGTGGACTGTCACTGTGCGAGTGTGGCCGTTCAGTGTGCGAGTGTAGGCTATCTGCGTTCGAGTGTGGTCTGTCAGTGTGCGAGTGTGGACTGTCCATGTGCGAGTGTGGCCGTTCAGTGTGCGAGTGTAGGCTATCTGCGTTCGAGTGTGGTCTGTCAGTGTGCGAGTGTGGACTGTCCATGTGCGAGTGTGGACTGTCAGTGTGTGAGTGTGGGATATGAGTGTAGGAGTAGACTGTCTGTGTGTGAGTGTGGTCTGTCAGTGTGTGAGTGTGGGCTGTCAGTGTGTGAGTGTTTGCTGTAAGTGTGCAACTGTGGGTTGTCAGTGTGCGAATGTGGACTGTCCCTGTGTGAGTGTGGACTGTTAGTGTGCGAGTGTCGGCTATCAGTTGACGAGTGTGGACTGTCAGTGTGCGACTGTGGACTGTCCGTGTGCGAGTGTGGGCTGTCCGTGTGCGAGTGTGGGCTGTCAATGTGCGAGAGTGGGCTATCAGTGTGCGAGTGTGGACTAGCAGTGTGTGAGTGTGGACGATCTGTGTGTAAGTGTGGGCTGTCAGTGTGTGAGTGTGGGCTGTCCGTGTGTGAGTGTGGGCTGTCGGTGTGCGCGTATGGTCTGTCGGTGTGCGAGTGAGGTCTGTTGGTGTGCGTGTGGACGGTCAGTGTGCGAGTGTGGACTGTCCGTGTGCGAGTGTGGACTGTCAGTGTGCAAGAGTGGACTGCACCTGTGTGAGTGTGGGATGTCATTGTGCGAGTTTGGACTGTCAGCGTGCGAGTGTGGGCTATAAGTGTGCGAGTGTGGACTGTTACTGTGCGAGTGTGGAATGTCCGTGTGCGAGGGTGGACTGTCCCTGTGCGAGTGTGGAATGTCCGTGTGCGAGTGTGGACTGTCAGTGTGCACGTGGGGGCTGTCAGTGTGTGAGTGTGGGCTATAAGTGTGGGAGTGTGGACTGTCCCTGTGCGAGTGTGGAATGTCCCTGTGCGAGTGTGGACTGTCAGTGTGCGAGTATGGACTGTCCCTGTGTGAGTGTGGAATGTCCGTGTGTGAGTGTAGACTGTAAGTGTGAGAATGTAGAGTGTAAGTGTGCGATTGTGGGCTGTCAGTGTGCGAGTGTGGTCTATCAGTGTGCGAGTGTGGGCTATCGGTGTGTGAGTGTGGTCTATTGGTGTGCGAGTGTGGTCTATTGGTGTGCGAGTGTGGTCTATCGGTGTGCGAGTGTGGTCTATTGGTGTGTGAGTGTGGGCTATCGGTGTGCGAGTGTGGACTGTCCGTGTGCGAGTGTTGGCTGTCCGTGTGCGAGTGTGGACTGTCCGTGTGCGAGTGTTGGCTGTCCGTGTGCGAGTGTGGAGTATCGGTGTGCGAGTGTGGACTGTCCATGTGCGAGTGTGGACTTTCAGTGTGTGAGTGTTTTGTATCGGTGTGCGAGTGTGGACTGTCCATGTGCGAGTGTGGACTGTCCATGTGCGAGTGTGGACTGTCAGTGTGCGAGTGTGGAGTATCGGTGTGCGAGTGTGGACTGTCAGTGTGCGAGTGTGGGCTGTCAGTGTGCAAGTGTGGACTGTCAGTGTTCGAGACTGGGCTGTCAGTGTGCGAGAGTGAGCTGTCCCTATGCGAGTGTGGACTGTCTGTGTGCGATTGTGGGCTGTCAGTGTGCAAGTGTGGACTAGCAGTGTGCGAGTGTGGATTGTCAGTGTGGGAATGTAGTCTGTTGGTGTGCGAGTGCGGTCTGTCAGTGTGCGAGTGTGGATGGTCAGTGTGCGAGTGTGGACTGTCCATGTGCGGAAGTGGACTGTCAGCGTGTGAGTGTGGACTGCCAGTGTGCGAGCGTGGATTGTCAGTGTGGGAATGTAGTCTGTGTGCGAGTGCGGTCTGTCAGTGTGCGAGTGTGGTTGGTCAGTGTGGGAATGTGGTCTGTTGGTGTGCGAGTGCGGTCTGTCAGTGTGCGAGTGTGGTTGGTCAGTGTGGGAATGTGGTCTGTTGGTGTGCGAGTGCGGTCTGTCAGTGTGCGAGTGTGGTTGGTCAGTGTGGGAAAGTGGCTGTATGTGATTGTGGGCTGTCAGTGTGCGAGTGTGGACTAGCAGTGTGCGTGTGTGGACTGTCTGTGTGTAAGTGTGGGCTCTCAGTGTGTGAGTGTGGGCTGTCCGTGTGCGAGTGTGGATTGTCAGTGTGGGAATGTAGTCTGTTGGTGTGTGAGTGCAGTCTGTCAGTGTGCGAGCGTGGATGGTCAGTGTGTGAGTGTGATTGTCCGTGTGCGAGTGTGGACTGTCCATGTGCGAGTGTGGACTGTCCATGTGCGAGTGTGGACTGTCTGTGTGCGAGTGTGGACTGTCCGTGTGTGAGTGTGGGCTGTCACTGTGAGACTGTGGACTGGCTGTGTGCGAGAGTGGGCTGTCGGTGTGCGAGCCTGGGCTGTCAGTGTGCGAGTGTGGCTATCGGTGTGTGAGTGTGGGCGACCGGTGTGTGAGTGTGGACTGTCCGTGTGCGAGTGTGGGCTGTCAGTGTGTGAGTGTGAACTGTCCCTGTGCAACTGTGGACTGTCAGCGTGCGGGTGTGGGCTATCAGCGTGTGAGTGTGGGCTGTCAGCGTGCGAGTGTGGGCTGTCAGTGTGCCAGTGTGGATTTTCAGTGTGCTGGTGTAGACTGTCCGGTGCGAGTGTGGACTGTCCAAGTACAATTGTGGACTATAAGTCTGTGAGTGTGGACTGTCCCTGTGTAAGCGTGGACTGTCAGAGTGCGAGTGTGGACTGTGAGTGTGCGAGTGTGGGCTGTGAGTGTGCAAGTGTGGGCTGTCAGTGTGCGAGTGTGGACTGTCGTTTTGCGTTTGTGGACTGTCGGTGTGTGACTGTGGACTGTCCTGGGTTAGTGTGGGCTATCAGGATATGAGTGTGGGCTGCCAGTGTGCGAGTGTGGGGTAGCAGTGTGCGACTGTGGGCTGTCAGTGTGCGAGTGTGGACTGTCAGTGTGTGAGTGTGGACTGTCCCTGTGCAAGTGTGGATTGTCCATGTGCGAGTGTGGACTGTCCGTGTGCGAGTGTGGATTGTTCCTTTGTGAGTGTGGGCTGCCATTGTGCGAGCGTGGGCTATCTGTGAGCGAGTGTGGACTGTCCCTGTGCGAGTGTGGACTGTCCATGTGCAATTGTGGCCTGTAAGCCCGCGAGTGTGGACTGTCCCTGTGTGAGCATGAACTGTCAGAGTGCTAATGTGGGCTGTCAAATTGCGAGTGTGGACTGTTAGTTTGCGAGTGTCGTCAGTCAGTTTGCGAGAGTTGACTGTCCGATGGCGAGTGTGGGCTGCCTGTATGCGACTGTGGACTGTCCATGTGAGAGTGTAGGCTGTCAGTGTGCAAGTGTGGACATTCAGTGTGCGAGTGTGGACAGTCAGTGTGTGACTGTGGTCTGTCAGTGTGCGATTGTCGGCTGTCAGTGTGCGATTGTGGGCTGTCAGTGTGCAAGTATGGTCTAACAGTGTGCGACTGTGGACTGTCCGTGTGCGAGTATGGAGTCTCCTTGTGCGAGTGTGGACTGTCCTCAGTGTGTGAGTGTGAGCTGTCAGTGTGCAAATGTGGACAGTCTGTGTGCGAGTGTGGACTGTCAGTGTGCAAGTGTGGGCTATCAGTGTGCGAGTGTGGACTGTCGGTGTGCAAGTGCGGATTGTCCGTGTGCGAGTGTGGACTGTCATTGTGCGTGTGTGGGCTGTGTGAGTGCGAGTGTGGACTGTCGGTTTGCGTTTGTGGACTGTCAGTATATGAGTGTGGACTGTCCCTTTGCGGGTGTGGTCTATCAGTGTGTGATTGTGGACTCTCAGTGTGTGACTGTGGACTGACAGTGTGCGAGTTTGGACTGTCAGTGTGCGAGCGTGGGCTGTGTGTGTGCGAGTTTGGGCTATCGGTTTGCATGTGTGCACTTTCTCTGTGCGAGTGTGGACTGTCGGTGTGGGTGTGGACTGTCAGTGTGCAAGTGTGGGCTGTCAGTGTACAAGTGTGGACTGTCAGTGTGTGAGTGTGAACTGTCCCTGTGCAACTGTGGACTGTCAGCGTGCGAGTGTGGGCTATCAGCGTGCGAGTGTGGGCTATCAGCATGCGAGTGTGGGCTGTCAGTGTGCAAGTGTGGACTGTCATTGTGCCAGTGTAGAGTGTCAGTGTGCGGGTATGGACTGTCCGGTGCGAGTGTGTTCTGCCAGTGCTCGAGTGTGGATTGTCCCTGTGCGAGTGTGGAATGCCCTTGTGCGAGTGTGGAATGCCCGTGTGCGAGTGTGGGCTGTCAGTGTGTGAGTGTGGACTGTCAGTGTGCGTGTGTGGGCTATCATTGTGCGATTGTGGACTGTCAGTGTGCGAGTGTGGGCTGTCAGTGTGCGAGTGTGGGCTGTCAGTGTGCGAGTGTGGACGTTGTGTGCGAGCGTGGGGTATCAGTGTGCGAGTGTGGACTGTCAGTGTGCGAGTGTGGACTGTCAGTGTGCCAGTGTGAATTGTCAGTGTGCGGGTGTGGACTGCCTGTTGCGAGTGTGTATTGTCAGTGTGCGAGGTGCGGATTGTCCATGTGCTACTGTGGACTGTCCGTGTGCTATCGTGGACTGTCCGTGTGCGAGTGTGGACAGTCAGTGTGCGAGTGTGGACAATCAGCGTGCAAGTGTGGACAGTCAGTATGCGAGTATGGTCTATCAGTGTCCGACTGTGGACTCTCAGTGTGCAACTGTGGACTGTCCGTGTGCGAGTGTGGACTGTCCTCAGTGTGAGAGTGTGAGCTGTCAGTGTGCAAGTGTGGATTGTCAGTGTGCGAGTGTGGGCTGTGTGTGTGCAAGTTTGGGCTGTGTGTGTGCGTGTGTGGGCTGTGTGTGTGCAAGTGTGGACTGTCGGTTTGCGTTTGTGGACTGTCGGTGTGCAAGTGTCGACTGTCAGTTTGTGAGAGTTGACTGTCCGATGGCGAGTGTGGGCTGCCTGTATGCGACTGTGGACTGTCCCTGTGTGAGTGTGGACTGTCCGTGTGCAAGTGTGGACTGTCCATGTGTGGAAGCGGACTATCAGTGTGCGGGTGTGGGCTGTCCCTTTGCGAGTGTGGACTGTCCGTGTGCAAGTGTGGACTGTCAGTGTTCGAGACTGGGCTGTCCCTTTGCGAGTGTGGACTGTCCCTGTGTGAGTGTGGACCATTAGTGTGTGAGTCTGGGCTGTCCCTTTGCGAGTGTGGACTTTCAGTGTGTGTGTTGACTGTCAATGTGCGAGAGTGGGCTATCAGTGTTCGAGTGTGGACTGTAAGTGTGCGAATGTGGACTGTCAGAGTGCGAGTGTTCACTGTCATGTCCGAGTGTTGACCGTCAGTGTCCGAGTGTTGACCGTCGGTGTGCGAATGTGGACTGTCCGTGTACGAGTTTGGACTGTCCCTGTGCGAGTGTGGGCTGTCAGATTGCAAGTGTGGGCTGTCAGTGTGCGAGTGTGGGCTGTCAGGCTATGAGTGTGGACTGTCAGAGTGCAAGTGTGGGCTGTCAGTGTGCGAGTGTGGACTGTCAGTGTGCGAGTGTGGGCTGTCAGGCTATGAGTGTGGGCTGTCAGGCTATGAGTGTGGGCTGTCAGGTTATGAGTGTGGGCTGTCAGTGTGCGAGTGTGGACTGTCCGTGTGCTAGCGTAGTCTGTCTGTACGCAACTGTGGACTGTCAGTGTGCAAGTGTGGATTGTCAGTGTGCGGGTGTGGACTGTCTGTTGCGAGTGTGTACTGTCAGTGTGCGAGTGCAGATTGTCCATGTGCGAGTGTGGACTGTCCGTGTGCTAGCGTGGACTGTCAATGTGCGAGTGTGGACTGTCAGTGTGCGAGTGTGGACAGTCAGTGTGTGAGTGTGGTCTGTCAGTGTGCGGGTGTCGGCTGTCAGTGTGCGATTGTGGGCTGTCAGTGTGCAAGTATGGTCTATCAGTGTCCGAGTGTGGACTCTCAGTGTGCGACTGTGGACTGTCCGTGTGCGAGTATGGAGTCTCCGTGTGCGAGTGTGGACTGTCCTCAGTGTGTGAGTGTGAGCTGTCAGTGTGCGAGTGTGGACTGTCTGTGTGCGAATGTGGACTGTCAGAGTGCGAGTGTGCACTGTCAGTGTCCAAGTGTTGACCGTCGGTGTCCGTGTGTTGACCGTCGGTGTGTGAGTGTGGAATGTCATTGAACGAGCGTGGACAGTCAGAGTGCGAGTGTGCACTGTCAGTGTCCGAGTGTCCGAATGTTGACCATCGGTGTCCGTGTGTTGACCGTCGGTGTGCGAGTGTGGAATGTCAGTGAACAAGCGTGGACAGTCAGAGTGCGAGTGTGCACTGTCAGTGTCCGATTGTTGACCGTCAGTGTCCGAATGTTGACTGTCGGTGTCCGAGTGTTGACCGTCGGTGTGCGAGTGTGGACTGTCAGTGAGCGAGTGTGGACTATCCATGTGCAAATTTGGACTGTCCGTGTGTAAGTTTGGACTGTCCCTGTGCAAGTGTGGACTGTCAGAGCGCGAGTGTGGGCTGTCAGATTGCGAGTGTGGACTGTCACGTTGCGAGTGTGGGCTGTCAGGTTGCGAGTGTGGGGTATCAGTGTGCGAGTGTGGACTGTCAGTGTGCGACTGTGGACTGTCGGTGTGCGAGTATGGAGTCTGCGTGTGCAAGTGTGGACTGTCCTCAGTGTGTGAGTATGAACTGTCCCTGTGCACTGTCAGTGTCCGATTGTTGACCGTCAGTGTCCGAATGTTGACCGTCGGTGTCCGAGTGTTGACCGTCGGTGTGCGAGTGTGGACTGTCAGTGAGCGAGTGTGGACTATCCGTGTGCAAATGTGGACTGTCCGTGTGCAAGTTTGGACTGTCCCTGTGCAAGTGTGGACTGTCAGAGCGCAAGTGTGGGCTGTCAGATTGCGAGTGTGGGCTATCAGCTTGCGAGTGTCGGCTGTCAGTGTGTGAGTGTGGACTGTCATTGTGCCAGTGTGGATTGTCAGTGTGCGGGTGTGGACTGTCCAGTGCGAGTGTGTACTGCCAGTGCGCGAGTGTGGATTGCCCCTGTGCGAGTGTGGAATGCCCGTGTGCGAGTGTGGGCTGTCAGTGTGTGAGCGTGCACTATCATTGTGCGAGTGTGGGCTATCATTGTGCGAGTGTGGCCTGTCAGTGTGCGAGTGTGGCCTGTCAGTGTGCGAGTGTGGCCTGTCAGTGTGCGAGTGTGGACTTTGTGTGCGAGTGTGGGGCATCAGTGTGCGAGTGTGGACTGTCAGTGTGCGAGTGTGGACTGTCAGTGTGCCAGTGTGAATTGTCAGTGTGCGGGTGTAGACTGTCTGTTGCGAGTGTATACTGTCAGTGTGTGAGTGCGGATTGTCCATGTGCTAGTGTGGACTGTCCGTGTGCAAGCGTGGACAGTCAGTGTGCGAGTGTGGACAGTCAGTGTGCGAGTGTGGACAGTCAGTATGCGAGTGTGGTCTATCAGTGTCCGAGTGTGGACTCTCAGTGTGCGATTGTGGACTGTCCGTGTGCGAGTGTGGACTGTCCTCAGTGTCTGAGTGTGAGCTGTCAGCGTGCAAGTGTGGACTGTCAGTGTGCGAGTGTGGACTGTCTGTGTGCCAGTGTGGACTTTCAGTGTGCAAGTGTGGGCTATCAGTGTGTGAGTGTTGACTGTCAGTGTGCGAGTGCGGATTGTCCGTCTGCGAGTGTGGGCTGTGTGTGTGCGAGTGTGGGCTGTCAGTGCATGAGTGTGGGCTGTGTGTGTGAGTGTGGGCTGTGTGTGTGCGAGTGTGGGCTGTGTGTCTGCAAGTGTGGACTGTCGGTTTGCGTTTGTGGACTGTCGGTGTGCGAGTGTGGACTGTCAGTTTGCCAGCGTGGACTGTCGGTGTGCGAGTGTGGGCTGTTCCTGGGCGAGTGTGGTCTATCAATGTGTGTGTGTGGACTCTCAATGTGCGACTCTGGACTGTCAGTGCGCGAGTTTGGACTGTCAGTGTGCGAGTGTGGGCTGTTGGTGTGTGAGTGTGGACTGTTAGTGGAAGAGTATGGGTTATGCTGTGCGAGTGTGGGCTATCAGTGTGCCATTGTGGACTCTCTGTTTGCAAGTATGGGCTGTCACTGTGCATGTGTTGGCTGTCTGTGTGCGAGTGTGGACTGTCAGTGGAAGAGTATGGTTTATGCTGTGCGAATGTGGGCTATCAGAGTGCCGTTGTGGACTCTCCCTTTGCGAGTGTGGGCTATCGGTGTGCGAGTGTGGACTGTCAATGTGCGAGTTTGGGCTGTCAGTGTGTGAGTGTGGACTGTCAGTGTGCTAGTGTGGACTGTCCGTGGCAAGTGTAGATAGTCAGTGTGCTAGTGTGGACTGTCCGTGTGTGAGTGTGGACAGTCAGTGTGCGAGTGTGGACTGTCAGTGTGCGAGTGTCGGCTGTCAGTGTGCAAGTGTCGGCTGTCAGTGTGCAAGTGTCGGCTGTCAGTGTGTGATTGTGGGCTGTCAGTGTGCAAGTGTGGTCTATCAGTGTGCGAGTGTGGACTCTCAGTGTGCGACTGTGGACTGTCCGTGTGCGAGTGTGGACTGTCCTGTGTGTGAGTGTGAGCTGTCAGTGTGCGAGTGTGGACTGTCTGTGTGCCAGTGTGGACTATCAGTGTGCGAGTGTGGGCTGTCAGTGTGCGAGTATGTGCTATGTGTGTGCTAGTGTGGGCTGTGTGTGTGCGAGTGTGGACTGTCTGTGTGCCAGTGTGGACTGTCAGTGTGCGAGTGTGGGCTGTCAGTGTGCGAGTGTGGGCTGTCAGTGTGCGAGTGTGGGCTATGTGTGTGCGAGTGTGGGCTGTGTGTGTGCGAGTGTGGACTGTCGGTTTGCGTTTGTGGACTGTCAGTGTGCGAGTGTAGACTGTCCCTGTGCGAGTGTGGTCTATCAGTGTTTGAGTGTGGACTCTCAGTGTGCGACTGTGGACTGTCTGTTTGCGAGTTTGGACTGTCAGTGTGCGAGTGTGGGCTGTGTGTGTGCGAGTGAGGGCTGTTGGTGTGCATTTGTGGACTGTGTGCGAGTGTGGACTGTCTGTGTGCGAGTGTGGACTGTCTGTGTGCGAGTGTGGACTGTCAGTGGAAGAGTATGGTTTATGCTGGGTGAGTGTGGGCTATCAGTGTGCCATTGTGGACTCTCCGTTTGCAAGTGTGGGCTATCGGTGTGCGAGTGTGCACTGTCAGTGTCCGAGTGTTGACCGTTGGTGTCTGAGTGTTGACCATCGGTGTGCGAGTGTGGAATGTCAGTGTGCGAGTGTGGACAGTCAGTGTGTGAGTGTAGGCTGTCAGTGTTTGTGTGTGGACTGTCAGGGTGCAATTTGGGCTGACAGTGTTTGAGTGTGGTCTGTTAGTGCTATCTGTTAGTGTGTGGTTTGGACTGCCATGTGTGTAATATGGACTTTAAACATGTGAACGGTATGGGTTTTAAGCATTGGTGTAGTTTTGGCTGTAAGCTTGTGTTTTTATGAACTGCAAGTGTGTGTAAAGGGTGAACTTTAACTGTGTGTATAGGATGAATATTAAATGTGTGCCATGTGTGCTTAAGTGTGTATGCATTGTGTATTTTAAGTGTGTGTGTGTGTGTGTGGCATAAATGTGTGTGTAGTGTGCGTTTTAAGTGTGTGTGCATTTTAAGTGTGTGTGTAGTGTGTGGCTGAAGTGTGTGTGCATTGTCTGTTTTAAGCGTGTGTGTAGTGTGTGGCTTAAGTGTGTGTGTAGTGTGTGGCTTAAGTGTGTGTGCTTTGTGTGGCTTAAATGTGTGTGCGCTTTGTGTGGCTTAAATGTGTGTGTAGTGTGTGGCTTAAGTGTGTGTGCGCTTTGTGTGTTTTAAGTGTGTGTGTATTGTGTGGCTTATTTGTGTGTGTAGTGTGTATTTTAAATGCAATCTGAAAGTTGTGTTGGGTCATTCCCTCTGCCATTTAAACTCGTGTTCTTGCCACTGCACATTTGGTAGTTCCCTGAGATGGATAGCTGAAGAGCCTGTCTGCTTCTGGTATTGACCATTTGTTTTATGCAAACTGGTATCCTGTGATATATTAGACCAAGGAATCAATTTATACTGTAAAGTACACAGGAAGTGAGACATCCCAATTCAACTTTACAAATCTGTAAAATAATTTTTGTTTCCTCAGTGCCTTTTCAAAATGCCATGATATAGTCCTTCCAAAGCCATACTATGAAGCATGTGTACGTGATGGCTGCCACAACCGGAATAAAACAATAATATGTTCCAGTTTAGAAATCTATTCTAAAATATGCCAATCTAAAGGAGATATCTGTGTCAACTGGCGAGAGCATACCAACGGATCTTGTCGTGAGTAATTAAATCTACCTTCATAGAATTTGAACATTTTCAAACATGGATGTGTAAGAAACATATCAATTATCAACTCAGGTAGTAAATATTTGTACAGGTTTAGGTTTCATGCACTGTTTCTCAAGTTGTCTCATTGAATTTAACCCAAACAGAATATCACTGCCCTGCAACGATGGAATATAAATCATGTGAGTCAAAGGAACAGCCTACTTGCAGTTCAAGGTTTGTTGTACTTATTTATCAAAGAATTATAAATGATAACAATTGAATTGCTTTCTCTCTCTTTTCCTTTTTCACTCTCTCCACACACCCACCCCCACTGACTGTATATAATTGAGACTTTTTCTTTCATGATTAGGTATACTGACAAAAATGCCCCTATTCTCAAGAGTGGTCATAATGAAGGCTGTTTTTGCCCAGCTGGGAAGATCCTTTTTGCACCATTAGACATCTGTGTGGACATCTGTGGTAAGAATATTTCTTCAGTATAGTCACTGCCTCCTTCCAGCAATTGAATCTTGCCCAGAAAACTGCATAGTTCACCTTTGGACTTTGTGTATCTCTAACTTGTTTGCCATAGCAACAGGGGAGGGATTTTATTTGCATCTGAGAACTGCAGACAAAATTGTCCATGTTTGGGATTGTGTAATATGCAAAGGGAGAATAAAATTCAGGAAAATAACACCAAAGGAAAGTATATTTCAATCATGTGATTATTTTATTTAATAGCCTTGCATGCTGCTGGTTGCTCAGCCCTTGAAGTGTTATTGTCTCCTGATTGGCATTCACTTATTTTCTTTCAGTCCTCTTCGAATGAGTTTTACCTATTCTTCCTCTCTATTTTTGTTATTCATTCATGGGATGTGGGCATCACTGGCTAGGCCAGCATTTTTTGCCTGAACCTAATTGCCCTTGAGGAGGTGGTGTTGAGCTGAAATAAAAAGGGAAAAAGCTGGAAAAACTCAGCAAGCCTGGCAGCATCTGTGGAGAGAGAAACAGAGTTAATGTTTCGAGTGCTCTGAAGAAGAGTCATACAAACTCTGTTTCTCTCTCCTTAAATGCTGCTGGACCTGCTGAGTTTAATCTGGCATTTTCTGTTTTTATTTCAGATTTCCAGCATCCGCAGTATTTTGCTTTTATTCTGGTGGTGAGCTGGTTGTGATTATTTAGTTTTTACCGTGTTTAGCTGCTGCAACAGTTTATGAAACATTATTTGTGGTTTGTTTTAATTTACTAGAGTGCATCGGGCCCGATGGGAAGCCAAGACAGGTAAGTTCCTCAGATGAGCAGCTAACATATCAGCACATTTAATATACATTTCAGTTTTAACCTATATATAGATCTCTGACATGTCTTTGTGTATTTATGACAGATTGGTGAAACGTGGTCAAGCAATTGCCAGGATTGTTTCTGCAATAATGCAACATTAAGCATTATCTGTAAACCCCGTAAATGCCCAACATTGCCACCAGTAAGATGCAAAGGCCCCGGTCTTGTGCCAGTAGCTGATAGAAGCCAAAGTGAACCATGCTGTACAAAAATCCAGTGTGGTAAGTGAGAGATGTTACCAATCATGCTCCATCGGAATATTCCACTGTGCAGCTGTAGGGTGAGATGTTCTAGTATCCAAAAACGACACCAATACTTCTACCTATTTGACCGAGAAAGAGGTTTTGTTTATTTATGTAATAATTTTGATAAATGTTAAATTCAATTCACAGAGGGATAAGTCCCAACACCATGAACCAGTTAGAATGTTGATCAGGACAATAGCTGAAGTACCATATGAAACAGTTGTCAAAGCTGTGTAATCTCACGTATTTAATCATTTTTGAGATGATCGGGAGTCATTAAGCACACCCCGTACCTGTTCAACCTTTCATACAAGCATTATTTTTCAATATGCCCAAGAAGGGCTGTGGTAAACAAACAATGGGATCATCTTAGCCCCGAAATCATTGCGATAGATTTCTCATTGAAGTTGTTAACTTTGATTGACAGCTCAGAAAGCCAATCTTCAAGCGAGAAAGCTGAGGGAGAGATCACCCTTTGTCTCTCTGCCAAGTAAATCAGTCTTGAATGGTATGAACAATATGACAGAGTCAGTATGCAGGTATAACAAGGAATTAGAAAGGCACGTGGAATTGCAAGGAGGATGGAGTATAAAAAGATCAACATCTTGCTACAGCTGTACAGGGCATTGGTGAGACCACACCTAGAGTATAATGTACAGTTTTGGTCACCTTACTTAAGGAGGAATATATTTGTCTTCATAACGTATGGTTTAAGCACAAAGACTGGAGGAATATTAATAAAACAAAGTTCTTTTATTCCACTGGCATCAAAACTGTAGAAACAGTCCAGGGAAAGCATAACTCCAATGAAACAACTATTTGCAGAGAATACTCATCACCAGTGCTCCAGACCTCTATCCTAGTCAGAGCCTCAGCTCCTCAGCACGGCACTCACCAGATGTGTTCAGGCTTGCCCTGTTGCCAAGCTCTACACTGCAATCCTGTGCCCCTCTCTCTCCATGAGGCTTCTCAGACTCAGGGGCACTGCCAGTCAGTCTGACTAGGTCCCAATTCCCCTTCCTGGCTCCTCAGCCACCGTCAGGGGCTTCAAGCTGCCCCAGGCTCCTGCCACACTGCCTCTCACAAGGCCTAGGCTCCTGGCTGCTTTCTCCTTCACCTCAACTTCTGGCTCTGCCCCTCAGCTTGTCAAATACACTGCTGCCCCAGGGAGGGGCCCACAGGAGCCAAATAGTTCCCCTACTTTGTGCTGACCCCACCATCATCATCTGCTGCCAGAGGCCCTGCTACACACTGCAGGCAATTCAGAGAAGTTCATTAGGCTCATCTCTGGATGAGGGGTTTGTGTTATGAGGAAAGGTTGAGCACGCCTATATTCCTTGGAGTTTAGCAGAATGAGAGGTGATCTTACTGAAACACGTAGAAACATAGAAAATAGGAGCAGGAATAGGTCATTCGGCCCTTCAAGCCTGCTCCGCTATTCAATATGATCATGGCTGATCCTCTATCTCAACACCATGCTCCCACTCTCTCCCCATACTGCTTGATGCCCTTAGAGTCCAGAAATCTATCTATTTCCTTCTTAAATATATTCAGTGTCTTGGCCTCCACAGTGTTATGTGGTAGAGAATTCCACAGGTTCACCACCCTCTGAATGAAGACATTTCTCCTCATCTCAGTCCTAAATGGTCTACCCCATATCCTGAGACTGTGACCCCTTGTTCTAGACACCCCTTCCCGCCCCCCACAGACAGAGGAAACATCCTCCCTGCATCCAATCTGTCCATCCAATTTTATACATTTCAATGAGATCCCCTCTCATTCTTCTAAACTCCAGTGAATATAGGCCTAGTTGGCCCAACCTCTCCTCATATGATAATCTGCCATCCCAGGAATCAGTCTGATGAACCTTAGTTGCACTCCCTCTATGGCAAGCATATCCTTTCTTAGGTAAGGAGACCAAAACTTCACACAGGAGTGGTCTCACCAAGGCCCTGTACAGCTGCAGTAAGAACATCCTTGCTCCTGTGCTCAAGTCCTCTCGCAACGAAGGTCAACAATAATTTGCCTTAACTGCTTGCTGCCCTTGCATGCTTGCTTTCCATGATTAGTGTACAAGGACACCCAGGTCCCTTTGTACATCAACATTTCACAATCTATCAACATTTAAATAATACTCTGCCATTCTGTTTTTCCTACCAAAGTGGATAACTTCATACTTGTCCACATTATACTGCATCTGTCATGCATTTGCCCACTCACTCAATCTGTCTAAATTGCCTTGAAGCCTCTTAACATCATCCTAATTGTTTACATTCCCACCTAGTTTCATGTTGTAAGCAAACTTGGAAATATTACATTTGGTTCCCTAATCCAAATCATTGATTTATATTGTGAATAGCTGGGGCCCAAGCACTGATCCCTGAGGCACCCCACTAGCCACCACCTGCCATTCCGAAAAAAACCTGTTTATTCCTATTCTCTGTTTCCTGTCTGCTAATCAATTCTCATCCCATGCCAATATGTTACCCCCAATCCCATGTGCTTTAATTTTACACAATAACCTCTTATGTGGGACTTCACTGTTGCTGGGTCAAATTCCTGGAACTCCCCTTCCTAACAGCACTGTGGGTGTACCTACACCACATGGACTGCAGCAGTTCAAGAAGGCAGCTCACCATCACCTTCTCAGAGTAACTAGGGATGGGCCATAAATGCTGGCCTAGGCAGTGAAGCCCACATCCCATGAGTGAGTAAAAAAAAAAGTTATCAAAAGCTTTCTGAAAATCCAAATGCACCACATCCACTGGTTCTCCCTTATCTATCCTGCTAGTTACATCCCCAAAAAACTCCAGTAGGTTTGTCAAACATGATTTCACTTTCATAAATCCACTTGTCTAATCCTGTTGATACTTTCTAAGTGTCCTGTTATCACATCCTCAATAATAGAAACTAGCAGTTTCCCTTCTACTGATGTTAGGCTAACTGGTCTGTAATTTGCTGCTTTCTCCCTCCCTCCTTTTTTAAATAGTGGGGTTACATTTGCCATCCTCTGGGACTGTTCCAGAATCTACTGAATTTTGGAAGCTGACAACCAACACATCCATTATTTCCATGGCCACCTCCTTTAGTACCCCAGGATGTAGATTATCAGGCTCTGGAGATTTATTGGCTTCCTTAGTTTTTTTAGTAATACTAATTTCCTTCAATTCCACCTTCTCCCTAGACCTTTAGTTCCCTGGCATTTCTGGGAAGTTATTTGTGTCTTCCTCCATGAAGACAGAACTAAAGTAGTTGCTTAATTGCTCTGCCATTTCCTTGTTCTGTTATAAATTCTCCTGTTTTGCACTGTAAGGGACCTACATTTGTCTTCACTAATCTTTTCCTTCTTACATACTTATAGAAGGTTTTACAGCCCTCTTTTATATTCCTTGCACGTTTACTCTCATACTCTATTTTCCCCCTCTTAATCAATCTTCGGTGAATTCTAAACTGCTCCCAATCCTCAGGCTTGCAACTTTTCATGACTCCACTTTGGATCTAATACTATCCTTAATTTCTTTTGTTAGCCATGATTAGGCCACTTCCCCTGTTGTGTTTTTGCGCCAGAAAGGAATATGTAATTGTTGCAATGTTTGCATTTGTTCCTTAAATATTAACCATTGCCTATCCACCATCATATCTTTTAATGAAGTTCCCTAACCTAGCTTAGCCAATTTAAACCTCGTACTTTCATAGTTTCCTTTGTTAAGATTTAGGACCCTAGTTTCAGAATGGACTTTTTCACTTTCCATCCTATTGAAGAATTTGATCACGTTATGGTCACTGTTCCCTAAAGGATCCCTTCTCATTGCACAAAACCAAATCTAGCCAGTTCCCTAGTTGGTTCCTCGATGTACTGGTATAAAAATCCAATTCGTACATGCCCCAGGAATTTATTCACCACTGTATTATTGCTAATTTGATTTGCCCAGTCTATATGTAGATTAAAGTCACCCATGATTACTTGTTACTGCACCTCTAATTTCCTGTTTAATGCCATCCCCTACCTTATCGCTACTGTTTGGAGGCCTGTAGACAACTCCCACTAATGTTTTCCACCCCTGTTGCTTCTTAGCTCCACCCAGACTGATTCTACATCTAGATTTCCTGAGCCAATATCCTCTCTCACTATCACACTGATTTCATCCTTAACTAACAATTCCATGCCACCTCCTTTTCCTTTTTGCCTATCTGTCCTAAATATTGAATACCCTTCAATATTCAGTTCCCAGCCTTGGTCACCCTGCCGCCATGTCTCTGTAATCGCAATCATATTGTACCTGTTACATCTATTTGGGCTGTTAACTCATCTACCTTATTGTGAATGTTCTGTGCATTCAGATACAGTGCCTTTAGACTTGTCTTTTTTAACATTTTTACACATTTGTTTTGTACTATGGCCCTATTTGCTGCTAGGTCTTGTTTCCTCTGCCTTCTGCTTTTGCTTTCTACTTTTCTGTCTTTCATTCCTATCTTTTCTCCCTCTCTTGTGCCTCCCTGCTCAGGTTCCCACTCCCCTGCCAATCTAGTTTAAACCCTCCCCCATAGCATTAGCAAATATCCCTGCGAGGGTCCTGTTGGGGTGCAACCCGTCCAGCTTGTACAGGTTCCATCTTCCCCAGAATTGGCCCTAATCCCTCAGGAATCTAAATCCCTCACTCCTACACAATCTCTCCAGCCACGCATTAATCTGGTCTAGTCTCCTATTCCTGATCTCACTAGCACATGGCATTGGGAGTAATCCTGAGATTACTACCTTTGATGTCCTGCTTTTTAATTTATTTCCTAGCTCCCTATATTCTGCTTGCAAGGCCTCATCCCTCTTTTTACCTAAGTTGTTGGTACCAATATGGACCATCACCTCAGGCTGTTCACTGCAGCTACTCAGTGACATTCTTGACCCTGGCACCAAGGAGCAACACATCATCCTGGTGTCACATCTGTGGCCGCAGAAACATCTACCTGTTCCCCTTACAATAAAATCACCTATCGCTATTGATCTCCCACTCTTTTTTTCTCTCCCTCTGTGCAGCTGAGCCAATCATGGTGCCATGGACTTGGCTCTTGTTGCATTCCCCTGAGAAACCATCTTCCCCAGCAGTATCCAAAATGGAAAACCTGTTAGAGAGGGAGATGGACCCAGGGTACTCCTGCACTACATGCCTAGTGGTTTTACTCTGCCTGGCTGTCACCCATTCCCTTTATGCCTGTTGCACTCTTTACCTGTGGTATGACCAGCTCACTGTACATGTCACAAAGATCACTGCGGATGCTCCACAGTGACTCCAGCTACAGCTCCAAAATGCAGATTTTGAGTAGGTGCAGCTGGAGACATTTCCTACACACATGGTTGCCTGGACACTGGAAGTGTCCCTGACTTCCCACATCGCACAGGGGGAGCATTCCACTTGGCTGAGCTGCCCTGCTGTGACTTACCCTTAAGTTGTTCCCTTTACTTCCGCTAATTTAGGGAATATTAAGGACAGACAAAATACTTACCAGGTCCTATTTACCAAGGCTGCCACTCTTTTTACTGAGGAAAAGTAGAAAATGAAATGTTCCCTCCTCACCAAACTCCAACTGAAGCACTCTAATGCAGCCAAAGTAACACTCCAGTGCAGACAAAAGTAGCACTGTAGATGGCTTGCTTTTATGCTGTCTGAATCCAGCTTCTGAAAACCTGTTTAAGCCAGTTAACTAATTCACTAGCTGCAGCTGCAAGCAGAACCTGTATGATCCCTGTTTTAAAGCTGAACTAAAATTCACCTTCTCCCAACCCAAACAACAACTTATAGTTAGTTGCTAAATTAAAGGAAGATTAGACTTTAGATAGAAATTAACCCTTAAAAGTCCCTCTCTCACCAAAGTCCAACTGAAGCAGCTCAAAGCAGCACTCCAGTGCTCCAATATAAGATTCAGGAGGGGCTTAACAGGGTAAATTCTGAGAGGATGTTTCCACTCATGGGAGAATCTGGAACTAAGGTCACAACTTAAAAATAAGGATCTCTAATTTAAGACAGAGATGAGGAAGAATTTCTTCTTTCCAAGGATCATAAGCCTTTGGAATTCTCTTCCCCAACGAGCAGTGAAGGCTGGGCCATTGAGATTTTCAAGGCTGAGTTAGACAGATTGCTGATTGACAAGAGAGTCAAGGGTTATGGAGGACAGGCAGGGAAGTGGAGCTAAGGCCACAATCAGATCAGCCATGATCTTATTGACTGTCAGAGCAGACTCAAGGGGCCAAATAGCCGACTTCTGCTCCTAATTCATATTTTTATGGGTATATTGAGAAAGACAGTAAGGTCTTGCTTTCTGTCTAGGTAGTGAGAGAGTCAGGGATACTCCAAGTTGAAGCATGGATGCAGGCAGTCGATAATAGAAATTAGTTCTAATAAATTCAGGGACTGCACACTTGTAAAGTGAGTAAAAAGGGGATCAGTGCATGGAGACAGAGGGGCTTGACTGAAGTACTGAATGAGTAAGTTGCATTTGTCTTTTTGAAGGAAGAAGTATTACTGAAGTCATAGTGAAAAGGGATGGGCTAAAAATTGATAAAGAAGAGGTATTAGAGAGGCTGGCTGTACTTAAAGTTGATAAGTCACCAGGACTTATGGGATGCAACTGAGGATGTTTGTGGAAGTAATGGTAGAAATTGATAGGCACTGACCATAATCTTCCAACCTTCTTTAGACACAGGGGTGGTGCCTGAGGACTACAGAACTGCAAAATATGATGAGAAATAATCGTCTGGAACAAAATTTAACAGTAATTTGGATAAATATGGATTAATTAGAGAAAGCCAGCACGGATTTGTTAAAGGCAAATCAAGTTTAACCAGATTGAGGAGGCAACAGAGAGGGCTGTTAAGGGTAATGTTGTTGATATGGTGAATGTGTAGACTTCCAAAAGGTCTGATAAAGTGTCATAGTGTAAATAGACTTGCCTGCAAAGTTGAGACCCACAGGGAAAGAAAGGGATAAGATGGATACTAAGCTGGTGGTTTGACAGGAAACAGAGAGTAGTGGTAAAAGGTTCTTTTGGACCAGATAAAGGTATACAATAGAGTTCCCTAGGGGTCTGTACAAGGGCAACCGCTTTTCCTGATATACATTACAGACCTAGTCTTGGGCGCACAATTTCAGAATTTGAAGATGACCCAAAACTTAGCATTATTATGAACTGTAAGGAGGACAGTGATAGACCTCAAGAGGATGTAGAAGGGCTGCTGGAAAGATTGGACACGTAACAGGTGAAATTTAATGCAGAGAAGTATGAAGTGATTTACACTGATAGGAAGAACAAGGAGAGGCAATGTAAAATAAAAGAAAAAATTCTAAAGGGAGTGCAGGAACAGAGACAACTAGGGTTATGTGCACAAAAATTGTTGAAAGTTGTAGGACAGGTTGAGAAAGTGCTTAAAAAGGCACATGGGAACCTGGTTTTTATAAACAGAGGCATAGAGCACAATAGTAAGGCAGATATGATGAACCCTTATAAATCTATGGTTTGGTCTCAGCTGGAATATTGTGCCCAATTCTGGGCATTGCATTTTTACAAAGAGGTGAAGGCTTTTCAGACAGTGCAGAACAAGATTTATGAGAATAGTTCCAGGGAAGATGGATTTCAGTTACATGGATAGATTGGAGAAGCTAGGGTTGTTCTCCTTAGAGAAGAGAATGTTAAGAGAAAATTTGCTAGAGATGCTCCAAATCATGAGGTAGCTGGACAGAATGGATACAGCGAAACTGTTCCCATTGGCGGAAGAATCTAGAACCAGTGGACGCTGATTTAGGATGATTGACAAAAGAAGCAATGGCGACATGAGGAAAAACCTTTTTTTACTGAGTGAGTGGCTAGGGTCTGGAATATACTTCCTGAGAATATGCTGCAAGAAGATACAATCAGTGCTTTCAACAGGAATTCGGATCAGGATCTGAAGAGAGAAAACACTGTAGGGCTGCTGGAACAGGTGGGACAGTGAGATTAGCTGAGTTGCTTCTGCAGAGATCCAGCATGGACCCAGTGGACCAAATGACCTCCTTCTGTGCTGTAACCATTCCATGATGCTATGAACTGCGGAGGTATTGACTTTGATTATTTTGACTGTTGTCTCAAAGGTTTCTGCCCTTTCCCCCAACCCCAATAAGGTGCCCCCACCCCCCCAGCCCACTTACTTTGAATCTCTGTAAGCAAAGTAACACCTTTGATTCCATGAAGTTGACAGATTTTCTTTTTTCCCTCTTTGACATAGCTGCTGCTTCCAGTAGTTCTTTATCCTCCTATGGAAATGGTTTGCAGTTGTCATTCAGTTACTATTTTTGGATTCCCCCTCTTCAGCTGACTACCATTCAGGGCGCCTCATGGGCTATGTTTCTGACTCACCCCAAGAGTCTGTAGCCCATCTTCCCGGTGTAACTGTGATGTGACAGACTCGAATTACAGCCTCTGTCCACTTTCGACTATTCACATGAAATTTCTCAATACTTGAACAAAATGATGGTCATAAGTACTGTTTCACCACACCTCCAGTGGAGCAACTGTATTCCTGGAATTTCTAGGTTAGGGTCTTATACATATTATTTATCAAGAAAGTATTCTGCAAAATGAAATAGATACTTCAATTAAGAAGAATGTCATAATGTCTGCTTTATAAGACCTTGTCTGGATTTTGCATTGAAGCATCCTCTACATACCACATTTCCACTCAACCATTGTATACATTTAAATCTTCATGATGTATCTAATTCATGGCTGCCTCTTCTGGGAAAAGAAACTGAGACACTACCTAAGGGGACAAGCTTTTCAACAGAATATAGAAAACAATCCCAAAATCATTATTACATTTGGACCAAAATTTATTACAGCCAAGTTTCATAGTTTTTCCTGTTGTTACCTGTGCTTAGGAGTACATGTTGATTGTCCTATTAAGGAATAAAGACGCTGAAAGGTAGGTAATCAAATATTGCTCTTTTAACTCTCCTGGGCTTTTCAAGGCACTGTTGAATTGCTACAAAAGGCTCACTGATTTGCAGCAGTATTCGAAAGTACATTTTTGTTCAACTTGAATAAAGCCTCCTCATTAACATCATCGTGGATCATAAGTACTGAGATGAAAGAATAGGTTCAAGCGTTTTAACCACGTCAACTTTTGTTCATGCAGCATGTAATGTCACCTCCTGTCCTACTGTGGAATTTGATTGCAAACCTGGATACGAACCAGTGCTCCATGTTGATAAAGGTGAATGTTGCCCAGATTATACATGTGGTAAGTATTCCATTTCTCTTTAATCTGAGGTGAATAACATTTTACTGTTGTCACCATAACAATTTGAAGCATCATGCTGACAGTAAATGAATTATTAAATTAATGACATAACGTTCCATTTTTCAGAGCCAAAGCCAGTTTGTGTGAACAATGGCACAGAGTACAAGGTAAAGAACATTGGGACATTTTGAGATATGATGTTGTTTTCCAACTATTTTTTATTTTGTTCAATGTATAGTTTTCACATTTCTGTTTTGTTCCCCAAATTTTGACTTCAAGAATCACTGGTGCTACAAACTCACTTAAAAAGCCAGAACAGCATGAGATATTGTGAATATTAAGAAGTTAAACCGAACAGTGCACTTTTTGCATTGCAATATTAATTTATAATGCAAGAGACTACAATTAAAACCAGAATTTAGTTGAAAGAAATGAATTAATAGCTGTGCTAAGTAATGCACAAATGGACTTCATGTAAATTGTAAAGTATTAGGTGAAAGTAAACCTCCATAGTTTTAATTAATTTTACTGTATAGAATCCACTATTCTGTTAAATTTAAAAAGACACCAAATCTTACAAAGTGTTTCATTTGAAGCTTCACCTTTCTTTTCCAGCCAGGAATGACTATCCCTCAGGGCCCATGTGAGAATTGTAAATGTACCAATAAAACTGATTCATCAACCAAGCATAAAACTATTGAGTGTACTGCCATCAAGTGTGATTCTCACTGTCCACTGGTAAGCATGCAATCCACAAATCATTAATGATTCTATATCAGTTAGCAAAATGAGAGTAATCATCAATGTTTTATTTCCCCACAGGGCTTTAAATATAAGAAGGTGGAAGGACAATGTTGTGGAAATTGTACGCAGGTTGACTGTATAATTGAGTTACCAAATGGGCAGCCAATAATCCTACAGGTATTCATTTTACATTTCAGAAGTCAATCGTCATAAGAATCAACATCTCCTTAAGGTATTGCGGGGCTAGTTTTGAAAGTAACATTGAACGATTTTGTTGTATAAAGAGACTACTTCAAGTATTTACTGGATCCATCTCTGAGCCACATCATGAATTATACCATTACTCAAAATAAAGAGATTGGTTTGAAATTTTCAAGTAGCTTTGTTCAAAAAAAACTGTAGATTTAATCAAAGGAACTGAATTGAGAAAAAAAAACCAATTTGCACCATTCGGACCAAAGGAGGAACAAGTTGATGAGGTTGAGAAAAATGCAACATGGCCATAAATCAAACATTGAAATGGAGTAAAAATTTGGAGATATGGTTATTGCTAAGGGCATTGATAGGAATTTAAACTTAGAAGGCTAATTATAGTCTATCATAGAACGGTTGCAACAGAGAAGGAAGCCATTCAGCCCATCATTTCCCTGCTGACTCTCTGTAAGAGCAGCTCAGCTAAGTCTATTCCCCATCCTTTCTCCATCACACCATAAATCTCTCTTCTCCAGGTCCTTATCTAATTCCCTTTTGAAAGCCCCAACCCTCCTCTAAAGGAGTGCATTCCTAAACACTTGCGGCACAAAAAGATTCGTTCTTCATGTCACTGTTGGTTTATTTCACCAGTCCTCAAATTGGTGCTCTCTGGCCTTTGACCTTTCTGCCAATGGTAGCAGTTTCTCTCTATCTAATCTCTCTGGACCCTTCATGATTTTGAATACCTCAATCAAATCTCCTCTCAACCTTGTCTTCCCTAAGGAAAACAATCCCAGTTTTAACAATCTATTCACCTAACTGAAGACCCTCAGCCTTGAGATATTCTTGTAAATCTTTTCTAAACCCTCACTAAAAGCTTCATGCTCTTTCTGAATTGCAATCTCCAGAGTTGGGCACAAAACTCCAGTTGAGGCTGAACCAGCATATTATTAAGGCTTATCATCACTATAGCAATCAATTATAAAGTGAAACCAACCTATTTGAAAAGTCTTTAGATTGGCATTTCATTAGGCAGCACAATTATCTTATTTATGTCATAGCAAAGTGCCACAGCAAGTTCCCATTGTACTGTCCACAAATTGATGGAAAACATAGTCGCATTTTAAATAGGCGGGTGGCCCCTTGAAACATGTACAGGAGTCCCTTGGTGCCATTGGTGCTGAGCATCAATCATGAGAAGTATGCCTTTTGGTATATTTCCTTTATTTATATAATATCATAATGTGCCTCCATTTTACTGGGAAGGGTCAGTAGCATATTGCTAATGTTACTGGACTAGTAATCCAGAGGCCCAGACTAATGCACTAGAGATGTGAGTTCAAATTCTACTATGGTAGATGGGAGAACTTAAATTCAATTAATAAATCTCAAATCGAATGTCAATCTTTCTAATAATGGTTATGAAATCACTGGATTGTCATAAAAACCTATCTTGTTCAATTATAAGCTGTCCTTACCGGCCTGAATTACATATGACTCCAGACCAAGAGTAATGTGGTTGACTCTTAACTGCCCTCTGAAATGGTCTATAAAGCCACTCAGACCACTGTAGTGTATTAAGCCACTAGAGCAAAGTTGAATGAACAAAAACGGCCAGATGCACATCCGGTGTTGATCTAGACACTGGGAAACATCATCCCTAACAGCACTACATTGCATGGACTGCAGCAGTTCAAGAAGATACCTCACCATCACTGGTTAGGGGAAATTAGGGATGGGTAATAAACATTGGCCTTGCCAGCGATGCCCATATCCCAGGAATGAATAAAAAGAAAGAGAATTGTGACTGGGCTTTGCATGAACCCACACCTAAATTCAATATAAAACCAAATGCCTGCCTCTGTCTTATAAAAGAACAGCATTATATATGGTGATTTGGGGGTGGATAGTCTGGGTCCACCAATGATTTGGATTAAGCAGCAAATGCCTCAGATGAGAATACCTCGGTTAGATATGATTCTACCAGAGGAGTGTCAAGCCCTTAGTAAAATTAGAGGGGAGAATTTTCCGCTTGTTGGGCAGGCACGTGCCTGACCCGACTGCATGTAAAACAATGCACAATGATGGTGGGGGAGCATCCCGATGTCATCAGGCACTCGCGCAATATTTCGGTCTGTGGACGTGTGCCATAGTCAGCAGCGTGCCCACCGAAAATTAAAAGGTCTATTAAGACCATTAAAAGGGTAATTACATTCAAATTTATGCTGCCTGTCCAAACTTACGGTTGGCGGGCAGGCGAAAAGGCCAAGCAATCTTTGCATTTTTTAGGAAACCTCATCCACGGGCGGGTTGAGGTTCCCAACAACAAATAAAAATAAAATTAAAATTTTAAAATGTAATTAATAACATGTCTCTGCTCATGTGACAGACTCACATGAGGGATCATGTTTTATAACTTTGTAGAAATCATTATTTTTAATGTTTTAAGCTGTTCCTCTCCCTGAGCAGCTCTGTAGCTTAGGGAGCTTTTCAAGCGTACACCCATGCACATGCACATAGTCTGTGCTCATCCTCCTCCCTCCCCACCCCTCCCAACAGACAGCACTGAGCACTGCAGCACGCATTTCACATTGTGCGAGCCTTAATTGGCCCGCCCAGCGTGAAATCACAGTCTGGCCTCAGTTGTGGGCGGTGTTCGGCTTCCCAAGCACTCCCGCTGAGCTCGCCTGATGAAGGAAAAATCTTCCACAGAGAACTTATCTAGTAAAGTCAATTATCCTTTTAAAGATTCAGATTAACATGTGTTTCACTGGCCTTGGTGCAGCATGTAGACTTGATCAAATTACAACATTCCTTTTCTACATGCCTTATATGAAGGATTAATTCAGACTTTTATAATCTTTTTTCTAATTTGACATGTTACTCAGAGCAATTACAATATGGACATATGGAGTGTATAATACTATTACCATAAATTACATGGATGTGGTAAATAAACAAATCGGTATCTTGACATTTATTCAATGTCAATAGGCAGTTAGTATGTGATGGCCATGATGGGAAGCACTTGTTATGCAGGGGAAAGCTTTTTTTCATAGTACATTCGTAATTGTGACTAATTGTTAGAGCGATTCATGATTTTACAGTTTGGGAAGAGTTCACAATAATTGTACGAGAGATTCTATGTGACAGGAAAGATAAATCATCCCCTTTGACGTTCAGTGCATGTTGTTGTAGTAGTAATAAAGATTGATGCACTGTCAGAGCCCACAGCTCCAATATTTTAATGTAGTTATTTACCATTGAAAACTTTCCCTTTCCTATTATTACATAGCCTGGAGCTGCAACACCAGATCCAAGGAACAACTGCACTAAATATGAATGTGAGAAAATAAGATCTCAATTAACTTCAATAATTCATAGTAAATGGTGCCCACAGCTGGATCATAATAACTGTGAGCCTGTGAGTACAAAATGATTATATATTCCTTTCTTCAAATAAAAAGAGAAATATCTGTTCTGTAAAATTAAATGACCAGAGGTTTTGCTAGATTTATGTTTTCAAATAACAATTTAGAATGGTTTATTCTCTGTGACAGGGAACGATACACATGGACTTGGATGGTTGTTGTCAGACATGTAAGTATAGTTAAGCTATTATGAACCCTCTTTGCAGCTCTAAATGAAGATGCAGTCAAACTGTTGCAAGCTACCAATTCTGGTGGAAGTGAATTTAATTAAGTGCTAACCTTAGGTTAGTGGTAAACATTCCTACCTCTCAGTCAGAAGGCCTTTGGTTCTAAACCTCTTTTCAGATCTTGAGAAAGCATTTTATGCTGACACTGTGGGATTGTTGCAAGGGAGTATTTCACTGTCAGAGATACCATCTCTTAAGTGAGGGTTTAGCCAACCAACCGGTGTATCCTATCAGATTGATGTAAAAGACATCGTGACAATATTTCAAGAAGAGCAGAGAGTTGTCCCAGTTGCTGAGACAACATTTATCCCTCAACCAACATCACTGAAACATATTAACTGCCCATTCTTTTCATTTCTATTTGTGGGACCGTGTTGAACACAGTTTGGCTGCTATATTTGCCTCTAATACAATAATATATACACTTGAGAATTAATTAATTAACTGTAAAGCAATTTGGGCTACCCTGAAGATGCAAATTCCTTTTTAATTTTATTGACCACAATGAAGTAAACATCATAAATCACTTAAATCCAAAATACATAAACACTTTGGGCAGAATCGTCCACTTTCTGGCAGCAGGCGTCATGAGCATGAGCAGACAATATGGCAAGAAGGCCAAAAATCAGTTTTATGCCATTGTGAAACCACAAAGGTAGGTAGGAGAGCAAGTTGTGAAGAGGATATAAGGAGCCCACAAAGGGATATGGATAGGTTAAACAAGTGAGCAGAATTTGGCAGATGGAGTATAATGTGGGAAACTGTGAACAGGAAGAAGAGAAAAGCAGTTTATTAATTAAATAGAGAGAGATTGCAGAACTCCGCAAGTCCTCTATTTTACTCTTTCATGGGATGTGGGATTTGTTATCTATTCCTAATTGCCCTTGCTAGGTTATTTCAGAGGACGGTTAAGATTCAATCACATTGTTGTGGGCCTGGAGTCACATGTAGGCCAGACCAGGTAAAGATGGCAGATTTCCTTTCCCAAAGGGCAGTGAACCAGATGAGTTTTTAACAACAATGATAGTTGCCATTGTCACCATTACTAAGACTAGTTTTATAATTCCAGATTTCTTAATTGAATTTCAATTCCAGCAGCTGCTGTGGTAGTAGGATTTGAACCCTTGTCCCCAGAACATTAGCCTGGGTCTCTGCAGTACTATTCTAGCAACATTACCTTTACACTACCATCCCCCCAGCACATGAATCACAAAAGGTTAGCTCACAGGTACAACAATGGGTAGGAAGGCAAATGGGATGCTGTTGTTTATTGTAAGGGGAATAGAATATAAAAGTATGGATATATATAAGTATGGATATAAAAGTAGTTCTGTTGAAGGGTCATGAGGACTTGAAACGTCAACTCTTTTATTCTCCGCCGATGCTGCCAGACCTGCTGAGTTTTTCCAGGTAATTCTGTTTTTGTTTTGGATTTCCAGCATCCGCAGTTTTTTTGTTTTTATAAAAGTGTGGATGTTTTGCTACTCTTATACAGGGTGTTGGTGAGACCACATTAGAGTACAGATTTGGTCACCTTATTTAAGAAAGGATATATGCAGAGAAGGTTCACTCGATTGACTCCTGGGATGAAGCAGTTGTCGTATGATAAAGGGTTGCACAGGTTGGGCCAATACCCATTAGAGTTTAGAAGAATCAGCTGTTATTGAAACATATCAGATCCTGAGGGGACTTGACAGGGTGGGTGCTGAAAAGATGTTTCCTCTTGTGGGAGAAACTAGAACTAAGGGATATAGTTTAAAGATAAGGGCTCGCCCATTTAAGCTGAGGATGAGAAGAAATTCTTTTCTCTCAGAGGGCCGTTAGTCTGTGGAATTCTCTTCACCAGACAGTTATGGAGACAGATTATTGAATATTTTTAAGACTGAATTAGATAGATTCTTGATTGACAAGGGAATAAAAGGGTATAAGGAAAGTAGAGGCCACAGTTTAGCCATGATTTTATCAAATGGTAGAGCAGGCTCGAGAGGCCGAATGACCTACTCTTGCTCCTAATTTGTGCCCTCATATGTGTTGGAAACTTTCGCTGAGGGCCCAGGGCAGCGCAAATCAGCCCATTGTAAGTTTAAACTTCCTGGACAAATTCAGCAACCGTGTGTGCTTCAGGATTTACACAGGCTCTCAATGTGCAACACAAGCTTAAGTCCAGATTCCACTGCTCTGGACATCAGTAGGTGTGGGCCATTATATCCAAGCACTTGAATTTATAACTTTATCTTTTTCAGCACAAAATCATGCAATATGTTGAATTTAAAATTTTACTCTCATCTTACTGTCTCCTTTAACCTATGAAAAATAATCTGAATCAACTCACTGAACTTTAATGAGCTTAAATATGATCCCATTTGCAGGTATTCCAAAGGCATGTACCGTTACACAAACCACAACCTACATCAACCACCACGGATGTCGATCTAAACAAAAAGTACCAATTACTTATTGTGAAGGATACTGTAAGAGCAATAGTGTGTAAGTATAGAGAAAAATCAGAGGGAGCTCGAGGAGGGGAATCATAAGAGAAACATCAAAGTGAGAGCACTGAGTCTGACAGAAACATCAGATAGAAGCAGAGTTGTTGTATGGTGGCTGAGTTGTGCTATTAATGATAGAATTGATCTGCAGACACTTCTTGGATGGAAACATTAAGTTGATTTACCAAATGCTCAGCAGCAACTGCACATGTGCTTTCAACTCCAACTCTTCACTGATAGCTGAGGCAGCCTGTGCTACTCTCCTATTGGTTACTACAGATCATGTGATCTTCCTTAACACATTTCATTCTTAAAGGTACATTGCACACTAAGTAAACATTATTACTACAAGAGTCCAAGAAGAAGCATCACGGAGAGAGAAATAATCAGGCAGAAATATAAAATAGTGTCAAATATTCCGAGAAATGTGAGGGAGAGTACAAATGTGAAAGACGTGTCGGGGAGACAGTTGAGTCTGGGAGAATCTTCAAGAGCGAGAGAATACCAGTTCAGAGAGGACTATCAGGGAGAGCGCAATGTGTGAGGAAAACATTAGGGAGAGATGGGTGACCTGGCAGAAACATGAGAGACAAAGAGAGTCCAATATTCAGGGAAAGCTGAGAGGAAGAGCACCCGGGTCTGATAAAAACATCAGAAAGAAGAAGAATCCAAGATATCCATCAGAGGGAGAGGGGTAGTCTGGCAGAAACCTGACATCGAGTCAAATATTCAGAGAAACTAAATCTGGTGGAAAGGTCAGTGGAAGAGCATTTAGGCAGGAAAAGCATCACGGAATGAAAAATAGCTCGGCAAGGAGATGGTCACTTTAGTGTGGATTGAAAAAGGAGGGAAGCAATGTTGGAATTGAAAGGTAGAAAATTAGTAATTGAGTATTAAAGGCAGAGGAAATAAATGCTAGAAAATAGACAACAAAGGTGCTTGACAGAGCTTAATGGTACATACTTTAATACAAAGAGCCTGGTGAATAAGGCAAATAAGCTGAGGCCACAGAGACAAACTTGGAAATATGACATCATAGCCATTACTGAAACATGGCTTACAAAAGGGCAGCTCAAAACTCCTGGTTATAGGGGGTTTCAGATAGGATAGAGAGGGATAAAAAAGGAGGAGCTGTTGCAATATTGATTAAACAATCCCAGCTGTGGGGAGGAATATATGCAAGAAGGAACATTAAACAGATCATACATGTTGAACTGAAAACCAAAAATGGGCGATCACCTTATTTATAATAGAACCCCAAACAATCAGAGGGAAGTAGAAGAGCAACCTTGTAAGCAAATTTCTCAGAAGTGTAAAAAAAAACGCAGTAATAGTCTGAAATTTCAATGACACCAATTAGTAACTGGGAAAGAGTCATTCTAGAGGGTGCAAAATTCTTAAAATGCATTCAGGGGGACATTTTTTAGGCACTGTTTGACAAGCCCAACAAGGGATGAAGCAGGTCAAGACTTAGTTTTAAGGAGTGAAGATGGCAGGTGGAAGGGGGATCAGTGAGAGAATGTTTTGGCGGTAGTTATCATAGTTCAGTTAGACTTAGAATTGTTATGAAAAAGGACAAAAATGAAGCAGGAATAAAAGTTATCAATTAGCCAATATGTGGACCTGAGATGTGATTTAACAAAAATGGGCTAGAAACAGCTACTGGAATTAAATAGAAGAGGATGTAAGACTGTAGTGGGAGTTGTGATATGGTAGATTGCATAAGTGTAACCATTAACCAAGCAATTAGCAAAGTAGTTTTAATAGGGGATTTTAACTTTGATAGAGATTGACTCAAGCAGATTAGCACATTATCAGAAAGGTGGTATATTTCTTAAATGTATCTGGAATGCTTTTCTGCAACAAAAAAGCATGTAATATTAGACTTACTAATAGGCAATGAACCAGATTCAGTTAACAGTCTAACAGTGTGTGAACATTTATGTAATAGCAAGCAGAATGTCATCAAGTTCAACATAGTATTTGAAATGGAGAAATGCAAAACAGCTACTAAAGCTGGAATTTTCCAACCCTTCACACCAGCGGGTCTTCCGGTCCTACCAATGTGATTGGAGACTTCAATGGCTCGCTGGCCCTGCCACAGGCGGGGGCAGGGGGGAGGGGAAGGGCTGGAAATTTCCAGCCTAAAATTCTTGATTTAGATTAGATTAACTTCACTGTGGTAAAACAGAAACTGCCCTCAGTAAACTGGACAAGCCTCTTATTGGATAAAATGACAGGAGATTACTGGGAAGTGTTCACAAAAGGATCTAATATGAGACAGAACCAGTTTATACCCTTCGAGTAAGAGCTCTACTTGTCAAAAAAAAAGCCATGGATGACTGAAGAGGTAAGAGACAACATAAAATGAAAAGAGAAAGCATACGGAACTGAAAATAAAGAGCAACAACTTGCATTTATATCATGCCTTTAATATAATAAACCATTCCAAGGCACTTTACAGGAGTACTGGAGAGCAAAGTTAGACACCGAGTCACATAAGGAAGCATTAAGGTGGTTAGCCAAAAGCTGGTGAAAGAGGTAAGTTTTAAGGACCATCTTCAAGGAATAAAGAGAGGTGGAGTAGTTTGGGGAGGAGTTCCAGAGATTAGGGCCTAGGCAGCTGAAGGCAAAGCCACCAATGGTGGAGTTATTAAAATCAAGGATCCTCAAGAGGCCAGAATTACATGGACAACCTATGACTGAAGGTTGTGATGCTGCAGGATATTACAAAGAAAGGGCGGGGTGAGGTCATGAAAAGAAACTTGCAGGGAACATCAGAATAAATACAAATATATTTTAGAAGTATATTAGGAAAAAGAGGGTGGTCAGGAGCAACATGAGCCTTCTGAAAACTGATAAAGAATATATGTCAATGAGAATCAGGAAAAGGTGGACGTGTTGAACAATTACTTTGTGTCAGTATTTTCAGCAGGCAAAAAGGTCAGCAAGCCAGGAATTCCAACAAAATGAATATTGAGTCAAGGATCAACAAAAGCAACAAGATAGCAATTAAGAAAAGTATGACACTAAAAAGTGACACGGCCCCAGGGCCAGACGGTTTCCATCCCAAAGTTTCAAAGGAAGAAGATGAGAACATTGCAAATACCCAAACTAAAATCTACTGAAGCTCTCTAGATTCAGGAACCTTAGATTAGAAAATTGCACATGTCACTCCACTATTTAAGAAAGATGAGAGAGGAATACAAGGAAATATTGGACCAGTTAACATAACATCAGTTGTTGAGAAATTATTTGAGTCTATAATTAAAAAGAGGTTGACTGAACACCATGGAACTGTTCAGCTGATCGAAGACAGCCAGCCTGGATTTATAAAGAGTGGGTCATGCCTGATGAACTTAACTGAAGTAGTGATTGGGGGAATGTATATGGATGGTACTTACATGGATTTCCAGAAGGCATTTGATAAAGTCCATCATAAGAGACATAGCTAAAGCTGAAGCTCAAAAATTAATAAGAAAAAAGAAAGACTTGCATTTATATAGTGCATGACTGCCCAATGTCTCAAAGCACTTTTCAGCCAGTGAAGTATTTTTGAAATGTAATCACTATTGTAATGTAGAAAACATGAAGACAAATGATTTGCCTGGCTAGAAAATTGGATGAGCAGCAGGAGACAGAGCCAGGATAATGGACAGATACTTTAATTGGCAAGATATGACTAGTCGTGTCTCACAGATTTCTGTGCTGGGGGCACAACCTTTCTTCTTATTCATTCACGAGATGTGAGCATCATTGACAAAGCTAACATTTATTGCCCATCCCTAATTACTCTTTATAAAATGAGCCAGCCACCACCTTGAACCACTGCAGTTCCTGTGGTGTAGGTACACCCACAGTGCTGTTAGGGAGGAGTTTGGGGATTTTGAGCCAGCAACAGTGAAGGAACAGTGATATATTTCCAAGTCAGGATGGAGGGAAACTTGTCATTGGTGGGTTTCCCATGTATCTACTGCCCTTGTCTTCCCAGGTGGCAGATGTTGCAGGTTTGAAATGTGCTGTCGAAAAAGCCTTGGTGAATACCTGCAGTGCATCTTATAGATGGTACGCACTGCTGCTACTGTGCGTCAGTGGTGGAGGGAGTGAACGTTTGTGGATGGGGTGCCAATCAAGTGGGCTGCTTTGTCCTGGATGGTGTCCAGCTTCTTGAGTTTTGTAGGAGCTACACTCATCCAGGCAAGTGGGGAGTACTCCATCACACTCCTGATGTGTGCCTTGTAGATGGTGGACAGGCTTTGGGGGATCATATTGTATGTCTGGTCCAGTTAAGTTTTACCAGGATGTTGACAGTTGCAGATTCAGTGATGGTAACACCATTGAACGTCAAGGAGAGATGGTTAGATTCTCTCTCTCTCTCTTGTTGGATTATGACATTGCTTGGCACTTGTGTGGCGTGAATGTTATTTGCCACTTAGCAGCCAAGCCTCAATGTAGTTCAGATCTTGCTGTATGCAGGCTTGGACTGCTTCAGTACCTGAGGAGTTACAACTGGGGCTAAACATTGTGCAATCAACATTGAATATCCCACGCCAGACTTTATGAAGAAGGAAAGGCATTGATGAAACAGCTGAAAGTGGGTTGAACCTAGGGCACGACCCTAGGAAATTCTGCTGTGATGGCCTGGAGCTGAGAAGATTGACCTCCAATAGCCACAGCCAAATTCCTTTGTACTCGGCCAATCAAGAACTTTTTCCTTATCCCAGTTGATTTCAATTTTGCTAGGGCTCCTTGATGTCACATTCGGTCAACTGCTGCCTTGATGTCAAGGGCAGTCACTATCACCTCACCTTTGGAGTTCAGCCCTTTTGTCCATGTTTGAACCAAGGCTGTAATGAGGCCTGGAGGTGAGTGGTCCCTGCGGAACCCAAACTGAGCATCAGTGAACAAGCTATTGCTGTGCAAGTGCCACTTGATAGTGCTGTCAATGCCACCTTCCTGCTGATGATTGATAATAAACTGTTATTGGCCAGGTTGGATCTGTTTTTTTGTCCATTGTCGGGCAAATACCAGCGTTGTAACTTTAACGGGGAAGTCTGGCGCACACGTTTTCAGTGCTACAGCCAGGATGTTGTTGGGCCCAGTAGCCTTTGCTGTGAGCACTGTGCTCAACCCATGCTTGATATCACATGGAGCAAATCAATTTGGCTGAAGACTGCCATCTATATTACTGAGAAGCTCAGGGATGGAGACCAAGTTGGATCATCCACTTGTGGTTGAAGATGGTTGAAAAAAGCTTCAGCCTTGTCTTTTTCACTGATGTGGGATATTTGTGGAGCCTTTTCTTCCAGTTAGTTGTCTAATTGTCCATCACCATTCATGGCTGGATGTAACAGGACTACAGAACCATTAGCTGAGACGCCACTTTGCTCTGCCTATAGCATGTTGCTTCCACCATTTGACATCCATGAAGTCCTGTGTTGCAGCTTCACCAGGTTGACACCTCATTTTTAGGTATGTCTGATGCTGTTCATGGCAATCTCCCCTACACTCTTCATTGAACCATGGTTTGTTCCTCGGCTTGATGGTAATGATAGAGTGAAGAATTTGAGGACATGAAGTTACCAATGTTGGTTGAATACAATTCTGTTGCTGCTGCTGATCTGCAGCACCTCATGGATGCTTAATCTTGAGCTGCCACATCTCTTCTGAATCTATCTCATTTAGCACAGTGGTAGTTGCAGACAATAAGATGGAGGGTGTCCTCAGTGTGAAGATAGGACTTCATGTCCACAAGGACTGTGTGGTGGTGACTCATACCAGTACTGTCTTGGACAGATGCACTTGTGACAGGTAGATAGGTTTTTCCTTCTTGTTGGTTCTCTCATCATCAGCTGCAACTATGTCCTTCAGGACTGAGTCAGCTCAGTCAGTACTCATGCTACCAAGCCACTCTTAATGATGGACATTAAAGTCTGCCACCCAGAGTGCAAATCTGTGCTTTTTCTATCCTCAGTGCTTTCTCCAAGTGGTGTTCAACATGGAGGAGCACTGATTCATCAGCTGAAGGAAGGTTTCTTTGACCTGATGCCATGAGAATTTATGAGATCTGGAGTTGACGTTGAAGACTCCCAGCACCACTCCTTCCTGACTTTACAGCACTGTTTCATCCACCATCTCTGCTGGGTCTGTCCTGCTAGTGAGACAGGACGTACCTAGTGATGATTATAGACCAGCTGGGAGTATGGCTTTAAGGTATAATCGGTGTGTATAACTATGTCAGGCCATTGCTTGACTAGTCTGTAAGACAGCTCTGCCAATTTTGACACTAGCCCCCAGATGTAAGTGAGGAGGACTTTGCAGGGTTGACTGAGCAGAGTACACCACTGTTGTATCCAGACGGTCCTCTAATTTGGTGTCATCCGCATATTTAGAAATTGTGTTTTTGATTCTAAAGTCCAAATCCTTAATGTAAATTGTGAACAGCAGTGGACTCAGCACTAATCCTTGTGGAACACCACTTCCCACTTTCTGCCAGTCTGAATAACTGCCCTTTACTCTCAGTCCCTGCTTTCTGCCTTGAACCCAGCTAGCAATCCATTCTGCCACTTGTCACTGACTCCACGTTCTCTGACCTTATTCATTAGTTATTTATGGGGCACCTTATCTGTATGCCGTGGTGGAAGACATGAGCATGGCTCTTAACAAATACTTTGCACCTGTCTTCTTAAAAGAGGGGGTAATGCAGACACTGTAGTGAAAGAGACACAGAGCATTGTTTTCCAATTCTTTCTGGTTATCTGTATGTTGCCTAAGCCTTGGAGAACTGTTAACACTGTTTTCAAAGAGGGAAAGGGATATATCAAGTAATTAATTAGCCTAAGCTCAGTGGTGGGCAGCTAATGGAAAATAAATCTGAAGGAAAATATTAATCAGCATCTGGAACTGATTAATCAGGGGCAGTCAGCATAGATTTGTCAAGGGAAAGTTTTTCCTGGCTAACTTCATTGAATTTTTTGAAGAGGTAACATAAAGAGTCAATGAGGGTAGCGATGCTGTAACCCAAATGGTTTTTGCTTAGACACATGGCAGGCTGGTCGAAAAGTAAAAGCCCTTGGGATCCAAGGGAAAGTGGCAAGTTGAATCCAAATTGCCTCAGTGGCAAGAAGCAAAGAGACATGGTCAAGGAGTGATTTTGTGGTTAGAATGCTGTTGCCAGTGCAGTTCCACAGTGCTCAGTACTCAGCCCCTTCCCTTCCTGGTATATATCAATGATTTAGACTTAAACATAGGTGGAATTACCAAGAAGTTTGCAGGTGGCTATGTGGTTGATCCTGAGGGAGAAACCTGTAGACTGGAGGAAGACACTGGTCAGCAATGTGCACTCTAATTATATTTTGTACTGTGCGGCCAATTCATTTATTTTTGCACAGCTGTGCCCACACAAGAGCTTAAAGGGACCAACTTCTGGACAGCCTGCGTATGACCTTCTGGGCCGCAGCACACCCACACACTCCAGAGGAAACATTGCTGGTCAGGCGGGCAGAAAATGGCAAATGGAATTTGGTCTGGAGAAGTGGGAAGTAAAGCATTTGGAGAGGGCAAACAAGGCAAGAGAGTGCACAGTAAGTGTTAGGAAACTGAGACGGACAGAGGAATAGAGAGACCTTGTAATATAAGTCCCCAAATCCATGAAGGTAACAAGCAGTGGTTCAGAAGGTGTGGGATAATTCCCTTAATTAGCCAAGAAATAGAATATAAGAACAAGGGGGATGTGCTAGGAGTACATAAAATATTTAGTTAGGCTAGAGCTAGAATACTGCATACACTTCTGGTCATCAGATTACAAGAACAATTACCAAACAGGGTGCAGAGGAGAATTACATGGATGTTGCCAGAACTCTCTATTCGGGAAGATTGGACAGGCTAGGGGGAGGTTTTGTTCCTGCAACACAGGCATTGCTGGCAAGCCCATTATTTATTGTCTATCACCAATTGCCCTTGAGAAGGACACAGTGAGCTATTTTCTTTGGAACAGCGGAAGGTCAAGAGAGACTTAATTGAGGGCTATCAAATTAAGAGTGCCTCAGATAGAGGGAATAGAAGAAATCTATTTTCCTTAGCAGAGTGGATGATGACCAGCAGCGTTGATGTAAAGTAATTAATTGATGGAATAGAGGGGTGTTGAGATGACATTTTTTCACCAAAAGGGTGGTGCTGGTCTGAAACTCATTGCCCCAAAGGATTGCAGAGGTAGAGACCCTGGTCACATCCAAAAAGGGCTTCAGATCAAGAGCTGGAAACTGAAATGAGGCTGGAGAGCTCCTTTTGGCTGGCACAGATAGGATAACCGGAATGGCCTCTTTCTGCACCTTAAATTTCTAGACAGAAGCAACAGAGAGAGAACAACAAATCCAAGAGAAAGGACACAGAGAAAGAACACAGTCTGAGAAAAACAGAGAGAACAGAGTCTGAGACACAACAGAGAGAAAGAGAGCACAGAGCCTGAGAAGCAACAGAGAAAGAGAACAGAGTCTGAGAAATAATAGAGAGAGAGAGGGCAGAGTCTGAGAAACAACACAGAGAGAGAAGAGAGTCTGAGAAACAACAGAAAGAGAGCAAAGAATCTGAGAAATAACAGAGAGAGATGACAGAGACTGAGAAATAACAAAGAGGGAGAGAGCACCGAATCTGAGGGGGCCTGCTCGCTGACTTGTAAAATGACGCGGGATGATGCCGAGCGGAACTCCCGACGTCACCCCACGTCATTTCAATTTTCAGGTCGGCAGGGGCTCAGCTGAATCAGCTGTGCACCCGCCAACCTGTCAATGGCCTATTGAGGCCATTGAGAAACTAATTAACATCATTAATGGACCTGCCCGTTCAACCTTAAGGTTGGTGGGCAGGCCGGGAGCCCTGGCGGGCTTCAGAAAAAGCATGAAATCTTATCCATGGGCGGGATGAGATTTCATGAGGGTCTTTAAAAATTTAATAAATGTTTCAATAAATGTTATGGACATGTCCCAACTCATGTGACAGTGTCAGATGAGGGGACATGTCAGGGAAATCTTTCTATCATTTGTAGAACAATTTTTAATTTGGAGCCGAGCTCCCTGAAGCAGTACTTAGCCTCAAGGAGATCTGTGCACCATTTCATGCGCATGCGTGAAAGAGCACACTTCCGGCTGAGGGAATCGCCCCCCACCCTCAGGGAGTGAATAGCGCTTCCTGGTGGACATCACACTAGGCGGGCCTTAATTGGCCCACCCACGTAAAATGGCGGCGCACCCCCAATCGGGGGCACTGATCGGCGGTGCACCCACTCCCACACTTCCCCCCAGATGGGGAGAAAATTTTTCCCTGAGAAAACATCACTGTAATATGATAGAAACTTTAGGGTGGTAATCAGGTCAAAGTGAAGAATCAGAAGTCTGAAAGAAATATTATAGTGTCCAAAGTCAGTTTGGACAAGATGCTCAGTTTGGAAGAACCACTGGGAAGAGAAATGTTGAGTCCGCAGTTGAACTGGCACATTATTTACTGTAGGTGAAAATTCAGCTTTTCGGGGCAAAAGGCAAATTTGGCAGAAAATCTGCAGAGATGGACAGGCCATTTTAATTACTTGCCAGGTTGCTTGCAAAGATACAACTAAGATTGAATGGTTCTGTTTGCAGTTATGTTCCCACCAGTTTATTATTAGTGCCCCTGGTTTTGGCAGTGAACGAGGCTCTCACTGGACTTCAACAGGTAAGAGTATTGGGTAGCAAGTGAAGAAATGATTCCTGGTACTTAAAATCTTCCAGGCTTCCAATGAAACTCCTGTGCAAGGTTGCTGGCTTCCTAACCGGAGCTAAAATCAGCCCAAGTATTTTAGGTTCTTTTTTCATTTTGGGGCAGCCGTTGTTATGTTGCTGTTCTGGTAGTATTGCAGTCTTCATTCCATTGTTAGCCTTGTGCTGTGCATTTATCCCGAAATTGCTTTAGGTTTGCAGATTTAATCCAAAGAAAAATTGTTGTCAGGAGGCTGAAAATACTCAACTGCTTCTCTGATCTGGAATTTAAGGAGCTGACTAATAATTATTTTCTCCAGCCTGTTTTGGGAAAAACAAGACGGTTGGAAATGGAATGAATTTGGGGCAAATTCAGCAATAGGCAAGGCAATCTGCTTCCCAAGTGGTGAAGATGGAAATTACCCCCTGTGCCTTTGGGCTTGTCTTGGAGTCCAGAGCACTGTGTTGTGTCCTTGAAGGTATGGTTAATGAGCATGTGTAGAGAACAGAATTTACCCAGGCCCAAGGTGCCAGAGTTGGGTTGGGGAAAAAAGCAGGGCGCAACATCACCTTGTCTCCATTTCCCTTAATTTCCTCACCGAATAAAAATCCAAGGCCATTGAAGGAAGACAGTTCTCACATTAGGAATATAAGAAGCTAAGAAGAATAATCATTAGCATATTGTCCTCAGAACACTGCTCGGGCCATGCACTGTGCAATACAGGCAGAGGAAGGTTTGGCTGCTAAGAGAATGTTTGCAGGAGTTGTGCAGGAGACGGCACCTGTCCTTATTTTGATCTAATAGACAGTTTGCAATACAGAAATTTATACTGGAAGAATGTTGACACAAAATGTACTAAAAACACATCAATAGGCAGTAAGTTTTATAGATAGGAAATACGCGCAAATGTAAAATTTCTAATCCATTATAAATCATACAGGTGAACTGAAAGTCAGACTCTTGGTACTGGTTCACTCTTAGTAATTTCAGGTTCAGTTTATTGTTTCAGCATGTTTGCTTCTTTCTTTAGCTTTCCACCAAAGGATTCAATCTTTCAGGAGGAGTGAACATGCTCTTGTCAGTTCTTTACCTATTAATCATCTGAGCTGACAATTCCAGTTTTATTCTAACAATTACCATCTGACATTTATTTTGTTCAGCTACAATGCAATCTCTTTGTTAGCAAAGATTTTAAAGGACAGAGTACATCTTTTGCTTCTTTTAATGGCAATTAAGAGGCTGTGGGCTCTTGGTAAATTTCTGCTTGAGGAGTTGTTCTTAAATGGGAAGCATTCTTATTCTACAAGCAGTCAACAATTCTGGTCTTGTTGAATTGTCTCAAAAGGTGTTATGGTAATTAATCAGGGATAGATGTGCATCGTGACTTGTGTTTCCTGCTTTTGTTGTAGTGCCTTTGCATCCTCTGCCCAAATGTTCAGTTCTAATGAGTCCACACATAAATGCAGAAAAATAATGGCCCAGGTCTTGCAGCAGCAGGGCATCACACAGTGTGTGCCATTAGTTAGCCTTTATCCTGCACCCTTCAACTCAATGTTTTTTGCTGCATAATTTGCTGGAAGTAGAAGCTGATAACAACATGGCAAGAGCAATGGGACATCTGGGACCTTAGTGAATGGCAGGAACAGCAGTATCAAGATGGAGAAGGAAACGGGAACAATGAAAAGGGAGAGTGAATTGGCATGAATTAAAGTCAAATCAGGTACAGAAAGGAAAATAAAGTAAGGGAAAGAAAAATTAGATTGAGAAAGAAGAGGCAGAAAAGAAAAGTAGGAAGCAAGTCAAAACTAGATCAGCATTTTTACATTCTCTAGCAACAATTTAGTACATGCAGAAATGAGACTGAACAGTTTAAATTGTTAGCTTTCTGAGTCATTGAGGTTGATTGGCATTGCAATAGTAATTATTATGTAGTTTCAAAAAGTACGTATACTGTGAAATTCAATTCCTAACTTTTTGCAGAAAGTTTAATTGATAATTAATGTGCAAATCTAGCAAGCAATAATGGTGTGGGGGGGCTAAGATTGAGATGTCATTTGTTTAAAACAAGCAGATGAACTATGTAAATCAACCAGCAAATTCTAATGATTCAGAACTCACAGCTTATCACACAATCTGTTGAACTTTCAAACTAATTAATCATGGTGTGCATCGTTAACACACCATCATTTTCCAGAAAGGTTCAGCCTAATTGAAGAGTATTAGTGCAGACTTTTTACACACCTCAACTGGCACTCCACACAACATGCAGACATTATTTCCTGTTATTTATATCTCCATTACAAATTCCTGACCCCCATGTCCATGTTTATAATGGAGTGTAAATTTGCCACACTGTCATCACACTGGTAATGTCGCAGTGCCTCCACTAGGCTGGGGAGTAATAATAGTAATGATGAGTTGACATAGATAGTTATAAATGTGGGAGTAGAAATTTATAATTAAGGAAGTTGCCAAGAAGTGCAATCAAATCTAATACTTTTAACACGGTCTTTGTTGAGCGATCAATAATTTATTTTTGTATATCTAGATGCCAGTAAGCAAAGTAATGTTTCCTCTTGGTTCTTTGACAGGTATTCTGCTGAAACAAATACGATGTTACATAACTGCACATGCTGTCAGGAGTTAGCAGTTGGCAAGCAGGATATCATGTTACTTTGTCCAGATGGCACGGCGATTGACTTCACCTACACCTATGTAAAGAGTTGCGGCTGTGTAGCTGCAAAATGTGGAGAAGGCACCAAGCAGTTGTTGGAGCCTCCAGCCCATTAGGTGGCCCCTAACAAACTGAAGAACAAAGTTTAGAAAATATGGGGATCTCAGGAACCCACATAAATGGGGATCATCATCATATCTTTCAATAGAAATTTAAGACGTGCTACTATAAGCATAAATGCCAAGGACATGGTCTCTACCTTCTTTAAAGTAAACATTACTATGTATTTTTTTTCATTATTTCATCTTCTTGTGATCAATTCTAAAGGGCCCCACTTAGAAATTAAACATTTACTTCATCTTCTGTGGAAAAGATATCAGCCTGCTGAACAACATGATAACACTGCTGATCACAGCGTACAATTATGCAGTTACATGAAAAAACAGCAACCTGCACTTTCTGGTCTTTATAGTCTGTATCTTACTTTGATAGCAGTGTGTCGAGCTGTTGCTTTGTAAAGAAAATATACATGTGCTCAGAACCGCAGAAAAGCTAGAAAAGCAAGATTTGCACAGCTATGATGGCAAATGTCAGTTTCCAGCAACACTGCATGCAGCTCCCATCTTTATAAATTGCTTTAGCTTTCTCCTCGAGATGAAGCTGCTCATTCCCATGAGGACCATATATCTACATGGCTCACAATTTATAACTGTCCCTTCAGGTTGCTGGTGTATAAAGTCTCATCTAAGCCATGCTTTTCATGCTTGGTATTTCTGTGTGCATTCTGATTACACATAAACCTTTTTTCTTTGAGTTTTACTGTGAGCTCTTCTATTTGTCCCAATAATAAAAGGAAATCAACTGGATTTGTTGAATTGAGTTGTTTTAACTCTGTGACTCCAGACCCTACAATCTATTCAGCAGTGGATTCAACATTGGATATGTGCAAGACAATAATGACCTTTTCAGGAGATTTAATTCTCCAGCTAGGAATCACATCAAAAGAGAAGTTGCTTTAATCAAACCTTTAGGTTGGTCACATTACAGCAATGAATTAAAACATTCTCGTTTCAGCCCTAAACACTGGGCTTAAAAATCCAAACTTCTGAGTTTAAAATCTCTTTCTGCTGACTGAAAAAGGAGACCAGAGCTTCTTCCTAGCTCAAGTGTTTCTTATTAGATCCAGTTCATAGTGTAGGCAGCTGGTCAAAGCTTGGAAAACAGGTTAATAATTAATAAAACCTAGACCAGGTTAATAATTAATAAAACCTAGACCATATGCTTACCATCCCCACCCCCCCATGCCCTGTTGTAAACTTGACAAAGGGTGCCAGCCATATTATGCACAATAATATTTGTATTCTGACTATTAGAAGATATTCAACAATAAACCAGGTAATACAACACATGACTTAAAAACTACACCCCATACTCCAACAGATACATCCTTTTATTTGCTGGGAACAGGGAGAATGGTGTGACAGTTCAGACCAAAAGCAAGGAGAAGGAAAGTGAAGTCTGCCACCATCTCAGCTACACTAGCGATGCTGCTCTGTTAACTCCTGATCAAACGTTATCAGATTTGTTTCTCCATGGCTGGTTTCCTCCACTGTTGGGCCTTCTCCCAAAGTCCATTACAATGGCAGGGGGTAAGTTTGAATGGGCTCTGGAATAGCCAATATACAGCACTCTGATATTCTGAAGTGGTCAGCAAAAGGACCTGAATGCCTCTTAACCTATTTGTCACCTCTGAGGTTATGTATATGAACCCAGTATTTAATCTTCTGAAAATCTTGTTACCTGGCAATTCTCCATGTATAACTGAACTACTAGAACCTGAACCGTTAATAATCTTTAAAAGCTGTACATTCCCACTTTCCCAATGATTGATTATTCACCATTACTTTAAAATACCGGCCTTTTATCCTTTATTTGTAATGCATCATTTTTCTTAATTCAAAATAACTTGATTAAAATTATTTGACATTTGAAAAAAAAAATGAATTTGCGTTGTCTGGGGATGACTGCATATGGGGTCTAACTGAAGTGGATTTGTGGCAGTTTTATCACTTCTGTTTGCACAAATCAGAACAGCTCCGTTCAGCAATCCTTGCTAGCCTAGCAAAACTAAATGTCATAAAGATGCACTGGGGAGGTTGATCTGATTTTACGATTTAGTTACATTGGGCAGAATTTTCTGGCTGATGTGCGGGTGGTGTAGCCTGCACATCAGCACACGGCATCACAATATTTCAGTTAGCGGGCGCGCTATGCAGCGGGACGCTCGCCCGCCATTAATGAAAGGCCTCGTTAAGGCCCTTAACTTGCCAATTGTCCAGGATTTTGAGGAGCTCGTGCGAACTTCAGATCGGCACACGGGCCCAATGGGCAGGCGGGTAGGAGATTATTTATTAAAACTCATGCACTGGCAGATATGTGGACTCAGAGGGGTTGTTCATGTTTTCCACAAAGTTTTAATTGCAGAAAGTGTTTTAAAGTTGCCTGTGTGATTGTGAGCAGTTCACGTCGATTTCCAAGAGCTTTTTGTGTACTTTGAAACCAGTCTGCAGACAGTTATCTTTCTCAGGCCTGCAGCTTCCCGGAGGCCTCCATTTAGCCTGGGGGTATGGGTTCTGACATCTCCACTAGAGGCAGCTCCTCTGAAGAGGAAGGGATGGATAGAATAAGGAGGAGGCCAGGAGTGGATAATCAGCCACCAGGGGAGCCACCTTTGGGAGGCCAGGTGCAGGCACGAGGGGCGCAGGGCCAAGAGGTTATCCAAGGTGGAGGGGGCCGCAGAAGACGCCACTATCCTGCTGCCAGGGTATACAGGCGGCGAAACTGCTACCTCAATATGACTGAGGTGCAATGCTGAAGGAGGCTCCGACTCTCAAGGGGCACAGTCAACTATATCTGTCAGATGATTGGTCCTGAGATCTCCCCTAACTGTGTGGGTGGACACCTCATGCCAGCAGCTCTGAAGCTCACTTCTAGGCTTCTGACTCCTTCCAGGGCTCAGTAGGTGATCTTTGCAGTGTGTCCCAATCAGCTCTCCACACTTATGTCAAGCAGGTTACAGACGTTCTGTTCAGACGGGTATTAACCTTCATCTACTTTTGCTGGGATCAGGCAAGTCAGACACAGCGAGCCAGAGGCTTCGTGGCCATTGCTGGCTTCCCCCGTGTCCAGGATGCCATAGACTGCACACATGTGGCCATCAAGGCACCAGCAGGTGAGCCCAGTGCCTTCGTCAACAGGAAGGGCTTCCACTCCATGAACGTGCAGATAGTGCGTGATCACAGGATGCTGATTCCACAAGTCTGTGCAAGGTACCCAGGCAGCTCCCACGATGCCTACATCCTCAGACACTCCCAGGTGCCAACGCTCTTCAGTGCTCTGGCTCGGCTGGATGATTGGCTGCTGGGTGACAAGGGCTATCCCCTGTGAAGGTGGATCATGACGCCTCTCCGCTATCCAAGAACAGAAGCTGAGCAGTGGTACAATAGGAGCCAGGGCACCACAAGGGCTGTGGTGGAGAGAGCCATTGGTCTTCTCAAGATGCACTTCCATTGCCTGGACCGCTCAGGGGGCGCACTCCAGTACCCCCAGATTGCATCTCTCTGATCGTGGTAGTCTGCTGCGCTCTGCACAATCTTGTGCTGGAAAGGGGGGATGCAGTTGATGATGAAGACCTTGATGCAGTGGATGAGGCTGCACATGATGAGTCCAGCAGAGCCTCACAGGATGAGGAAGCACAGGGCGATGATGAGGGGCAGCACGCCGACCCGCTATTACACCAAGGAGGCAGGGACACCCGGGACAATTTAATCCAACGAACCTTCAGCTAGCTCCACACACATGGATCAGCAGGAACAGCATTGCCTGGAAATTCCACATGTGGCACTTAGGTGCTACATCTTCCACCTTATCAGCTGCAACTAAGGCCTTAGTGCAGAAACATCAATGTCCACTCAAACACTTGTGAGATGTCTATGAAAAATACAAATGCAGCACAAAGGAAACACCCTCAGCCATAGTCAGAAAAGTGGACTTTATTCTGTCCAACATAAAACAGAAACGTCGCTATGACAAACATAAGTATTTGTTCCCTAATCTAAGGCCGACACAAAATCACCAGTGACATACCTGTTGAGTGCCTAACATTCCTTATGCTTATGTTTGCGGGTGCTACGTCCAGGTGCCGCCCCATCGGTCGGAGTGGCTTGTGAGACAGCCTGCTGACTCTGCTGTCCTGTTGACGTCGATGACCTTGGCGGCCGTCTTCTGGCTTGTGGAGCCTGTTATGGCCCCACCTGGGAGGGAGTGGCCAGTTCCAGAACTGGCACCTCCCCAGTTGTCGCAGCCTCAACGGAAGCAATGTTGACTGGCAGAGGGGCAGAGGAGCTGCTGCCCTCATCCGGAGCGCCCTGACAGGAGCTTGCAGCGACGACAGGCAGCTGCTGCACTGACGTGAGGTCCCATTGGACCTGCCGGCTCACCACAGATGCATGGGCACCGAGCACCGATGCTTGGTGCCCACAACATCTCCCACATTGGGAATGACCACCTGTGGCCAGTACCGCTGTGAGGGCTTGCAGGTCAGAGCGTAACCCAATCAGAAGATTTTCCATCTGATCAAACCCCCTCTCCATAAGAGCCGCCAATCTCTCAGTGGAGGAAGCCTGAAGCTCTGTCCTGAGGTTCATGCCTTCACTTGCCCTCTGCCTGGGCTTCTCCATCGCAGAGACCAACTGAAGCATACCCTCATGCAACTCTGCCAGATGCAGATGCCGCCTGTCCTGCAGCTGCTGCAATGGGGACAACTCCAGAGGCACGTCATCAGTGCCGAACTCAGCCTGTGCCTGGTCCCCTGCAGCCCTCTGGCTGCTGGCACCATCGGCACTCTCTGTCCCTCCCATCTCCTCCAGCAATTGTGAAGTGCCCTCTCCACTGTGACCGGGACACTAGCCGATGGTAAATTCCCCACCGAGGTGTTTGTGTCTGCGCTGGTGCCTGGCTGGCTGAAATGATGTGCCGCAAGTTGCACATGTTGGGCCTCAGGTGTGGAGGGGGGGCTGCGGTGTCTATGGGCGCGGCCATGTGGTGGTGATGCTGAAATTAACAACAAGGACAGTGCATCAGTTAGCTTACAGTCAGTTAAACCTTTCATCCCTCCCCCACCCCCGCCCGCCTCATAAGTCGCTCACTCTTCAAGACCCTAAGGAGAGGTGGGGTGGAAAAGAGTCAAGAGGAGGCTCAAGCATTACACGCACATACAGACAGGCTGGTCAGATGGCCTCAGGAATGCCACATGGCATGTTATGTACCTTTGGAGTAGTGAGAGTGCAGAGGTACCTAACCTGGATGCATGCTGGCCTGGAGAGTTGCAGTGATGAGGAAACATCGCAAACACTTGCGACATTTGCCGTGGATCACTGGAGATTGACAGGTCACATTATTAACCTTCATTTCATTAGGAGGGGCATAGACTGGGTGGGCAGAAGGCAACGTTTCCCCTTGGCGCAGGCATGAGTAACGTGGTGGCATTTATTTAAGCTGAGTGCCATGAGGTTCACAGGTAAGGCGCTGAGGAGCTTTTGGACAGAATAATGTGGGGTGCACTGGCTGAAAGGGTGGTGGAGGTCCCAAACCCCCTAAGATGCAATAAGTCTTTGGCTGTGCAGCAGCGATGCCATGGCATGTTAGGCCATGGGGATAGTGGTCACAAATGGGATAAGGTGACTTTGGAAGGTGGTGGAGACGCGAATCCTCAAGGGGACGAGGGTCCCTTCTGTATAACCCACACATCAGAATGTCTCAGTCTGTGAGTGAGCAGTGTTTCAGCATTAATGATTGCAGCAACCATCAGTGGTTTGGATGGTGGGCAGACAGAGTGGATGGGACTGTGGACTTCAAATACCTGCCCGCTGGACCCCAGCCTCACCGCCCCTGGCCGCCCTGTCTTCCTGCCTCATGCCCAGCTCCATGGCCTGCTCCTCGAAGGGTGTGAGGTGCTGGAGGAGGACGTGCCCACCACCAGTCCTCAGGTGCTCCCGAAGATTGTGTTGACTTTTTGCCTGCAGAACAGAGAACAGGATTTATTGGGGCTGATCGCTCATGTACTCTGCACGCGCACACTGCACCCCAACCACAGTGGCCCATCTGAGGCCTCCAGCGGCTCCTGTCCACACTACTGGTGATCAGTCCCCAGAAGATAGTACGGCTGTTCCCAACCCCCTCCCCCAATGGCCACCTTGGACACATTTGGCGTCCATAACGTTGAATAGCACACAGGTCCCAGTGCCCATGGCAAGGAGGCTCAACTATGTGCAGCACTGAGGCCACCACACCTTGAGGTTCCCCTTCCACCATCTCATCACTATCAATATGACGTGTTGCAGTTCTGAGTCTGTGTCTAGCGGCCTCCCCTGCAGGTTGCCCCCAGACTACTCAAATGCAACAAACACCAACATATACTGTGGGGAGAACCCATCTTCTCCCCAACCAATAAGGCTGATGTAAACATGGTCACTACCTGTTTGCCCACCCAGAGTGCACCAAATGCCCAATGCAGTAACGACAGCAAGACGTGGGGGGGTGGGGTGTGGGGGTGGGGGGGGGGTGTGGGTGGGGCTCAAAGTCTAAGGCTACCTTCTGGGTCAAATGGCCGACATGGTACTCACACTTCCAGAGCGCAGCAAATCATTGAATCTTTAGTGGCACTGCGTTCCTGTGCGCCACACTTCGTCATAGGCTCTGACAAAGTCACCAACCTCCTCCCACGTCTGGCTGGTGACATGGGGGGCTCTCCTCCTCCCATCCTCTGGATACAACAAGTGCCGACGGCTGGAAACCTCTTGGAGGAAGACAGCAAGGCATGCCTCAGAGAATCGAGGGGCACTGTGGCCTCTCCTGCAGCTTGCCCCCCTCCTCCTGCTCATGCTCCTGTGGAACCACAGCTGTCTTTCTCCGTCACCGAGTGGCCATGGTGCAATGCCTCAAGCAGGCTGCCTGCCCACTCTTTATACAGGCTGCCGGTTCCCCATTGGAACTGGCAGCCTGAAGCCGCCCGCCCCCACGACTATTTCCCCATTCTCCATGGGAGAGTCGCTAACCCACTGGGCGGGACTTAATTGGCTCTCCCACGGAAAATGGTGACGCGGCCCGTTTCGGTGGCAGCAATCAGCTGCCTGTCCGCCAAGTCGGTCAGGCCCACCCGCCCATCAAAAGCAAAATTCTGGTCATTGTTTGGGTAATATATTGTTGGGTTCACTCTGCATCTAACATTGCTATGTATGATTCAGGAATGCTTAATGGAGCAGAGGTAGATTAACTCTAGCCTGTGAACTAGGGAATCATTGATGGGACAATGTAAACATCCTTACTTTGCATCCATCCCTCACTATCACTGACATGGGAACCCCTCAATGAAATAGGTTATTGGGAGCCTTATCCCTGATTTAAACCATGCCAAATCTGATCTGGAAATGTTCGATGCAGACTGTGGAGCAAGATTTATTCTACATCTAACCTGTGCTGTATCTGATCTGAGAGAAGTCATTGAAACAGTGTAGTAGGATTCTCATCCTCCATCTAATCTAGGCTGTACCTGGCCCAGGAGTGTTTGATGGGACAGCGTCAAGAGAGCTTTACACTGTATGTAACACATGCTGTTCAATCAGGACAACTGCTGATCAATGTTCTTGCTAAGCTGAGCAGCTATGTGGTTACACGGCAGCCTGACAGGTACCGCACAGGTCTTGTTCTGGAATAAAGACAAAAATAATTAAAGGGCTTGTGCACTAAAAAATGGGCCAGACACAGAAACTAAATATTAAAGGTGGTGGCACTGTTACAGATTGGAGTTTTCTGTAGATAGCCCTAAAATTCACTGACATCAATCCCCCCCTTAAGTGGTCTGAGCATCCCAGATTAAGACTCATAATGCTCTAGAGTGGCATTATTAGCATACCCAGAGATGCAACAATACCAACCATTTGTGACGTGGGTCAGGTAATTGTGCCCTTTGCATGCGTATTTCTTCAAACCCCTAACAGTGCACTGAATTGTGACGATGTAACACAAGTCTTGATATAAGCTGTTGAACTTATTTATTCCATGTCATGGTGAATATGCATAACATTAGGGTTAGATCATGTTCACTTACTTCCATCGGCACAATTTGTCTTGCTATAATAATATTCAAATATAAAAATAACAAATGCACTGTGCTACTCATTTCAATGGAGCATCTTGCTTGACTTCAAAGCTAATTTTCTAACTTTCCTGGCTGTTCCATCTTTCTCACTGCCCTTAGCAGCCTGACTGCTCCCAGCTTTCTCTGATTTTTACAAAATCTGATTCCAATGTCAGTTTTCAGTCAAAAAGTTATGGCCCCTCAAGAATATAACTAACTAAACCAGCTTTGCAATGAGCATGCTAAATTTAAATGAAAAGGGTTGTCACAAGATCAATGAGCAAGAAGAGCAATCACTCAGCTGACAGACTTTCACATTGTCATCTGGGTGCTCTTCCAACCACCACCTACAATCTAACATATACTATCTTGTCAGATAGTGTCACAGTACCCGTGGGAGAAGGGTAAACCGAGATAACCAACTTTACTGAATGACCCCCAGACAAAGAAATTAGCAACAAGATTCCCCTTTTTGTAACTTTTACATTACCATGATTCAGAATCAACACAAACATGAATTAACAGCCAAATGACACTTCAAAAAAAAGGCAAATTTCACTTTGTATAGTCAATAGGAAAATAGTAATAGGCCATTCAGCCTGTCGAGCCTGCTCCACCATTCAGTACAATCATGACTGATCATCCATTTCAGTGCCTTTTTCCCCCACACTATCCCCATACCTCTTTAGATCATTGTATTTAGAAATCTGTCAATCCCTGCTCTAAACATCCTCAATGACTGAGCTTCCACAGCCCTCTGAGGAAGAGAATTCCAAAGATTCAAAACCCTCTGCATAAAAATATTTCTCCTCAGCTCAACAAAGATACATCTTATGCAACCACACCCACATCATTTCCCACAGACGCGTGGCGCTACGTACCTGCACAATCCCGCAATGTCCTGTCCTCTGTTTGCTCAAGTCAGTCAGGAGACCTATCTGACAACAGCTTTCACCTTCAAGCCTCACGGGTTACAACAATTATTGGCAAAGCACAATTTTATAAACTCTCTCTCCTGTGGAACATGGCATGGGATGGTGTAGCTTTCCAGATTTCTTTTCAGCCAACCAACCAATACCAGTCCGGTTCACAGTTTGGTCACTTCTGGGAAAACACTGAGCTCTTTAGTGTCTCCAAGCTATTCACACAGTTTTCCAGTGTATACCCAAGAGCTCCTGTTTCCTTTCCTGCCAAACAGAAAGACTGACCTCTTCACAAGAAGCAACAACAATGGCAGGCGCTAAGAGAGAGAGATTTCTGGTCAGCCATGTGATGGAAAGAATGTTGCAGCTTCTACCATCACTACTGTTATGGACAGGAGGGGGTTGATTTAAACAGCCCTAATTTCTCCTCTCACCAACCGTCCGTAAACAGAAAGATGTTCTGGTTGTTTGCCTCTTTACAAGCAGCGATGTGTTTCCCAATCCCTCAGTTTTAGTGCGAGATAATGTTCTATTAATAACCCCACAGTAAACTCAAGAGAGGGTGAACTCAAAGGGTTAGTTTATTGCACATATTCAAACTGTGAAAGAAGTTCACAACATCATCTCCACACTCGGAAAGTAAAGTGAGGGACAGGGAAAAAAAGGTTCTACAGTATAAAGAGCACAGGGAAAATAAATATTGGTTCACATGAGTTCCAGAGTCCTCGAACAAAGTCCAATGACATATTCCTTCACAGAGGTCAGTGGGTTGAAACCCGTTGCTGGATAATTCACTTCTCCAATGGTGTTGACTTCACATGATGAGGTAGGTATACAGAGATGAATCAGTTTTATAGGTGACAGTACAGAATTTCCAGAAAAAGTAGTATAGATGGGGGCCAGGTATTCAAATTGGACAGAGCTTTGAGTCTGTGAGGTTGCCAGCTAGATGGTAAACAGCACTCTGAGCTATGCAGTTCAGCAAGGCAATATTATTTCTTCCACAAGCCAGAGGTCCATATCACTTGATTCCCATCTCTCCATCATCTTTAACGAAGGATGTGTATCCATCATCTGGATTCCAAAGACTGTTAAATGTCTGTCATTAGAAATTGAAAGAAAGGCTATGATGCCTTTGTCTTAGTGGACGATCCATCTCTTTCTGGCCAACCTGTGTTATTAAATGCAAACGGCCTTTGTATGGCTCTCTTTGAAGTTTGGCTGTACAGTGGACAGGAGGTTGTTAGGGACTCCTCAGAGATAATAAAGTGCGGGTTTCCCTGAATGTACCAAGTAGCTTCTTTTGTTCAGGAGTCACAGACAGAATAGGCTCAGCCATTTTAAAGGTCTTTGTTGAGTTTTAAAATATTAGAAATAGCCAGTAGCATATCTATGTATATTTTATAAATATATACAGTGTGAGATCTCGAGAAAAAAAATGAATTAAATTTATTTTTTTTAATGTTGTCTTATGAAGGAAGAATATCAAATAAAGAAGTACATTCATTCTCTCATTCACACTGGCATGTGAGACTCACAGCGAGCAGGGGCAATAGCAGTTCACTGCCATATTTTCTTTTTGAGGTTTAAATCTGGGTTAGTACATCAGCAAGGATATTGTCCTGTCCTGGGATGGGCAATGGTTATGTGACCTGGGAAGATTCAAATCTGTCTTAATGGGAAGTCTCGTCGGGGTTGGAGTTCTGAATTTTCCTCTGTTGGGGATCAGGCATACGCAAGGCCATTGGTTTCAGAACTCTGTCCACTCAACTCCTGATTAAGCGTCCTCTAAAGGATCTGGGGGTTTTACAGGGTGGTTAGCATGCAGAGGGATGAGTGATGATCATGCTACTCAGGGCTAACCACAGGACACTGCTGGCTATCTCACTCTGTGATTGCAAGGCCATTTCATCATAGGGCTGAGCTGCTCTTGTCCATCTTAACTCTTCCCTGTCCACCTTGGTAACCTGTGGATTCAGCTGCTCATATTCAGGGACTTTGGTTAAGCTGAGAGCCAGGAAATTGAGGTGTTTTAAAGGGGCTTTAGCCTCTTTAGGGGATTCTGGATCAGTGTCCGGTTCGGGTGCTAGCACAACTGGGATGGTCCAGAGTCTGTTGCTATGTGCTTTTGGTTGGCATGGCAATAGGTTGACAGTCTGCTCCTGAACTTGGGCCAGCCATTCTGTACCTGGATGTTAGGAAGATGGCCTTCTGAAAGGGGCCTCTCACGCATCCATACCAGGTAGGGCTACAGTGCTGTAGCCTGGTGGGTTGTTATGGATTACTTTAATTGCTGCAGGCAACCCTGTCAGGTTGCCTCGTGACTCTGCATTAAGGTTGGGTGGGTATGGGATCCAGTCTGGTTCATACCCCTCTGCTGATTAGTTGGGTGGGAAGCTCCATGTCTTTTCGGACACTACTGCCCCCTGGTGGATGGTCAGTTCTCGCTGTACCTCACTGTGGCTTTTCAACTAAGTGAGGCATCACCCTCACTTTTTTCTGGGCCAATTTGGGAACTTTCCTGGTCTCTACTTAAATTCACCTAAAGCTCCCGGCTAGACCAATCAATGGCTTCTTTGCTGGTGCCTTTGGCTTTGGAGGGGGTGCTCTCCTAACTTGTTCCATGTTCCCTGGAACACCACTGCCCTCAAGGAATCTAGCTACACTCCCTTGTGGCTTTTCGACTGGGAGAAGGATCTCACTCCCTATCTGCTTGTTGGTTTGGGGACTCCTTTTACCCTGATTTAAATTTGGAAAGAAGTTTCTGCCAGCTATTCTTCAGGCAATTCCTCAACCGTGGTCTTTCTTGGTTTAATAGCATGCCTTCCTTCAGGCTCTTTAATTACAAAGGGCATCTCCCTCACTATCTCTTTCTCTGCCCTGGGACTTCTCTGGTCCTTGTTTAGTTCTGGGATATTCTGTGAGTTTATTTTAAATCCTATTGGTGCTTTCTGAACCTCTTTTAACTTTACTGATCTGGTTTTGGCTGGTTTTGGTCAAGCAGCTCTCGCTGAATAGTTACGGGTCTTATTTCACCTTTTTGAGCCATCTGCTCTCCTGCAGCTTTCTGCTGCCTGGCGTTGGCCTCTTTTCTTTCCCGGGCTAACACCTTGCTTCCAGCCAAATCATTCACAAGGAGGAAACTGATTCCTGCTACTGTTAGCTCAGGGGCAATTCCTACTGTAACAGGGCGTGAAACAAGATCACACTCTAGATGGACCATATGGAGGGGAGCAAAAACAGATCCTCTTCCCACTCCACTGATCAATGCTTTGGCTTCCTGGGAGGACTCGGAGGTGGGGAGTGGGGGTGGGGGGGATGGGGTGGGGAGGGAGGGTATATTTGGTTTCCCGCTAACATTAAGGACTGAGTGGCCACTGTGCCCCGGAGTAGTACCACGGACTTGCTCACATTTTGGGACAGGTAGGGGACACTGTTTCTGAAAGGACAAAGCTCTGGAAATCCCCTGGGAGTTTGTCCAGCTCAGACACACACTGTGCCATGCCCTCCATGCAGTAAGTTTCTGTAGCGAGAGTCTCTGGCTGCTCTGCTGCACTATCTATTGAGGCATCCTTCGGGAGACTACTCATACGGAGCCCTATTTGACTAACAGACTTCCCCCGCAATCTCCAGCACTCAGGTCTGGAATGGCCAATTTTACTACAATGAGAACACACTGGTGTCGAGGGATTCTCCTTTTGGGCTGCAGGAGGGATTCTCATGCCCTCTTTTGTGTTTCTTTTAATTGGTGGGAGGGCCTTTCCCATCTAGATCACCCTGCTTATCTTTTCAATGCTCGTGAGAATGGAAAGGGTCCGCCTGAGTTTCCAGGCCCATGGGTGAGGTCATAGCTTTCTGCTGTGACATCTGAACCCCTGGATGTGAGAATTCTCTGCTCCTCTAGTTATATTTATAGGTTGGAGGGTAAGCAATTTTTGAATTCTAATAATGCCAACTAATGCGTGGGGATTCTTATGGACCTTACCCCTTGGTTGAATGTGATTTGCTTCAGCCATTCAAGCTCGATGTAGGTCTATGTGGGCTTCTTAAGAGCATTCTGGAAATTTTGGCGATATGCCTCTGGGACCAACTCGTAGGCACTTAGGATGGCAGCATTGGTCCACTCATAATTCATGGACCCATCAGGAGTCAGCATGGAGTAGACCTCTTGGGCTCTCCTGAACAGCTGTCCTCTAAATTAAAAATATCCAGATATCTGAGGGCCATTTTAGCTGTCCTGTTGCTTTCTCAAAAGTGGCAAAAAATGACTCCACATCATTCTTCGAATTTGGGAATGAATGTGGCGTACTTGAGGATCTCAGAAAGCAGTTCTAGGCCAGGGAGATAGGGAAGGCCATCAGGGAGAGGGAGATTTCCCCTCACAGCTTCCAGCTATCTGGTGTCTCTCCCTTTGATCTGCTAACTCAATTTCCAATTTTTGGAGCTGGAATTCTCTTTTCCTTTCCTGTTCCCTTGCTCCCTCTCTTTTTCCCTCTCCTTAAATTTTAGCTGCATTCTAAGATTTTCCAGCTCGAATTTGGATAGGGAAGGGGATTTGGAGTAATCTTTGAGCCTTTCATTTACCTGTTCTATCAGGTATGTGAGATCCAAATGTTCTGCCAACAATTGGATCAGTTCACTTCTCTTCACTTTACTGGGTAATTTGAACTGTACCTTCTTAGCTACAGCTTTGTTTTTTTTTACTCATTCATGGGTTGTGGGCTTCGCTAGCTGGGCCAGCATTTATTGCCCATACCTAGTTGCCCTTGAGAAGGTGGTGGTGAGCTGCCTTCTTGAACTGCTGCAGTCCCCGTGGTGTAGGTACACCCACAGTGCTGTTAGCTGTCTGCTAAGGGATGCTAATGTTTCACCTTTCAGATCTCCTTGCTTGACCCACATCTGGGCAACAAAAGTTGCTATTTTCTTAGTGTTAGGAAAAAGGAATTTGCTGTGGTAAGTTAATTGTATTTTAAAATTTGTTCCAACAACTGGGTTTTTCCATTTGTTTTCCAATTTGGCTCTATTATATTAAATTTGGCTAGTGTCTTACTTGGAGCCTGGTCAAATTAAAATGGGTGATCCTGGATGAGGCACCAAATTCTGCTATGGACAGGAGGGGGGTTAATTTAAACAGCAATAATTTCTCCTCCCACCACCCATCTGTAAACAGAAAGAAGGTGTTCAGATTTGTTTCCCTCTTTATAAGCAGCGGCATATTTTCCAAACCACTCGGTGTTAGTGCAAGCCAATTTTCAATTAATAACCCACAGCAGACTTGAGAAATGATGAACTCAAAGGGTTAGTTTATTGCACACATTCAAACCACAAAAGGAGGATCGAAACATCGCCTCCGCACTCAAAGAGTAAAGAGAGGGTCAGAGAAAAGAAGGGTTTACAGTATAGAGGCCACAAAGAAAATAAATATTGGTTCAAGTTAGTTCCAGCATCCAGAATCAAAGTCAAATGAGGTGTTCCTTCACAGAGGACATTGGGCTGAAAAATGATGCTGGATAATTCACTTCTCCCATAGTGCTGACTTCACACATGACTCCCACCTTTTCAACAGCTTTGTCAAAGGATGCAGATCCGTCGTCTGGATTCCAAAGACTGTTAAATGTCTCGGCCATTAGGAATAGAAAAGAAGATTGTGGAGCCTTTGTCTTAGCAGACGATCCATCTCTTTCTGGCCAGCCTGGGTTATTAAATACAGATGGCCTTTGTATAGCTCTCTTTGAAGTTGAGCTGTACAGTCCACAGGAGGTTGTTAGAGGCTCCTCAAAGATAATGGGGGTCACAAAGAGATGTCTTTTCAGCCATTTTAAAGGTCTTTGTTCAGTTTTAAAGTATTAGAAGCGGCAATGAGCATATCAATGTGTATTTTATAAAAATATGCAGTGTGAGGTCCTAGTCCCTCACACTATTCATAGCTCCACAGTACAACATGCATTTAAACGTTCATGCTGCCACAGCAACTGGGACTCCCTGAGTGAATAGCAGCACAACACCACCTTTTGTACAATAGCTTCCTTCTGTCGTGTAAAAGCCTTTTTTATCTGCTTTAAGAACTTTGTTCAGGTTATGTCAATGTTCAGCTAAGAAAGATGGATATTCCTTTTTATTTAGTTCATGAATATTCTTGGGGCAGGATCTTCTTTTCGCTAGAGGGGGGTGGGGCCGCAAGGCGCTTCCTGTTGGACATCACACTGGGCGGGCCTTAATTGGCCTGCCCATGTAAAATGGTGGCGCGCCCCTAACTGGAGGCACTGATCAGGAACCCGCCTACCCGTGCCCGCACATACCCCCGATGGGGGGAAATGTTGTCCTTGATTTCGTTTTGCATTTTGTCCTCCCACTGTATTCAAGCTTTGATTGTTTAATTCCTTTCCAGCTAGAGTGATGACCTCTGCACTTTGAAGTTTTAATTTATGTTGAAGAGCACATTTCCTTCTTGCTGCTCTCTAATGTCAGCAGATTCAACTTTTCCACTTTCTTTCAAAGCATGTTTTCCCTCTATTTCAGCATTAGCTTCCAGTACTGTTGCTTTCTGCTTTGCTTCATCTTGTTCATGTTTTTTTCTGAATTTTTAATTCATTTGGCTTTACATCATCTTCAACTGCCATGAACCTTTCCCTTTCAGCCAATGCTCCAATGTCCCTTTAGCCTATTAATTCTAAGTGTCACAAGCATTTAAATCATTCCCTGCACAAATTTTGCACTACATAGCTATGCTGCTCCATAATATGCTTTCTTTATTCACACAGGGCAGGTCAGGGATCTTATCCGACAAGGCTCTCACCTTTGAGTTTCGTAGGTACGATTATCATAAGGAAAAGACAATTCTATGAACCCTCTCTCCCTCAGGTGATGACTGTCCTGTTGGTGTAGTTTTCCAGAGTTCCTTTTCAACCAATAGCCTCCCAGTTCACAGTTTGGGAAGCCACATCTGGGGAAAAAAGCCAGCTCATTAGTGTCTCAGAGATAATTGCACATCTATCCAAGTTTTAAAGCTTTTTAGCCAACTGTCACAGTACATCCAAGAACTCCTGCCTCCTGTTCTGCCAAGCAGAAAAATTAACCTCTTCCTGAGAGAGATGTTCTTCTTCCTTTCACAAGAATTCTGTGTTCCTCTTTCTGTCTCTGTCTGCTTCCTCTTTGTCTCCATCTGTGCCCTCACCCTCCAGCTCTGCTGCTTGCAGCTCTCCTGTGTGACTGCAGCTCTCCTTTATGCCTGCTAGCCACACAGCTTCTTTCTTAAATTCCTTTTGGCACTGCTTCTAGGTCAAGGGTTGTCATGTCACATGGACCAGTATTTTCTATTATTGCAAGTTTCCCTCAAAGTCACTCACCATCCTGACTTGGATCTATATTGCCACTCCTTCACTGTCGCCGGGTCAAAATCCTGGAACTCCCTCCTTAACAGCACTGTGGGTGTACCTACACCACATGGACTGCAGCGTTTCAAGAAAGCAGCTCACCACCAGCTTCTCGAGGGCAATTAGGGGTGGGCAATAAATGCTGGCCTAACCAGCGACGCCCACTTCTCATGAATGAATAGAAAAAAATTGCAATTCATCTCTTTACACTTGATGCAAACTCTTAGGGCATAATTTTCCTCTTGTCAGGCGGGCGTGTGTCTGACACGAACGGGTGTAAAATGACATGTGATGACATTGGGTGAGTATCCCAACGTCATAGCACACTTGCACGATACTTCAGTCAGCGGGCGCACACAGGAGTTGGCAGCAGGCCTGCTGACTATTAAGCGGCCTACTAAAGCCCTTAATCATTTAGTTGAGTAGAATTTTTCGCTGCCCGTCCAACTGTTCAGTTGGTGGGCAGGCAAAAAGATCAAGTGGCCTTTGCATTTTTGGCGAAACCTCGTTCACAGGTGGGATGAGGTTTTGACCAGTGATTAAAAGCAATAATAACTTTTTACACTCCTGTGTTTTCAAGATTTTTAAAATATCTTTATTTTTATGGCTAAAAATATTCAGCTCCCTGAGGCAGCTCTGTGCCTCAGGGAGGTTTTACTGCACGATCCCGGCACATGGGTGAACTTCAGCGCTTGCGCTCCTCCTGCTACCACCCCGGCAGTGCCGAGCGCTGTAGTGCACATTTCACGCTGCCTGACCTCTAATTACTCGCAAAGTAAGGCCTGACCAGAATTGTCCCCCCAACGCCCAGTTTACTGTTACACCAGCGGCAAAACACAACGGGTCAGAACACATCTGGACAAGTGCGATCTGCAGAAGATGCTGGAGAACAACAGCAGTGGGGCTCTGGAGGAACACGTGTATCACATGCTGGATGGGTCCTCATGGACATGGCTCTGCCGTAAAACAGCTCTCAGAAGGTGGAAGGTCTCCAGTCTGTTTCAGAACATCAGGGTCTTGTCCATGGGCTACTACTAATGATCAGCGAGGGGGATGGGTGGAGGAGGTCCAGCTGTAACTGGGGGGACAAGGTCTAGATTTGGCTGGAGATGAAGGCATATTGGGGGGTGAGGTTGGGAAGGGAGACGAAGGTGTCGTGGGGGGTGAGGTTGGGAGGGGAGACGAAGGTGTCGTGGGGGGTGAGGTTGGGAGGGGAGACGAAGGTGTCGTGGGGGGGTGAGGTTGGGAGGGGAGACGAAGGAGTCAGGGGGTGATTTGGGTAGGGAGGGTGCAAAGGTGTCAGTGGGTGAGATTGGGAGGGGGAGGAGGGAGTTAGGGAAGAGAAGGGTGTTACACTCCATTATGGGGGAGAATGCAGCAAATTGGGAGGAAGATGTAAGGGAAGTAGTTTGGAGTGGTGAAGGAGATGGGGGTAGGAAGCAGTAAGGGTGGAGGAGGGAGTAAGGGTGGAGAGGGGGTAAGGGTGGAGGAGGGAGTAAGGGTGGAGAGGGGGTAAGGGTGGAGGAGGGAATAAGGGGGGTGGTATCCAGGGTGAACGTGCAAGGGAGGTTTCTGTGGAGTCAATGACTGCCTCCTGGGGAACAAACTCAGGGTGGGCATGGTAAGAGGGAATAATGAGTGTGAGAGGGGGCAGAGTGAGCCAATAGGGTGGGAGGGTGAGGGTGTGACAGTAGAAGGGACAACGAGGGTGGTTGGAGACTCGGGGGCAGACACGGATCCTGGGGGTGGGAAGCAGGAGGTCAGTGAGGTCAATGTGGATGGGGGTGGGATTCTCTGGAAGATATGAAACATGCCGTTCACCTGCACATCCTGGAAAGAGAAGGGTTCCGGCTGGTAGGTGATGGTGGGGAGATGATGCCTCGGGGTCAACAGTGATGGGGGAAAGCACATGGGTAACTGGGGATGAGGGAGCTGATTATAAGCTTAATGATGACTATGGCTGTCAAAATGGAAAGTGAGCAGAGCCTCGTGTTGGGTGGGAACAGGTGCTGCACTGGGATGTGATCAGTGGGTGGGCGGAGATACAGCTCAGCTCAGATGGAGAACTGAAAGCGAACCCCAGCAGGCAGCACATTGAGATGAGTGTGATGGAGGAAGACTCTGCGTGTGTGGGAGAGTACTTGCATGAGGCTCTGAAAGGCCCTGCCACATACACCAGTCTATGCCCAAGAGTGAAAATCTCTGGAGCAGTTGGTGGCACTTTGATGCCTGTGTCTTGCTTGAGTGGGCAGAGAAGCTGGAGGCCTGACTTCAAGCATGTCAAAGTGGCTGCACCTGAGCTATCACAGCTGCAGAGGAATGGTCATTTTATACAGGTTTCACTAATGCGTGGCCTCTTCCCTGCCACCCCACTACCCCCGGCATGTGCTTGTGTAGCACCACCAACCACAGCTTAGCCCTTGCCCCCTCCAACTTGCCCCAGCTGCGGGGCAGCCCTTGCTCTGGCATTGCACTGTCAGACAGCCAGGACAAAGTGACTTGCCTGTGCCCTCGCCTGAATGCACAGCACATCATCTTGAAGTCCAACCCTCGCAAGCGCTGCACAACATTACTGTGCACTCACCTCCAAGCTCCCCTCGCAGTTCAGTCTGCCAAGTGGGCAGAATATCGGCATGCAGGGGTGGGCCCGACATGCCAGCACGTAAAATGATGCACGATGACATCGGGCACGTGTCCCAACATCAGCGCCAGTCATTTTGACATTTGGTTCAGCAGGTCCGCACCAGAGGCAGCTGTGCACCCACCATACTGTCAGTGGCCTATTAAGGCCATTTAAGAACTAATTAAAGTTGTTAAGAGCGCGGCCTGTCCAACCTTAAGGTTGTCGGGCATGCAAAGAGCCCAGGCGGCCTTTGTGTTTTTCAGGAAACCTCATCCATGGGCGGGATGAGGTTTCCTGAAGGTTTTATAAAATAAATTAATTAATTTTCCAAAATTCCCAAATATGTCCCAGCTCATGTAATACTGTCACATGAGGGGACATGTTTAAATACATTTTTACATTATTTATTAAAAACTTTTATAATCCATTCAATCTCCCTGAGGCAGCTCCGTGCCTCAGGGAGAATTCTGCGCTCTTCGGTGTGAAAGAGCGCAGGCCCTGACATTCCCTCCTTCCCATCGCCTGCACAGATAGCGCTGGGCGCGGCCGGCCGTGCATCATACTGGGCGGGCCGTAATTGGCCCGCCCACATAAAATGGCGGGCAGCGATGGGCTCCGCCCCCACCCCCGCCCACTCCCGCCCAGCCTGCCAGCCATAGGAAAAACACTCCCCTTTATATATGCTGTTGTGAAACACATTGGTGTGATTGCTTGGATGATCCAGCATGCGGGGATGATCCTGATCCCAACGGGATGGGCCTACAATGATACGCACATCTATTACAATTAATATCCTGACATCCGACAGCTGGAAACATGGCCTGCTATTGACGGGCAGAGTGGACAATTGCAAACTGGTTTCACAACGTCATGAAACTGATTTTTGGTATTTTCATCATATTGTCTCCTCAAGCTGCCAAACACCAACGGGCACAGAAAGTTCCGCCATAAGGGTGGTATTTTCTGGCCCCATCCACCACTGGGAGCGCCCAGTGCTGCGGAAAGTCAATGGGCTTTTGGCTGGGCTGCTGAATCTCCTGCAGCGGGTCCCACCACAGCGGGCCAGAAAATCCCAGCTTAACACAGCTGAGTTACCAAGGTATCAAAAGTGTAATGTTGAGCCAGGGGAGTCATGGATCCTGCATCCTGGCTCAGTGAAGAATTGCAGAGAATAGATGTCAAGTGCCTGTGAGAAAGTTATATCAGCTTTTAGGATGCTGATGAATTTCTCACTGACAAAATGAAGAGTGGTTGTGGAAGGTAGAGATCAGTAAAAACCTTTGGGAGTATTGTGCATTCGAGCCAACGTACAAACTCCTGATAGGAAGTTGGGAACAGTTAAAGACAATCAGCCCCTTGAAGTGAGTAGGAGGTGTGAAAACATCAGGTGGGGTCACTCAGAATTGGAAGATATGGATTTAAAATGACTTGGAGAGAGAATGGATAGGCTGCAAAAGAACCTGTTTGTATTTGTGTATGGAAGTGATTTGTAAGGTCTTTAATCCTTTGTCTTCTTTAACGTTGAAAGCATAAGCTTGTTACTGGTCCTTTCTAGGTATCTATGTATATGTATGTCTGAATGGGAACAGTATGAGTGTGATTGTTGACTTGTTTAAGCTAAAACATAGCAAATGGGTTACACCAACAATTTTATGTTGCCCTTTTAAGAGATTGATTTGTAGAGATAAGCGCGGATATCTAGCTGGAACTCTCCAATAAAAAAACACTTAATTTAATTTGGAATGTGCACAATTTAAAAATTAAATTTGGAGTTTTAAGGTTAATGAACCTAAGTTATAAACTAGAAGTCTCGCTAGTGCACATGGTTGTAATATTGAAGTGTATGTGGGAGTCTTTAATTCTGGATAAAAAGACACACTTGGCAGTTTTAAATGTTAACTGTTTAGTTGGCTGAATTAGGAATTGATTCTGGTGAATGGTTATACAAGAAAAAGTACAATTTGAAAGAACTTTTACACAGGCTAACAAAAGGAGAGGCTTTGGTAACAAATCAGGTTTAATCTAAGGTGCCAAATGTTTTCTTTTAGAGTTAATGTTAGTAAGGATACTTTTTTGTTTGTTGTGTTTAATTTCCAAAGATCAAATTTGTAGGAATTAGAACGGAAGAGAAAAGTGCAGAAGTTTAAGAAAGTAGAGCTTTTAAAAATGGTGCTTAGATCGCCTTTGTTTGAGAAAGTCCTTCTTTTAAAGTATCATGTAAAGCGGTGCAGATGCATACAAATGAAGAATGTTTTCCTCTACCCACTTTCAATTCTGCTGAGGAGTTAAGCCTTTCAGCCTTTATTTAAAATCTCCACGCAGCTTTTGTATTTTCAACCATAACATTATATATTAAATATTATTAATTTTTAAGAAGTCTTTTGACAGGTATAATTGTGCGTATTAACTCATTGGGCTCCCGGCCAGAGCCACAATTGGCCTTTTGTTTTTTTTTCGACAGGTAACAATGAATTCCAGTTCAATGTGAAGAACAAGAGATCTACAAGAAATTAAAAAGACGGTCACACAGACACACACACACACACACACAGACACAAACACAGACACAGGCACACAGATACACACACACACACACAGACACACTTCTTAATTGGTAGCTTCAGTGGAAATGGGAAATTTTAAAAATAAAGCAAATCTGTAAGCATTGTAATTAGACTTTAGAATAATTTTGAGATGTAAAAAGTTGGGTGTAATTCAGCAAGTTACTTCTGAGAAATTAAAATGTTACCTAAAATAATGAACAAGCAAAATATGTTAATTTCTGAAACTGAATAGAAATATTTGATTTCCGGTTTAAAGATATTACGAGAATAGTTTATTAGACTGTAGATTTTCTCCAGGGCTCGTGAATGAGATAGAAGGGTTATTGATGGGATGCCCCATTTAGAAGTGAAGAGAGAGTCAAAGAAGCATCAACTGGGAATTGGAGTAACCTATCAATGTAATTCAATGGAATATATCAATCTGGTGTAAAGCATATTCTAGTGAAAGGAAAATGTAGGCGAGACCAGTAAATTGACTGCTTTCTCTTGGAGATGTTTGTATCCTTGCTTATGAACCTTTGAAGAGACTGAATTTGATAGTCTGGCCACCAACCAAGAATCAGGACCGTACATGGAGAGATAATAAAATACTTCAAGATCTTTTGATAAGATCAACTGAAAGCCAAGAGTGTGTGGCATGATATTGGGACTGCATACATGTGCAGATATGTTAGGTGTGAAATAACTAACAGAATATGCAGGAAAGCAATTCAAAAACAAGCTGGTTCAAAACTTGGGAAATGCTTAGTGGAACTTACTGAAGGATGGGTCTCAGGCATGTCCACTACTTGATAAACAGCAGCATGAGATGGTTAAAGTGGCCAGAAGTACGAGCCAACCTCCTTAACTCACCAATCACAATTACTCCATAGAGAAACTGACTTTTAAATAATGAGGATAGAATTAAACAACATTGGAACAACTAAGGACCTGGGAGTTATAATACTCAGTAAGGAACATCCACAAGTTGGATACAATTAAAAAAAAGAGCCGGAGGGTCTTTTAAGTCCATTTGAAAGTTAAGACATTCATACTTATATATCAATAACTTAGAGTTATCAACATGTGTAAGAGAGTTTTATTGCGTGAGGTCTCCTGTAAGTGGGGATTACCACTGCAGCCAAATAGTGACCAAGGGTCACATTTCACTAAGGGGCATTTTCATTCAAATGCAGAAAGCGTTGTGAATCACACACAAACCTTGCATCAACCACCATCCACAGTCTTCTGGAGTGGTGGAGAAAGGGATCAGAACTTTAAAAACAACATTGAAAAGTTATGCAGAGAATACCCCACTCAATGGACTAATATGTGACCACAGTGAAAGACAAAAGTAAAGACGGAAAATAGAGTAGATGTTACGCTTTTGTTTTCTTATAGATGGACCCACTGAAATTATGCTTTGTGATATCTATAGTCTTCTATCTGAACATTCATGTTCATCATGGGTGGAATGTTTTCATTTACAACACCAGGGTGGCAAAAATTTGTAAAAGCAACATACATTAGTCCCCCATGAGAGATACCAGGCAATGCAGGAAGAGTAGAAGTCTGAACTACATTGGAGAGAATAATGGTGATTGCTCTATAGAATGTATTCTAGAAGGAAAACAACAATTTTGGAGAGGAGTACAGGGACAAAATGCATAGTACTTGATCTAAATGACAAGAAGGAACTGGAGATTTATTGGGTTTGCTTTTTAAGATAGAAACATGATTGGAAAAAAATGTGGAGACCCCTGGAATCCACACACCACACCAACATACACATAGAATAAAGACAATATACACATATGCTGGCCTGGTGGTGGGAGGAGCATCATTTTGTTAATTATATGTGTATAGGTGGAGGACAAGCTTCCAGTGGCTATCAGAGAATAGTAAACAGCAGCAAAGCCTGTGTCTAACATCCTGACATTCCCTCATTAATGGAACACAGTGATATCACCCCCACTGGTTGGTCCAAAAGGATAACATCTTTGATCAGGACAATTTTGTGTCTTAGAATGGGTCCCTCAAGTTATGTGCCAACTGGGAAGGAAGAAACCTTAACTTCATAACCATCAAACCCGAGTTTAAGCCGCTACCTCCTGTTACTATATCAAAAGCAGTTACCAAATCATTAGTGTGCCTTAAGCATAGGCCTGGCTTGAGCAATGGTCCAGTCATCATTCACACACATACAGTATTATACCACAATGTACATCATGAGACGGTGCCAGTAATGATCAATTTAACTGATGTGAGATTATCAACCTGGTGCTAACACAAGACCAGAGCCTTTCAGGAAGAAATGTGACTTCAGTTAATTAGAGGTTTTTGGGAAGGAACAAGTAAATGATAAATAAGATAGAGTTACTGACTTGTACATAACATCAGAAAACAATTCAAAACATTGGCCTCAGAACTGAGTGTGGGGAGAGCTGAACGATACACTTGCAACACAAGGCATGAGCACTTGGAAAACACACCTATCAGAGGAGGGAAGTCTCTAGGCGAAAGTAGGAATGCTTAAAGCGAAGCAGCAGAGGATGATGCCTGCATAGCTACTGGTGCTTGGAGTTAGAACTTGCAGAGAATTATTAAAGGAAAATTACCCTCCTGGATAACGGGCGTGCATCTTGAAGCAATGTCACCTTATTAACTTAATAACCTCTGTACCGCTAACACAGATATAGCCTGTACAACATGTGCATTATCTGAAATATAACAGGATGAACATGATTAAAATGATATTGTGTTATCCCACATTGATACAAAATATTTAGGAATGAGAATATTGGAATAGAAAACAAAGGTCACCTACTTTGGTACCATCAGCACCCAGACTATATGTCTCTCATAAATGGAACAACATGGATGGCCCCAGGCTTTGAAAGTTTGTACTACTGAGGTCACACCTTGGTCTGCCCTTATGACTGAACAAACTAAACAAGTGTGTGTTCTAACCTGGAATCAGCAAGGAACTAGTTCTACTATGACAGTCACTAGAGGAAGAGAGTTTCTAGTATGTTCAACTTACAGAGGGAAAGGAGAATATTGCATAACCGCTCATAATAAGGATCATCAATTTGGGAATTTGACCTGCCCCATCCATTAGCCCTAGCTTGCCAATTCAGATGGATGCAGTATGTACGATCACCAATAATTTAACCTCACAGCGAGGGACAATATGAAAGAACAACCACACGAGTACTTTACTAGATTTGGATATCATGTTCCCCCATTGCCTGAACACCTGACTAAATTGATGGGAAGGATTGGTTCATCCAACAAACATTTTTATACCATGGAACAATAAAGAATGAACATCACAGAAAAACCTGCCTGATGTTGGGATTGAGAGATATTGGTGGAACTTTAGACTTGATGTTGAAATACTCCCATGGACTTGAATAATATTACAAACACTGTTTCTAATCCAAATGTTGTTTTGGTTGCTTTGTCTGTACCTTTAGTTTATGTGAATAGGATGATTAAGGACTTAAGGCTATGCATGGAAATATCTGGTTTAAGTTGGAAAACTCTTTGCCTACACTGAAGAGGAATAATTAAGTGGTGAGGGATCAATATATAATTGGTGACATATTTCACCCTCATTCCAGGAAGATGCAAGCTGATCATGTTGATGCTGTTAACCTTTTACAAGAAACTATCCCAGAACAGTATTACAAAGCAGTCACTGACTAGCAACAGACGATTCCATTAGAAGGAAGTATCTTAATTACTCTGATCATTGAAGGGTAAATAATTAATAATCAGGAGTTAACTAGAAGTCAGTTTATGTTACCTCTGCATTTCTCCATTAACATTTCTTATGAGAGAATTAAAGTGCTGTAACAACTGGGAAAGAAATGGGATAAGCATTGGACTCCCTCCCTATCAGGAACACACACTGTCCTGGACTGTCAACTCTGTCCTAATGAATGGGACTCCTGTAAAGACATCAAGAAAGGAGACATAGCTTAAAGGAAGGCATTGTTTTAATTCTAGCACAATGTGCATAATTACCTAGAATGGAGTTAACCCTTACCACATTATTGATAAATTATAGATTAGCCAGTTAGCCATTTCCAACTACTTGGCTAAGGTGGACTTACAACATCTTTTGAGTATAAAAAAATGGGTTACAGGAACCATCTTTATATACATCAAGTGTGGAAGAACTACACTCTGCTGGTGTAGTTGAGCATTGAGTGTGGTTAGTACTGGGACAGGTTCGGTTACAGATTCCCTGGCAGTCGAAACCCCAGGAAGGTGTAGTGCTTCTTGGAGACAGTGACGGGTTCTCTGTCAGTGAGAGGAGTTGAAGGTGTGATTCTGCTTCCCTTGGATTGATCACCCAACTGAAAGCATAGAGTTGGTAGAGTTTCATTGATAAGTATACTCTTCCTATTTTCTGCCTCTATTAGTTAGTTAATAAGCTTTAGTTCATTGACCAAGTTGATTGTTTAGTCTGTTGTTGATTGATAAGTTTTTGACTGATTGGTGATTGGGTTGTTGTTTAAAATAAACTTCAATACTATTTATTAATTTGATGTCTGGGTCTTTGCCTGATTGTGATATCTGTCAAACTCAAACAGTTTAAAAGGGAAATTGGGGTTCCAGTATTAGGCTGTGACACGGCCATATCAAAACAAGTCTAAAAAATCAAAACACCCCTTTCAAAACTTATAGGAGCTCTCACTGAGAAAATCATAGGCATCTTCAAGCAAAGGTTACCATGCCGGAAGGAGCACCACTACATGATTTCCAGTGACGAGGCCTTGCAGCTTCCACAGAAGGAGGAGCTGCAGGAGGAAGTGGAAAATCAGGGTGAGGAAGAGGAGGAGGGTGACAATGACAAAGCCTGAGCAGTACAGGCAGCTGCCAGAACTGTAAGGCAATAAATTATTGAGTGATCTTCTATACAAACCCTCCCAGCAAAGCAATGGTCCCACCTATTATTCAGTCCAGTCCTTCCATCCACACGCTGAGTGCCCTGCCACAATATGAGCTCTTGGATTCTCCTCTGTCTAAGAATATGAAGCTCAATTTAAATGCAAAAATAATCCTCTTTCCTTCAGATTTTGTATTTTCTGGATTTAATATATTTTCCTTCTCTTAATGTTGAAGTTAAAATCTAAAATTAAAAGTCTGATGGTGACCATGAAACAATTGTCAATTGTTGTAAAATCCCATCTGGTTCACTAATGTCGTTTAGGAAAGGAAATATGCCATCCTTACCTGGTCTGGCCTACACGTGAATTCAGGCCCACAGCAATGTGTGGTTGACTCTTAAATGCCCTCTGAACAAGAGCAATTAGGGATGGGTAATAAATGCTGGCCTAGCCAGCGACACCCTCATCCCATAAACAAATTGTTAAAAAGTGAAATCACCCTACTGCAATTCCTTTGTGTTTGGCTTCTGAATGTTTATCTACAAGTCATTGGCCTGTCACAGGAGCCTAGAGGCTGGAAGGGAGCTGTTCATCCACTGAGTATATTTGAGATGGCCATAGATAAAAGCAAAATACTGCGGATGCTGGAAATCTGAAACAAAAACAAAAATAGCTGGAAAAACTCAGCAGGTCTGACAGCATCTGCAGAGAGGGATACAGTTAACGTTTTGAGTCTGGATGACTCAAAATATATAAATGAGGTGGAATATAAGCTGGTAGAGGGGGTGGGACAGGTAGAGCTGGATAGAGGGCCAGTGATAGGTGGTGGCAAAGAGTAGATTGCCAAACGCAGACTGGGTGACCACTTTTCGGAACACCTAAGGTCTCTCCACAAGCATAACCCAGACCTCCCTGTCGCTTGCCATTTCAACACTCCACCCTGCTCTCAAGCCCACATGCCCGTCCTTGGCCTGCTGCATTGTTCCAGTGAAGCTCAACGCAAACTAGAGGAACAGCACTTAATTTTCCGACTGGGCACTTTACAGTCTTCTGGACTTAACATTGAGTTCAACAACTTTGGATCGTGAACTCTCTCCTCCATCCTCACCCCCTTTCCAATCCGCCCCCCCCTTTTTCCATAATTTATATTTTTTAAATATATTTTTCTTTTCCCACCTATTTTTAAATCTGTCATTTTATCTCCACCTTTTAGCCCATTTCGATCCCCCCCATCCCCCACCCCTCCCCCACTAGTGCCATCTGCCACTTGTTTGTCCTGCTTTCTACTCTTAATGTCACCATTAACACATTTCTTAGATAATATCACCACCGTCAACACTCCTTTGTCCTTTTGTCTGTGACATCTTTGGCAATCTCTTTGTCTCCACCTATCACTGGCCCTCTATCCAGCTCTACCTATCCCAGTCCCCTCTACCAGTTTATATTCCACCTCATTTATATATTTCTTTAGTTCTGATGAAGAGTCACCCAGACTCGAAAGGTTAACTGTGCTCCTCTCCGCAGATGCTGTCAGGCCTGCTGAGTTTCTCCAGCTGTTTTTGATTGAGATGGCTATGGTTGGTTGCCTCAAACAGCTCTGGCTGTTAAAGCAGGAGCTGCAGATTTCTGTGTGATGGGCTGAGGAATTCTAGACCAGCTGACTATAGAGAAACAACAAAGGCCAGCAGGGAAACATGTGCCCTGGCATCCTGAGAAAGGACAGTTGGGAGAGCACAAGTTTCAGAACTCTCTGATGACTGGTGAGAGAGGAACGTCCGCAATTTAAACAAGTCAAAAGTTCATTGTTCCACTGTTTCTATAATCCACTGTTCCAGACAAATAGGCCTATTGCCACATTGTGTTTATCTCTCCCTGAGACCGCTCATTCCTGAATATGAGCAGCATCACTGCTTCTATTCCTCTCCGCTTCAGGAACAAACCTTGTAATCTGGGCCATTGGTGCTGGCTACTCATCAGCTGAAAGGGCAAGTTCACCATTTGCACTTTCCCATCAACTCTATCACCTCCTGTTGTAAGTTTCAGCACTCAAAAGCTCATAAAATCCACCCACCAACCTGCAGCAGCATTAGTACCGGGGCCACATACTACCTTCGAGGAGTTTATTTTATTACCACCATTAGACAAATGGTCTCTGTGATTATAAATGGCCTTGTTCCATTCCACATAACAAAAGGAACAGGCTATCATTGTGGCAATCATTTCTGTGCCAAGGCCAAGCAAGGTTTCCCACATTTATCACATTAAACTGTGTGTCTCAGTCATGCAGAAGTTCATAAATTACAGTGACATTCACCAACGTAACCAATCTAACTTATTCCCACCATCCCTCACTTACTGAATTAGCATGGTACATGAGTCCAATCCCCATTCATGGCTTCCTAACCTAGCCCACAGGTCAGTGCATAGTGTTTGTTAGGAATATTCCCTTCAATTATAAAGCCAAATTACTTAAATTAAATTAAATAATCTTGCAGCATTAATCAAAGAAAAGCTGAGAGTTCTCCTCATACCCTGTCTGATATTCCCACTATAACCAACACCATTAGGACAGGTTAACTGATCATTTCCCTGGTTACTAATGGTGGTATCTCACTGTGAGCAAAATGGTTGCTTTGTTTGCTGCATTACAACAGTCATTGTATTTCAATTGTATTTCCCGCTTATGGGACGCAAAGTTAGGCCCAACCGGATTCATCAATCCACATCCAATTTACTGTTACACTGGTGGGAAAACACACCAGCCCAGAACATGTCTGAATAAGTGTGACGTGCAGAAGTCGGGACTCACCGTTAGGGTCGTGCTCACATAGCGGACATCCGAGGAGTAGAAGATGGTGGAGCCCGACAGCTACCGGACCCTGGAGGGACACGTACATGTCATGCTGGGTGAATCCTCATGGACATGGATCCACCGCGAAACAGCTATCGGAAGGTGAGAGGTCTCCATGCTTCGACTTCACTGATGCCTCAGAACTTCACAGACTTTGCCAGGACGATCAGCAAAGGGGGGCGTGGGGAGCAGAGCAAGACCCAGGTGTGAGTGGGAGAGGAAGGTGTACCAGGGAGGGTTGCAGTCGGAAGGGGGGGGGGACTAAGGTGTCAGGGTGATGAGGTTGGGAGGGGGAAGGAGGGTTTCTGAGGAGGGAGTATGGGGGGAGGGTGTAGTGGGAGAGAATGCTGCAAGTGGGGAGGGAGGTGTAAGTGGGGAGGGTGGTGTAAGGAGGGAGGGAGATGTAAGGGAGGGAGTTCGGAGGGGGCAATGTGTCTGGGGAGGAGGAGGAAGTAAAGATGGAGGGAGGAATAAAGGGGGTGGAACATGCAAGGGAGGGGTCAGTAGAGTCAATGAATGCCTCTTGGAAAATGAAATCAGGGTAGGCGTGGTATGAGGGAATGGTGAGTGTGCAAGGGGGCAGAGTGAGCCAGTAGGGTGGGAGGGTGAGGGTGCGTTGGTACCAGTGGAAGGGACAATCAGGATAGCTGTTGGTTACTCAGAGGAAGACACGGACCTTGGCGGTAGGAAGGAGGAGGTCGGGGAGATGAATGTGGATGGGGGTGGGATTTCAGGAAGGAAACATACACATTCATCTGGACAACCTGGAATGACAAGGATTCGGGCTGTAGGGTAACAGTGGGGAGGTGGATGATACCGGGGGCTGGACTGTGATGGGGGGATGGACATGGGTGACTGGGAGAGGGGAAAGAACAGGGGAGCTAATCAAAAACTTAATGACTACCAGGCTGTGCAAATTGAAAGTGAGCGGAGCTTCATGTCGGATGGGCACAGATGCTGCATGGGAGTGCAATCAGTGGGTGGGCAGAGATTCAGGTCAGCTCAGATGGACAACTGAAAGAGAACCCCAGCAACCAGTGCTCGGGACAGTGAGATGAGTGTGTTGGATGAAGGCTTCACATGGGTGGGAGAGTGCTTGCAGAGGCTCTGACATGCCCGGTCACCCACACACTCCTCTCTCCAGAATCACTTGTGTGTGGGTCGGCCACGTGCAGCTGAACTGCTAGCGGGAGGGATGCGAGGGGGGAGGGGATCTCGCTAAACCTGTCAATGAAGCTGAAAGACAACATTACATATTATTCAGTGAATGTGAATATATTTTCCGATTATAAAGTAACAAAATATGTTCACCTGTAAACAACTTGTGATCAGAATTTCTTAATTTTTCTAGGTCCACCACTTCTTCAAGGTGCTGCCCTGACATCCGCAGCAGGGGTGGTGACAGTCGGTGCAATGGTTGGCCCTGTTGCCTCTGGTGACTTCCACATGGCTCTTCTGGAGAGACGGTGCCTTGAGGGCCCTGGCTTGCCTTGGCTGTCCTCCTGTGGGCCAGCTGCTCCCTCTGCGGTGACAGAGGACAAGGTTGAGTGGGTCAGGTAAAGGAGACTCGGAGGGATAGGACAGCCTCTGAGATTCCTGAGTGGCTGACCCAGGGGTGTCCAGCTGCCGTTCCTCCTCCCTTCAGGTGCTCGAGGGCCCTGGCCTGACTCCTTGAGGGAAAGGAGTACCTGGAGGGACATCGAGGTGCCCTGTTTCCCTCTCGCTTTACCACTACAGGAACTCACCCATGGTTCCTGTGATGGAGTGCAGATCTGCATGCATCTCCACATTCTGCTGGACCAAATTCTCCATGGCATCCTCCATCCTTCCCATGGAAACCTCCATACACACACATGTGAGCACCACTTCATCAAAGAGCATCCTCCAGCTCATGTGCCACTCTGTTGAGGGCTTCCAACAGCCCTGTGTGATGTTCTCCCACCTTCTGCTGACTCTCCAGGATGAGTTGGAATGTGAATCCAGAGGCTTGTCATCTGATTCGGACCTCACAGGTGTCTCTTCCCCAGCAGTCCTCCAAGTGCCAGGGAACTCGGCTAAACCTGCTTCCTTCTGCTGTGGACACATCTCCGTGCAGTGACCACAAGATTGTGAACCTGAGCCTGCTCTAGATCTAGGTCCCACCGAGGTGTGTGTCTCTGTGCTTGGTGGAGGGTGTGGGTAAGCGCTGTGATGGGTCTTCCAGGCTGCTTATTTCCAGCTCTTCAATGAAGGAGGTGTCCTCTTGGCTGGAGTTGAGGACCTGGATGGAGCTGAGGGACTGGCCGGCTGAGAGAGTCAGTCGCTTGGCAGAGCTCCCTATGAACTAAAGTAGAGATACTTAATGCATGTCAGCAGAGTCAAAAACAGGAGAGAAAGCACTCACAGTTGTGTTGAGAGAAGGATGATGTGGTGCAGGATCCTCATGTGGGTGTTTGCCGCTGACCTCACCGCCATCCTCAACAATCAGCACGATGGCACGTTCCTCAAAGTGATTGAGGGGCCTAATGTCGGCTATCCCACCCCCAATCTAGGACCTCTCCCTGCTGCTGTGAGCCAGCTTCTCCTGCATGGAAACATATAGAGCGAGTGTGAGCAGGACACATGGCACTGCATGGAATGTTTGTGTGATGAGCGGAGACATGGACAGAGTGAGGACACGAGCTCCAGAGGATATGAGCCTGATGGAGATGTGAGGGTGTGTGTGAGAGTTAGTGGTGTTGTCCCTTGAGCTGTGAGATCTCTATGAATGTGTGATGAGTTTGTGAATGTGTGAGTGGAGAGTGATGAAGTGGTTGTCTTACCCCAGCAGAACAGATGAGGGCATTTACTCTCTTCCTGAACTGGAGGAACCGAAGTATCTTCTCTGTGCCCCATTGGCATTGACTGCTACTGCCACTGCCTCCCAGATTGGATTGGTGACTCTGGTGGATCTCCTGCGGCCAGAGCGGAGATGGAGGACATCGTGGCAGCCTTCCACTGCGTCCAGCAGGCGTCCCAGAGAGACGTCATTAAATTTGGGGGCTGCCGTCTTCTTTGCTTTCGGGGCCATCTGTCACTTGGAGCAGTCCTGGTCTGTAGACATGAAGTAGGTGCTATGGCGTGCTTTAAATACAGAGCGAGGAAGCACTGAGGGCACAGCATAGTGGGCACATCTAAGCTCACCTGCCAACACTTTGGTATGTTTCCCGTGAATGCATTATTAATGAGGTGGTATGAGCCAGTAAGGGGATGATATAGTGCAAAAACCTGCCATTACAGCCGACAGGTAAAACATCCTTATTCACGCCCGCTGCTGCACTTCATGCAATTCTGGGACAATCACGTCCGATGCCTTTTGTAAGTCATTCATGCAAGATTCAGGCCATGTATGTACTGGAAAGGCTTGCCAGAGCTGTTCTACTTCTCGAACATGTTTGACAATTTATCATTCAATCCTCCATCTTTTCACAAGCTCCTGCCTTGCAATGAGTTTACCATCTGCCCAGTTTACAATGTTAATTGACGACGTTAATACTGTGATGTAGGGGGTAAATTCATCTTCTGTGGGGCATCAATTGGACAAGAGTTGATTGAAGCCAATGCAAAGGGAAGTAAAGCAGGGTATTTAACATATACCCTAAATAACATATAGCCTGAGGAGGTGGTGGCATAGTGAGATAAAAATCTAGAATTAAAAGTTTAATGGTGACCATGAAACCAGTGTTGATTGTTGTAAAAACCCACCTAGTTCACTAGTGTCCTTAAGGGAAGGAAATCTGTCATCCTTATCTTCATGTGACACCAGACCCACAGCAAATGTGGCTGACTCTTAAATGCCCTCTGAAATGATCTAAAAAGCCATTGTATCAAACCCCTACAAAGCCTCAAATAAGGAATGAAACCTGGCGGACTGCCAAGTATCGACCTAGGCACCGGAAACAATGGCAATCTCAACCCTGTCGTCCCTTACTAACCCCCTTACTAACATCTGGGGGCTAGTGCCAAAATTGGGAGATCTATCTCACAGACTATCTCGAGCAACAGCCTGACAGAGTCATCCTCATGGAATCATACCTTACAGATAATGTCCAAGACTCCACCATCCCTGGGTATGTCCTTCCCCATTGGCAAGGCAGATCCAGCAGAGGTGATGGCACAGTAGTGTACAGTCAGGAGGGAGTTGCATCAGCTCTGGAGCCCATGAATTCTCATGCCATCAGGTCAAATATGGGCAGGGAAACCTCCTGTTGATTACCACATGCCGCCCTCTCTCAGCTGATGAATCAGTGCTCCTCCATGTTGAACATCACTTGGAGGAAGCACTGAGGGTGGCAAGGGTGCACAATGTACTCTGAGTGGGGGACTTCAATGTCCATCACCAAAAGCGGCTTAGTAACACCATTACTGACCAAGCTGGCCGAGTCCTAAATGACAGAGCTGTTAGACTGGGTCTGCGGCAGGTGGTGAGGGAACCAAAAAGAGGGAAAAATGTACTTGACCTCACCAAACTACCTGCCACAGATCAAGCATCCATGTCCAGATGCAGCAAGACCTGGACAATATCCAGGCTTGGGCTGACAAGTGGCAAGTAGCATTCGTGCCACACAAGTGCCAGGCAATGACCATCTCCAACAAGAGAGAATCTAACCATCATCCCTTGACATCCAATGGCATTACCATCACTGAATCCCCCACTATCAACATCCTGGGGGTTACCATTGACCAGAAATTGAACTGGACTAGCCATATAAATACTGTGGCTACAAGAGCAGGTCAAAGGCTAGGAATCCTGCATCAAGTAACTCATCTCCTGACTCTCCAAAGCCTGTCCACCATCTACAAGGCACAAGTCAGGAGTGTGATGGGATACACTCCACTTGCCTGGATGAGTGCAGCTCCAACAACACTCAAGAAGCTTGACACCATCCAAGACAAAGCAGCCTGCTTGATTGGCACCCCATCCACAAACACCCACTCCCTCCACCACTGATGCACAGTAGTAGCAGTGTGTACCATCTACAAGATACACGGTAGGAACTCACTAAGGCTCCTTCGACAGCACCTTCCAAATCTGCGAACACTGCCATCTAGTAGGACAAGAGCAGCAGGTAGATGGGAACACCACCACATGCAAGTTCCCCTCCAAGTCACTCACCATCCTGACTTGGAAATATATCGCCGTTCCTTCACTGTCGCTGAGTCAAAATCCTGGAACTCCCTCCCTAACAGCATTGTGATGTACCTACATCACATGGATTGCAGCGATTCAAGAAGGCAGCTCACCATCACATAGAAGCATAGAACCATAAACAAGCTGCCTGTTCTAATCCTACCTTCCAACTGCCAGTCTGTAGCCTTGCAGGTTACAGCATTTCAGGTCCAGATCCAGGCACCTTTTCAAGGGCTTTCAGGATGAGCAATAGACTTGCTCATATCTCAACGACAGAGAAAAACAATTCTAGAGATAACTATTGTTTTCTTACTGACACAAAAGGAAAATACTGCGGATAATGAAAATTTGAAATAAAAATAGAAAGTGGTGGAAAATCTCAGCCAGTCAGGCAGAATCTGTGGTGAGAGAAACAGTTAATGTTCAGGTCAATGACCTTGCATCAAAATTAGAATAAGTTACCAATACAATTACAGGTTTTAAGTGAGTACAGGGGAAGTCTTGTGGCACAGTAGGTAGCGTTCCTGCCTCTGGGTTTGAGACCCACCCCAGGACTTGATAGCTAAGGAAGGTGTGTTCACAATACAGCCAAACAGGTTGAGGACCAGCTGGTAAACCCTTCCAAGAGTCGCCAACACCATGAATTAAGAGCTGGAAAGATTCCTGGTCAGTTCATATGATGTGAAGAATGTTGGAGCCTCTATCATGACCATCTTGAGCTCCTGACTACAACATGTATGGAAAAGTGAATGTTGCCCCTGCCACTTGGACTTGCTGAGTGAATTGTAATATCATCACCACTGAGTGAGTACAAAGGTGGGGGGAGGAGGAAAAGACCAAAAGGGAAATTCTATGATAGGGTGGGAGGAAGGGGAGATTAAATGATAAAAGAGATGATGGCACTAGGCAAAACGAAATGGTAATGGACAAGCAAAGAAACTCAGGATACATTTGGAGGAGCACAAAATGACTTAGCAGCAAATGCTATCTGAAAAAAATGGAGCAGCAGCTTATGATCTGAAATTGTTGAGTGCAGATATCTAAAAGCTGTTTATTTTTTGATTCATTCATGGGATGTGGGCATTTATTACCCATCCCTAATTGTCCTTGTTCAGTGGGCATTTAAGAGTCAACCACATTGCCGTGGGTCTGGAGTCACATGTAGACCAGACCAGCTAAGGACAACAGATTTCCTTCCCTAAGGGCATTAGTGAATTAGACGGGTTTTTATGACAATCTTTACTTTTATTGAATTCAAATTTCACTATCTGCCATGGTTGGATTTGAGCCCAGGTCCCCAGGAATACTAGTCCAGTGACGACACCAAGATGGGGTGGTGTTCTTTGAGCTTAATTAAAACAGTGTAGGAGGCGAAGGTCAGAGAGGCTAGAGTGAGAGTGGAACAGAAGAAAGGACAAGCTTGTCATTTTAATTCTCTTACTAACCTTTGGTGAACATAAAGAAGTAACAACCTGAAAGAGGAAATGGAAATATTGAAGGCGCAATATTGTTGGGTGGATTTTTAGGGGCATGCAACCTGAAAGATATTGAATACTTGCATATCGTGGATGCAAAACACACAGATGTCAGTGTAACATGTTAAAGTTTGGCATGATTGTGAATGTGGGATATCTAATCCCAGTTTAAAGTTAGTTCCAAGTTTCAATACCAAACGCTGACAGCCATATTGAAATCTGAAGTTGCTGCTCAAACTGGAGCACTGTAAAAGTGACATGGGATTATCTTTAATTGGAAGTCACTTACTCAGCCACATTACACAAAGAAATAGGAACAACCAAGATTGTCTTGACACCAACTGAGAGGAAATGCTTGAGTTTTTTTTAATATGTAATAGAAATTTCCTGAATAAAATGTGTCCAAAAATGAAAAGTAAATGAACATAAGTCTTCTATTACTGAGCACTCTTGCAGAGCCAGCACCTGTCATCTGTGATGCATGTGGTTGTATAGGAACATTTCCACACATAGATACAGATACATCATGTATGAGAACATAAGAGTCTCACTTGGTTAAACCGAGAACACTATAAACATTTCCAAAGGCTCTCCGGATAATTCCTCATCCTACTACCATTTGAGGTGTGTCCAAATTTAGCGTATGACCCTCCAGTGATAGTAGTTCCACTATCAGAACTACAGAAATATGTCTTCTAAAATAATTAGAATCCATTCAAAATGCCAACATTTATTTTCAAAATGGACTAAACATTGGGGCCTGGATTCACAACAACAGAGAGGTTCCCTCTCACTGTGAGAATGGCAGGAGAGGCTGAAAATTGGAAGTCCGCTCCCGAACCCGGCGCCTACCATTTTTGTGGGGGTGGGGATAGGCCCGGATCAGGATTTATGCATGTATGTTTTGCCCATATAAATCAGCAGTTGCCTCTACTCATGTCTGAATCTAGTGAGCCAGGTATGTGAAATATGACATGCGTAGGTTTGAGTAGGTCTGAACTTTGTGGACCCTTTTGGAGAGGTGCAGTACCCTTTTGGAGAGGTGGGATACCCTTTTGCAGAGGTAGGGTACCCTTTTGCAAATGGTCCCAGAGCACATTTTGGGAGGTCAGATGCCCTTTGGGGGAGGTCAGGTTCCCCTTAGGAGAGGTAAGGTGCCCTTTGGGATTGTTAAAACTGGGGTGGGGATGGAAGCACAGTGTTCATGTTGCTGGGCTAGTAATCAGAAGCCTGATCTATTGCTCTGGAGACATGAGTTCAAACCCCACCATGACAGGTAGGAGAATTTCAATTCAATTAATTAGTAAATTAATTAATAAAATGCTAGTCTCATTAACAATGATCATGAAACCACCAGCTTGTTGTAAATACCCATCTGACTCACTAATGTCCTTCAGAGGAGGAACTCTGCAGTCTTTTCCCAGTCTGGCCTACATGAGGCTCCTGACCCATGTGAGAAGGATTCCCTCTGAAATGGCCTAGAAAGCCACTTGGTTATATCAAACCACCACAGAAAGAAGCACTGTGGGTGCCCCTGCACCAGGTAGACTGCAGCGGTTCAAAAATGCAGGACACCATGACCTTACCAACTGTAACTCAGTATGGACAAGAAATGTTGAGTTTGCCAGAGACTTGGAACAAATGAAAATAAATCTCAGTGGGACCATAGTAATGGATGGGCAATCAAACAGAATCAACAGCTAGGGAACGGTGTTAAACTAATAATTTAAGGGCACTAATAATTTAAGGTACAATCTTAAACTCATGACTGGAAAATAAAGGATGCAATCCTATACAGGAACATTTCTTTGATCCAGCACTCTACCAACCAGAATTCTCTATTAGATGGAATTCTGGGGTTAGATCTGTTTTTTGATTGGAGATGTCAAATTCCCAGGTAGTTGTTACTTGCAGCCTGCCCTCCCTCTAGTTTGAGTCTTACATTGCACCACGGCACCATGTGCTCTACGGCACCACGTGCTCTACACTCCCTCACTGCTGCACACTTAATTCGTGTGCCCCCATACCTCTCATGTGACCTCATCACCCATGTGACCACTCAGTGGCTTTCTAATTTGGGCAGAGATCATGCAATTGGCAACTGCCTATTAGAAGAATGGGACAGAACAGACAAAGAGACATTTCCCTTTTCACACTTTCATACCCTCTCACTTCTTGGAATGCGATTCTCTTTGATCCAACAGATGGGAGGGAACTGGAGATTCTCAGCATTTGACGGGCTGCTACAGAGTTTTTGGTAGGAGTGAGGCTGGGAGTCCTGTGATTTACCAGGTGCTGTACAGTGAGAACAAAATGTTTGACAGAACAGAGGGGAATATGCAGTTTGACAATCTAGTGGATTCCTGGCACCTCAGCACTAGGTATTGGAGGAGCCAGAGACTTTTGACAGAAGCTTGGTGGGTTGGGTCTGTTAATAATCGTTTCTACATTTGAAAAAGACCTCGACAGATATTGAAATATGCATTCCTTATCTGGGGAGAAATGAGGACCAAGGATGTCTCAGCCCTTACACTCAAAACTTGGGGACTCCCTACAGATATTCTGGAGTTGCCAAGTGCTCCCTGATGCTCTGCCAGTTCACTAATCCTGCAAGGTAACACAAAAGTGTCATGGTTCTGCCACTATACTCAGGCATGTAACCCTGAAAAAAAGTATAACACGGGCCCATCTGGCCTTCTTGCTTTCCTGATGCTGTTCATCTATTGTCACCTCCACCTTATCTTTCTTCCCTTTTACTCGGTGCTTCATTCGATACATCCACATGATTCTGGAGTCTTTGACGATTCACCCTGATTCCCTACAACTCTCCATTATCTGCCTTGCCTCAATGCTAAACAGTGGAATTCTCTCCCTAAACCTCCCCACCTCTCTACCCTGCTCTCCTCCATAAAGAATCTCCTTCAAACTATCTCATTGACCACATTTTTGGTTTAATAATAGTCCTATGAAGTGACTTGGGACATTTTAGCTCATTGAATTTGCTACAAGGGCAACCTCTTATTACTGGTGCAGGGAAAGAGATTTATTCATGAGACTTACCTTCAGATGCTCTTAAATAATACAGTAGAATGGGCTTCCAGGAAATAGGAACGAGTCTATGTGGTCGCTCTTCACAAGTCTGCTATTTCTCAGGACATGTCAGTCACTTAGCCAATCCTCCCAGAGTACCACACAAGTGGCAAAGCCACGCTGCCCAGGCACAAACTCCAGATGGGCAGTCAGCAGTATTCCCCTTCAGGAGTCGGCTGCCATGAGAGGAACAGCCAGCTGGCTGTCCAGATACAGATGTACAGGCCATGGAGAAACACCAGAAGAGGAGAAGTAAAGGCTGAGGAAGCAGAGTGAGGAAAGAGTAGGATAAATGGTGGTCACTGCTTGTAATAAGAAAACTATGCTCTTATTCCAATTTCATTGAGCTTCGAAGATAATGCAGAGACAAGAAGGGACATATGATGAACTGGGAGGGGTACTTGATTGAAGAATGTGTCACTGATGTAAAGGTGGATATGAGTGAGTTCCAGCAGGATTGGTAAAGTGAAAGTAGCAAAGAGAGGGGAAAACCTCATTCCCAGATCTGATTCCCATTGCAGCTGAAACTGACCTCGACTGACAATCCCCCTGAAGTCCTCGACGGACAATCCTCCGAATGCCCTCGACTGACAATCCCCGATGTCCCAAACTGACAATCCTCCTGATGCCCCTCGATGGACAATCCTCCTGATGCCCTCGACGAACAATCCTCCGGATGCCCTCGATGGACAATCCTCCTGATGTCCTCAACTGACAATCCTCCTGATGCCCTCGACGGACAATCCTCCTGATGCCCTCGACGGACAATCCTCCTGATGCCCTCGATGGACAATCCTCCTGATGTTCTCAACTGACAATCCTCCTGATGTTCTCAACTGACAATCCTCCTGATGCTCTCGATGAACAATCCTCCTGATGCCCTCGACGGACAATCCTCCTGATGTTCTTGACTGACAATCCTCCTGATATTCTCAACTGACAATCCTCCTGATGCCCTTGACGGACAATCCCCATGATGTCCTCGACTGTCAATCCTCCTGATGCCCTCGACAGACAATCCTCCTGATGTTCTTGACTGACAATCCTCTTAATGCCCTTGACGGACAATCCCCATGATGTCCTCGACTGTCAATCCTCCTGATGCCCTCGACAGACAATCCTCCTGATGTTCTTGACTGACAATCCTCCTGATGCCCCCGACGGACAATCCCCTGATGTCCTCAACTGTCAATCTTCCTGATGTTCTTGACTGACAATCCTCCCGATGTCCCTGACTGACAATCCTCCCTATGTCCTCAACTGTCAATCCTCCTGATGTCCTCGAATGACAATCCACCCAATGTCCCCGACTGACAATCCTCCCTATGTCCTCGATTTACAATCTTCCTGATGTTCTCGACTGAGAATCCTTCTGATGTCCTTGTCTGACAATTTTCCTGACATTATCGATTGACAATCATCCTGATGTTCTCAACTGACAATCCTCCTGATGTCCCCGACTGACAATCCTCCCTGTGTGCTCGACTGACGATCTTCATGATGTTCTCGACTGACAATCCTTCTGACGTCCTCGACTGACGATCCTCCTGATATTCTCGACTGACGATCCTCCTGATATTCTCGACTGACGATCCTCCTGATAGTCTCAACTGACGATCTTCCTCATGCCCTGACTGACAGTCCTCTCTATGTCCCTGATTGACAATCCTCCTGATGTTCTCAACTGACAATCTTCCTGATGTTCTCGACTGACAATCCTTCTGATGTCCTCGACTGACGATCTTCCTGACGTTCTCGATTGACAATCATCCTGATGTTCTCAATTGACAATCTTCCTGATGTCCCCAACTGACAATCCTCCCTATGTCCTCGACTGACAATCTTCATGATGTTCTTGACTGACAATCCTTCTGATGTCCTCGACTGACAATCCTCCTGATATTCTCGACTGACAATCTTCATGATGTTCTCGACTGACAATCCTTCTGATGTCCTTGACTGACGATCTTCCTGACTTTCTCGATTGACAATCATCCTTATGTTCTCAATTGACAATCCTCCTGATGTTCTCGCCTGACAATCCTCCTGATGTTCTCGCCTGACAATCCTCCTGATGTTCTCAACTGATGATCCTCCTGGTGTTCTAGACTATCTTCCAGATGTTCTTGACTGACAATCCTCCCTATGTCCTCAACTGAAAGTCTTCCTGATGTTCTCGACTGACAATCCTTCTGATGCCCTCGACTGATCATCCCCCGATGTCCCCGACTGACAATCCTCCCTATGTCCTCAACTGACAATCTTCCTGATGTTCTCGACTGACAATCGTTCTGATGTCCTCAACTGATGATCTTCCTGATGTTCTTGACTGACAATCCTCCTGATGTCCCTGACTGACAATCCTCCCTATGTCCTCGACTGACAATCCTCCCTATGTCCTCAACTGACAATCTTCCTGATGTTCTCGACTGACAATCGTTCTGATGTCCTCAACTGATGATCTTCCTGATGTTCCTGACTGACAATCCTCCTGATGTCCCTGACTGACAATCCTCCCTATGTCCTCGACTGTCAATCCTCCCTATGTCCTCGACTGATAATCTTCCTGACGTCCTCAACTGACAATCTTCCTGATGTTCTCGACTGACGATCCCCCTGATGTTCTCGACTGACGATCCTCCTGATGTTCTCGACTTACAATCCTCCCTATGTCCTCGACTGATAATCTTCCTGATGTCCTCGACTGATAATCTTCCTGATATTCTCGACTGACAATCTTCCTGATGTCCTTGACTGACAATGCTCCCTATGTCCCTGAATGACAATCCTCCTGATTTCCTCGACTGACAATCCTGCTGATGTTCTCAACTGACAATCTTCCTGATGCACTCTTCTGCATCTAATGTCATTGTGTCCACTGCCCAGGGTGTTTTATGTTCAGAATAGTGAATTAAAACACTCAGTGGGAGCACACCAATCATTAAGCTGCTTCAGCTTACAGACTGCAAGTGAACACAGAGGGTAAAAGTCAAAACAGGTTCTGCTTACTGCACTCCTCAGAAGCATGAGAAAATTAATGTGAAAATTAATAACAGAGGCAGTGGAACAGTGGTATTGTTGCTGGAATAGTATTCCAGAGACCCAGGGTAATGCTCTGGGGAACAAAAATAAAAATAAAAATACCTGGAACAACTCAGCAGGTCTCGCAGCATCTGCGGAGAGGGATACAGTTAATGTTTCGAGTCTGTATGACTCTTCAACAGAACTGTTCTGTTGAAGAGTCATATGGACTCGAAACGTTAACTGTGTTCCTCTCCGCAGATGCTGCCAGACCTGCTGAGTTTTTCCAGGTACTTTTATTTTTGTTTTGGATTTCCAGCATCTGCAGTTTTTTGCTTTTATCTTAATGCTCTGGGGACCTGTGTTCGAATCCCACCACTGCAGATGGTGGAATTTGAATTCTATAAAAATCTGGAATTAAAAGTCTGATGTTGGCCATGAAACCATTGTCAATTGTTGTAAAAACCCATCTGGTTTACTCATGCCCTTTAGGGAAGGAAACCTGCCGCCCTTACCTGGTCTGGCCTACATGTGACTCTAGACCCACAGCAACGTAGTTGGCTCTGAAATGCCCTCTGAAATGGCCTAGCAAGCTGCTCAGCTGTAGCAGAAGAAATCTAACAACTCAAGGCTGGGCATCCATGAGGTGCTGTGGGCCATCAGCAGCATCAGAATTCTGCTCGAACACAATCTGTAACCTTATGGCCCAGCATATCCCCCACTCCCATTACCATCAAGCCAGGGGATCAACCCTGGTTCAATGAAGAGTACAGGAGGGCATGCCAGGAGCAGCACCAGGCATACCTAAAAATGAGATGTCAACCTGGTGAAGCTACAACACAGGACCACTTGTGATTCCGCAACCGACGGATCAGATCTAAGCTCTGCAGCCCTGCCACATCCAATTCTGAATGGTGGTGGTCAGTTAAACAACTCACTGGAGGAGGAGGCTCCACAAATATCTCCATCCTCAATGATGAAGGAGCCCAGCACATCAGTGTAAAAGATAAAGCTGAAGCATTTGTTACAATCTTCAGCCAGAAGTGCCAAGTGAATGATCCATCTCGGTCTCCTCCGGAGGTCCTCAGTATCATAGATGCCAGTCTTCAGCCAATTCGATTCACTCCACGTGATAGCAAGAAATGACTGAAGGCACTGGATACTGCAAAGGCTTTGGGCCCTTTCAATATTCCGGCAATAGTACTGAAGACATGTGCTCCAGAGCTTGCTGCGCCCCTAGCCAAGCTGTTCCAGTACAGCTACAAAACTGGCATCTATCCAGCTATATGGAAAATTGCCCAGATATGTCCTGTACACAAAAAGCAGGACAAATGTAACCTGGTCAATTACTGCCCTATCAGTCTACTCTCCATCATCAGTAAAGTAATGAAAGGGGTCATCAACAGTGCTATCAAGCAGCACTTGCTTCACATTAACCTGCTCACTGATGCCCAGTTTGAGTCCTGCTAAGGTCACTCAGCTCCTGACCTCACTACAGCCTTGGTTCAAACATGGACAAAAGAGCTGAACTCCCGAGGTGAGGTGAGAGTGACTGACGAAGTGTGGCATCAAGGAGCCCTAGCAAAACTGGAGTCAGTGGAAATCAGGGGGTAAACTCTCCGCTGGTTGGAGTCATACCTAGCACAAAGGAAGATGGTTGTGGCTGTTGAAGGTCAATCATCTCAGCCCCAGGACATCGCTGCAAGAGTTCCTCAGGGAACCAACCAGGCCCAACCATCTTCAGCTGCTTCATCAATGACCTTCTTTCCATCATAAGGTCAGAGGTGGGGATGTTCGCTGATGATTGCACAATGTTCAGCACCATTCACGGATCCTCAGATAGTGAAGCAGTCCATATCCAAATGTAGCAAAACCTGGACAATATCCAGGCTTGGGCTGACAAGTAGCAAGTAACATTTGCGCCACACAAATTCCAGGCAATGACCATCCCCAACAAGAGAGATTCTAACCATTACTCTCTGACATTCAATGGCATTCCCATCACTGAATCCCTCACTATCAGCATCCTGGGGGTTACCATTAAACAGAAGCTGAACTGGACTAGCCATATAAATACTGTGGCTACAAGAGCAGGTCAGAGGCTAGGAATCCTGCGATGAGTAACTCACCTCCTGATTCCCCAAAGTCTGTCCACCATCTACAAGGCACAAGTCAGGAGTGTGATGGAATATTCTCCACTTGCCTGGATGAGTGCAGCTCCCACAACACTGAAGAAGCTGGACACCGTCCAGGACAAAGCAGCCTGCTTGATTGGAACTAGATCAACAAATATTCACTCCCTCCACCACGAAGCGCAGTTGCAGCAGTGTATACCATCTACAAGATGCACTGCAGGAATTCACCAAGGCTCCTTCGACAGCACCTTCCAAACTCACAATCACTACCATCTAGAAGAACAAGGGTTGCAGATAGATGGGAACACCACCACCTGAACGTTCCCATCCAAGTCACTCACCATCCTGAGATGGAAATATATCGCCGTCCCTTCACTGTTGCTGAGTCAAAATCCTGGAACTCCCTCCCTAACAGCACTGTGGGTGTACCTACACCACGTGAACTACAGCGGTTCAAGTTGGCAGCTCAACACCGCCTTCTCAGGGCAACTAGGGGTGGGCAATAAATGCTGGCCCAGCCCGCGAAGCCCACATCCCATGAATGAATTAAAAAAACACACATGCCCATCACCTTCCATGTCCTGATTTGCTTGTTCTTGGCAGACACTTCTTTTCAGATTACTTGTACCTGCTTCCAAAACTGGTAGAAGCGACATATTGGCCTTGAAACATTAACTCTGCTTCTCTCTCCACAGATGCTGCCAGACCTGCTGAGCTTTTTCCAGCACTTTCCATTTTTAGTTCAGATTTCCAGCATCCGCAGTGTGTTGCTTTTATTTTGCCAGGGGTAACTCCCCCGGTCTCCCTCAAAACACCGTAATGCCACGGGATCTTCTTCATTCTCCTGAGGGGAGGGTCCTGGTTTAACATCTCAGCTCAAAGGCAACACATCTGACAGTGTAGCCCCCCTCAGTGCTGCACTGGAGTGTCAGCCTTGACTTTTGTGTTCAAGTCCTGGACTGGATTTTCACCCCATAACCTTATGATTGAGCTGAAACACTTGGAGGGGATTAGAAGGAGTTAAACGCACCAACAGAAATTGCAGGTTAATGCAATAATTTCATTTATTTGCATGGAATGAAAATTAGGTGGATTATATCAGGGACAGATTATGTCCAGATGGTGGGGATGACAATGGACCTTCGGAGCAGAAGGAATTTCTTTCTGTTTACAGTGAAAGGACTTGTTGACGGGGCACCCAGACAGACCAGTGAGCTTTTTTTATTAGGTCATGGGATGTGGGCGTCCCTGGCTAGGCCAGCCTTTATTGCCCATCCCTAATTGCCCTTGTTCAGAGGGCATTTAAGAGTCAACCACATTGCTGTGGGTCTGGAGTCACGTGTAGGCCAGACCGGGTAAGGTCAGCAGATTTCCTTCCCTAAAGGACATTCGTGAACCAGATGGGGTTTTACAACAGTCGACAATGGTCATCATTAGATTTTTAATTCCAGATTTTTTTAAATTTATTCAAATTCCACTGTCTGCAGTGGTGGGATTCGAACCCCAGTTCCCAGAGCAAAGTGCCAGTCTTTTGAGGATCATGGCTAGAGAGAAATGTGTTGAATAAAGACAAAACACTGCAGATGCTGGAAATCTGAAACAAAAACAGAAAATGCGGGAAAACTCAGCAGGTTTGACAGCATCTGTGGAGGGAGGAGTCTGAAGAAGAGTCATACAGACTTGAAACGTTAACTCTGTCTTTCTCTCCACAGATGCTGTCAGACCTGTTGAGTTTTCCAGCATTTTGTGGTTGTTTTTTGTTGTTGTTGTAGAAATGTGTTGAATGCTGTGTGAAAGCTGATGATTTAGAAATTGGACTCGGTAAGACATGGGCTTTGTTGGATATTTTGACTTGCTTTATTGTTTGGACGCAGTGAGGAAAACTGGAGTTTTGCTGGGCAGCTGGAAAAGGGATAAGTGATACATGGTTGGAGAAGACCTTCAGGCACTTTGTGCTTTCTTATATCCTTGAGTCAATATTAATACACTTAAAATTGTTGCTCATAATTCCAAAAAAGGGTGGAAGGCCATTTTATATAACATTTCTGCATAAAATTACTCAAATGTAGTTTAATGAAATTCAGCCAGGCAAAAAGTGAAGGGGTGTTTTTTAAAAATAAAATTGTTTCAATGCAAAGACATAGCCACTTTTATCCTGTTTGCTTCGTAGTTGGGGCGGACCCATGATGTGGCGCTTAGGTCACAAATCAAACAGCTAGCAGAGTGGGAAATTTCTAGAACTGGAATGCTGAGCAATAAATAACCCAATCCACCTGGACTGCGACAGAAATATTCTGATGAACAAGGTCAGAATGAACTTTGTGCATTCTATGCTTTGATTGAGCGCAAGTACATGAGACAAAGGCCCATTTATCAGCTCACGCCCAGTTAGTGGCATTTATGCTTATCTGATGATGCACACAATGTAACGTGATCTGAGTAAATGTATTATTTGAAGCTGTTATACACCTTCACCCTAATCATTTGAAAGTATATTCTAAGACCGAACAAAGAAAGCCCCTGACATGGAAAGCACACCATTGAAGTCAACACCTGAACACTCTCAGGGTGGGATTGTCCAGATTTGTACGAAGTGCGGTAGTGGGCAGGAAAAAGAACGTTTTACCCACCAGCCACAATGGTGGCTCCTCACGCCGTATCATCTCAATCCCGCCTCATTAATCATGCATTCCCGGGAAACACGCCATTATCTCACAGCTTCATCACCCCAAGCACTATATTTAAAATGTACCCGCATGCACATCTCTCAGTGCTTCCAGCCAAGGCCTGCTGTCCAAAAGGCTCCCTGATTCAGCGGCGTGTCCCTGGAATGCTCTCTGCACACCATGGAGGCCATGATGTCCTCTACCCCCGCTCTGGCCACAGGATGGGTAGAAATGTCACCAATCCAGCATGGGAGGCGATGGCGGTGGTCAGTGCCAACACCCTGCAAAAGAGGACAGGCACCCAGCGCCGCAAGAGGATGAATGATCGCCTCTGTTCCGCCAGGGTAAGTCACTATTCTCCTTATTCTCAACTCACACACTCACAAACCCATCACACATCCACAGGGCCCTCACTCACCTTCATTGGTCTCATCCCATCCATGGAATCACTCACCACCCACACATGCCGGGCACACTTATCACCTGGCCTGGCAGGCATCCTGCTTACACTCTCTCCATCTCTATTCATGCAGAACAAGCTGGCACACAACAACAGGGAGAGGTCACAGACCAGTGGAGGAATGCCTGAAATCAAAGCCCTCATGGACTTTGAAAACAGAGCTATCCAGCTGGCTGGTGACAATATGGACAGTCCCTGTGCTGATGGTGAGGTCAGCGGTGCTCTACCAAGTGAGGATCCAGCAGTGAGACATCCATCAGACAACCACGCTGTGAATGATGTGTCCTGTTTCACAGGCCACAGCCATGCACTAATTATCTCCCCTTGTTTTCGCGGGCACATCTGGGAAACAGCCGAGGGAGAACACGACCCAAGGCCTCGACACAAGCCCCGAAGACAGCTCAGAAGAGGAGTCCACTGAAAACCTATTACAAGGCACACTCACATCCTCCACCAGCGCAGAGACACACACCTTGGTGGGACTTACTTTTAGAGTAGACTTGGGGTCACAATCTGGTGAGCATACCACAAGGACTTCCCAGGTTTCCGACAATTGGCAGACTGCTGGAGGCCAGTATTCTGCTGAGACTGAGTCAGATGACAAGCCTTTGAACTCGGTCATGTCACAGTTGCTGGAGCTACAAAGGCAAGCTAGGGGCCCTCAGGCACCCATAGGGAGGAGGATCAGCACACTCCAGGGCCATCCACCCAGACAACTCTGAGATTGACCAGTCCATTCGACTCCCCTCTTCCTGACACCCCAGCAGCTCCAGCTCCACAGGCCGAGGAGGATGCCACTACCACACAGCAGGACCCTGAAAGCAGAACTGGGCCCTCCAGGTCTCAGCCCTCCAGAGGACGCCCATCAAGGTCATCACAGACAGGGCGTAGCAATCAGCAGGTTGCCTATAGGAGTGTGGGGACAGGCAGTAGATCCAGTCTCCCCTCTGACACACCCCATAGGTTGCAGAGACAGACACTAGATCCAGTCTCCCCTCTGACACATCCTTTGGGGCTTCCTAAAATCAGCAAGTTCCATAGTCCAGCACAGACACGGTGCCCAGGGCCTGAATTTTTATGTTAGCGGGCGGGCGCCATTGGTGGGCCTGGGATTGTCTGGGGAACAGACCGCCAACTGTGATTGGCCCCCGCCCGCAATTTCAGGCTGGCTGGCCAATTAGCGGCCAGTCTGCGTGGAGCACACACTGAGGAGCTCAACGCTGCTGGGGTGGGGGCAGGGACAGAGTGGGCACTGATGTCCATGCGGGTGCAGACCAGCGCTGAGAGAAAGCTCCCTGAAGGCAGAGAGCTGGCCTCAAACAGCAAAAATATAGGTTTCAGAAGCTGAAAGAAAGGGTGCACGCGTCATTAAATCACCTGAAAATTTAGCTCCTGGAAATGTTGTCCACAGGAATTATATATTACTTCATCATGGAAACTTCATCCTGCCTGTGGGTGAGGTTTCATAAACAAGTGTAAAGGCTCCTGGCTGATTCATATGGAAGGTCGGATGGAGCATGGAAAATCAAACTCAATTGCTCTGTTAATGGGCTTATTGCCTCTTAATTGTCAGCGGGTGTGCTTCCAACTTTTGTGCGTGCCCACTGCCCGAAATAGCTGCACGATTTCATATCCGATCAGGTCGGATGCACTCCACCACCCCCACCCCCCCACCCCCACTTCAGTGTAAAATTCTGCCCCAGGTGCCTGGTTTTGACTCACTCTACCTGCTGTATAATTCACTGTGTTATCTCTTTCTGTCTTTGACTTTGATTGGTAATATTGACGTCAACTCGTGTTCCTCAATTCTCACTCCTGAGATTGAGGATGAGCATATCTGGGCCCTCCTGCTCATTGGGACTGAATTATCTCTCCTTCATCCAGTCGAGATCTTCTTGGAGATCTTTGGTGTAATAAAGAGGTCAAGGGGGAGGCTGAGCCATGTCAGGGTGGTCAGTACTCACAGCCTCCACCCGAGGGCTGCCCTACAGCGCCGGAAACAGATGAATGACCTCAACTGCGCCACCACCTCACTGAATTGTAGAGGAGACTTCAGACTTACAGAATATGAGTAGCTATATCAATGTTCCCCTCTTTTGCTCAATGAAACTTTCCAATCCCTTTATGAAAATAAGTACCTTTAACATCAGCGTGGTATTGGAAACAGACACCACTCTGGTATCTATAGAACACTGAAAGCCTCATGGTGCCAGTAGGTTTCTTGGTCTTGTTTGATTGATCTAATCTCAGTGGTGAGGGTGCCAACTGTGTGGCCCAAGCATACACAAATTACTCAATGTGATAAGGTGATGCCTCATAGTCCCACTGCACCTCAACTTCCCTCCATGTGCCCCTTCTCCTCAAGGAGTCAGGCAGGGGCCCTCAGGCACCTAAAGGGAGGAAGAGCCACTAATGCTTTCCCCTAGGATCTCCCCTCAGGACTCTCTGAGGATGTCCAGCCCTTCTGAATCCCCCTTGCCTATGACCTCTTCAGCCTCATCCTCTGACTGCAGAGGAAGCAGCTGCCCCAAAGCAGGACAGCCAAAATAAACCGGAGTCCTCCAGGCCTTGGGTCTCCAGAGGATGGCCGCAAAGGTCATCCAAGACAAGAGGGCAAACTGGTCAGCAAGCTGCCTCCACCCCTGCTGTGGATGTCAGGTGGCTCCTAGGAGAAGTGGTAGGGAAGGACAGATTAAGAAATTTGATCTCACATGTGATTGTAAGGGTGCAGTATGATGATTAATGTTATGACACTTTTGCAAATATAGTCCACTTGCACTTTAATGAGGTCTGATGTGATTTATTTGTGATTCACAGTCATTAAGCCTGTGCCCCACCCACCCCAATCCCATCTTCAGGCTGAGTCTATGTCCCCTGGAATCAGGTATGTACGGGAAGGAGTTTTGCAAGAAGCCTTCCACATGCACACTGAGCCTTTGCACTTCACACATTATTGTTGAAATGTCTGAGCATTGTCAGTACTAAATGCTGGGGTCCCCCTTCAGTTGTCCAGTTGAGCTGACCTGCCACTCCACCCACTCCCGATGACCCACCCCCCCATGCAGCATCTCGGCATCTCCAGCTCGAGGGTCTGGAAAGTTGCAAGCGACCATGATGTATCTGAAATCTCAGAGTCCAACACCATCCAATGTCCTCCTGTAACCTATACTCTCCCTCCTGTGATAACCACTGACAGTCCATGTGGGACCTTTGACCTCTCCAGTCACCTAAAACCCTCCCAATCACCCTCTGTCCTATGCAGGTGAAGGTCCAAGCAACCCAACCCTGGGGAAATATACAAAACACCCTCACCATGCCGAACTCCATAATCCAGTTTCACTTTGTGACCCCTCCAACAATGCCCAGTTTCACACCACACCCCATATTCCCGCTTACACCTGCACACCATCCCCCACATTCCCACTTACACCTGTACAACATGCCCCACATTCCCACTTACACCTGTACGCCACCCCACATTCCTGCTCACACATATACACCATCCGCCACATCCCTGCTTACACCTGTACACCATCCCTCACATTCTTACTTACACCTGTACAACATGCCCCACAGTCCCACTTACACCTGTACACCATCCCCCACATTCCCACTTGCACCTGTACACCAGCCCCCACTTTCTTGCTTATACCTGTACACCACCCGCCACATTCCAATTTACACCTGTACGCCATCACCCACATTCCTACTTACACCTGTACACCAAACCACATTCCTGCTCACACATATACACCATCCCTCACATTCTTGCTTTCACCTGTACACCATCTCCCACATTCCCAATTACACCTGTACACCATCCCCAACATTCCCACTTACACCTGGACAGATTCCCCCACATTCCTGCTTACACCTACACACCACCCCCAACATTCCCACTTACACCTACACACCATCCCCCACATTCCCATTTACACCTGTACACCATCCCCCACATTCTTGCTTACACCTGTACCCCATCCCGCACATTCTCATTTCCACCTGTACACCATCCCCCACTTTCCTGCTTACAACTGTACACCACAAGCCACTTTCCTGCTTTCACCTGTACACCAACCCCAACATTCCCACTTGTACCTGGACACCATCACCCATATTCCTGCTTACACCTGTACACCAACCCCAACGTTCCCACTTATACCTGTACACCATCCCCCACATTCTTGCTTACACTTGAAACCATCCCCCACATTCCCACTTACAGCTGTACACTATCCCCCACATTCCCATTACACCTCTGCACCATCCCCCATATTCCTGCTTAACATCTGTATACCATCCCCCACATTACCACTTACACCCGTACACCATTTCCCACATTCCCATTTGCACCTGTTCACCACCCCCCACTTTCTTGCTTACACCTGTACACCAACACCCACATTCCTGGTAACACCTATACACCGTCCCCCACATTCCCACTAACACCTGTACACCATCCCCCACTTTCCTGCTTACACCTGGACACCATCCCCCGCATTCCCACTTACACCTGTGCAGGATACCCCACGTTCCCACTTACACATCTACATCATCCAGCACATTGTCACTTAGACTTGTACACCCCCCAACATTTCCACTAACACCTGTACACTACCCCACACATTCCTGCTTACATCTGTACACCATCACACACATTCTTGCTTACACCTGTACACCATTTCCCACATTCACACTTCCACCTGTACACCACACCCCACATTTTTGCTTACACCTCTACACCATCCCTTACATTGTCACTTACACCTGTACACAATCCACCACATTCACATTTACATATGCACACCAACCCCCACATTCCTGATTACACATGTACACCAACCCCCACATTCCCATTTACACCTGTACACCAACCCTCACATTCACGCTCACACCTGCACACCAACCACCACATTCATGCTTACACATGTACACCACCCGCAACATTCCAGCTTACACCTCTACACCATCCCCCACATTGCCACCTGCACCTGTACACCATTCCCCACAATCCCGCTTACACCTGTACACAATCCCCCACATTTCCACTGACAACTGTACACCACTTCCCACATTCCCACTTACACCTGTACGCCATCCCCCAAATTCAGTCTTTCACCTGTACACCACACCAACATTCCTGCTTACACATGTACACCATCCACCACATTCCCAATTACACTTGTACAGCATCGCTCACATTGCTACTTACACCTGTACACCATTCCCCACATTACTGCTTAACACCCGTAAACCAACCTCCACTTTCCCACTTACACCTGGACACCATTCCCCCACATTCCCACTTACACCTGTGCACGACCCCCATGATCCCACTTACACCTGTACACCATCCACCACATTACCACTTAGACCTGTACACCATCCCCCACATTCTTGCTTAACATCTGTATCCCATCCCCCACATTGTCACATACACCCATACACCATTTCCCACATTCCTATTTGCACCTGCACACCACCCCCCACTTTCTTTCTTACACCTGTACACCAACACCCACATTCCTGGTGACACCTATACACCATCTCCCACATTCCCACTAACACCTGTACGCCATCCCCCACTTTCCCACCCAGGACACCATCACCCACATTCTCAATTACACATGTATACCATCTCTTACAATGCCACTTACACCTGTACACCAACCCCCACATTCCTGCTTACACCTGTACATCATGCCCAACATTCCTGCTTACACCTGTACACCATCCCTTACATTGCCATTTACACCTGTATACCATCCCCCACATTACTGCTTATACCTGTACATCATGCCCAACATTCCTGCTTACACCTGTACACCATCCCTTACATTGCCATTTACACCTGTACACAATCCACCACATTCCCACTTACACATGTAAACCACATCCCAGATTCCCACTTGCACCTGTACACCAACCCCACATTCCCGCTTACAGCTGTACACCAACCCTCACAGTGCTACTTGCACCTGTACACCATCCCCACATTCCCACTTACACCTGTACACCAACCCTCACAGTGCTACTTGCACCTGTACACCATCACCCACATTTCTGCATAACACCTGTAAACCATCCCCCACGTTCCCACTTACACCTCTACACCATCTACCACATTGCCACTTAGACCTGTACGCCATCCCCCACATTTCCACTAAAACTTGTACACCCCCCCCACATATTGCTGCTTACACCTGTACACCATCACACACGTTCATGCTTACACATGTACACCACCCGCAACATTCCAGCTTACACCTCTACACCATCCCCCACATTGCCACCTGCACCTGTACAACATTCCCCACAATCCCGCTTACACCTGTACACAATCCCCCACATTTCCACTGACAACTGTACACCACTTCCCACATTCCCACTTACACCTGTACGCCATCCCCCAATTTCAGTCTTACACCTGTACACCACACCAACATTCCTGCTTACACATGTACACTATCCACCACATTCCAAATTACACTTGTACAGCATCGCTCACATTGCTACTTACACCTGTACACCATTCCCCACATTACTGCTTAACACCCGTAAACCAACCTCCACTTTCCCACTTACACCTGGATACCATCCCACACATTCCCACTTACACCTGTGCACGACCCCCATGATCCCACTTACACCTGTACACCATCCACCACATTGCCACTTAGACCTGTACACCATCCCCCACATTCTTGCTTAACATCTGTATCCCATCCCCCACATTGTCACATACACCCATACACCATTTCCCACATTCCTATTTGCACCTGCACACCACCCCCCACTTTCTTTCTTACACCTGTACACCAACACCCACATTCCTGGTGACACCTATACACCATCTCCCACATTCCCACTAACACCTGTACGCCATCCCCCACTTTCCCACCCAGGACACCATCACCCACATTCTCAATTACACATGTACACCATCTCTTACAATGCCACTTACACCTGTACACCATCCCCACAATACCGCTTACACCTGTACACCAACCCCCACATTCCTGCTTACACCTGTACACCATCCCTTACATTGCCATTTACACCTGTATACCATCCCCCACATTACTGCTTATACCTGTACATCATGCCCAACATTCCTGCTTACACCTGTACACCATCCCTTACATTGTCATTTACACCTGTACACAATCCACCACATTCCCACTTACACATGTAAACCACATCCCAGATTCCCACTTGCACCTGTACACCAACCCCACATTCCCGCTTACAGCTGTACACCATCCCTCACATTCACGCTTAACCTTTGCTCCACCCCTCGCATTCCCACTTACACCTGTACATCCTCCCTTACATTCCCACTTACACCTGTACACCATCCCCCACATTCCTGATTACACCTGTACACTTCACCCCACATTCCCACTTACACCTGTACACCAGCCCCCACATTCCTGCTTACACCTGTACACCATCGCCCACATTCCCACTGAGACCTGTACACAATCCCCCACATTTCCACTAACAACAGTAAACCACCTACCACATTCCCACTTACACCTGTACACCATCCCTCACATTCACGATTAACCTTTGCTCCACCCCTCACATTCCCACTTACACCTGTACACCCTCCCTTACATTCCCACTTACACCTGTACACCATCCTCCACATTCCTGCTTACACCTGTTCACCATCCCCCATATTCCAACTTACACCTGTAAACCATCCCCCACATTGCCACTTAGATCTGTGCATGATCCCCCACATTCCCACTTACACCTGTACACCACCCCCTCTTTCCTGCTTACACCTGTACACCATCCACCACATTCCCACTGAGACCTGTACACAATCCCCCACATTTCCACTAACAACAGTACACCACCTACCACATTCCCACTTACACCTGTACACCATCCCCCACATTCAGTCTTACACCTGTACACCACATCCATATTCCTGCTTACACCTGTGCACAACCCCCACGATCCCACTTACACCTGTACACCATCCCCCACATTCCTGATTAAACCTGTACACCATCCCCCACATTCCCACTTGCACCAGTGCATGACCCTCACGATCCCACCTACACCAGTACAACAACCCAACATTCCTGCTTACACCTGTACACCATCCACCACATTGCCACTTAGACCTGTACACGACCACACACATTCCTGCTTACACCTGTACACCATCCCCCACATTCTCACTTGCACCTGTACAACATCCCCCACATTCCTGCTTACACCTGTACACCATCCCCCCCATTCCCACTTGCACCTGTACATCCCCCACATTCCTGCCTACACCTGTAAACCATCCCCCACATTCCCATTTACACATGCACACCAAACACCACATTCCTGATTACACATGTACACCATCCCCCACATTCCCACTTACACCTGTACACCATCCCCCACATTCACGCTTACACCTGCACACCAACCTCCACATTCCTGCTTACACATGTACACCACCCGCAACATTCCAGCTTACACCTCTACACCATCCCCCACATTGCCACCTGCACCTGTACACCATTCACCACAATCCCGCTTACACCTGTACACCATCACCCACATTCCCACTTGCACCTGTACAACATCCCCCACATTCACACTTACACCTGTAAAACATCCCCCACATTCCTGTTACACCTGTGCACTACCACCCACATTCTCACTTACACATGTAAACCACCCTCCACAATGTCACTTACACCTGTACGCGATCCCACACATTCCCACTTACACCTGTGCACGACCCCCATGATCCCACTTACACCTGTACACCATCCACCACATTGCCACTTAGACCTGTACACCATCCCCCACATTCTTGCTTAACATCTGTATCCCATCCCCCACATTGTCACATACACCCATACACCATTTCCCACATTCCTATTTGCACCTGCACACCACCCCCCACTTTCTTTCTTACACCTGTACACCAACACCCACATTCCTGGTGACACCTCTACACCATCCCCCACATTGCCACCTGCACCTGTACACCATTCCCCACAATCCCGCTTACACCTGTACACAATCCCCCACATTTCCACTGACAACTGTACACCACTTCCCACATTCCCACTTACACCTGTACGCCATCCCCCAATTTCAGTCTTACACCTGTACACCACACCAACATTCCTGCTTACACATGTACACTATCCACCACATTCCAAATTACACTTGTACAGCATCGCTCACATTGCTACTTACACCTGTACACCATTCCCCACATTACTGCTTAACACCCGTAAACCAATCTCCACTTTCCCACTTACACCTGGATACCATCCCACACATTCCCACTTACACCTGTGCACGACCCCCATGATCCCACTTACATCTGTACACCATCCACCACATTGCCACTTAGACCTGTACACCATCCCCCACATTCTTGCTTAACATCTGTATCCCATCCCCCACATTGTCACATACACCCATACACCATTTCCCACATTCCTATTTGCACCTGCACACCACCCCCTACTTTCTTTCTTACACCTGTACACCAACACCCACATTCCTGGTGACACCTATACACCATCTCCCACATTCCCACTAACACCTGAACGCCATCCCCCACTTTCCCACCCAGGACACCATCACTCACATTCTCAATTACACATGTACACCATCTCTTACAATGCCACTTACACCTGTACACCAACCCCCACATTCCTGCTTACACCTGTACATCATGCCCAACATTCCTGCTTACGCCTGTACACCATCCCTTACATTGCCATTTACACCTGTACACAATCCACCACATTCCCACTTACACATGTAAACCACATCCCAGATTCCCACTTGCACCTGTACACCAACCCCACATTCCCGCTTACAGCTGTACACCAACCCTCACAGTGCTACTTGCACCTGTACACCATCCCCACATTCCCACTTACACCTGTACACCAACCCTCACAGTGCTACTTGCACCTGTACACCATCACCCACATTTCTGCATAACACCTGTAAACCATCCCCCACGTTCCCACTTACACTTCTACACCATCTACCGCATTGTCACTTAGACCTGTACGCCATCCCCCACATTTCCACTAAAACTTGTACACCCCCCCCCCCACATATTGCTGCTTACACCTGTACACCATCACACACATTCATGCTTACACCTGTACACCATCTCCCACATTCGCTCTTCCACCTGTACATCACCCCCCACATTTCCACTTACACCTACAAACCATCCCCACATTCCCAGTTAAACCTGTACATCATACTGCACACCTGTACACTATCCCTTACATGGGCACTTACACCTCTACACAATCCAACACATTCCCATTTACACCTGCACACCAACCACCACATTCCTGCTTACACATGTACACCATCCCACACATTCCCACCTACTCCTGTACACCATTCCCCACGTTCCCACTTACACATCTACACCATCCCCCACATTTCCACTAACACCTGTACTTTACCCCACACATTCCCACTTACACCTGTACACAATCCACCACATTCGCGCTTACACCTGCACACCAACCACCACATTCCATCCTACATATGTAAACCATCACCCACATTCCCACTTACACCTGTACCCCATCCCTCACATTCACGATTAACCTTTGCTCCACCCCTCACATTCCCACTTACACCTGTACACCCTCCCTTACATTCCCACTTACACCTGTAAACCATCCTCCACATTCCTGCTTACACCTGTTCACCATCCCCCATATTCCAACTTACACCTGTAAACCATCCCCCACATTGCCACTTAGATCTGTGCATGATCCCCCACATTCCCACTTACACCTGTACACCAGCCCCCACATTCCTGCTTACACCTGTACACCACCCCCTCTTTCCTGCTTACACCTGTATACCATCACCCACATTCCCACTGAGACCTGTACACAATCCCCCACATTTCCACTAACAACAGTACACCACCTACCACATTCCCACTTACACCTGTACACCATCCCCCACATTCAGTCTTACACCTGTACACCACATCCATATTCCTGCTTACACCTGTGCACGACCCCCATGATCCCACTTACACCTGTGCACCATCCCTCACATTCCTGCTTACACCTGTACACCATCCCCCACATTCCCACTTACACCAGTGCATGACCCTCACGATCCCACCTACACCAGTACAACAACCCCACATTCCTGCTTACACCTGTACACCATCCCCCACATTGCCACTTGCACCTGTACAACATCCCCCACATTCCTGCTTACACCCGTACACCATCCCCCCCATTCCCACTTGCACCTGTACATCCCCCACATTCCTGCCTACACCTGTAAACCATCCCCCACATTCCTGCCTACACCTGTACACAATCCACCACATTCCCATTTACACATGCACACCAACCACCACATTCCTGATTACACATGTACACCATCCCCCACATTCCCACTTACACCTGTACACCATCCCCCACATTCACGCTTACACCTGCACACCAACCTCCACATTCCTGCTTACACATGTACACCACCCGCAACATTCCAGCTTACACCTCTACACCATCACCCACATTCCCACTTGCACCTGTACAACATCCCCCACGTTCCTGCTACACTTGTACACCATCCCCCACATTCCCACTTACACCTGTATACCATCCCCCACATTCCCACTTACACCTATACACTTCATGCCACATTTCTGCTTACACCTGTACACCATCCCCCACATTCCTGATTACACCTGTACACTTCACCCCACATTCCTGCTTACACCTGTACACCATCCACCACATTCCTAATTACACCTGTACAGCATCGCTCACATTGCTACTTACACCTGTACACCATCCCCCACATTCCTGCTTAACACCTGTAAATCATCCCCCACCTTCCTACTTACACCTGTACACCATCCCCCACATTCCCACTTACACCTGTACACCATCCACCACATTGCCACTTAGACCTGTAAACCATCCCCCATATTTCCACTAACACCTGTACACCACCCCACACATTCCTGCTTACACCTGTACACGATCACACACATTCATGCTTACACCTGTACACCATCCCCCATATGTCTGCTTACACCTTTACACCATCTCCCACATTTGAACTTCCACCTGTACACCACCCCCCACATTTCCACTTACACTTGCCCTCATTCTCCCATATTCCAATTAAAACTGTGACCACACCGCATATTTTTTCTTACACCTGTACAGCATCCCTGACATTGCCACTTACACCTGTACACAATCCAACACATTCCCATTTACACCTGAACACCACCAACCACATTCCCACTTACACATGTAAATCACACCCCAGATTCCCACTTGCACCTGTACACCAACCCCACATTCCTGCTTACACCCGTACAGCATCTCCCACATTCCCACTTACAGCTGTACACCAACCCTCACAGTACTACTTGCACCTGTACACCATCCCCACATTCCCACTTACACCCGTACACCAACCCTCACAGTGCTACTTACACCTGTACGCCATCCCACACATTTCCACTAAAACTTGTACACCACACCACATATTCCTGCTTACACCTGTACACCACCCCCTCTTTCCTGATTACACCTGTACACCATCACCCACATTCCCACTGAGACCTGTACACAATCCCCCACATTTCCACTAACAACAGTACACCACCTACCACATTCCCACTTACACCTGTACACCATCCCCCACATTCAGTCTTACACCTGTACACCACATCCGTATTCCTGCTTACACCTGTGCACGACCCCCACGATCCCACTTACACCTGTGCACCATCCCTCACATTCCTGCTTACACCTGTACACCATCCCCCACATTCCCACTTACACCAGTGCATGACCCTCACGATCCCACCTACACCAGTGCAACAACCCCACATTCCTGCTTACACCTGTACACCATCCCCCACATTGCCACTTGAACCTGTACACATCTCCCACATTCCTGCTTACACCCGTACACCATCCCCCCCATTCCCACTTGCACCTGTACATCCCCCACATTCCTGCCTACACCTGTAAACCATCCCCCACATTCCTGCCTACACCTGTACACAATCCACCACATTCCCATTTACACATGCACACCAACCACCACATTCCTGATCACACATGTACACCATCCCCCACATTCCCACTTACACCTCTACACCATCACCCACATTCCCACTTGCACCTGTACAACATCCCCCACGTTCCTGCTTACACTTGTACACCATCCCCCACATTCCCACTTACACCTGTATACCATCCCCTACATTCCCACTTACACCTATACACTTCATGCCACATTTCTGCTTACACCTGTACACCATCCCCCACATTCCTGATTACACCTGTACACTTCACCCCACATTCCTGCTTACACCTGTACACCATCCACCACATTCCTAATTACACCTGTACAGCGTCGCTCACATTGCTACTTACACCTGTACACCATCCCCCACATTCCTGCTTAACACCTGTAAATCATCCCCCACCTTCCTACTTACACCTGTACACCATCCCCCACATTCCCACTTACACCTGTGCATGACCCCCACGTTCCCACTTACACCTGTACACCATCCACCACATTGCCACTTAGACCTGTAAACCATCCCCCATATTTCCACTAACACCTGTACACCACCCCACACATTCCTGCTTACACCTGTACACGATCACACACATTCATGCTTACACCTGTACACCATCCCCCATATGTCTGCTTACACCTTTACACCATCTCCCACATTTGAACTTCCACCTGTACACCACCCCTCACATTTCCACTTACGCTTGCCCTCATTCTCCCATATTCCAATTAAAACTGTGACCACACCCCATATTTTTTCTTACACCTGTACAGCATCCCTGACATTGCCACTTACACCTGTACACAATCCAACACATTCCTATTTACACCTGAACACCACCAACCACATTCCCACTTACACATGTAAATCACACCCCAGATTCCCACTTGCACCTGTACACCAACCCCACATTCCTGCTTACACCCGTACAGCATCCCCACATTCCCACTTACAGCTGTACACCAACCCTCACAGTACTACTTGCACCTGTACACCATCCCCACATTCCCACTTACACCTGTACACCAACCCTCACAGTGCTACTTACACCTGTACGCCATCCCCCACATTTCCACTAAAACTTGTACACCACACCACATATTCCTGCTTACACCTGTACACCATCACACACGTTCATGTTTACACCTGTACACCATCTGCCATATTTCTGCTTACACCTGTACACCAACCCCACATTTCCACTTACACCTACAAACCATCCCCACATTCCCACTTAAACCTATACACCACACTGCGCGTTTTTGCTTAAACCTGTACACTATCCCTTACATGGCCACTTACACCTGTACACAATCCAACACATTCCCATTTACACCTGCACACCAACCTCCACATTCCTGCTTACACGTGTACACTATCCCCCACATTCCCACTTACTCCTGCACACCATTCCCCACATTCCCACTTACACCTGTGCACGAACCCCCACATTCTCACTTACACCTCTACACCATCCCCCACATTTACACTAACACCTGTACTCTACCCCACACATTCCCACTTAAACATGTACACAATCAACCACATTCGTACTTACACCTGCACACCAACCACCACATTCCATCCTACACATGTAATCCATCACCCACATTCCCACTTACACCTGTACACCATCCCTCACATTCACGCTTACACCTTTGCTCCACCCCCCACATTCCCACTTACACCTGTACACCCTCCCTTACATTGCCACTTACACCTGTACACCATCCCCCACATTCCTGCTTACACCTGTTCACCATCCCCCATATTCCAACTTACACCTGTAAACGATCCCCCACATTGCCAATTACACCTGTGCATGATCCCCCACATTCCCACTTACACCTGTACACCACCTACCACATTCCCACTTACACCTGTACACCATCCCCCACATTCAGTCTTACACCTGTACACCACACCCACATTCCTGCTTACACCTGTGCACGACCCCCACGATCCCACTTACACCTGTACACCATCCCCCACATTCCTGCTTACACCTGTACACCATCCCCCACATTCCTGCTTACACCTGTACACCATCTCCCACATTCCTGCTTACACCTGTACACCATCCCCCACATTCCTGCTTACACCTGTACACCATTCCCCACATTCCCGCTTACACCTGTATAACATCCCCCACATTCCCAATTACACCTGTACACTTCTCCCCACAATTTGTTTACACATGTACACAATCCCCCACATTCCTGCTTACACCTGTACACCTCACCCCACATTCCTGCTTATACCTGTACACCATCCCCCACATTCCTGCTTACTCCTGTACACTTCACCCCACATTCCTGCTTAAACCTGTACACCATCCCCCACATTCCTGCTTACTCCTGTTCACGATCCCCCATATTCCAACTTACACCTGTAAAACAACACCCACATTGCCACTTAGACCTGTGCGTGATCCCCCACATTCCCACTTACACCTGTACACCAGCCCCCACATTCATGCTTACACCTGTACACCACCCCCTCTTTCCTGCTTACACCTGTACACCATCCCCCACATTCAGTCTTACACCTGTACACCACACCCACATTCCTGCTTACACCTGTGCACAACCCCCACGATCCCACTTACACCTGTACACCATCCCCCACATTCCTGCTTACACCTGTACACCATCCCCCACATTCCCACTTACACCTGTGCACGACCCCCACGATCCCACTTACACTGGTACAACAACCCAACATTCCTGCTTACACCTGTACACCATCCACCACATTGCCACTTACACCTGTACACCATCCCCCACATTCACACTAACACCTGCACACCAACCTCCACATTCCTGCTTACACATGTACACAACCCGCAACATTCCAGCTTACACCTCTACAGCATCCCCCACATTGCCAACAACTTAACATTCCTGCTTACACCTGTACACCATCCACCACATTGCCACTTAGACCTGTACACGATCACACACATTCCTGCTTACACCTGTACACCACCCCCCATATTTCTGCCCACAACTGTATACCATCTCCCACATTCGCACTTCCACCTGTACACCACCCCGCACATTTCCACTTACACCTGCACACCATCCCCCACATTCCCACTTAAAACTGTACATCACAGCCGACGTTTTTGCTTACACCTCTACACTATCTCTTACATTGCCACTTACACCTGTACACAATCCACCACATTCCCATTTACACATGCACACCAAACACCACATTCCTGATTACACATGTACACCATCCCCCACATTCCCACTTACACCTGTACACCATCCCCCACATTCACGCTTACACCTGCACACCAACATCCACATTCCTGCTTACACATGTACACCACCCGCAACATTCCAGCTTACACCTCTACACCATCCCCCACATTGCCATCTGCACCTGTACACCATTCACCACAATCCCACTTACACATGTACACCATCACCCACATTCCCACTTGCACCTGTACAACATCCCCCACATTCCTGCTTACACCTGTACACTATTCCCCACATTCCCGCTTACACCTGTATAACATCCCCCACATTCCCACTTACACCTGTACACTTCACCCCACATTCCTGCTTACACCTGTACACCATCCCCCACATTCCTGCTTACACCTGTACACTTCACCCCACATTCCTGCTTACACCTGTACACTTCACCCCACATTCCTGCTTACACCTGTACACCATCCCACACGTTCATACTTAAACTGTATACCACACCCACATTCCTGCTTACACCTGTACTCCATCACTCAAATTGCCACTTACACCTGTACACCATCCCACACATTCCTGCTTCACACATGTTCACCATCATTCACGTTCCCTCTTACACCTGTGAACCGTTCCACACATTGCCACTTACACCTGTACAACATCCCTCACATTCCCACTGAGACCTGTATACAATCCCCCACATTTCCACTAACAACTGTACACCACACCCACATTCCTGCTTACACCTGTACACTATCCACCACATTCCCAATTACACCTGTACAGCATCGCTCACATTGCTACTTACACCTGTACACTATTCCCCACATTCCTGCCTAACACCTGTAAATCATCCCCCACTTTCCCACTTACACCTGTACACCATCCCCCACATTCCCACTTACACCTGTGCATGACCTCCACATTCCCACTTACACCTGTACACCATCCACCATATTGCCACTTAGACCTGTAAACCATCCCCCGTATTTCCACTAACACCTGTACACCATCTCCCACATTCCCACTTACAACTGTACACCATCCCCCACTTTCTTGCTTACACCTGTACACCACCCCCTACATTCCAACTTCCACCTGTATGCCATCACCCACATTCCTGCTCACACATATACACCGTCCACCACATTCCTGCTTACACCTGTACAGCATCCCTAACATTCTTGATTACACCTGAACAGCATCTCCCACATTCCCTCTTAAACCTGTAAATGTCTCCCACATTCCCACTTACACCTGCACACCATCCCCCACATTCCCGCTTATACCTACACACCATCCCCCACATTCCCACTTCCATCTACACACCATCCCGCACATTCCCACTTACACCTGTACACCATCCCCCACATTCCTGCTTATACCTACACACCATCCCCCACATTCCCACTTCCATCTACACACCATCCCGCACATTCCCACTTACACCTGTACACCATCGCCCACATTCTTGCTTACACCTGTACCCCATCCCGCACATTCTCATTTCCACCTGTACACCATCCCCCACTTTCCTGCTTACAACTGTACACCACCACCCACTTTCCTGCTTTCACCTGTATGCCATCAACCACATTTCTGGTTACACCTGGAAACCAACCCCCACATTCCCCAATGTGGGGTTTGGTATACAGATGTTAAGCTGGGATGTGGGAGATAGTGTAGAGGTGTAATGGGAATGTGGGGGATGGTGTACAGCTGTAAGTGGGATTGTGGGGGATGTTGTACAGGTGTAAGCAGGAATGTGGGTGATGGTGTACAGGTATAAGTTTCCCACTTACACCAGGACACCATCCCCCACGTTCTCAATTACACGTGTACACCATCTCTTACAATGCCACTTACACCTGTACACCAACCCCCACATTCCTGCTTACACCTGTATACCATCCCCCACATTACTGCTTATACCTGTACCCCATGACGAACATTCCTGCTTACGCCTGTACACCACCAACCACATTCCCACTTATGCCTGTACACAATCTCCCACATTCCTGTTTACACCTGTACACCAACCCCACATTCCTGCTTACACCTGTACACCATCCCCCACGTTCCCACTTACACCTGTACACCGACCCTCACAGTGCTACTTGCACCTGTACACAATTCCCACTTACACCTGTAGACCAACCCTCACTGTGCTACTTGCACCTGTACACCATCCCCACATTCCCACTTAAACCTGTACACCAACCCTCACAGTGCTACTTGCACCTGTACACCATCACCCACATTCCTGCTTAACACGTGTAAACCATCCCCCACGTTCCCAGATACAGCTCTACACAATCCACCACATTGCCACTTAGACCTGTACACCATCCCCCACATTTCCGCTAAAACCTGTACACCACCCCAGACATTCCTGCTTACACCTGTACACCATCACACAGATTCATGCTTACACCTGTACACCATCCCCCATATTTCCACTTACACCTGTACACCATTTCCCAAATTCGCTCTTCCACCTGTACACCACCCCCCACATTTCCACTTAAACCTACTAACCATTCCCACTTAATCCTGTACACCACACCCCATGTTTTTGCTTAAACCTGTACACTATCCCTTACATTGCCACTTACACCTGTACACAATCCAACACATTCCCATTTACACCTGTACACCAACCCCCACATTCCTGCTTACACATGTACACCATGCCCCACATTCCCACTTACACCTGTGCACAATCCCCCACGTTCCCACTTACACCTCTACACCATCCACCACATTGCCACTTAGACCTGTACACCATCACCCAAATTTCCACTAACACCTGTACACCACCCCAGACATTCCTGCTTACACCTGTACATCATCACAAATATTCCTGCTTAAACCTGTAGACCATCCAACACATTCCCAATTACACCTGTACAGCATCGCTCACATTGCTACTTACACCAGTACACCATCCCACACATTCCTGCTTAATGCCTGTAAACCATCCCCAACTTTCCCACTTGCACCTGTACACCATACCCCACATTGCCACTTACACCTATGCAGGGCCCCCAGGTTCCCACTTACACATGTAGAACATCCACCACATTGCCACTTAGACCTGTACACATCCCCCACATTTCCACTACCACCTGTACACCACCCCACACATTCATGCTTACACCTGTACACCATCACCCATATTTCTGCTTACACCTGTGCACCATCTCCCACATTCGCACTTCCACCTGTACACCACCCCCCACATTTCCTTTCACACCTGCAGTCCATCCCCCACATTCCCAATTAAACCTGTACACCACACCCCAAGTTTTTGCTTACATCTGTACACCATCCCTTATACGGCCACTTACACCTGTACACAATCCACCATATTCCCAGTTCCACCTGCATACCAACACCCACATTCCTGCTTACACATGTACAGCATCCCCCACATTCCCACTTAAACCTGTACACCATCGCTCACATTCCCACTTGAACCTGTACACCATCCCCCACATTCCCACTTGAACCTGTACACCATCGCTCACATTCCCACTTGAACCTGTACACCATCGCTCACATTCACGCTTACACCTGCAGAACAAACCCAACATTCCATCTTACACATGTCCACCATACCTCACATTCACGCTTACACCTTTACACCACCCTAACATTCCCACTTACATCTTTACACCCTCCCTCACATTGCCACTTACAGCTGTACACCACACCCACATTCCTGCTTAAAGCTGTACAACAACCCCTCTCTCCTGCCTCCACCTGTACACCATCGCCCAAATTCCCACTGTGACCTGTACACAATCCCCCACATTTCCACTAACAACTGTGCACCACCTACCACATTCCCACTTACACCAGTACGCCATCCCCCACATTCAGTCTTACACCTGTACACCACATCCACATTCCTGCTTACACCTGTACAACAACCCCACATTCCTGCTTACACCTGTACACCATCCCCCGCATTCCCACTTACACCTGTACACCACCCCTCACATTGCAACTTACAGCTGTACACCATCCACCACATTCCTGTTTAACACCTGTAAACGATCCCCCACCTTCACACTTACACCTGTACACCATCCCCCACATTCCCAATTACACCTGTACATGATCCCCCACGTTAGCACTTACACCTCTACATCATCCTTCACATTGACACTTAGACCTGCACACAACTCCACATTTCCACTAACACCTGTACACTAACCCACACATTCCTGCTGACACATGTACACCACCCCCCATATTTCTGCTTACACCTGTACACCATCCCTTACATTGCCACTTACACCTGTACACAATCCACCACATTCCCATTTACGCATGCACACCAACCCCCACATTCCTGATTACACATGTACACCATCCCCCACTTTCCCACTTACACCTGTAGACTACCCCTCACATTCACGCTTACACCTGCACACCAACCTCCACATTCCTGCTTACACATGTACACCACCCGCAACATTCCAGCTTGCACCTCTACACCATCCCCCACATTGCCACCTGCACCTGTACACCATTCCCCCAATCCCGCTTATACCTGTACACCATCCACCACATTCCCACTTGCACCTGTGCAACATCCCCCACATTCCCGCTTACACCTGAACACCACCAACCACATTCCCACTTAGACATGTAAACCACCCCCATATTCCCACTTACATCTGAACACCACCACCCACATTCCCACTTACACATATAAAACACGTTCCACATTCCCACTTACACCTGTACGCCACCCCCCACATTCAGTCTTACCCCTGTACACCTCACCTACATTCCTGCACACCAACCCCACATTCCTGCTTACACCTGTACACCCTCCCCTGCAATCCTACTTACACCTGTACACCACCCCTCACATTGCTACTTACACCTGTACACCATTCCCCACATTCCTGCTTAATACCTGTAAACCATATGCTACATTCTCACTTACACCTGTACACCATTCCCCAAAATCCCGCTTACACATGTCCACTATCACCCACATTCCCAATTACACCTGTACACCTTTCCCCACATTCCCGCTTACAACTGTAGAACATCCCACACATTCCCAATTACACCTGTACACTTCACCGCACATTCCTGCTTACACCTGTACACCACCCCCCACATTCCTGCTTACACCTGTACACTTCACCGCACATTCCTGCTTACATCTGTACACCATCCCCCACATTCCTGCTTACACATGTACACCATCACCCACATTCCCAATTACACCTGTACACCTTTCCCCACATTCCCACTTGCAACTGTATAACATCCCCCACATTCCCAATTACACCTGTACACTTTACCGCACATTCCTGCTTACACTTGTACACCATCCTGCACATTCCTGCTTACACCTTACATCACCACCCCACATTCCTGCTTACACCTGTACATCACCACCCACATTCCCACTTACACCTGTACACCACCCCCACATTCCTGCTTACACCTGTACATCACCACCCACATTCCCACTTACACCTGTACACCATCACCCACATTCCAGCTTACACCTGTACACAACCACCCACATTCTCATTTACACATGTAAACCACCCTCCACAATGCCAATTACACCTGTACGTGATACCACACATTCATACTTAGTCCTGTACAACACCCCCACATGGCCACTTACACCTGAACACCACCACCCACATTCCCACTTACACATATAAAACACACTCCACATTCCCACTTACACCTGTACGCCATCCCACACATTGCCACTTACACCTGTTCACCATCCCACACATTCCTGCTTAACACATGTTCACCATCATTCACATTCCCTCGTGCACCTGTGCACCGTTCCACACATTGCCACTTACACCTGTACACCATCCCCCACATTCCGACTGAGACCTGTACACAATCCCCCACAATTCCACTAACGACTGCACATCACCTCCTACATTCCCACTTACACCTGTACGCCATTCCTCACATTCAGTCTTACACCTGTACACCATCCACCACATTCCCAATTACACCTGTACAGCATTGCTCACATTGCTACTTACACCTGTACACCATCCCCCACATTCCTGCTTAACACCTGTAAACCATCCACCACTTTCCCACTTACACCTGTATACCATCCCCCACATTCCCACTTAAACCTGTGCACGACCCCCACATACCCACTTACACCTGTACACCATCCACTACATTGCCACTTAGACCTGTAAACAATTCCCCACATTTCCACTAACACCTGTACACCACCCTACACATTCCTGCTTACACCTGTACACCATCACAAACATTCATGCTTACACCTGTACACCAGCCCCCATATTTCTGCCTACAACTGTCCACCATCTCCCACATTCGCACTTCCACCTGTACACCACCCCCCACATTTCCACTTACACTTGCACTCCAACGCCCATATTCCCACTTAAAACTGTACACCACACCCCATGTTGTTTCCTACAAATGTACACCATCCCTTACATTGCCACTTACACCTGTACACAATCCACCACATTCCCATTTCCACCTGCATACCAACCCCCACATTCCTGCTTAAACATGTACACCTTCCCCCACATTCCATCTTACACCTGTACACCATCCCTCACATTCCAACTTACAGCTGTACACCATCCCTCACATTCACGCTCACACCTGCTCACCAACCACCTCATTCCATCTTACACATGTACACCCTCCCCCACATTCCCACTAACACATGTACACCATCACTCACATTCACACTTCCACCTTTACACCACTCCCACATTCCCACTTACAGCTGTACACCCTCGCTCACAATGCCACTTACACCTGTACACCATTCCCCACATTCTTGCTTACACCTGTACACAATCCACCACATTCTCAATTACACCTGTACAGCATCGCTCACATTGCTACTTACACCTGTACACCATCCCCCACATTCCAGCTTAACAGCTGTAAACCATCCCCCACTTTCCCACTTACACCTGTACACCATCCCCACATTCCCACTTAAACCTGTGCACGACCCCCATGTACCCACTTACACCAGTACACCATCCACCACATTGCCACTTAGACCTGTAAACAATCCCCCATATTTCCAGTAACACCTGTACACCACCCCACACATTCCTGCTTACACCTGTACACCACCCCCCACATTTCCACTTACACTTGCACTCCAACCCCCATATTCCCACTTAAAACTGTACACCACACCCCACATTTTTTCCTACAAATGTACACCATCCCTTACATTGCCACTTACACCTGTGCACAATCCACCACATTCCCATTTCCACCTGCATACCAAACCCCACATTCCCGCTTAAACATGTACACCATCCCCCACATTCCATCTTACACATGTACACCATCACTCACATTCACACTTCCACCTTTACACCACTCCCCACATTCCCACTTACACCTGTACAGCATCGCTCACAATGCCACTTACACCTGTACACCATTCCCCACATTCCTGCTTACACCTGTTCACCATCCCCCATATTCCCACTTACACCTGTAAACCATCCCCCAAATTCCCAATTAGACCTGTGCATGATCCCCCACATTCCCACTAACAATGGTACACCACCTCCCACATTCCCACTTACACCTCTACGCCACCCCCCACATTCAGTCTTACACCTGTACACCTCACCTACATTCCTGCTTACACCTGTACACCAACGCCACATTCCTTACACCTGTACACCATCTCCTGCATTCCTACTTACACCTGTACACCACCCCTCACATTGCTACTTACACCTGTACACCATTCCCCACATTCCTGCTTAATACCTGTAAACCATACGCTACGTTCCCACTTACACCTGTACACCATCCCCCACATTCCCACTTACACCTCTACATCATCCACCATATTGCCACTTAGACCTGTTCACCACCGCACATTTCCACTAACACCTATACACTACCCCACACATTCCTGCTTACTTCGGTACACCATCACACACATTCTTGCCTACACCTGTACACCATCACACACATTCTTGCTTACACCTGTACACCATCACACACATTCATGCTTACATCTGTACACCAGCCCCAATATTTCTGCTTACACCCGTACACCATCACCCATATTCGCACTTCCACCTGTAGACCACACCCCACGTTTTTGCTTACAACTGTACACCATCCCTTACATTGCCACGTACACCAGTAAACAATCCACCACATTCCCATTTACAACTGCACACCAGCCTCCACATTCCTGCTTACACATCTACACCATCCCCCACATTCCTACTTACACCTGTACACCATCCCTCACATTCACGCTTACAACTGCACACCAACCTCCACATTCCTGCTTACACATCTACACCATCCCCCACATTGCCACCTGCACCTGTACACCATTCCCCACAATCCTGCTTACACCTGTCCACCATCACCCACATTCCCAATTATACCTGTACACCTTTCCCCACATTCCCGCTTGCAACTGTGTAATACCCCCACATTCCCAATTACACCTGTACACTTCACCGCACATTCCTGCTTACACCTGTACACCATCCCCCACATTCCTGCTTACACCTGTACACTTCACTGCACATTCCTGCTTACACCTGTACACCATCCCCCACATTCCTGCTTACACCTGTACACCATCACACACATTCATGCTTACACCTGTACACCAACCCCCATATTTCTGCTTACAACTGTCCACCATCTCCCACATTCGCACTTCCACCTGTACACCCCCCCCCCCCCCCCACATTTCCAATTACACTTGCAATCCAACCCCAATATTCCCACTTAAAACTGTACACCACACCCCACTTTATTTCCTACAAATGTACACCATCCCTTGCATTGCCACTTACACCTGTACACAATCCACCACATTCCCATTTCCACCTGTATACCAACCCCCACATTCCTGCTTAAGCATGTACACCATCCCCCACATTCCATCTTACACCTGTACACCATCCCCCACATTCCCACTGAGACCTGTACACAATCCCCCACATTTCCACAAACAACTGTACACCACCTACCACATTCCACTTACAACTGTACGCCATCACCCACATTCAGTCTTACACCTGTACACCACACACACATTCCTGCTTACACCTGTACACCAACTCCACACTCCTGCTTACACCTGTACACCACCCCACACATTGCTACTTACACCTGTACACCATCCACCACCTTCCTGCTTACACCTGTACACTTCACCCCGTATTCCTGCTTACACCTGTACACCACCCCCACATTCCTGCTTAACACCTGTAAACCATGCCCCACCTTCCCACTTACACCTGAACACCATCCACCACATTCCCACTTACACCTGTGCACGATCCTCGATTTTCCCACTTACACCTCTACATCATCCAGCACATTGTTACTTAGACATGTACACCACCCCACAATTCCACTAACACCTGTACACTAGCCCAGATATTCCTGCTTAGATCTGAACACCATCACACACATTCATGCTTACACCTGTACACCATCCCCCATATTTCTGCTTACACCTGCACACCATCTCCCACATTTGCACTTCCACCTGTACACCACACCCCACGTGTTTGCTTACACCTCTACACCATCCCTTACATTGCCACTTACACCTGTACACAATCCACCACATTCCCATTTACACATGCACACCAACCCCCACATTCCTGATTACACATGTACACCATCCCCCACATTCCCACTTACACCTGTACACTATCCCTCACATTCACGTTTACACCTGCACACCAACCTCTGCATTCCTGCTTACACATGTACACCACCCGCAACATTCCAGCTTACACCTCTACACCATCCTCCACATTCCCACTTACACCTGTACAACATCCCCGACATTCCTGCTTAAACCTGTACACCAACACCTACATTCCCGCGTACACCTGTACATAACCCCCCACATTCCCACTTACAACTGTACATCATCCCCCACCATCCCGCTTACACCTGTACAACATCACCAACATTCCTGCTTACTCCTGTACACCAACCCCCACATTCCTGCTTACACCTGTACACCATTCCCCATGTTACCCCTTACACCTGTATAACATCCCCCGCATTCCCACTTACACCTGTACACCATCCCATACATTGCTACTTACAACTGTACACCATCCACCACATTCCTGCTTAACACCTGTAAACCATCCCGCACCTTCCCACTTACACCTGTACAACATCCCCGACATTCCTGCGTACACTTATACACCAACCCCCACATTCCCGCTTACACCTGTACACCTTTCCCCACATTCCTACTTACACCTGTACACTTCACCCCACATTCCAGCTTACATCTGTACACCATCCACCACATTGTTGCTTACACCTGTAAACTTCACCCCACATTCCTGCTTACTCCTGTACATTTCACCCCACATTCCTGTTTACACCTGTACACCACCACACACATTCCCACTTACACCTGTAAACCACCCCCCAGGATCCTGCTTACACCTGTACAACACTACCCACATTCCCACTTACACCTGTACACCAACCGAACTTTCCTGCTGACACCTGTACACCACCAACCAAATTCTCACTTAGACATGTAAACCACCCCCACATTCCCACTTACACCTGAACACCACCACCCATATTCCCACTTACACCTCTACACCACCCCACACATTGCTACTTACAACTGTACACCATCCACCACATAAATAAAAACAAAAAAACTGCGGATGCTGGAAATCCAAAACAAAAACAGAATTACCTGGAAAAACTCAGCAGGTCTGGCAGCATCGGCAGAGAAGAAAAGAGTTGACGTTTGAGGACTCGAAACGTCAACTGTTTTCTTCTCTGCCGATGCTGCCAGACCTGCTGAGTTTTTCCAGGTAATTCTGTTTTTGTTTTACCATCCACCACATTCCTGCTTAACACCTGTAAACCATCCCGCACCTTCCCACTTACACCTATACACCAACCCCCACATTCCCGCTTACACCTGTACACCTTTTCCCACATTCCTACTTACACATGTATAACATCCCCCACATTCCCACTTACACCTGTACACTTCACCCCACATTCCAGCTTACATCTGTACACCATCCACCACATTGCTGCTTACTCCTTTACAATTCACCCCACATTCCTGCTTACACCTGTACACCATACCCCACATTCCTGCTTACACCTGTACACCATTCCCCACATTCCTGCTTATACCTGTATAACATCCCCCACATTCCCACTTACACCTGTACACTTCACCCCACATTCCTGCTTACTCCTGTACACTTCACCCCACATTCCTGTTTACACCTGTACACCATGACACACATTCCCACTTACACCTGTAAACCACCCCCCAGGATCCTGCTTACACCTGTACAACACTACCCACATTCCCAATTATACCTGTACACCAACCCCACTTTCCTGCTTATACCTGTACACCACCAACCACATTCTCACTTACACATGTAAACCACCCTCCATAATGCCACTTACACCTGTACGCAATCCCACACATTCATACTTACTCCTGTACACCACCCACACATTGCCACTTACTCCTAAAAACCAGCACCCACATTCCCACTTAGACATGTAAACCACACCCACATTGCCACTTACACCTGAACACCACCACCCACATTCCCACTTAGACATGTAAACCACCCCCACATTCCCACTTACACCTGAACACCACCACCCACATTCCCACAGAGACCTGTACAACACACCCCACGTTTTTGCTTACACCTGTACACCATCCCTTACATTGCCAATTACACCTGTACACAATCCACCACATTCCCATTTACACATTCAAATCAACCCCCACATTCCCACTTAGACCTATGCATGAACCCCACGTTCCCACTTACACCTGTACACTACCGCCACATTCCTGCTTACACCTGTACACCATCCCGCACATTCCCGCTGAGACCTGTACACAATCCCCCACATTTCCACTGACAACTGTACACCATCCATCACATTCCCACTTACACCTGTACGCCGTTCCCCACATTGAGTCTTACACCTGTACACCACACCCACATTCCTGCTTACATCTGTTTACCATCCCCCATATTCTCACTTAAACCTGTACACCACCCCCACACTCCTGCTTACACCTGTACACCATCCCCTTTCCTGCTTACACCTGTACACCATCCCCCACATTCCCATTGAGACCTGTACACAATCCCCCACATTTCCACAAACAACTGTACACCACCTACCACATTCCCACTTACATCTGTACACCATCCCCCGCATTCCCACTTACACCTGTATACCACCCCTCACATTGCTACTTACATCTGTACACCATCCACCACATTCCTGCTGAACACTTGTAAACCATCCCCCACCTTCCCACTTACACCTGAACACCATCTACCACATTCCCACTTACACCTGTGCATGATCCTCGACGTTCCCACTTACACCTCTACATCATCCACCACATTGCCACTTAGACCTGTACACCACCCCACAGTTCCACTAACACCTGAACATTACCCCACATATTCCTGCTTATACCTGTACACCATCACACACTATCATGCTTACACCTGTACACCATCCCCCATATTTCTGCTTACACCTGCACACCATTCCACATTCGCACTTCCACCTGTACACCACACCCCACGTGTTTGCTTACACCGCTACACCATCCCTTACATTGCCACTTATACCTGTACACAATCCACCACATTCACATTTACACATGCACACCAATTCCCACATTACCGCTTACACCTGTACACCATCCCTCACATTAACGCTTACACCTGTACACCATCCGCCACATTCCTGCTTACACCTGTGCACTTCACCCCACATTCCTGCTTACACCTGTACACCACTACCCACATTCTCATTTACACATGTAAACCACTCTCCACAATGCCACTTACACCTGTACGCGATCCCACACATTCATACTTACTCTGGTACACCACCCCCACATTGCCACTTACACCTGAACACCACCACCCACATTCCCACTTAGACATGTAAACCACCCCCACATTCCCACTTACACCTGAACACCACCACCCATATTCCTGCTTACACATATAAAACACCCTCCACATTCCCACTAACACCTGTACGCCATCCCCCACATTCATACTTAACTTGTATACCACCCCCATATTCCTGCTTACACCTGTACACCATCCCTCACATTGCCACTTACACCTGTACACCATCCCACACATTCCTGCTTAACACATGTTCACCATTATTCACATTCCCTCTTACACCTGTACCCCATCCCTCACATTCCCACTTATACCTGTACACCAAACCCACATTCCCACTAACAACTGTACACCATCCACCACATTGCCACTAACACCTGTAAACCACCCAACACGTTCCTGCTTACACCTGTATATCATCCCACACATTCATGCTTACACTTGTATACCATCCACCACATTTCCACTAACACCTGTACACCACCCCACACGTTCCTGCTTACACCTGTACAGCATCCCCAACATTCCCGCTTACACCTGTACACCATCCCCCACATTGCCACTTACATCTGAACACCACTGCCCACATTCCCACTTAAACAAATAAACCACACCCACATTCCCACTTACACCTGAACACCGTCCCACACCTTCATACTTACAACTGTATACCACCACCACATTCCTGCTTACACCTGTACACGATCCCTCACATTGTCACATACACCTGTACACCATCCCACACATTTCTGCTTAACACCTGTAAACCATCCCACACGTTCCCATCTACACCTGGACAACCCCCACATTCCTGCTTACACCTGTAAACCATCCCCCACATTACTGCTTATTCCTGTACACCACCCCCAACATTCCTACTTACACCTGAACACGAACACACACATTCCCACCTACACCTATACACCATCCCCCACATGCCCACCTACACCTATACAACATCCACCACATTCCTACTTACACCTGTACGCCATCCCCCACATTCCTACTTAAATGTGTATACCATCCCCTACATTCCCATTGACTCCTGTACACCACGCCCCACATTCCCACTTACACCTGTACACCATACCCCACATTGCGGTTTCCACCTGTACACCATCCCCCACATTCTCACTTGCACCTGTACCCCATACCTCACATTCCCTCTTCCACCTGTACACCACCACCCACTTTCCTGCTTACACCTCTACGCCACTAGGCACATTCCTGTGTACACCTGTACACTATTCCCAACTTTCCTGTTTAACATCTGTATACCATCTGCCACATTGTCACTTACACCTGTACAACATTCCCCACATTCCCTCTTACACCTGTACACCACCACCCATATTCCCACTTACACCTGTACACCATCCCCCACATTCTTGCTTACACCTGTACCCTATCCCCCACATATCCACTTACACCTGTACACCACCACCCACTTTCCTGCTTACACCTGTATGCCACCAGCCACATTCCTGCATACACCTGTACACCGTCCCCCACATTCACACTTACACCTGTATACCATTCCTCACATTCCTCCATACACCTGTACACCATTCCCAACATTACTGCTTAATATCTGTATACTATCCCCAACAATGCCCCTTACACCTGAACAACAGTCCCCACATTCCCACTTACAACTGTACACCAGCCCTCACTTTCATGCTTACATCTGTACACCAACACACACATTCACGCTAACACCTGTACATCATCTGCCATATTCCAGATTAAACCTGTACACCACCATCCACATACCAGCTTACACCTGTACACCATCACCCACCTTCATGCTAACACCTGTCCACTACTCCCCACATTCCCACTTACATCTGTACACCATCCCCCACAATCCCACTTATGCCTGTACACCATCCACACATTCCCACTTACAACTGTAAAACAGCCCCCATATTTCTGCTTACACCTGTATGCCATCCCGCACATTCATACTGACACCTGTACACCACCCCCACATTCCTGCTTACACCTGTACACCACCCCCACATTACTGCTTAGACCTGTACATTGTCACCCACATTCCCACTTGCACCTGTACACCATCCCTCACATTGCTACATACACCAGTACACCATACCCCATATTCCTGCTTAAAACCTGTAAACCATCCCCCACGTTCCCACTTACACCTGTACACCACCCCCCACATTCCTGCATACACCTGTACACCATCCACGACATTGCCACTAACACCTGTACACCACCCCACACATTCCTGCTTACCCCTGTATATCATCCCACACATTCATGCTTACACCTGTACACCACCAGCCCCATTCCCACTTACACATGTAAACAACCCTCCACAATGCCACTTACATCTGTAGGCGAGCCCACACATTCATACCTACACCTGTACACCACCACCCACATTCCCACTTACACCTGTAAACCATCCCCCACATTGCCCCTTACACCTGAACACCACCGCCCACATTCCCACTTACACATGTAAACCACACCCACATTCCCACTTACACCTGAACACCACCCCACACATTTATACTTACAACTGTATACCACCCCCACATTCCTGCTTACACCTGTACACCATCCCTCACATTCCTGCTTAACACATGTACACCATCATTCACGGTCCCTCTTACACCTGTACACCATCCCTCACATTCCCACTTACAGCTGTACATGATCCCCCACATTCCCACTAACAACTGTACACCAAACCCACATTCCCACTAACAACTGTACACCATCCACCACATTGCCACTAACACCTGTACACCACCCCACACGTTCCTGCTTACACCTGTATATCATCCCACACATTCATGCTTACACTTGTATACCATCCACCATATTTCCACTAACACCTGTACACCACCCCACACGTTCCTGCTTACACCTGTACAGCATCCCCCACATTCCTGCTTACACCTGTAGACCACCAGCCACATTCCCACTTACACATGTAAACAAGCCTCCATAATGCCACTTACACCTGTACGCGATCCCACACATTCAGACTTACACCTGTACACCGCCATCCACATTCTCACTTACACCTGTACACCATCCCCCACATTGCCACTTACACCTGAACACCACCGCCCATATTCCCACTTACACCTGTACACCACCCCGCACTTTGCCACTTACACCTGAACACCACCGCCCACATTCCCACTTACACATGTAAACCACACCCACATTCCCACTTACACCTGAACACCTTCTCACACATTCATACTTAGAACTGTATACTACCCCCACATTCCTGCTTACACCTGTACACCATCCCTCACATTCCCACTTCCACCTGTACACCACCACCCACTTTCCTGCTTACACCTGTATGCCACCAGCCACATTCCTGCATACACCTGTACACGATCCCCCACATTCACACGTACACCTGTATACCATTCCTCACTTTCCTACATACACCTGTACACCATTCCCAACATTCCTGCTTAACATCTGTATACCATCCCCCACAATGCCCCTTACACCTGAACAACAGTCCCCACGTTACCACTTACAACTGTACACCAGCCCCCACTTTCATGCTTACAACTGTACACCAACGCACACATTCACGCTAACACCTGTACATCATCCGCCATATTCCCAATTAAACCTGTACACCACCATCCACATACCTGCTTACACCTGTACACCATCACCCACCTTCATGCTAAAACCTGTCCACTACTCCCCACATTCCCACTTACACCTGTACACCATCCCCCACAATCCCACTTATGCCTGTACACCATCCCCACATTTCCGCTTACAGCTGTACAACAACCCCCATATTTCTGCTTACACCTGTATGCCATCCCGCACATTCATACTTACACCTGTACACCACCCCCACATTCCTGCTTAGACCTGTACATCGTCACCCACATTCCCAGTTGCCCTGTACACCATCCCTCACATTGCTACTTACACCTGTACACATTACCCCACATTCCTGCTTAACACCTGTAAACCATCCTCCACGTTCCCACTTACACCTGTACACCACCCCCCACATTCCTGCATACACCTGTACACCATCCACCATATTGTAACTAACACCTGTACACCACGCCACATGTTCCTGCTTACCCCTGTATATCATCCCACACATTCATGCTTACACTTGTATACCATCCGCCACATTTCCAATAACACCTGTACACCACCCCACACGTTCCTGCTTACACCTGTACACCACTACCCCCATCCCCACTTACACATGTAAACAACCCTCCACAATGCCACTTACATCTGTAGGCGAGCCCACACATTCATACTTACACCTGTACACCACCACCCACATTCCCACTTACACCTGTAAACCATCCCCCACATTGCCACTTACACCTGAACACCACCGCCCACATTCCCACTTACACATGTAAACCACACCCACATTCCCACTTACACCTGAACACCATCCCACACATTTATACTTACAACTGTATACCACCCCCACATTCCTGCTTACACCTGGACACCATCCCACACATTGCTACTTACACCAGTACACCATACCCCATATTCCTGCTTAACACCTGTAAACCATCCCCCACGTTCCCACTTACACCTGTACACCACCCCCCACATTCCTGCATACACCTATACACCATCCACCACATTGCCACTAACACCTGTACACCACCACACATGTTCCTGCTTACACCTGTATATCATCCCACACATTCATGCTTACACTTGTATACCATCCGCCACATTTCCACTAACACCGGTACACCACCCCACACGTTCCTGCTTACACCTGTACACCACCACCCCCATTCCCACTTACACACGTAAACAACCCTCCACAATGCCACTTACATCTGTAGGCGAGCCCACACATTCATACTTACACCTGTACACCACCCCCCCACATTCCTGCATACACCTATACACCATCCACCACATTGCCACTAACACCTGTACACCACCACAAATGTTCCTGCTTACACCTGTATATCATCCCACACATTCATGCTTACACTTGTATACCATCCGCCACATTTCCACTAACACCGGTACACCACCCCACACGTTCCTGCTTACACCTGTACACCACCACCCCCATTCCCACTTACACATGTAAACAACCCTCCACAATGCCACTTACATCTGTAGGCGAGCCCACACATTCATAGTTACACCTGTACACCACCACCCACATTCCCACTTACACCTGTAAACCATCCCCCACATTGCCACTTACACCTGAACACCACCGCCCACATTCCCACTTACACATGTAAACCAAACCCACATTCCCACTTACACCTGAACACCATCCCACACATTTATACTTACAACTGTATACCACCCCCACATTCCTGCTTACACCTGTACACCATCCCCCACGTTCCCACTTACACCTGTACACCATCCACATCATTCCCACTTACACCTGTACACCATCCCCCACATTCACAGTTATACCTGTACACCATCCCGCACATTCCTGCTTACACCTGTACACCATCCCCCACATTCCCGCTTACACCTGTACAACAGCCCCCACATTCCCACTTGCACCTGTAAACCATACCCCACATTCCCGCTTACACCTGTACAACATCCCCCACATTCCTGCTTATACCTGTACACCATACCAGACATTCCTGCTTACACTTGTACACCATCCCACACGATCCCACTTACACCTGTACACCAACCCCCACATTCCCATTTACGTCTGTATCCCATCCCCTACATTCCCACATCCACCTATACACCACCAACCACTTTCCTGCTTACACCTGTACAGCACCCCACACATTCACACTTACATCTGTATACCATTACTCACATTCCTACATACACCTGTACACCATTCCCATAATTTCTGCTTAACCTCCATAGGCCATCCCCCACATTCCTGCTTACACCTATACACCGTCCCGCACATTCCCACTTACACCTGTACACCACCACCCTCATTACCCCTTACACTTGTACACCATCCCCCACATTCCTGCTTACACCTGTACACCACCACCCTCATTACCCCTTACACTTGTACACCATCCCCCACATTCCTGCTTACACCTGTACACCACCACCCTCATTACCCCTTACACCTGGACACCATCCCCCACATTCATACTTACACCGGTACACCACCACCCACATTCCCACTTACACAAGTAAACCACCCCCACATTTCCCCTTACACCTGAACACCATTCCACACATTCATACTTACAACTGTATACCTCCCCAACATTCCTGCTTACACCTGTACACCATCCCTCACATTGCCACTTACACCTGTACACCATCCCACACATTCCTGCTTAACACATGTACACCATCATTCACGTTCCCTCATATACCTGTACACCATCCCTCACATTCCCACTTACAACTGTACACCATCCACCACATTGCCACTAACACCTGTACACCACCCCACACGTTCCTGCTTACACCTGTATATCATCCCACACATTCATGCTTACACTTGTATACCATCCACCACATTTCCACTAACACCTGTACACCACCCCACACGTTCCTGCTTACACCTGTACAGCATCCCCAACATTCCTGCTTACACCTGTAGACCACCAGCCACATTCCCACTTACACATGTAAACAACCCTCCATAATGCCACTTACACCTGTACGCGATCCCACACATTCATACTTACACCTGTACACCACCACCCACATTCTCACTTACACCTGTACACCATCCCCCACATTGCCACTTACACCTGAACACCACCGCCCACATTCCCACTTACACCTGTACACCACCCCGCACTTTGCCACTTACACCTGAACACCACCGCCCACATTCCCACTTACACATGTAAACCACACCCACATTCCCACTTACACCTGAACACCTTCCCACACATTCATACTTAGAACTGTATACCACCCCCACATTCCTGCTTACACCTGTATACCATCCCTCACATTCCCACTTCCACCTGTACACCACCACCCACTTTCCTGCTTACACCTGTATGCCACCAGCCTCATTCCAGCATACACCTGTACACCATCCCCCACATTCACACGTACACCTGTATACCATTCCTCACTTTCCTACATACACCTGTACACCATTCCCAACATTCCTGCTTAACATCTGTATACCATCCCCCACAATGCCCCTTACACCTGAACAACAGTCCCCACATTCCCACTTACAACTGTACACCAGCCCCCACTTTCATGCTTACATCTGTACACCAATGCACACATTCACGCTAACACCTGTACATCATCCGCCATATTCCCAATTAAACCTGTACACCACCATCCACATACCTGCTTACACCTGTACACCATCACCCACCTTCATGCTAACACCTGTCCACTACTCCCCACATTCCTACTTATACCTGTACACCATCCCCCACAATCCCACTTACGCCTGTACACCATCCCCACATTTCCGCTTACAGCTGTACAACAACCCCCATATTTCTGCTTACACCTGTATGCCATTCCGCACATTCATACTTACACTTGTACACCACCCCCACATTCCTGCTTACACCTGTACACCACCCCCACATTCCTGCTTAGACCTGTACATCGTCACCCACATTCCCAGTTGCCCTGTACACCATCCCTCACATTGCTACTTACACCTGTACACCATACCCCACATTCCTGCTTAACACCTGTAAACCATCCCCCACGTTCCCACTTACACCTGTAAACCACACCCACATTCCTGCTTACACCTGTACACCATCTCCTACATTCCCACTTACACCTGTACACCAAACCCACATTCCCACTAACAACTGTACACCATCCATCACATTGCCACTAACACCTGTACACTACCCCACACGTTCCTGCTTACACCTGTATATCATCCCACACATTCATGCTTACACATGTATACCATCCGCCAAATTTCCACTAACACCTGTACACCACCCCACACGTTCATGCTTACACCTGTACAGCATCCCCAACATTCCTGCTTACACCTGTAGACCACCAGCCACATTCCCACTTACTCATGTAAACAACCCTCCACAATGCCACTTACACCTGTAAGCGATCCCACACATTCATACTTACACCTGTACACCACCACCCACATTCCCGCTTAAACCTGTACACCATCCCCAACATTGCCACTTACACCTGAACACCACTGCCCACATTCCCACTTACACATATAAACCACACCCACATTCCCACTTACACCTGAACACCGTCCCACACCTTCATACTTACAACTGTATACCACCACCACATTCCTGCTTACACCTGTACACCATCCCTCACATTGCCACTTACACCTGTACACCATCCCACACATTCCTGCTTAACACCTGTAAACCATCCCACACGTTCCCATCTACACCTGGACAACCCCCACATTCCTGCTTACACCTGTAAACCATCCCCCACATTACTGCTTATTCCTGTACACCACCCCCAACATTCCTACTTACACCTGAACACCAACACATACATTCCCACCTACACGTATACACCATCCCCCACATTCCCACCTACACCTATACACCATCCACCACATTCCTACTTACACTTGTATGCCATCCCCCACATTCCTACTTAAATGTGTATACCATCCCCTACATTCCCATTGACTCCTGTACACCACGCCCCACATTACCACTTACACCTGTACACCATACCCCACATTCCTGCTTCCACCTGTACACCATCCCCCACATTCTCACTTGTACCTGTACCCCATATCTCACATTCCCTCTTCCACCTGTACACCACCACCCACTTTCCTGCTTACACCTCTATACCACTAGCCACATTCCTGTGTACACCTGTACACCATTCCCAACATTCCTGTTTAACATCTGCATACCATCCGCCACATTGTCACTTACACCTGTACAACATTCCCCACATTCCCTCTTACACCTGTACACCACCACCCATATTCCCACTTACACCTGTACACCATCCCCCACATTCTTTATAACACCTGTACACCATCCCCCACATTCTTGCTTACACCTGTACCCCATCCCCCACATTTCCGCTTACACCTGCATACCACCACTCACTTTCCTGCTTACACCTGTATGCCACCAGCCACATTCCTGCATAAACCTGTACACCATCCCCCACATTCACACTTACACCTGTATACCTTTCCTCACATTCCTCCATACACCTGTACACCATTCCCAACATTCCTGCTTAATATCTGTATACCATCCCCAACAATGCCCCTTACACCTGTACAACAGTCCCCATATTCCCACTTACAACTGTACACCAGCCCTCACTTTCATGCTTACATCTGTACACCAACGCACACATTCATGCTAACACCTGTACATCATCTGCCATATTCCAGATTAAACCTGTACACCACCATCCACATACCAGCTTACAGCTGTATACCATCACCCACCTTCATGCTAACACCTGTCCACTACCCCACACATTCCCACTTACAGCTGTACACCATCCCCCACAATCCCACTTACGCCTGTACACCATCCACACATTCCCGCTTACAACTGTACAACAGCCCCCATATTTCTGCTTACACCTGTATGCCATCCTGCACATTCATACTGACACCTGTACACCACCCCCACATTCCTGCTTACACCTGTACACCATCCACCACATTGCCACTAACACCTGTACACCACCCCACACGTTCCTGCTTACATCTGTATATCATCCCACACATTCATGCTTACACTTGTATACCATCCGCCACATTTCCACTAACACCTGTACACCACCCCACACGTTCCTGCTTACACCTGTACACCAGCACCCACATTCCCACTTACACATGTAAACAACCCTCCACAATGCCTCTTACATCTGTAAGCGAGCCCACACCTTCATACTTACACCTGTACACCACCACGCACATTCCCACTTACACCTGTACACCATCCCCCACATTGCCACTTACACCTGAACACCACCGCCCACATTCCCACTTACACATGTAAACCACACCCACATTCCCACTTACACCTGAACACCATCCCACACATTTATACTTACAACTGTATACCACCCCCACATTCCTGCTTACACCTGTACACCATCCCTCACATTGCCACTTACACCTGTACACCATCCCACACATTCCTGCTTAACACCTGTACACCATCCCCCACATTCCCACTTACACCTGTACACCATCCACATCATTCCCACTTACACCTGTACACCATCCCCCACATTCCCACTTATACCTGTACAACAGCCCCCACATTCCTGCTTACACCTGTACACCATCCCCCACATTCCCGCTTACACCTGTACAACAGCCCCCACATTCCTACTTACACCTGTAAACCATACCCCACATTCCCGCTTACACCTGTACAACATCCCCCATGTTCCTGCTTATACCTGTACACCATACCAGACATTCCTGCTTACACTTGTACACCATCCCACACGATCCCACTTACACCTGTACACCAACCCCCACATTCCCATTTACGTCTGTATCCCATCCCCTACATTCCCACATCCACCTATACACCACCAACCACTTTCCTGCTTACACGTGTACACCACCCCACACATTCACACTTACACCTGTATACCATTACTCACATTCCTACATACACCTGTACACCATTCCCATAATTTCTGCTTAACCTCCATAGGCCATCCCCCACTTTCCTGCTTACACCTATACACCGTCCCGCACATTCCCACTTACACCTGTACACCACCACCCTCATTACCCTTTACACTTGTACACCATCCCCCACATTCCTGCTTACACCTGTACACCACCACCCTCATTACTCCTTACACCTGGACACCATCCCCCACATTCATACTTACACCGGTACACCACCACCCACATTCCCACTTACACAAGTAAACCACCCCCACATTCCCCCTTACACCTGAACACCATTCCACACATTCATACTTACAACTGTATACCTCCCCAACATTCCCACTTACACCTGTACACCATCCCACACATTCCTGCTTAACACATGTACACCATCATTCACGTTCCCTCTTACACCTGTACGTCATCCCTCACATTGCCACTTACACCTGTACATGATCCCCCACATTCCTGCTTAATACCTGTAAACCATCCCCCATGTTCCCACTTACAACTGTACACCAACCCTCACATTCCCACTTACAGTTTTGCACCACCCCCACATTCCTGCTTACACCTGTACACCACCCCCACATTCCTGCTTACACCAATACACCATCACCCACATTCCCACTTACACCTGTACACCATCCCTCACATTGCTATTTACACTGGTACACCATACCGCACTTTCCTGCTTAACACCTGGAAACGATCCCCCACAATCCCACTTACACCTGTACAACACCCCCCACATTCCTGCTTACACCTGTACAACATCCCCCACATTCCCAATTACACCTGTACACCAACCCCACATTGCCACTTACAACTGTACACGATCCACCACATTGCCACTAACACCTGTACACCACCCTACATGTTCCTGCTTACAACTGTATATCATTCCACCCATTCATGCTTACACTTGTATACCATCCCCCACATTTCCACTAACACCTGTACACCACCCCACACGTTCTTGCTTACACCTGTACACCATCCCTCACATTCGTTCTTATACCTGTACACCATCCCACACATTTCCACTTATATCTGTATGCCATTCCCCACATTCCTGCTTACACCTGCACAACTTCCCCCATGTTCTCACTTACACCTGTACACTTCACCCCACATTCCTGCTTACACCTGTACACCATCCCCCACATTCATGCTTACACCACCACCGACATTCCCACTGACACCTGTACAGCATCTCCCATATTCATGCTTACACCTTTACATCACCACCCTCATTCCCACTTACACCTGTACACCATCCCCCACATTCATGCTTACACCTTTAGACCACCACCGACATTCCCACTTACACCTGAACACCATCCCACACATTCATACTTACAACTGTATTGCACCCCCACATTCCTGCTTACACCTGTACACCATCCCTCACATTGCCACTTACACCTGTACACCATCCCTCACATTGCCACTTACACCTGTACACGATCCCACACATTACTGCTTAACACATGTACACCATCATTCACATTCCCTCTTACACCTGTGCACCATTCCACACATTGCCACTTACACCTGTACACGATCCCCCACATTCCTGCTTAACACCTGTAAACCATCCACATCATTCCCACTTACACCTGTACACCATCCCCCTCATTCCCACTTATACCTGTACACAATCCCGCACATTCTTGCTTACACCTGTACAATATCCCCCACATTCCCGCTTACACCTGTACACCATCTCTTTCAATGCAACTTAAACTTGTACAACATCCCCCACATTCCCACTTATGCCTGTACTCCATCCCCACATTCCCACTTACACCTGTACACCATCTCTTTCAATGCAACTTAAACTTATACACCAACCCCCACATTCCCGCTTATACCTGTACTCCAACCCCCATGTTCCTGCTTACACCTGTATACCATCCCCCACATTACTGCTTATACCTGTAGACCACCCACAACATTCCTGCTTACACCTGTACTCCATCCCCCAAATTCCCACGTACACCTGTGCATGATCCCCCACATTCCCACTTACACCTGTACACCGCACACATTTTTCCTGCTTACACCTGTAAACCATGCCACTCATTCCTGCTTACACCTGTACACTATCCCCATCATTCCCACTTACACCTGTACACCATCCTCCACATTCCCACTTATACCTGTACACCATCCCCCACATTCCTGCTTACACCTGTACACCATCCCCCACATTTCCACTTATACCTGTACACCATACCAGACATTCCTGCTTACACCAGTGCAACATACCCCACATTCCCACTTACACCTGTACCCCATCCCCCACATTCCCACATCCACCTATACATAACCAACTACTTTCCTGCTACACCTGTACACCATCCCCCACATTCACACCTACACCTGTATACCATTCCTCACATTCCTACATACACCTGTACACCATTCCCATCATTCCTGCTTAACATCCATATGCCATCCCCCACTTTCCTGCTTACACCTGTACACCACCATCCATACTCCTGCTTACACTGGTACACCATTCCCAACATTCCTGCTGAAACCTGTACACCATCCCCCACATTACTGCTTGTACCTGTACACAACCCCCAATATTGCTGCTTACACCTGAACACCACCCGCCACAATCCCACTTACTCATGTACACCACCCACCACAATCCCACTTACTCATGTACACCACCCACCACATTCCCACTTACATCTGTATGCCATTCCGCACATTCATACTTACACCTGTACACCACACCCACATTCCTGCTTACACCTGTACAACACCCCCACATTCCTGCTTACACCTGTACACCATCCCTCACATTGCTACTTACACCTGTACACCATACAACACATTCCTGCTTACACCTGTACACCATCCCTCACATTCCCACTTACACCTGTACACCAACCCCCACATTCCTGCTTACACCTGTACATCAACCCCCACATTCCTGCTTACACCTGTACACCAACCCCCACATTCCCACTTACAACTGCACACCATCCCCCACATTGCCACTAACACCTGTACACCACCCCAAACGTTCTTGCTTACACCTGTACACCATCCCTCATATTCATGCTTACACCTGTACACCAATCCCCACATTCCCACTTACATCTGTATGTCATCCCCCATATTCCTGCTTACATCTGTACACCATCCCCCACATTCCTGCTTACACCTGTATAACATCCCCACATTCCCACTTACACCTGTACACTTCACCCCACATGAATGCTTACACCTGTACACCATCCCCCACATTCCCACGTACACCTGTGCACGATCCCCCATGTTCCCACTAACACCGGTACACCACACCCAATTTTCCTGCTTACGCCTGTAATCCATGCCATACATTCCAGCTTACAACTGTACACCATCCCACATATTCATGCTTACACCTGTACACCACCCCCCACATTAATGCTTATACCTGTACACCATCACCCACATTTCTGCTTACACATGTACACCATTCCCCACATTCCCACTTACATATGTACACAACCCACCACATTCCCACTTACACCTGTATGCCATACTGCACATTCATATTTACACCTGTACACCAGCCCCATATTCCTGCTTACACCTGTACACCATACCCACATTCCTGCTTACACTTGTACGCCATCACCCACATTCCAACTTTCACCTGTACACCATCACTCACATTGCTACTTACACCGGTGCACCATCCCCCATATTCCTGCTTACACCGGTATACCATCCCCCACATTACTGATTGTACCTGTACACAACCCCCAACATTCCTGCTTACACCTGATCACCACCACCCACATTCCCACTTACTCATGTACACCATCCACCACATTCCCACTTACACTTGTACACCATCCCTCACATTGCTACATACACCGGTACACCATCCCCCACATTCCCACTTACACCTGTACACCACCCCCCACATTCCTGCTTACACCTGTACACCATCCCCCACATTCCCACTTACACCTGTACACCAACCCCACATTGCCACTTACAACTGTACACTATCCACCACATTGCCACTAACACCTGTACACCACCCCAAACGTTCCTGCTTACACCTGTACATCATCCCCACATTCTCACTTACACCTGTACACTTCACCCCACATTCCTGCTTACACCTGTACACCTTCCACCACATTCATGCTTACACCTTTACACAACTACCGACATTCCCACTTTCACATGTAAACAACCCTCCACAATGCCACTTACACCTGTACGCGATCCCACACTTTCAAACTTACACCTGTACACCACCAAACACATTCCCACATACACCTGTACACCATCCCCCACATTGCCACCCACACCTGAACACCACCAACCACATTCCCACTTACACATGTGAACCACACCCACATTCCCACTTACACCTGAACACCATCCCACACATTCAGACTTACAACTGTATACCACCCCCACATTCCTGCTTACACCTGTACACCATCCCTCACCTTGCTACTTACACCTGTACACGATCCCCCACATTCCTGCTTAGCACATGTACACCATCCCACATGTTTCCACTTACACCTGTACACCATCCCCCACATTCCCACTTAGACCTGTACACCACACCCATCTTTCCAGCTTACACCTGTAAACCACCCCACACATTCCTGCTTACAACTGTTCACCATCCCACTCATTCATGCTTATACTTGTACACCATCCACATCATTCCCGCTTACACCTGTACACCATCTTTTTCAATGCAACTTAAACTTGTACACCATCCCCCACATTCCCACTTATGCCTGTACAACATCCCCACATTCCCGCTTACACCTGTACACCAACCCCCATGTTCCTGCTTACACCTGTACACCACCCCCCACATTCCCACGTACACCTGTGCATGATCGCCCACGTTCCCACTTACACCTGTACACCACATACATTTTTCCTGCTTACACCTGTAAATCACACCACACATTCCTGCTTACAAGTGTACGCCATCCCGCATATTCATGCTTAACACTTGTACACCATCCCCGTCATTCCCACTTATACATGTACACCATACCACACATTCCTGCTTACACCTGTGCAACATCCTCCACATTCTTGCTTATACTTTTACACCATACCAGACATTCCTGCTTACACTTGTACACCACCCCACAGATTCCCACTTACAACTTTACACCATCCCCCACATTGCCACTAACACCTGTACACCACAGCAAACGTTCCTGCTTACACCTGTACACCAACCCTCACATTCATGCTTACATCTGTACGCCATCCCCCACATTCCTGCTTACACCTGTACACCATCCCCACATTCCCACTTACATCTGTACATCAACCCCCACGTTCCTGCTTACACCTGTATACCACCCCTCACATTACTGCTTATACCTATAGACCACCCGCAACATCCCTGCTTACACCTGTACACCATCCCCATCATTCCCACTTACACCTGTACACCATCCCCCACATTCCCACTTACACCTGTACACTTCACCCCACATGAATTCTTATACCTGTACACCATCCCCCACATGCCCACGTACACCTGTGCATGATCCCCCATTTTCCCACTAACACCTGTACATCACACCCATTTTTCCTGCTTACACCTGTAATCCACGCCACACATTCCTGCTTACACCTGTACACCATCCCCCACATTTCTGCTTACACATGTACATCATCCCCCATATTCCCACTTACACATGTACACCACCCACCACATTCCCACTTACACCTGTACGCCATCCTGCACATTTAGACTTACACCTGTACACCACCCCCATATTCCTGCTTACAGCTGTACACCACCCCCACATTCCTGCTTACACCTGAATACCATCCGCCACATTACTACTTGTACCTGTACACAACCCCCAACATTCCTGCTTCCACCTGAACACCACCAACCACATTCCCACTTACTCATGTACACCACCCACCACATTCCCACTTAGGCCTGTACGCCATCCCGCACATTCATACTTATACCAGTACACCATACACCACATTCCTGCTTAACACCTGTAAATCATCCCCCACATTCCCACTTGCACCTGTACACCACGGCCCACATTCCTGCTTATACCCATACACCATCCCCCACATTCCCACTTACACCTGTACTACACTCCCCACATTCCCACTTACAACTGTACACCATCCGCCACATTGGCACTAATACCTGTACACCACCGCAAACGTTCCTGCTTACACTTGTACACCATCCCCCACATTTCCACTTACATCTGTATGCCAGCCCCCACATTCCTGCTTACACCTGTACACCATCCCCACATTCCCACTTACACCTGTACACTTCACCCCACATGAATGCTTACACCTGTACACCATGCCCCATATTCCCGTGTACACCTGTGCACAATCCCCCACAGTCCCACTAACACCTGTACACCACACCCAATTTTCCTGCTTGTGCCTGTAATCCACACCATACATTCCAGCTTACAACTGTACACCATCCCACATATTCCTGCTTACACCTGTACACCATCCCCCACATTAATGCTTATACCTGTATACCATCCCCCACATTACTGCTTCTACCTGTACACAACCCCAACATTCCTGCTTACACCTGAACACCACCACCCACATTCCCACTTACTCATGTACACCACCCACCACATTCCCACATCCACCTATACATAACTTTCCTGCTTACACGTGTACGTGATCCACCACATTCCCACTTACTCCTGTACACCATCTCCATCATTCCCATTTACTCCTGTACACCATCCCCATCATTCCCACTTACATCTGTATACCATCTCCTACATTCCTGCTGAAACCTGTATACAACCCCAACATTCCTGCTTACAACTGAACACCACCACCCACATTCCCACTTACACCTGTATACCATCCCCCACATTACTTCTTGTACCTGTACACAACCACAACATTCCCATTTACACCTGTACACCATCCCCCACATTCCCACATCCACCTATACACCACCAAACACTTTCCTGCTTACACCTGTAAGCCACCAGCCACATTCCTGCTCAGCATCACTATTCCCAACTCACACCATCACAGTTCTCCAGCTCACACCATCACTGTACCCCAGCTCACAACATCACTGCCCCCCAGCTCACAACATCACTGCCCCCCAGCTCACAACATCACTGTCCCCCAGCTCACACCATCAGAATTCCCCAGCTCACACGATCACCGTACCCCAGCTCACATCATCAATGTCTCCACCTCACAAAATCACTGGCCCCAGCACACACCATCACACTCCCCCAGCTCACACCATTCCTGTGCCCCTGCTCACAACATCACTGACCCCAGCTCACACCATCACTGACCCCAGCTCACACCATCACTGTCCCCCAGCTCACACCATCACACTCCCCCAGCTCATACCATCCCTGTGCCCCTGCTCACAACATCACTGACCTCAGCTCACAACATCACTGCACAAAACTCACAACAACAATGTCCCCCAGCTCACACCATCCCTGTGCACCTGCTCACACCATCACTGTCCCCCAGCTCACACCATCACTGTCCCCAAATCACACCATCCCTGTCCGCAGCTCACACCATCATTGTCCCACAGCTCACACCATCACTGTCCCCGAGCTCACACCATCACTGGCCCCCAACTCACATGATCACTGTCCCCCTGCTCACACAATCACTTTCCCCAAATCACACCATCATTGTCCCTCAGCTCACAACATCACTGTTACCAACTCACACCATCACTGTCCCCCAGCTGACACCATCACTGTCCCCCAGCTCAAACCATCACAACTCCCCAGCTCACAACTTCACTGACCCCAGCACAAATCATTACTGTCCCCCAGCTCACACCATCAGTCTCCCCCAGCTCACACCATCACTGACCCCCAGCTCACACCATCACGGTCCCCAAACTCACACCATCACAGTCCCAAAGCTCACACCATCACTGTCCCCCAGCTCACACCATCACTGTCTCCACCTCACAAAATCACTGGCCCCAGCACACACCAACACAGTCCCCCAGCTCACACCATCACTCTCCCCCAGCTCACACCATCCCTGTGCCCCTGCTCACATCACTGATCACAGCTCACACCATCACAGTCCCCCAGCTCACATCATCACTCTCCCCCAGCTCACACCATTCCTGTGCCCCTGCTCACAACATCACTGACCCCCAGCTCACACCATCACAGTCCCCCAGCTCACACCATCACTCTCCCCCAGCTCACACCATCCCTGTGCCCCTGCTCACAACATCACTGACCTCAGTTCACAACATCACTGCACAAAACTCACACCAACACTGTCCCCCAGCTCACACCATCCCTGTGCACCTGCTCACACCATCACTGTCCCCAAATCACACCATCACTGTCCCCAAATCACACCATCCCTGTCCCCAGCTCACACCATCATTGTCCCACAGCTCACACCATCACTGCAGCCGAGCTCACACCATCACTGTCCCCCAACTCACACGATCACTGTCCCCCTGCTCACACAATCACTTTCCCCAAATCACACCATCATTGTCCCTCAGCTCACAACATCACAGTTACCAACTCACACCATCACTGTCACCCTGCTCACACCATCACTGACCCCCAGCTCACACCATCACTGTCCCCCAGCTGACACCATCACTGTCCCCCAGCTCAAACCATCACAATTCCCAGCTCACAACTTCACTGACCCCCAGCACAAACCATTACTGTCCCCCAGCTCACACCATCAGTCTCCCCCACCTCACACCATCACTGACCCCCAGCTCACACCATTACTGTCCCCAGCTCACACTATCACTGTCCCCCAGCTCACACCATCACTGTCCCCCATCTCACACCATCACTGACACCCAGCTCACACCATCTCTGTCCCCCAGCTCACACCACCACTGTTCCCCAGCTCACACCATCACTGTCCCCCATCTCACACCATCACTGACACCCAGCTCACACCATCACTGTCCCCCAGCTCACATAATCATTAACCTACAATCTCATACCATCACTGTCCCCCAGCTCACACCATCAATGTCCCCCAGCTCACACCATCACTGTCCCAAACTCACACCATAACTGTCCCCCAGCTCAAACAATCACTGCCCCAAGCTCAAAGCATCTCTGTACCCCAGCTCACACCATCACTGCACCCCAGCTCAAATCATCACTGTCCCCAACTCACAACTTCGCTGTCCCCCAGCTCAAACCATCACTGTCTCCCAGCTCACACCATCTCTGTCCCCCAGCTCACACCACCACTGTTCCCCAGCTCACACCATCACTGACCCCAGCTAACACCATCACTGTCCCCCAGCTCACACCATCACTGTCGCCCAGCTCACAACAACACTGGCCCAACTTCACACCATCACTTTCCAAAACTCACACCTTGGCTGTCCCCCAGCTCACACCATCACTGTGCCCCAGCTCACATCATCACGTTCCCCTAGCGCACACCATCACGGTCCCCTAGCTCACACCATCACTGTCCCCCAGCTCACACCATCATTGTTCCCCAGCTCACAACCATCACGGTCCACTAGCTCACACCATCCCTGTCTCCCAGCTCACACCATCACTGTCCCTGAGCTCACACCATCACTGGCCCCGAGCTCACACCATCCCTGTCCCCCAACTCACACAATCACTATTCCCAACTCACACCATCACAGTTCTCCAGCTCACAACATCACTGTTACCAACTCACACCATCACTGTCCCCCTGCTCACACCATCACTGACCCCCAGCTCACACCATCACTGTCCCCCAGCTGACACCATCACTGTCCCCCAGCTGACACCATCACTGTCCCCCAGCTCAAACCATCACAATTCCCCAGCTCACAACTTCACTGACCCCCAGCACAAACCATTACCGTCCCCCAGCTCACACCATCAGTCTCCCCCAGCTCACACCATCACAGTCTCCCAGCTCACACCATTACTGTCCCCAGCTCACACTATCACTGTTCCCCAGCTCACACCATCACTGTCCCCCATCTCACACCATCACTGACACCCAGCTCACACCATCATTGTCCCCCAACTCACACAATCATTAACCCACAATCTCACACCATCACTGTCCCCCAGCTCACACCATCAATGTCCCCCAGCTCACACCATCACTGTCCCAAACTCGCACCATAACTGTCCCCCAGCTCAGACAATCACTGCCCCAAGCTCAAAGCATCTCTGTACCCCAGCTCACACCATCACTGCACTCCAGCTCAAATCATCACTGTCCCCAACTCACAACTTCGCTGTCCCCCAGCTCAAACCATCACTGTCCCCCAGCTCACACCATCACTGTCCCCCAGCTCACACCATCACTGTCCCCCAGCTCACACCATCACTGACCCCAGCTAACACCATCACTGACCCCAGCTAACACCATCACTGTCCCCTAGCTCACACCATCACTGTCCCCCAGCTCACACCATCACTGTCCCCCAGCTCACAACCATCACGGTCCACTAGCTCACATCATCCCTGTCTCCCAGCTCACACCATCACAGTTCTCCAGCTCACACCATCACTGTCCCCCAGCTCACACCATCACTGACCCCAGCTAACACCATCACTGTCCCCCAGCTCACACCATCACTGTCCCCCAGCTCACGTCATCACGTTCCCCTAGCGCACACCATCACGGTCCCCTAGCTCACACCATCACTGTCCCCGAGCTCACACCATCACTGGCCCCGAGCTCACACCATCCCTGTCCCCCAACTCACACAATCACTATTCCCAACTCACACCATCACAGTTCTCCAGCTCACACCATCACTGTCCCCCAGCTCACACCATCACTGTCCCCCAGCTCACAACATCACTGTCCCCAAATCATACCATCACTGTCCCCCAGCTCACATCATCACTATCCCCAGCTCACACCATTACTGTCCCCCAGCTCAAACAATCACTGACCCCCAGCTCACACCATCACTGTCCCCAACTCACACCATTACTTTCCCCAGCACACTTCATCACTGTCCCCCAGCTCACACCATTACTCTCCCCCAGCTCACACCTTCACTGACCCCCAGCTCACACCTTCACTGACCCCCAGCTCACACCATCACTGACACCCAGCTCACACCATCACTGTCCCCCAGCTCACAACATCACTGTCCCCCAGCTCACAACATCACTGTCCCCCAGCTCACACCATCACTCTCCCCCAGCTCACACGATCCTTGTCCCCCAGCTCACACCATCACTGTCCCCCAGCTCACGCCATCACTGTCCCCCAGCTCAAATCATCACAATTCCCCAGCTCTCAACTTCACTCTCCCCCAACTCACACCATCACTGTCCCCCAGCTCAAATCATCACAGTTCCCCAGCTCACAACTTCACTCTCGCTCTGCTGACGCCATCACTGTCCCCGTGCACACACCATCACTGTCCCCCAGCTCAAACCATCACTGTCCCCAACTCACACCACAACTGTCCCCCAGCTCAAACCAACACTGTCCCCCAGCTCACACCATCACTGACCCCAACTCACACCATGACTGTCCCCCAGCTGACACCATCACAGAATCCCAGCTCAAACAATCACTGTCGCCAGGACACAGCATCACTGTCCCCCAGCTAACACCATCTCTATCCCCCAGCTCACACCATCACTATCCCCCAGCTCACACCATCACTGTCCCCCAGCTAACACCATCACTATCCCCCAGCTCACACCATCACTGACCCTCAGCTCACACCATCACTGTCCCCCAGCTCATACCATCACTGTCCCCCAGCTCACACCATCACTGTCCCCCAGCTCAAACAAGAACTGTCCCCAACTCACACAATCACTGTCCCCCAGCTGACACCATCACTGTCCCCCAGCTCACACCATCCTTGTCCACCAGCTTACACCATCAGTGACACCCCAGCTCACACCAACACTGTCCCCCAGCTCAAACCATCACTGTCCCCCAGCTCACACCATCACTGTCCCCCAGCTCACAACATCAGTCTCCCCCAGCTCAAATCATCACTGTCCCCCAGTTCACACCATCAGTCTCCGCCAGCTCACACCATCACTGTACCCCATCTCACACCATCACTGACCCCCAGCTCAGACCATCAGTCTCTCCCAGCTCACACCATCACTGACACCCAGCTCACACCATCAGTCTCCCCCAGCTCAAACCATCACTGTCCCCCAGCTCACAGCATCAGTCTCCCCCAGCTCACAGCATCACTATAACCCTTTTCACACCATCACTGACCCCCAGTTCACACAATCACTGTCCCCTAGCTCAGACCAACACTGTCCCCCAGCTCACACCATCACTGTCTCCAAATCACACCATCACTGTCCCCCAGCTCACACCATCACTGTTCCCAACTCACACCACTACTGTCATCCAGCTCAAGCCATCACTGTCCCCCAGCTCACAACATCACTATCCCCAACTCACAGCATCACAATACCCCAGCTTAAACAATCCCTGTCACAGGCTCACGCCATCACTATCTCCCAGCTCACACCATCACTGACCCCCAGCTCACAACATCACTGTCCCCCAGCTCACACCATCAGTGACCCTCAGCTCACACAATCACTGTCCCCCAGCTCAAACCATCACTGTCCCCAACTCACACCATCACTCTCCCCCAGCGGACACCATCACTCTCCCCCAGCTCACACCATCCATGTCCCCCAGCTCGCAGCATCAGTGACCCCCAGCTCAAACAATCACTGTCCCCCAGCTCCCACCATCAGTCTCTCCCATCTCAAATCATCACTGTCCCCCAGCTTAAAACATCAGTCTCCGCCAGCTCACACCATCACTGTACCACATTTCACACCATCACTGACCCCCAGCTCACACCATCAGTCTCCCCCAGCTCAAACCATCACTGACCCCCAGCTCACACCATCACTCTCCCCCAGCTCACACCATCCATGTCCCCCAGCTCGCAGCATCAGTGACCCCCAGCTCAAACCATCACTGTCCCCCAGCTCCCACCATCAGTCTCTCCCATCTCAAATCATCACTGTCCCCCAGCTTAAAACATCAGTCTCCGCCAGCTCACACCATCACTGTACCACATCTCACACCATCACTGACCCCCAGCTCACACCATCAGTCTCCCCCAGCTCACACCATCACTGACCCCCAGCTCACACCATCAGTCTCCCCAGCTCACACCATCACTGTCCCCCAGCTCAAACAAGAACTGTCCCCAACTCACACAATCACTGTCCCCCAGCTGACACCATCACTGTCCCCCAGCTCACACCATCCCTGTCCCCCAGCTCACAGCAGCAGTGACCCCCAGCTCAAACCATCACTGTCCCCCAGCTCATAACATCAGTCTCCCCAAGCTCAAACCATCACTGACCACAGCTCACACCATCAGTCTCCGCCAGCTCACACCATTACTGTACCCCATCTCACACCATCACTGACCCCCAGCTCACACCATCAGTCTCCCCCAGCTCACAGCATCTCTGACCCCCAGCTCATACCATCAGTCTCCCCCAGCTCAAACCATCACTGTCCCCCAGCTCACACCATCACTCTCCCCCAGCTCACACCATCACTGACCACCAGCTCCCACCATCACTGTCCCCCAGCTCACCACATCACTGTCCCCCAGCTCACAGCATCACTGTCCCCCAGCTCACACCATCCTTGTCCACCAGCTTACACCATCAGTGACACCCCAGCTCACACCAACACTGTCCCCCAGCTCAAACCATCACTGTCCCCCAGCTCACACCATCACTGTCCCCCAGCTGACACCCTCACTGGCCCCCAGCTAACACCATCCCTGTCACTAGGCTCAACAGCATCAGTGTCCCCCAGCTCAAACCATCACTTTCCCCCAGCGCACACCATCAGTCTCACCCAGCTCAAACCATCACTGTCCCCCAGCTCACACCATCAGTCTCCCCCAGCTCAAACCATCACTGTCCCCCAGTTCACACCATCAGTCTCCGCCAGCTCACACCATCACTGTACCCCATCTCACACCATCACTGACCCCCAGCTCAGACCATCAGTCTCTCCCAGCTCACACCATCACTGACACCCAGCTCACGCCATCAGTCTCCCCCAGCTCAAACCATCACTGTCCCCCAGCTCACAGCATCAGTCTCCCCCAGCTCACAGCATCACTGTAACCCTTTTCACACCATCACTGACCCCCAGTTCACACAATCACTGTCCCCTAGCTCAGACCAACACTGTCCCCCAGCTCACACCATCACTGTCTCCAAATCACACCATCACTGTCCCCCAGCTCACACCATCACTGTTCCCAACTCACACCATTACTGTCATCCAGCTCAAGCCATCACTGTCCCCCAGCTCACACCATCACTATCCCCAACTCACAGCATCACAATACCCCAGCTCAAACAATCCCTGTCACAGGCTCACGCCATCACTATCCCCAAGCTCACACCATCACTGACCTCCAGCTCACAACATCAGTGACCCTCAGCTCACACAATCACTGTCCCCCAGCTCAAACCATCACTGTCCCCAACTCACACCATCACTCTCCCCCAGCGGACACCATCACTCTCCCCCAGCTCACACCATCCATGTCCCCCAGCTCGCAGCATCAGTGACCCCCAGCTCAAACCATCACTGTCCCCCAGCTCCCACCATCAGTCTCTCCCATCTCAAATCATCACTGTCCCCCAGCTTAAAACATCAGTCTCCGCCAGCTCACACCATCACTGTACCACATCTCACACCATCACTGACCCCCAGCTCACACCATCAGTCTCCCCCAGCTCACACCATCACTGACCCCCAGCTCACACCATCAGTCTCCCCCAGCTCACACCATCACTGACCCCCAGCTCACACCATCAGTCTCCCCCAGCTCAAACCATCACTGTCCCCCAGCTCACACAATCAGTCTCCCCCAGTTCACACAATCACTGTAACCCTTCTCACACAATCACAGTACCCCAGCTCAAACAATCACTGACCCCAGCACACAGCATCACTGTCCCCCAGCTCACACAATCACTCTACCCCAGCTCAAACCATCACTGACCCCCAGCTCACACCATCACTGACCCCCAGCTCACATCATCACTGTCCCCCAGCTCACAACATCACTGTCCCCCAGCTCACACTATCACTGTCCCCCAGCTCACACCATCCTTGTCCCCCAGCTCACACAATCAGTGACCCCCAGCTCACACCATCACTGTCCCTGAGCACAAACAATCACTGTCCCCAACTCACACCATCACTGTACCCTAGCTGACACCATCACTGGCCCCCAGCTCACAACATCCCTGTCACCCAGCTCACAGTATCAGTGACCCCCAGCTCAAACCATCATTGTCCCCCAGCTCACACCATCAGTCTCCCCCAGCCCAAACCATCACTGTCCCCCAGCTCACACCATCAGTCTCCGCCAGCTCACACCATAACTGTACCCCATCTCAAACCATCACTGACTCCCAGCTCACACCATCAGTCTCCCCCAGCTCACACTATCACTGTCCCCCAGCTCACACCATCCTTGTCCCCCAGCTCACACCATCCTTGTCCCCCAGCTCACTCAATCAATGACCCCCAGCTCACACCGGCACTGTCCCTGAGCTCAATCACTGTCCCCAACTCACACCATCACTGTCCCCCAGCTGACACCATCACTGGCCCCCAGCTCACACCATCCCTGTCACCCAGCTCACAGCATCAGTGACCCCCAGCTCAAACCATCACTCTCCCCCAGCTCACACCATCAGTCTCCCCCAGCTCAAAACATCACTGTCCACCAGCTCACAACATCAGTCTCCGCCAGCTCACACCATCACTGACCCCCAGCTCACACCATCACTGTCCCCCAGTTCACAACATCACTGTCCTACAGCTCACACCATCCTTGTACCCCAGCTCACTAAATCAGTGACCCGCAGCTCACACCAGCACTGTCCCTGAGCTCAAACAATCACTGTCCCCAACACACACCATCACTGTCCCCCAGCTGACACCATCACTGGCCCCAGCTCACACGACCCCGGACACCCAGCTCACAGCATCAGTGACCCCAAGCTCAAACCATCACTGTCCCCCAGCTCACACCATCAGTCTCCCCCAGCTCAAACCATCAATGTCCCTTGCTCACACCATCAGTCTCCGCCAGCTCACACTATCACTGTACCCCATCTCAAACCATCACTGACCCCCAGCTCACACCATCAGTCTCCCCCAGCTCACACTATCACTGTCCCCCAGCTCACACCATCCTTGTCCCCCAGCTCACACCATCACTGTCACCCAGCTCACACTATCACTGTAACCCATTTCACACCATCACTGACCCCCAGTTCACACCATCACTGTCCCCTAGCTCACACCAACACTGTCCCCCAGCTTACACCATCACTGTCTCCAAATCACACCATCTCTGTCCCCCAGCTCAAACCATCACTGTCCCCCAGCTCACACCATCACTGTCCCCAACTCACACCATCACAATACCCCAGCTCAAACAATCACTGTCCCAGGCTCACGCGATCACTATCCCCCAGCTCACACCATCACTGACCCCCAGCTCACAACATCACTGTCTTCCAGCTCACACCATCAGTGACCCTCAGCTCACACAATCACTGTCCCCCAGCTCAAACAATCACTGTCCCCCAGCTGACACCATCACTCTCCCCCAGCACACACCATCCCTGTCCCCCAGCACACAGCATCAGTGACCCCCAGCTCAAACCATCACTGTCCCCCAGCTCAAAACATAACTCGCCGCCAGCTCACACCATCACTGTACCGCATCTCACACCATCAGTCTCCCCTAGCTCACACCATCACTGTAACCCATCTCACACCATCACAGTACCCCAGCTCAAACAATCACTGTCCCCCAGCACACAGCATCAGTGACCCCCAGCTCAAACCATCACTGTCCCCCAGCTCAAAACATAACTCGCCGCCAGTTCACACCATCACTGTACCGCATCTCACACCATCAGTCTCCCCTAGCTCACACCATCACTGTAACCCATCTCACACCATCACAGTACCCCAGCTCAAACAATCACTGTCCCCAGCACACAGCATCACTGTCCCCCAGCTCACACCATCACTCTAACCCAGCTCACACCATCACTGACACACAGCTCACACCATCACTGACCCCCAACTCACAATATCACTGTCCCCCAGCTCACACCATCACTGTCCCCGATCTCACACCATCACTGTCCCCCAGCTCACACCATCACTGACCCCCAGCTCACACCATCACTGTCCCCCAGCTCACACCATCACTTTCCCCGAGCTCACACCATCACCTTCCCCGAGCTCACACCATCACCTTCCCCAACTCGCACCATCACTGTCCCCCAGCTCAAACAATCACTGCCCCCAAATCACAACTTCGCTGTCCCCCAGATCAAACCATCACTGTCCGCCAGCTCACATCATCACTGACCCCCAGCTCACACCATCGCTGTACCCCAGCTCAAATTATCACTGTCCCCAACTCACAACTTCGCTGTCCCCCAGCTCAAACCATCACTGTCCACCAGCTGACACCTTCACTGATCCCCAGCTCACATCATCACTATCCCCAGCTCACACCATTACTGTCCCCCAGCTCAAACAATCACTGACCCCCAGCTCACACCATCACTGTCCCCAACTCACACCATTACTTTCCCCAGCACACTTCATCACTGTCCCCCAGCTCACACCATTACTCTCCCCCAGCTCACACCTTCACTGACCCCCAGCTCACACCATCACTGACACCCAGCTCACACCATCACTGTCCCCCAGCTCACAACATCACTGTCCCCCAGCTCACAACATCACTGTCCCCCAGCTCACACCATCACTCTCCCCCAGCTCACACGATCCTTGTCCCCCAGCTCACACCATCACTGTCCCCCAGCTCACGCCATCACTGTCCCCCAGCTCAAATCATCACAATTCCCCAGCTCTCAACTTCACTCTCCCCCAACTCACACCATCACTGTCCCCCAGCTCAAATCATCACAGTTCCCCAGCTCACAACTTCACTCTCGCTCTGCTGACGCCATCACTGTCCCCGTGCACACACCATCACTGTCCCCCAGCTCAAATCATCACTGTCCCCAACTCACACCACAACTGTCCCCCAGCTCAAACCAACACTGTCCCCCAGCTCACACCATCACTGACCCCAACTCACACCATGACTGTCCCCCAGCTGACACCATCACAGAATCCCAGCTCAAACAATCACTGTCGCCATGACACATCATCACTTTCCCCCAGCTAACACCATCTCTATCCCCCAGCTCACACCATCACTATCCCCCAGCTCACACCATCACTGTCCCCCAGCTAACACCATCACTATCCCCCAGCTCACACCATCACTGACCCTCAGCTCACACCATCACTGTCCCCCAGCTCATACCATCACTGTCCCCCAGCTCACACCATCACTGTCCCCCAGCTCAAACAAGAACTGTCCCCAACTCACACAATCACTGTCCCCCAGCTGACACCATCACTGTCCCCCAGCTCACACCATCCTTGTCCACCAGCTTACACCATCAGTGACACCCCAGCTCACACCAACACTGTCCCCCAGCTCAAACCATCACTGTCCCCCAGCTCACACCATCACTGTCCCCCAGCTCACAACATCAGTCTCCCCCAGCTCAAATCATCACTGTCCCCCAGTTCACACCATCAGTCTCCGCCAGCTCACACCATCACTGTACCCCATCTCACACCATCACTGACCCCCAGCTCAGACCATCAGTCTCTCCCAGCTCACACCATCACTGACACCCAGCTCACACCATCAGTCTCCCCCAGCTCAAACCATCACTGTCCCCCAGCTCACAGCATCAGTCTCCCCCAGCTCACAGCATCACTATAACCCTTTTCACACCATCACTGACCCCCAGTTCACACAATCACTGTCCCCTAGCTCAGACCAACACTGTCCCCCAGCTCACACCATCACTGTCTCCAAATCACACCATCACTGTCCCCCAGCTCACACCATCACTGTTCCCAACTCACACCACTACTGTCATCCAGCTCAAGCCATCACTGTCCCCCAGCTCACAACATCACTATCCCCAACTCACAGCATCACAATACCCCAGCTTAAACAATCCCTGTCACAGGCTCACGCCATCACTATCTCCCAGCTCACACCATCACTGACCCCCAGCTCACAACATCACTGTCCCCCAGCTCACACCATCAGTGACCCTCAGCTCACACAATCACTGTCCCCCAGCTCAAACCATCACTGTCCCCAACTCACACCATCACTCTCCCCCAGCGGACACCATCACTCTCCCCCAGCTCACACCATCCATGTCCCCCAGCTCGCAGCATCAGTGACCCCCAGCTCAAACAATCACTGTCCCCCAGCTCCCACCATCAGTCTCTCCCATCTCAAATCATCACTGTCCCCCAGCTTAAAACATCAGTCTCCGCCAGCTCACACCATCACTGTACCACATTTCACACCATCACTGACCCCCAGCTCACACCATCAGTCTCCCCCAGCTCAAACCATCACTGACCCCCAGCTCACACCATCACTCTCCCCCAGCTCACACCATCCATGTCCCCCAGCTCGCAGCATCAGTGACCCCCAGCTCAAATCATCACTGTCCCCCAGCTCCCACCATCAGTCTCTCCCATCTCAAATCATCACTGTCCCCCAGCTTAAAACATCAGTCTCCGCCAGCTCACACCATCACTGTACCACATCTCACACCATCACTGACCCCCAGCTCACACCATCAGTCTCCCCCAGCTCACACCATCACTGACCCCCAGCTCACACCATCAGTCTCCCCCAGCTCACACCATCACTGACCCCCAGCTCACACCATCAGTCTCCCCAGCTCACACCATCACTGTCCCCCAGCTCAAACAAGAACTGTCCCCAACTCACACAATCACTGTCCCCCAGCTGACACCATCACTGTCCCCCAGCTCACACCATCCCTGTCCCCCAGCTCACAGCAGCAGTGACCCCCAGCTCAAACCATCACTGTCCCCCAGCTCATAACATCAGTCTCCCCAAGCTCAAACCATCACTGACCCCAGCTCACACCATCAGTCTCCGCCAGCTCACACCATTACTGTACCCCATCTCACACCATCACTGACCCCCAGCTCACACCATCAGTCTCCCCCAGCTCACAGCATCTCTGACCCCCAGCTCATACCATCAGTCTCCCCCAGCTCAAACCATCACTGTCCCCCAGCTCACACCATCACTCTCCCCCAGCTCACACCATCACTGACCACCAGCTCCCACCATCACTGTCCCCCAGCTCACCACATCACTGTCCCCCAGCTCACAGCATCACTGTCCCCCAGCTCACACCATCCTTGTCCACCAGCTTACACCATCAGTGACACCCCAGCTCACACCAACACTGTCCCCCAGCTCAAACCATCACTGTCCCCCAGCTCACACCATCACTGTCCCCCAGCTGACACCCTCACTGGCCCCCAGCTGACACTATCCCTGTCACTAGGCTCAACAGCATCAGTGACCCCCAGCTCAAACCATCACTTTCCCCCAGCTCACACCATCAGTCTCACCCAGCTCAAACCATCACTGTCCCCCAGCTCACACCATCAGTCTCCCCCAGCTCAAACCATCACTGTCCCCCAGTTCACACCATCAGTCTCCGCCAGCTCACACCATCACTGTACCCCATCTCACACCATCACTGACCCCCAGCTCAGACCATCAGTCTCTCCCAGCTCACACCATCACTGACACCCAGCTCACGCCATCAGTCTCCCCCAGCTCAAACCATCACTGTCCCCCAGCTCACAGCATCAGTCTCCCCCAGCTCACAGCATCACTGTAACCCTTTTCACACCATCACTGACCCCCAGTTCACACAATCACTGTCCCCTAGCTCAGACCAACACTGTCCCCCAGCTCACACCATCACTGTCTCCAAATCACACCATCACTGTCCCCCAGCTCACACCATCACTGTTCCCAACTCACACCATTACTGTCATCCAGCTCAAGCCATCACTGTCCCCCAGCTCACACCATCACTATCCCCAACTCACAGCATCACAATACCCCAGCTCAAACAATCCCTGTCACAGGCTCACGCCATCACTATCCCCAAGCTCACACCATCACTGACCTCCAGCTCACAACATCAGTGACCCTCAGCTCACACAATCACTGTCCCCCAGCTCAAACCATCACTGTCCCCAACTCACACCATCACTCTCCCCCAGCGGACACCATCACTCTCCCCCAGCTCACACCATCCATGTCCCCCAGCTCGCAGCATCAGTGACCCCCAGCTCAAACCATCACTGTCCCCCAGCTCCCACCATCAGTCTCTCCCATCTCAAATCATCACTGTCCCCCAGCTTAAAACATCAGTCTCCGCCAGCTCACACCATCACTGTACCACATCTCACACCATCACTGACCCCCAGCTCACACCATCAGTCTCCCCCCGCTCACACCATCACTGACCCCCAGCTCACACCATCAGTCTCCCCCAGCTCACACCATCACTGACCCCCAGCTCACACCATCAGTCTCCCCCAGCTCAAACCATCACTGTCCCCCAGCTCACACAATCAGTCTCCCCCAGTTCACACAATCACTGTAACCCTTCTCACACCATCACAGTACCCCAGCTCAAACAATCACTGACCCCAGCACACAGCATCACTGTCCCCCAGCTCACACAATCACTCTACCCCAGCTCAAACCATCACTGACCCCCAGCTCACACCATCACTGACCCCCAGCTCACATCATCACTGTCCCCCAGCTCACAACATCACTGTCCCCCAGCTCACACTATCACTGTCCCCCAGCTCACACCATCCTTGTCCCCCAGCTCACACAATCAGTGACCCCCAGCTCACACCATCACTGTCCCTGAGCACAAACAATCACTGTCCCCAACTCACACCATCACTGTACCCTAGCTGACACCATCACTGGCCCCCAGCTCACAACATCCCTGTCACCCAGCTCACAGTATCAGTGACCCCCAGCTCAAACCATCATTGTCCCCCAGCTCACACCATCAGTCTCCCCCAGCCCAAACCATCACTGTCCCCCAGCTCACACCATCAGTCTCCGCCAGCTCACACCATAACTGTACCCCATCTCAAACCATCACTGACTCCCAGCTCACACCATCAGTCTCCCCCAGCTCACACTATCACTGTCCCCCAGCTCACACCATCCTTGTCCCCCAGCTCACACCATCCTTGTCCCCCAGCTCACTCAATCAATGACCCCCAGCTCACACCGGCACTGTCCCTGAGCTCAATCACTGTCCCCAACTCACACCATCACTGTCCCCCAGCTGACACCATCACTGGCCCCCAGCTCACACCATCCCTGTCACCCAGCTCACAGCATCAGTGACCCCCAGCTCAAACCATCACTCTCCCCCAGCTCACACCATCAGTCTCCCCCAGCTCAAAACATCACTGTCCCCCAGCTCACAACATCAGTCTCCGCCAGCTCACACCATCACTGACCCCCAGCTCACACCATCACTGTCCCCCAGTTCACAACATCACTGTCCTACAGCTCACACCATCCTTGTACCCCAGCTCACTAAATCAGTGACCCGCAGCTCACACCAGCACTGTCCCTGAGCTCAAACAATCACTGTCCCCAACACACACCATCACTGTCCCCCAGCTGACACCATCACTGGCCCCAGCTCACACGACCCCGGACACCCAGCTCACAGCATCAGTGACCCCAAGCTCAAACCATCACTGTCCCCCAGCTCACACCATCAGTCTCCCCCAGCTCAAACCATCAATGTCCCTTGCTCACACCATCAGTCTCCGCCAGCTCACACTATCACTGTACCCCATCTCAAACCATCACTGACCCCCAGCTCACACCATCAGTCTCCCCCAGCTCACACTATCACTGTCCCCCAGCTCACACCATCCTTGTCCCCCAGCTCACACCATCACTGTCACCCAGCTCACACTATCACTGTAACCCATTTCACACCATCACTGACCCCCAGTTCACACCATCACTGTCCCCTAGCTCACACCAACACTGTCCCCCAGCTTACACCATCACTGTCTCCAAATCACACCATCTCTGTCCCCCAGCTCAAACCATCACTGTCCCCCAGCTCACACCATCACTGTCCCCAACTCACATCATCACAATACCCCAGCTCAAACAATCACTGTCCCAGGCTCACGCGATCACTATCCCCCAGCTCACACCATCACTGACCCCCAGCTCACAACATCACTGTCTTCCAGCTCACACCATCAGTGACCCTCAGCTCACACAATCACTGTCCCCCAGCTCAAACAATCACTGTCCCCCAGCTGACACCATCACTCTCCCCCAGCTCACACCATCCCTGTCCCCCAGCACACAGCATCAGTGACCCCCAGCTCAAACCATCACTGTCCCCCAGCTCAAAACATAACTCGCCGCCAGCTCACACCATCACTGTACCGCATCTCACACCATCAGTCTCCCCTAGCTCACACCATCACTGTAACCCATCTCACACCATCACAGTACCCCAGCTCAAACAATCACTGTCCCCCAGCACACAGCATCAGTGACCCCCAGCTCAAACCATCACTGTCCCCCAGCTCAAAACATAACTCGCCGCCAGCTCACACCATCACTGTACCGCATCTCACACCATCAGTCTCCCCTAGCTCACACCATCACTGTAACCCATCTCACACCATCACAGTACCCCAGCTCAAACAATCACTGTCCCCAGCACACAGCATCACTGTCCCCCAGCACACAGCATCACTGTCCCCCAGCTCACACCATCACTCTAACCCAGCTCACACCATCACTGACACACAGCTCACACCATCACTGACCCCCAACTCACAATATCACTGTCCCCCAGCTCACACCATCAATGTCCCAAAGTACACACCATCACTGTCCCCGATCTCACACCATCACTGTCCCCCAGCTCACACCATCACTGACCCCCAGCTCACACCATCACTGTCCCCCAGCTCACACCATCACTTTCCCCGAGCTCACACCATCACCTTCCCCGAGCTCACACCATCACCTTCCCCAACTCGCACCATCACTGTCCCCCAGCTCAAACAATCACTGCCCCCAAATCACAACTTCGCTGTCCCCCAGATCAAACCATCACTGTCCGCCAGCTCACATCATCACTGACCCCCAGCTCACACCATCGCTGTACCCCAGCTCAAATTATCACTGTCCCCAACTCACAACTTCGCTGTCCCCCAGCTCAAACCATCACTGTCCACCAGCTGACACCTTCACTGATCCCCAGCTCACACCATCACAGTCCCACAGCTCACATCATCACTGTCCACCAGCTCAAACCATCACTCTCCTCCAGCTCACACCAACACTGTCCCCCAGCTCACAATATCACTGTCGCCCAACTCACACCATCACTGTCCCCCAGCAGACACCATCACTGGCCCCAAGCTCACACCATCACTGTCCCCCAACTCACACCAACACTGTCCCCCAGCTCACACCAACACTGTCCCCCAGCTCACACCATCACTGTCCCCCAGCTCACACCATCACTGTCCCCCAGCACACACCATCACTGTCCCCCAGCTCAGAACATCGCTGTCTCCAGAACATTCCATACCTTTCCCCCAGCTCAGACCATCACTGTCCCCCAGCTCACACCATCCCTGTCCCCAGCTGACACCATGACTGACCCCAGCTCACACCATCCCTGTCCCCCAGCTCACACCATCACGGTCCCCAGCTTACACCATCAGTGTCCCCCAGCTCACACCATCACCGTCCCCAACTCACACCATCACTGTCCCCCAGCTCACACCATCACTGTCTCCAGCTCACACCATGCCTGTCTCCAGATCACAACATCCCTGTCCCCCAGCTCACACCATCACTGTCCCCAGCTCACACCATCACTGTCCCCCAGCTCACACCATCCTTGTCCCCAACTCACACCATCACTGTCCCCCAGTTCACACCATTACTTTCCCAAACTCACACCATCACTGTCCCCCAGCTCACACCATCCGTGTCCCCAGCTCACACCATCAATGCCCCCAACTCACACCATCACAGTTCCCCAGCTCACACCATCATTGTCCCCAGCTTACACCATCACTGTCCCCCAGCTCACACCATCACTTTCCCCGAGCTCACACCATCACTTTCCCCAACTGGCACCATCACTGTCCCCCAGCTCAAATCATCACTGCCCCCAACTCACAACTTCGCTGTCCCCCAGCTCAAACCATCACTGTCCGCCAGCTCACACCATCGCTGTACCCCAGCTCAAATCATCACTGTCCCCAACTCACAACTTCGCTGTCCCCCAGCTCAAACCATCACTGTCCAACAGGTCACACCATCACTGACCCCCAGCTCACACCATCACTGACCCCCAGCTCACACCATCACAGTCCCCCAGCTCACAGCATCACTGTCCACCAGCTCAAACCATCACTCTCCCCCAGCTCACACCATCACTGTCCCCCAGCTCACACCAACACTGTCCCCCAGCTCACAATATCACTGTCGCCCAGCTCACAACATCACTGGCCCAACTTCACACCATCACTGTCCCCAACTCACACCTTGGCTGTCCCCCAGCTCACACCATCACTGACCCCCAGCTCAAACCATCAGTCTCCCCCAGCTCAAACCATCACTGTCCCCCAGCTCACACCATCTGTGTCCCCCAGCTCACACCACCACTGCAACCCATCTCACACAATCACAGTACCTCAGCTCAAACAATCACTGTCCCCAGCACACAGCATCACTGTCCCCCAGCTCACACCATCACTCTACCCCAGCTCACACAATCACTGTCCCCAGCTCACACCATCACTGACCCGCAGCTCACAACATCACTGTCCTCCAGCTCACAACATCACTGTCCCCGAGCTCACACCATCCTTGTCCCCGAGCTCACACAATCAGTGACCCCCAGCTCACACCATCACTGTCCCTGAGATCAAACAATCACTGTCCCCAACTCACACCATCACTGTCCTCCAGCAGACACCATCACTGGCCCCAAGCTCACACCATCACTGTCCCCCAGCTCACACCATCACTGTCCCCCAGCACACACCATCACTGTCCCCCAGCTCAGAACATCGCTGTCTCCAGAACATTCCATACTTTTCCCCCAGCTCAGACCATCACTGTCCCCCAGCTCACACCATCCCTGTCCCCAGCTGACACCATGACTGCCCCCAGCTCACACCATCCCTGTCCCCCAGCTCACACCATCACGGTCCCCCAGCTCAAACAAGAACTGTCCCCAACTCACACAATCACTGTCCCCCAGCTGACACCATCACTGTCCCCCAGCTCACACCATCCTTGTCCACCAGCTTACACCATCAGTGACACCCCAGCTCACACCAACACTGTCCCCCAGCTCAAACCATCACTGTCCCCCAGCTCACACCATCACTGTCCCCCAGCTCACAACATCAGTCTCCCCCAGCTCAAATCATCACTGTCCCCCAGTTCACACCATCAGTCTCCGCCAGCTCACACCATCACTGTACCCCATCTCACACCATCACTGACCCCCAGCTCAGACCATCAGTCTCTCCCAGCTCACACCATCACTGACACCCAGCTCACACCATCAGTCTCCCCCAGCTCAAACCATCACTGTCCCCCAGCTCACAGCATCAGTCTCCCCCAGCTCACAGCATCACTATAACCCTTTTCACACCATCACTGACCCCCAGTTCACACAATCACTGTCCCCTAGCTCAGACCAACACTGTCCCCCAGCTCACACCATCACTGTCTCCAAATCACACCATCACTGTCCCCCAGCTCACACCATCACTGTTCCCAACTCACACCACTACTGTCATCCAGCTCAAGCCATCACTGTCCCCCAGCTCACAACATCACTATCCCCAACTCACAGCATCACAATACCCCAGCTTAAACAATCCCTGTCACAGGCTCACGCCATCACTATCTCCCAGCTCACACCATCACTGACCCCCAGCTCACAACATCACTGTCCCCCAGCTCACACCATCAGTGACCCTCAGCTCACACAATCACTGTCCCCCAGCTCAAACCATCACTGTCCCCAACTCACACCATCACTCTCCCCCAGCGGACACCATCACTCTCCCCCAGCTCACACCATCCATGTCCCCCAGCTCGCAGCATCAGTGACCCCCAGCTCAAACAATCACTGTCCCCCAGCTCCCACCATCAGTCTCTCCCATCTCAAATCATCACTGTCCCCCAGCTTAAAACATCAGTCTCCGCCAGCTCACACCATCACTGTACCACATTTCACACCATCACTGACCCCCAGCTCACACCATCAGTCTCCCCCAGCTCAAACCATCACTGACCCCCAGCTCACACCATCACTCTCCCCCAGCTCACACCATCCATGTCCCCCAGCTCGCAGCATCAGTGACCCCCAGCTCAAACCATCACTGTCCCCCAGCTCCCACCATCAGTCTCTCCCATCTCAAATCATCACTGTCCCCCAGCTTAAAACATCAGTCTCCGCCAGCTCACACCATCACTGTACCACATCTCACACCATCACTGACCCCCAGCTCACACCATCAGTCTCCCCCAGCTCACACCATCACTGACCCCCAGCTCACACCATCAGTCTCCCCCAGCTCACACCATCACTGACCCCCAGCTCACACCATCAGTCTCCCCAGCTCACACCATCACTGTCCCCCAGCTCAAACAAGAACTGTCCCCAACTCACACAATCACTGTCCCCCAGCTGACACCATCACTGTCCCCCAGCTCACACCATCCCTGTCCCCCAGCTCACAGCAGCAGTGACCCCCAGCTCAAACCATCACTGTCCCCCAGCTCATAACATCAGTCTCCCCAAGCTCAAACCATCACTGACCCCAGCTCACACCATCAGTCTCCGCCAGCTCACACCATTACTGTACCCCATCTCACACCATCACTGACCCCCAGCTCACACCATCAGTCTCCCCCAGCTCACAGCATCTCTGACCCCCAGCTCATACCATCAGTCTCCCCCAGCTCAAACCATCACTGTCCCCCAGCTCACACCATCACTCTCCCCCAGCTCACACCATCACTGACCACCAGCTCCCACCATCACTGTCCCCCAGCTCACCACATCACTGTCCCCCAGCTCACAGCATCACTGTCCCCCAGCTCACACCATCCTTGTCCACCAGCTTACACCATCAGTGACACCCCAGCTCACACCAACACTGTCCCCCAGCTCAAACCATCACTGTCCCCCAGCTCACACCATCACTGTCCCCCAGCTGACACCCTCACTGGCCCCCAGCTAACACCATCCCTGTCACTAGGCTCAACAGCATCAGTGTCCCCCAGCTCAAACCATCACTTTCCCCCAGCGCACACCATCAGTCTCACCCAGCTCAAACCATCACTGTCCCCCAGCTCACACCATCAGTCTCCCCCAGCTCAAACCATCACTGTCCCCCAGTTCACACCATCAGTCTCCGCCAGCTCACACCATCACTGTACCCCATCTCACACCATCACTGACCCCCAGCTCAGACCATCAGTCTCTCCCAGCTCACACCATCACTGACACCCAGCTCACGCCATCAGTCTCCCCCAGCTCAAACCATCACTGTCCCCCAGCTCACAGCATCAGTCTCCCCCAGCTCACAGCATCACTGTAACCCTTTTCACACCATCACTGACCCCCAGTTCACACAATCACTGTCCCCTAGCTCAGACCAACACTGTCCCCCAGCTCACACCATCACTGTCTCCAAATCACACCATCACTGTCCCCCAGCTCACACCATCACTGTTCCCAACTCACACCATTACTGTCATCCAGCTCAAGCCATCACTGTCCCCCAGCTCACAGCATCAGTCTCCCCCAGCTCACAGCATCACTGTAACCCTTTTCACACCATCACTGACCCCCAGTTCACACAATCACTGTCCCCTAGCTCAGACCAACACTGTCCCCCAGCTCACACCATCACTGTCTCCAAATCACACCATCACTGTCCCCCAGCTCACACCATCACTATCCCCAACTCACAGCATCACAATACCCCAGCTCAAACAATCCCTGTCACAGGCTCACGCCATCACTATCCCCAAGCTCACACCATCACTGACCTCCAGCTCACAACATCAGTGACCCTCAGCTCACACAATCACTGTCCCCCAGCTCAAACCATCACTGTCCCCAACTCACACCATCACTCTCCCCCAGCGGACACCATCACTCTCCCCCAGCTCACACCATCCATGTCCCCCAGCTCGCAGCATCAGTGACCCCCAGCTCAAACCATCACTGTCCCCCAGCTCCCACCATCAGTCTCTCCCATCTCAAATCATCACTGTCCCCCAGCTTAAAACATCAGTCTCCGCCAGCTCACACCATCACTGTACCACATCTCACACCATCACTGACCCCCAGCTCACACCATCAGTCTCCCCCAGCTCACACCATCACTGACCCCCAGCTCACACCATCAGTCTCCCCCAGCTCACACCATCACTGACCCCCAGCTCACACCATCAGTCTCCCCCAGCTCAAACCATCACTGTCCCCCAGCTCACACAATCAGTCTCCCCCAGTTCACACAATCACTGTAACCCTTCTCACACCATCACAGTACCCCAGCTCAAACAATCACTGACCCCAGCACACAGCATCACTGTCCCCCAGCTCACACAATCACTCTACCCCAGCTCAAACCATCACTGACCCCCAGCTCACACCATCACTGACCCCCAGCTCACATCATCACTGTCCCCCAGCTCACAACATCACTGTCCCCCAGCTCACAACATCACTGTCCCCCAGCTCACACTATCACTGTCCCCCAGCTCACACCATCCTTGTCCCCCAGCTCACACAATCAGTGACCCCCAGCTCACACCATCACTGTCCCTGAGCACAAACAATCACTGTCCCCAACTCACACCATCACTGTACCCTAGCTGACACCATCACTGGCCCCCAGCTCACAACATCCCTGTCACCCAGCTCACAGTATCAGTGACCCCCAGCTCAAACCATCATTGTCCCCCAGCTCACACCATCAGTCTCCCCCAGCCCAAACCATCACTGTCCCCCAGCTCACACCATCAGTCTCCGCCAGCTCACACCATAACTGTACCCCATCTCAAACCATCACTGACTCCCAGCTCACACCATCAGTCTCCCCCAGCTCACACTATCACTGTCCCCCAGCTCACACCATCCTTGTCCCCCAGCTCACACCATCCTTGTCCCCCAGCTCACTCAGTCAATGACCCCCAGCTCACACCGGCACTGTCCCTGAGCTCAATCACTGTCCCCAACTCACACCATCACTGTCCCCCAGCTGACACCATCACTGGCCCCCAGCTCACACCATCCCTGTCACCCAGCTCACAGCATCAGTGACCCCCAGCTCAAACCATCACTCTCCCCCAGCTCACACCATCAGTCTCCCCCAGCTCAAAACATCACTGTCCCCCAGCTCACAACATCAGTCTCCGCCAGCTCACACCATCACTGACCCCCAGCTCACACCATCACTGTCCCCCAGTTCACAACATCACTGTCCTACAGCTCACACCATCCTTGTACCCCAGCTCACTAAATCAGTGACCCGCAGCTCACACCAGCACTGTCCCTGAGCTCAAACAATCACTGTCCCCAACACACACCATCACTGTCCCCCAGCTGACACCATCACTGGCCCCAGCTCACACGACCCCGGACACCCAGCTCACAGCATCAGTGACCCCAAGCTCAAACCATCACTGTCCCCCAGCTCACACCATCAGTCTCCCCCAGCTCAAACCATCAATGTCCCTTGCTCACACCATCAGTCTCCGCCAGCTCACACTATCACTGTACCCCATCTCAAACCATCACTGACCCCCAGCTCACACCATCAGTCTCCCCCAGCTCACACTATCACTGTCCCCCAGCTCACACCATCCTTGTCCCCCAGCTCACACCATCACTGTCACCCAGCTCACACTATCACTGTAACCCATTTCACACCATCACTGACCCCCAGTTCACACCATCACTGTCCCCTAGCTCACACCAACACTGTCCCCCAGCTTACACCATCACTGTCTCCAAATCACACCATCTCTGTCCCCCAGCTCAAACCATCACTGTCCCCCAGCTCACACCATCACTGTCCCCAACTCACACCATCACAATACCCCAGCTCAAACAATCACTGTCCCAGGCTCACGCGATCACTATCCCCCAGCTCACACCATCACTGACCCCCAGCTCACAACATCACTGTCTTCCAGCTCACACCATCAGTGACCCTCAGCTCACACAATCACTGTCCCCCAGCTCAAACAATCACTGTCCCCCAGCTGACACCATCACTCTCCCCCAGCTCACACCATCCCTGTCCCCCAGCACACAGCATCAGTGACCCCCAGCTCAAACCATCACTGTCCCCCAGCTCAAAACATAACTCGCCGCCAGCTCACACCATCACTGTACCGCATCTCACACCATCAGTCTCCCCTAGCTCACACCATCACTGTAACCCATCTCACACCATCACAGTACCCCAGCTCAAACAATCACTGTCCCCCAGCACACAGCATCAGTGACCCCCAGCTCAAACCATCACTGTCCCCCAGCTCAAAACATAACTCGCCGCCAGCTCACACCATCACTGTACCGCATCTCACACCATCAGTCTCCCCTAGCTCACACCATCACTGTAACCCATCTCACACCATCACAGTACCCCAGCTCAAACAATCACTGTCCCCAGCACACAGCATCACTGTCCCCCAGCTCACACCATCACTCTAACCCAGCTCACACCATCACTGACACACAGCTCACACCATCACTGACCCCCAACTCACAATATCACTGTCCCCCAGCTCACACCATCAATGTCCCAAAGTACACACCATCACTGTCCCCGATCTCACACCATCACTGTCCCCCAGCTCACACCATCACTGACCCCCAGCTCACACCATCACTGTCCCCCAGCTCACACCATCACTTTCCCCGAGCTCACACCATCACCTTCCCCGAGCTCACACCATCACCTTCCCCAACTCGCACCATCACTGTCCCCCAGCTCAAACAATCACTGCCCCCAAATCACAACTTCGCTGTCCCCCAGATCAAACCATCACTGTCCGCCAGCTCACATCATCACTGACCCCCAGCTCACACCATCGCTGTACCCCAGCTCAAATTATCACTGTCCCCAACTCACAACTTCGCTGTCCCCCAGCTCAAACCATCACTGTCCACCAGCTGACACCTTCACTGATCCCCAGCTCACACCATCACAGTCCCACAGCTCACATCATCACTGTCCACCAGCTCAAACCATCACTCTCCTCCAGCTCACACCAACACTGTCCCCCAGCTCACAATATCACTGTCGCCCAACTCACACCATCACTGTCCCCCAGCAGACACCATCACTGGCCCCAAGCTCACACCATCACTGTCCCCCAACTCACACCAACACTGTCCCCCAGCTCACACCAACACTGTCCCCCAGCTCACACCATCACTGTCCCCCAGCTCACACCATCACTGTCCCCCAGCACACACCATCACTGTCCCCCAGCTCAGAACATCGCTGTCTCCAGAACATTCCATACCTTTCCCCCAGCTCAGACCATCACTGTCCCCCAGCTCACACCATCCCTGTCCCCAGCTGACACCATGACTGACCCCAGCTCACACCATCCCTGTCCCCCAGCTCACACCATCACGGTCCCCAGCTTACACCATCAGTGTCCCCCAGCTCACACCATCAGTGTCCCCCAGCTCACACCATCACCGTCCCCAACTCACACCATCCCTGTCCCCTAGCTCACACCTTTACTGTCCCCAGCTCACACCATCACCGTCCCCCAGCACACGCCAACCCTGTCCCCCAGCCCACACCATCACTGTCCCCCAGCTCACACCATCACTGTCTCCAGCTCACACCATGCCTGTCTCCAGATCACAACATCCCTGTCCCCCAGCTCACACCATCACTGTCCCCAGCTCACACCATCACTGTCCCCCAGCTCACACCATCCTTGTCCCCAACTCACACCATCACTGTCCCCCAGTTCACACCATTACTTTCCCAAACTCACACCATCACTGTCCCCCAGCTCACACCATCCGTGTCCCCAGCTCACACCATCAATGCCCCCAACTCACACCATCACAGTTCCCCAGCTCACACCATCATTGTCCCCAGCTTACACCATCACTGTCCCCCAGCTCACACCATCACTTTCCCCGAGCTCACACCATCACTTTCCCCAACTGGCACCATCACTGTCCCCCAGCTCAAATCATCACTGCCCCCAACTCACAACTTCGCTGTCCCCCAGCTCAAACCATCACTGTCCGCCAGCTCACACCATCGCTGTACCCCAGCTCAAATCATCACTGTCCCCAACTCACAACTTCGCTGTCCCCCAGCTCAAACCATCACTGTCCAACAGGTCACACCATCACTGACCCCCAGCTCACACCATCACTGACCCCCAGCTCACACCATCACAGTCCCCCAGCTCACAGCATCACTGTCCACCAGCTCAAACCATCACTCTCCCCCAGCTCACACCATCACTGTCCCCCAGCTCACACCAACACTGTCCCCCAGCTCACAATATCACTGTCGCCCAGCTCACAACATCACTGGCCCAACTTCACACCATCACTGTCCCCAACTCACACCTTGGCTGTCCCCCAGCTCACACCATCACTGACCCCCAGCTCAAACCATCAGTCTCCCCCAGCTCAAACCATCACTGTCCCCCAGCTCACACCATCTGTGTCCCCCAGCTCACACCACCACTGCAACCCATCTCACACAATCACAGTACCTCAGCTCAAACAATCACTGTCCCCAGCACACAGCATCACTGTCCCCCAGCTCACACCATCACTCTACCCCAGCTCACACAATCACTGTCCCCAGCTCACACCATCACTGACCCGCAGCTCACAACATCACTGTCCTCCAGCTCACAACATCACTGTCCCCGAGCTCACACCATCCTTGTCCCCGAGCTCACACAATCAGTGACCCCCAGCTCACACCATCACTGTCCCTGAGATCAAACAATCACTGTCCCCAACTCACACCATCACTGTCCTCCAGCAGACACCATCACTGGCCCCAAGCTCACACCATCACTGTCCCCCAGCTCACACCATCACTGTCCCCCAGCACACACCATCACTGTCCCCCAGCTCAGAACATCGCTGTCTCCAGAACATTCCATACTTTTCCCCCAGCTCAGACCATCACTGTCCCCCAGCTCACACCATCCCTGTCCCCAGCTGACACCATGACTGCCCCCAGCTCACACCATCCCTGTCCCCCAGCTCACACCATCACGGTCCCCAGCTTACACCATCAGTGTCCCCCAGCTCACACCATCACCGTCCCCAACTCACACCATCCCTGTCCCCTAGCTTACTCCTTTACTGTCCCCAGCTCACACCATCACGGTCCCCCAGCACACGCCATCCCTGTCCCCCAGCTCACAACATCACTGTCCCCCAGCTCACACCATCACTATCTCCAAGCTCACACCATCACAATCCCCCAGCTCACACCATCACTGTCTCCAGCTCACACCATGCCTGTCTCCAGATCACAACATACATGTCCCCCAGCTCACAACATCCCTGTCCCCCAGCTCACACCATCACTGTCCCCAGCTCACACCATCACTGTCCCCCAGCTCACACCATCCCTGTCCCCAGCTCACACCATCAATGCACCCAACTCACACGATCACAGTTCCCCAGCTCACACCATCATTGTCCCCAGCTTACACCATCACTGTCCCCCAGCTCACACCATCACTTTCCCCGAGCTCACACCATCACTTTCCCCAACTGGCACCATCACTGTCCCCCAGCTCAAATCATCACTGCCCCCAACTCACAACTTCGCTGTCCCCCAGCTCAAACCATCACTGTCCGCCAGCTCACACCATCACTGACCCCCAGCTCACACCATCGCTGTACCCCAGCTCAAATCATCACTGTCCCCAACTCACAGCTTCGCTGTCCCCCAGCTCAAATCATCACTGTCCAACAGGTCACACCATCACTAACACCCAGCTCACACCATCACAGTCCCCCAGCTCACAGCATCAATGCCCCCAACTCACACCATCACAGTTCCCCAGCTCACACCATCATTGTCCCCAGCTTACACCATCACTGTCTCCAGCTCACACCATGCCTGTCTCCAGAACACAACATCCCTGTCCCCCAGCTCAAACCATCACTCTCCCCCAACTCACACCATCACTGTCCCCCAGCTCACACCATCACTGTCTCCAGCTCACACCATGCCTGTCTCCAGATCACAACATCCCTGTCCCCCAGCTCACACCATCACTGTCCCCAGCTCACACCATCACTGTCCCCCAGCTCACACCATCCTTGTCCCCAACTCACACCATCACTGTCCCCCAGTTCACACCATTACTTTCCCAAACTCACACCATCACTGTCCCCCAGCTCACACCATCCCTGTCCCCAGCTCACACCATCAATGCCCCCAACTCACACCATCACAGTTCCCCAGCTCACACCATCATTGTCCCCAGCTTACACCATCACTGTCCCCCAGCTCACACCATCACTTTCCCCGAGCTCACACCATCACTTTCCCCAACTGGCACCATCACTGTCCCCCAGCTCAACTCATCACTGCCCCCAACTCACAACTTCGCTGTCCCCCAGCTCAAACCATCACTGTCCGCCAGCTCACACCATCGCTGTACCCCAGCTCAAATCATCACTGTCCCCAACTCACAACTTCGCTGTCCCCCAGCTCAAACCATCACTGTCCAACAGGTCACACCATCACTGACCCCCAGCTCACACCATCACTGACCCCCAGCTCACACCATCACAGTCCCCCAGCTCACAGCATCACTGTCCACCAGCTCAAACCATCACTCTCCCCCAGCTCACACCATCACTGTCCCCCAGCTCACACCAACACTGTCCCCCAGCTCACAATATCACTGTCGCCCAGCTCACAACATCACTGGCCCAACTTCACACCATCACTGTCCCCAACTCACACCTTGGCTGTCCCCCAGCTCACACCATCACTGACCCCCAGCTCAAACCATCAGTCTCCCCCAGCTCAAACCATCACTGTCCCCCAGCTCACACCATCTGTGTCCCCCAGCTCACACCACCACTGCAACCCATCTCACACAATCACAGTACCTCAGCTCAAACAATCACTGTCCCCAGCACACAGCATCACTGTCCCCCAGCTCACACCATCACTCTACCCCAGCTCACACAATCACTGTCCCCAGCTCACACCATCACTGACCCGCAGCTCACAACATCACTGTCCTCCAGCTCACAACATCACTGTCCCCGAGCTCACACCATCCTTGTCCCCGAGCTCACACAATCAGTGACCCCCAGCTCACACCATCACTGTCCCTGAGATCAAACAATCACTGTCCCCAACTCACACCATCACTGTCCTCCAGCAGACACCATCACTGGCCCCAAGCTCACACCATCACTGTCCCCCAGCTCACACCATCACTGTCCCCCAGCACACACCATCACTGTCCCCCAGCTCAGAACATCGCTGTCTCCAGAACATTCCATACTTTTCCCCCAGCTCAGACCATCACTGTCCCCCAGCTCACACCATCCCTGTCCCCAGCTGACACCATGACAGCCCCCAGCTCACACCATCCCTGTCCCCCAGCTCACACCATCACGGTCCCCAGCTTACACCATCAGTGTCCCCCAGCTCACACCATCACCGTCCCCAACTCACACCATCCCTGTCCCCTAGTTCACTCCTTTACTGTCCCCAGCTCACACCATCACGGTCCCCCAGCACACGCCATCCCTGTCCCCCAGCTCACAACATCACTGTCCCCCAGCTCACACCATCACTATCTCCAAGCTCACACCATCACAATCCCCCAGCTCACACCATCACTGTCTCCAGCTCACACCATCACTGTCCCCAGCTCACACCATCACTGTCCCCCAGCTCACACCATCTGTGTCCCCCAGCTCACACCACCACTGCAACCCATCTCACACAATCACAGTACCTCAGCTCAAACAATCACTGTCCCCAGCACACAGCATCACTCTACCCCAGCTCACACAATCACTGTCCCCAGCTCACAGCATCACTGACCCGCAGCTCACAACATCACTGTCCTCCAGCTCACAACATCACTGTCCCCGAGCTCACACCATCCTTGTCCCCGAGCTCACACAATCAGTGACCCCAGCTCACACCATCACTGTCCCTGAGATCAAACAATCACTGTCCCCAACTCACACCATCACTGTCCTCCAGCAGACACCATCACTGGCCCCAAGCTCACACCATCCCTGTCCCCCAGCTCACACCATCACTGTCCCCCAGCACACACCATCGCTGCCCCCAACTCACAACTTCGCTGTCCCCCAGCTCAAACCATCACTGTCCGCCAGCTCACACCATCACTGACCCCCAGCTCACACCATCGCTGTACCCCAGCTCAAATCATCACTGTCCCCAACTCACAACTTCGCTGTCCCCCAGCACAAATCATCACTGTCCAACAGGTCACACCATCACTGACACACAGCTCACACCATCACAGTCCCCCAGCTCACAGCATCACTGTCCACCAGCTCAAACCATCACTCTCCCCCAGCTCACACCATCACTGTCGCCCAGCTCACAACATCACTGGCCCCACTTCACACCATCACTGTCCCCAACTCACACCTTGGCTGTCCCCCAGCTCACACCATCACTGACCCCCAGCTCAAACCATCAGTCTCCCCCAGCTCAAACCATCACTGTCCCCCAGCTCACACCATCAGTCTCCCCCAGCTCACATCACCACTGCAACCCATCTCACACAATCACAGTACCACAGCTCAATCACTGTCCCCAGCACACAGCATCACTGTCCCCCAGAACACAGCATCACTGTCCCCCAGCTCACACCATCACTCTACCCCAGCTCACACAATCACTGTCCCCAGCTCACACCATCACTGACCCCCAGCTCACAACATCACAGTCCTCCAGCTCACACTATCACTGTCCCCGAGCTCACACCATCCTTGTCCCCGAGCTCACACAATCAGTGACCCCCAGCTCACACCATCACTGTCCCTGAGATCAAACAATCACTGTCCCCAACTCACACCATCACTGTCCCCAGCTGACACCATGACTGCCCCCAGCTCACACCATCCCTGTCCCCCAGCTCACACCGTCACTGTCCCCAGCTCACACCATCCCTGTCTCCAGATCACACCATACCTGTACACCAGCTCACACCAGCACTGACCCCCAGCTCACACCATCGCTGTACCCCAGCTCAAATTATCACTGTCCCCAACTCACAACTTCGCTGTCCCCCAGCTCAAACCATCACTGTCCACCAGCTCACACCTTCACTGATCCCCAGCTCACACCATCACAGTCCCACAGCTCACATCATCACTGTCCACCAGCTCAAACCATCACTCTCCTCCAGCTCACACCAACACTGTCCCCCAGCTCACACCATCACGGTCCCCCAGCTCACAATATCACTGTCGCCCAACTCACACCATCACTGTCCCCCAGCAGACACCATCACTGGCCCCAAGCTCACACCATCACGGTCCCCCAACTCACACCAACACTGTCCCCCAGCTCACATCATCACTGTCCCCCAGCACACACCATCACTGTCCCCCAGCTCAGAACATCCCTGTCTCCAGAACATTCCAAACATTTCCCCCAGCTCAGACCATCACTGTCCCCCAGCTCACACCATCCCTGTCCCCAGCTGACACCATGACTGCCCCCAGCTCACACCATCCCTGTCCCCCAGCTCACACCATCACGGTCCCCAGCTTACACCATCAGTGTCCCCCAGCTCACACCATCACCGTCCCCAACTCACACCATCCCTGTCCCCTAGCTCACACCTTTACTGTCCCCAGCTCACACCATCACCGTCCCCCAGCACACGCCAACCCTGTCCCCCAGCTCACACCATCACTGTCCCCCAGCTCACACCATCACTGTCTCCAGCTCACAACATGCCTGTCTCCAGATCACAACATCCCTGTCCCCCAGCTCACACCATCACTGTCCCCAGCTCACACCATCACTGTCCCCCAGCTCACACCATCACTTTCCCCGAGCTCACACCATCACTTTCCCCAACTGGCACCATCACTGTCCCCCAGCTCAAATCATCACTGCCCCCAACTCACAACTTCGCTGTCCCCCAGCTCAAACCATCACTGTCCGCCAGCTCACACCATCACTGACCCCCAGCTCACACCATCGCTGTACCCCAGCTCAAATCATCACTGTCCCCAACTCACAACTTCGCTGTCCCCCAGCTCAAACCATCACTGTCTAACAGGTCACACCATCACTGACCCCCAGCTCACACCATCACAGTCCCCCAGCTCACAGCATCACTGTCCACCAGCTCAAACCATCACTCTCCCCCAGCTCACACCATCACTGTCCCCCAGCTCACACCAACACTGTCCCCCAGCTCACACCAACACTGTCCCCCAGCTCACAATATCACTGTCACCCAGCTCACAACATCACTGGCCCCACTTCACACCATCACTGTCCCCAACTCACACCTTGGCTGTCCCCCAGCTCTCACCATCACTGACCCCCAGCTCAAACCATCACTGTCCCCAGCTCACACCATCACTGTCCCCCAGCTCACTCCATCACTGTCCCCAACTCACACCATCCCTGTCCCCCAGCTCACACAATCCCTGACCCCAGCTCACAACATCACTGTACCCCAGCTCACACCATCACTGCCCCCCTGCTCACACCATCACTGATCCCCAGCTCACACCATCACTCTCCCCCAGCTGACACCATCACTTTCCAAACTCACACCATCACTGTCCCCCAGCTCACAATATCACTGTCGACATCTGACATCATCACTGACCCCGAGCTCACACCATCACTGTCCCCCAGTTCACAGCATCATGGTCCCCCCGATCACACCATCACTGTCCCCCAGCTCACACCTTCACTGTCCCCAACTCACACCATTACTTTCCACAGCTCACACCATCACTGTCCCCAGCTCACAATATCACTCTCGACAGCTGACATCATCACTGGCCCCAGCTCACACCTTCACTGTCCCCAACTCACACCATTACTTTCCACAGCTCACACCATCACTGTCCCCAGCTCACAATATCACTCTCGACAGCTGACATCATCACTGGCCCCAGCTCATACCATCACTGTCCCCCAGTTCACACCATCATGGTCCCCCCGATCACACCTTCACTGTCCCCCAGCTCACACCTTCACTGTCCCCAACTCACACCATTACTTTCCACAGCTCACACCATCACTGTCCCCAGCTCACAATATCACTCTCGACAGCTGACATCATCACTGGCCCCAGCTCACACCATCACTGTCCCCCAACTCACACCATCACTGTCCCCCAGCTCACACCATCCCTGTCCCCAAGTGACACCATCACTGCCCCCAACTCACAACATCACAGTTCCCCAGCTCACACCATCATTGTCCCCAGCTTACACCATTACTGTACCCAGCTCACACCATCACTGTCCCCCAGCTCATACCATCACTGTCCCCAACTCACACCATCACTGTCCCCCAGCGCAAACCATCACTTTCCCCCAGCTCACACTATCACTGTCCCCAACTCACACCATCACTGTCCCCCAGCGCAAACCATCACTTTCCCCCAGCTCACACTATCACTGTCCCCAACTCACACCATCATTGTCCCCCAGCTGACACCATCACTGTCCCCCAGCTGAAACCATCACTTTCCCCAGCTCACAGCATCACTGTCCCCCAGCTCACACCATCACTGTCCACCAGCTGACACCATCACTGTCCCCCAGCTCACAACATCACTGTCCCCCAGCTCACACCTTCACTGTCCCCCAGCTCACACCATCACTGTCCCCCAGCTCACAACATCACTGTCCCCCAGCTCACACCTTCACTGTCCCTAACTCACATCATCATTGTCCCCAGCTCACACCATCACTTTCGCCAGCTGACACCATCACTCACCCCCAGCTCACACCATCACTGTACCCCAGCTCACACTTTCGCTCTGTCCAGCTCACACCAACACTGTCCCCCAGCTCACACCTTCACTCTCCCCCAGCTCACACCATCGCTGTTCCACAGCTCACACCATCACTGCCGTCCTGCTCACACCATCACTGGCCCCAGCTCACACCAACATTGTCCCCCAACTCACACCATACCTGTCCCCCAGCTCACAACATCACTGTCCCCCAGGTCACACCATCCCTGTGCCCAGCTCACACCATTACTGCCCCCAACTCACACCATCACTGTCCTCCAGCTCACAGCATCACTGCCACCAACTCATACCATCACTGTCCCCCAGCTCAAACCATCACAGTCCCACAGCTCACACCATCACTGTCCCCAAATCACACCATTACTCTCCACCAGCTCAAACCATCACTGACCCCCAGCTCACACCATCACAGTCCCAAACTCACACCATCACTGTCCCCTACCTCACACCATCACTGTCGCCAGCTGATACCATCACTGTCCCCCAGCTCAAACTATCACTGTCCCCAGCTCACACCATTACTGTCGCCAGCTGACACCATCACTGTCCCCCAGCTCACACAGTCACGGTTCCCCAGCTCACACCATCACTATTCCCAACTCACACCCTCACAGTTCTCCAGCTCACACCATCACTGCACCCCAGCTCACACCATCACTGTCCCCTAGCTCAGACCATTACTTTCCCCCAGCTCACACCATCACTGTACCCCAGCTCACACCATCACTGTCCCCCAGTTCACACAATCCCTGTCCCCAGCTCACTCCGTCCCTGTCCCCAAACTCACACCATCACTGCCCCGCAGCTCACACCATCCTTGTCCCCCACCTCACACCATCACTGTCCCCCTGCTCACATCATCACTGTCCCCCGGCTCACACAATCCCTGTCCCCCACCTCACACCATCACTGTCCCCAGCTCACACCATCACTGTCCCCCAGCTCACTCCATCACTGTCCCCCAGCTCACTCCATCACTGTCCCCAACTCACACCATCCCTGTCCCCCAGCTCACACAATCCCTGACCCCAGCTCACACCATCACTGTACCCCAGCTCACACCATCACTGCCCCCCTGCTCACACCATCACTGATCCCCAGCTCACACCATCACTCTCCCCCAGCTGACACCATCACTTTCCAAACTCACACCATCACTGTCCCCCAGCTCACACCATCACTTTCCCCAGCTCACACCATCACTGTCCCCTAGCTCACACCATCCTTGACCCCCAGCTCACTCCATTACTGTCCCCAGTTCACCACCTCACTGTCGCCAGCTCGCACCATTACTGTCCCCCAGCTCACAACATCACTGTCTGCCAGCTCACACATTCACTGTCCACCCGCTCACACCATCACTGTCCCCCAGCTCACACTATTACTGTCCCCAACTCACACCATCACTCTTCCCCAGCTCACAACATCACTATCCCCCAGCTCACAACTTCACTCTCGCCCATCTCACACCATCGCTGTACCCCAGCTCACACCATCGCTGTACCCCAGCTCACACCATCACTGTCCCCCAGCTCACACCTTCACTGTCCCCCCGCTCACACCATCACTGTCCCCCAGCTCATACTATCACGGTCCCCAGCTCACACCAGCACTGTTCCGCAGCTCACACCATCACTGTTCCCCCGCTCACAATATCACTGTCCCCCAGCTCACACCTTCACTGTCCCCAACTCACATCATCACTGTCCCCAGCTCACACCATCACTGTTGCCAGCTGACACCATCACTGACCCCCAGCTCACACCATCACTGTATCCGAGCTCACACTTTCGCTCTGTCCAGCTCACACCAACACTGTACCCCAGCTCACACCATCACTGTCCCCAACTCACACCATCACTGTCCTCAAGCTCACACCATCACTGTCCCCAACTGACACCATCACTTTACCCCAGCGCAAACCATCACTTTCCCCCAGCTCACACCATCACTGTCCCCAACTCACACCATCATTGTCCCCCAGCTGACACCATCCCTGTTCCCCAGCTGAAACCATCATTTTCCCCAGCTCACACCATCACTGACCCCCAGCTCACACCATCCCTGTTCCCCAGCTGACACCATCACTGTCCCCCAGCTCACACCATCACTGTCCCCCAGCTCACAACATCACTGTCCCCCAGCTCACAACTTCACTGTCCCCAACTCACATCATCACTGTCCCCAGCTCACACCATCACTGTCGCCAGCTGACACCATCACTGACCCCCAGCTCACACCATCACTGTCCCCCAGCTCACACCTTCACTCTCCCCCAGCTCACACCATCGCTGTACCGCAGCTCACACCATCACTGTCGTCCTGCTCACACCATCCTTGGCCCCAGCTCACACCAACACTGTCCCCCAACTCACACCATACCTGTCCCACAGCTCGCAACATCACTGTCCCCCAGGTCACACCATCCCTGTCCCCAGCTCAAACCATCACTGTCCCCAACTCACACCATCACTATTCCCAACTCACACCCTCACAGTTCTCCAGCTCACACCATCACTGCACCCCAGCTCATAACATCACTGTCCCCTAGCTCAAACCATCACTGTACCCCAGCTCACACCATCCCAGTCCCCCACCTCACACCATCACTGTCCCCCTGCTCACATCATCACTGTCCCCCGGCTCACACCATCCCTGTCCCCCACCTCACACCATCACTGTCCCCAGCTCACACCATCACTGTCCCCCAGCTCACTCCATCACTGTCCCCAACTCACACCATCCCTGTCCCCCAGCTCACACAATCCCTGACCCCCAGCTCACACCATCAACGTCCCCCAGCTCAGTCCATCACTGTTCCCAGCTCACGTTATCACTGTCCCCCAGCTCACACCATCACTTTCCCCAACTCACACCATCACTGTCCCCCAGCTCACACCATCACTTTCACCAGCTCACACCATCACTCTCCCCCAGCTGACACCATCACTTTTCCAAACTCACACCATCACTGTCCCCCAGCTCACATCATCACTTTCACCAGCTCACACCATCACTGTCCCCCAGCTCACACCATCCTTGACCCCCAGCTCACTCCATCACTGTCCCCAGTTCACCACCTCACTGTAGCCAGCTCGCACCATCACTGTCCCCGAGCTCACAACATCACTGTCTGCCAGCTCATACCTTCACTGTCCACCTGCTCACACCATCACTGTCCCCCAGCTCACACTATCACTGTCCCCAACTCACACCATCACTGTTCCCCAGCTCACAACATCACTATCCCCCAGCTCACACCTTCACTCTCGCCCAGCTCACACCATCGCTGTACCCCAGCTCACACTATCACTGTCCCCCAGCTCACACCATCACTGTCCCCCAATTCACACCATCACTGTCCCCCAGCTCACACCATCACTGTCTCCCAGCTCACACCATCGCTGTACCCCCGCTCACACCATCACTGTCCCCCAGCTCACACCATCACTCTCCGCCAGCCTTCACCTTCACTGTCCACCCGCTCACACCATCACTATCTCCCAGCTCATACTATCACTGACCCCAGCTCACACCATCACTGTTCCGCAGCTCACACCATCACTGTTCCCCCGCTCACAACATCACTTTCCCCCAGCTCACACCTTCACTGTCCCCAACTCACATCATCACTGTCCCCAGCTCACACCATCACTGTTGCCAGCTGACACCATCACTCACCCCCAGCTCACACCATCACTGTACCCCAGCTCACACTTTCGCTCTGTCCAGCTCACACCATCACTGTCCCCCAGCTCACACCTTCACTGTTCCCCAGCTCACACCATCACTGTATCGCAGCTCACACCATCACGGTCATCCTGCTCACACCATCACTGGCCCCAGCTCACACCAACACTGTCTCCCAACTCACACCATATCTGTCCCCCAGCTCACAACATCACTGTCCTCCAGGTCACACCATCCCTGTCCCCAGCTCACACCATCACTGTCCCCAACTCACACCATCACTGTCCTCCAGCTCACAGCATCACTGCCCCCAACTCACACCATCACTGTCGCACAGCTCAAACCATCACTGTCCCGCAGCTCACACCATCACTGTCCCCAACTCACACCATCACTCTCCCCCAGCTCAAACCATCACTGTCCCCCACCTCACACAATCACTGTCCCCTATCTCACGCCATTACTGTCGCCAGCTGACACCATCACTGTCCCCCAGCTCACACAATCACGGTTCCCCAGCTCACACCATCACTATTCCCAACTCACACCCTCACAGTTCTCCAGCTCACACCATCACTGCACCCCAGCTCACACCATCATTGTCCCCTAGCTCAAACCATTACTCTCCCCCAGCTCACACCATCACTGTACCCCAGCTCACACAATCACTGTCCCCCAGCTCACACCATCCCAGTCCACAGCTCACTCCGTCCCTGTCCCCAAACTCACACCATCACTGTACCCCAGCTCACACCATCACTGTCCCCCTGCTCACATCATTACTGTACCCCGGCTCACACCATCCCTGTCCCCCACCTCACACCATCACTGTCCCCAGCTCACTCCATCACTGTCCCCAACTCACACCATCCCTGTCCCCCAGCTCACACAATCCCTGATCCCAGCTTACACCATCACTATACCCCAGCTCACACCTTCACTCTCCCCCAGCTCACACCATCGCTGTACCGCAGCTCACACCATCACTGTCGCCCTACTCACACCATCACTGGCCCCAGCTCACACCATCACTGTCCCCCAACTCACACCATAACTGTCCCCCAGCTCGCAACATCACTGTCCCCCAGGTCACACCATCCCTGTCCCCAGCTCACACCATCACTGCCCCCAACTCACACCATCACTGTCCTCCAGCTCACACCATCACTGTCCCCAGCTCACACCATCACTGTCCCCCAGCTCACTCCATCACTGTCCCCAACTCACACCATCCCTGTCCCCCAGCTCACACAATCCCTGACCCCCAGCTCACACCATCAACGTCCCCCAGCTCAGTCCATCACTGTTCCCAGCTCACGTTATCACTGTCCCCCAGCTCACACCATCACTTTCCCCAACTCACACCATCACTGTCCCCCAGCTCACACCATCACTTTCACCAGCTCACACCATCACTCTCCCCCAGCTGACACCATCACTTTTCCAAACTCACACCATCACTGTCCCCCAGCTCACACCATCACTTTCACCAGCTCACACCATCACTGTCCCCCAGCTCACACCATCCTTGACCCCCAGCTCACTCCATCACTGTCCCCAGTTCACCACCTCACTGTAGCCAGCTCGCACCATCACTGTCCCCGAGCTCACAACATCACTGTCTGCCAGCTCATACCTTCACTGTCCACCTGCTCACACCATCACTGTCCCCCAGCTCACACTATCACTGTCCCCAACTCACACCATCACAGTTCCCCAGCTCACAACATCACTATCCCCCAGCTCACACCTTCACTCTCGCCCAGCTCACACCATCGCTGGACCCCAGCTCACACTATCACTGTCCCCTCACTGTCCCCAATTCACACCATCACTGTCCCCCAGCTCACACCATCACTGTCTCCCAGCTCACACCATCGCTGTACCCCCGCTCACACCATCACTGTCCCCCAGCTCACACCATCACTCTCCGCCAGCCTTCACCTTCACTGTCCACCCGCTCACACCATCACTATCTCCCAGCTCATACTATCACTGACCCCAGCTCACACCATCACTGTTCCGCAGCTCACACCATCACTGTTCCCCCGCTCACAACATCACTTTCCCCCAGCTCACACCTTCACTGTCCCCAACTCACATCATCACTGTCCCCAGCTCACACCATCACTGTTGCCATCTGACACCATCACTCACCCCCAGCTCACACCATCACTGTACCCCAGCTCACACTTTCGCTCTGTCCAGCTCACACCATCACTGTCCCCAACTCACACCATCACTCTCCCCCAGCTCAAACCATCACTGTCCCCCACCTCACACAATCACTGTCCCCTATCTCACGCCATTACTGTCGCCAGCTGACACCATCACTGTCCCCCAGCTCACACAATCACGGTTCCCCAGCTCACACCATCACTATTCCCAACTCACACCCTCACAGTTCTCCAGCTCACACCATCACTGCACCCCAGCTCACACCATCATTGTCCCCTAGCTCAAACCATTACTCTCCCCCAGCTCACACCATCACTGTACCCCAGCTCACACAATCACTGTCCCCCAGCTCACACCATCCCAGTCCACAGCTCACTCCGTCCCTGTCCCCAAACTCACACCATCACTGTACCCCAGCTCACACCATCACTGTCCCCCTGCTCACATCATTACTGTACCCCGGCTCACACCATCCCTGTCCCCCACCTCACACCATCACTGTCCCCAGCTCACTCCATCACTGTCCCCAACTCACACCATCCCTGTCCCCCAGCTCACACAATCCCTGATCCCAGCTTACACCATCACTATACCCCAGCTCACACCTTCACTCTCCCCCAGCTCACACCATCGCTGTACCGCAGCTCACACCATCACTGTCGCCCTACTCACACCATCACTGGCCCCAGCTCACACCATCACTGTCCCCCAACTCACACCATAACTGTCCCCCAGCTCGCAACATCACTGTCCCCCAGGTCACACCATCCCTGTCCCCAGCTCACACCATCACTGCCCCCAACTCACACCATCACTGTCCTCCAGCTCACACCATCACTGTCCCCAACTCACACCATCACTGTCCCCCAGCTCACACCATCACTCTCCCCCAGCTCAAACCATCACTGTCCCCCAGCTCACACCATCAATGTCCCCTACCTCACACCATTACTGTCGCCAGCTGACACCATCACTGTCCCGCAGCTCAAACCATCACTTTCCCCAGCTCACACCATCACTGTCCCCCAGCTGACACCATCCCTGTCGCCCAGCTCACACCATCACTGTCCCCCACCTCACACCATTACTGTCGCCAGCTGACACCATCACTGTCCCCCAGCTCACACCATCACTGTACCCCAGCTCACATCATCACTATTCCCAACTCACACCATCACAGTTCTCCAGCTCACACCATCACTCTACCCCAGCTCACACCATCACTATCCCCCTGCTCACACAATCCCTGTCCCCCAGCTCAGACCATCCCTGTCCCCCACCTCACACCATCACTGTCCCCCAGCTCACACCATCACTGTCCCCCAGCTCACACCATCACTGTCCCCAGCTCACTCCATCACTGTCACCAACTCAACCATCCCTGTCTCCCAGCTCACAACATCACTGTCCCCCAGCTCACACCATCACTGTCCCCCAGCTCACACCATCACTGTCCCCCAGCTCACACCATCACTGTCCCCAACTCACACCATCACTGTCCCCCAACTCACACCATCACTCTCCCCCAGCTCACACCATCACTGTCCCCCTGCTCACACCATCACTGTCCCCCAGCTCATACCATTCCTGTCCCCCAGCTCACACCATCACTGTCCCCAGCTCACACCATCACTCTCCCCCAGCTCACACCATCACTTTCCCCAACTCACACCATCACTCTCCCCCAGCTCACACCATCACTTTCCCCAACTCACACTATCACTGTCCCCCAGCTCACACCATCACTTTCCCCCAGCTCACACCATCACTTTCCCCCAGCTCACACCATCACTGTCCCCAGCTCACACAATCACTGTCCCCCAGCTCACACCATCCTTGACCCCCAGCTCACGCCATCATTGTCCCCTGCTCACACCATCACTGTCCCCAGCAGCACCTCATGCAGCTGACCATCTGCACCATGATGATCCTGCAGATAGAATCCGCCTCCCGTTGTTCTACCTACACCACACAATTGCAGTGGTTCTAGATGGCAGCTGACCACCCCCTCTGAAGGGCTTTTAGGGATGTTCAATAAATGCTGGCCCTGCCTGTGATGTCCAGATCCCATAAATAAGCAAAAAACACTTGATGGGAACTCCAGCAGTGCTCTGATTCTCATGGTAGATCCTCCAGCCTTTGCTGCACGGCATTTTCTAGACTCCACGCTCCCTGGGTGTCTCCACTTTCCATTCTCCGTAAGCTGCCCCTGGTCTTCTCCCAGTTTTCCCCCAACAATCCCACATTACATTTGTCTGGCCATGTACCAGACCAGTGTGATATCCTGCTGGCAGTGCAGGTAATTAGGCCGGGGAGGTTGGGAGGTCCAGCTGGTCTTGGCGGACAGGGCAGGTCTAATTTTTATCTGCCTCCCATTAACATGGTTCAGAACAATCTCTCACTGGCATCGGGCGGGAATGCTGACCTGGATCTACATCCCACTGTCATTTCAAACTGGCAGGAAACAAGCTTTCCAACTCCCACTGCATTGTTCCCCCACCCCAATCTCCATTACCCCCACCCCATACCCACCTCCCCCACCCCAATCTCCACAACCCCCACCCCAATCTCCATCAACTCCACCCAAATCTCCATCACCCCCACCCCACACCCACCACCCCCACCCCAATCTCCACCACCCCAACCGCAATCTCCTTCAGCCCCACCCCAATCTCCATCACCCCACCCCGATCTCCGTCATCCCCAAACCCAACCCAATCACCATCACCCCAGCCCAATCTCCATCACCCCAACCCACACCCACCTCCCCCACCCCAATCTCCATCACCTCCACCAACACCACGCCCACCCCAATCTCCATCACCTCCACCACACAACCACCACCCTCACCCCATTCTCCAACACCCCCAACCCCACTCCCACCCCAATCTCTATCACCCACACGCCTCCCATCCCCACCCCAATCTCCATAACCATGACCCCGCACCCAACTCCCCCACCCCAATCTCCATCACCTCCACCAACACCACGCCCACCCCAATCTCTATCACCTCCACTGCACAACCACCACCCTCACCCCATTCTCCAACACCCCAACCCCAATCTCCATCACCCCCAACCCACACCCACCACCCCCACCCCAATCTCCATCACCCCCATCCCCAACTCAATCTCCATCATCCCCAATCCAACCACCACCACCCCAATTTCCACCAACCCCACCCCAATCTCCATCACCCCCACTGCCACCCCAATCAACCCACCCCACACCGACCACCCACACCCCAATCTTCATCTCACACACCCGAATCTCCATCACCACCACCCCCACCCCAATCTCCATGACCCCCACCCAACCCCCACCTCCACCCCAATCTCCATCACCCCCACCACTCCCACCCCAATCTCCATCATTCCCACCCCCACCACCCCACCCCAATCTTCATCATCTCCCCTCACTCCAATATCCATCACCCCCACCCCACGCCCACCGCAATCTCCATCACCCCCACCACCCCCATCCCATCCCAATCTCCATCAGCCCCACCTACCCACCCCCACTCAAATCGCCATCATCCCCACCCCAAACACCCTCACTCCAATCTCTATCACCCCCATCCCCCCACCCGCACCTGCAACCCAACCTCCATCACCTCCACCCCTACCACACCCACCCCAATCTCCATCACCCACACCCCCACTCCAATCTCCATTACTCACAACCGCACCGCAATATCCATCAACCCCACCCCAATCTCTATGACTCCCACTTCCCCACCCCAATCTGCATCACCCCCGCCGCACACCCCCACTCCCACCCCAATGTCCATCACCCCCACCCCACCCCCACCCCAATCACTATCACTCCCACACCCACCACCCTACCCCAATCTTCATCACCTCTCCCCACCCCAATATCCAATACCCCCACCTCACACCCAACCCAATCTCCATCACCCCCACCACCCCATCCCAATCTCCATCAGCCCCACCTACCCACCCCCACCCCAATCTTCATTTCACACCCACGAATCTCCATCACCCCCACCCCCACCCCAATCTCCATGACCCCCACCCAACCTCCACCTCCACCCCAATCTCCATCACCCCCACCACTCTCACCCCAATCTCCATCACTCCCACTCCACCCCAATCTTCATCACCTCCCCTCACCCCAATATCCATCACCCCCACCCCACGCCCACCCCAATCTCCATCACCACCACCACCCCCAACCCATCCCAATCTCCATCAGCCCCACCTACCCACCCCCACTCAAATCGCCATCACCCCCACCCCAAACACCCCCACTCCAATCTCTATCACCCCCATCCCCCCACCCCCACCCGCAACCCAATCTCCATCACCTCCACCCTACTATGCCCACCCCAATCTCCATCACCCACACCCCCACTCCAATCTCCATTACCTGCAACCGCACCGCAATATTCATCACCCCCACCCCACCCCCACCCCAATCTGCATCACTCTTCCCCACACCCACCCCCACCCCCACCCCAAACTCCATCACCCCCACCCCACCCCCACCTCTACCCCAATCTCCATCACCCCCACTACTCCCACCCCAGTCTCCATCACTCCCACCCCCAACACTCCCACCCCAATCTCCATCAACAACCCCACACCCAAATCTCCATCACCCCCATCCCACCCCCACCCCAATCTCCATCACCCCCGCCGCACACGCCCACTCCCACCCCAATGTCCATTACCCCCACTCCACACCCACCCCACCACCCCCACCCCAATCTCTATCACTCCCACCCCCACCACCCTACCCCAATCTTCATCAACTCCCCCCACCCCAATATCCATCACCCCCACCCCACACCCAACCCAATCTCCATCACCCCCACCACCCCCACCCCTATCTTCATCAGCCCCACCACCCCCACCCCATCCCAATCTCCATCAGCCCCACCTACCCACCCCCACCCAAATATCCAACACCCACAACCCAACCCCCACCCCAATCTCCATCACCAACACACCTCCCGCCCCCACCCCAAGCTCCATAACCATGATCCCACACCCACCACCCCCACCCCAATCTCCATCACCTCCACCCACACCACCCCCACCCCAATCTCTATCACCTCTACCACACAACCAGCACGGTCACCCCATTCTCCATCACCCCAACCCCAATCTCCATCACCCCCACCCCCACCCCAATCTCCATCACCTGCAACCCCACCCCAATCTCCATCACCCGCACCCCACCCCAATGTCCATCACCCCCAACCCACACCCACCACCCCCACCCTAATCTCCATCACCTCCACCCACACCACGCCCACCCCATTCTCTATCACCTCCTCCGCACAACCGCCACCCTCACCCCATTCTCCATCACCCCAACCCCAATCTCCATCACTCCCTCCCCCACCTCAATCTCCATCACACCCATCGCCACCCGAATCTCCATCACACCCTCCCCAATCTCCACCACCCCCACCCCCACCCCAATCGCCATCACCCGCAACCCCACCCCAAACTCCATCACCCCCACCCCACAGCCACCACCCCCACCCCAATCTCCATCACCCCCATCCCCACACCCACCTCAATCTCCATCACCTCCAACCCCACCACGCCCACCCCAATCTCCATCACCCCCATCCCCACCCCAATCTCCATAACCCGCAACCCCACCCCAAACTCCATCATCCCCACCCCACAGCCACCACCACCACCCCAATCTCCATCACCCCCATCCCCACCCCAATCTCCATCATCCCCAACCCAACCACCAGCACCCCAATTTTCACCACCCCCACCCCAATCTGCATCACTCCCACCCCCACCACCCCTATCTCCATCAGCCCCACCACCCTCACCAACCCCACCTCCACCCAATCTCTATCACCCCCATTCCCCACACCCACCCCAATCTCCATCACCTCCAACCCCACCACGCCCACCCCAATCTCTATCACCCCCATCCCCACCCCAATCTCCATTACCCGCAACCCCACCCCAATCTCCATCACCCCCACCCCACACCCATGCCAATCTCCATCACTCCTCCCCACACCCACCACCACCACCCCAATCTCCATCACGCCCACCCCCACCCCAATCTCTATCACCCCCACTGCCCCACCCCAATCTCCATCAGCCCCACCCCTCCCCCACCACCCCCAGCCTAATCTCCATCACCCCCACTGCACCCCACCCCAATCTCCATCACCCCCTTCCCACCCCCACCCCAATCTCCAACACCCCCACCATACACCCCCAGCCCAATCTCCATCACCCCCACCCCACCCCACCCCCACCCCAATCTCCATCACCCCGACCCCCACCCCAATCTCCATCACTCCCACCCACCCACTCCGATCTCCATCACCCCCCACTGCACCCCACCATCCCCTTCCTATCTACATCACCCCCACCCCACCCCCACGCCCCACCCCCACCCCCCAACACCCCCAACCCCAATTTGCTGGAGACTGTACCACCAGCAGAATGTAGCACATTGTCTACCTGAATGGAAGGAATCAGCCAAATAACTGAACAGGGTCAAGTTCAGTCTGTGGGGGAATCGATTCACATCAGTCCAGACACTTCAGCAGCACCCATCCTGGGTACCTATCAGAGCAGAGTCATGTCGATATGACTGACAAACTGAGATTTGGAGGAGTCCAACTAGAAATCAAGTAAATTCCTCTCCCCCCAACGGGAATCAGGAGTAAGAGGATTTTCACAGAATTGCCCAAGTTCTTGACTGATAAGAATTTCATTGAGCTACTGAAGATGGAATTCTTGCTGTAAAATATTAATCTATAATTCCCTTCCCAGTGGAATATCTGGTCAGTTTGTGAATGGAGTTCTGGCAGAATGATATTCCAACCTAATTCTCAGTCCTGAATGCTGCACCAAACACTTTCTGATTGGAATTTGAAAGCCTGTTAGTGTCTGAAGCTAATGTGTGATCAATGCTTCACCCTGCTGGCGGGATGCCACCAATACAGGATAACCAGTGCCATTGTTCAAAATAAGAAATATTAAGGAAATCCTTTTTGTACCAGGAAAGATTCACTTACTTTGCTTACATTTTATATTAGCCCTGCAGCTAAAAAACTTAGAATAAAAAAGGTTACAAAAGCAGTTTCCTATGCTTTATACACATATATATATATATATATATGTGTGTGTGTGTGAGGGGTGAGAGCTGTTGGGCTGTTCTTTGTTATATTAATTTTTAAAATAACTTCATCAAAGTGTCTGTGAACCGAGACAGGCCTTTGTCCTCATTCTGCAATCACTCGGCTCGACTCCCAGGGAACCCCGCCAGCCTGGAATGAAAATTCCAACTCCATGGGCACTTTCTTCTGGATCGGGTTTGTGGGGCTGGAAAATGTCGGGCTCCTGACCTGGGAGTAAAAATTCAACCCTTGCTAACAGGAAACACTGATGTCTTCTGTTCATTTTCAAAGCAACAGGATGTCAGACAGGAGACAGATGTTTAGCAGGGCTAGTACATAGTGAAAGAGACAAGGATTTGACTGTCAATATGTGTGAAGGGTTACGGATACAGAGACCTCTAGGATTGGTGCAGGTAGACAGTAGCTAGGAAAAGATTATGGCCTTCGTTGAGAGAAAACTAGAAGAAGAGAGAGAGAGGTAGACAATTAATTATAACAGATTAACAGGACTGCAGACTGTGGACATTTGTGGACAGCAAGACTGTCCCAGACAAATACTTCTGCAGGAGATGTTTCCATCTCAGAGCTCTCCGGCTCAAAGTCATTAAATTAGACTGTGAGTCGGAGGGGGACAAGTTTCTGGACAGTTTTATCCATGATATAATTGCATCCCAGGCCCATCAATAAAAATAGGAATGCTCTGATGGGAATAGGATCACTAAAGGGATAGGCAGGATAATACCACAGTAGAAGGCAGAAATATGAAATAACTATTTCACTTCATGGAGACAGAACAGATACACAGTGACTAATGAGGTGATTAATGAGATAAATGCATTTAAAATTTAAAAAAGAATGGATTGAATAAACTAACTAAAGAGGATAAAGGCTTAGATTTCAAAAGAGAAATTCTGCGTGACCAATCACATTGCTGCATCAACAGATGCCACATAATGGGAGCTGAGACAGATGCTGTATCGTGGCCGAGTACATATAGAGCACAAGGTCCACAATAGATGGAATAGACTGCAAGCCAGTGGAATAGCCTTTGCCATTGACAGTGACTGCTGAATCTGTTAATGGATCAAAACATTCTATTGTGCAAACTGTGAGGAACCCGGTTTTGGAAAATCTGATGGACATTGAGTTTTGGACATTCTCTCTCCTGAGTTATTTTTAAAAATTTACAATATTAGTTCAGTCTGTGAATATGCTATTTTTCCAGACACCACATATCAAGGTAGATGTCTGGCAGGGAACACCTGGAGAGGTAAGAAATGCTTTGTATATCTAACAACAAAGAACTGCTGTTGTCAGGCTAAAGACTCTTGCCATCAGTCCATCAGTTCTGTTGAAGGGTCATGAGGACTCGAAACGTCAACTCTTTTCTTCTCCGCTGATGCTGCCAGACCTGCTGAGTTTTTCCAGGTAATTCTGTTTTTGTTTTGGATTTCCAACATCCGCAGTTTTTTGTTTTTATCTAAAGACTCTTGCTGATTGGTTAAAAACACCTGACCTAAGAGAAGTATTCTCTGAACATCTTAATCTCTAAAAAAAAACTCTCAGGCAGAGTGAGAGTGTGTGTGTATGTCTGTGGGTGTGGGTGTGGGTGGGTGTGCAGGTGTGCCTGAGAAGCAGGCTGCAGGGAACAGACTATCTCTTTCCCTTTATCTGTCCCACCATTGTGTTAAACTTTCCTCTGAATCATCTCATCAGGATAACTCATCTGTTTGTTTTGAGGGTTTGCAAAGTTGTGATAAGAGTCATTGAGGACAGTTTCGCCAAAAAAAAAATCTGCCTGAAAGAACTTCCAGACTTATTATGATGAGAATTCTGTTAGATCAACAGCATCAAGACCTCTTCAAATTTTATCCTTTTAAAAGGAACATTCCCGTCCTCCAGCCTCTGCAGGGAACTTTGTTTGTTGTCCTGTTTTGTGTTTGTGTGTGTGTATGAGGGTTCAAATATCTCTTCTTTTTAAAAAGAGGGGAAAACCATTACACTTCTAAACTACAACTTATATATTAACCAGTTTATTAACTTGTTTTTTTTAGAAGTTTGTCCTATTAAAAAAATCAATTATTTCTTTGTGTTTACTGAAAGAAGCCTGGTTAGTCTTTGTATGCTGGAATAACAGTATCAAAAGTAAATAGTTGGCCAGTTTTGGGACTGGGTTAAATATTTAAATTAGTGTTACAACCTGTGGAGTAGTGACGCTAGAATTAACTGTGCACTCCTCCCATCAAGGTCCATAACAATACTCAGCCACCTTCTCCTATAAGGCATCCTATCAAAATCCTCATGTGATTCCTCTGCAACCAAACTCTGAGCACCCTCACCCTCCTGGAAGCTGATACCCCTGTTCCCTATCCAGACTGCAGGCCATTTGAGCCTGCTGTCTCACAATGCACAGATCCTGTCTCTAAATTACACTCAGTACCATTATCATTATCAGCAGTGCCAACAGAATGCCACTGCTTCACAGGCCCATAGTAAGGTGTCACCAACCTTTGGCTATCTCCTTGGTTCTTCTGGCTTCTCGCAAGTTCACTTTGCCTCTATTCTGCTCCCCGCAGCTTTCTCTTTTTAATTCGGAGCCTTTTCTTCTGCTTCCTACTTTCAATTCCACTGACCAAGACCAGTTCAGATTCCTGCTCTTTTCCTTTGATTTCACTGTCTTCCTGGGACCATCTTCTGCCCAACTCCCTGATTTTTGGGACTTTCCTTTTCCTTGGGACCTGCTCCCTGCAACCCCTTTCCTGCCTGTCTGGCAGTTTCTGTCGAATGCTCCCACCAACTGAACTCAAACTACCATTCTGTTTCTCCCTGTGTCTCTGGGTGGGGCCTCTGTTGCTAGACAACAGCATAGTTTTTTTAAATAATTTGTTTTAAATCCCTAAACTACTACAAGGGTCATTAAGATGCAGATATACAAACAAACCCACAGACTTGCAGGCAACATTTTATTGTGAAACGAAAACCCAGGTTTCCCCTTTCTTAACATACAAAATATAAATTAAACTTAAACTTAAAGCTATAGCTTATTTCTCACACCCACCAATACAGATATAACTTACTATAAACTAACTCTAGTTCCTAACACTATATACAAATATACAATCAGCCTAGGATCATGTACCTTTTTAAATCACTGTGTTGGTGGTATTGTACTCAGTTCCACACTAACCCTGTAAAAACCAGACCCTTATACTACACCACCCCCCAAGTCTTTATCTCATGGATATATAATTATATTAGTTTACATCAGGTCTTGCATTGTTAATAATCTTATGCATTTACCTTACTGTTACAACCTTAATGCTATTCCGACATTATTGCTATTACAGCATTAGCATCAACAACATTCTCAGTACCCTATTTCCCCCTTCAATCCCTTGAAACTAGGGGTTCAGGTGGTCTGGAGACCTTATAACCCTTTCACATCTCGTTCACTGTTCTGTCGGGAGAGTGGTAGGTTCTGGTGATTCTGGTTCTTATTGTTGGCTTGGAGGTTGGACTGGCATTAGGGTATAGTTTCATCTGTTTCTTCCATTGTTTCATGTTTGGTTGGTTCAGCTGTTATGTCAATGCATGGTGGTTGCTGCTTTTGGTCGTTTCTTGTGGGGTGATTGAGGACAGTACTTGTCTCCTTGGTACTTCTTTTTCTTCTTCTTTCTCCATGTGGGGCATCCTCTGAGGCTGAGGAAGAGTCTTCCTGTGATGAAAAGGTTTAGTGTATGCTCACTTCTGCATTTTGTTGTCATTGGTGAGAGACTGCTGCCAGGTTCCAGCGTTTCTTGTGGTTGTGGCAAGCTGGCTGTAAACTGCAGTGGTTGCCATGTCAACCAGCTGTACAATTGTCATAGTGGGAGGTAGAGGCTTCTCAGACTGCTGACCATTCTCTGGTATCACTTCAACTGGAGGTGCGATAATAATTTTAGTATGTTGGTCTGACTATTGGGGGCTTTCCAGAACCTGCAACAATAAGCAATGAGAGAAGAGAGGTCGAAGGTGAAATCTGAGTCCAAATACCCTCTAGTGTTTGAGTACTCAGGCCCATGCTGTTCTGGTTGGCTAACAACGGTGGTAGTCTTCACATCCTCCGCTGTCTGGAGGCATTCCTGCTCAGGAGAGAGAAAGGCTGGTTACTGATGACATACTTCATCTCAAAGGTCTGGTTACTGCTCCATATTGTAGACTTTCCATTGATCCTGGTATAATTCCTCTGTGCTACCTTTCAAGAGCACCCTCTGTAATTGTACTTCTGTCAGTTGTTTTTGAAAGATTTCATGTTCTTTCGTGAGAACTTCCACCTTCTCTTGCCATTCCAGGTCCTGTATTTTCATCTCTTTGTACACCTCTTTGGGAAGGTAATGTTTTTCCAAGGCTTCTTCTAAATTTGCAACTGTTTCCTTCAGCACTGCAGTATCTCTTGTACCTCTTGGCTTCCTTCTGGAATAATGAATATTCCTGAGTCTTCTCTGAAAACTGAGTTGTCAGTTCTTTCAGATTGGCACTAAATTCATTTTGTCTCATTTCCAATTTCATCCTCTTGTAACAGTACAGCCCCAATGCCTATGTCACTCATGTCAATGGCCATCTTAAATTGCTTGGCGTAATTGGGTGCTGCCAAAACTGATGTCATAGATAATACAGTTTTCAAATTGTCAAATTACTTCTGATGCTCCTGTATCCAGTGAAACTTCTTGTGGAGAGCAGCCACACTGCTAAAATTTGATTCAAATTTTTGATAAAACCCACTCATGCCCAGAAATGTCTAAATTTCTTGTTTTGTTGTAGGTACTGGGAAATCCATGATAGCTTTGACTTTCACATCTCTTGGAGCCACCTCACCATGTCCAATGGTATGACCTAGATATGTAACTTCCGCTTTTGCAAATTCACTTTTAGCCAAATTCACCACCAAATTAGCTACTTGTAATCAAATAAATAATTCTTCCAGAAGTTGTAAATGCTCCTCCCACATCTGACTGAAAACTATCAAGTCGTCAATATAAACAGTACAATTGCTCAGACCTGCAATTACTTTGTTTATCTTTGAAATGTTGCAGGTGCATTTTTCAGGAATTTAAACTGATATAGTCCATCTGGTGTCACAAAAGCTGATATCTCCTTTGCTCTCTCTAATAATGGTACCTGCCAATATCCTTTTAGCAAGTCAATCTTTGTGATAAATTTTGATTGTGCCACTTTCTTAAGACAATCTTCCAACCATGGTATAGGATATGAATCTGCTTTTGTCACCACATTCATCTTTTGATAGTCCACACACAGTCGTTGTATTCCATCCGGTTTCGGTACCAGTACAATAGGCGTACTCCAGTTACTGCAACTAGACTCAATATCATTTTAAAGTATGAATTTGATTTTTTCTCTACTTGTGATAACTTTGCCAAAGTTAATCTATAAGGATTTTGCCTTGCCGATGATGAAACTTCTACTGACACATCATATATATAGCTAAATTTATCCTCACCAACTTATTTCCACAAATAGCTTTGTTTGGCTGCAATAGTTTTTCCAAATCACTTTGACACTTGTCTGTAAGGCAATTCAATATTACATTTAAATTTTCAAGCACCTCCTCATAATCCAATTTGATTAGAGGAAAATCAATTTCAGAATCCTGCCTTTCTACTTTTTCATTATCTATCACCACTAATACCTCCTTTTGGTCCTCTTCCCTGTCAAAGTACATTATAAGCATATTTAATGGCACACATTTCTTTCTGCAGCCTGAGGTATTTATTAAATAATTTATTTCACTAGGTTTCTTTTCAATCCTGTAAGGCTCACTGAACCTTGTCTTTAACGAGTCACACAGTCCTGGTAACAGAATTAACACTTCTTCCCCAGCAACAAAACAATGAGCTGTAGCTTTCTTGTCTGCTTTCATTTTCATCGCTTGCAGTGATATCTTTAAAAGTTCTCTAGTCAACACACATGCTTTGTCCAATTTCACTCTGAAACTTGATATATAATCCAAGACAGTAGCTTCTGAATTTTGACCTACCAATTTCTCATGACTCAATTTCAGTGGTCCTCCCACCTCATGACCATAAATTAGTTCAAAAAGTCTAAAACCTGTAGATGCATTAGGAGCATCCCTAATAGCAAGTAACATGAATGAAATTCCCCTATCCCAATTCTGTGGATAATCCTATCTATATGCCCTCATCATGGTTTTTAGAATTTGAAGCCATCTTTCCAAAACTCCTTGTAACTCTGAATGTTAAGCTGTTTGATTGAACTGTTTTATTCCCAAACTGTTCATTACTTCCTTAAATAGTTGTGACATGAAATTTTAACTCTGACTTGATCACATTTCCAAGGTATACCATATCTTGTAAAAAATGTAGTTAACTCTTCCACAATTTTCTTTGTTGCAATATTTCCCTGGTCAACACATCCATTACTGTCAGTAAGTACTGATTTCCACTTTTAGTCATAAGGAGGGGTCTTACACAATCAATCATGACCCTAGTAAAAGATTCTTCAAATGCTGGAATGGGAATTAAAGGTGCTGGCTTAATCACTGCTTGGAGTTGCCCTATCACCTGACATGTGTGACATGTTCTACAGAGTTTGATTACATCCCTATGCAATCCAGGCCAAAAAAATGTTATTGTATTTTCACCTGTGTCTTTCTAATTCTGAAATGTCCCCCCATTGAAATTTCATGAGCTATCCTCAGAATCTCATTTCTATATCCAAATGGTATTACAATCTGATGTACCTCCTTCCAGCTTTCATTTGCTGAAGCATGATGTTGGTTCCATTTTCTCATTAAAACATTACCCTTAATGTAATAACATTCTGGAATACAGTTTGCCTCTGTTTCTAAGCAAGCTGTCTGATACAAATGTTTTATTTGCAAATCTTTTTTCTGTAAATCTACTAACTGTCTTGAGTTAAACACTTCAGCTGAATTGTCCTCTGTTCTTTCATCCTGAACAATGTTATCAAACACAGTGTTAGATATTTGGATTTCCATACCTTCCCCCTGCCTTTGAACTTCATCTTCTTCTCTTTTCAACCTATGAGCCTATGATCTTGTTATCACACAATCTGAAAACAACCCAGGATGCTCTCTCTGCAACACCTCTGTTGAAAACACTTCTAGAGGCTCCTCAACTACCATAGGCATCACCCACATCTGTGATCCAGCTACATTATTACCCAAAACTAATTGAACCCCTGCAATGGGAAATGTTACCACTACTCCAACAATTACCTCACCTGTTTTCCACTTAATCTTTAAATTTATCTTCCACAATGGACTAGGCTTAGCATCTCCATGAACCCCACTTATTATCAACTGTTTCTGCAATCTCCCTCTGAACAACAAATGTCACTATCCCACAACATTAAGGGTTGTCTAGCTCCTGCGTAACTTAATATTTTAAAATCTTTACCTACTACAACCTGTACACATGGAAAGACTTCCTCTTCACATACAAAATCTTTAAACCTTTCTGAAATCTGCTCCTTAGAATTCTCTTGGGTAAATTGTGAACACATTCTCACTTATTTACCTATCACTGATTCTTCCTGCCTTACCTTGTTATGAAACAGCCTTTTGGTAAAGCTGAGTTCTTTAAAAATCCCAGAAGGAAACTTTAAACCTATATTTTTAAGTGGTATATTTGAGATGCAGCTCTAAATTCAGGAATCAGACCACCAGTTCTTGAGAGGTTTTTATATTAAATTAAATGAAACATTTTATTAAGTTACAACACATTAAACACATATACATGGATACAAATTACTATTATCATAACTTTTAACAAATTTCTAGACTAATCTCCATTAACGCAACAGCAACCCATAGACTTAACCAGACACCAGGCAAAGCATTTTCACCTTACAAATTCAAAATTAAGTTCCTTTCACTTTGGTTCCTGTGGAGACAGTTGTAGGTTTACAGCTACTTTGATCTTACATTGTCTCTGCCCTGCACTAATGAAAACTGCTGAAGCTATACTATGCACAGTTAATTGATTGTAAATTCTCATTGTATCACCAGCCTCTTCTAACAATAAAACCCCTTTCATAGTATCAATTTTATTAGTAATATAAACATATTGCTTGGTCTCTGCTAGCTAGGTGCCAGATTTCACTCACCTTCTTGAATGCCCTATTCAAAAAATGTAAATGCACTTTACCTCTCTTACATCTCAAATTTAGTACACATTAAAGCACCCAGACTAGCTGGCTTTAATCCAGTTAAGATTCACCCACAAACTAAACCTCTGTTTTAAAAGAAAAATACTTTCCAATAATATTTTATACATTATTGGTTCATGAAAATCTGTACACAAACAATCAGTTTTCCCTGTGCCTGAATGTCAGAACCCGCAGTTCTTTTACTTCCAGAACTTTTCTGTACCTCAATAATTCCAACAGATTTTCCCTGCAATTTCCCTGACTTTGTGCATCCAACATTATTACAATGAAAACAATTTTCAAATGTCACTTCTACCCTTAACACCTTCCTTTTTATTTTGAGAAAAAAAACTTCTTGTGAATTCCCACCTGCTCTTTCTCTTCCCTGACCACCTACTTTCCTTTCACCTTCCAATTTTCTATCCTTTTCTGATTTGAAAGGGTGATGAGAAAAGGTTTATCTCTATGAACTAACTCATAATCATCAGCTACCTCTGCTGCTTGTCTTATAGTTTGAACCCTTTGTTCCTCCACATGAGTTCTCACTACCAAAGGGATTTAGTCTTTAAATGTTTCCAAAAGAATTAACTCTCCTAGAGCTGCAGCTGTTATTTCTATCTTTAATGTCTATATCCACCAGTCAAAATTACTTTGTTTTACTCTTTCAAACTCAATATAAGTTTGCCCAGGCTGTTTTCTCATATTCCCAAATTTCTGCCTGTATGCCTCAGGACCCAACTCATATGCACTCAATTTTTTTACCACATCATAGTTCACTGACATTTCTTCTGACAGTGAAGCATAAACTTCAGTTGCCCTACCCACCAAACTGGGTTGTAACAACAATGTCCAGCTTTCCTGTGGCCATTTCACCTGTTTAGTTATCTTCTCAAATGAAATAAAGAATGCTTCAACATCTCTTTCCTCAAACCTGGGAAGAGCTTGTACAAATTTAAACATCTCCCCACTGGGTTTTGGGATAAAGTTTTTGTGATCATCAAAACTTTCCACAGAACCTGAGACCTCTTGTTTAACCTTCAACCTTTTAGGCTGGTATTCCCTTTCTTGTTCCTTCTCTCTTGCCTGGAATTCCAGTTCCAGCTTTCTTTCTTTCTCTTGCTTTTTCACTTTCTCTCTTTGAAATGCCCTTTCCTTTTCTGCTGCCTCTAGTTCTGTTTTTTTCAGTCCCCTTTCTTGTTCTAACTCAAGCTTTTTCATTTGTAACTGAAGTCTCACTACCTCCAGCTGTGACTCATTAATGTGAGGTATCACTTCCAAATTTAAATGCTGTGCTATAGCTTCCATTATGTCTGCTTTCTTTGTCCCTGCAGGTAATTCCAATTGTAACTTATCTTCCAATTCCAATAATTAACTTTAGTTACCTCTTGTAAACCAGCCAAAGTTATAACTTCAACTCCCAGTCAAATTTGAGCAACTGCCAAAGCCATATTGCAGTCTCCTGTCTGAGAATGGTGTTTATTCCCAAGTTTCACATGTACGATTACCATCAGCAAGACACACTTCTATAAACTCTCTCTCCCTCAGGTCACATTCATCTTGATGGTGTAGCTTTCCAGAGTTCCTTTTCAACCAACCAACCAATAACATACCAGTTCACAGTTTAGTCATTTCTGGTAAAAATACTGAGCTGTTTAGCACCTCTTAGCTATTCACACAGCTTTCCAAATTTTAGACCTTTTTTACCAGCTCACAAATTGTCTCCAAGAGCTCCCATCTCCTTTCCTGCCTGACAGAATAACTGACCTCTTCCTGAGAGAAATTTGCTTTTTCTCCTCACAGGAATCCTCCATGTTCCTCTTTCTGTCTCTACCTGCTTTCTCTCTTGTCTGCAACTGTGTGCTGTCAGGAAGATATAATAATTTTCATAATGTTATTGGAATTTATTATTAAGCAGAGTACAGTGGTGTGTGTGTAAGTGTATAAGTGTGTGTGTAACTTATTTGAATTAAAGGCAGATGGTCTGAAGGCTTTGATGTAATAGAAGATAAACAAGGTTTGAAATGTTAAGTAGGTAGACACAGGTGTCAAGGGAACATTTGCATTTTTAAATAAACCAGACTAGATTGATTTCAAAAGAGGGAGTGAAATATTACACCTAGTCAGGGAACGTTAAGAAACATTGTGGCCAGAATTTTTCCATTGGCAAGTTGGGGGCGGGGTCCACTCGCTGATGCAAAAATGACACGGGATGATGTCAGGTGGAACCCCTGACACATGTTGCATGAGGAGGACATGTTAATAATTTTTTTACTTTTCTATTTTTTAAGTTATCAAACTGTCAGTGCTCTACCAATCAAGGAATTTCAACTATATCCCGCAAAGAGCCCCAAGTTTGTTATAGTACAGCCAATGCTAAATGCTGAGCTGCTCAAATCCCAAAGGGAAACTTGAAATAACTGCCACAACTTGTTTTGCAATTTGTATAAATTTCGAGATACGTGCCTGAACTCAGTAGTAATAAGACCACCGAGTCTTATAGGTTTCTTACAAAACTAAATTAAACCTTTATTAATAGAAGAAATGGTCTTAAAGGTACACATAAATCTACAAATTATTACTATGATAACTTCTAAATCCCCTACTTAATCTAACTCTCAGTTACACTTTCATTAAGGCAACAGTAACACACATGATTTTAAAAGGCCCAGGCAAAGAAACATGATACCCTGAACAATCCAATTCAAAGTGAGTTTTTGTACCTTCAGTTCTTTGTAAACAGCAACTTGAGGCTTAGATGCTGAAAGCTTTTCACACTTGTTAGATCTTAGAGTGCCTACCCTTACACACAGCCTTTGCTCCTTTTTTACATATTTTCACTTTTGAATGCAAATTCCAATTGTTTCACTATGTCTTTGGACTTTACCTTTCTAATAATAAAAATCTCTCATAGTACCAATTTTACCATAATCTTTGGGAAAAAGAAACACATGGCAGAATTTAGCCCTTGATGGGCGGGTGGGCCCCACCAGCTCGGTGGCAGGCGGGCAGCCAAACTCTGCCACTGAAACGGGCCCTGCCGCCATCTTGAGTGGGTGGCCCAATTAAGGCCTGCCCAGAGGGTCACCCAATGGGAAATGCTATGCGCTTCCTGTGCAGGGGGAGGTGAGGGGGAGGTAAAAGTCATGCTTCAGCGATATAAAGTCCTGGTCAAACCACATCTGGAGTACAGGTAAGCATTTATGGGCACCACACATTGGGAAGGATATGTTGGCTTGAAGGGAGCATGGCCCAGATTTATCAGAGAGCTATCTGGATTCTAAGGGTTAAATTGTGAGGAGAGGTTACACAAACTATGGTGGTTTCCCTGGTATTTAGGAAGTTAAGATGTGGTTTTATTGAAGTTTTCAAGATATTACAGGGAACACCGATAGGGTAGATAGAGAGAAACCATTTGCACTGTTGAGAAGACTAGGATTAGTTGAAACATTAGAACCAGACCTTTCAAGAACGAAATTAAGAAACATTTCTATATGTAAGAGGAGATAGAAGCTTGGAAGTCCTTTCCACAAATGGCTAGGTTACGTGTTAATTTTAAATCTGAGATTGGTAAATTTTTCTTAACCAGAGGCATTAAGGGATTTGGGACAAAAGCGGGTATGTGGAGTTCGGTCACAGATCAGCCATGATCTCACTGAATGGCAGGACAGCCTTGAGGGGCTAAAAGGCCTACGTTCCCAAATGTTCCTATGTTCCCAAATATTCCCAGACCTTGGAGAATGCAAAAGAGGTTTACTATGATGGGAACCATGATGAGGAACTTCAGTTATATGGAGAGACTGAAGAATCTGTGATTATTCTCCTAAGAGCAAATAAGATTAAGGGTGTCCAGGTCCACAGGTCACTGCAAGTGGCAATGCAGGGGGATAAGGTAGTCAGGAAGGCATATGGCATGCGTGCCTTCTTCGGCAGGAGTATTGAGTAGAAAAGCTGGGAAGTCATGCTGTAGCTGTATAGAACCTTGGTTAGACCGCATTTGGAATATTGCGTGCAATTCTTGTAACCACATTACCAGAAGGATATGGAGGCATTGGAGAGGGTGCAGAGGAGGTTTACCAGATACTGCCTGGTCTGGATGTTATTAGCTATGAGGAGAGGTTTGAGAAACTCGGATTGTTCTCAATAGAGCGAAGGAGATTGAGGGGCGACTTGATAGAAGTTTACAAAATTATGAGTGGCATGGACAGAGTAGATAGTCAGAAGCTTTTTCCCAGGGTGGAAGAGTCAATTACTAGGGGACATAGATTTAAGGTGAGAAGAGAAAACTATAGAGGAGATGTACCAGAGGGTAGTGAGTGTCTGGAATTCGCTGCCAGAGGAGGTGGTGGAAGTAGGTACGATAGTGGTGTTTAAGGGGCAGCTTGACAAATACATGAATAGGATGGGAATAGAGGGATGCGGACATCGGAAGTGCAAAATGTTTTAGTTGACGGGCAGTATGATCAGTGCAGGCTTGGAGGGCCGAAGGGCCTATTCCTGTGCTGTACTTTTCTTTGTTCTTTGTTATTGTGATTTATTTTTTAATTATTTTTCTCGGCATTCCTGTTTTATATGATCATTTTCCCCAGGCTACCTCGGCTTTATTTGGATTTTCCAGACTCTGGTTTAATTAAATGTTCTGATTGATTCTCTTTAGTTCTTTTGTTTCCCTAGCTATTCCGCTTTTAGTTTTAATTTTCCATGGCTTTCCTGAGGCTGTTTCTGTTTCTCTATTATTATTCCAGTTGATTTTCTTTTGTTTATTCTGTTGTTAAGTTTCCAGATTGCTCCAGTTTGATTTCAAATTTTTAGCAGTTCCATCTGATTTTTACTAAGCTGCCTCTGCTGTTTTGTTTGTTTTCTGTCCTTGTTGCTCTGCCTACCAACCCAGACTGCTGTCAGTCCATTAACATTTATTCCATTAGACTGCTTCTATAGATGAAGAGCAGCCAGATAACACGATCTTCAGAAGATTAAATACTAGGTTCAGATACACAGCCTCAGAGGTGGCAAATAGGATGACAAATCAGAAGTAAGAGCTATAAAAAAAAGAGTAGGGAAAACAATATATGCTTAGAAGTATGTTAAGGAAAAGAGGGTGGCCAGGAGCATTTGAAAAGTCCCCTTGAAAACTGATATTGCTGATATTGTTGATGAAAATAAGGAAATGGAGGACATGGTGAATCATTGTCAGTATTTACAGCAAAGGAAGCGATCAGCATGCCAGACATCCCGTATTATTGAACTCAACAAACTAATGTAAGCAAGATATCAGTAATGAATAAAAATAATGCCACTAAAGAGTAACAAATCCTCAGAACTAGCTGGTTTACATCCTAGGGTTTTAATGGAATTAAGTGAGAACATTGTAGATGCCCCAAGCTGAATCTTCCAAAGTTCTCTTGATTCAGAAATAGTTCCTTTAGATTGGAAAATTGCACGTGAGAATGGTGAGAGAGTAAAACTGGGGGAACTATAGATCAGTTAGCTTGACATATGTTGTGAGAAGTTGATGGTTTATAATTAAGGACCCAAGTGGCACCTTGAACTTTTCCACCTGATCAGAGAAAGTGAGCATGGATTTGTAAAGGATGGGTTATAGCTGACAAACCTGGTTGAATTTTTGAAGAGGTGACTGAAGCAGGTGACTGGACAGGAAAACGCTTATGGATTTATTTAAAAACAAAAAACTGCGGATGCTGGAAATCCAAAACAAAAACAGAACTACCTGGAAAAACTCAGCAGGTCTGGCAGCATCGGCGGAGAAGAAAAGAGTTGATGTTTCGAATCCTTATGACCCTTCAACAGAACTGAGTGAATCTTAGGAGAGGGGTGAAATATAAACTGGCTTAAGGTGGGGGGGTGGGTGGTGTGGTTGTAGGGACAAGCAATCAGTAATAGGAGCAGATCATCAAAAGATGTCACAGACAAAAGAACAAAAGAACACAGAGGCATTGAAGGTGGTGATATTATCGAAACGAATGTGCTAATTAAGAATGGATGGTAAGGCACTCAAGGTATAGCTCTAGTGGGGGTGGGGGGGGCATAAAAGATTTAAAAATAATGGAAATAGGTGGGAAAAGAAAAATCTATATAAATTATTGGAAAAAACAAAAGGAAGGGGGAAGAAACAGAAAGGGGTTGGGGATGGAGGAGGGAGTTCAAGATGTAAAGTTATTGAATTCAATATTCAGTCCGGAGGGCTGTAAAGTGCCTAGTCGGAAGATGAGGTGCTGTTCCTCCAGTTTGCATTGGGCTTCACTGGAACAATGCAGCAAGCCAAGGACAGACATAGGGGCAAGAGAGCAGGATGGAGTGTTAAAATGGCGAGCGACAGGGAGGTTTGGGTCATTCTTGCGGATAGACCGCAGGTGTTCTGCAAAGCTGTCGCCCAGTTTACGTTTGGTCTCTCCAATGTAGAGGAGACTGCATTGGGAGCAACGAATGCAGTAGACTAAGTTGGGGGAAATGCAAGTGAAATGCTGCTTCACTTGAAAGGAGTGTTTGGGCCCTTGGACGGTGAGGAGAGAGGAAGTGAAGGGGCAGGTGTTGCACCTTTTGCGTGGGCATGGGGAGGTGCCATAGGAGGGGGTTGAGGAGTAGGGGTTGATGGAGGAGTGGACCAGGGTGTCCCGGAGGGAACGATCCCTACGGGATGCCGCCGGGGGGTGAAGGGAAGATGTGTTTGGTGGTGGCATCATGCTGGAGTTGGCGGAAATGGCTGAGGATGATGCTTTAAATGTGGAGGCTGGTGGGGTGATAAGTGAGGACAAGGGGGATCCTATCATGTTTCTGGGAGGGAGGAGAAGGCGTGAGGGCGGATGCGTGGGAGATGGGCCGAACACGGTTGAGGGCTCTGACCGTGGGTGGAAAACCTCGGTTAAGGAAGAAGGAGGACATGTCAGAGGAACTGTTTTTGAAGGTAGCATCATCAGAACAGATGCGACGGAGGTGAAGGAACTGAGAGGTTGGGATGGAGTCCTTACAGGAAGCGGGGTGTGAGGAGCTGTAGTCGAGGTAGCTGTGGGAGTTGGTAGGCTTGTAATGGATATTGGTGGACAGTCTATCACCAGAGATTGAGACAGAGAGGTCAAGGAACGGAAGGGAAGTGTCCGAGATGGACCATGTGAAAATGATGGAGGAGTGGAGATTGGAAGCAAAATTAATAAATTTTTCCAAGTCCCGACGAGAGCATGAAGCAGCACCAAAGTAATCATCGATGTACCGGAGAAAGAGTTGTGGGAGGGGGCTGGAGTAGGACTGGAACAAGGAATGTTCCACATACCCCATAAAGAGACAGGCATAGCTGGGGCCCATGCGGGTATCTATAGCCACACCTTTTATTTGGAGGAGGTGAGAGGAGTTGAAGGGGAAATTGTTCAGTGTGAGAACAAGTTCAGCCAGACGGAGGAGAGTAGTGGTGGATGGGGATTGTTCGGGCCTCTGTTTGAGGAAGAAGCTAAGGGCCCTCAGACCATCCTGTTGGGGGATGGAGGTGTAGAGGGATTGGACATCCATGGTGAAGAGGAAGCAGTTGGGGCCAGGGAACTGGAAATTGTTGATGTGACGTATGGTGTCAGAGGAATCACGGATGTAGGTGGGAAGGAACTGGACAAGGGGAGAGAGAAGGAAGTCAAGATAACGAAAAATGAGTTCCGTGAGGCAGGAGCAAGCTGACACGATCGGTCTACCTGGACAGTTCTGTTTGTGGATTTTGGGTAGGAGGTAGAAGCGGGCCATCCGAGGTTGGGCGACTATCAGGTTGGTAGCTGTGGGAGGAAGATCTGCAGAGGAGATGAGGTCAGTGACAGTCCTGGAAACAATGGCTTGATGTTCAGTGGTGGGGTCATGGTCCAGGGAGAAGTAGGAGGAAGTGTCTGCGAGTTGACGCTCAGCCTCCGCGAGGTAGAGGTCAGTGCGCCAGACAACAACAGCACCACCCTTGTCAGCGGGTTTGATGACAATGTTGGGGTTGGACCTGAGAGAACGGATTGCAGTAAGTTCAGAGAGAGACAGATTAGAATGGGTGAGAGGAGCAGAGAAATTGAGACGATTAATGTCGCGCCGACAGTTCTCAATGAAAAGATCAAGAGAAGGTAAGAATCCAGAGGGAGGGGTCCAGGGGAGGGAGAATATTGGAGGTGGGTAAAAGGATCCATTGAACGGGGAGAGGTCTCCTGCCCAAAGAAGTGAGCCCGGAGACGTAGATGGCGGAAGAAGAGTTCAGCATCGTGCCGAGCCCGATGTTCATTCAGATGAGGGCGTATGGGTATGAAACTAAGTCCTTTGCTGAGCACTGAATGTTCAGCGTCGGAGAGGGGAAGGTCAGAGGGTATAGCGAATACACGGCCCGGGCTGGGATTGGAAGATGGGGTGGGGACGGAGGGACAGGCAGGGGTGGAGGGTCCTAGATGGGTGTTGGTGTCGATGAGTTGTTGGAGCTTGCGTTCCTTAGCAGTTGAGAGAAAAAGTTTCTTGTTGAGGTGTCGGATGAGCTGAAGAATAAAATGAAACTGGGGGCATGCGCAGCTTTGAAAAAGGGTGCGGCAGTGCTGCTGGAGGGAGAGGTCGAGTGTGTTCATATGGCGGCGCATGGCACTGAGTGTGGATCTCAGAATATGACGGGAACAGCAGTCCGAGAAACGTTTTATGTCCCGGAGATACCTGTAATCCTGGGTGGGTTCGAAACAAGAGGGATGGAATTTCAGTTGAAATCCACGTGGGGTAAGTCGGAGACAGAGACAGTCACTGAGAAAGGAGATATGGCTGTGAAAACGGGTTTTAGTAAACACCTTGTCAAACACCAGGAGAGAAATGGAAAGCAATGAAGGTGAACAAGGCAAAAGAGAGATACGGAAATCTTGCAGACACTTCCTCCTGGGGCCAGGAAAGGTGCTTCTAAGTACAGCCATAATAGCCATGTCTCTCTTTTTCCTGCTGCAGGAGGACCATGTCAGGAACAAGGATCCTGGTGACCTAGCTGTATGCCTGATGGCCTACAGAGACTGTAGAAGACGGAGGAGAGAGTGACTGAGGCTCTTTGCTGCGCAAAGGCAGGAGCAGAAACCTCATGAAGAACAGGCAGCTGGGGCTCCCACACACGTTGCCCAGGAGTGACAGTGAGCCGTGGCTGGTTGGTGCCTAGCGACATCCAGGGTATATAGATGCTGCCTGCTATTCCTGCAGATGATTGAGAACCCGTGTCATCGACCACTGCGCATGTGGGGAATTGGTGGCTCACATCTGCCACTTACTGCAGGATTTGGCGCCATGGGGCCATGGAGGGCATCCACTGCCAGTGGCTGTGAAAGGGACTGTGGTGCTCAATTTCTATGCCAGTGGCTTCTTTCAGGGCTCCACAGGTGACTTATGTGGGATTTCACAATCTGCCACCCACAAATGTATCACGGAGACCATCTTCTCCATTGCACACAGCTTTGTGCATTTCGTCTGGAACCGAGTCAGTCAGGATGCAAGGGCCATTGGATTCACCCTGATCTCAGGATCCCCACACATTCAGGGTGCGATTGACCGCACTCATGTGGTGCTCAGGTCTCCATTGGTACACTCGATGGACTGAACATGCAGCTGGTATGTGACCACCAGAAACACGTCCTGCAAGTATGGACACGGCTTCCAGGGACTGTACACAACACCTACATCTGAGTCCCTCGCAGGTCCCTGCAGTCTCGCAGGGTCCATGGAGGCTGCAGGGTTGGCTCCTCGGGGACAAGGGCTACCCACAGAGGACGTGGCTGATGACACCTGTATGGCAACCTCAGACTGCAGCAGAGCGACGCTATAATGAGGGTCATGCTGCAACTCGCAACTTGGTGGGGCAGACCATCAGGATGCTGAAGATGAGGCTCCAGTGAGGGGGATGCCAATGGGGATGAGGGTGAGGGGATCCTCGGTGGTGATGATGATGGTGATGAGGCTCTCGCACTGGCTAGATGAGGCAGACAAGGTTGGGAGGCCCTCATAGTTGCCAGATTTGTGGAGGATGTTGATGACATGCAGTGAGGTGTCCCCGTAGATCCTCATACCACAGTTGGGAATGTTTGACTCCAGTCTGGCTTATGGCAGCGTCAATACCCTCTGTGAGAATGCTCTTGTCATGGAGACGCAGTGGAGGCACTAATAGTCACTCAATCACAGGAGGATGATGATGACAGCATGCAGTGAGGACACTCCATAGATCTCCACACGGCCTCTGAGAATGTCTGACTCCTGTCTGGCCGAGCACAGCTCACTTGCGCTCCATGATCAGGGCCATCTCAGAGATGCAGTCATGAACCTTTAGACGCATCTGATGCTGTGTCCGCCTTCAGCACCTCAGCCCTTCAGGAGCTGGTGCAGCATCACTGGTCTCAGATGCTGGTGTGAGGGGCCAGCCCCACCCTAAAGGTGCTGAGAGCACACAGAGAGAACGAGAGAACGCTGTGACACCTGCCCACTGCATTCTGGCAGCAATGAACAAAACCACTGAGGTGCAGGTATCAATAATGTGTCCAGGGAGTGTGAGGCTGGATTATCACTGTGGTCTGAAGGTTGCGTACATCACTGGGAAGAGGTCCTGGACTGAGACACCTGTCTTTTATCTTGTGCAGAAAGGTTTTACATCTGAGTGATAAGAACACTGCTCATCAGAACAAGGAGCCACAGGCAGGGCAATATTCTTGGGAGTTTACTGATAACAGTGAACTCTATGTACAAGTGATCAACACTCGTGCCCAGGCTATGCAACTAATTCTCCTTAACCTTCCTAACCCTGCTGCTGCATCTTGGTGCTCCCCGGATATCCACAGCGGAGATGGAGGCAGCCTGTTGACTGTGAAGCCCTGTCTGTGATGACTTTGGTGGGTACCCTCTGGAGGGCTGAGACCTGGAGGGCCCCGGTCTGCTTTCGGGGTCCGGCTGTGTGGCAGTGGCACCCTCCTTAGCCTGTGAAGCTGGAGCTGCTGAGGACACAGAAAGAGGGGATTTGGATGGGCTGGACACTCCCAGAGCGTGCACCTGCTGATCCTCCTCCCTCTGGATGCCCGAGGGCCTCTGGCTCCGTACGTGGAAGGGGTAGCTGGAGTGAGATCGAGCTGCCCAGCACCTCTCTCCCATACACACTGTTGGAGGCCAACTATGGCATCAGTGATGGAGTTAAGCCCGCGCAGCAGTGCAAGTGACATCCTGGACCAAGGTCTCCGTGACGGCTGCCATTCTGCCAGTGTTAACCTCAGTGCGTTGCAATGCCGGCGCTATCACCTCAGCCTGAAGGCGAGGCGGATGGACTCCTTTATCGTGCCTTACAATCTGAGGAGTGTAGCAGACATCCCTTCCTAATGTTCCCAAGCTTGTCTTTGCAGCTCCAGCATCTATAACATGACTGAGTCCAGAGGCTCACCCCGGCGGTTCTCCACCACATCCAGCAATCGCTTGAGGGCATTGAAACAGGAGGGTGGGGGTGGGGGGGTGGTGGTGCGAGGGGCGGCTGCAGTCTTTTTGCCTCTCCTGGACAGCGGTGGTGAGCTGGTTTGCCAACAGCGTGAAAACCCGCCATTTTTGTTGGCGGGTAGGATTCCATTTTACCCACCCGCTACTGCACTTAGAGCAAATCTGCGAAAATTCCACCGATGATCAATGAACTCCAATAACCTGATCATAAAATGTGACCAGGAGACTGACCTCCAATTTATTTCACATCCTGTGTTCCCAGAGAGGGTGAATGTGCCATTAAATCTAAAATAATTAAGAAGTAGTTGCATTTTCAAAAGTAATTGTCACTGGTCTTGAAATTATATTGGTACAAAGAGTAAAAATTCTGCTTCAGCTCAGCTAGCGTCTCCAGCTCCATTTGTTGTTGAATGTTTTGATGAGCCCAACGCTTTATTGTTTCGGTGAAATATCAAGTACATAGAATCGTAGAATGATTCAGCACACAAGGAGGCCATTCAGCCCATTGTGCCCATATTGAATCTTTGAAAGAACTATCCAATCAGTCCACTCCCATCCGTACCAGAAAACTCCGACAGAATTCTGCGCACAACAGTGTTAACTTGCACTCATTTGTGAAATTCCATGTTCAAAAGTGATTTTTAAATGATTGATTGAAATCTGAAAGTAATCAAGTGAAGGAACTGACCTGAAACCACATCAATTGCAAACATTCATTTGTTGCAGCCATAGAAACCACACCAATTGTGAACAACTGTTCACCAGATACACACACACACACCTACAGACACAAACACACAGAGGCAAACACACACACACAACCACACAGACACAAACACACACATACAGAAACACACACAGACACAAACACACAGCTCTGAATTTAAAGACAGCTGAAGTGCTTCTGTGTTTAGAATTAAAATAAAATTTTAAAGAGCCTTTTTCAGACAAAGGCACCAGATATGGAGCAGTAACATGACGAGTAGGGCAACTCACCCCCACCTACACCCAAACCCTCAATTCTTCGATGCCCAAACCCGCCAATCCCCTATCCAACCCCACACCCCCTGGTCCTAGCCACCACCCCCATACTGCTCAAAAACCAAAACCCGCCACCCACTAGCTCTGACCACTTCTTCCCAAACCCATACCCAACTCCCCCTCCCCATTACCCCTTTCCTCCTCTCTCCCCTCTTCCCCTTCCCTCTCTGTCCCCTCCCCCTCCCACCCTTCCCACTTTTTCCCTCCCCCTCCATTTGCCCTTCCCAGCCCTTTCCCCTTCCCCTACCCCCTTACTCACTTTACACTCATCCCCCTCCACTCTATTTCCCTTCCCCATTCCTGCCTCCTTCCCATGAACTCCCTCCCCTCCCCACTCACTCCCTCTCCTCCACCCTCAAATCCCACCTCAACCCCTTCCCTCACCCCTTCCCCAACGGTCCCCACCCCACACCCCTCACCCTACCCACTCAAATACCCCTCTGTCCCTCCCCTCACCCTGCCCCTCCCATCCCCTCGCACCCCGCCAATCCACCCTAGACCCCACCCGTCTGCCCCGCCACTTCACCATCTCCCCCATCCTGCTCCCCATCATGACTCTGCCCTCCCCTTCCCTCATCATCCTATCGCTTCCCCACGACCCTTTCCACCATCTCCGCCTCCCACCCATCCCCTTCCCCCTCCCACTTCCCACCATCTCCCCAACCTTCCCTTCTCCTCCCCCTTCCCTCCCTCTCATCACCTCCCCCTCCCTCCCCCTCACCACCTCCCCCTCTCTGCCTCTACTTCCTCCCTCTCCCCCTCCCTCCTCATCCATCCCCTCTCTCCCCCTCCCTCTTCTGCCCCTCCTCCCCCTCCCCGTCAACCATCTTCCTCCTCCCCTCCACCTCCCCCAGACCTCCTCCCCTCTCCTCCTGCCCCTTCCCTTCTCCCCTCCCCCTCCTACTTCCTCCTCTCCACCTGCACCCCCTCCTCCTGTCCCCAACCCCGCTCCTCCACTGCCCCTTCTCATCTCCCCCCTACCCTCCTCTCCCCCCATTCCCCTTCTCCCCTCCCCACCTCCCCCAGCTCATCCACTCCCCCTCCATCCCCAGCTCATCCCCTCCCACAGAGCTCAACCCCTCCCCCCAGCTCATCCCTGCCCCCTCCTCCCCCAGCTCATTCCTCCCCCCAGCTCATTTCTCCCCCCTTCTCCCCCCAGCTCGTCCCTCCCCACTCCTCCCCAGCTCACCCTCCCCACTCCTTCCCCCTCCTCCCCCCAGCTCATCCCAAACCCTCCCCCAAGCTCATCCCTCCCCGACTCTCCCCTCCCCATCCCCTCACCTCCGTCCATCTTCCTCCCCTCCCCCATCCTCCTCCCTTGCCCCTCCTCCTCCCGCCCCTCACCTCATCCTCCTCCTCCTCCGCCCCTCCCCCATCCTCCTCCCCCACCCCTCCGCACATCCTCCTACTCCCTCCCCACACCCTCCTCCCCCTTCCCCCATCCTCCTGCCCCCTTCCCCATCCTCCAACCCGCCTCCCACTCTATCCTCCTCTCCCCATCCTCCAACCCCCCTTCCCCTCCCCAATTCTTCTCCCCGTCCCTTCCCCATCCTCCTCCCCTCCCCCCAATCCTCCCCTCCCCTATCCGCACCCCTCCCCCATCTTCCTCGCCTCCCCTCCCCATCCTCCTCCCCCGCCCCTCCCCACATCCTCCTCCCTGCCCCACTGCCATCCCATCCTCCTCCCCAGCCCCTCCCCCCCATCCTCCTACCCGCCCATCCTCCTCCCCAACCCCTCGCTCATCCCCCTCCCCCGATTCTCCGCCACCACCCCACCCCCACCCCATCCCCTTCCCCCACCCCTCTCCCATCCCCCTCCCCCACCCCTCTCCCATCCCCCTCCCCCAGCCCTCTCCCAAACCCCTCCCCTTTCCCATCACCCCTCCCCTCCCCCCAATCCTCCACACCCACCCCTCCTCCAGCCCAACCCCTCCCCCATCCTACACCCCTCCCCTCCCCTCATCCTCCTCCCCCCACCCCTCCCCCAAACCTCCTCCTCCTCCCCCATCCTCCTCCCCTCCCCATCCTCCTCCTACTCCCCCCACCCTCCTGCCCCTCCGCTTCCCCCATCCTCCTCCCCTCCCCATCCTCCTCCTACTCCTCCCCCTCCACTCCCCCCATCTTTCTCCCACGGCCCCATCCTCCTCCCCCTCCCCTCATCCTCCTCCCCCTCCCCTCATCCTCCTCCCCTCCCCCCATCCACCTCCCCTCCCCCATCCTCCTCCCCCTCCCCCATATTCCTCCCCCTCCCCCCATATTCCTCCCCCTCCCCTCCCATCCTCCACCTATATTCCTCCCACCATCCTCCCCTCCTCCCCCTCCCACATCCTCCTCCTCCATCCTCCTCCCCCCCACCATCCTCCCCCTCCCCTCCGCCCCATCCCCTGCTCCCTCCCCCATTCCCCTCCTCCTCCCCATCACCCACCCCATCCCCCTCCCTCCCCCCAATCCCCTCCCCATCTCCCTCCCCCACCCTCCATCCACTTCCCCACCCTCCCCTCCTCCATCCCCCCTCCATCCCCTCCCCTCTCCCCCCCACGCTCCTCCCCCTCCTCCCCCATCCTGCTGTCCCTATCCTCCTTCCAGCCACATCCTCCCCCACCCCTCCCCCACATACTCCCCCAAATCCCTCCTCCAACCTAAATCCCCCCTAAATCGCTCCACCCACATATCCCCCCTCCCCACTCCCAGCCCCTCCTCCAGCCCGCGAAACCACTTGGAACTGCCCACCATGCTCATTATCCAATCAACGCCCTGGACTCAGCTCTACCGGCCTCCCCTTTAATGTGGGCGGACTCTGTCCGGATTGGTTGAGTGTGCGGGCTCCCCCTGGGTCCTGGTGCTGGGCGCTAATAAATGGGAATGAGTGGGCGCTGCGCTTCCTGGGCCTGGTTGTTGTTGGCTGCTTTTCCCCTCCTCCTGCCGGGGGCAGGGGCGACTCTGTCCAAGAAAGATGTGAGGAAAAGTGGAGGCCGGATCCCGGAGGAGGAGGTGAGAGCGGAATCCGGAGCCGAGTGAAAACACCGTGGCCTGGCGACTGGCCTCAGGTTGTAATCACCCTCCCCCTCCCCCGTGATGGTGACAATCACCCTCCCCCCCCCCTCCCCTGTGATGGTGACAATCACCCCCCCCACCCCTGTGATGGTGACAATCACCCCCCCCCCCTCCCCCGTGATGGTGACAATCACCCTCCCCCCCCCCTCCCCTGTGATGGTGACAATCACCCCCCCCCCTCCCCCGTGATGGTGACAATCACCCTCCCCCCCCCCTCCCCTGTGATGGTGACAATCACCCCCCCCACCCCTGTGATGGTGACAATCACCCCCCCCCCACCCCTGTGATGGTGACAATCACCCCCCCCCCACCCCTGTGATGGTGACAATCACCCCCCCCCTCCCCTGTGATGCTGACAATCACCCTCCCCCACACCTGTGATGGTGACAATCACCCCCCCCCACCCCTGTGATGGTGACAATCACCCTCCCCCCCCCCGTCATGGTGACAATCACCCTCCCCCCACCCCTGTGATGGTGACAATCACTCTCCCCCCACGCCCTGATGGTGACACCCACACCCCACGTCCCCCACCTCCGTGATGGTGACAATCACCCTCCCCCCACCTCCCCTTCCCCCGTGATGGTGACAGTCACCCTCCCCCCACCATCCCCCATGATGGTGACAATCACCCTTCCCCCGTGATGGTGACAATCACCCTCCCCCCACCCCCACCCTCTGTGATGGTGACAATCACCCTCCCCCCATCCCCCCCACCGTGATGGTGACAATCACCCCCACCCTCACCATCCCCCTATGATGGTGACAATCACCCTCCCCACCACCACCCACCCCCCCCCCCCCCCCCCCCACACTCCCACCCTCTGTGATGGTGACAATCACCCTCCCCCCAACCCCCCCTCCCCTGTGATGGTGACAATCACCCTCCCCCCACCCCCCCTCCCCCGTGATGGTGACAATCACCCTCCCCCCAGCCCCCCCCATGATGGTGAAAATCACCTTCCCCCCCCCCACCCCCCGTGATGGTGACAATCACCGTCCCCTCTGTAATTTGCAGGTTGAATGTGGTTTTCCATCTTTTGTTTCAATGATGATGTTCCTGGCGCCTCAGCTTCACCAGCAGCTTTTGCTAAGTTCCAGGTTTTGTGATTGTCCTTTGCACAGCTCAGACAGAGATTTAGCATGCTTGTTGAATTGTTGAACTCCTTCCACTTTTGCATCAGCAAGTTGTTTACTCCCTCCAAGTGACCAGGAGGATGGATCCTCCTTGGCAGAATTATCTTCTTCCTTCCCTCCCTTACAAATCCGCAGGTGATTTCATATCAGCTTTTAGAGGTGTAGATTGAAGTGACAATAAGGTGATGATTTTGGTCTTCCTTTATGCCTTGCCTCCTTTCTGCTGGAATACCTCCTAGCTCACTTTTTAAGGCCAAAAGTTAGGTGTAGAAATTTGTACCGTCCAAAGGCTGTGTTGAACATTGTCAATAGTGAAGATTCTTCATCAAGTTCCAGTAGACATGTCAGATATTAAGCTTGCTGAAAATCTTTGCTCCTGCCGGTGCTGATGTGGTCTCTTCCAACGTTGGAATGGGGTAGTGATCCCTCTTTATTGATTGATTAAGATCTTTGGTATTGCTGAAAAAAGAGAGACTTTTTTTGTTGAAGCACTCATCAGGATAATTCACAAGGATACCAAATGTAAAGGAACAACAATTTATACTGTATGAGAAGAGAGTGCTGATTGGTTGGCAAGTGGACTCATTGTTAGAGGCATTGCCATGGAGAATGCACCAGTTGGTGGTGACTGACAGCTAGCTGCCAAGCATTGTTTGAAACTTAAACCAGGCAGCTTGATGCCTGAAAAGCAAGGTATCTCCAGAGCAAGGTATTTAAAACTTTGAGCAACAGGTGAAGCTAGCTGTTTCATGCTGCTACTATGCAGTAGCAACACGAGTGGCATTCATCACTAACAGGATGCTCCGTCAAGCCAAAAAGACGTTCTGCCTATCACACAAATGAGTAATGTGGTATATGAATTTCAGTGTCAGTGTGATGCTAGGTATATAGGCTATAAGTCCCAAAGACTGGCAGATCATATCAAACAGCATGTCCCTTCTGCTGTTCGCAACAGGCAAGATACAGACCTTACCCAACCAGCCCGTGCTTGTAAAACTCAAATACGGTGTCCAACATCAGATGTGATTCCACGATTGGACAACATTTGCCAAGTAATCCTCAGTGTGCTAAGAGTTATGCTGACAACCAATATAAGATCACCAGTTGGGCTCGCAGTGTGGTGCATTTACGTGTGTTGGAAGCTACATCTATTCATACACAGAGCCCTGTTCTTTACGGACAGAAATAACACGTACGCACATTGCAAAAACAGAAAATGCTGGAGAAACTCAGCAGGTCTAACAGCATCTGTGGAGCGAAAAACATTTTTCTCTCTCCACAGATGCTGTTAGACCTGCTGAGTTTTTCCAGCATTCTCTGTTTTTGTTTCAGATTTCCAGCATCCACAGTATTTTGCATTATGTACACACATTGTGCCTGTTTCAGCCAAACAAAATAAGTGATAGCCATTTGCTGGTTCATTCCTCAGGGCAATGCCATGACCAATCAGAGTCAAGTAGCCTGGTTTAAATGTCGAACAATGCTTGGCAGCTAGCTGTTAGTCACCATCAACTGGTACATTCTCCATGGCAATGCCTCTACCAATCAGAGTTAGCTTGTCAACCAATCAGCATTCTCTTCTCATACAGTATAAATTGTTGTTCCCTTTTATATTTGGTATTCTTGCGAATTGTCCTGATGAGTGCAAGAAAAAAAGTTTTGCCAAAGAAGTCTTTTTTCAGCAATAGTCAAATCCTGTACTACTGAACAACTATAAGATTTTTGGGTAAGTTCATAGTCACCTCTCACCATGCTGGAATTTACCCAATCTGTAGGTTCTGTGACTCTGGCTATCAGCTTCTTGTCTTCCAAGTCTTGGAGCTCTCTTTCAAGCTTTCCTTTGAGTTCTATTGATACCTTAGATGGGGATAAATCACTGGTTTCATCACGGTGTGATATCCTGGGATCATTTAGACCAGGTCTTCCTTGCTTCTGATTGGAGGGTGCTTTTCAATGGCTGTACTACCTTTAACCTACAGTGTCGCCTCCTTCATCTCCCGGTTTCTTGAGATCAGCTGTAGCTCTTCAGAACTGCTCAACCCCAGGATAGCAGGAACGCCAGTTTCAGTGATATAGAACATACAGTTAACATCTTTTCCTTTGTGCGTCCCTCTGATTTGAGTTGTTACGGGTTGTGGAATCTCTGCTTTTCCTTTATGCTATTAGCGTGACATTGCCTGGTTTCAGAGCTTCTCTCCTTGTGTAACTGTTTTGTTTCAGATTTTCAAGAATGATCCACTGCTTTAGTCTGAATGGGTTGATGTTGCTCTGTGCTCTAGTATCAAGCTTCAGCTTCAGGTTTATGGTTAGAGTTTATTTCTCATCCTGTTCCTCACCTGATTGGTTTGTGTGAATTTCCTTTCTCTGGGAACTGTCACATCCAGCCAGTTCATGCAGTTGTATGGTTTCTACAACTATTGTGTTCTCAAACTCATTGCCATCCTCCAGGCTATGGATGTTTTAGTTCTTTTTACTTTTCACTTGCCCTGTTGCTCTGCCTCTGATAACTCGTTTACCATTTCCTTTCTTTGTTCTGCACATCTTTTCCCAGTGATTGGGCTTTCACAAGCTCTGCAGTTTGATCCACAGGCAGCAAATCTCCTTTGTCTGTGATTTCATGTGGTCATCCACAGTTCCTGCACATCTTTCTCTCTAGATAAAAACAAAAAAATACCCCAGAAACATGATAGGGTCCCCCTTGTCCTCACTTATCACCCCACCAGCCTCCGCATTCAAAGGATCATCCTCCGCCATTTCCGCCAACTCCAGCATGATGCCACCACCAAACACATCTTCCCTTCACCCCCCCTATCGGCATTCCGTAGGGATCGCTCCCTCCGGGACACCCTGGTCCACACCTCCATCACCCCCTACTCCTCAACCCCCTCCTATGGCACCACCCCATGCCCACGCAAAAGATGCAACACCTGTCCCTTCACTTCCTCTCTCCTCACCGTCCAAGGACCCAAACACTCCTTTCAAGTGAAGCAGCATTTCATTTGCATTTCCCCCAACTTAGTCTACTGCATTCGTTGCTCCCAATGTGGTCTCCTCTACATTGGAGAGACCAAACGTAAACTGGGCGACCGCTTTGCAGAACACCTGCGGTCTGTCTGCAAGAATGACCCAAACCTCCCTGTCGCTTGCCATTTTAACACTCCACCCTGCTCTCTTGCCCACATGTCTGTCCTTGGCTTGCTGCATTGTTCCAGTGAAGCCCAACGCAAACTGGAGGAACAGCACCTCATCTTCCGACTAGGCACTTTACAGCCTTCCGGACTGAATATTGAATTCAACAACTTTAGGTCGTGAGCTCCCTCCCCCATCCCCACCCCCTTTCTGTTTCCCCCTTCCTTTTTTTCCAATAAATTATAAAGATTTTCCTTTTCCCACCTATTTCCATTATTTTTTAAAAAAAACACCCCCACTAGAGCTATACCTTGAGTGCCCCACCATACATTCTTAATTAGCACATTCGTTTAGATAATATCACCAACTTTAACTTTAACACCTATGTGTTCTTTTGTACTATTGTTGTTGACATCTTTTGATGATCTGCTTCTATCACTGCTTGTTTGTCCCTACAACCACACCCCCCCCTCCACCTCTCTCTCTCTCTCTCCGCCCCCCACACACACACCTTAAACCAGCTTATATTTCAACTCTTTCTTGGACTCGAACTCAAGTTCTGTCGAAGGGTCATGAGGGCTCGAAACGTCAACTCTTTTCTTCTCCGCCGATGCTGCCAGACCTGCTGAGTTTTTCCAGGTAATTCTGTTTTTGTTTTTGTTTTTTCATCTTTCTCTCTGTCTGGTGTGCATTCTTTTGTCAATATTTCAGAGCATCAATCCTGTTGCCTTATACTCAGTTTGACTGAAGGCTAGCCATTCGGGTAGCCAGTGTCTTCACCTGTCTGCTCGTGGCTTTGTTTGCTTAGGCAGTGTCTATGCCTGTGACATCCTTTTTATACTTAAGAGTTTGCAGAGCCCCAAATGAGCTGATCCAGCAGCTGTTCATCTGTGCCCTTAACTTTGCCTTTTCTGGCTTCATTTTCAAAATTTTGTTATGAAATTGTTCACAAAATCCTGCCTCAGGCTTTGAATTTCATATTGGTAGATATGAGCTCCCTTCTTAACAGCACTGTGGGTGTACCCACACCACAGGGACTGCAGCGGTTCAAGAAGGTTCTCAAGGGCAACTAGGGATGGGCAATAAATGCTGGCCCAGCCAGCAAAGCCTACATCACATGAATGAATTAAAAAAAATCCAATGATTTTACTTTGGCTGGAGACATATGATGAATTTCTCAAATTTTCTCTGGACTTTTGCTGTTGTCTTCATTCAGCTCTCTCCTATCAAACAAACTTAACCCCCTTGAGGACCCACCTCAACCTCCCCAGTTGATTCCAAATGATTTGGGCTCCACTCCAGATTTTTTTCTCGGGGTTTACTCTTAGCTTTCAACTCTCCTGAAGTATGTACAAGGCAGTGGAGCTATTTACCCGTAGCTAGGAGTTTGGTTTATGAGTGCTAGGGTATCCACATGCCCCAGCAGGCCTGCACACTGCGTGTCTGGCAGCCAAACCTCCACTGAAGCCCTAGCCAGGGGCCATGAGGGACCCAGTCTCTTGTGTGTCATCACTTAAGATAAATCCTTCCAGAGGTAGCGATGTGGGAGATTCCCTGGATATGATTAGATCAATAAGAATAGAACCAGGCAAGTACAGTCCTGCCCAGCTCAACAACAGTGAAGAGGCGTTGGAGGAGGATGGTGGGGTCAACTATGCTAAAGGCTGCAGACAGGTTGGAAGGATGAGGAGGGAACATTGTCACAATCACGTAAGATGTCATTTATGACTTTATTAAAAGCTGTTTTGGTGCTCTGGCTGAGGTGGAACCTGACTGGACGGATTCAAACATGGAGCTCCAGGAAAGATGGGGATGGATTTTGCAGGCAACAACTCGCTCGAGGACTTTGACAAGGAAAGGCGGGTTGGAGATGGGGCGGTAATTTACAAAGATGATGGAGACAAGGGTTGGGTTTTTTTGAGAAAGGGGCGATGACGCCAGATTTAAAGGAGAGAACCATTAAAAATATCTGCTGATATGGGGACCAGGAGCAGAGGTTGGATACTTGGCACTTTAGTGGGGGTAGTGTCGAGGGCACAGAGCGGTGAGTCACATGGATAATGAATGAGGGGAGATGGGAGAGAAACTAGAGAATGATGCAAGTTAGGAGTGGGTCCCTGAACCATGGAGTCAATGCCTTCATTGGATTGACATTGGGGGAAAAAAACATTGACTGACCAATCTTCATCTCTCTGACTGAAGAATAGAGGAAGGGCCAGGTCAGTTCAAGAGATTTAAGAACAGACACAGTGAATCTCACATAATGTCTTTCTAAAAATGAAGCTGAATTTTTATTCTGTTTGTATCTTCAATGCTGCCTGACATTCCTGATCACTGACTTGCATTCATGGAGCAATGGGGCCCAGACCCAAAGATAGGGAAGAAAGTAAGATCTGTCGAGGACAAAGGAGGCTACAAAAAGAAATAGATAGGCTAAGTGAGTAGGCAAAGACCTGGCAAATGGAGTATAATGTGGGAAAATATGAAATTGTCTATTTTGGCAGGAAGAATAAAAATGAAGCATATTCCCTGAATGTTGAGAGACTGCTGCAGAGCTCTGAGATGCAGGGAGATCTAGCGGTCCTAGTGCAAGAATCACAAGATTCGTACGCAGGTACAGCAAGTAATTAGGAAAGCTAATAGAATGTTATCATTGAATACAAAAGTAGAGAGTTATACTTCAGTTTTACAGGGCACTGGTGAAACCACATCTGGAGTAGTGTGTACAGTATTGGTCTCCTTATTTAAGGAAGAATGTAAATGCATCGGAAGCAGTTCAGAGAACTGCTTACTAACTGTTTACTAAACTAATGCTTGGAATGGGCGTGTTGTCTTATGTGGAAAGGTTGGACAGGTTAGGCTTGTAATCGCTGTGGTTTAGAAGAGTAAGAGGCGACTTGATTGAAGCATTTACGACCTTGAGGGGTCTTGACAGGGTGGATGTGGAGAGGGTGTTTCCTCTTGTGGGCGAATCTAGTATTTGGGGCCAGTGTTTAAAAGTAAGGGGTCACCCATTTAGGACAGAGATGAGAATTTTTTTCTGTCAGAGGGTTGTGAGATTTTGGAACTCTTCCTGATAAGGTGGTGGAAACAGAGTTTGCATATTTTCAAGGTATAGGGGGTGAAAGGTTATTGGGAGTAGGCGGGAATGTGGAGTTGAGGTCAAAATCAGATCAGCCATGATCATATTGAACGGCAGAGCAGGCTCGAGGTGTCGAGTGACATACTCCTGCTCCTAATTCGTACATTTGTATGTTTGTATGATCCTCGTTTGAAGGGAGTAATCCTCTTGCAAAACCTTGTTTTGATTAGGCAGTGAAAGATTGAAAAGACCTGTGTGTCATTTGCATGTCCATGTGACTTGTTTAGCGCTATCTGACCTGATCCTCTTCTGTCAGCTTTGTTTTAAAAAGTGTTCTGAGACATAGACCCCCACCACCCCCCTGCCCCCACCCCAGCCCTTTCCTGCTCTGCCCTGCCCTGTACTCCTCACACTGTGTGAGGGATTGATTTAAAGGTTGAAAAGGTCAATGATTTAGAAGGTTTGTTTGTTTGTATTATATGTTTAGCTGTGGTTCAGTTGGTAGTACTATCTCCACAGAATCAGAAGGTTTTGGGTTCAAACCCCAGTGAACACCTAACCCTTACTGACACCCCAGGACAGAACTGTAGATGTGCTACATTGTTGGAGGTGCTGACTTTTGATGAGCTGTTAAAGTTAAGGACCCTTCAGTCTGTTGGCTCAGGATGGCTTAGGTAGATGTTAAAGATTCCATGGTACCATTTGAAGAAGCGGATGGCTGATTTGTCCATTGTCCTGATGAACATCCCTCTATCAGCCACATAAATTGACCACTTGTGTTTGTACAGACACAGTCACTGCAGGTATGTCTGTTTGCATTTGTTTGGGACATTTTGATGTACAGTGTGATATCTAAATACAGGCATTGTTCTGTCAGACAGGGCCTTCAAAACTTTTGGTTCAAGACCGAGGCCTCATTGTCACTGACCCAAAGGCCAAAGATATTGTGAAAGAGCAGAAGAGTTACTGTGCTGCCAAAGTGAAAGAACGGCATTTCAGCGGGGATGTTCTGGGATACGTCACACCCGTGAGTAGTGAAGAAAGGGTGACCAGCTTCAATCTCTGTGTTATCACAGACACTGTGAAACCACTGGATTCCTTCATTTCCATCTTGTTATGTGTAATTTCTCTTATATGCAATGTGTGTGTCTGTGTGTGTGTGTCTGTGTGTGTGTGGTGCTTTTCTATCAAACTGAAGATATTGCACACACAAAGGAAAAATAAGTGAAGTATGTGCCACACAATCATTAGTCAGTCCCGAGCTTACTGGGAACAAACATATGGTCAAGCCAGGAATTTTAAAACCTGTTTAGATTCCCTGTTGTGTGCTAACATGATTAGAATCCAGAATGCTCTACACTGCCAATATGCTGATATATGTTCAGAGTAACATATACCTGGGAGTGAATTACAGACTGATGTCTAAGCAAGAGATTTGTGTGGTTTATAGTATGATAGGAGTGAGTTACAGGCTGGAACCTAATCGAAGGTTTTGGGTTTATATGTAGAATAACAGATACCTGGGAGTGAATTACGGACTGGAATCTAATTGAAGAGCTTAGGTAATTGTTTTAAATGTATATTATAACAATATTTACCCAGCTGAGAGCTACAGGCTACTTTATTTTCGGCTTTCTAGTACTGCTATGCAAGGTTGCTGTGTGACGGTATGAAGTTGTTTGTTCATTGACTAACAGTCTTTGATTATATCAGATTAGCACTGACCAGTGACCCAGATTGACTCTGACGGACAATGTTCTCCACTTGGCTTTGGACCAGATACTATGTTCTGGATGGGCCCTGGTGGGACCTGGTGCCCCAAGCAAAGTTTGTCCGGAGGTGGAGCCCCAGGCAGGCCCTGGCTTTAACTGGTGCCCTGGGTGGGCCCAGGCTGGAGCAGGTGGCCCAGACATTCTTTGTCCAGAGGCAGTGGCCCAGGTGAGCCCTAGCCAGAATTAGAATTGTCTCCTGAGATATTGTGTCCCAGGCAGTCCCCTGTGGATCTGTCATGCACACTCTCACTTAAGGAAGCTGATGATAAATATGTTCGTAATCCAGTAGAGAACCAAGCTTCATAAATAATACCAGGAAAGACCAGAGAAATGAAAATAAGAGGGGCAAAGAGACTGTAAAAAATGGATTAGTCAATAATATAAAAGGGAACCCAAAAGTCTGTTGTAAATATAGCAATAATAAAAGGTTACTCGAAAGAACAGTGGACCTGTTTAGCAACCAAGAGGAAGATCTTTTGGAGGCAGGGTCATTACTGAGCTACTAAGTGAGTTCAGTGTTTGACAAAGTACCACATAATAGATTTGTTAACAAAATTGAAGGTCATGGGATTAAAGGGAAGGTGATTGCATGGATACAATATTGGATAAGTGTCAGAAATCAGGGAGTAGTTGAACGGTTATTCTTCGGAGGGAATTATACCATGGTATTCTCCAGGGTTCAGTGCTGAGACCGCTGCTCCTTTTTAACAGTCAGATTTGGGTTTGTAGCACCGAAATTAAAAGCTTGCACGTGATCTGAAACTGACAAATGTAATGAACAGTGAGGATGATGGTTATAGAGTGCAAGACAATGTAGTGAAATGGGTAGACACACGAGAGGTGAAATTTAATGCAGAGAAGTGTGAAGCAATACATTTTGGTAGGTAGAATAAGGAGAGGCAATATGAACTAATCAGTAGAATGTTAAGTGAGTTCTGGAACATTGAGATGATGGTATAAGTACATGAATCTCTGGAGATGGCAGGACAAGTTGAGAAGGGCATATGGGACCATTGGCTTTCTAAATAGCGGCAGAGAGTACAAATGCAAGGATGTTACCTGAACCTTTATCAAATACTAGTTAGAACCCAGCTAGAGTATTGTGGCCAGTTCTGTGCATCACACTTTCTGAAGGATCTCAAAGCTATGGAGATGATGCACAAGAGATTTCCTGGAATGGTACATGGGATGAAAATGTTTGGTTATTTGGAGAGACTGGAGAAATCTGAGAAGGAGCATTCTTCTTTTGTCATTTGCAAACTGAATTTTGTTTTATGCCTTTATTGCAGCATTTTATTGAAACGAGAGTTTGTTGAGTTTCCTTATGGGGAATGATTGGTCCTACTTGCTTCATAGCCAACTTACAGATTGATTGAAGGCTTTAGGAAAGTTAATAATTGGTTAGGTTAGTAAGTGTTAGTAGTCAAGCGGATGGTCGTCTTGCTGCTGGTGCACTATAGATAATAAAAAGCTTACTCTTTAAGCTGTCACTCAGCAGTCTTGTATTACATTTTGCTTTCTCATACTGTCCTGTTCCATTTTCTTTTGATGTTTCAGTGGAACAGCCATGGTTATGAAATTACGAAGATATTTGGTGGGAAATTCACTTTAATTTCTCCAGTTTGGCTTCAGATCCAGAGGAAGGGAGTTCAGCTGTATCATGTCACTGGCCACCATGATATAGACCAAGGTATTATCTTTGTTCCTGGCTGTGTTAACATGCACTATACACCAAACACTGTTCCCTTAACTTTACAGCCATTATTTCATCACACACCCAGCTGAAGTTGCAGTCTGATCATGTTGGGGAGCAGCTGCTTCCTGATTCTATAGTCTGAATTTTTGCAACGATGGAGAGCATCTCCGTCATTGCAAAAATTGCAGAAAAGGCGAAAATCCGTACTTCCCTGAACACCACACCTATCATTTTCACGGGGACGGGAATATACCTGGGTCACAATTTGTGCCTGCCCATATAAAATAGCATATAAAATAGCAGCTACTTCCAGTCATGCCTGATTTTCGTTAGCCAGGAGTGGGAAACACGACGTGCAGATTAAGCCTGGTAGGAGCTGGTCTAAACTTTGCAGTGTCCTTTGGTGAGACAGGATGCCCTTTTGGAGAGGAAGTGTACCCATCCGGATATGGTCCTAGGCCACCTTTGGGAGAGGAAAGCTGCCCCTTGGGATTGTTAAATGACATGAATGTGTGTAAAAAGTACATAAATTCGTTGGAACTGTCAAAAGCAATTGTCAAGCTGTCAAAGCATTTAAAATACTTGCCCTTTAAATCTTTTAAACACTCCACGGTTTATTCAAACTATTACACTTTGACATAATGATGAGGGTTATCATTACTGGATTTGTGCTGAATGATTGATTGATTTCACAGCCTTCCATTATCTTAGTGGGGTAGCTGCCATTTCATAGGTTGATTAAGATGTGAAGACAAAGGGTGATGGGTGGGGTGGCATGGGTTGGCACTAAGTTGGCATAGGTGCTATAAAGGGTCATGGACGTGGGTAGAGGGGCATAGGTGGGTGAGGAGGGTATGAGAAACAATGGGGATGGGTAGATGACATGAATAGGGCAAAGAAAATCTTTGACAAAGTGCTGGTGCACTGAGGCAGTACTTCCGCCAGCCTGTCTCTGCTCCTGCCAGCCTTCACTCTCGTTCCGGGGTTGTCTGGCCTGATTCCCAGAAAACCCTGCCAGCTTGGAATGAAAATCCCAAATTCTGGGACATTTTCTCCTGGGTCGGGTTTTGCGGAAATGTCAGGACTCTGCAGTCCCAACCAGGGAGTGAAAATTTAGGCCTATATGTGAGGTATCAGGCCCGCATTCTGTACAAGATGGGTTAAACACTTCAGTGCCAATAAGATTAGAAACCTAGACCACAGTCTGTATGATTGATCTTCAGCAATGGGGCCTGGTGGCAAAGGCATGGTAGGGAAATCAGGGCTGTGATCTTAAAGCTCAGATTTCACAAACTAACATTGGCATATCCCAGGTTTTGAGTCCAGTGAACAGTATTTCAAAAAAGGAAGGACTTGAATTTAAATAGCCCCTTTAAAAACCAAAGTCCCAAGCACTTTATGGTTAATGAAGTACTTCTGAAATGTAGTCATTGCTGTAATGTAGGATGCATGACAACAGTATGCACTCTACAAAGCCCCCCAAATAGTATTGTGATAATGACTAGATAATCTTTTTTTTGTGATGTTGATTGAGGGATAAATATTGGTCACAACATCAGGGATAACTTCCCTGCTGTTCTTTGAAATAGTGCCATGGCACCTTTTGCATCCACCTGAGCAGGTTTACCATCTCATTTGAAGGACAGCACCTCCGACATTGTAGTACTCCCTCAGTACTGGAGTGTCAGCCTTGATTTTTGTGCTCAAGTCCTGGAAGAGGATTTGAACTGACAACCTTCTAACCCAGAGGCAAGAATGCTACCCACTGACCCACAGTTGACACGTTTAGCGTAACTACTTGGAAAGAAGTTACTGTCTACACTGGATTCAAACCCAGACTTTCAAGCTGAAATGCCTGACCCATTTAGTCACTCACCTGGTATGTGTAGTTTGTAGGGCCCAATGTGTATACTGAGGTATCTTTGTGAAATGGTTGAAGTGAACCCTGGTTTGAAAGGTCTGATCATTCCTTCTTTCTATCAGACAGTGAGCTGCATTTATAGTTTCTTAACATTAACATTTCTCCCTGTGGTAAAACCAAATCCCAGGCTGATTTTATCAGGATTAACTGGGTACATATTTCCTGGTTATTTTGTAGGATTCCAGTTGTGTATCAGCCCAGGAAAGATCATGGGGTGATGGAGTTTAACATTAAAATCTTCTTTGAAGAAATTCTGTTCCACTGCTGTAGAGAGAGAGACTTTTATGTCTTTGTTGTAATGTTGTATTTAAACCACTAGATGGTAGTTCTGTGTTACTGTTACTGGAATGCTTCAGGGCTGGCATCCTTCACACTGTCTGCAAAATATACCTTGCACACAGGCATTAAAGAATGTGTATTCTTTTTTGAAGCACACGTAGGTTCTGTCCTGACTGAGATCTCTTGTCTTTACTACGTCCCTGAAGCTGTTGTTTCTTTTTGGCTCACCACTATCACCAGCACTCTCTCCTCTTGGCTCTCACAATGTGGAGGGGCTGAGGAGGAGATGGACTGAAGCTGTGTTTCAGTAGCTCTCATGGTAATGTCATGATTAGCCTTGGAAGTGAAATTTTGCAGTCCAAGATTTTTCTGTGGCATTGTCAGAAGCGAGAAGCCAAGGGAGATCAAAAAGAAATTGAATATCCATTTACATTATTAATAATCAACCAATTCCAAATGCTGTATGTGGTTTATTAGATTTACATTCTTGTCTCAATAACATTCCTGCATCTACCCTGCTCTCTTTACAACTCTCAATTGTGCACTTTGACCATCCTTGAGCTGGGGCTGCTTGGATGGATTCTTAAATCGTCCAATGGGAGAACAATTTTAGCCTGATCTCTTGAATTGTGGGCAATGCAGAGGAACCGACCAAACTAGTGAGTACAACTAACAAACACCCTGTAACCTTGAGACCTGAAACAAACAGGCAATTGTGGAATCACTCAACAAGTCATACAGCATCTGTGGAGAGAAGAGACAACTTAGGGTTTTGGGTGTGGATCTTTTCTTAGGACTGGACAATATTACTGATGAACAGAAATGAGGGGAAGGTACCACCAGCAGAGAGCCAGGCCACCAGCAGAAGCACAGTCCCCGACAGACAGACAGGAAAAGAAATAGAAGAAGCTGTTAGGTGCTTAGTTGGAAAACAGAAGATGGTTAAATGGCTGAAGTAATGTTGTGATGAGGCATAATGGGAGAAGTCATAGAAATAGCAGAAGTACGTGAGACCCAGAACATGAATAATCAGAGACAGACAGGTTGATAGGGAAGTATGAATAACTGACAAAATGGAACAGGCTCCAGTGTCCCAGGAACGTTGTAGAAGAGAGGAATTGCTGGAGACCAAGGGTGCAGCATGTTCGGACAGGTAGAGAAGAGCACCAGCCTGAGGAAGTCGGTCCTCTTGCTAGGCACTGGGAGGGTTATTGTCTCTAACAACAGGTGATCTGAATTGTGTGGTCTCATTTTGTCCATTGTTTTAGGTAAGAGTTTATTTGCAGAATTGTTGACAGGCCAGTGATGGTATTCAGAGAAAGATTAACTTAACTTGGGTGTATGCAAAAGGCCTGGATGATGTATGAATCAGCCAAACTCTCATGCAGCAATGATCTGATCCAAGGTAGAAGCCTGCTTCTTTTATGAGCCAGTGATATTGAACTGTTACTCCTGGCCAAGCTGCCATGCTAGTGTCTTTGTTACATCTCCTACATTCTTTATACATCAGGTTGTCTTAGTTCAAAAGTCACAAGCTGAAAATGATTCATCATAAATCATTCCTTGTTAATACTTATATCTTTGACTTGCTTCCTGAAGGAGGAGGCTTGTTTTAAAGAGAAATCATAATGCTCTAAATGATGATTTTTTGACACATCCTGCACATAACTAAGCCTACCTGTGTTATTGGTGAACAGGCTGGATGAAGAATGTGAGGGCAGGATCCAAAGCAATCAATTTTGGTGAGTAATGTAGTTTTTGTTTGTTTCCTCATCCCAGTTAAATAACTTTCTGTCCTGACGTCACACGCTTGCACTAATGTGATAATTTTTGGTGCCTCAAAGTGTGCCTACATTTCATTTGAACTCCGGATGGATAATACAGCACATTGCACTCACCCTCCCTCCAAATACACTCTTGTTCTATTAACGCAGTTGTTGGGTCTGGGTGATTCTGTACATGGGACACTGACTGGCCCAGTAGAAGAGTAATGGAGGAACTGGTGTTGGTACCACTTACTGGGGCCTTGATGTGAGCTCAGAAAGCGTTTAAAGGAAAGGGTAATTGGTATCTGGTACAAAATTGTATGCCTACTAGGTGCGAGTATTGAACACAACGCAGGGAAGAATGGTGAACTTTTATAAAGCTTGTTTAGGCTGCAACTATATTGTGTCCAGTTCTGTTCACCACACTTTAGCAAGGATGTGAGGGTCCTTGAGAGTGTGCAGAGGAGATTTACTAGAATGGTTCCAGGGATTAGAGATTTTTTAGCTACAAGGTTAAGTTGGTGAAACTTAAGTTGCTCTCCTAGGAGCAAAGGAGATTGAGGGGTATTTGATAGAGGTGTACAAGATTATTTAGATAAGGTAGACAAAGAAAAACTCTTCCCATTAGCTGATGGTACAAGGACTAGGGAACACAGATTTAAGGTTTTGAGCAAGAGATGCAGGGAGATGTGAGAAACAACTTTAACAAGTGAATGATAATGGCCTGGAACTCACAGCTTACAAGGGCAGTGGAAGCAGAGACAATTAATGGTTTCAAAAGGAAATTGGAGTTTTTTTTTAGTATTCTTTCATGGGACATGGCTGTTGCTGATTAGGCCATCATTTATTGCCCATCCCTAATTGCTCTTGAGAAGGTGGTGGTGAGCTGCCTTCTTGAACTGCTGCAGTCCATGTAGTGTAGGTATGCCCACAGTGCTGTTAGGGAGAGAGTTCCAGGATTTTGACAGTGAAGGAATGGTGATATATTTGAGTCAGTATGGTGAGTGGCTTGGAGGTGTTCCCATGCACCTGCTGGAGGGACACTTGAGGACTATGGGGATAGAGTGGGGGAATGGAACTGAGCAGATTGTTCTACAGCGAGATATTATGGACTCGATGGTCGTCCTGTGCCATAATGACTGAACAACTTGTGTTTTCCCAAGGTTCTAATGTGTTTGCCACGTGTTGTTTTGAGGGGATTTCTTTCTTTTTGGAAACAGGTTCCTCAGTTGGACTGTTTTCGACCCAGACCTTTCAATAGATATTGAGAGTGGGAAATGCGAAGCTTCAGATTGAAAGTACATTATCTCTTTTCCTGCTAATTCTCCCGGACTCCATCAAATTTCACCACTCTGACTAAATCTGCTGTCTCCATCCTTCCGTATTAAGTTACTTTTGGCTCTTGCGGAGATGAGAACTGGAAAATATCTCTACAGTCCATCCAACCTATCCCAACGTGAACATCTCTCCATTGCCTATCCGCTGAAATATCAGCCCAATTCTCTGAAAATCTGTTTCATACATTCATTGCTCTCTACATAAAGTGATGTCTATGCATTTTCCATATTCTAAGCTTGAGCCCATATCTCTGATACTGTGGATTATGGTAAGCTGAAACACATTATCGGGGTTCAGTTTATCTATTTCCTTAAGTATCTTAAATAATATTTCTCCCCAATCTCGCCTCCAATGCTAACAGTCTAAAGTCTCCCTTAGTAGCTGATGAGCCCAATATTAATTTGGTTGACCTTCTCTACACTGGATCCTATAATTGGATATTCTTCTTGGAGTACTGAATTGTACACAGCTGTGTGATTCCTTTCTCATTTTTCGATGCTGATCTTGTTTTTCTCAATTCTATTTTCCCTCAGTTCCCAGAATTTTGTTCGATTCTTGGACTTACCGTGACTATGAAAGTCTTTTTAATAGTGAGGATGAGATTGAAGAGCTGACGGAAGCATTGGTGCAGACGGCGAAGGTCAGTCGTTCCCCTTCAGGGCCTACGCTCCTCTTCCATTAAGCAATTTTTAAAAGTCCATTCATGTGCCAAGCCTGCATTTATTGCCCATCTCTAATTGCCCTTGACAAGGTGGTGGTGAGCTGCCACCTTAAACCGCTGCAGTCCATATGGTGTAGCTACGCCCACAGTGTTGTTATGGAGGGAGTTCCAGGATTTTGACCCAGCAACACTGAAGGAAAAAATATATATATATTTCTAAGTCAGGATGGTGTGTGGCTTGGAGGGGAACTTCCAAGTGGTGGTGTTCCCATGTGCCTGCTGCCTTTGTCCTTCTAGACGTAGTGGTCATGGGTTTGGAAGGTGCTGTCTAAGGAGCCTTGGTGAATTCCTGCAGTGCATCTTGTAGATGGTATACACTGCTGCTACTATGCATCGGTGGTGGAAGGTGTGAATGTTTAAGGTGGTGAATGGGGTGTCAGTCAAGCAGGCTGCTTTGTCCTGGACAGTGTCAAAATTCTTGTGTTGTAGGAGTTGCACTCATCCAGGCAAGTGGAGAGTATTCCATCACACTTCTGACTTGTGCCTAGTAGATGGTGGACCAGGCTTTGGGGAGTCAGGAGGTGAGTTACACTCCGCAGAATTCCCAGCTTCTGATCCGCTCTTGTAGCTAGACTATTTATGTAGCTGGTCCAGTTCAGCTTCTGGTCAAATGGTAACCCCCCAGGATGTTGATGGTGGGGTATTCAGTGATGGTAATGCCATTAAATGCCATGGGGAGATGGTTAGATTCTCTCTTGCTGGAAATGGTCATTGCCTGGCACCTCTGTGGTGTGAATGTTGCTTGCTACTTATCAGCCCAAGCCTGAATATTGTCCAGGTCTTGCTGCATATGGTCACAATAATCAGAGAACATCCCCACTTCTACCTTGTGATGGAAGAAAGATCATTGATGAAATAGTAAAGATGGTTGGGCCTAGGACTCTACCCTGTGGAACTCCTGCAGTGATGCATTGGAAGTGAGATGATTTTTCACAATTTTTCACATAGCTGGGTAGATACTAATGTTGTAGCTGTACTGGAACAGCTTGGCCGGGGTGAGGCAAGCTCTGGAGCACAAATCTTCAGCCGTTTCTTGAGGTCATGTGAAATGAATCGAATTGGCTGAAGACTGGCATCTGTGATGCTGGGGACCTCGGGAGGAGGCCGAGATGCATCATCCACTTGGCACTTCTGGCTGAAGATTGTTGCGAATGCTTCAGCCTTATCTTTTGCACTGATGTGCTGGACTCCTCCATCATTGAGGATGGGGATATTTGTGGAGCCTCATCCTCCAGTGAGTTGCTTAATTGTCCACCACCATTCACAACTGGATGTGGCAGAACTGCAGAGCTTAGATCTGATCTGGTTGTGGGATCTCTTAGTTCTGTCTATCACTTGCTGCTTATGCTGTTTGGCACGCAGGTTGTTGTAGCTTCAGCAGGTTGATAGCTCGTTTTTAGGTATACCTGGTGCTGCTCCTGGCATGCCCTCCCGCACTATTCATTTGGGAGCTATCTTGGGGCAAACCAGCAAGTTCCCTCCCCCCTCCCCTCCCATTAGTCAATTACCTGGGAAAGCCAGTGGGACCCACCCTCCCCTCACCTTTAATGAGTTCTCTGGGTAAACTAGTGGGATCCTCTCACCTGTTATAGACAGAATTTGCAGTGCTTTCCAGGTTTGTACAGAAGATGTGTGTATTTCCGTCCTCTGTGATTTTTTTTCCTCGCTGAAAGTAAATTCCAGCAGCGGGCTTTTTTTGGTGACTTTAAAAATAAAGAAGGTTATTTATTATCACACACTTAATCTGGGTGTTTAAAACGCAATGTCTCAATCGCTCATCTCACTCCCACTATCGCACGTGCAGCGATTAGATATAGATGAAGTTAAAGCCGTAATTATAAAAATGGACTCAGTCTTTGTCAGTGCAGGCCTGGAATCATCTTAGTTAAGTTGATACTTTAGTCAGTGAAGGTCTTTTAGAAACAAAGGATTCTCATGAAACTGTAAAGCCTCTTGTAAATGGATAGCCAGGGGATTGGTTTTCAGGTAGAGTTGGAAGATGGACAATGTACAGTACTTTGGCTGTATACTGTAGACTTTCAGCTATGATGGTTCCGCTGTTTCTGATGTTTCCCTGCTGGATTTTCTTTGTTCAGGATAGTTTAAACTTCAGCCCCTGAAATTCAGTTTCAGTCACATGAATGCAGGGTTAACACTTCTCGGTTCCAGACCACCACGATACATTAGCGGTTGACAATGGTCGTTTACACTTCTCTACCCCAACTTGAGCTTGAATATTCTCCTTTATTTAAAATGGCACACTGTTAGTCCAGAACTCATATTCCTCCAATGCTGTTGCATCTTTCCACAACAAGATGTTTAAACTTCACATGTGGCTGCAAAGCACCCTTACCCAGGCCCATGTTTAACCAAATATTGGCCACAAAATAGGCTACTGTGCACAGTTAATGACCATTGTCATTTGTTAAGTTGCAGCCATCTTAACAGGTTTTGTGGCCACTTTCACAAAGAATCTTACAGACTGTAAGATACAATATCCTCACACTTGTACTGAGTATGACAATCCCTCCCCGTTGGTCAATTGATTCAGGAAAACCAGTGGGATCCTCCCTCCCCTTGTGTCTGTCATTTACCTTGGAAAAGCCAGCAGGACCATATGATCCCTCCTAGTCAGTTATCTGAGGTAAGAGTGGTTTCAAGCCATTTCAGGGTACCCGAGTGGTGCTAATTGTATGCTTCTCTTGGAGTGCATATGGGACAGGCCACAGGAATCAAGACCTCAGTGGGCTATCCTATGTGTAAGACTTTCAACAACAATTGGAATGCTGATGTCAGGACTCGTAAGAGCTGAGCTTGGAAGGGTTGGGCAGGTCATGGATGGTCTGAGGAATGTCAGGGCAGGGTGCGGCTGGCCAAGTGAGTAGCATAGAGTCAGAGTAATACAGCACAGAAACAGGCCAAATAGTCCATCGTGTCCATGCTGGCCATCGAGCACCTAACTATCCTAATCCCATCCCTACCCAGCAGGTAGGCACTAATCTTAAACTGGATCAACCAGGAAAGGTTTAAAAGAGTTGGGGTCTCGGAAATGATAGTCATGGTCTGATGTTGTAACAGAGTTAGGTAGTGACTGAAGCAGGAGCTGGGAGAGCACATTGAGGTATCTGGAACCTCTGGGGATGTGATGTGAGGGTTTTTCTCTGGCCCTTTTGATTGTTGTAGATTTGGGGAGGGGATTAAACTTGTGCAGTCTTTTCACTTCTTTATTTCAAACAAATGTACTTTGCTACAGCTAATCAGAGCCTGGGTCCTAACTCTGAGCTGTGATAAGGACAGGGCCTGAGATTGCTCCGTATATCTGGAGCCAAGTTCACGCAGACCCCATCAAGAGCAGTTCCTGTTCAATGAATCCCTTCCAGCAAGCAATTTTTGGGTAGCCAATGCAGGCATTACGAACAAAGTCCTCCTTCTACTGCCCTCTTTCACTACTTGTGAAAAATAACGGCCAGTTTTGTGTGAATATACTGCCTTGCCCTTCAGCTGGCCAGATTTGCACATTAATGGATTTCAAAATCAGCAGTTTGGGCTTTCCCACATGTGACTGGTGGGCAAGGCTCCATGCCACTAATTATAGCCATTTACTGTGGGTCTGACCAACTGATGCCATTACTGAGGGATTAATCCCCATTTCCCAGCACAAATTGAATACTTTGGAAATTAAAAGGCCTAATTGGTCCCACCCTTCCAATGGCTACCTTTTTACTATTCATCTGTTTATAAAAGGGTATTGTGTTCTCTTTTGTTAGCCACTGATCTCTTCCCATACTCTCTTCATCTCTCATCCCTTTTAGATCTTCGTACTTTCTATATTCAGCTTGGTTCTCTACCATATTACGAATCTTGCAATTGTCATAAGGCTCTTTTTTTTCTACCTCATTTTAACCTCTATAACATTATAATCATCCAGGGAACCCGTGTACAGGGATGATGGGGAATGGGACTTGGCTGTAAGTTAAGGCACAGGCAGCAAAGTTTTGGATGACATCAAGTTTAGGGAGGGTAGAATGTGGAAGTTGGAATGTTGGAGTAGTCAAGTCTAGAGGTAACAGGAATTTCAGCAGCAGGTGAGCTGAGACAGGTGAATTCAGGTGATGTTATGGAGGTGGAAAAAGGCAGTCTTAGTGCTAACAGAAATATGAGGTCAGAAGCTCATGTCAGGAACAAATATGACACCAAGGCTGTGAACGCTTGATTGTCAGTGTACATGTGAAAACTAGTGCTGTGCCTTCAGATGATGTCACCAAGGAGCAGCATGTAAATGAGAAATAAATCGATTCTTGGGGACACTGGAAGTCACAGTGTGAGAGCAGCAAGGGAAGCCATTTTAAATAGATAAGAATAAAACCAGCTGAGAGCAGTTCCACCCAGTTGGACGACAGTGGCGAGGCATTAGAGGAGGTTGGTGTGGTCAAACATGTCACCACCTTAAACGTTCACTTCCTCCACTATCAACACACCGTGGCAGCAGTATGTATCATCTACAAGATGCACTGCAGCAACTCACCATGGCTCCTTTGACAGCACCTTCCAAACCTGCGACCTCTACTACCTGGAAGAAGCTGCGCAACAAACACATGGGAACACCGCTACCTGCAAGTTCCCCTCCAAGCTACACACCATCCTGACTTGGAACTATATTTCCTTTCTTTCATCGCCATTGGATCAAAACCTGGAACTCCATATCTAGCATCATACAGACTGTAGCTCACCACCACCTTCTGAAGGGCAATTAGGGATGAGCAATAAATGCTGGCCTAGCCAGTGACCCACCTGCTTCCCATGAATGAATAAAAAATAATGCCCACTCACTGAAATGTGTTCTGCTTGCCCTACCCCATTCCCCAGACCCAGGTCCAGCACTGCTTTCTTCATGTTAGGTTGGAAATATACTGATCAGGAAAATTCTCTTGTGTACTTTTCAACAATTCCTCCCCCAGTTGTCCTGTAAGCTGTTACTATCATGGTCTAATTTCAGATAATTGAAGTCACATATTATCACTAGTCCTTCTTTTATATTTTCTGTAATTTACCTTCAAATACATTCTTTTATTTCCTTCCCCTTGTTTTGTGGCCTGTGGTGTACACACAGTGATATAACAGCTCTTCTGCTATTCCTTGATTCTAACTAGACACTGCCTTTGGTTGTTCAACTACATCAGCCCTCTCCAGTGCTATAATAGTTACTTTGATCGGTACTTCCACTCCATTCTCCTTTTTCTCCTTCTCTATTTTTCCATGAATAACATTTAGGCAGGAATATTATCCCCCTTTGCTGTGAGCCAGGTTTCTATTATTGCTGCTAAATCATTATAACATCTGGTGACTTGTGCCTTCAGCTCAGTATTCATATTTGCCAAGCTCTGTGCATTTATATAGATGCACTTTAAACCAACCTTAGACTGCTTTTTATTTGCTCCTAATCTGATCCCTCCTACTCTGGTGTTCACTCTCTGCCAAATTAGCTTAAACCCTTCTGCATGGTGCTGGTTAACCTTCCTGTGTGGATATTTGTCCCAGCTCTGTTGAACTGCAACTTATCCATCTTGAACAGGTCCTATTAGCCACAGAGTTTTATATTTGTACTACCTATTTACCTATGAATAAATTTGATTGTTTACTTGTGATCTCTTCCCCCCAGGCTGAGGAGTTTGATGGCTTTGTAATAGAGGTGTGGAGCCAGCTTGGTGGCCAGAAACGGAAGTAAGTGAAATTAAATTTATCATGAGCCATTACTGTTGGTCTTAAGGGACAGAAGAGTGGTGAGAGGTTATCTGTCCTCTGCTTGTCTTATCTTCTGTGGTTTTCCAGTGAAGGCCTGTTTTTTGGGAGGAGGAATGCAGTTTCTTGTGACCAACTGGACTAGTGCTCCATGCAGTTTGAAAAGCAATCGATCAATTGTTCTGCTTGTCCATCTGGAGGGGCTTGACAGAATTGATGCTAAGAGGATAGTGCCCCTGGTTAAGGAATCTAAAACATGGGGGTTACAGTCTCCAAGTAAGGGATTGGCCGTATAGCACTGAGATAAGTTTCTTCCCTCAAAGGATTATTTGGAATGTGTTAACTGTATAATAATTGTGTTTATTTGTATGTAGGTAGTGGGCATTAACTGGGCACTTGTGCCCTTAAAAATAAACACAGACTAAAATTATTGGTCTTTTAAGAGGTGTGTGCTTTGTAATGTGTAACTGTAAATAACTATACAAATGCATAAAGCTTGGCTCCAGTTCTACTTTCACCAACTAGCTTTCTGGATTGGAACGTGTAGCAGGGAATTATTGCCTAAAGGTGAAGGTTGGAAGCTAAGAAAACCAATTTTGAACAGAAAACTGCAATCCTAGTAGCTGTTCTTAAAAACTGGCAGAAAGCAAGTGTAAATTGTCAGAGTATATGAGGCTAATAGAAAAGATTAGTGAGAAGCGTGAAATTTGTAAAAAGTGTTGAAGGGTGCCACCTTGTCTGATTGTAATCCTTCCATTTTTACATGACTATAGCAAGATAGTTGCCATGGATCTAAAGATATGGGACAAAAACGGAAATATTTTCATTCTACATTTTATAGACTATGTGACCAGATTTATTCTTTTTACAAAAATACTTAGTAAAAACAAATGGGTTATTATGGGAAAAATGATGTTGAAATAGGTAAGAAGCAGACTTGGGACACTGGTGAAGTTTCTCCTTGGCAAATTTCCCCTCCATTATCAATGACGAGTTCAAAGACCTGTGAAAACATGAACATTGTGGTCATGAAAAGCGCAGTTAAAGTCCTTTCAGTAATCGACTCTGTGAAAGGAATAGAGTGGTAATCAATGAAACGCTGCATAAAACGTTAGCTGCAATATTTTATTGGTATTATAAAGGCAAGTTTTCCAGTCGATGATTTTTTTTATGCGTTATACTGCAGAATATGAGCAAGGTGTTATTAATCAGATTAGAGTAGAAATTAAAATTGGGAGCCAGGCTTGTGGGGCTTTTAAATATATTGGTTTAGTTATGAAGCAGAGTAGGACTGGAATAACTTCAAATCAGCTATCCTTGATAGAGAGTGTTACTCCCATCCCTGGTCAGAAAGATGATGTTATATCTGTAGAAGAGACAGGGCTATTGCAAAGCTTAACTTGTCAGGTGAACTGGTTGGCCACTCAGACTAGCTCCTGTTTCTTATAACCTATATTTGCAAACACCAGCGGAAGTTCCTGGTGACTTGTCACTGTCCCAAGGAACGCTGTGACATCGGCCAGAGTAGTGTCCCAGATGCAGAGTCTGTACAGTGGTACAAACATTTAGAGCAGGAGATCATGTGGTGAAGACCATAGTTTCACCTGGAACTGTGCAGATGGTTGCAGGAGTGCCTGCACCATCCTGCATTGGAGCCTTGGCACCGTATCACATGCCTGGTCCTTCCTGTAGGTGTGATTAAACAGCCAATATTATCTTGGTGAATTCCTGACTTTGTGTTTCCCTGATGGGATCAGGCTGTCACTTTGTACTGTGTAGGTACCCCAGGGTCTTGGTGCAGCCAATGAATTTTCATCCTCCCTATTTAGAATTATTTTGACTGAAACAGTGGCTGACAGTAGGGTGCAGTTTAATAATGCCTGTGCCATGGCTTCTGTGCTTTAGTGAGCGTAGATGAAAACTGAGATCCGTATGAGAAACATTTCAAATCTTCAGTAAGCTGAATTTTACACCCCTGTCTGAAACTTGTCCAGTTTGTTTTTTTTTAATTATTCTTTCACAGGATGTGGACGTTGCTGGGAAAACCAACTTTTATTGCTGACCTCTAGTTGCCCTTGAGAAGGTGGTGGTGAGCTGCCTTGAACCGCTGCAGTCTGTATAGTGCAGGTACACCCACAGTGCTGTTAAGGGAGGGAGTTCTGTGATTTCACCCAATGATGTTGAATGAATGGTGATATTGTTTCAAGTGAAGTGGTGTGTGATTGAGGATCGCTTGGAGATGGCCTTGTTCTTGGCCTTTGAGATAGTAAAGATCACCGATTTGGGAGCTGCTGTCTAAGAAGCCTTGGTGAATTCCTGCAGTGCATCTTGTAGATGGTACACACTGCTGTCACTGTGCATCGGTGGTGGGGGGAGTGAATGTTTGTGGAAGGGGTGCCAATCAAATGGGCTGATTTGTCCTGGATGATGTCAAATGTCTTTAGTGTTGTGGGAGCTGCACTCATCCAGGCAAGTGGAAAGTATTCCAACACACTCCTGACTTGTGCCTTGTAGGTGGTGGAAAATCTGCAGGGACTTTCCATTGGAAATTTAAACTTCCTGGGCAATTACAGCAACTTAAATTCAGTGCATTGCTGCTCCTAGTACTCAAAGATCTGGCCCACTGATTCATCAATTGATGGGGCAATAGGTGGCAGCAGGATGTTTGACTTGATGGCATGTGACCTCATGGGGTCTGGAGTCCATGCTGAGGACCCCCAGGGCTGCTCCCTCCTGACCTGCATTCCACTACGCTCCTGTACCCAGTGGTTCTCTTCTGGCAGTGGGAGAGAGTTTGGGAGGGACATTACTTGATGGGTGTCTTTCTATAAGTATGAAGATATCAGACTACTTGCTAGACATGTCGGTGAGATGGAGCTTCCAACCTTGGTACTAGTGTCCAGTTTTTAGTGAGGAGGACCTTGCTGGGGGTTTGGTGTGCCTATGTGTTGAACTGATATTCAGTTGAAGCTGAGTGACCTGTCTAGTTTCATCCTTACTGTACTACGTTGTGCAGGTTGATGAAACTGAGTGGCTTCCCTGGCTCTTTCGGAGGTTTGTTTTGGCTGAACCACGTTGCTGTGGCTCTGGAGTCACGTAAAGGCCAGATGGAATAAGCATAGCAAGTTTCCAATCCTAAAGGGCATTATTCATGGGTTTCTATGGCAACCTGATAGCTTTAGTAATGGTGATCACAATGCTAACAGCTAATGCTAACCTTTTATTACAGATTTATTTATTTGCTTGTGAATTCCATTAAGTCAGTCATGATTACTTAGCGTGTTGCTGCACAATCTGTGTTAACTGTGTAGTTCTTTGGTGATTATTATCTGACTGCAACTGTATTGGACGTATTGCCTGACTGGCTCATGCCACGGCACGCATTGTTACTCAGTAGAGGTGGGATGTAAACACACGATCTAACGTAGAATTCACAGCAGAGAATGTTACCATTTGGCCAAATGGTTCTATGACAATATTTATAATCAACACAACCCTCTTCTGACTTTATTTTATCTTGCCCTATCAGCATCTCCTTCGTTTGTGTTCTTCCTCAGGTACTAACTCCATTCCTCATTCTCATCTCTCTTGAATCCAGTTTCTCCTGAATGACTTATGACTTAAGGGGCAAATGCCATACCACTGAGCCATTGCTGACACATTATTTTGACATTAGGAAGAATTAGGACGGGTGACGAAAAGCTTGGTTAGAGAGGCAAGTTTTAAGGAGGGTTTTGAAGGAGAAGGAGTTGAATAAAAACAAGTAAATACCTTACCTCAATGTGCTAATGACATTCACAAAAACCTAAGAGAACTGGAGCTAAAGAACCCTGAACAGACTGTCCATTTCAAGCCTATCTATCCTTAGCTTTGCAGTTTTTGGGCATTTTGAGTATATCTGCAAATATGTTGACTCACATTTTATCAGCATAAAATATGTGAAGCCAGGCAGATTTGGGGTATGATGTAATTTGTTGCATTCGCTGTTATTGATAACAGTACCTGATGAAGTGTTTCTGTGCTTTCTCTCTATTAGGGCTGCAATTTGTAATCCTGTCTTTCTCCATCCAGGTGCCAACAGCTAAATTTTTTCAAAATTGATTTTAATACATCTTCAGGATGTTTTTGAGGGAAAAGTTGTACTTTTTGGTTGCATTTGTGACTGGGCACACAGCTGAGTTTCTTTAGCTTCCTGTTCCTTTTGTCATCTCCTCAGAAATCAGTTTGTTCAGTAACAAAAACAGAATTACCTGGAAAAACTCAGCAGGTTTGGCAGCATCGGCGGAGAAGAAAAGAGTTGACGTTTCGAGTCCTCATGACCCTTCGACAGAACTTGAGTTCGAGTCCAGGAAAGAGCTGAAATATAAGCTGGTTTAAGGTGTGTGTGTGGGGGGCGGAGAGATAGAGAGACAGAGAGGTGGAGGGGGTTGGTGTGGTTGTAGCGACAAACAAGCAGTGATAGAAGCAGAATATCAAAAGATGTCAACAACAATAGTACAATAGAACACATAGGTGTTAAAGATAAAGTTGGTGATATTATCTAAACGAATGTGCTAATTAAGAATGGATGGTAGGGCACTCAAGGTATAGCTCTAGTGGGTTTTTTTTTTTTTTTTTTATTTTATATAATGGAAATAGGTGGGAAAAGGAAAATCTTTATAATTTATTGGGAAAAAAAAAGAGAAGGGGGAAACAGAAAGGGGGTGGGGATGGGGGAGGGGACTCACGACCTAAAGTTGTTGAATTCAATATTCAGTCCGGAAGGCTGTAAAGTCCCTAGTCGGAAGATGAGGTGTTGTTCCTCCAGTTTGCGTTGGGCTTCACTGGAACAATGCAGCAAGCCAAGGACAGACATGTGGGCAAGAGAGCAGGGTGGAGTGTTAAAATGGCAAGCGACAGGGAGGTTTGGGTCATTCTTGCGGACAGACCGCAGGTGTTCTGCAAAGCGGTCGCCCAGTTTACGTTTGGTCTCTCCAATGTAGAGGAGACCACATTGGGAGCAACGAATGCAGTAGACTAAGTTGGGGGAAATGCAAGTGAAATGCTGCTTCACTTGAAAGGAGTGTTTGGGTCCTTGGACGGTGAGGAGAGAGGAAGTGAAGGGGCAGGTGTTGCATCTTTTGCGTGGGCAAGGGGTTGTGCCATAGGAGGGGGTTGAGGAGTAGGGGGTGATGGAGGAGTGGACCAGGGTGTCCCGGAGGGAGCGATCCCTACGGAATGCCGATAAGGGGGGTGAAGGGAAGATGTGTTTGGTAGTGGCATCATGCTGGAGTTGGCGGAAATGGCGGAGGATGATCCTTTGAATGCGGAGGCTGGTGGGGTGATAAGTGAGGACAAGGGGGACCCTATCATGTTTCTGGGAGGGAGGAGAAGGAGTGAGGGCGGATGCGCTGGAGATGGGCCGGACACGGTTGAGGGCCCTGTCAACGACCGTGGGTGGAAAACCTCGGTTAAGGAAGAAGGAGGACATGTCAGAGGAACTGTTTTTGAATGTAGCATCATCGGAACAGATGCGACGGAGGCGAAGGAACTGAGAGAATGGGATGGAGTCCTTACAGGAAGTGGGGTGTGAGGAGCTGTAGTCGAGATAGCTGTGGGTGTCGGTGGGTTTGTAATGGATATTGGTGGACAGTCTATCACCAGAGATTGAGACAGAGAGGTCAAGGAAGGGAAGGGAAGTGTCAGAGATGGACCACGTGAAAATGATGGAGGGGTGGAGATTGGAAGCAAAATTAATAAATTTTTCCAAGTCCTGACGAGAGCATGAAGCAGCACCGAAATAATCATCGATGTACCGGAGAAAGAGTTGTGGAAGGGGGCCGGAGTAGGACTGCAACAAGGAATGTTCCACATACCCCATAAAGAGACAGGCATAGCTGGGGCCCATGCGGGTACCCATAGCCACACCTTTTATTTGGAGGAAGTGAGAGGAGTTGAAGGAGAAATTGTTCAGCGTGAGAACAAGTTCAGCCAGACGGAGGAGAGTAGTGGTGGATGGGGATTGTTCGGGCCTCTGTTCGAGGAAGAAGCTAAGGGCCCTCAGACCATCCTGGTGGGGGATGGAGGTGTAGAGGGATTGGACGTCCATGGTGAAGAGGAAGCGGTAGGGGCCAGGGAACTGGAAATTGTTGATGTGACGTAAGGTGTCAGAGGAATCACGGATGTAGGTGGGAAGGGACTGGACAAGGGGAGAGAGAAGGGAGTCAAGATAACGAGAAATGAGTTCTGTGGGGCAGGAGCAAGCTGAGACGATCGGTCTACCGGGGCAGTTCTGTTTGTGGATTTTGGGTAGGAGATAGAAGCGGGCCGTCCGAGGTTGGGCAACTATCAGGTTGGAAGCTGTGGGAGGGAGATCCCCAGAGGAGATGAGGTCAGTGACAGTCCTGGAAACAATGGCTTGATGTTCAGTGGTGGGGTCATGGTCCAGGGAGAGGTAGGAGGAAGTGTCTGCGAGTTGACGCTCAGCCTCCGCGTGGTAGAGGTCAGTGCGCCAGACAACAACAGCACCACCCTTGTCAGCGGGTTTGATGACAATGTCAGGGTTGGACCTGAGAGAATGGAGTGCAGTAAGTTCAGAGAGAGACAGGTTAGAATGGGTGAGAGGAGCAGAGAAATTGAGACGACTAATGTCGCGCCGACAGTTCTCAATGAAAAGATCGAGAGAAGGTAAGAATCCAGAGGGAGGGGTCCAGGTGGAGGGAGAATATTGAAGATGGGTAAAAGGATCCGTTGAACTGGGAGAGGACTCCTGCCCAAAGAAGTGAGCCCGGAGACGAAGACGGCGGAAGAAGAGTTCAGTATCATGCCGAGCCCGAAATTCATTGAGGTGAGGGCGTAAGGGTATGAAACTAAGTCCTTTGCTGAGCACTGAACGTTCAGCATCGGAGAGGGGAAGGTCAGGGGGTATAGTGAATACACGGCTGGGGTTGGGATTGGAAGATGGGGTGGGGACGGAGGGACAGGCAGGGGTGGAGGGTCCTAGATGGGTGTTGGTGTCGATGAGTTGTTGGAGCTTGCGTTCCTTAGCACTTGAGAGAAAGAGAAAAAGTTTCTTGTTGAGGCGTCGGATGAGCCGAAGGATAAAATGAAACTGGGGGCACGCGCAGCTTTGAAAAAGGGTACGGCGGTGCTGCTGGAGGGAGAGGTCGAGTGTGTTCATATGGCGGCGCATGGCACTGAGAGTGGATTTCAGAATGTGACGGGAACAGCAGTCCGAGAAACGTTTTATGTCCCGGAGATACCTGTAATCCTGGGTGGGTTCGAAACATGAGGGGTGGAATTTCAGTTGAAATCCATGTGGGGTAAGTCGGAGACGGAGACAGTCACTGAGAAAGGAGATATGGCTGTGAAGGCGGGTTTTAGTAAACACCTTGTCAAACACTAGGAGAGAAATGGAAAGCAATGAAGGTGAACAAGGCAACAGAGAAATCCGGAAATCTTGTCGCAGAGAGGAACAGAACTTCTTCAAGGAGGTAGGCATTTCTTGAAGAGCAGTGGCAGTCAATTAAACACAGAGATAAAAACAAAAAAACTGCGGATGCTGGAAATCCAAAACAAAAACAGAATTACCTGGAAAAACTCAGCAGGTTTGGCAGCATCGGCGGAGAAGAAAAGAGTTGACGTTTCGAGTCCTCATGACCCTTCGACAGAACTTGAGTTCGAGTCCAGGAAAGAGCTGAAATATAAGCTGGTTTAAGGTGTGTGTGTGGGGGGCGGAGAGATAGAGAGACAGAGAGGTGGAGGGGGTTGGTGTGGTTGTAGCGACAAACAAGCAGTGATAGAAGCAGAATATCAAAAGATGTCAACAACAATAGTACAATAGAACACATAGGTGTTAAAGATAAAGTTGGTGATATTATCTAAACGAATGTGCTAATTAAGAATGGATGGTAGGGCACTCAAGGTATAGCTCTAGTGGGTTTTTTTTTTTTTTTTTATTTTATATAATGGAAATAGGTGGGAAAAGGAAAATCTTTATAATTTATTGGGAAAAAAAAAGAGAAGGGGGAAACAGAAAGGGGGTGGGGATGGGGGAGGGGACTCACGACCTAAAGTTGTTGAATTCAATATTCAGTCCGGAAGGCTGTAAAGTCCCTAGTCGGAAGATGAGGTGTTGTTCCTCCAGTTTGCGTTGGGCTTCACTGGAACAATGCAGCAAGCCAAGGACAGACATGTGGGCAAGAGAGCAGGGTGGAGTGTTAAAATGGCAAGCGACAGGGAGGTTTGGGTCATTCTTGCGGACAGACCGCAGGTGTTCTGCAAAGCGGTCGCCCAGTTTACGTTTGGTCTCTCCAATGTAGAGGAGACCACATTGGGAGCAACGAATGCAGTAGACTAAGTTGGGGGAAATGCAAGTGAAATGCTGCTTCACTTGAAAGGAGTGTTTGGGTCCTTGGACGGTGAGGAGAGAGGAAGTGAAGGGGCAGGTGTTGCATCTTTTGCGTGGGCAAGGGGTTGTGCCATAGGAGGGGGTTGAGGAGTAGGGGGTGATGGAGGAGTGGACCAGGGTGTCCCGGAGGGAGCGATCCCTACGGAATGCCGATAAGGGGGGTGAAGGGAAGATGTGTTTGGTAGTGGCATCATGCTGGAGTTGGCGGAAATGGCGGAGGATGATCCTTTGAATGCGGAGGCTGGTGGGGTGATAAGTGAGGACAAGGGGGACCCTATCATGTTTCTGGGAGGGAGGAGAAGGAGTGAGGGCGGATGCGCGGGAGATGGGCCGGACACGGTTGAGGGCCCTGTCAACGACCGTGGGTGGAAAACCTCGGTTAAGGAAGAAGGAGGACATGTCAGAGGAACTGTTTTTGAATGTAGCATCATCGGAACAGATGCGACGGAGGCGAAGGAACTGAGAGAATGGGATGGAGTCCTTACAGGAAGTGGGGTGTGAGGAGCTGTAGTCGAGATAGCTGTGGGTGTCGGTGGGTTTGTAATGGATATTGGTGGACAGTCTATCACCAGAGATTGAGACAGAGAGGTCAAGGAAGGGAAGGGAAGTGTCAGAGATGGACCACGTGAAAATGATGGAGGGGTGGAGATTGGAAGCAAAATTAATAAATTTTTCCAAGTCCTGACGAGAGCATGAAGCAGCACCGAAATAATCATCGATGTACCGGAGAAAGAGTTGTGGAAGGGGGCCGGAGTAGGACTGCAACAAGGAATGTTCCACATACCCCATAAAGAGACAGGCATAGCTGGGGCCCATGCGGGTACCCATAGCCACACCTTTTATTTGGAGGAAGTGAGAGGAGTTGAAGGAGAAATTGTTCAGCGTGAGAACAAGTTCAGCCAGACAGAGGAGAGTAGTGGTGGATGGGGATTGTTCGGGCCTCTGTTCGAGGAAGAAGCTAAGGGCCCTCAGACCATCCTGGTGGGGGATGGAGGTGTAGAGGGATTGGACGTCCATGGTGAAGAGGAAACGGTAGGGGCCAGGGAACTGGAAATTGTTGATGTGACGTAAGGTGTCAGAGGAATCACGGATGTAGGTGGGAAGGGACTGGACAAGGGGAGAGAGAAGGGAGTCAAGATAACGAGAAATGAGTTCTGTGGGGCAGGAGCAAGCTGAGACGATCGGTCTACCGGGGCAGTTCTGTTTGTGGATTTTGGGTAGGAGATAGAAGCGGGCCGTCCGAGGTTGGGCAACTATCAGGTTGGAAGCTGTGGGAGGGAGATCCCCAGAGGAGATGAGGTCAGTGACAGTCCTGGAAACAATGGCTTGATGTTCAGTGGTGGGGTCATGGTCCAGGGAGAGGTAGGAGGAAGTGTCTGCGAGTTGACGCTCAGCCTCCGCGTGGTAGAGGTCAGTGCGCCAGACAACAACAGCACCACCCTTGTCAGCGGGTTTGATGACAATGTCAGGGTTGGACCTGAGAGAATGGAGTGCAGTAAGTTCAGAGAGAGACAGGTTAGAATGGGTGAGAGGAGCAGAGAAATTGAGACGACTAATGTCGCGCCGACAGTTCTCAATGAAAAGATCGAGAGAAGGTAAGAATCCAGAGGGAGGGGTCCAGGTGGAGGGAGAATATTGAAGATGGGTAAAAGGATCCGTTGAACTGGGAGAGGACTCCTGCCCAAAGAAGTGAGCCCGGAGACGAAGACGGCGGAAGAAGAGTTCAGTATCATGCCGAGCCCGAAATTCATTGAGGTGAGGGCGTAAGGGTATGAAACTAAGTCCTTTGCTGAGCACTGAACGTTCAGCATCGGAGAGGGGAAGGTCAGGGGGTATAGTGAATACACGGCTGGGGTTGGGATTGGAAGATGGGGTGGGGACGGAGGGACAGGCAGGGGTGGAGGGTCCTAGATGGGTGTTGGTGTCGATGAGTTGTTGGAGCTTGCGTTCCTTAGCACTTGAGAGAAAGAGAAAAAGTTTCTTGTTGAGGCGTCGGATGAGCCGAAGGATAAAATGAAACTGGGGGCACGCGCAGCTTTGAAAAAGGGTACGGCGGTGCTGCTGGAGGGAGAGGTCGAGTGTGTTCATATGGCGGCGCATGGCACTGAGAGTGGATTTCAGAATGTGACGGGAACAGCAGTCCGAGAAACGTTTTATGTCCCGGAGATACCTGTAATCCTGGGTGGGTTCGAAACATGAGGGGTGGAATTTCAGTTGAAATCCATGTGGGGTAAGTCGGAGACGGAGACAGTCACTGAGAAAGGAGAAACTGTTCAGTAACAGTTGTTCTTCATACCGTTCAGAGTGCAGAAAGCTTCCTGTCCTTGAGGGGGAGCGAGTGCTTCAGCTTTTAATGCATATTTTTGAACTACAATCCTCTGAGGTGCCCTGCAGGCCTGAAAGGGAAATAAGTTTCTCCTTCAGTGGTTTGCTGTCAGCTTGTCTCTACACATTGTGCATAAATTGAAATTGGTTGAAAAGCTTTGATTGGAGTGTTTGGCCACCCTAACCTGACCCCGTTATAGCAAACATCAGCAGCTGCCTTCACATAATGGTTCAAATAATGGCCTGTGTTTTTAAAGTAAAATGTCTAAATTGATTTAGATCAGCTTTAATCTTTTAATAATGTAAGTGGAGAGGATTCTGCCCTTGATCGATGATGAAATGGCACTGAAGCTTAGCACTGAGCCTGGTGTATGTGATGAGATTGGCATTATATAGCTGTGTCCCATCAGCCTTGTACTTCGACCTAAACAGGCTCTCGGTCCAGCAATGCCTTGATTTTAAAACTTTCACCCTTTCATTGAATTCTCTCTATGGCCTCTTTCCTCTCTATCTCTGTAACCCCCTTCAGCCCTACAAGTATTTATAAAGCATCTTTAACATTGTGAAACAACCCAACACACTTCGCAGCAGCAAAATATGACCAAATCTGACACTGAGCCACATAAAGAATTAGGACTGATGACCAAAAGGTAGGTTTTAAGGAGTGTCTCAAAGGAGGAAAGTGAGGAGAGATTTGGGGAGAGAATTGCAGAGCTTGGGACCTAGGCAGCTGAAGGCACAGACAGCAATGTTAAGAGGAGCTAAAATTGAGGATACTCAGGAGCCAGAATTAGAGGAACGCAGATAATTTAGAGGTTTGTGGGGCTGAAGAAGATGCATTGATAAGGAGGGATTTGAAAACATGATTGAGAATTTTAAAATCGAGGTGTTGTTTAACCAGGAGCCAGTGTAGGTCAGTGCGCACAGAGGAGATAGGTGAATGGAGGCTGCTGCAAGTTTTAAATAAGCTAGAGGTTAGAATGTGGGAGGCTGGTCAAGAGTACATTAGAATAGTCAAGTCTGGAAGTAACAACAGTATGGATGAGGGTTACGTCACAGAAGAGCTGAGACAGGGTGGAATCAGGCGATGTTGCAGAGCTGGAAATAGGCAGTCTTATTAACAGCATGGATATGTGTTTGAAAGCTCATTTCCGGGTTAAGTGTGACACTGAGGTTGTAAGCAATATGGTTCAGACAGTTGCCAGGGAGAGGGATGGAATCAGTGGGGAGGCAACAGAGTTTGTGACAGGGATTAGTTAAATTATCCATAATCTGGAGTAAATGGTTATGATTAGATAGATAGGAATAGAATCGGGTGAGTGCAACCTTATACAGCTGGATGACAGTGAAAAGCTATTGGAGGAGGATGGTGGGGTCAACTGTTAAAAACTGCAGATAGGTCAAGAAGGATGAGGAGGGAAAGTTTATCTTTGACACAGTCACTTTGGAGGTCTTTAGTGACTTTGATAAGAACTGTTTTGGTTCTGTAGCAGGGGTGAAACCTGATTGGAAGCTTTGAAACCTGATGTTCCAGGAAAATGGACAGGAATTTGGGAGGTGACAACATGTTCAATGGCTTTGGAGAGGAAAGGGAGGTTGGCAATGGGGCGGTAATTTGCAAGAATGCAGGAAGGGCCAAGGGTTGGTTTATTGAGAATAGGGGTGATGATAGCAGACCTGAAGGAGAGAGGGATGGTACCTGAACAGAGAGACTTACTAACAATGTCTTCTAACATTGGGACCAAGAGAGGGAAGTTGGGTGCTCAGCAGTTCAGTTGAAATGAGGTTGAGAGCAAAATGTGGATCTTGCGGGCACGATGAGCTCCGAGAGGATGTGACGGAAGATCGGAGAGAACATGGAGAAAGAGGCAAGTTCAGAGCAGGGGGAGAGTCCTGGAGGAGGTTTGGCTCAGTGACCCAGGAAAGGGAGGGAAATGATTGAATGGTCTCAATCTTAGTGACAAAAAAGTCCAAGAACTCCTCACACTTGTTGGGGGTGAGAGTGGGGAAGGCAGGGGAGAGGGATCTAAAAAGAGAGCTTGCAGTAGAGAAAAGAAGCCGGTTTTTACCTTTACATTTCAAGATGAACCTGACAAAGGAAGCAGACAAGAGCCCGCTAGTGCTTTACCAGCCAGATGTGGCGGTGAATGGCTAAATCAGTTGTCTGCCATATCCTTTCAAATGTGTGACCCTTGGACTTAAGGGGATGGCGATGAAGGCTGTCCTGGGGGAACATCCTGGGTAAGAGGGTAATTGTTTTAATAGTGACTTGGATATCAAAGGTGGAAGCCAGGATGAGGTTGGGCAGAATGGTTAGGCAGAAATGTTTTGATGAATGAAGACCCAGAGGGTAGAATATTGGGAATTTGAGAGTGCAGTGAAGTGGGGGAGGGTTTTTTCCCAGGGATGGATACTAAAGGAATTAAAGAGGAAGTGAGATGTGGGTGGAGAGCAATCCAGGGAAGTGCTCAGAGATGGCCTTAGCTGTGATTGATACTATGGAAGTAGCGAAGCCACGTGAGATGACAAGTTAATGGGGTGGCCATGAATATGGTTTGGAATTTTACATAGATGGTGAGATGAAGGGAGAATAAGAGGCAGGGGATCTCTCTCCATTCCCAGCCCAAAGTAAGATTGTGGTTGTTGGAAGCCACTCATCTCAGTCTCGGGACATCACTGTCAGGAGTTCCTTACGGTAGTGCTCTAGGCCCAATTGCCTTCAGCTGCTTCATCAATGACCTTCCCTTCATCTCCTAAGAGCAGAAGTGGGGATGTTTACTGGCGATTACATAGTTGTCACAAATGATATGAAACACTCGGATACTGAAGCAGTCCATGCATGCATGAAGCAAGACTGGAAAATATTCAGACTTGGATTAATGATTGGCAAGTAACATTCGTGTCACACAAGTGCCAAGAAACGACCATCTGCTCTTAACATTCAATGGCATTAACATCACTGAATCCCCCACTATCAGCATCCTGGGGGTTACCATTGACCAGAAACTGAACTGGACTAGCCATATAAACACTGGCTACAAGAACAGGTCAGAGGCTAGGAATCCTGTGGTGAGTAACTCACCCCCTGACTCCCCAAAGCCTGTCCACCATCCACAAGGCACAAGTCAGAAGTGTGATGGAATACTCTCCACTTGCCTAGATGAGTGCAGCCCCCACAACACTCAAGAAGCTTAACACCATCCAGGACAAAGCAGCCAGCTTGATTGGCACCCATCCACAAACATCCACTCCCTCCAGCACAGACACAGTAGCAGCAGTTGCACCATCTACAAGATGCACTGTAGGAATGCACAAAGGCTCCTTAGACAGCACCTTCGAAACCCACAACCACTACCATCTAGAAGGACAAGGGCAGCAGATATATGAGAACATCACCACCTGTAAGTTCCCCTCCAAGCCACTCACAATCCTGACTTGGAAATATAGCACTGTTCCTTCACTGTCGCTGGGTCAAAATCCTGGAACTCGTTCCCTAACAGCACTGTGGATGTACCTATACCACATGGACTGCAGTGGTTCAAGAAGGCAGTTCACCACTGCCTTCTCAAAGGCAACTAGGGATGGGCAATAAATGTTGGCCTAGCTAGCAAAGCCCACATCCCATGAAGGAATAATAAAAGAGGAACTTTGGAGGGAGAACATGATAAATTGAGATGGTGGTTAAAGTCACCTAGGATGAGAAGCTGAAGACCGAGGGAGGAAAGCAGTGAAAATATCTTAGTGGAAAATTGATGTGGTAATTCAGGTGATTGGGAGAGCACCAGAATTTTAAATGAGGTGAGAGGAGAAGAGCTGGGATGCTCAACGGAGTAGAGGTGCCAGAAGAGTAAGGAGACAGACCAAGGTTTGATTTGCTTATAAGAGCCGCATCACCACTCTATGTCTTCACCTCTCTTAAAACCTATCTCTTTGTCCAAACATTTATTCTCCTATCCTAATATCTCCCCATGTGACTTAGTGTCGCATTGTGTTTGGCGTTCATTGGAATGTTTTTATTTCATATAGAGGCAAGTTGTTTTCTGACCTGCTGCAATGATTGGCAGAAAAGAACTGTGACCCTATGAACTGCTGAAACAAGTTATATTCAGTTTATCCTTTCCCTACTTTTGAGAAGTGCCAATCTTGATTAAATAGTTCATGTTTATAATTACCAAATGGTAACTCTGTCAGCCTCTACGTTCATCCCCATGATGGAATGGATGCTGCGTGTTCGTTAATTTTAGTATTAAAGCAGTATGTTTAAGCACTCGATTCAGTGGTGTGTAGCATATAAGCACAACTTAAATTAACAGAGGTAGATCAGCTCGCAACAGCCTTCTATAAGCGTTGACTCTCTTTCTCTTTCCACAGATGCTGCCAGGCCTGCTGAGTTTTTACAGTATTTTTTGTTTTTATATTATATTAGGAAATCCTAATACTGAAACCTCTCATCCAGTCCACATAGAGTACTGAATGGCTCATATACATCATTGTGGGGACTGGTTGGGTTAAGATGATGTAGCATGTAAATATTGCAGCTTGATGCATTGTATATGTCATCTATCTATCGCCAAGCTCTTACTTCATGTCTGCACTGGTGTGTGGTTAGAGATCAGTGTAATTATTGAGAGTAGCTAGGTATGTGTACGTGTTCTGTATTTGAGTTGTACCATTATAATGAAGTGCGTTGTTTAGGATTAGAATGTCCTTGAGTCTGCTCAAGGTCTCGTTGCTTTATTTCCCAGCAGCTATTGATATTCTCTTTCCCTGTGGGCACTGTTCTTTGAGCTTCTTTATTTTGACTGCCTATTGTTAAAAGTTTATAAACTCCTGAATCTTTTGTAGTACTTTTAAAAACAGTCTTTCATAATAGGTCAGCTATTTGCACAGGAGCTGGAGCATTCTGTGCCCATTGATTGTGTCTGCTGTGGAGGCTGCATCAATAGGCCATTCTGTGCAGTATGTTCACTTGCTGCAGTCTGTGAATGATTTAACTAGACTCTAATTAAATCACTGTGGTAAAAGATGGGTGGGTTTCTCTTTAAAATAATTCTATTATCAGGCACTTTCCTCTCAATCAATTGACCTTTGTGTACATTACTAGTGTTTTAAATGGGCCAACTTTCTCCTAGAATTGGGCACTTGGTTATACAATAAATATCTAAAACAGTCACCCTGTTGTGTCATAACATGAAAGGCTATACTACCAATTGTGGTGTGATGACTCTATAGAGCAGACTGGTTTAATCAAGAAACAGTTAAAGTTTATTGCAGAGACACTTCCCTGCCCTGCGGATTGCTCACGCTAAGAGCTCATTGGTCGGAGCTGCCACAGTACATCACATGACCTGTGATTGACAGGAGGGACTGACTGTACATCCAGTTACACATTTCCTCCCCTTTAGTTTTTTTACAATTACTCTATACAGAAAAACATTTAAACAATTCAACAAACATACATGTAATTTCAGGTGATTATATATGTCTCTAAGGTGCTCCTCTTATATGTCTAAAGTGTCACTGAAGGCTTTTGAACAGGATCGACAGGATCTGGAGCTGCACCATGAGACACATCATTGGAACTGGGCAATTCAGGATTTGGCAACTCCTCTGGAATATCTGGAATGCCTGTTCTAGGTCTATCACACACCTCAGAAGTCCGTTCAATGTTGATCAGACAATTGTTGGAATGTCTGTCCGGCACGGATGTGACATACATGATTAGGGATAATTCTATCTCCCACTTGTACTTGGAAAGATAATGGGTTAATCTCTGAAACAATGGCTCCCGGAGCCCAGCAGGGTCCACTGCTGAAATTTTGCACATATACCATGTCACCTACACTGAATGTGTGAGCTTTACTGTGTATGTCATGGTTACATTTCTGATTACTCTGGTTCTGCGCTACCTTCCCCTCTAAATTCGGAAACATCAAGTGTAAACATGTAAGCAGACAGCGTTTCATTAATATCACTGATAATGTTGAACCCGTAGTCGAATGTGGTATTGTACGATAACTGAAGAGAAACCGGGAAAGTCAAGATTCTGCCTTCTGATAACTTTTTCGCGCCAGACTTAAAAGTTTGTACAACTCTCTCGGCTAGGTCATTCAATGAAGGATGCCAAAGGGCTGTTTTAATATGTTGGATTCCATTCGAATCCATAAATTTCTGAAACTTGATGCTGGTAAAAGCTTATCAGAAATGACAATTTCAGAAAGGCCATGTATGCTAAAACTATGACATATCTTCTCGATAGTTGTATTTGACGTTGGCAATTTGACTTTGTACACATCCATCCATTTTGAATGTACATCTACAATTAGCAAAAATATGGTACCTAAGAATGGTCCCACATAATCGATATGTGTACAGACCATAGGAAGGTTATGGCACAGGAAGAGACCATTCAACCCATCGTGTCTGCACCGGCTGAAGAAAAACCTAACTGCTTATTCTAATCCTACCTTCCAGCACCCATTCCGTAACCTTACAGCACTTCAGGTGTAGATCCAGGCACCTTTTTAAATGAGTTAAGGGCTCCTGTTTCAACCACCAATCTGGGCAGCGAATTCCAGACACCGAGCACCCTCTGGGTGGAAACGTTTTCCCTAATATCCCCTCTGATCCTTCTACCTAACACCTTAAATCTGTGCCAATTGGTAATTGTCCTCTCCACTAGGGGAAACAAGACTTCCCTGTTTACTCTATCTTAGCCTCTCATAATTTTGTACGCCTCACTTAGGTCACCCTTCAGCCGCAACTTCTAAGGAAAACAACCTCAGCCTCCCTAATATTTCCTCATAACTGCAACTTTTCAGTCCTGGCAACATTCTTGTATATCTCTCCTGTACTCGCTCCAGAGCAATTATGTCCTTCCTGTAACGTGGTGACCAGAACTGTATGCAAAATTCCAGCTGTGGCCTAACCAGTGTTTTATACAGTTCCAGCATTACATCCCTGCTTTTGTATTCAGTATTTCGCCCAATAAAGGAAAGCATTCCATATATTCTCTTTTATCACCTTGTCTACCTGTCCTGCCACTTTCATGGACCTGTGGGCATGCACTCCAAGGTCTCTCACTTCCTCTACCCCTCTCAATATCCTCCCTTTTATTGTGTATTCCCTTGTTTTGTTTGCCCTCCCAAAATGGATTACCTCACACTTCTCCAGATTATATTCAGTTTGCCACTCAAACCGTTGATATCATTCTGGAGACACAGCTATCCTCTTCACTATCAACTACACAGCCAATTTTTGTGTCATCTACAAATTTCCCAATTATGTCTCCCACATTTAATTGAAAATCATTAACAGATACCAGAAACAGCAAGGGACCCAACACTGAGCTCTTTGGAACGCCACTGGAATCCACTTTCCATTTGCTAAAATATCTGTCAATCATTATCCTTTGTTCCTTGTCTCTGAGCCAATTTGTATCCAACCCGCCACATTCCCCTGGGTCTCCGACAGAGTTCGCAAGAGACATTTTCTGACTGCCAAAAGGAACTAATGAACGATCCAGTATTTATTTGCTGGGAAACTTCTGTTTGGCGTTTCAACAGCTTGTGATTTTGATGACTTTTTTCCCCCCAACTCCTAACATTGTATTTTGTAAAAAAAAATGTCACAAGTCATTGTTTATCCAAATCCTTTCTGTGACAGCGGTCCACAAATTCCTGAAATGTGGGTCAACAAGGCCATTCCCATGGATACAGTGGAGCTGAAACAGGCAACTTCTGTTGTAGCTGACAGTGGAGACAGTGCTTGACCATGCTTTCAATATCATTGTCAATGCCTGGTCACCAGACATAGCTTCGCACAAACATTTTCATCTTCAATATGCCTGGATGTGCACTGTGGAGTTCTGTCAAGAGTGGCTCTCTACCTTTTGGTGGAACGACAAATCTTGGACCCTACAACACATTTCTGCCTTGACAGCTTAATTCCGTGTTTCTGACATAGAATTATCTCAATTCTTAAGATTCAGGTGAGTTTGGCCATCATCCTTGCAAAACAAACTCTCTGACTTGCGACAAAATTGGATCTCTCTCACTCCAGTTTCTAATTTGTTTTGCACACAAGGCGAAGAACCTAAAAAATTCAGTAATAGCACAAATTCTTATGGAACGGGAGTATTTACAATACTATCTGGTAATGGGAGGCAACTGAGTGTGTCCGCATTTGCAATGTGTAAGCCGGGACAGTACATAAAAGCATACGCATATGCAGATAATGTCAGAGCCAAGCCTTGTATTTTTGCTGATGCTATTGGCGGAATGGCCTTGTCCTCACTGAATAATCCCATTAATGGTTTATGGTCTGACCCAATGTTAAAATGTCACCCATATAGGTACTGGTGAAAATTTTTACACTGAATGCTACTGATAATCCTTCTTTTTCTAACTGAGAATAGCCCTTTTCGGCTTGGGAAAGAGTTCTCAAGACATAGCCAATGGGTCTTTCTGATCCATTTTCCATGTTATGTGATAACACAGCTCCTACACCAACTCTTTCAATGGGTCGTGGTGTACCAATAAACAGGAGAAATGTAGCATTTTCTTTGCTGTCACCAAGATTTCTTCCTGTGGTGAACCCCATGACCAATGGTGGTTCTTTTTTAGCAGCGAGTGTAATGGTGCCAAAAGAGTTGTTAGGTTAAGTAGGAAGCGGCTATAGTAGTTGATCGCACCTAGGAAATACTTGAGTTCTGTTACATCAGATGATGATGATGCATCTTTCATTGCCCAAACTTTATCTTCCACAGGATGCAAGTTGGTGGCATCCACTCTGTAACCTAAATAAGACACTTCTGATGCTTGAAATGTGCATTATTCCCTCCTTAGCCATACACTGGCTTCCATGAACTTTCTTAGCACCTCCTTCAGATTGGCTAAGTGTTCAGCCTTGGTTCACCCAGTAATGAGAACATCACCCAAATATACAATCACCCGTGGAAGTCCTTGCAGCAGATTCTCCATTGTTCTCTGGAAAATAGAACACGCTAACGAGACTCCAAAGCGTAGGTAAGTGTACTGATAAAGACCCCTGTGTGTGTTAATAGTCATGTATTCTCTCCACGTGCTATCCAGTTCTAATTGTTGGTAGGTGTGGCTCGTATCCAACTTTGTATAAGACTTGCCTTCAGTCAGCTTGGCATATAAGTCGTCTATCCTTGGAATGGGCTACTTATCTGATTTTACTGCCTTATTTACAGTCAATTTATAGTCCCTACAAATGCATATGGTTTGGTCAGGCCTAACCACTGGAACTATGGGTGCTGCCCATTCTGAGAATTGGACAGGTTGGATGATGCCCAGCTTTTCTAACCTGCACAGCTCTGCATCCACCTTTCCTTTCATTGTATAAGGCACAGGCCTGGACTTAAAGAAATGTGGTGTCACCGAGGATTAATATGTATCTTGTGTGCACGCCTTTTAACTTCTCTAATTCATCCTGAAAAACCATGTTATACTTCCTTAGATGTTCTGGGATTCTATCTAATTTGAGGTGAAATATCTCAGACCAGTCGAGTTTGATCTCCTGTAGCCAACCCTGACCTAAAAGTCTGGGACCCTCTCCTTTCAATATTATTACAGGCAGTTGGACTGTCTGTCGCTTGTAAGAGACAGGGACAGTGGCGATGCCTTTTACTCGGAATAGATTCTCCCTCGTAAGTTTTTAATTTAGCTGTTGTCCGCTCTAAGTTTATTGGCTGTCTCCCTTCACTAAGGTACCTGAAAGTGTGCTCTCCTACCACTGTAATTGAGGCACCAGTATCCACTTCCATCATCAGTGGCTTCTCATTCACTTGTACTGTCACTGTAATAGGCTGTCTTCACAGCAGTCACATTAGGAGTAAAGGTCAGGAGCAGCAGCTTCAGCCTTTGCTGTACCTGTTACTTCTATCATGTTTGTTTGCTGTTTTTCAGACTGCTTCAACTTTGTCTGGCATTGCCTAACCACGTGACCCTCCTTATGTCAGTAATGGCATTCTGCCTCTGAATTTACAAGAATCTGCTCTGTTGTCACCTCCACATCTATAGCAATTTTGTCTTGAAACTGATGATGTAGTGTTTCTGTTAGGCTTCTTAATGTTTCTCACAGTGGCCATTGAATTCACTTTAATTCGCAGGCCTGGCTGTCACACCCCCTCGGCAGCAGGTTCCTGCCCAACATGAGGTACAGTGCCGTTATCCAAATGTTGCAAAGCCTGCGAGTCTCTCGCAGCAGTTTCCATGGCGAGGGAGATTTCCTCGGCAGGCAAGTGGCGCCATCCTTGAGAGTTACCAGTTGGTGATTATTGCATATCGTTTAAAATGTCTCTGATGTTGCAGTATTCTGTTAACTACTTGAGGTTCACTACTTAGGTTGTGATGGACTCTCCCGGGACTGGAACTCTTGAATTGAATTTAAAACACTGCGTTATCATGATGGCTTTGGCTGGAAGCGTTTTTTTCACTCGGTTCACTAATTCACTGTGTGACTTGGAATCGGGCGTGCTCGGGGCAGTCAGGATGCGAGTCAGGTTGTATGTTTTACTGCCACATACACTTAAGAGGATCACTTTCTGCTTTTCTTCGGCGGTTATTTCACTTGCTACAAGGTAAAATCCGAGGTGCTCAACATACTGGCTCCAATCTTCAATATTAGGATCATATGGATTGATTCTTCCAAATAGCGGAATAACTGGTGAGGAGATTTTGAAATTCGAGTTACTCACAGTAACAGGACAAGGTGCACAGTCAAAGTCGATTTTACCCTTGCCATCAAATGTGATGACTCGATGGAGCAGACTGGTTTTGTCAAGGAACAGTTAAACTTAATTACAGAGACGTTTTCAGTGTTTGCACACTTGACCAGATCTCATCAGAAAAAACCCCACCTCGTGGATTGCCCCTTTTAAGAGCTCATTGATCAGAGCTCCCATGGTACATCACATGACCCATGATTGGCAGGAGGGAGTGACTATACATACCACATGTGGAAAATGCAAAGGATTTTTCAGCTGACCTATTGGCTTTTTATTAGGTCTGAGGGGATCTATGAGGACATCAGATTTTGGCATTTGTTGACATAATCCCACTGATTTATTTTGTTGTATACACTTTTTCTTCAGTAAAGGTGCTGGCTTACTTTGGATATCTGACCTGGTCTTTCGAAAGTTATACCAGGAGTCCCAGTTGGCATTTTCCATTTGGATGGACAGAAAGCACTACTCCAGATGTGTTCAGAACCCCAGCCCTATCTATCCCTTCCTGTATCTAGTGCTGGGGGCTGTAGCTGTCCCAGAATGCATTCCTTCCTACAGCTGATCCCAGATGCAGCACAGCTTATTAGATCTCCTAGAGGAAATATTCAAATATAGGGGCTGTTGAACAGAGTTTATTGCTGATATTTGTGTTTTGAGATGAAAAAAATCAAGTTGAGTTAGTTTCTGAATGGGTGTAAATCCTGTGGGGAACATGGCCTGGCATTAGGAATGTCAGACAGCACCCTGTGCAAAGCTAAAGCTATCAGTGTTGCCATAACTCTCTTTGTTGCACCGAGGGTGGTTTATTATACAGTGATGGCCAAGAGAATAGGGTGTGGTGAAAATTGCAGGTCACTATGATGAATTATGAGGCCCTTTCACAGGCTGCGGTCTAGGTGATGACACTAAGAGACACGGTTTGTGTTAGACTCAGCAACTTGTTCCATTCACTATTTGGATCTGCTGCACACTGCAGCCTATGATGAGAGCTCTTAATGGTGGAATCTCTTCAATTTCCTAAAGAACTAATGGAGATCTTGATCACTGATGGTGTGAGAAAGTGAAGGAACCCATGCTCTTTTAGACAGAAGCAGAGAATCTTGGAGCACCTCGCTGCTAGCTCAGGGTTGAGTCTGCTGTAGCCTTTACTTTCTTCACTATTCCAACTAGTAGCTAAATTTGCAGATGTCACAAAGATAGATGGGAAAGCATGTTGTGAAGAGGACATAAAGAGGTTGCAGATGGATATAACTAGGTTGAGTGAGTGGGCAAAAATCTGGCAGATGGGGTATAATGTAGGAAAATGTGAAACTGTTCAATTTGGTAGGAAGAATGAAAAACCAGATTATTAGTTTAATGGAGAACGGCTGCAGAATTCCAAGGTGCAGAACCATCTAGGTTTTCTAGTGCATGAGTCACAAAGTTCATATACAGGTACAGCAAGCAATTAAAAAGGCTAATGGAATGCTATCCTTTATTACGAGAGGAATTGACGATAAAAATAAGGATGTTATACTTCAGTTTTACAGGACATTGGTGAGACCGCACCTCAAATACTGTGTGCAGTTTTGGTCTCCTCATTTGAGGAAGGATATAAATACATTGGAGGTGTTTCAGAGGAGGTTTACTAGATCGATACCTGAAAGGTTGGACAGACTGGGCTTGTTTCCACTGGAGTTTAGAAGAGTGAGGGGTGACTTGATTGAAGTATACAAGATCCTGAACGGTATTGACAAGGTGGACATGGAAAGGATGTTTCCTCTTATGGGTGAGTCCAGAACTAGGGGGCACTGTTTTAAAATTAGGGGCTATACTTTTAGGACAGAGATGAGAATCTTTTCTGAGGGTTGTGCGACTTGGGAACTCTGCCTCAGAAGGTGCTGGAGGCGGAGATATTGAATATTTTTAAGGTGGGGTAGTTAGATTCTTGTTAGGCAAGGGAATCAAAGGTTATCGGGGGTAGAAAGGAATGTGGAATTAGTAACACAAACAAATCAGCCGTGATCTTATCGAATGGTGGAGCAGGCTCGTGGGGCCAAATGGCTTATTTCTGTTCCTATGTCTTATGCTCGTGCGATCCATGCTCAATACTCGGACAACTGCTTTATCTTGATATTAAATCATGCTTCAGACTCCTTTGTTTCATGTTCTCTGGTTCAGTGTGTGGATGGCCCTTCTATGGCGATGCTTGTTTCAGACTGCTGGAAACTTCTGGAATTTGACTGGATGTTGTGGATAGAGACATGGGGTCTACTGTCATATGTACCATGATGACGTTTATCTCTACCTCTGCACCACTCCCTTCGACCCCTCTGTGTTTTCAAAATGCCTCTCTGAATACAGGCTTGCCTTTGGCCTCGTGTTTTTTAGCTATTCCATCATCATTGCCTCTCCTCCTCCTCTCCCCAAACCTCTCTGAAAACACACCTGTTTCCTCACCACTGACTCCCTCCCTCCCCCTGGCCACTGCCTGAGGTTGAACCAGGGCATCAAGCTCTCCTGTATCTGATTGTTATCTGTTGAGCCCTGCTGAACTTTCGATTTCAGGTAAGGGGTGATTTGGACTGGGTAGTGATACCTATCACAGCGGAATAACCTTTTCTATTTAGTGTCTGAGCTCCTGTATGAAGGATGGGTCACTGAAAGGCTGCTGGAACCTGTGGAAAAGTAGTGTAGGCTGTACTAGCTGCTGAACAGTTAGAACAGTTGTGAACTGAAACTCTCATTGTATTGGCTCCATATACTTTGTCATGTAAACCCATTATAGGATTAGTAAAGAAATAACTTATATTTATAAATCAGATCATTATATCCTTGGAACGTCGCATAGCTAAAAGACTGTTTGTGAATTGCAGCCACTATTGTTCTGCAGGAAACGTGGCAACCAATTTGCACACAGATGCCATAAATGGCAATGTGATAATGACCAGCAAATCTGTTCTAGTAATGTTGGTTCAGGGGTTAACATTGGCCATTAGCATTACTTGTTCGGTTCTCTGCCTGAAGGTAGGTCTGACCCACAATGCCATGACCCCCACTGTGGGTAGGGCAAGGGGACAATCCCAAATCCACCCCAGCTGGAGCAGGAATTGAACTCCATGCTGTTGGCACCAATCTGATCCACACCAGCTGCCCAGCAAACTGGCCAAGTTGCTGTAACAACATGCACTTGTACATGCATGCTACAGCCTGGAGCTGTGGAGAGTGATGTTAGAGCCTCCAACATTCTTCCCATCATGTGGCTGCCCAGGAATCTGTCACACTCTTAACTGCCTGCTGTTGGCATGTGTTAGAAGGATTTACAAGTTGATACTCCACCTGTTTGGCTACATTATCTATCTACCTTCCTTGGCCAAGAGCTTGCATACTCTTCAAAGAGTGCAATGGGATCTTTTACATACAGCTAAGAGAGCTTATCATCTAAAAGATGGCTCATCTTAATAATGCAATCGTCCTTCAGTTACTGCTCTGGAGCATCAACTTGGAATCTGAGCTCGCCAATTTGCAGTGGGGTTTGATTCCATGATCTTCTGATTCAGAGCTGAGTTGACTCAGCGATTGATCTGTTTGCTATTTTAACCATTATTTATTTTGTTTGTTCACAGGATGTGAGCATCACTGGCTAGGCCAGTATTTATTGCCCATCCCTAATTGCCCTTGAGAAGGTGGTGGTGAGCTGTTTTCTTGAACTGCTGCAGCCCATGTGGTGTAGGTACACCCACATGCTGTTAGGAAGGGAGTTCCAGGATTTTGACCCAGCGACAGTGAAGGAACGGCGATATATTTCCAGGTCAGGATGGTGAGTGGCTTGGAGGGGAACTTCCAAGTGGTGGTGTTCCCCTCTATCTGTTGCCCTTGCCCTGTAGGTGTCAAAGGTTGTGGGTTTGGAAAGTGCTGTTGAAGGAGTCTTGGTGAGTTTCTGCAGTGCATGTTATAGGTGCTACACACTGCTGCCACTGTGGAGGGAGTGAATATTTAATGTGATGGATGGGGTGCTGATTTGTCCTGGGGTCTCAAGCTTCTTGAGTGTCGTGCTTTTGTAGCCACAGTATTTATATAGCTACTTGAGTTCAGTTTCTGGTCAATGGCAACCCCCAGGATGTTGAGAATGGGAGAATCAGCGATGGTAATATCAAGGGGAGGTAGTAACTTTTTTTTTGGCATGATTGCAACTGTCTGACACTTGTGTGAAGTGAATGTTCATTTCCACTTCTCAGCTCAAGTGATCAGCATCAGCTGAAAGATGTCCTTGCCTTGCAAATGAATACTGTGCAATCAGCGAACATCCCCGCTTCTGACTTGTTGATGAAGGGAAAGTTACTGATGAAGCAGCTGAAGATGGTTTGGCCTAGGCCTGAGGAATTCCTGCAGTGATGTCCTGGAGCTGAGATGATTGACCTCCAACAACGATAGCCATCTTTCTTTGTGCTAGGTATGACTCCAACAAGTGGAGAGTTTTCACCCGATTTCCATTGTCTTCAATTTTACTAGGATTTCTTGATGCCACACACAAATACTGCGTTGATATCAGGGCAATCACTCTCGCCTCCTCTATGGAATTTGGCTTTTTTGGCCATGTTTTGACTAAGGCTGTAATGAGGCCTGGAGCATGTGGTCCTGATGGAACCCAAACTGTACATCTCTAAGCAGGTTATTGCTGAGTAAATGCTACTTGCTAGGTGTCAACGACACCTTGGATCATTTTGCTGACAGGACAGTAATTGGCTGGGTTGGATTTGTCCTGCTTTTGTGGACAGGACATACGTGAGCAGTTTTCCACATAGCTGGGTAGATGCCAGCTTTGTAGCTGTACTGGAACAACTTGTCTAATGATGCATCTAGTTCTGGAGCACAAGTTTCAGTACGATTGCTGTAATGTTATAGCCCATAGCCTCTGCAGTGTTCGGTGCCTCCAGCTGTTTCTTGATATCACGTGGAGTGAATCGGATTGGCAAAAGATGTGAAGCTGGGACCTAAGGAAGAGGCCGAGATGGATCATCCGCTCAGCACTTCTGGTTGAAGATGGTTCCAAATGCTTCAGCCTTGTCTTTTGCACTCGTGTGCAGGTTTCTCCTATCATTAAGGATGGAGTAGTTCATGAAGCTGCCGCCTCTGATTAGTTGTTTAATTGTCCACCATCATTCATGACTGGATATGGCAGGATTACAGAGCTTAGATCTGATCCGTATGCTATGGCATTGTTTAGCTGTATTTGTAGCATGCTGCATTTCCTGTTTATCTTGTGGACTTGTGCTAATTACTTGCTTAGTTATTAGTTCTGTGTTGTAGTTTTTCCAGGTTGACATCTCATTTTTAAGAATGCCTGGTGCTGCTCACGGCATGCTCTCCTGCACTACTCATTGAACTGGGGTTTGTCCTCTGGCTTGATGGTAATGGTAGAGTGGGAATATGCTGGATTATGAGGTTAGATTGTGGTTGAATGCAATTCTGATAATGGTGATGGCCTACAGTGCTTGGCATGGTGCAAGTACTGGCAATACTGCAGGATGTATGTCTCTCTGCTACAAGTGCAAGCGAGATATGAAGTGGTCTGACTTGGTGCAGATGACTGGGAGACAGTCGCTGACGGCTGTGACCACCTGGAGGCTGACTATTTGTAAGGACTTTGGAAGAGGGGAGGGGAAATGAAAAGCTCAGCTGGCTGGGAGGAGGCCCAGAGAAAACAGAGGCCAGTGAATTGTGCAGCTTCTCAGCTCACTGTCTTCCTCTGCAGCAGAGACAGCCATGTGGGGCTCCTGAGACGCCCCAGATGATGTTTAACACCGAGTTAACCACCACAGCGTAAACCATCATCTCACAAGATGGAAGACTGCCAAAGAGAATGTGACACAACACAATGGAGGATGTCCTCTGTGTAGAGATGGAACTTGGTCTCCACAAGGGCTGTGATGGTCTCTCATATCAATACTGTCAGGAACAGATGCATCTGTGTCAAGTAGGTTTTTCCCTCTTGACTCTCCCACCATATGCTGCAGGCCTAGTCTGGCAGATAATCCCTTCAGGACTGGCCAGCTCAGGCAGTTGTGGTGCTACCAAGACACTCTAGGTGATAGGCATTGAAGTCACCCAACCAGAGTACATTCTGTGCTCTTGCTACTGTCAGTGCGTCACCCAAGTGGTGTTTAAAATGGAGGAGCACTAATTCATCAGCTGAAGGGTGGGGGTGGTATGTGGTAATCAGCAAGAGATTTCCTTGCAATGTTTGACGTGATGCCATGAGACTTCATGGGGTCCAGAGTCAATGTTGAGGGTGCCTAGGGCCACTCCCTCTTGACTGTGACCATTGTGCTGACACCTATGCCGTATCATAAAGCTGTTGCTTGACTAGTCTGTGGGACAGCTCTTCCAATTTTGGCACAAGCCCCCATATGTTCGGAGAACTTTGTACGGTCAACTGAGCATTTGCGCCTTATATTTCCTGGTGTCTTGGTCAATGTCAAGTGGTCTGTCTGGTTTTATTCTCCTTAGAATGGTCTCATTCAGGAAAAATGCTCAATCTTGAAATGCAAGATTAATATAACAGAGTTAAATTTTATGTGACCCTCAGTAGGCACCTACAAAGGGAAAAATCCAGGACATCTCGAATATACAGTCAGCTACTTGCTGCTTCCACCGGGCATGTGCTTGTGTACTTCCTTCAGTCTATGTCCCCACCCCTGCACCCAGCTGGGCAGAAGCCGCTTTGGAGGCTGGTCTGTGACCACCCCCACCCCCACCCCTACCCCACCCCTTGAATTCGTGACGGCGCTTCCTTGAATTCCCATGGGAGAATTCTCGCGAGCACTGCACAAGGTTGTGTGCGCTCACCTCAAGAGTTCGCCCCAAAGTTTGGGTTACCAGGTGCACACCTTTTAAAAGCAGTTGTGAACCACGCCATTCTAAAGTCATGCCAACGCGCGATTTATATTTGACCCTGGGGGATGATTCTGGTGTGTGGCCACAATAATGAGAAGCAAATTTATGAAAATTAAGTTCCCAACATTCGTCGGCAAGAGGGGGACAATCACATCCTGGATATACGTTGCTGGGAAACGCGACTTGGGCCGTCTTGCGAGATTTTCCGATCACATCACCGAACACGCCTACCCTGATTGGGCATGAAAAGCCCTGGCCTTTGTGATGGCCATTTAATTCAACTGTGTGTGATTTGCTAGACCATTTCAGAGGGCAGTTAAGAGTCAACCACATTGCCTTGGGCCTGGAATCATTCATTAACTAGACTGGGTAAGAATAACAGATTTCCTCCCATAAAGAACATTAGTGAGAAAGCTGAGTTTTTACAAGCATCATAGTTATCATTACTGAATGCTGGTTTTTATTCCAGATTTATTTAATTAACTTTATTTAAATTCCCAGCTGCCCTGGCAGGATTTGAATTCATGTCTCCTTGTAAACTGTCACACTTGATTGAACTGTGTAAATCCTATACGTCCCACAGTGGCTTTCTCCTTTTAACTTGGCAGCATGAGTAACGGTTGTTGATGGTCTGTGTGGTGAGGTAAGCAGTAAGTGGTTGGTCATGTCCTGTGGAGGGAGGTGAGATGAGAAGCTGCTGGTCTGATTTGCTGCTCACCTGGACCTTGCCAGAACCTGATTGTATCTCAGGGATGTCCTGGATTTTTCCTTTTGTGGGTGCCTACTGCGGATCTCTGTGTTATATTAATTCATATGTATCTCAAGCTAGGGATTATCCCTCAGTGTTTTAAAAGTAATTTCTTTTTTTTAATCTGCAGATCCACTAAATTCAAACAGGATAACTCAGCTGCATAAAAGGTACCAGCACATATAGCACTGGGCTGATTTACTGGGGCTGTGTTTGGACAGCTCTGTCATTGATTGCCCTGAATGATCATCTTGATCAGGATGGTGTCAGGTATCTGAAAGAATGCTGGAAAAACTCAGCAGGTCTGGCAGCATCGGCAGAGAAGAAAAGAGTTGACGTTTCGAGTCCTCATGACCCTTCGACAGAACTGTCATGAGGACTCGAAACGTCAACTCTTTTCTTCTCCGCCGATGCTGCCAGACCTGCTGAGTTTTTCCAGGTAATTCTGTTTTTGTTTTGGATTTCCAGCATCTGCAGTTTTTTTGTTTTTATGAAAGAATGCTGGCTTGGCCACAAGCACCTGTCATTTGGAGGAATTGCTAGGCACACTGTTGAGTCTAAATAACGTGCTGTTGCTGAAAGGCTGGAGGAACCTCTGATATTTCTAACCCATAATCCCTTCAAAGAGGGCAGGTGATCCAAAAGACAGAAATATGCAGCCCAGATGGAAGTTCAGGCTGCGATCAAAAGTTGCAGGGACATCGTGAATGGTGGGAGTGGGGTAGGAGATTGGAGGCCAGGGGTTATCATTGGTGGAGTTTGATAGATCATATTCAGTGGGAGGAGTCCTAGAGAGGGTGAGGCAGTCATGCTCCTCCTGACTCACAATCAGTGCTGGAAAGGCACTTAACTGGTGGAAGTGGCCATTCTTATCTGTCTATTCGCTGCTGGGTTTCCCAACTCCTGGAAGTATATTCTGGAGATGTTAAATCTGAAGGAATGATAAATTCATGTCAAAGTGCCTGGATTTGCACACTGTTATCATTTAAATTGTGTCTAATTACCCACCTATATGAGCTGTAAAGGTGAGTTGGTTATTTGCACACAGCCAAATGTACTTCAGTTAACCCAGAAAGTTGGGGCAATGGAGCCGCCATAACTTTTCTCTGAATTTAATTACGCATCCAACCCTAACCCACCGATGCCTGTCTGTTAGAAGTTAGTAAAAAGAAATAACAAACTCAATTGTCCACAGACAGAATTAACAGAAGGAAAATTCAAGTACAATTAAAGTGCTCCAATTTGTGAGACTGAGAGAAAACTAGAAATTTCTGTCTTTGTTTTAGTTTAATTTAAAAAGCTAGTTTAAATAACTAATTTAAATAACTCAAAAATGGCTGCCATCCCTTTAAAATCATAGGCTAGTAAAGAGAGTCAGAGTAGATTTGTTGAAAGGCAAATCATGTTTGACTATTTCGAGATTTTTGAGGTAACAGAGGGGCGTGCAGTAGATGTATATGTGGACTTTCAAAAGTTGTTTCGTGCACTTGGCTTGTTAGCAAAATTAAAGTTGATGGGATAAAAGGGGGCGGTAGCAGCATGGATATGAGATTGGGGAAAAGATAGAAAACAGAGTTGTGGTGATTGGCTGTTTTTCAGACTGGAGAGGAGTACACAGTGGAGTTCTCCCAAGGTTCAATGTAAGAATCACTGCTGTTTTTGGATATTATTGATTTGGGAACCTAAGGATACTGGACACCATTTGGAAATTCGTAATTGAAAAGAAACTTGGAAGTGTAGTAAACAGCTAGAAAGTTAGTAATAAACTTTTTAAAAAAAGACATAGGTTGGTAGGATGGGGAGGCAGTGGCAGATAGAACTTTGAGAAAAATGTGAAAATGATAATATTTTGTTAGGAGTAATGAAAGACAATGCAAGCTAAGTAGTATAATTTTAAAGGAGGTGCAAGAGCAAAAAATCTGTGGTCTTTGTGTGCAAATCTTTGAAGATGGCAGAACAGATTAACAAAGCAGCTAATAAATCATAAAAGAGGAATAGATTACAAAAGCAAGGAAGTTATTGCTAAACCTTTATAAATACACTAGGGGGAGGATTTTCCCCTCATCGGGTGGGTGTGATGGTCAGCCAGCGTGAAACGTGCACTGATAACCTCAGTGCTGCCGGGGTGGGGGTGAAAGGAGCGTGAGCACTGATGTGTGCGCATGCACGCGGGTATGTTCAGTGAAAGCTCCCTGAAGGCACAGAGCTGTGTCAGGGAGATTTTAAAGATTTTTAACATGAGAAATAATGATTTTAAAAATAAGGAAAACGTCCCCATGTGACTCTGTCATATGAACAGGGACATGTGAAATATGAGTTTTAAAAGTTTTTATTGCTTTTTTAGTCACTGTTTGAAACATTACCCTGCCCGTGGTTGAGGTTTCGCAAAAAACACAAAGGCCGTTGGCCTATTCGCCCGCCTGCCATCTGATGGGCAGCAAAATTCAATTTAATTAATCAATTATGGGGCTTAATAGCCCTCTTAATTGTCAGTGGGTGCACTGCCGACTCTCACCCGCACCTGCTGATGGAAATATTGTGTGAGTGCGCGATGACATTGGGGCACTCTCTCCTGACGTCATCGCACACTATTTGGCATTTGTGCATGTCGGGCGCGCGCCCGCACACCAAACTGAATATCCTGACCTAGGAATTCTGAGTGCCAGTTTGAAGTACCACTTGAGGAAGGAGTTGAAGGCTATGCAGAGGGTAGAGAAGAGATTTACTGGAATGTTTCCACTTGCATGGAGTTGCTGCCTTTAGAGCAGAGAAGATTAAGAGGAGATTTGAAAGAAGTGTTAAAATCCACAAATAAAGAGAGCCTCTTTTCAGTCACTTAGGGGTCGACAATCAGAGGGCACAAATTTATGATGATTGGCAAAAGAACCAGAGGTGCCATGAGGAAAGTCGTCTTAATACAACAAATGGTTTGGATTTGGAATGTGTCACTTGATAAGTGCATGGATACAGATTCAGTGGCAGCCTTGAAAGGTAATTGTCTAAATACTTGGTGGAGAAAATAATGCAGGGAAATGTCAGGAAAACGGCAATAACTGGATTGCTCTTTGAAAGAGCAGGCATAGAGTCGATGGGGTGAGTGGTACCTGTGCTGTTCTTTATGGTTCTATTTTAAAATACCTGTGTGAGCTAGGCAGGGCTGTGTCAATTGAATTAGTTGATAAAGGACTCTCTTTGATCTGGTGCTAGTTGAAATGAAATGATAAAAGGCATATCCTGTTTGTATGGAATCAACCTTGCCTTCAATGCGAACAGGCTGTTACCCTGTCATCTAACCACATTGGAAGATGTTTAGCACCTGACTATTACACTTCAAAGGAAAAGCATTCGCAGCTCTGGAATTTTCTAGATGCTTTCTGTTCAATGTCCACCATTATTGATGGACATAAATAATGGCCCACCATGACCATTATTTGCATGAAACCTTTATAAACACAGGGATCACCAGGGCCTCTGTCTGCAGAAAGAACTTCAGACTGCCAAACCAACCCATCCAGTTTGACGGCCCGCTTCTATCTCCTACCCAAAGTCCACAAACAGAACTGCCCCGGTAGACTGATCGTCTCAGCTTGCTCCTGCCCCACAGAACTAATTTCTCGTTATCTTGACTCCCTTCTCTCTCCCCTTGTCCAGTCCCTTCCTACCTACATCCGTGATCCCTCTGACACCTTACATCACATCAACAATTTCCAGTTCCCTGGCCCCAACCGCTTCCTCTTCACCATGGACGTCCAATCCCTCTACACCTCCATCCCCCATCAGGATGGTCTGAGGGCCCTTAGCTTCTTCCTCGAACAGAGGCCCGAACAATCTCCATCCACCACTACTCTCCTCCGTCTGGCTGAACTTGTTCTCACACTGAACAATTTCTCCTTCAACTCCTCTCACTTCCTCCAAATAAAAGGTGTGGCTATGGGTACCCGCATGGGCCCCAGCTATGCTTGTCTCTTTATGGGGTATGTGGAACATTCCTTGTTCCAGTCCTACTCCGGCCCCCTTCACAACTCTTTCTCCAGTACATCGATGATTACTTCGGTGCTGCTTCATGCTCTCGTCGGGACTTGGAAAAATTTATTAATTTTGCTTCCAATCTCCACCCCTCCAACATTTTCACGTGGTCCATCTCTGACACTTCCCTTCCCTTCCTTGACCTCTCTGTCTCAATCTCTGGTGATAGACTGTCCACCAATATCCATTACAAACCTACCGACTCCCACAGCTACCTCGACTACAGCTCCTCACACCTCACTTCCTGTAAGGACTCCATCCCATTCTCTCAGTTCCTTCGCCTCCGTCGCATCTGTTCCGATGATGCTACCTTCAAAAACAGTTCCTCTGACATGTCCTCCTTCTTCCTTAACCGAGGTTTTCCACCCACGGTCGTTGACAGGGCCCTCAACCGTGTCCGGCCCATCTCCCTCGCATCCACCCTCACGCCTTCTCCTCCCTCCCAGAAACATGATTGGGTCCCCCTTGTCCTCACTTATCACCCCACCTTCCTCCGCATTCAAAGGATCATCCTCCGCCATTTCTGCCAACTCCAGCATGATGCCACCACCAAACACATCTTCCCTTCACCCCCCCCCTTTTGGCATTCCGTAGGGATCGTTCCCTCCGGGACACCCTGGTCCACTCCTCCATCACTCCCTACTCCTCAATCCCCTCCTATGGCACCACCCCATGCCCACGCAAAAGATGCAACACCTGTCCCTTCACTTTCTCTCTCCTCACCGTCCAAGGGCCCAAACACTCCTTTCAAGTGAAGCAACATTTCACTTGCATTTCCCCCAACTTAGTCTACTGTATTCGTTGCTCCCAATGTGGTCTCCTCTACATTGGAGAGACCAAACGTAAACTGAGCGACCGCTTTGCAGAACACCTGCGGTCTGTCCGCAAGAATGATCCAAACCTCCCTGTCGCTTGCCATTTTAACACTCCATCCTGCTCTCTTGCCCTTATGTCTGTCCTTGGCTTGCTGCATTGTTCCAGTGAAGCCCAACGCAAACTGGAGGAACAACACCTCATCTTCCGACTAGGCACTTTACAGCCTTCCGGACTGAATATTGAATTCAACAACTTTAGGTCTTGAGCTCCCTCCTCCATCCCCACCCCCTTTCTGTTTCCCCCTTCCTTTTGTTTTTTCCAATAAATTATATAGATTTTTCTTTTCCCACCTATTTCCATTATTTTTAAATCTTTTATGCTCCCCCCATCCCCACTAGAGCTATACCTTGAGTGCCCTACCATCCATTCTTAATTAGCACATTCATTTAGATAATATCACCAACTTTAACACGTATGTGTTCTTTTGTTCTGTTGTTTGTGACATCTTTTGATGATCTGCTTCTATTACTGCTTGTTTGTCCCTACAACCACACCAATCCCCTCCACTTCTCTCTCTCTCCCCCCCACCCAAACCCCCCCCACACACATCTTAAACCAGCTTATATTTCACCCCTTTCTTGGACTCACTCAAGTTCTGTCGAAGGGTCATGAGGACTCGAAACGTCAACTCTCTCTTTTTTTCTCTGCCGATACTGCCAGACCTGCTGAGTTTTTTCAGGTAATTCTGTTTCTGTTTTTGTTTTGGATTTCCAGCATCTGCAGTTTTTTTGTTTTTATTACCATTCAGTTTATGCAGTGCAAGTGGAGAGTTGTGTCCTGTGCAAACCTATTTGTTTGTACTTAAGTGAATTATTTTTAAATCCTGAATCTAACAGTAGTTTAGCGTCTGTACAAAGTGATAGGATTCCCCAAATTACCTTCCAGTGCATTTTTAGAAAGCAACTTACCATGAGGAGTGTTTATTGTTGAATACGTTACAACAGCAACTTGCATTTATATAGTGCAGTTAATATTTCTAAAAGAATATCATGGTATATAGGGAAACTAACTAATGAAATCAGAAAAAGGGAGCGATAACCTGGTCAAAAGAGGGAGTTTAATTGAGGCTTTTCAAAAAAGGAGAGAGAAAAGAGGAGGGGTTTAAGACCGAGTTGTAGAAAGGAAAGAGATGTTAAGGACTGTAGAGGCTTGGCAGAGATGTGGAGATTTGGGAGTGTTAGAGGTAGGGGGAGAAGGGGGCTTAGGGAGTGTTACAGAAGGTAGTAGGAGGGGGGAGAAAGGGGTTTAGGGAGTGTTACAGAGGGTATGGAGGAGAAAGGGCATTTAGGGAGTGTTATTTTTTCCTTGTTGACTAGGCCAGTATTTATTGCCCATCTCTAATTGCCCTTGGTGGTGTTGAGCTGCCACCCTAAACTGCTGCAGTCCATAAGGTGTAGGTACACCCACAGTGCTGTTAGGAAGGGAGCTCCAGGATTTTGATCCAGCCACAGTGAAGGAATGGCAAAATATTTCCAAGTCAGGATGGTGGAGTTTTTGAGGGGAACTCGCTGCTGGTGGTGGTGTTGCCATGCACCTGCTGCCCTTGCCCTTCTATATGGCAGTGGTCGTGGGTTTAGAAGGTGTTGTCTAATGAATCTTGGTAAATTCCTGCAGTACATCTTGTAAATGGTACATACTGCTGCTACAGTGTGTCCGTGGTGCAGGAAGTGAATGTTTGTGGATGGGGTGCCAACCAAGTGGGCTCCTTTGTCCTGGGTGGTGTTGACCTTTTTGAGTGTTGTGGGAGCTGTACTTATCCAGTCAGATGGGGAGTATTCCATCACACTCCTGACTTGTACCTTGTAGATGGTGCACAGGCTTTGAGGAGTCAGGAGGAGAGTTACTCTCCCCAGAATTCCCAGCCTCTGACCAGCTCTTGTAGGCACAGTAATTATACATAGATAAGAACATATGAAAGGGGAGCAGAAGTAGGCCATTCAGCCCCTTGATCCTGCTCCCCCATTCGATAAGATCATGGCTGATCTGTTTCGGTTACTAATTCCATATTCCTATCTAACCCTGATAACCTTTAATTCCCTTGCCTAACAAGAATCTATCTACCTCTGCCTTTAAAAAGTATTCAATGACCCCACCTCCACCACCTTCTGAGGCAGAGAGTTCCGAAACTGCACAGAGAAAGAAAATTCTTCTAATTTCTGTCCTAAAAGGGTGACCCCTAATTTTAAAACAGTGCCCCCTAGTTCTGGACTCACCCACAAGAGGAAGCATCCTTTTCACATCCACCTTGTTAATACCGTTCAGGACCTTAGATACTTTAATGAAGTCACCCCTCACTCTTCTAAACTCCAGTGGAAACAAGCCCAGTCTGTCCAACCTTTCCTCATAAGACAACCCACTCATTCCAGGTATCGATCTAGCAAACCTCCTCTGAACCACCTCCAATGCATTTACATCCTTCCTCAAATAAGGAGACCAAAACTGCACATAATATTCCAGATGCAGCCTGACCAGTGCCTTGTATAACTGAAGTATAACTTCCTTACTTTTATGTTCAATTCCTCTCGGAATAAAGGATAACATTCCGTCAGCCGCCTTAATTATTTGCTGTACACAAACTTTTTGTGACTCATGCACTAGAAAACCTAGATCTCCCTGCACAATGGAATTCTGCAGTCATTTTCTGTTTATTTAATTCTCTGCTTTTTTTAATCTTTAGCCAAAGTGAACAACTTCACATTTTCCCACAGTATATTCTATCTGCCAGATTTTTGCTCACTCACTCACCTATCTATAATCTGTCTGCAACCTCCTCGTGTCCTCGTCACAACCTACTTTCCTACCTATCTTTGTGTCATCTGCAAATTTAGCTATCATGTCTTCACTCCCCTCATCTGAGTCATTGATATAAGTTGTAAAAGTTGATGCCCCAGCACAGATCCCTGTGGGACTCCACTCGTCACGTCCCTACAATCAGAAAAAGACCCATTTATGCATACTCACTGTTTTCTGCCAGCCAGCCAATCTTCTATCCATGCTAATACGTTAACCCCTACACCCTGAGTTTTTAATTTCCGCAATAACCTTTGATAAAGCACCCTATCAGTGGCAGTAACCAAAGATGTTGCACGTTCTGCAAATCTAAGAACAGTACGTCTACAGACACCATTTTATCCATATCGCATGTTACCCCATTAAATTGGTTAAACATGATTTCCTTTTCACAAAACCATGCTGACTCTTCCCAGTTACCTTGAGTTTCTCTTAGTGCCCAGCTATAACCTACTTAATGATCAATTCTAACACCTTCCCCATGACAGACGTCAAGTTAACTGGCCTATAGTTTCCTGTTTTCTGCCTCCCTCCTTCTTGAATAGAGGGGTTATATTTGCTACTTTCTAGTCTGACGGAACTTTTCCAGAATCTAGGAAATTTTGGAAAATTAACACCAGTGCATCTCCTCCTTCATTAGCCACCTCTGTTAAGACCCTAGGATGAAGTCCATCAGGACCCGGAGACTTGTCAGCCCACAGCTCCATCAGTTTGCTCAGTAAGGCTTCCCTAATAATTGCAATTTCACCAAGTTACCCTCTCCTTTCCACCTCTTGATTTACATCTATTACTGGAATTTTTTTTGTATCCTCTATAGTGAAGACAGAAGCAAAATATTCATTTCAAGTTCCATTTCCTTATTATCTACTATTAACTCCCCATTGTCACTCTCTAGAGGACCAACACTCACTTTACTTACTATTTTCCTTTTTGAATACCTGTCAAAACTTTTGCTATCCATTTTTACATTTCTAACTAGCTTCTCATACTTTCGTTTCTTACTCCTGATTAATCTTTCAGTCATTCTTTGCTGTTCTTTATATTACGACCAATCACCTGACCTGCCACTTATCTTTGCACTTTTTCCTTAAGTTTGATGTTTTCTTCACTACTTTAGTTAACCAAGGATGTTGGCTCCTCCCCTTTAGAATTTTTCTTTATAGTCGGAATATACTTATTTTGAGTATTCTGAAATATCCCCTGAAATGTCTGCCACTGCTTCTCTGTTGATCTTAACCTAGCCTAATATCCTATATGGCTGGTCCAGCTCAGTTCCTAGCCAATGGAAACCCCCAGGATGTTGATTGTGGTAAATTCAGTGATGGTAATGCCATGGGGCGATGGTTAGATTCTTTCTTGTTGGAGATGGTCATTACCTGGCACTTGTGTGGCACGAATGTTACTTGCCACTTGTCAGCCCAAGCCTGGATATTGTCCATGTCTTGCTGCATTTGGACATGGGCTGCTTCAGCATCTGAGGAGTCATGAATGGTGCTGATCATTGTGCAATCCTCAGTGAACATCACTACTTCTGACCTAATGATGGAGGGAAGGTCATTGATGAAGCAGCTGGAGATGGTTGGGCCGAGGACACTACCTGTGGAACTCCTGCAATGATGTCCTGGGACTGAGAAGATTGACCTCCAACAGGCACAAGTATGATTCCGACCAGCAGAGAGTTTCCCCTGATTCCTGTTGACTCCAGTTTTGCTAGGGGTCCTTGATGCCACACTCGGTCAAATGCAGCCTTGATCTCAAGGGCAGTCACTCTCACCTCACCTCTGGAGTTCAGCTCTTTTATCCATGTTTGGATCAAGGCTGTAATAAGATGTTACAGAGGGTAAGGGGGAGAGAGGAGGTTTAGGGAATGTTGCAGAGGGTAAGTGGGGAGAGAGGAGGTTTAGGGAGCGTTGCAGAGGGTAAGGGGAGAGAGGAGGTTTAGGGAGCATTGCAGAGGGTAAGTGGGGAGAGAGGAGGTTTAGGGAGCGTTGCAGAGGGTAAGGGGAGAGAGGAGGTTTAGGGAGCATTGCAGAGGGTAAGTGGGGAGAGAGGAGGTTTAGGGAGTGTTGCAGAGGGTAGGAGGCAGAGAGGGGATTAGGGAGTGTTACAGAGTGTGAGCATGAGAAGGGTGAAACCATTACAGCAGAAGGCTGTGCAATTATTGTTGCAATGGAGAGGGAGGGTTTGTTACCTGCCAGAGGGCTGAATGTCTTGAGGAGATTTTCATCGAGGAGTACAGGTGGGGCTGCAGAGGGTTTTGAAGAGGAGAATAACTGGTTTAAAAGTAATTCACTGGGGAGGCAGGAGTGCTCTCTGAGAGAGGGCATGTTGTGGCCGTGGTTTAGATGATATTTAAGTTGCGGTGGCTGGGAGTCCTGAGAGGTAGTTGCTGGAATAATGAAGTCTAGAAGCATTCTGGGATATATGATGTTTAAAAACAAATACAATACCTTCTTTTAGAATGAATTGTGAGGGAGACGGAGACACAAGAATTGATTCTGGGTTTGAGGAAAGATCTGTGACTGAACCTAACAAATGGGAGCGTGTCTGTCTGATCTGTGAGATGGGATATTATTCTGGGGCTATCAGTAACGTCATCTTTCTCTCTATGGTTATTGAGCTACCCTGGGTGAGGATTGTTCCTGCACATTCCCTAAACCTTGTAACCCTAAGGGCAATGTTTGAGCATTGTTTGCAATCAATACCTGTATAATATGCACCGTGTACCAAGTAAAACCAGTGGATTTACCTGTGCTTACATCCCTTCCCATGTAGCACAAACAGGTTTATCCCTGGGGCAGCAATACTTCACTCAAAGGTAGATTCAATTAAACAATAGGCTAAGCGTAGTTGACAAGAACATAGCCTGAGCATCTTTTCCCTAAACTCGTCATTTCCAGTCATCTTGTCCATTCTGGTCACCAACGAAAGACCAACAGCTTTCTTAATTATTCATGACCTGGTTCTGAGGTTATGTAGCATTCTCTTTTAAGTGAATGTTCAGACTGATTTGTTGAGGAAAGGATTACCCATTCACACCACGATTGTGTTCAACTCAGCATCAATCCTCCTGTTATCTTCCATTCCTGAATGATGGGAGTAGAAGCTGGAATCATTCAAAGTTCACATTTTTGTAGAGGTTTAGGTTCTCTCCACTCACTTCCTGCCCTCTATTTCTGAATTATAGACACTCTGGTTACATTGGGCCACCTATATTGGAAGCATTTTACAGAAAAGAGAAGATCATTCTTCCCATCATGCCAGTCCTGGTGCGAGCTCCATGTGAATGCTGACTAATCATATTTTCTTTTCATGCAGCTATTGATACTTTTCTGCAGTGTTTATCTGATTCCATTTTAAATTTTGTGATTGATTTGGTCTCTGCGGATGTGAATTCCTGAATACTTGCGCGGGAGAAATTCATCTAACCTTCCCTTTTATGTTAGTGCGAAGATATTTGGATAGAATTTAAAAGAATATGGGTTTTGCACAAGGGAATGATTAAAGTAGATAGCTGCCATTCAGCAATGTGCATGAGCTTCAGTAGAAAGGACACCTTTGTGCTGTAAATTTTGTGAAGGCTGTTACTGATTCATCAACTAGCAGAATAATCTTTTTCTGCTTATAATTATCTTCTCAAACCCTTTCAGAGCTTTGAGTGTTTCTATTAGCTCTTCACTTTATCTTTTTCTGTTCATTCACAGGATGTGGGCTTCGCTGACTAGGCCAGCATTTATTGCCCATCCCTAATTGCCCTTGAGAAGGTGGTGGTGGGCTGCCTTGAACCGCTGCAGTCCATGTGGTGTAGGTACATCCACAGCGCTGTTAGGGAGGGAGTTCCAGGATTTTGACCCAGTGACGGTGAAGGAACGGCGATATATTTCCAAGTCAGAATAGTGAGTGACTTGGAGGGGAACTTCCAGGTGGTGATGTTCCCATCTATCTGCTGCCCTTGTCCTTCTAGATGGTAGTGGTCGTGGGTTTGGAAAGTGCTATTGAATGAGCCTTGGTGAATTCCTGTAGTGCATCTTGTAGGTGGCACACACAGCTGCTACTGTGCATCGGTGGTGGAGAGAGTGAATGTTTGTGGATGCAGTGCCAATTAAGTGGGCTGCTTTGTCCTGGATGGTGTCATGTGTGTTGTAGGAGCTGCACTCATCCAGGCAAGTGAAGAATATTCCATTACACTCCTGACTTGTTGCCATGTAGATGGTGGACAGGCTTTGGGGAGTCAGGAGGTGAGTTACTCATCACATGATTCCTAGCCTTTGACCTGCTCTTGTAGCCACAGTATTTATATGGCTAGTCCAGTTCAGTTTTCGGTCAATGGTAACCTCCAGGATGTTGGTAGTGGGCGATTCAGTGATGGTAATGCCATTGAACATCAATCCCTTCTCTACTTCATGGAAAGGCTCTTAGTTTCTCAAGCCTAAATGCATTGTCATGGGCAGAATGTATTTGTTCTCTTACTGCTGGCAATCAGTATGTTTTGTACAGAAAGAAGTGTGTCTTTTCTTACCATTGGAGAGTGTATTCCAATTAAATAATTCAGCAGCAAGCTTTTGAGAGCTCAAAATAAAGAGGAATATTTATTTGCATAACTTAGCCCAGAGTAATACAAAGCCACACAATCGGTCTCACGCATGTGTGCACACACACGCATAGAGATTGGATACAGATAAATATTGTGCACATTTATAGATTATGGTTAATTCAGTCTCTGATTTGCAATTTCCTGTCTCACATGGCAGGTCTGTGGTTTCTTGAATGGATTCAGTGAAGTGTGAGTCTTGTAAAGTCGAATAGCTAGGAAGGTGTTTCCTTGGTGAATTGGAGCAGCTTAAGCCTTTGGCTGCTTCCAGCTACTTTCAGAGCCTGGTTCTCAGACTGGCTGATGACTAATGATTCTGATGGACTTGCTGGCTCCTGGTGTAATAAAGGTGCAGTCCCTGAAACCAGCTACCACCACACGACTGCTGAATTAACGTTTCTGAGGCCCACCCAGTCGAGTTTAGATGGGGAAGGCCATTGTGATACCATGGGATGTTGATAGCGGCCATTGATTTTGATCTTCCCTTTTGTTCAGTATAAAGCATGGAGATAGGCAGTATTGAAACTCCATAGACTTCAAGTGTTATACCATCCTTAACCAATGAGACGTGTGAATTCCACAAATGGCTGTGAGGCACTCTCACCTATGTCCATTGTTAATTAGGTATTTGCTGGAGACTTTATGCTGTCTGTTGTCTGAATACCAAAAGTCACATTTTGCAGCAGCCATCTTAGCAGCTTGTTTGTGTCCAATTTTTTAAAAGTATTGACTGAAGGTTCATAATATGATATGCCAGTGCTGGGCAAGATAGTATTGGTGTGTGTGTGTGCGAAGGAGGGCGATGCTGTTTCTATTCCTATAACAGTTCTTGAGTCCTGGTATTGAAAGCTGGCTGATGCTGAAGCACTTGGATTGGAGAGGCTGTCGGTTAGTAAATGGACCAGACCAGTTTACACACTTCAGAGCTCCGTTCACTCAGTGATTAAAAAGAAGTTGAAACTCCTGTGAGCTTGCCTTCTAGTTAGTTCTGAATTTTATTTAAAAATGTCAAAATTGGTTGCTGTGATCCTGCTCCATCCATTAACATGGTGGGTTTGGAGGAATGCAAGGAATGACACGGAGCCAAGTGAGGGCCATGCCCATGTTGAGTCTTTGATAGGATGTGTCTGTCTTACAGGGAACTGGTCCACGTGATCCGCCACTTGTCGGAAGCCCTGCGTAAAGCCAAGCTGAAAGTGGTGTTGGTGATTCCTCCAGCAATCTCTCCTGGGTAAGCACTGAATGCTGCACTTGATGACGTGGCTTTTTCCATCTGGAAATATAGGTGAATGTGTGATATCCTGAAAAGGAGGCCTTAGAGCATGTAACCCCTGAGCAATGAAATGTCTCTGCGTTTTCATTGAAGTGTTGGTCTTTCAAGGAGCTCCATTAGAGAGCCTGAGGTGAGCACAGTAAGGAACTCCACAGAGAAGAACAAATGCATCCCTTACCTGGATTAAACAACTTAACCTATTATTTCAAATTGTTGTTCAATCCTATTCTACACCTTCTGTCGATAAGTCATACTGGCCACAAAGATGTGTAGTTCTTCTCCAGCCAGACCCCGCTGCACAGTCAGGAGAATTTGTGTCCAGTTTGTATTGCATTGCAAACAGCAGCCAGTCAGTGTGACCAAGCAGAAGACCGAGGTCAGAAAAGGCATGAGGCCTTGTTCCTGTTGTGAGTCAGGAACAGGGTTATGAAGCTGTAGGTGTACAAGCCTACAGAAGCCATACTAATGGGGTACAGTTTTTAGTGATCATGTAAGCGAGGATATGTTGTTAAAGAGAGTGTGCAGTCAGTATTATAAGAGGGTGCAGATGTCCGGAGTCTAATGCAAGTCAGTGAAAGTTGCAATCTTTCACGAATGAGATCTTCCACCACAGCTTTGGGGGCAAAGACATCACATTGAGTTCCAGATCTGAAAGTCAGGGGTTTGGTTTCTGGCTTATGGAATGTCTGGTCACAGCTGAACTAATGATAGGCATTTTACAATTGGCTTTGGTTCGACCAGGCTAGGAAGGGTTCCTGATTTAATGTTCAGTGACCGCTATTGGAGAAGTGTGTACATGTATTTGAAGATGTGATCAAAGTTAGGTTATCTGAAGCACTATCACCTTCCATGCTTAATTGTGTATTGCATGGGCCACACACACTGAATAGCCAATTGGTCAAGATACCAGAGGGTTATTAGTATCTGAGTGACTGTACACCAGCAGGAGAGCTTGAATTCAATGACAGTACCTAATTCTAACAGGTGTGATAACACCAGATCAAAATATCAATTTTCTCCAGATTTTAAAAGTTTGTAATTTATATGCAAAGTTCCTGAGCAGAATTTCAGTGAATATTAAAATGTGGGTCTGAGCAGCCAATCCTGATGGTTAACAGTGGAGGGGTTTTCTGTTTGATGGCAGTCACCAAGATTGGTTCCTGATGGTAGTGGTAGCTGAGGCCTTGTAATGTGATTTTTGGGTAGTGCTGCTTTGAGCTCAGTGATCCGAGGAAGTCTGTATTTCCCTCAGCATTACGACCTCTTCCAATTATTGTGAAATTTTACAACTGCTTTTGCCACCTGTTAACTAGATATTCACCTTCCCTTCCTGCATCTTAGCTATGCTTAAGATCATGCATATGTTCTGCTGACCATTCTGGAGATATCTGTTACATTGTGTTCACTGTAGTTTATCTGTTTGAGGTGAGTTACGTTGTGCTTGCTGCAATTTGTGTTTGTGTCGGCTTTTACTGCTGCCCCAGATGTTCATTAAGACTCCAATAGTGGCTGTAGGTTTCCGGGTTTGTTAGAACATTCCTAGTTGGAGTACTGAGTTTATAAGGCAGCATTTTTGCTATGTATTTTAGTTTGGATGTTTGAAGGCACATTGGACACCTACAATATGAGGGACACACTCACTCTCTCTCTCTCTTTCTCTCTTTTTCTCTTTTTTCTCTTTTTTTTCTCTCTTCTCTCTCTCTCTCTCTATCTCTTTCCCCGCTTCTCTCTCTCCCATGTGTAGGCAGTTTGTATCTCAGATGGTGGGGCTGCTAGTGTGTCATTGCTAGAGAGCCTCTTATTGGCCCTGCAGTCCTGACAGCCTGCCCGCCATTCTTAATTAGATGGTGAACGTGCTCCCAGGCCACTAATTGGCTGTCCCCACAGCAGTTGCATTGGGTGTCTGATACTGAAGCGACACAAGGTCAGGAGCCATAAGTGCACCCAACGTAAGGGACCCGACCCAGGAACAAACCTCCTGTCATTATCTCCTAATGTGGTTCGGTGTCATTTTATTTTCTAAAGCTCCTAAGAAATCTCTTAGGATGTTTTATTATGTTATAGAAATCGATGCTGCTGTTATTGGAATACTTAGCAGGTCAAGCAGCATCTGTAGAGAGACAACAGAGTTAACATTTCAAGTTAATGACCCTTTGTCAAAACTGGAAAACTGTTAAGAGATGTAACAGGTTTTAAGCAAGTATGGAGGCAGGAAAAATAGGGATGGGCTGAGATAATCAGCTTTCAGAAGAAACCTAACAAAAGCTATAAATTAGGAAATGCTGAAGTATCCCAAACTGAACTTTGTATTTAGTAGCAGCAGAGGGTACGAATCTGAAAGTTTCATGTGTTAAGAGGAATTGTAACATCTTAATCCTCAGGATTTTATTTTTATTTCTTCCTTCATGGGATGCAGGCATCGCTGGCTAGTCCAAATGTATTGCCCATCCCTAATCGCCCTTGAGAAGGTGGTGGTGAGCTGCCTCACAGTCCATGTGGTGTAGGTACACCCACTATGTGTTAACACTTTGAGGCTTTGGTTAATCCCGAACAGCAAAGAAGTTTAAATGTGATTTCGAGCATCGGTACACAAACTAAAATAACCTATCGATTGTGTGCCAGTGGTAACAGCGATTTCATCAGATAAATAATAACTAGATAGCAAGGTAAATTGGATTTGAATTAAAGAGGTAATGATAGGTGTGAAAGATGGAATTTGAGATGTGAGCTGAAGTGGATGGGATTAGAAAGTGAAAATTAGAAGGGGCAATGATTGATTGAAAAAGAGGAGGTGTTGGTGTGCTGCAAGTAGAGATCAGACATGTGTGAATCAGATAGTAGATTTTCAGGCAGATTGAAGGGCTGTTACTCAGACAGTGTGAGCCATAGACTGATATCGACTGCAGTAACATTCAAAAAGGTTAAAGCTGATGCTCGGGTTCTCTTGCTGTATTTGAAAAGCTCTCTTCGGTTCTGTCAAATGAATAACCCAGGGACAATTCGACCAAATCACATTCGGTGGAGACATGAAGGCACTGACCTGCCACAGGAAGACTTAGCATCTTGTGAAAATAAAAAAAAATTGTATTTTTATTCAGTTCAATGTTGGAATTAAGAAGGGGAAGCAGAGCAGAAAGGCAAACCCGAGGTGGGGGAGGGAGGGGCATACAGTGTTAGCTGTCTGAGGGAGAGGAGAGGTGGGATATTACTGCAAACTCTTGCCTACATAATGTTCATTAATTCCATCGAGAATCCTTGGCTCCATCTCCTTATGAGCAGCCTATAGGTTAGGGAGGCTGTTTAAACTCCCATGAATGTGATTGCTAATTGTTATACCTCGTGTCTTGACTCTTTTTCCAGGTGTTGTGTTTTAGCATCATGTTTTTTTGAAGTTGACATTTGTGTCCATGTTTGAAGGACCAACCAGCCAGGAATGTTTGGGAAGCAGGATTTCGACCAGCTGGCCCAGGTTGTGGATGGATTCAGCCTCATGACATACGACTATTCAAATTCACATCGGTAAGGCTTTGGGGTGAGTGGGTGTACTGTCTGGAATAGAACTTATAACTTGTTAAGCATGTCAGCCCTGAAGCTGTTAAAAAAAAGACTGACCTGCTGTTCCTAAAGCCAGGTTTTACATTTTGCCTACACTGTACCTGACCTGAGATTACTGAACCTGTTTCATTCTCTTCCCACTTTTATTGGTCAGCCCAATAAGTGCCTCGCATACTTTATCGTTAGTTTCAACGATACAAAAGAAGACAGGAACGAACCAGCTGGTGCATCGAGCCCCTCACTTCCTGCGCTGTACAATTTATATACACACACATACTATTCCCACACCCTATCCCTATCACACTCTGCAATTTGGTGCCATCCTTATGATGACAGCACATGGGCATTCAGTGACAGGTGCACTATAACCCCTGGTCCATCCCCCTCTGAACAGCCTGTTTGGAACAGGATTTCTTCAGGGTCGATAGTCCCGTGTGGGACAGGATTCCCTCGGGGTCGAGAGTCCCGTGTGGGACAGGATTCCCTCGGGGTCGAGAGTCCCGTGTGGGACAGGATTCCCTCGGGGTCGAGAGTCCCGTGTGGGACAGGATTCCCTCGGGGTCGAGAGTCTCGTGTGGGACAGGATTCCCTCGGGGTCGAGAGTCCCGTGTGGGACAGGATTCCCTCGGGGTCAAGAATCCCATGTGGGACAGTTTCAATCTTTTTTGGAACAGGTAAATCCACATTACATCAATCCCACAAACCAGCATTTAATTGGTAATAAAACTCTGACTGACTTCAAAAGTATTTGATCTTGTAAATGTGAACATATAAATGTATGAACAAGGAGCAGGAGTAGGCCACTCGGCCCCTCAAGCCTGCTCTGCCATTCAATAAGATCATGGTTGATTTGAATGTAACCTCAACCCCACATTCTTGCCTACCCCCAATAACTTTTCACCCCCTTGTTAATCTAGAATCTATTTAGCTCTGCCTTAAAAATATTCAAAGACTCTGCTTCCACTGCCTTTTGAGAAAGAGAGTTCCAAAGACTCAGCCTCAGAAAAAATTTGTCCTCACCTCCTCTGTCTTAAATAAGTGACCCCTTATTTTTAAACAGTGACCCTGAGTTCTAGATTCTCCCACAAGAGGAAACATCCTCTCCACATCCACCCCATCAAGATCTCTCAGGATCTTATATGTTTCAATCAAGTCACCTCTTACTCTTCTAAACTCCAGTGGATACAAGCCTAACCTGTCCAACCTTTCCTCATAAGACAACTCACCCATTCCTGGTATTAGTCTAGTAAACCTTCTCTGAACTGCAATGCATTTACATCTTTCTTTAAATAAGGAGACCAATACTGTACACAATACTCCAGATGTGATCTCACCAATGCCCTGTCCAACTGAAGCATAACCTTCCTACTTTAGTAATCAATTCCCCTCACAATAAATGATAACATTCTATTAGCTCCCCTAATTACCACTGTGCCTGCATACTAACCTTTTGTGATTTAAGCACTAGGGCACAGTAGAAGTGATGACAAGCTAGTTTTTAATTTGTTGTTATTAGCTATAAGTTTGAGCATTTTCAACAAGACGGTTTGTTTTTTTTTCCATTTTGAGTTCATTAATAGTCTGAGAGTTGCTGCAGATGTGGCTCAGAAATGTTCCAGTTTGTTGTGAAGATTGGCTGTAGTGAACCTGTCAAGAACTGAGCACCCCTTGCTTTTCAGACCTGGCCCCAACTCCCCCATCCCCTGGATACGAGCCTGTGTTCAGATATTGGATCCAGATGCAAATTGGAGAAGTAAGATCCTCTTGGGATTGAATTTCTATGGAATGGATTATGGTACCCTTGGAGGAACAGCAGAACCTATTGTAGGACACAGGTAGGATATACTGTCAGTCTTGAATTTAAGTTGCTTTATAATGCTCCTGTGATGTACGTTTGTGCAATGAGGCAGGGTTAATTACTGATGTCACAGTAAAAGATTCACTGGGAAACAGATCATAATACGATTGAATTCCACATTAAGTTTGAAAGTGGCGTACTCCACTCTCAGACAAGAATCCTAAGCTTAAGCAAAGCCAGTTGCATAGGTATGAGGGGACGGTTGGCTAAAGTTGATTGGGTAAATAGACTGTAAGGTATGGCCATAAATAAACCACTTAAAGAAACAATTCAAAATGTTCAACAAAAATACTTCCCATTGAAAAACAAAAACTCATCGAGAAAGATCCACCCATGGTTTACTAAGGAGGATAAGAATGGTATTAGAATAAAAGAAGAGGCTTATAAAGTTGCAAATAGTAGTTTGTCCAAAGATTAGAAGTGCTTTAGGAACCAGCAGAATGGCCACCAAAAAGTTGTTAAAAAGGGAAAAAAAAGAATGAGAGCAAATTAGCATGAATATTAAAGACAAATTGTAAGCGCTTTTACAAGTATATAAAAAGGAAAAGAGTAGCTAAAATAAACATTGACCCTTTGAAGCAGAGACAGGAAAAATTATCATGGGGAATGAGGAAATAGCAGATGTATTAAACAAATATTTTGTCTGTGTTCACAGCAGAAACCACAAGTTGCATACCAGAAATGGAGGGTAACCTAGAGGCTAATAAGAGTGAAGAAATTAAGCTAATTAATATCAGCAGAAACAAAATATTGGGGAAACTTGCGGACCTAAAATCTGACACATCCTTAGGACCTGATGGCCTACACCCTAGGGTTCTACAAGAGGTAGCTGCAGAGATAGTGGATGTGCTGGCTATGATTTTCCAAAATTCCCTAGGTCCTAGAACAGTCCCAGTGGATTGGAAGTTTGCAAATGTAACACTGTTATTCAAGAAAGGAGAGAACACAAACCAGAAACTACTAGCCTGGCATCAGTCATCAGGAAAATGTTGAAGTCTATTATTAAGCAAGTCTTAACCATGCACTTAGAAAGTCATGGCGTGGTGAGACAAAGTCAACATGGTTTTGCGAAAGGGAAATCCTGTTGGACAAATTTATTAGAGTTACTTTGTGGATGTAACTGGAAGGATAAGTAAAGGGGGAACTAGTAGAAGTAGTGTACTTTGATTTCCAAGAGGCATTCAGTAAGGTGCCACACAAAAGGTTCATACTTAACATAAGGACTCTTGCATTTTCAAGTGATATATTGGCATGGAAAGAGGATTGGTTAACAGACCTGAAGCAGAGAGTGGGCATTTGCACGTTAGCAGGCCCTGACTAATGTGGCGCCACAAGAATCAGTGCTGGGACCTCATCTATTTTATAATCAATATTGATGACTTAGACAGAGGGACAGAGTAATGTATGTAAATTAGCAGACGCTACAAAGCTAGGTGGAAATGTATGCTGTGAGGAGGACACAGAGGCTGCAATGAGATACAGAGAAGTTAGAGTGGGTGACTCAAGAAAAAGAAAAAAATAGGGGACAGAGTTTACAGTCTCAAATTGTTAAACTGAATGTTCAACTTGGAAGGCTGAAAAGTGCCTAATCGAAAGATGGAGGTGATAAGACCATAAGATGCAGAAGTAGGCCATTCTGCTCATTGAGTCTACTCTACCATTCAATGAGATCATGGCTGATCTGATAATCCTCAACTCCACTTTCCTGCCTTTTCCCCATAACCCTTTGTTTCCTTACTGATTAAGCGTCACCCATTTAAGACAGAGATGAGGAGGAATTTCTTCTCTCAGAGGGTAGTGAATCTATGGAATTCTTTACTGCAGAGGGCTGTAGAGGCTGGGTCATTAAGTATATTTAAGGCTAGGGTAGGCAAATTAAGCAAGTGGGCAAAAACTTGACAGATGGAAAATAATGTGGGAAAATGTGAGGTTATGCACTTTGATAGGAAAAATAGAGGAGCTGAATATAATTTAAATGAAGAAAGACTGCAGAAAGCTGCAGTACAAAGGGATTTGGGGGTCCTCATGTATGAATCCTAAAAAGCTAGCATACAAGTTCAGCTGGTAATAGGGAAGGTAAGTGAAACATTGACCTTTATTTCAAAGGGAGTGGAGTATAAAAATAGGAAAGTCTTGCTAAAATTAAACAAAGCACTAGTTAGACTACGCAGAATACCTAACCTAGCCTTAAATATACTTAACGACCCAGCCTCTACAGCCCTCTGCAGTAAAGAATTCCATAGATTCATTACCCTCTGAGAGAAGAAATTCCTCCTCATCTCTGTCTTAAATGGGTGACCCCTTACTGTGAGATTATGCCCTCTGGTCCTAGACTGCCCCACAAGGGGAAACAACCTCTCAGCATCTACCCTGTCAAGCCCCCTAAGAATCTTATATGTTTCAATAAGGTCGTGCCTCATTCTTCTACATTCCAATGAATACAGGCCCAACCTACTCAACCTCTCCTCATAAGAAAATCCCTCCCATACCCGATATCAACCTAGTGAACCTTCTCTGAACCGCCTCCAATGCCAGTATATCTCCCCTTAGATAAGGGGACCAAAACTGTTCACAGTATTCTGCGTGGTCCAACTAGTGCCTTGTTTAACTTTAGCAAGACTTTGCTATTTTTATACTTTCCTATCAAAGTGCATAACCTCACATTTTCCCACATTATATTCCATCTGTCAAGTTTTTGCCCATTTGCTTAATTTGCCTACCCTAGCCTTAAATATACTTAATGACCCAGCCTCTACAGCCCTCTGCAGTAAAGAATTCCATAGATTCACTACCCTCTGAGAGAAGAAATATTCCCTTTGAAATAAAGATCAATGTTCCATTTGCCTTCCCTATTACCTGCTGAACTTGTATGCTAGCTTTTTAGGATTCATACATGAGGACCCCCAAATCCCTTTGTACTGCAGCTTTCCGCAATCTTTCTCCATTTAAATTATATTCAGCTCCTCTATTTCTCCTGTCAAAGTGCATAACCTCACATTTTCCCACGTTATATTCCATCTGTCAAGTTTTTGCCCACTCGCTTAATTTGTCTATACCTTTTTGCAGACTCTTTATGTCATCCTCACCACTTGTCTTCGCCCAATTTTTGTGTTACCCACAAACTTGACGATAGTACATTCGCTGCCCTCATCTGTCATTAATATATATTGTAAATAATTGTGGCTCCAGCACTGGTCCCTGTTGCTCTCCACTAGTTACAGGTTGCCACCCTGAAAATGCCCCCATTATCCCAACTCTTTGTCTTCTATTTGCTAGCCAAACCTCTATCCATGCTAACCTTCTATCCCCAACACCTTTTCTTTTCTTATTAAGTAATCTTATTGAACGTCTTTTGGAAATCCAGATATATTACATCTACTGGTTCCCCTTTATCTATCCTGCTTGTTATCTCGTCAAAGAATTCTAATAAATTTGCCAGACATGATTTCCCTTTTATGAAGCCGTGTTGACTCAGGTTGATTGTATTATGTATTTAGAAAGCTCTACTATTACATCCTTTATAATAGACTCTAACATTTTCCCAATGACAGATGTTAAACTAAGTGATGTATAGTTACCTGTTTTTGCCTCACTCCCTTTTTGAATAAGGGTGTTACACTGGCAGTTTTCCAATCCTCTGGGACTTTTCCATAATCCACTATCTGTGTAGCTACTTTCTTTAATATCCAAGGATGCAACCCATTAGGTCCAGGGGACTTATCAGTCTTTAGCCCCATTAGTTTCCCTAGTACTTTTTCTCTTGTGATAGTTATTGTACTTATTTCCTCCTCCACTTTTGCCCCTTGATTATTTAGTATTTTTGGAATGCTATTAGTGTCTTCTACTGTGAAGACTGATGCAACATATTTATTCAACTCCCTTGCCATTTCCTGGTTCCCCATTATTATTTCCCCAGCCTCATTCTCCAAGGGGCCTATGTTCACTTTGCCCTCTCCCTTCCTTTTACAAGAATAAAGAAGTCTTGATACTTTGTGCAGGGTTTTGTTGAGATCACTTCTGGAATAGTGTGTGTAGTTTTGGTCTCCGGGATGAGGGGGCTACCCTATGATGTGAAGTTGAGTAAATTGGGCCTACTGAGGCGATCTCATTGAAACATAAAGTTATGAAGGGGTTTGACAGGGTAGATACTGAGAGATTGTTTCCCTTGTCTGGGGAGTGTAGAACATGGAGCACAGTTTCAGGATAATGGGCCCATCATTTGGGACTGAGATGAGGAGAAATTACTTCACTCAAGTGAATCTTTGGAATTCTCTACCCCAGAGGTTTGTGGATGGTCCATCATTGTTTATATTTAAGACTGGGACAGGCAGATTTTTGGTGTCTCAAGGGGGAGAATCTTTGGATATGGGGAGCAGACAGGAAAGTGGAGCTGAAGTTCAAGATCAGCCATGATGGTATTGAATGGTGGAGCAGACTCGAAGGGCCTTGTGGTCTACTCCTATTTCTTATGTTCTTGTAAGCACCTTGAGAAGGTAAAGGTGCAAATGAAATACAAGTTGTTGTTGGGCTATGTTCTCTTTCAATCCAGGAATTGTTCATAGCATTCATCCTACCCAGATCCTGCTGCTCTTAAGTGCAGGAACTGTTTGTTGATCAGATGGTTTTATTGCTCACTGAGTGAGCTGAACTCTCTCAGTAAGAGCATCTTCCATGAAGGCTCTCACAAACTGTGTACCTGTTGTCTTTTCTTTAACTGCAGCTTCTCGTTTTAAATATTAAGTCTGACCTTTACTGGTTTAGATATTAAACTTGCAGGCCATGTCTGATGTGTGGCTATTGCACTGTTGCTATGATTGTGTTCACACCACTACCTCTGTCTGCATTTGGGGTTGGCAGTCAGGCTAAATGAAGTCTACATTCCCCTGGATCGTTAATGGGCTGTGAGGCTTCAGGAATGATCCTGAGAAGGATTTGACCAGCACTTTGTCCTGACGTGCACATCAGTGATTTAAAAAATAGTACGAGAGGCCAGATTAATTTAAAATGGCTGGTTCATCTCTTCAGTTCGAGGATTTCAGACGTGAGTTCCTGTACCTCCACACGACTGCCAGTTAATGAGAAGACAAAGAGACTGCATGGGCTTTTGCACCAAAGGCTCATCCATACCACCAGGAAACCATCACAGATCTTACTATGAGCTTCTGTTAGAATTGACCAGCTTAGACACTTAGCAGGTTTTGTGTTGGGGTCAGGAAAGGAATCATTCTGTATATCCAGCTCCAGGGAATGGGCTGCTCAATGTGGAACTATGAGGAATGATGAGGAAAATAACTACAGTTGTGGAGCATGTAGATGTCTGTGACTGTTGAGTAATGTGACCACTAATTTAGAGTATTAATGACTACACTTGTACCAAACAGAGATTTCGGCAGTGTAGATCAGTGATTCTCAGTTTTGTGCTGTAAGGATTCTTTTTCAGATCAATTCATAATAACGATGCCCCACCCTATGAAATTTTGATGCTTATAATGATGAGAGTGCTAAAGTAATGAGTGTTTTAATAACACTTTTCAGAAAACAAGTAGTTATTTCAGATATCAGGAAAATGGGTGTATGCCCACTGAACTATTTAAAAGCTCCCCATTCTTGACCAAGACTTAACTTGTCTGGTGCTCACCAGCAGCCTTGTGGTCTACCTGCAATATAGGTACTGTTTTTAGTGTTCCCTCATCCCACACTCCCCTCCTGGGTGGGACAGCCAGCTCACTCTGCTCGTGTGGCAGCAGGACTCCATTTCAGGTCCCACCAGCCTGCTCCCCCCACAATGGCCACTTGCCCACACACTCCCTCCTGTAGGTCCACTGTGGGTCCCCCTTCCACTCCACTCCCTCCTCTGGGTATGGTGCCCATTCCCTCCTGTGCTAGACAAGCCACAGACATCTACATGCTGCACAACTGTAGTTACTTTCTTCCTCATTCCTCTCAGTTCCACAGTGAGCAGGCTGTTTCCTGGAGCTGGATATATAGAACGATTCCTTTCCTGACTCCAATACAAAAATTATTCAGTCTCCCCAGTTCCCTTTCCCTCCTGTGTGTCCACCACCAACTCCCCGCCCGCACCCTCCCCCCCCCACCCCCCTGCAATTCCCCTCTCCCCCGACTCCCCCCTCCAAATCCACCCTCTGCTCCCGCCTCATGGTCTGACCCACTAGCTCCCAACTCTGGGCCCATTCCCCATTTCCGGCCCTGCCCTTGCTTATGCCCCCTTCTGTTTCTAGGCCTGGATTTTCAGAGTTGTGGAAAGCCTTTAAAAATGGCAGGCAGAACCCAGATCCTGAAGTCCAACTTTTCTGACACCCTGTTTTTACCAGGGGACGGGACATGACTCACCTGAGGACAACGCAAACTCAGTGGGCCATTTGAACAGAACCTATTTTTGCTGGGGTAAAAGCCTTATTCTACAGTGTGTTTTACAAATTTTTAGACTAGACATAAATGCTGTTGAAGGGCAAGTAAGGTCTGTAGAACTGTCAAGTTATTTAAATGGCCAGCCCTTTACAAGTTGAAAAAAAAGCTGCTTGTCTGTGTCTGAGCTTAAAAAAAAATTCTGTTCTAGCAGTTTCAATAGCAGTTTGTTGACATAACCTTAAGTGATATCTTTATAGCATTATTACTGCTTGACTGCCTTGCACAACCTATCAATACCAGAGCTGTACATTCACACTTTGATGACACAAAGATGTTATGAAAGGATTGGTTGTCTTTAATGTGCGATTATGAATACAAATGTTTGTTTTTATAAAGGATTAATTGTTTATGGGGATTTAAATGTATTGAATAGGCTTTCGCGAATTAGCTATTTTGAGATACTGAAGTCTGTAATAGATATTTAGAACATTATTTTGTTTCATCTCTGCACGGGTCCTGGGTTCTGCCCTTGGTGGATACTGGGTGAGTTGGTATGGAGGGTGTAAAGGTATAGGGTGGGGGGCTGGGGCATGAGTTGCCACCATGTTGGCATGAGGTTGTAGTGGCCATGAGGTGGTAAGGGGGCATGGGTTGACTTGAGTTGGCATGTATGAGCATGGGGAATGGGTGTTTGGGGTGTGGAATAGAGGGCCTAATATAGAACAAAACAACTGGGACAAAGTCCCTGAGAATTGAGGCAAGCCTTTTAACCCGCCCACCCTGGCACTCTGAAACCTCTGTGGCTCCCTGCGATCTGTGTACATGGGTGAGTGGCCTGATTCCATCCGTACTCACGAAGATTTTGCCATTCGGGGCACTTTTTCCCAAGGCGGGTGTGGCCAGCCGGGAGATTCTCCGACTCTGTGTACCCGCCTCGGGAGTAAAACTCCAGGTCCCGCTGTCTATATGACCTAGTCTGTATTGACTCCAGTTTGTGAAAAAACATTGGTGACAGAAGTTGAATTAGCAGGTCCTGTAAGAGAAGCCTTGTGTTTTGTGCTACCATTGTTCTTTCATAGATGTTCAAATGGAAAATTCTGACTGGCATATGGAACATAATTCAGGTGTGTGTTTCCCAGTTGGTCATAAATATGAAAAATCATTTTGAAGTTGGTTGTTAGAGCAGCAATTATTCTTCATGACAACACCATACAATAGTTTAACACTAAATCTCAAGTTCTACCTGTTTTCTACATCAGATGCCATTCAGTCAGTGTTGTAGCAATGGCAACTGCAATAGTGTTGTACCATCTATGTTAACTGATAATATCAAACATTCTGGATAGTTTTCTCTAATGCATTTATTGGTACTTTTTAGACAGTTAGCCTGATACCAAAATAACTATACTCTGTGCTATGCCTCACTTATGATCTGGACATCTTCCAACAAGAGAAATCAAAAAATATGGTATTCAGGATGAATTTCATGAACCAGGCACTCCTCTGAGAACATTATTTGCCCAGAGGCTGATAACCTTATCCTGGGTCTGTCCTGGAAAACGGAGATGTATAGTCACCCCAGTAAACAAGGCCCAGGATCCTTCCCAGGAACTGACTGCAGAATGTGTTGCTAGGTTTTGAAGCCTGCAATATTAATGGGGCCTGTGTGGGTGAGGAGTATTTCGAGAGGATGTATTTTCCACAGGATGTTGCTGTAGAAAAAATAGAAATAAATTGTGGAAAATTGATTTTGTTAGTGACTCAAGTTTGCTTTTGGGAAGATGTCTTATCAATCGTTAAAATTATTGAATTAATCTGTACTAGGAGGCAGATTGCATTGGTTTCACGAGTGTTTTGAAGCTACACTGTAGGAATAACAGCAAATGAAGTAGACTGGATCCTATGTAAAAAATGATGGAATATAAAGGGAAGTCGGTACTTGCAGGGGAGAAGCCTGAATACTGACAGTGACAGGGTACAGGAAGGGGAAACACTGACAATGGGGAGGGTACGAGGGGACCCTGGGGATGGGAGGGAGGGAGAGGGGGGAATACTGACCCTGGGGAGGGTTCACGGGAGAAGGAGAAATACTGACCCGGGTTGGGGTGTGAAAATACTGACTCTGGGGATGGTAGGGAGGGGAATATACTGACCCTGGGGAGGGTATGGGTGGGAGGGGATATACCGATCCTGGGGAGTGTATGGGTGGGAGGGGATATACTGACCCTGGAGAGTGTACAGGTGGGGGTGGATATACCAATCCTGGGGAGGCGGAATTCCTAACCTTGGGGAGGGTATGGGTGGGGGCTGGGGGCGAGAAATACTTTGGCAAGGGCACAAGAAGAGGTTATTGACCTGAGGAGTTGAGCATTTGGAAATGTTTGACCTGGGGAAGGCTGCTTGTTTGATGGGGAACATACAGTAGGAAGCTCACATCTCTGTCCACTGCCAGCTCCCAGTAGTTGAAGGGACAGGGCTGACCTCATCACCCATTCCCCCAACCATCATCTTTGGCTGTTGTTTCTCATATGCTACCTGTGATTTATTAATGCTTGTAATTCTTCTCGCCTCAGGCCTTGAGTGTATTGTTGAGCTTTTGTGCTGTCAAGTGAACTGAGGTATCAGGCTTTTGCTGCTGACTCATGTATCATGAGCAGACTTTGGAGCTACTTTGTGAAAATGCTGCTAAAATATCACTATCTATTTACCCACCAGTGTGCCCTGTATTATCATAATTAAAATGTAATAGCAGTTTCACATTTAAATGTTTAATTTACTGCCATAAAGAGAATGTGCATTAAAACTGATTTGTAATTCTGTACTAATCATGCAAATTGTGGTGCCAGTTTGTAATGGGATTCAGAGTTGGAGAGGTAATGAGGCTGTGTGTTGGCAAGAATTTCAGGGACAGATAATGAATGGTGTCTTGGTGTGTAACTGTGATCGCACACTTCATTCATCTCGGAGCCCAGGGAATTGCTGCCCTTTTTCAATTAATAACCAGCAGTTTTTAGAACCACAGCATCACCGTACCTGCCCATGCACACAAATTAATGCACACAATCTTCACCCTCAACCTGCCACCCTTGTGTCTGCTGTTATAACCGGGCCTCGGGTGAGGTCTCCCAGTTTGTTAATTTCCCGAAGGGGATCCCAATTTTGTTAAACTCCCAGTTGAGGAAGAATGAGCTGGCTCCCCTTTATTCCTCCTCTTCGGTCTGTCGCAACAAGGCTAATTTTAAAGGGTTTCCTTCCTCCATGGATACCTTTTCCCAAATGTATTCATTTTTAGAAGGAGCCAATTTAACCAGGCTTTCTTGAGTCAACGAAACAGTAAGTTTATTAGTTACTAAAAACCCAAGAAAAATAATAAAAAATGCAATACATAAATGAGAAGTTAAGAGTACAAGTAAAAGTTTAAAAAGATATACAAATCAGTCTTCAGCTTATCCGTGAGGCATAGATGGCGATACGCTGCAGCTGTTAAATTGGGTGATTCTGGTAGAGCTGACTTTTGTAGTTTTGCATTTGGTTTGAAGACACTTGGTTCTGCAGGATATCTGAAGAAGCTGTCCTATTTCCTAGTTGATTGTAGCTTCTGCTGCCTTGCCTCCGAAACACAGAGAGAGAGAGACTTCACCTGCAACTGCAGGCATGACTAGTTGATCTTCCTGCTTTTACACACTGGCACACTGCACTGCTCTGCAGCTAGCTTTTTAACCCATTTTTCCCAGTGTATTCCTGTAAGGGGAAAAAAAACATGTCTTGCATCCAGAGTCTGTATTCTTTGATCTCAGCCCACTTTATGCATTTTGAGATATAAATCAACAGGAGATGGATTTTTGGGTGACTACTGAGACATGGTAATCAGCCTTTTATCTCTGCAACCACAGGGGATTAAAGTTCAGTCTTTTGATCTTTCCTATCTCACTTTCAAGTGGCTCTGCTTGAAGAAGGCCATGGCACCTTTTCAGGTGCGACACTCCATGTTCTCTCAGGGCAGGTCTGTCAGTTTAATCCACATGGGAATTTTTCAGAAAGTGGTCACTTTACATTATCAACTGCCTTTTACTCAGTGTCTTTGCCTGTATTTCTTTAAAAATACACAAATCTTTCTTTAAAAAGTTCAATATGCCCATTAGTAATTTGTGGCTGTAATCAGCTTTTCACGACGCAGCTGAACTCCTGGTCTGGCACACACCACCCCTAATTCTGGCCTCTTGTGCCTTCCTGACTTCCATCACACCACCATTGCTGTTCTGCAATTGCTGATCTTTCACTCAGCACAGGTTTAAACTGTAGCACTCTGCCTGGCTCAGATAATATGGTGTAATTGATGTACTTTGGATAGGATCTGTCACAGTGACCTGATTTGTGAATACTCTAACTCTGATTAAAACTTAGCAGTAAAACACACTGCAGTAAGACTGGCTGCTTAGACTACAGCTGGAGATAGCCCTACATCCTATGTGCATGACTGACTGTGAGAGGTGGGCAGTATGTATGCTCTGACTCTCACAAGCTTTTTAAAAAATTAGTTTATGGGATGTGGGTATTGCTTGCTAGACCAGTTATTGCCCACCCTAATTGCCCTTGAGAAGATGGTGGTGAGCTACCTCCTTGAATCACTTCAGTCCATGTGGTGTAGGTACACCCACAGTGCTGTTAGGGAGGGAGTTCCAGGATTTTGATCCAGCGACAGTGATATATTTCCAAGTCAGCATGATAAGTGACTTGGAAGGGAACTTCCAGTTGTTGGTGTTCCCATTTATCTGCTGCCCTTGTCCTTCTCGATGGTAGTGGTCGTGGGTTTAGAAGGTGCTGTCTAAGGAGCCTTGGTGAGTTTCTGCAGTGCATCTTGTAGATGGTACACACTGCTGCCACTGTGTGTCGGTGTTGGAGGGAGTGAATGTTTGTGGAAGGGGTATCAGTCAAGTGGGCTACTTTGTATCACTATATCTTTACAGTGCAGAAGGAGGCCATTAGGACCATTGAGTCTGCACTGGCTCTTGAAAGAATATTCCATCTATTTCCAGTCCCCCGCCTTATCCCTGTAATCTTGTACATTCTCTCTTTTTCACGTAGCAATCCAATTCACTTTTGAATACTTCGATCGAACCTGCCTCCTCCACCCTGTCAGAAAGTTTGTTTCAGACTCCAACCACCCTGTGGGTGAAAAAAACTTTCCTCACATCACATTTACTCCTTTTGCCCATTATTTTGAATCTGTGTCCTCTAGTTCTCGATGTTCTCTTGAGTGGGAACAGTTTCTCACTATTTACCCCCTCCATACCCTGCAGGATCTTGAATACCTCTATCAAGTCTCCTCTCATCCTTCTTTCCTCTGTGGAAAACAGTCACAACCTCTCCAATCTATCCTCATAGCTACAGTTCTTCATCCCTGGAATCATTCTTGTGAATCTCCTCTGTACGCTCTCCGATGTCTTCATATCCTTCCTCAAGTATGGCACCCAGAACTAGACGCAGTACTCCAGATGAGGCCTAACGAGTGACGTATCCAAGTTTAACATGACCTCCTTTACTCTTGTACTCAATGCCCCTATTAATAAAACCTAGGATACCATATGCTTTATTAACAGCTCTCTCAACATGCCTTGCCATCTTCAATGACCTATGTACGTATACATTGAGATCTCTCTGTTCCTGCACCTCCTTCAGAGGCCCTCCCATTATTTTATATTGCCTTACCATATCTTTCCTGCCAAAACAAATCACCTCTGCATTGAACTTCTTCTGCCACTTGCCTGCCCAATCCACCAACATGTCTGTCCTTTTGAAGTTCAAGACTACAAGACTATCCCTGTCACAGTTGACAATACCTCCAATCTTTGTATCATCTGCAAATTTTGAAATCATGCACTGCAGATACAGATTAGGCCATTAATATATATCAGGAAGAGCAAGGGTCCCAATACTGACCCCCAGGGAACTCCACTACAAACCATCCTCCAATCTGAAAAACAACAATTTATCACTACTCTGTTTCCTGTTACTCAGCCAATTTCTTACCCAAGTGCCTACTCTCCTTTTTATTCTGTGACCTAGAACTTTGCTCACAAGTCTATTGTGTTGCACTGCATCAAATGCCTTTTGAAAATCCATATACCTCACATCAACAGTATTCCCTTTATCAACCTTCTCTGTTACCTCCTCAAAAAAACTCCAAGTTAGTTAAACATGATTTTTCCTTGATGAATCCATGCCGGCTTTCCTTAATTTTCCTGCACTCGTCTAAGTGATTATTTATTTTATCCCATACTATAGTTTCCAGAAGTTTCCCTATCACTGAGGCCAAACTGACTGGCCTGTAGTTGCCAGGTTTATCATATTCATAGAGGTCTACAGCACAGAAAAAGGCCCTTCAGCCCATCGAGCCTGTGCCGGTCAAACAAGTACCTAACTATCCTAATCCCATTTTCCAGCACGAGGCCCATAACCCCCTGGTTATTGATTCCTCCACCAAAGGGAAAAGTTCCTTCCTGTCTTATCCTTGCACCCCTTTTTGAACAAGGTTGTAACATTCACAGTTCTCCAGTCCTTTGGCACCTGCCCTGTGTTGAAGGAAGACTGAAAATTATCACTAGAGCCTCTGCAATTTCCACCTACTCATTTCCCTCAGTATCTTTGGACACATCTCATCCAGTCCTGGTACCTTATCTATTTTAAGTAAAGTAGCCTTTCCAACTCCTCCTTCCTCTTGATTGTGAAGTTCTTCTAGTGTACCAGTTACCTCCTCTCTCACCTTGGCCTGGGAGCAAGTTCTTCCTTTGTAAAGACAGGTGCAAAGTACTCGTTCAATGCTCCACATGCAAAACCCTTTTTTTTGTCTCTAACCGGTCCTATTCTTTCTTTTACCACCCTTTTATTATTTACATGCTTATAGAAGACCTTGAGATTCCCTTTTATCTTCAATGCCGGCCTCTTTCCGTGCTCTGTCCTTGCTTTTCTCATTAGTTTCTTTGCATCCCCTCTAGTTCTTCTATATTCAGCCTGATTCTCTATTGTATTTTCCAACTGACATCTGTCATATGTGCGCTTCTTCCTTTTTATCTTTACCTCTATCTCTCTCATCATCCAGGACATTCTGGATTTATTTGTCCTACTTTTTCCCTTCAAGGAGATATACCTTGACATTGCCTACAATACTTTTTCTTTGAAGGTGGCCCATTGTTCAGCCACCGTCTTCTCAGCCAACATTTGATTCCAACTCATTCGGCTCAGATGCATTGTCATCCCATCAAAGTCGGCTTTCCCCCAATTAATTATCCCTGGTCTGGATTGTTCTCTGTCCTTTTCTATGATTAACCTCAACCTTATGGTACAATTGTCACTGTCCCCTAGAGGCTCTCTCACTGATATTTGACCCACTTGGACCAACTCATTTTCCAGAAAGACGCCCAAAGTTACAAGCCCTCTCACTGGACTGGAAACATACTGCTGCAGAAAATTATCTCGAACATATTCCAGGAACTCTCTCCCCTCTTGTCTTTTTGTACTATCCTTATCTTGGTCTATATTTGGATAATTGAATTCCCCCATTATGATTACCCTATAACTCTTGCACCTCTCTCCAGTTTCTTTGCAAATTTGTTTCTCCACATCCCCTCCACTAGTTGGCTGGCTATATACTACACCAATCAATGTTATTGCACCTTTTTCGCTCCTTACCTCTAGCCAGAGAGATTCAGTCCTTGACCCCTCTGGAACATCGTCTCTCTCCAGTACTGTAATGCCATCTTTAACCAAACTCACCCCCCCACCCCTTTTCGTTCATTCCTGTTTCTCCTAAACACCTTGTACTCAGGAATACTTAATTCCCAGTCGTGCCCTTCTTTGAGCCAGGTCTCTGTTATAGCAATAATATCATAATTCCATTGTCAAGCTGCCGCTCAAGCTCTGCAGCTCAAGACGTCAAATTTCTGCAGCTGATGACATTTTCTGCAGATGTAGTCATCGAGGACACTTTGTGCCTGCATGTCTTCCCACATCCCGCAAGATGCACATTCCATGTGGCTGAGCTGCACTGACATACCTTATACTTTATATAAAGTGTTTACATCAGTATTTACTAATTTCTTTTAATTATTATCTTAATTTAGAATAATTCCTATGTATACTACAATTTACTGTGTTTATCTCAGTCTCCCCCCCTTCTCATGCCCTTTTAACTCTCCGGCTGGATGGTGTCAAGCTTCTTGAGTGTTGTGGGAGCTGCACTCATCCAGGCAAGTGGAGAGTGTTCCATCACAACTCCTGACTTGTGCCTTCTAGATTGTATTCAGGCTTTGGGGAGTCAGGAGGTGAGTTACTCGCTGCATGATTCCTAGCCTCTGACCTACTCTTGTAGCCACAGTATTTATATGGCTAGTCCAGTTCAGTTTCTGGTCAATGGTAACCCCCCTGGATGTTGATAGTGGGGGATTCAGCGATGGGAATACCATTGAATGTCAAGGGGCGATGGTTAGATTCTCTCTTGTTGGAAATGGTCATTGCCTGGCGCTTGTGTGGCATGAAAGTTACTTGCCACTTGTCAGCCCAAGCCTGGATATTGTCCGAGCCTTGCTCCATTTGGACATGGGCTGCTTTAGTATCTGAGGAGTCACGAATGGTGCTGAATGTTGTGCAATCATCAGTGAACGTCCCCACTTCTGACCTTATGATGGAAGGAAGGTCATTGATGAAGCAGCAGAAGATGGTTCAGCCTAGGACACTACCCTGAGGAACTCCTGCAGTGATGTCCTGGGACTGAGATGACTGATCTCCAACAACCACACAATCTTCCTTTGTGCTAGGTATGACTCCAATCTGTGGAGAGTTTTCCCCCTGAATCCCATTGACTCCAGTTTTGCTAGAGCTCCTTGGTGCCATACTTGGTCAAATGCTGCCTTGATGTCAAGGGCAATCACTCTCACTTCACCTCAGGGGTTCAGCCCCTTTGCCCATGTTTGAATCAAGGCAGTAATGAGGTCAGAAGCTGAGTGACCCTGGCAGAACCCAAGCTGAGCATCAATCAGTGATCAGGTTATTGCTAAGCAAGTGGCACTTGATAGCACTGTTGATGACCCCTTCCATCACTTTACTGATGATCGAGAGTAGACTGATGGAGCGGTAATTGACCAGGTTGGATTTGTCCTGCTTTTTATGTACAGGACATATCTGGGCAATTTTCCACATAGTCAGGTAGATGCCAGTGTTGTAGTTGTACTGGAACAGCTTGGCTAGGGGCATGGCAAATTCTGGAGCAGGAGTCTTCAGTACTATTGTTGGAATATTGTCAGGGCCCATAGCTTTTGCACTATCTAGTGCCTTCAGCTGTTTCTTGATATAACGTGGAGTGAATTGAACTGGCTGAATTCTGGCATCTTTGATGCCGGGGACCACTGGAGGCGGCCTAAATGGGTCATCCATTCACCAATTCTGGCTGAAGGTTGTTGCAAATGCTTCAGCCTTATCTTTTGCACTGATATGCTGGGCTGCCCCATCATTGAGGATGGGGATAGTTGTGGATCCTCCTCCTCCAGTGTTAATTGTCCATCACCATTCACTGTTGGATATGGCAGGACTGCAATTTGTGGAATTTTTTAGCTCTGTCTACCACTTGCTGCTTATGTTGTTTGGCATGCAGGTAGTCCTGTGTTGTAGCTTCACCAGGTTGACACCTCATTTTTAGGTATACCTGGGTACTGCTCCTGGCATTCCCTCTGCATTCTTCATTGAACCAGAGTTGATTCCCCGGCTTGGTGGTAATGGTAGAGTGGGGATGTGCTGGTTTCAGATTGTGATTGAGGACAATTCGCTGCTGCTGATGGCCCACAGCACCTCATGAATGCCCACCCTTGAGTTGCTAGATCTGTTCAAAATCTATTCAATTTAGCACAGTGGTTTTGCCACACAACACGATGGAGGATGACTTCATCTCTCCATCTTCGTCTCCAAGGACTGTGTGGCACTCCTACTGATACTGGGCAGATGCATTTGCAGCAGGCAGGATAGTGAGGATGAGGTCATGTATGCTTTTCTCTCTTGTTGGTCCCCTCACCACCTGGCGCAGACCTAGTAGCTATGTCCTTTAGGATTTGGCCAGCTCAGTCAGTAGCGGTGCTAGCGAGCTACTACTCTTGGTGATGGACATTGAATTCCCCCACCAGAGTACATTCTGCATCCTTGCCACCCTCAGTGCTTCCTCCAAGTGGTGTTCAACATGGACTTCATGGGATCTGGAGTCTATGTTGAGGACTTGCAGGGTTGTTGCATCTGTGAGACAGCTCTCCCAATTTTGGCACAAACCCCCAGATGTTAGTAAGGAGGACTTTGCAGGGTCAACAGGGCTGGTTTTGCCATTGTCGTTTTGGTGCCAGGTGGTCCATCTGGTTTTGTTGGGAGTGACCACCGGGAATGTTTGATGGGACAGTGCAGGGGGAGCATTATTTCGAACTTTGCTATATCTGCCCTGGGACAGTGCAGAAGTAGCTATACTCTCTTTAGCTTTTGGGGGTAAGACATGTTAACAATAAAAATTCATTGACATTCCTTACCTTGATGATCAGGAATATACCCCATAAATAGATCAGTCATTTTATCTACATGATATCTTATCATGTGATCCCGTCAAACACTCCCAGGACAGGTACCGCACGAAGTTAGATACAGCATAAATAATCCTCTACACTGTCCTTATCAAACACTCCCAGGACAGGTACAAATTAAAACTCCAGGTATACTTTCATAACATAAATCACATAATATAATGTCTTTTGTAACATCGCCTGTCTTCACCTCTGCCTCAGCTTATCTGCTCCCAAACCTTCATCCATGGTTATGTTACCTCTTGACTTGACTATTCTAACACACTCCTGGCTGGCCAGTCTTCCATGTCCTAGATGCTGATGGCTTGAGACCCTGCAAAACCCTGCTTCTCATGCCCTAACTTGCACATGGCCCATTCACCCATCACCTCCACTCATCCACACCAGCTTCTGAACAAGCTACACCTTGACTGGAAAATTCTTCTCCTTGTTTTCAAATCCTTCCCTGGCCTCACCCTTTATCTCTGTAATCCACTGTAGCCCTACAACCCTCAGCTATTTGAGCTCCTCCAATTCTGACTCCTTGGACATCCCCGTTTTTAACTGCTCCACCGTTGACAGCTGTGCCCTTAGCTGCCAAGACACTAAGTTCTGAAATTCGGTGCTTAAATCTCTCTCTCATTACCTCTGCCTCCCTCCTTTTAGATGCTGTGATTTCCTGCAGCGTAGCCTGCAATTCTCAATTTCAACATTTTCAAACTGACCTGTCGACAGCAGCAGAATCTGAAGTATTAAATGATAATGGGACCATAGCAGCTCATCTGAATGCTAATAATTTATTAGGCAGTCCCTCAGGATCGAGGATGACTTGCTTCCACTGCAATTTGATGGGTTCTGAGATGATTGATAATTCCAATGTGCAATCTGCAGACTCTGCCACAGGCAGAACAGGTGATGCTTGGAGGTTAGGGTAGATGAGTTGTTTGGAGGCCTGTGTGTTCTTTCTGACATCTCGACTTCACCTCTGCATGTTTCCAGCGAAGTCTTTAGATGTGTTTGGTGCCTTCCTGAATGAACTTTCTCCAGTTTGATCAGTCATAAGCCGGGGTGGTGGGTGGGGAGGGACTGGTTTCAGGGTGTTTTTTTTTGTCGGGGGGACTGTTTTCAGAGCGTTTTTTTGTTAGGGGGGGCTGGTTTCAGGGTGTCTTTGAGGAGCCGTGTCAATGTATCAGTAATTACATTGTCAAGGTCCAATAACAATCATCGTGTTGACTGGCAATTACATTGTGTAGCAATTACATTGTTAAAACAATTGCAAAACACGTGATGGCCATTTGCTCACCCATAAATAGGTACAGCTGTAACACTCCAGGTGGAAAAGGAACTGGGAGTCTGTCACTCTGTTGAACTGGCTGAAGAATAAACCTGCTTTGAGGTGGAAGACCAATCTTGTAACCAGAATGAGAGAAGTATGCAGATTATCAAGCCCCACTACTTCGCAGGCTATACCATTAATTTAACTGTTTAATTTTCTTGCTGACTTTCAGCTTTGCAGGTCCAAAGGCAGACTAGTTACAGTCAGATGAGGGTTCTCTGGCTGCAGGTTGATAACCCCACACAATTTTAGGCAAGGCAGAGAAGAAGGTAGCTTTTTTGCCTTAGCTTGTTCTCCAACAAGACTGTCTTCAAAACAAGCAGCTTAACTTAATTTTCTTTTCCTTTGCCATGTCTCCCAGCTTTTCACTAAGCAAAGTGTATTGCATTTCAAACAAACTACACTTCTCAAATACCATACAAGGCAGGTGATTTCTTGAAAGAGGCCTGCTGGTTGACAGTTCCAAGGTGAATTTATGACCTTTTTAAAAAAAAAATCATCCCAGGTTAGCATCTAGGTAACCAAATCATCCATTTTGTAAAAGAAAACTTCAGTCTTGAGAGATATGATTCTAACATCCACTTCAGACTTGTTCTTCCCTTATATAAAATTATTAGAGTTAACAGGGGGCTGGTTTCCAGGTGTTTTTGGAGGGTGGGCTGGTTTCAGGATGTTTTTTTGGAAGGGAGGCTAGTTTCAGGGTCATTTTTTTGGAGGGGGCTGGGTTCAGGGTGGTTTTTGGTGGGGTCTGGGTTCAGGGTGGTTTTTGGCGGGGGCTTGGTTCAGGGTGGTTTTTGGTGGGGTCTGGGTTCAGGGTGGTTTTTGGCAGGGGCTTGGTTCAGGGTGTTTTTTTTTTTTTTGGAGGAGTTGCTGGGTTCTGGGTGTTTGTGTTTTTTTTATTCATCCATGGGATGTGTGTCACTGGCTAGACCAACATTTATTGCCCATCCCCAATTGCCCTTAAGAAGATGGGGGTGAGCTGCCTTCTTGAACCACTGCAGTCCATGTGGTGTAGATACACCCACATCGCTGTTAGGGAGGGTGTTCCAGGATTTTGACCCAGTGACAGTGAAGGAACGGCGATATATTTCCAAGTCAGGATGGTGAGTGACTTGGAGAACTTCCAGGTGGTGGTGATCCCATCTATCTGCTGCCCTTGTCCTTCTAGATGGTGGAGGTTGTGGCTTTGGGAGGTGCAGTCTATGGAGCCTTGGTGAATTCCTGCAAAGCATCTTGTTGATGGTACACACTGCTGCTACCGTGTGTCGGTGGTGGAAGGAGTGAATGTTTAAAAACATAAGAACCAGGAGCAGGAGTAGGCAATTCAGCCCCTCGAGCCTACCCCGCCATTCAATACGATCATGGCTGATCTCATTTCGGCTTCAACTCCAATTTCCCGCCCTCTCCCCATAATGTTTCGCCCCATTACTAATTAAAAATCTGTCTATCTCCTCAAATTTATTCAGCATCCCTGCATCCACTGCACTCTGAGGTAGGGAATTCCACAGATTCACGACCCTTTGAGAAAAATAATTCCTCCTCACCTCTGATTTAAATCTACCACCCCTTAGCCTAAAACTATAGCCTCTCATTCTAGAATGCCCCACAAGGGGAAACATCTGCTCCACATCTACTTTGTCTATCCCCTTTAGAATCTTATATACCTCAATTAGATCTCCTCTCATCCTTCTAAACTCTAGCGAGTAAAGGCCTAAACTGCTCAATATCTCCTCATAAGACAAGGCCCACATCTCTGGAATCAATCTGGTGAACCTCCTCTGAACCACCTCCAGTGCAATTTCATCCTCAAGTAAGGGGACCAAAATTGTGCACAGTACTCCAGGTGCAGTCTCACCAATGCCTTGTACAGTTGCAACAACACTTCCCTATTTTTATACCCTATTCCTTAAGCAATAACTGCCAAAATTCCATTTGCCTTCCTTCTTACCTGCTGTACCTGTATACTAGATTTCAGCGATTCATGCACGAGGACTCACAGATCCCTCTGCACTGAAGTATTCTGAAATTTCTCTCCATTTAAATAATAAGTCACCTTTTTATTCTTTGGACCAAGGTGGTTAACCTCACACTTATCCATGTTAAACTCCATCTGCCAAATTTTGGCCCATTCATCTAACCTGTCCATATCCATTTGTAAATTTCTTATTTCTTCATTGCAACTTACTTTCCCACCTTTTTGGTGTCATCTGCAAATTTAGCTATTGTACCTTCTATCCCTGAATCCAAGTCATTAATATCGATTGTAAATAATTGGGACCGAAGGACCAAACTCTGTGGCACCCCACTAGTTACGGCTTGGCATCCAGAAAAAGACCCATTTATGCTGACTCCCTGCTTTCTGTTGGTTAGCCAATCTTCTATCCAAGTTATTACCCCTAACTCCGCGTGATCTTATCTTGTGTATTAATCTTTTGCACGGTACCTTATCAAAGGTGTTCTGGAAATCCAGATATACTACACCTACAGGATCCCATTATCCACTTTGCTTGTCACATCTTCAAAGAACTCTAGCAAATTAGTCAGACATGATTTACTCTTCAGAAAACCATGCTGACTCTGATGGATTGCATTTTGACTTTCCAAATACCCCTTTACTACTTCCATAGTAATGGATTCCAACAATTTCCCAACAACAGACAGATCTATAGTTTCCTACTTCCTGGTCCCCCCCACCCCCGCCCTCACTTTTTTTGAATAAGGGTGTCATATTAGCATTTTTCCAATCCACTGGAACCTTTCCAGAATCCAGGGAATTTTGGAATATTTTAGGCAATGCATCCATTATCTCATAGATATAAAAACAAAAAACTGCAGATGCTGGAAATCCAAAACAAAAACAGAATTACCTGGAAAACCTCAGCAGGTCTGGCAGCATCAGCGGAGAAGAAAAGAGTTGACGTTTCGAGTCCTCATGACCCTTCGACAGAACTGATTGAATGTTAGAAGAGGGGTGAAATATATGCTGGCTTAGGGTGGGGGGGGGAAGAGAAGTGGGGGGGTGGGGTGGTATGGTTGTAGGGACAAGCAAGCAGTGATAGGAGCAGATAATCAAAAGATGTCACAAACAATGGAACAAAGAAGTGTTGAAGGTGGTGATATTATCTAAATGAATGTGCTAATTAAGAATGGATGGCAGGGCACTCAAGGTATAGCTCTAGTGGGGGTGGGGTGGAAAGACTAGCCCGGCATACAAGATTTAAAAATAATGGAAATAGGTGGGAAAATAAAAATCGAAATAAATTATTGAAAAAAACAGAAGGAAGGGGGAAGAAATGGAAAGGGGTTGGGGATGGAGGAAGGAGTTCAAGATCTAAAGTTGTTGAATTCAATATTCAGTCCGGAAGGCTGTAAAGTGCCTAGTCGGAAGATGAGGTGCTGTTCCTCCAGTTTGCGTTGGGCTTCACTGGAACAATGCAGCAAGCCAAGGACAGACATGTGGGCAAGAGAGCAGGGTGGAGTGTTAAAATGGCAAGCGACAGGGAGGTTTGGGTCTTTGCAGGTGTTCTGCAAAGCGGTCGCCCAGTTTATGTTTGGTCTCTCCAGTGTAGAGGAGACCGCGTTGAGAGCAACAAATGCAGTAGACTAAGTTGGGGGAAATGCAAGTGAAATACTGTTTCACTTGAAAGGAGTGTTTGGGTCCTTGGACGGTGAGGAGAGAGGAAGTGAAGGAGCAGGTGTTGCATCTTTTGCGTGGGCATGGGGAGGTGCCATTGGTGGGGGTTGAGGAGTAGGGGGTGATGGAGGAGTGGACCAGGGTGTCCTGGAGGGAATGATCCCTACGGAATGCCGCCGGCGGGGGGGGGGTGGGGGGGGGGTGGTGAGGGGAAGATGTGTTTGGTGGTGGAGTTGGCAGAAATGGCGGTGGATGATGCTTTGAATGCGGAGGCTGGTGGGGTGATAAGTGAGGATAAGGGGGACCCTATCGTGTTTCTGGGAGGGAGGAGAAGGCGTGAGGGCGGATGCGCGGGATGTGGGCTGGACACGGTTGAGGGCCCTGTCAACTAACGTGGGTGGAAAACCTCAGTTAAGGAAGAAGGAGGACGTGTCAGAGAAACTGTTCTTGAAGGTAGCATCATCAGAACAGATGCGATGGAGACAAAGGAACAGAGAGAATGGGATGGAGTCCTTACAGGAAGCGGGGTGTGAGGAGCTGTAGTCAAGGTAGCTGTGGGAGTCAGTAGGCTTGTAATGGATATTGGTGGACAGTCTATCACCAGAGATTGAGACAGAGAGGTCAAGGAAGGGAAGGGAAGTGTCAGAGATGGACCATGTGAAAATGATGGAGGGGTGGAGATTGGGAGCAAAATTAATAAAATTTTTCCCAGTCCCGACGAGAGCATGAAGCAGCACCGAAGTAATCATCGATGTACTGGAGAAAGAGTTGTGGGAGGGGGCCAGAGTAGGACTGGAACAAGGAATGTTCCACATACCCCATAAAGAGACAGGCATAGCTGGGGCCCGTGTGGGTACCCATAGCCACACCTTTTATTTGGAGGAAGTGAGAGGAGTTAAAGGAGAAATTGTTCAGTGTGAGAACAAGTTCAGCCAGACGGAGGAGAGTAGTGGTGGATGGGGATTGTTTGGGCCTCTGTTTGAGGAAGAAGCTAAGGGCCCTCAGACCATCCTGGTGGGGGATGGAGGTGTAGAGGGATTGGACGTCCATGGTGAAGAGGAAGCGGTTGGGGCCAGGGAACTGGAAATTGCTGATGTGACGTAAGGTGTTAGAGGAATCACGGATGTAGGTGGGAAGGGACTGGACGAGGGGAGAGAGAAGGGAGTCAAGGTAATGAGAAATGAGTTCCGTGGGGCAGGAACAGGCTGACACGATCGGTCTACCGGGACAGTTCTGTTTGCGGATTTTGGGTAGGAGGTAGAAGCGGGCCGTCCTAGGTTGGGCGACTATCAGTTTGGAAGCTGTGGGAGGAAGATCTCCAGAGGAGATGAGGTCAGTGACAGTCCTGGAAACAATGGCTTGATGTTCAGTGGTGGGGTCATGGTCCAGGGAGAGGTAGGAGGAAGCGTCTGTGAGTTGATGCTCAGCCTCTGCGAGGTAGAGGTCAGTGCGCCACATAACAACAGCACTACCCTTGTCAGCAGGTTTGATGACAATGTTGGGGTTAGACCTGAGAGAATGGAGTGCAGTAAGTTGAGAGAGAGACAGATTAGAATGGGTGAGAGGAGCAGAGAAATTGAGACGACTAATGTCATTTCCATAATCTCCGCTGCCACTTCCTTTAAGACCCCTAGGATGTAGGCCATCAGGTCCAGGGGACTTGTCACCCTTTAATCCCAATAGTTTGCTCAGTACTTTTTCTCTAGTGATGGTGATTGTTCTAAGTTCCTCCTTCTCTATACCCTCTGCACTACCTGTTACTATTGGGGTGGTACTAGTGTCCTCCACTGTGAAAACTGAGGCAAAATATTGTTTAAGCATCTCTGCCATTTCTGGGTTCCCGACTATTAACTCCCCAGTCTTATCCTCCAAGGGACCAACATTCACTTTAGCTCCTCTCTTTCCTTTTATATACTTGTAGAAGCTTTTGCTATCAGTTTTTACATTTTGCATTTGCGTTCTTTCATAATTTACCTTTGCTCATTTTATTATTTTTTTAGTAACGCTTTGTTGATCTTTAAAAGTTTCCCAATCTTCCAGCCTGCCACTGACCTTTGCAATTTGGTATGCCTTAGTTTTTGCCGTTATGTTATCTTTAACTTCCTTGCTTAAACATGGATGCTTTTTCCCCCTCTCACCATCTTTCTTCCTCTTTGGAATATATTTTACTTGGGAGGAATTGAATGTCTCCTTTAAATATCTGCCACTGTTCATCAATTATCCTATGTTTAGTCTTCCTGCCCAGTCCACTAAGGCCAAATCAGCACTCATGCCTATGTAATTACCTCTGTTTAACTCCAGAACACTAGTGTGGGACTCAAGTTTCTCGCTCTCAAACTCAAATTCTAGCATGCTATGATCACTCTTCCCTAGAGGATCCTTTACTATGAGATCATTAATTAATCCCATCTCATTACACAAAACCAATTCCAGTATAGCCTGCACCCTGGTTGGTTCCACAACATATTGCTCCAAGAAAAACTCTCTAATATACTCTATGAACTCTCCCTCGAGGCTACCCTTGCCAATTTGATTAGTCCAGTCTATATGCATATTAAAATCACCCATGATTATTGCCGTGCCTTTCTTACATGCTCCCAGTATTTCCTGGTTTATACTGTGCCTTACTGCTGAACTACTGTTTGGGGACCTATAGATTACTCCCACCAGGGACTTCTTTCCTTTGTTATCTTTTATTTCTACCCAGACTGACTCTTCGTCTTGCTCTCCAGTGCCTATATCATTCCTCACTATAGCACTGATCTCTTCCTTTACTAACAAAACTACACCACTTCCTTTTCCTTCCTGCCTATCCTCCTGAAACACTGAGTACCCTTGGATATTCAACTCCCAAACTTGTTCTCCCTGTAACCACATCTCAGTAATTGCCACCAAATCATACCTATTTATCTCTATTTGTGCTGTTAACTCATTAGTTTAATTCTGAATGCTACACGTACTCAAATACAAAGCCTTTAAGTTGCCCTATTGTCAATTTTCCCTACTCTTATAAGATTTTTTGGTGCAATATGGCGTTCACATACTCTGTCCCTTCCTTTCACTTCTTGTAACAATGATGGATGGGGTGCCAATCAAGCAGGCTGCTTTGTCCTGAATGATCACGAGCTTCTTTAGTATTGTTGGAGCTGCACTCATCCAGGCAGGTGGAGAGTATTCCATCACACTCCTGACTTGTGACTTGTGCCTAGTAGATGGCGGACATCTAGGCTTTGGGGAGACAGGAGGCGAGTTACTCACTTCAAAATTCCCAGACTCTGACTTGCTCTTGATTGTTGATAGATGAGGATTCAGTGATGTTAATGCCATTGAATGCCAAGGGGAAATGGTTAGATTCTCTCTTGTTGGTGATGGTCATTGCCTGGCACTTGTATGAAGTGAATATTACTTGCCACTTATCAGCCCAAGTCTGAATATGGACACGGACTACTTCAATATTTGAGGATTCATGAATGATACTGAACATTGTGCAAACATCTGCAAATATCCCCACTTCTGACCTTATGATGGAGGGAAGGTCGTTGATCAAGCAGCCGAAGATGTTTTGACTGAGGACGCTACCCTGAGGAGCTCCTGTAGTGATGTCCGGGAATTGAGATGATTGGCCTCCAACAACCACAACCATCTTTTGTGTTAGAACTCTCTCCCTGGTTCCATTGACTTTGGTTTTGCCATGGCTTCTTGATGCCACACTGGGTCAAATGCTGCCTTGATGCCAAGGGCAGTCACTCTCTCCTTACCTCTGGAGTTTAGCTCTTTTGTCCATGTTTGAACCAAGGCAGTAATGAGGTCAGGAGCTGAGTGGCCCTAGTGGAACCCAAACTGAGCGTTATTGAGCAGGTTATTGCTAAGCAATTATTGCCTAATTGCACTGCTGATGACCCTTCCATTGCTTTGAGATGGAGAGTAGACTGACGGAGGGCATGTCAGGAGCAGCACCAGGCATACCTAAAAATGAGGTTTCAACCTGGTGAAGCTATAACGCAGGACTACCTGCGTGCCAAATAGCATAAGCAGCAAGTGATAGGCAGACCTAAGCGATTCCATAGCCAACAGAGCAGATCTAAGTTCTGCAGTCCTGCCACATCTAGTCATGAATGGTGATGGACAATTAAACAATTCACTGGAGAAGGAGGATCCACAAATATCTCCATCCTCAATGAAGGGGGAGCCCAGCACATCAGTGCAAAAGATAGGGCTGAAGCATTCTCAACAATCTTCAACCAGAAGTGTCGAGGGGTGGTAATTTGCTGGGTTGGATTTGTCCTGCTTTTTGTGTTTAGGACATACCCGGGCAATATTCCACACGGCTGGGTAGATACCAGCATTGTAGCTCCACTAGAACATCTTGGCTAGGGGAGCTACAAGTTCTGGAGTCTTCAGTACTATTGCCAGAATATTGTCAGGGCCCGTAGCCTCTGCAGTATCCAGTGTCTTCAGTCATTTCTTGATACCATGTGGAGTGGAGTGAATTGAGTTGGCTGAAGACTGGCATCTGTGATGCTGGGGCCCTCCGGAGGAGGCCAAGATGAATCATCCTCTCGACACTTCTGGTTGAAGATTGTTGACAATGCTTCAGCCCTATCTTTTGCACTGATGTGCTGGGCTCCCCCTTCATTGAGGATGGAGATATTTGTGGATCCTCCTTCTCCAGTGAATTGTTTAATTGTCCATCACCATTCATGACTAGATGTGGCAGGACTGCAGAACTTAGATCTGCTCTGTTGGCTATGGAATCGCTTAGGTCTGCCTATCACTTGCTGCTTATGCTATTTGGCACGCAGGTAGTCCTGCGTTATAGCTTCACCAGGTTGAAACCTCATTTTTAGGTATGCCTGGTGCTGCTCCTGACATGCCCTCCTGCACCCTTCATTGAACCAGAGTTGATCTGATTTGTTTTTGTGGTTGTTTCAATGAGCTGCTGCATGCATTTAGCAAGTTTTATTACCCAGGGTGTTCAGTCATCGTCTTCAGCTGAGTCACATCATATATCTACACAAAATTTCATCGGTCTCATTTCTAACTGGCATTGTGTTTATGGAACCCTGTCAGTCCTCTGCATGTCCTTCCTATATGTTACAATTTCACCTGTAGTTAATACTGGACAAGTCAGATCCTGGAGTGAAACCTGGCTTCATAGTTCCTAACTTTTTTTCAGAAACCATGGAGGAAAGTTACTGAATAAATCACAGGAATCTGCTGATGAACCTCTAATACAAAAAATTAGATATTTATTAAAAAAGGAAAGTGAACTATATTCGAACAGACAAAAAGGTTGGAAAGATCTCAATACAATCATAAGAAGCCTATTCCAATTCACACTTCCTTTACCCCATTAATATCTTTACAGACACACAAACAGGTGAAGAGTTACCACTAGCTTGTCACAAAGGCTTGTCACTTGCGACTGGCACAGTGGAAAACAGTTTTGTTCCAGTGAATTCCTGAGCATTCACTTGATGCTTTTCACCCAAATCGTGTATCCCTCCGAGACACCCAAAGACTGTACTCTAAACTCAGTTTTCCTGGCTCAATGACGGTTAATGGTCCAGTGATACATGCCCACGTCAGGATGGTGTATGTGACTGGCTTATTGATGAATGGGGTTAACTTGACGGCCCTTTTGATGATTCCTTTCTTTGCCTTACTGATGATGGGGGAAAGACTGTTGGAGCAGTAATTTGCTGAGTAAGATTTGTCCCATTTTTTGGCAATAGGAAATAGCTTGGCAACCTTCCACATTGTTGGGTAGATGCCAGTATCATAACCATACTGCACCACTGTTAAAACTATAATTTTACTAAATTCTATAACTGACTATTCAGTTAACTACTGTCCCAAATAGCCTTGTAGTCTGTCTCATCAGAGAGCTTAAAACTTCTCTCTCTGACACACACTGAACTCTGCCTTCTCATCTCCTGTCTTTTTTTTTGCCTGTGTCCCTGGACCACTGTCGCTAAGTAACAGAAGTTTTTTTTTCTAATTTGTGTTTCCACAGCGCCCACCCCCCCCCCACCCCCCCCCCCACCGAAACACTAAACTTTTAGCCTTTTTTTTAAATTTTGGGTGTTGTAAAACTTCATTAAAAATGTATGTCTACAAACAAACCCAAAAGCCATGACATTTTAGTCTGGACTCTAGACTCCCTGGCACCAAGACTCACAAACAACCTGAATGAAACTGGAACCATTTTACCTTTCTTAACACACTATATATATTCATCATAAAAATTATAGATTGTCACTGTAATATGTTATGAACAATGTGGTGGGTTCTAGAGAAACTTCTTTCATGTCTGAAGTTGGGGATTGTGCCTGCTGTAGGACACCTGCCCTATCAACAGACTGTGAGTATTTGCCTCTCACCTGAGTTTTGCTTCTTTGTCCTACTCTCTCTGTGGGAGCTGTGTCAGCTAAGGTTAAAGGAGAAAGGGAAAAGACTCGATCACAGAATAGAAGTGGAAGCTGCGCAGTGAATATCAGAGGGAGAAATGCTATTTAGAATGATCATTAGAAACTAAGAACCTAATGTAATGATCTCTGGAAAACAGATAGCTGCAACAGTTTGAGTGTATTCTGGCAGTAACTGAACCTCTGAGATTAGCTCTAGTCCTTGTAACCAGTCCTGAACACGTGTTCTTTTATACTGCTGGCTTGCTGTGATTCTTTTATTTAATTGGTTTCCTGGCTGTGCTTTGCACAGAAACTGATTGTATTCCCTGTGGTCAAGGCCCTGCTCCTAATTTTAACTGTCATTCACAGCATGCCATCACTAGGTATTTGTAGAGTGCTCTCAATGGTGCTTTTTAATATAAAATTGTTCTCTGGGTGTGGGTGATTCTGGCAAGGCAACATTTATTTCCTGTCCCTAATTGCCCCGAGGAGGTGGTGGTGGAATTTCTCATCGAGTCTCAGCAGTCTGTGTGGTGGGATACTCCCAGAGCGCTGTTAGCTAGACTAGTGGAGAAATCTAGTTCAACGATGGAAATGGTCCAGTGATACGTGCCCACGTCAGGCTAGTTTATGTGATTGTCTTATTGATGAACAGGGTTAACTTGATGGTCCTTTTGATGATTCCTTTCATCACCTTACTGATGATGGGGGGAAAATGCTATTGGAACAGTAATTTGCTGAGTAAGATTTGTCCTGTTTTTTGGTGATAGAAAATAACTGGGCAACCTTCCACATTGTTGGGTAGATGGTAATATCATAACCATACTGCAACAAATGGCATACAGGCCTTTAGCGCTACAGCCAAATTCTGGTCCAGGTTCATAGTCTTTGCTGTGTCTAGTACATCCAACCATTTAATGTTATATGGAATGAACTGAATTGGCTGGTTACTGGCATCCATGATGGTGGGGGCGTTGGACAAGGGCCAGCTAGGATCAACACTTGTGGCTGGCGATACTTATTAACACTTCAGGTTGTCTATTGCACTCACTTGCTGGACTCCAGCATGTTCATGAAGCCACCTCCTCATATTATACTCTCTCCTCCATCCCCACCCCCTTTCCGATCCCCCTTTTTTCCAATAATTTATATAGATTTTTCTTTTCCCACCTATTTCCATTATTTTTAAATGTATTTCCATCCATTGTTTTATCTCTACCTTTTAGCCTATTTCGATCCCTTCCCCCCCACCCCACCCCCGCTAGGGCTCTCTGTACCTTGCTCGTCCTGCTTTCTACCCTTAATGTCACTTATTATCACGTTCCTTAGATAATGTCACCACCTTCAACACCTCTTTGTCCTTTTGTCTATGACATCTTTTGGTTATCTCCACCTATCACTGGCCCTCTGTCCAGCTCTACCTGTCCCACCCCGCCTTAAACCAGCTTATATTTCACCTCTTTTCTATTTTTCCTTAGCTCTGTTGAAGAGTCATATGGACTCGAAACGTTAACTGTGTTCCTCTCCACAGATGCTGTCAGACCTGTTGTGTTTTTCCAGGTATTTTTGTTTTTGTTTTGGATTTCCAGCATCCGCAGTTTTTTGCTTTTATCCTCATATTAGTGACTTGGTTGTCCACCTTCACTCAACAGAATGGGGTAGAATTCAGAGGTTTGCTCTGATCTGTTGCCGAGGCACCACATAGTTCTATCTATAGGCTTCTGCTTTTGGTATTTAATATGCAGATGTAGCTGCTTCACTAGGTTACCTCATTCTAACATATGCCTGGGACAAGGCCCATCACCATGATTGAGAGATGTGCCCAACAATGAGATCACTGACTGGGCTGGTATGTCGTTCTACTGCTGACCTACAGTTTCTTGTGATGCCCAGTATTAGAATGCTAGATATGCTCTTAGTCTGTCCCAATTCACAAGATAATAGTGCCACACTGCGTAATGGAGGATGCCTTCATGGTGATGATTAGAAATTGCCTTCACAAGGACTGTGCTGTGGTTATTTCTATTGATTGATGGAGTTGGTTGGTGAGGACAGGGTCCAACAGGTTACTTGCTTGTGTGTGTTCCTCACCATGTGACAGTCTTCTGATTATTTCTGGCTGGTCCAGCAACCTCCTGCCAATCAAAGCTTGCTCAGTGATGGTATTACCAATCTACTTTTGCTGGTGGACATTGAAGTCCTGCACCCAGATTACATTCTGTGTCCTTCCTTCCCTCAGAATAACCTCCTAGTGATGTTCAGTAGGAAGGATCACTGGCTTGTCAGTTGATAAGAGCGTGCTAGTTGGTGATCAGGATTCCTTGACCGTTTTTTGGTCTCAAGCCATGAGACTTCATGAAATCCAGAATCAGTACTGAGAGCTCCCATGGCGAAACCCACCCAAATATATACAACTGTGCCCCTGCTTTGATGGGTCAGTCCTGGTGGACAGGACATACCCAGGTGTGGCGATTTGAAGACTTTGGGATGTTAGCTGATGGATGTACTCGCAGAATACTATTTTAGGCAATTGTGTAACTAGTCTGGGGGTAGCTTAGTGGCTAATCATGTCCCGACATTAAAGAGAAGGACTATACAGGTTAACTTAGTCTTTATCCTAATATGTTGCCTGGGTCATTGCCCAGCTTGTGTATAGATCCCCGCCCAAAACCACCCCCCTTGTTTCATTTTCCTTATTGTGGTGCTTATTACCAAGTGGTAGTTTGTTAGGCTACTTCAGACAGGGTTAATAGCTAATCTCATTGTATATAAGTGAGACTGAGAAAGGTTGATGTATTCTCTTTGAAGATTTTGAACCAGCTGGGTTTTTACAACAATCTTTTATAATTCACAGTGGAGACAGGAAAATGGATGTTGAACTAAAGAGACTATTAGGAAGGATGACCAAGGGTTTGACCAAAGAGGATCTAAGGAATTCCAGAGCATAGGTGGGGGGTCTCAGTGTTATGGCAGAGTGAGACGGAATGTACAAGAGAGCCAGAGTTCAAAGAACTGGGGAGAGCGGATGGTGTCCGGCTGGAGGAGACGACAGATTAAAGAGTGAAGTGAGACCGCTGAGGAAATTAAAAACAGAGAATCGTTTTAAATGTGTGCTGTTGAGGGGGCCAACAGCTAATGTAGGTCAGTGAGAAAAGAAATGATTGGGGAATGAAAAGTGGTGCTTCATAGATTGTTGGTGTGGAGGTGAGCACTGTACAGAAGTACAAGTATGTGGACTTGTTGATTGAGAAGGTGCTGGATCTGCAGTTCAGTTCACAGTTGAATAGGTTGCTGAGATGATGAATAGTGGGATCTAATACCTGGTCCAGAGGATGAAATCAGTGGTGAGAGTAGAGTTTGTACTGGGCATCTCACACGACAGTGGACAATGATGGTCTACACCTGAATTTAATCTCCATATATCTCTGTATGTACATTGTCCATGTAGCCCAATGAACTTACGCTCCCAATCTCCGTATATCTCAGTATATACATTGTCCATGTAGCCCAATGAACTGACACTTCCAATCTCCGTATTTCTCAGTATGTATATTGTCCATGTAGCCTAATGAACTGACACTCCCAATCTCCGTAAATGCCTTTTTAAAATAAACTATTTCAAGCTCCATGAACCTTGAAATCATCCCAGGGCCCTTCTCTCATTTCTCATTTCCCAAACTAATCCTCTCTCATCCTCCTTAATATAGTTCCAAACATCATTAGCAGCTCTGCTTCATTGAAGCAAGTAATTTTCTGCAACAGTCTCTTCTGTTGGCTGTATGAAGCAGTCACTGCTTGCTGCTTTATTCTGGTTTTGATTGGATTGTACAATTGTCATCCTCTTACGCTGCTGTGGGACTGCCCTTGACATGAAGGCAATATTTGACCGAGTGTGACATCAAGGAGCCCCAGCAAAACTGCAGTCAGTGGGAATTGGGGAAAACTCTCTGCTGGTTGGAGTCGTACCTTGCACAAAGGAAGATGGCTGTGGTTGTTGGAAGTCAGTCATCTCAGCTCTAGGACATCACTGCAGGTGTTCCTCAGGTTGTGTCCTCGGCCCAACCATCTTCAGCTGTTTCATCAATGACCTTCCTTCTATCATAAGGTCAGAAATGGGAATGTTCGCTGATGATTGCGCAATGTTTAGCACCATTCAAGATGACTCGATACTGAAACAATCCATGTCCAATTATAGCATGACCTGGACAATATCCAGGATTGGGCTGACAAGTGGCAAGTAACATTTGTGCCACACAAGTGCCAGGGAATGACCATCTCCAACAAGAGAGAATCTAACCATTGCCTCTTGATGTTCAATGGCATTGCCATCACTGAATCCCCCACTATCAACACCACGGGGGTGACCACAAAATGAACTGGACTAGCCATATAAATACTGTGGCTACAAGAGCAGGTCAGAGGCTAGGAATCTTTTGGTGAGTAACTCACTTCCTGACTCCCTAAAGCCTGTCCACCATTTACAAGGAACAAGTCAGAGTATGATGGAATACTCCCCACTTGCCTGGATGAGCGCAGCTCCTACAATACTCAAGAAGCTTGAAACCGTCCAGGACAAAACAGCCCGCTTGATTGGCACCACATTCACAAACATTCACTCCCTCCACCACAGACGCACAGCAGCAGCAGTGTGTACCACTTACAAGATGCACTGCAGGAACTCACCAAGGCTCTTGGACAGCACCTTCCAAACCCGTAGCCGCTACCATCTAGAAGGACAAGGGCAGCAGATTGGGAACACCACCACCTGGAAGATCCCCTCCAAGTCATTCACCACCCTGACTTGGAAATATATCACTGTTCCTTCACTGTCACTGGGTCAAAATCCTGGAACTCCCTTCCGAACAGCACTGTGGGTGTATCTACACCACATGAAGTGCAGCGGTTCAAGAAGGCAGCTCACCTCCACCTTCTCAAGGGCAACTAGGGATGGGCAATAAATGCTGGTCTAGCCAGCGATACCCACATCACATGAATGAATAAAAAAACCTGATAGCTGAAGTGAACTCGGTGGATAAACAGTGAAATTCCACCCATTCTGTCATCTTCACAGAGCTGCTGGTGAGGTTCTGAGAAGAAACGAGCTTTGATGGTGGGGCAGGGGTGGTGGCAGGGGTTGGGGGTGACTACCAGAGCTCTCCTTATACAAGAGACTATTACCTTGTGTTTCAATCAAATTTGCAGCTGACACCAAGATGAGACTATCCTCAAATTACGTTCAGTGATGCCTGTTGTGTTAGGAATGGGTCATCACTTCCACAGAAGACATAAATATGAGGTAACGTGCCTTGAAGCAGAAGATGTGTACATGATAAAGGGGTACCTTTTGGCAAAGGTGGGATTGAGTGTGAAGCTTATGTCGCACAACTGGTTTATCAGGATCAGTCACTAGAGCGCATTCTCTATGTTGCAACAAGTTATTCTGTGTCACGAGCAAAATATTGCAGATACTGATGATTTGTGTCCCAGACTGCTGAGGGAGGCAAGGGAGGAGATTGCAGGGACTCTGACCCAAATTTTTAATTCCTATCTGGCTACGGAGGAGGTGCCAGAGGACTGGAGAACAGCTAATGTGGTTCCGCTATTTAAGAAGGGTTGTAGAGATAAGCCAGGGAGTTACAGGCCATTGAGTCTCACGTCAGTGGTAGAGAAACTTTTGGAGAAAATTCTTAAGGAGAGAATCTATCTCCACTTGGAGAGGCAAGGTTTGATCAGGGATAGTCAGCATAGCTTTGTCAGAGGGAGGTCATGCCTAACAAATTTGATTGAAATTTTTGAGGAGGTGACCAGGTGCGTAGATGAGGGTAGTGCAGTTGATGTAGTGTATATGGATTTCAGCAAAGCCTTTGATAAGGTCCCATATGGGAGACTTATAAAGAAGGCAAATGTACAAGGGATACAGGGTAATTTGATAAGGTGGGTTCAAAATTGACTTAGTTGTAGGAGACGGAGGATGATGACAGAAGGCTGCTTTAGTGACTGGAAGCCCATGTCCAGTGGCGTACCAGTGGGATCTGTGCTGGGTCCCCTATTATTCATCATTTATATAAATGACATAGATGACTATGTGGGGGGTAGGATTAATAAGTTTGTGGATGACACAAAGATTGGCCAGTGGGTTGAGTGTCTTGGGCTGCAGGAAGATATAGATGGGATGGTCAAATGGGCAGATAAGTGGCAGATGGAATTTAACCCTGAAAAGTGTGAGATGATCCACTTTGGAAGGAGTAATTTGACATGGAAGTATTCAATGAACGGCATGGCACTAGGAAGGTCTGAGGAACAAAAGGACCTTGACATGTGCATCCATAGATCTCTGAAGGCAGAGGGGCATGTTAGTGGGGTGGTGAAAAAGGCATATGGGACACTTGCCTTTATCAATCGAGGCACAGATTACAAAAGTAGGGAGGTCATGTTGGAGTTGTATAGAACCTTGGTGAGGCCACAGCTGGAGTACTCTGTGCAGTTCTGCTCGCCACATTATAGGAAGGATGTGATTACACTGGAGAGGGTGCAGAGGGGATTTACCAGGATGTTGCCTGGGATGAATCATTTAAGTTAGGAAGAGAGGTTGGATAGACTTAGGTTGTTTTCATTGGAGCAGAGAAGACTGAGGGGCGACCTGATCGAGGTGTACAAGATTGAGGGGCATGGACAGGGTGGATAGGGAGCAGCTGTTCCCCTTAGTTGAAGGGTCAGTCACGAGGGGACACAAGTTCAAGGTGAGGGGCAGGAGGTTCAGGGGGAAGTGAGGAAAAACTTTTTTACCCAGAGGGTGGTGACGGTCTGGAATGCGCTGCCTGGGAGGGTGGTGGAGCCAGGTTGCCTCACATCCTGTTAAGAAGTATCTGGATGAGCACTTGGCAAGTCGTAACATTCAAGGCTATGGGCCAAGTGCTGGTGAATGGGATTAGGTAGGTAGGTCAGGTGTTTCTCACGTGTCGGTGCAGACTCGATGAGCCGTAGGGCCTCTTCTGCACTGTGTGATTCTGGAAATCTGAAAAAAGCACACAATGCTGGTCACCAGGTTTGGCAGCATCTGTGGAGAGAGAAACGGTTAATGTTCCTGGTGACATCATTAAACAGCTGGAAGTAATGGATACATGAAATGCTATGGGTCCTGACAACATCCCGGCTATAATACTGAAGACTTATGTTCCAGAAAGGGGTGAGAGGTTATTGGGGCTAGGCAGGAATGTGGGGTTGAGGTTACATTCAGATCAGCCATAATCTTGTTGAATGGTGGAGCAGGTTTCAGGGGCTGATTGGCCTACCCTTGCTCCTATTTCGGATGTTTGTATGCCTTCCTGCTGCCCCCACACCCAACCACGTACAAGCTGTTCCAGTACAGCTACAACACTGGCATCTGCCTAACAATGTGGACAATTGCCCAGGTATCCTTTCTACAACAAACCTGACAAATCCAGTCTGGCCAATTCCTGTCCCAGCAATCTTTTTTTAAATCAGTCCCTGGGATATGAGTGTCACTGGATGGGCCTAGTTGCCCTTGAGAAGGTGGAGGTGAGCTGCCTTGAACTGCTGCAGCCCATGTGGTATAGGTACGCCCACAGTGCTGTTGGAAAGTTTGACCCAGGGATAGTGAAGGAGTGGCCATATGGTTCCAAGTTAGGCCTGGTGTGTAGCTTGGAGGGAACTTGAAGGTGGTGCTATTCCCATATACCCACTGTCTTTGTCTTGCTAGGTAGTGGAGGTCACTGGTTTGGAAGGTGCTGTCTAAGAGCCTTGGTGAGTTGCTGCAGTACATCTTGTTGATGGTACACATTGCTGTCACTACATGGATGCAGGAGGGAGTGAAGTTTAAGTCAGTGGATGGGGTGCCAATCGAACAGGCTGATTTGTCCTGGATGAGCCAGTGTTTTTTTTGTGTTATTAGGCTGCATTCGTGCAGGCAAGTGGAGAGTATGAAATAATAACAAAATGCTGGAAATGCTGAGCAGGCCAGGCAGCACCTATGGAGATAGAGTTATGAAACATTGATTCTCTTTCTCTCTATGCAGATCTGCCTGATCTGAATATTTCCAGCATTTTCTGTTTTTGTTTCAGATTTACAGCATCTGCAGAATTGAGCGCTTATGTTCAAGTAGTGTATTCTGTCATCCTCCTGACTTCTACCTCGTAGATGGCGGACAGGCTTTGGGGACTTGGGAGGTGAGTTACTTGCTGCAGAGTTCCCAACCTCATATCTGCTGCAGTCACCACGAGATTTGTGTCTGCTCCAGTTCAGTTCCTGATCAATGGTAACACCCAGGACATTGACAATGGCAGACTGGGGGAACCTCAGAATGATGATTATATTGAATGTTTGCAGAATTGAATTTGCTTTTTCTTGGCGAAGTTGGACATCGCCTGACACTTGTGTAGCAAGAATGTTATTGGACATGAAACAGGACAAACCTAGTGCTGTCCAGTTCCTGCTGCATGCAGGCACAGACTGCTTCATTATCTGAGGAGTCGGAAATGGTACAGAGCATTATGCAATCATCAGTAACCATTACCACTTCTGACTTTATGATGGAGATACAGTACTCTGCAGTAATTATTACACCGTGAGACCCTGCCTGCTGGACAGTACCCTGCATTAATTATTACACCATTAGAAAGTGGGGGACGGACTGTGGCATCACACCTGATTGACAACAGCACAGCTCCGCATAAAAATGAGGCAGGCACAAGAGGAGCTGTGAAATGGATGCAATTCTATTACATTTGTATACATTATATACATGTTATAAACACACGTGCCACTGTTGTGCTCCTAGATCTCTGTAACTTTCCTAACCTTACTGCTATGTCTTTGGTTCTTGCCTCCTCTACGGTACTGTGCAGTAATTATTACACTGCAAGATCCTGCCTCCTGTACAGTACTCTGCAGTAATTATTACTCTAAGTCCTTGACTGTTGTATTTTGTCGGTAATGAAGTTACTTAATCATATTGGGTTCTATTGGCTAGAAATTTAGCGCTGAGCAAATAACTATCCTGATTCCTGCTAATGAGAGTATGCAGTGTCTGTGACTCATTGGTAAATTAATAGGATGTCTGTCAGCTCCAGATAACTGGGTCACAACATGTGGAATCCCTGACAGATTGCAGGGACTCTCCAGTTGACGAGTTTCAACCCTAATGGATACTGAGAGCTCCAAAATGAGGAAAATTGCTTCTGTCAAATAAATGAAGCATTGTTCAGTTAAAAAGCTGGATCTTTCTGTGGAGGAAATTGGTTTTTATTCAGCCCTTTCTCCACTGTGGCCTGGTTTGGGCTCTGACTGACTAGCATGTTTTGGTTGCTTTGGCCACAGTCTCTTTTAGCCTTGTTCACTCGAACACAGAATGGTTGCTGCTCCATTTACCTCAAAGAGCTCATGTTAATGCAGAGTATGGCGCGATTTGCCAAGGACTAACACTTTTTTTGAAGCCTGGCGAGACAGCAGTACAATTTTCCTTAGCTTTCATTCCAGCTACAGATTGTTGACCAGTTCTCCCTTGGACAAGAGTACCTTACAACCTGTGGCTTAATCAAGGGCTACAGATGATGGAAGCAGCTGTTCCCCTTAACCTTTCTACATTGGTTTTAGTGAGCGCCAGTGTGGATTTTGGCACATCTTCCTGGGGCAGTACAAAGGGATCTGGGAACAGTGAGATCCGGGAACTGAGCGCAATGTCGGGAATTAGGTACAAGTGGGAATTCGGTGTGGGGGGGAGGAAGACCCTGCTGTTTGTATTTGTTTTAGCTCCAATAGCTGATGATGGAAGATCCTCAGCCCCTAACTTTGTCCAACAGGTAGGAGGAGGAGGGCTGCAGGGTGGATGAGGAGGAGGGCTGCAGGGTGGATGAAGAGGAGAACCATGGCGCCTGCATGAAGTTGGAGGGAGTGAAAAGGAATGTGGTAGCGATTGGAGACCATATAGTCAAGGGAATAGATACTGTTCTCTATAGCCGCAACCAGGGGCCTGCCCAGTGCCAGGGTGAAGGATACCTCACAGCTAAGAGGTAGATCTAGTTATCGTGGTCTGTATAGGAACCAACAATATAGATAGAACTAGGAATGATATTCTGCTGAGAGAATTTGAGGAGTTAGGGCCCAAATTAAAATATGGAACCTCAAAGATAATAATCTCTGGATTGTTACCAGAGCCATAATCCAATTGGCACAGGATTAGGTACATTAGTGATTTAAACGCATGGTTTAAAGTGGTATGGACAGAAGGGGTTTTGATTCATTAAGCACTAGCAGTAGTAGTGGGGGTAGAGGGAGCTGTTGCATTGGGATGGGCTGCACTTAAACCGGATTGGGATCAGTGTCCTGACTAATGGTCTAAGTAGGCCTGAGGACAAGGATTTAAACTAAAGTGGGGTGGGTGGTGAGGATAAAGTTCTGATGAAGAGTGATTTAGAAATCTAAAGTGAAAAATAGAGACAATAGAAGGGCGATTTGGAGAAAGATGAGCAGAGTGGAACAGGAAGGGCAGAGAATCAGCAAATAAAGCCCATGCAAACAATAGTAGTTTCAAAAATTAAAGGCTCTTTATCTGAATGTGAGAAGAAGCCACAAGAACAAAGATGGACTTGTGGTACATATGGAGAGAAATTGTTTAGATCTGATCACCCTAACAAAGACATAGGCCGAGATTTTCCACCCCTGTCCGCAGGAGTGGAAAATATCACTAGAAGGCCAAAAATCAGTTTGACATAGTCATGAAACCAGCTTGCGATCGTCTGCTCCACCTGTCAATGATGGGCTGCTTTTCCCGCTGCTGCACGTCAGGAACATCATTTTAATACATTTCTGTCTCACTATAAGCCCTGTTTGCCAGAATCACCCCCCCCCCCACCCCCCAGACTGGATCATAAGGCCACATCGGTGTACAATTTGAACAAAATGTCTCACAACAGGATATAAGTGACCTGCACTCTACTCATCACTTCGAGGTTAGTTCGCCTACCTTGCCTTGCGCAGCACTTGCAGGAATCAGCTCCAGGCTTTGCAGGCAGCACCACTTTTCAGACCAGCGGTAAGGCGGGTGTGGCTTTTAATGAGTGCAGGGTTAGGGCTGCACTGGGGAAGGGGGTAACTGGCCTGAGGCATGGGGAGGGGCTGCAGGGCCGGACCTGTACTGGGGAAGGAGGGCAAGTAGCCTCAGACAGGAGAAAAGGCTGCAGGGGTAGTCCTGTATGGGAGGTTACGAGTGGGGAAGGTTGCACTCAGGCACATGACTGGGGAGGAGTGTGCAGGGGTGGGGCAGGCGCGAGGTTTATGTTGAACAGTGTAAGTGGCCTCAAGATGGAAATAGGTGAGGTCCACATGGGCCATAGGCAAATCCACTTCAAAATGTTCAGGGGCTAACAAACTTACATGCAATAGAAGTGCAACAGGATCAGGGAATACAGAGGACCATCTATGAGGGAGAGAAACCTGAACATGAAGTTCCTCGGGGACAATGGGAGGGGTTTCCATACTCACACAGGGATGGTCAAAGCTCGTCTGGCAGTGAGAGTTCTGCACCATCACCTTCCAACCTGCAGTGATGGTGCAGTACAAATTTAAACGAGGAGAAGCTCTGCTGTGGGCTCTGTGGGTGGAGTGGAGGGCTGATGCATGCACTGGGTGGAGGGTGGGGAGGAGGTGGTGGGCTGATTACATTGGCACACAACCGGACTGTGCATTTCCAAATGGGGGGAGAGGCATAGCTGAGACATGCTAGGAACCTTTCACTGACAATGCAGGGAATCAAGAAAGTGAAGCAATAATGCCCATTCATTTGAGACTAATCCCACAAAGTGGCACTAATTGATCTCCTTGTTTTAACCCCCTGTTCGCAGTGTTATTACTCCCCAGAGTAATAACGAACTCCGTAGCAATTGGGCAAATGGATAAGCTCCAGAAGCCTGTATAGAAAGTTGGTGCAGGATAGTTCACTGAAGAGAAGCATCAGGCACCCCTCAAATAATCTCATTTCTGGAATGAACAGTTACCCAAGGGTGTAGTATTGAGAGTGCAGTGAATGAGGCTCCCGGTCCCTGAGCTGAAAGCAGTACATCCAACTGGCTGGCCAAAGCAATGTCATAGCAGTCTGTAATGTTTTGGGGGTGGTGGCGGGCTGGAGGGGAACTTTGATACGCATGCTGCATTGGTTATTTCAGAGTGGAGTACTCTCGACACAGGGAAAAAGCCCTTGAACCCACATTCACTGATGAGACATTGACACAAAGAGGACCCTTGGAGACAAATGCTCACACTTGTCTCTTTCTCATTGATAATGTAGAGAGGAGACCATCAGGAATCTGGAGGCTGGATTTATCACTGTCAGCCTTATCGTTTACAGAGAGAAGAAGGAGAAGATTGCGATGGAGGTACCTGGATCACCAACAGGAGGAGCAAGACCCTCTAGACCAAGAGCCAGTAGGGCCTGGAGGGGATGAGGCTCTCAAAGGCATCATGTGTAGGCAGCTCGTTAGACCCAGGGTCTACAGAACTTGCATGTCTTATCTGCAGATGAACAAGAACCAGTGTCGCTGACTGCTACACATATCCAGGGTTCTGGTGACTCACATTTGCCAAATTCCCCAGGAATTGGCACCTCAGGGACTGGGAGGGCATCCATTGCCGGTGGCTGTGAAAGTAATGGCTACACTCAACGTCTACGCTGGTGACTCCTTCCAGGGCTCCACTGGGGATCACTGTGGGATCTCTCAAACCTCCACCCACAAATGCATACATGAGGTCACAGGTGCCCTTTTTGCCAAGGCTCACAATTACATCAACATTGACAGAGATCAAGCAAGTCACGATGACCGAGCACTGGGCTTTGCTGAGATTGCTGGATTCCCATAGGTGCACGGTGCCATTGACTGCAATCTTGTGCCTATAAAAGCCTTCTGGCTACAGGCACTGCAATATATAAAGCAGAAAGGCTCCCACCCACTCAATGTACAGCTGGTCTGCGACCACAAAATACTGATCCTGCCAGTTTGTGCCAGATACTCAGGAAGTGTCCAAGATTCATACATTTTGTGTATATCGCAGATCCTGGACCTCTTCAAGGGACCACACAGGATCCAGGGTTGGGTCCTCGGCGATAAAGGTTACCCAGAAAGGACGTGGCCGATTATGCTCATGCAGCAGCCACAGTCTCCTGCAGAGAGAAGGTACAATGAGGCTCAGGGCATTCGCTGAACATTGGAGGAGCACACCATAGGGATCCTAAAGATGCAATTCCAATGCCTGGGCAGATCTGGTAGAGCACGCCAGTGCACTCCCCAGACAATCTTCTGGATCATTGGGGCTTGCTGCACAGTGCACAGCCTGACGCTGCAAAGGGCGGGAGGACTTGCTCAATGATAAGATGGAGAAGTTGCATGAGCCCTCCGATGAGGAAGACCTCGAAGGAGATTAGGGTGATGAATTTGAGGAAGACGAAGCTGCAGAGCAAGAGGCCATAGCATGGGCCAGGCGAGGCGGATATGCACCTAAGCCCCTGATAGCCATCAGGTTCCACCAGGAATATGATGAGTTGCAGTGAGTAACCTCCAACCTGGGCCAGCATGAGCATCAGCATTGCAACTCCTCTCATTTCACCCATGCACAAGAGTGAATAGTTACACATCAGGTTCACATTTTCCTGAGACTTTGAACAATGATGAACCCTCGGCAGCATGTGGCCTTGCTGAGGTGCTAACTGGAGGAAGGCAACCAGGCATCGGACGTCAGAAGATGCAGCGTCTTCAAGATAAATGAAGCCCAGGCTCATGAGGGGGGATCTCATAGAAACCTATAAAATTCTAATGGGACTAGACAGGGTGGATGCAAGAAGGATGTTCCTGATGGTGGGGGACTCCAGAACCAGGGGTCACAGTCTGAGAATACAGGGTAAACCATTTAGGACTGAGATGAGGAGAAATTTCTTCACCCAGAGAGTGGTGAGCCTGTGGAACTCACTACCACAAAAGTAGTTGAGGCCAAAGCATTGTACGTTTTCAAGAAGGAGTTAGATATAGCTCTTGGAGCGAAAGGGATCAAAGGATATGGGGAGAAAGCGGGAGCAGACTATTGAGTCGGATGATCAGCCATGATCATAATGAATGGCAGAGCAGGCTCGAAGGGCCGAATGGCCTACTCCTGCTCCTAGTTTCTATGTTTCTATGTTAAGCATCTCTCCAGCATCCCAGTTGCAACGGCAGCCTACAAAAGCCAGGAGCTGTCAGTCGATCCTCAGTGGTTTTGTAGCTGCATGCCTTCAATGTAACAATGCTCCTCAAATATACCCACCTGAAGCAATGGAACTACACACTCTGTGTAGCATCAATGGTGAATCAGATAATTCACACTTGGGACAAGGCAGCTAATAATGTTCCACTGCGAATTCATTTATAGATGACTCAGTTATCTCTGGTGCATTCTTCCAAGTCACACTGACATCCGGCACTCTCAGTTAGGCTGCATTTATCCTCAGCTTGAAATGGATGCAGACCAACTGAGCATGAAGACATCAAGCACTTGCCTGCCAGGCATTAAAATGCCTCCTCTTGTAGCCTTGGACCTGGCCCTTGCCAAGTCCAAAATGCACATGTCATTGTGAATAAATAACACACTTCAGCTTCAGTACATCCTCGGTCCTACTCCATTGCTCCCCTACACATTGTCTCAAGCAACCATGTTCACTTCCAGATGCTGCCTGCCAGAAATGACCATTTGAAATTAGCATCAGTGACCTCGGCTAGTGCTCAGGTGAGGGAGCACAAAGCACTGCATCCCTAGATTGTGATGGGAGCCTTGTCCCTGCAAGATACACAACTACAGGGTGAGAGAGACACAAGGTCGGACGTTCAAGCACCGGGAGAATAATGTGGCTGAGAGGGGCCGAGCTTCGTCACCTTGAGGTGGCAAGGTGCCCCCACTTATTGTTCAGCTTATCAGGTATACAACGGAAAGTCGAAAATGTAGTTGGCTGACAGCAGCGCACTTGAGCCGTGAGTGTGGGCTCATAGCATGAAAACACTGCCGAGAGACAGGGCACAAACACATCTCTCCTTGTACACGGCACCTTCACTTTTCACGAATGCAGATGAGTTAGGAGAACATCTTGACCTCAATCTTACACAGCCAAGAATAAACATGAGATGACCCTGCAAAGCATGTGAACAAGGTTCATTCCACAAGTACGCTTAACATTAAGATCGAAACATCACTGATGTCAAGGATGATGTGCTAAAGGGGCACACACTGCGGTAATATGGAAGCACACTACTTTGGTGAGAGGCCCATGATAGCGACGTATCACTAAGTCGGGGGAGGGACTGTGGCATCACACCTGATTGACTGCAACACAGCTCTGGATAAAAATGATGCAGACACAAGAGATGTGAAATGGGTGCGATTTTATTACATTTGTATACATGTTATAAACACACATGCCACTGTTGTGCTCCTAGATCTCCGTAACCTTCCTAACCTTACCACTACGTCTTTGGTTCTTGCCTCCTGTATAGCACTCTGCAGTAATCATTACATTGTGAGACATTCCCTCCTGTACAGTAGTACTCTGTAGTAATTATTACACTGAGACCCTGCCTCCTGTACAGTACTTTGTTGTGATTATTACACTGTGAGACTGGCCTCCTGTACAGTACTTTGTAGTAATTATTACACTGTGAGACTGGCCTCCTGTACAGTACTCTGTAGTAATTATTACACTGTGAGACCTGCCTCCTGTACAGAAATGTGCAATAAGTATTACATTTTGTGTTGAAAGTATATCTTTGGAACTTTTTGACTCCTAATATTCGCTATTTGATAGCTAATCATTTTTCTGCTGGTCAGAGTAGAAATTGATCATACTTTATTATTCAAACTTCTTATTGTCAATTAACCGTTGATAATGCTACAACGAACTTGTTCATTTTCTCAGGTTGATTTAGAGGTATTGGATTTCTTGATTCTGTCCAGTCTGTGTTTGAGCATTAAGCTTGCATCACTCCTTACCACTACCTCACTACTATCCCCAGCTCCTCCATCCACCCCTGGCTTGCCTGTCCCACCTATGTTGGAAACAGCACTTGATGGAAGGATGGAGGGGAGCCAAGGGTGTGGGAGAGACATGTCAGGGGAATGGAGAGGGGCTGGAGGGTGCAGAGGGGGAGAGGAGCTGGTGCGGGGGGAGGTGTGTGGGAGTGGAGCTGGGTAGCATTAATGTCTGAGGGTCAGAGCCCAGCAGGCTTTAAAACCGTTATAACAGTGTTAAGTGTATTTTAAATATTGTGCGTTTTAAGAAGTGCCCTAATTATTTTGATATATTAAAAATAACATATCTGGCATTGAGCTGAACCCAAACCTGAAGGAGTGTGTCCTCAACTTGCAAAGTCCAAAAGGAGCATGACTTTACTGGCAATGTGCCAAACTGGGATCCCAGGCTGCTTGTCCAGACAATAGGCCCTGCACACTACATGACAGAAAGATCTGGACCAATGAGACTGCTCATAGAGCCCTGCTTCATTGTTTCCTTCCTTATATTTGACGTTAATGTTCACTTTTGCCATGTACAGGCTATCTGTAATGATGCCCTGTTACAATGCAGTAAGTTCAGTATGAAATTGTGTTCAAACACATTGAAAGTGAGTATTTCCACCCTTGCCATAAAATCCTTTCTGCCTCTCCTGTAGCTGTTGATTCCTGACCGGTGATTTGAGTGCCGTTGTTCTCTGATATTTTGGGGGTGGGGTGCAGCACATTCGAGCTGAACATCAAGCTACGTTGTCTGGAGGGTGGAGGGTCACTGGTTAATGCTTGCTGGAGAATCCGTGAACAGACGAATTAAATGCATCATTCCCAAAATGAATAGTTTACAGTTGTTGGGAGGTGTCTGTGACAGCATGATCTGTAGCTTTCTAAAAGAGAAACTCACTTCCTCTGCTTACATTTCACCCTTGCTTTATTAATTTTTAGTTTGATGGGGTGTTGGTGTCTCATGGTTCATATGGTTGTGAGTAAGATAAGTATGGCTCCTTGAGCAGTGAATGTCCGTGTATTCATGTGTTGTATCCAGGAAAGTTTGAGTACTCGACACTCGTCACATTCAGCAGATAGCTCTGTTCCCATTGACTCCACTGTGGCTTTACCAGCCTCCAGCTTGTCATCTCATGGTGCTTCATTGACACTGTATGCTGAACAGATCATGAAAGTCTGAACCACCAAGTGATGCCAGGTCTCCCAGTGCTGAGCAACCCGACTACAGACAGTGAGCTCGTACAAGAATTGAATGGGGTATCACACCATTCTGCAGCGACCTCACACACCATACCCTCTTCATGTGAAGAAAAGGTCAAGGAGTAGCATTGCTTGTAGTTTGGGAGTGAGGGTGAACCTGGCAGAGGCAGGAGAACAATGAGGGAGTGATGCACTGAGGAATAGTTAAATCTGAAGTTTGATATGTGTTGGCCCAGTGACATGGCAGCACTGTCTGCCCCAGTCGTGACCTGTTTAGATTTTTTTAGACAACTATTTCTCTGATTCTATTTATGGGCAAAAAGCAGAGATGTAGGACTAGGCACGACTGCTCTTTCAAGGAGCTGATGCAGGCACGACGGGCTGAATGCACTCCTGCATTGTAGTTCCTACAATTGCATCCAAAGTTATCTATGTCCTTCATACGTCAGCAGGAGGACATACATGACCATGTAGCCTTCTGTAGGTTTAAGGGTTAAATTGAATTGCAAGCCTTAAGAGAGCTCTAGTATAGAGGGTTAATGTTAAATATATAAATATATAGTCTATAGTGTCAGTGATGTAAGATCCATGACAACAGAGCATGGAGAGAGAGAGAGTTCTATGAAGAGCCTTGTGCTAAGCCAATAATATATATATAATGTTCAATAAAAGATAAATTTTACCAAAAGTCTTGCCTCCAGTATTATCTGAGAGCCCAAATCATGAACAGCCCCCTCTAAGACCCACAATGATTATAACAGATGATGACAATGGAGAACATGACAAAACAAGCAACAAGTGAAAAGCCCAGTGACTAGAAGAAGCCTCAAGAGAAGGGATTCTTAGGCAAGGACAGTGCGAGAAAGTTACCAATGCAATTCCAAAAAGGACGACAGTGAAGGGAAACCATGGAGAAAATCCTGCCTTTACCAGAGTGCTTCCACCATGTGGAAGGCCCAGATCAAGCCGAGATGTGGCAGATCTGGAATTGCAGGTTTGCCAGATACAGAACCGCTTCAGGACTAGCAATGAGCAGGCCAGTATCTTACTCTACACTATAGGCAATAGAGCAGATGACATAATGGTCAGACAGGGCATAAACAAAGTCACGGCGACGTATGAAGAGGTTATCAAAGTATTTGATACTTATTTTAGCCTTTGAAGGAACACATTTTCAAGAGGACAAAGTTCAATAGACATACCCAAAGACCAGGAGAGAGCGTAGATTCCTTCATTAACAATTTATATTGGCTAGCTGAGAATTGTGAAGATGGAGCCCTGGAAGACAAATTAATTCGAGATCGCATTGTTGGTCTCTTAGAGGAAACTTTTATCAGATTTTATACAGTCTAGGGAAGATGTGACCCTATTGAAGGCTGTGCAGTTAACAAGGCAGGCAGAAGTGAGAACCAAAATCAGATTTATATTTGAAGTGAGAAGGAAATCTCATGGAGCAAAGCGGCTGACGTAGTACAGTTTGCAGGACATAAAAGTAGCAGCGACCTAATTCAAAACCGGGAAAGAGTGACAAAGACATGGCAGCCACCATTATTCAATGTTTTCATTGTAGCTGGAAAAGGCTGCAGTGGCGTGAAGAGCACCCTGCCAAAACAGAGTGCCATTCCTGCAAGAAGAGAGGCCATTTTAAATCGCTATGCTGCATCAAAAAGCTCCTAACACAAAAGTTAGAGGAGAAACAACTGAGATCATCTAGTATTCAAGACGTTTACAGATTCTGTGGATTTGACCATACAACTAGTTTACCCAGGTACCCACAAGCAAATGGAAAAGCCAAAAGAGGCCTTCTAACCCTTCTAAAAAATCACAGGATGACATTTATTAGATTATTTTTAGGAAGGTACTTTCATTTGATTTTGGATACCAATTTAGCGCTATTGAGCTACTGTTCCACAGTACTTCAGAATGGTTTGGCCATCATCAGAATTTCTGGTGGGAGGAAGACTATGGGCTTCTTCACATGACAACAGAGTATGCTGAGAGTTCTATGTAGAGCCTCGTGCTAAGCCTGTACTTAGTACAGTATAATGTAGTTAGTATAATGTTCAATGCTTGTAAAGTTTGCTAACAGCCTTACCTCCAGGATTATCTGAAATTCAAGATTACGAATAACCTCATCTAATACCCATAATGATAATAACAGACTCACTATTTCTGCGTGGATGCAAGTTCAGTAAGGCACATTATAGCACTAAGTGGAGCTTAAGCTTGGAGGGAGTAGGACTACAGACTGAGAGCTAACATGCTAATTATTAGCAGGCTTCATCTCAGAGCTCAGAATTAGCTGATCAATGATGGTTTTATTTTTTTTAGATATATCGAGATTCTGAAAGATCACAAGGTAAAGCTCCTTTGGGATGAGCAAATTGCTGAACATTACTTTAATTATAAAAGGTAAGCATTTTTTTTAAAAATTCTCTTAAATAGCATATCAATCGTTAAAGCTCCTTGACATCATTTGCTCCTGTGTTCTTCTCTACTTGCCGCCTCTACCCTCTGTGCTAGATCTCACCATTCTCCCCGTGGTGCCTATCCTCAACGCTACTATGCTGAAACATCAAATTTCAAAAACTACTAAGCAATTAGCGGGGTTAATGGGTAAAGAGAGGGTATAGAAGGGATAAATGAATGATGAGAGGGTACGGAGAGGTTAATGGGTGATCAGCAGGTATAGAGCGGTTAATGAGTGAGTCAAATATAGAGCAGTTAATGGGGGATGAGAGGCTTTAGAGGGATTAATGAATGATGAAATGGAATAGAGGGGTTAATGGGGAATGAGCGGGTATAGAGGGGTTAGTGGGGGCTGAGAAGCTTATGGATGGGTTAATGGGTGAGTGATTTACAGGGTGATTGCTTTACGGAGAGGTTAATGGATGAGTGGCTTATGGAAGGTTTAATAGATGAGTGGTTGATGGAGGGGCTGATGGGCGGGTCGCTAATAGAGGGATTAATGGGTGAGGGGGTAATGGGTGAGTGGTTGAGGGGGTGTGGCTGATGGAAGGGTTAATGGGGGATTGCGAATCATTGTCAAACATTCACTCTGAACAGGAGAATTTTTTTTTTAGGCACCAGGGTGGGAAACATGTTGTGTTTTACCCGACGTTAAAGGTAAGAAAGTTAATGAATCTCATTAGGAATTCCTGCAATAAGTTTCAAACTCCTGTATGAGCCCTCTGTGCCTGTGCAGTATATCAGTAATGTTGGTCAGGCTCCATAACATACCCTCATTCCTGGTTGGGCTAAATCTGAACTGGAAAATTTCAATGTCACCTCTACTCCTCAATCCCTTTGATAATGGACACCCCCCTGTAACCCTCACAAGATGCAGCACACTATGGAATCATAGACTGACACAGCACAGAAAGAGGCCTTTCAGCCCTTCCTGCCTTTATCAGCCCTTTGAAACAGCTACCCTGCTGTTTGTTCATAGCCTTGAAATGTTCTTTCCTGCAAATGTTTATCCAGTTCCCTTTGGATTCGGAGTCTGATTTGAGCAACCAGTGCAATCCGCATTCACAACAGCTTGCCACATTTAAAATGGTTTCCTCATGTCTCCTCTGGTTCCTTCGTCAATCACCCTAAATCTTCGTTCTCTGGTTACTGAACCTTCTGCCACTGAAAGCACACTCTCCTTATTTGCTCTGTCAGAGACATTCATGATTTTGAACACCTCTATCAAATCTCTTCTTAACCCTCTCTGCTTGAAGGGCAACAATCCCAGCTTCTCCAGTAGCCCCATGTCACTGAAGTCCCTCATCCCTGGTATCACCTTAGTACATTTCCAGCACGCCAACTCTGAGGCTGAGACACCGTTCTTAAAGTGTGGTGCTCAGAATTAGCCACACTACTCCAACTGGAATCGAACAATATTTTATAAAGTTTTGCTTTTGTATGCTAAATAAACATTTACAGAGCTAAGGATTCTCTTTGCTTTTTTAACAGCCTTCTCAACTACAAAAAATTAAGATTGTCTCTGTATCTGGACCTCCTTTAAAATTGTTCTATTTAGCTTATATTGCCTTAGTGTCAGCCATGGTTCATTCTCACCTGAAACAGAAGTTTGTGGGTTCAAGTATCACTCCTGAGGGAGTACTGCTCTGTTGGAGATGCTATCTGTCAGATGAGACGTCAAACCAAGTAAGTACCTGCTCTCTCAGGTAGATTCGAAAGATTCCATGGCACTATTTCAAAGAAAAATAGGGGAGTTATTTCTGGTGCCCTGACTAACCCCTCAATGAACATCTCAAAACAGATTATCTGATCGTTATCACGTTCTGTTTGTGGGAGCTTGCTGTGCACAAATTGGTTACCATGTATTCTACAATATTGACTACATTTCAAACTGCTTCATTGCACTTTGAGGCTTCCTGTGGTCATGAAAGTTGCTATATAAATGCAAGCCTTCATACAATAATCTATCACTTCACACTTCACCTCCCACGTGTCTGCCCATTTCACCAGCCTCTCCAAATCCTCCTGAAGTCTGTTACAATCCTGCTCATTGCTTACGCCTTTCATGCCATTTAAAAACATTGAAATTATTAACTGTATACCCTGGTCCAGATCATTCATATGAGTAGTGGTCCCATTACCAATCCCTGGGGAACAGCACTATATACTTCCTCCAGTCCAGCGCTCACCACAACTCTCTGATTTCTGCCTGTTAGTCACTTTGAGATCCATATAGCTGCTGACTCTTCACTTTAGCTAGCAAATCTGTATGTGATCTTTTGAAAGTGCATATACACAATGTGAACCACACTACCATCAACCATTTCTGGTAATTCATCAAACAACTTATTAACTTGAATAAATCCATGTTGACTTTTGTTTACTTTGTCAAATACCAATTAATTTTTCCCTGAGTTTTGCCTGTGAAAGTTTGCCACCACTGGCATTTAGTGTGATAATGCAGTGTTTATCTCTCTCTCTCTCTCTTTTTGAACCTTGGTGTACCTCTGCAGATCTCCAGTGCTCTGGCACCCCTAATGCATCTAAACTATTTCATTTAATCTAATATTGTTCTTAATTTCTCTTGTTAGCCACAGTTAAATCATTTTGTGGGGTTATTATCCCTTAATGGAATTTATCTATTTTGTGAATAATCAATTATTTCTTTAAGTGTTTGCCATTGCTTATCATTTTTACTCTTTCATGGCGTTGCTGGCAATGCCAACATTTATTGCCCATTCCTAATTGCCCTTGAGAAGATGGTGATGAGCTTCCTTCTTGAACCACTGCAGTCCATAGGTACACCCACAGTGCTGTTAGGAAGGGAATTCCAGGATTTTGACCCAGCAACAGTGAAGAATCAGCGATATATTTCCAAGCCAGGATGGTCAGTGACTTGGAGGGGAACTTCCAGGTGGTGATGTTGCCATGCACCCACTGACCTTGAACTTCTAGATGGTAGAGAGGACCTAGGTTTAGAAGCTGCCGTCTATGGAACCTTGGTGAGTTCCTGCAGTGTATCTTGTAGATGGTACACACTGCTGCTATTGTGTGTCGGTGGTAGAGGGAGTGAATGTTTGTGGATGGGGTGCCAATCAAGAGGGTTGCTTTGTCCTGGACAGTGTCAAACTTCTTGAGAGTTGTTGGAGCTGTACTCATCCAGGCAAGTGAGAGTATTCCATCACACTCCTGACTTGTGCCTTGTAGTTGCTGGACAGGCTTTAGGGAGACAGGCGATGAGTTACTCGCTAGAGGATTCCTAGCCACTGGCCTGCTCTTGTAGCCACAGTATTTATAAGCTGGTCGAGTTCAGTTTTTGGTTAATGGATCTTGATAATGGGGGATTCAGTGATTGTGGTGTCATTGAATGTCAAGGGGTGATGGGGATTCTCTCTTGTTGGAGATGGACATTGCCTGACACTTGTGTGGCAAGAATGTTACTTGCCACTTATCAACCCAAGCCTGAATATTGTCTAGGTCTTGCTGCATTTGGACATGGACCGCTTCAGTATCTGAGTAGTCACGAATGGTGCTGAACATTGTGCAATCATCAGCGAACACCCTCATTTCTGACCTTATGATGGAAGGAAGGTCATTGATGAAGCAGTTGAAGATGGTTGGGCTGAGGACACTACCCTGAGGAACTCCTGAAGTGATGTTTCTGTACTGAGATGATTGATTTCCAACAACCAGAACCATCTTCCTTTGTGCTAGGCATGACTCAAACCAGCGGAGAGTTTTCCCCCTGATTCCCATTGACTCCAGTTTTGCTATGGCTCCTTGATGCCACACTGGGTGAAATGCGGTCTTGATGTCAAGGGCAGTCACTCTCACCTCACCTTGGGAGTTCAGCTCTTTAGTCCATGTTTGGATCAGGGCTGTAATAAGGCCAGGAGCTGAGTGGCCCTGGTGGAACCCAAACTGCATGTCAGTGAGCAGGTTATTGCTGAGTAAATGCCGCTTGATAGCACTGTTGATGAACCCCTTCCATCGCTTTACTGATGATAGAGAGTGGACTGATGGAGCGGTAATTGGCCGGGTTGGATTTGTAATGCTTTTTGTGCACAGGCCATACCTGGGCTGTTTTTCACATTGCCAGGTAAATGCCAGTGTTGTAACTGTACTGGAACAGTTTGGCTACGGGCGTGGCAAGTTCTGGAGCACAAGTCTTCAGGACTATTGCCGGAATGTTGTCCAGGCATCTGTGATGCTGGGGACCTCCAGAGGAGGCTGAAATGGATCATCCACTTGAGACTTCTGGTTGAATCAAATGCTTCAGCCTTCTCTTTTGCACTAATGTGCTGGGCTCCTCCATCATTAAGGATGGGGGTATTTGTGGAGCCTCCTCCTCCAGCGAGTTGTTTAATTGTCCACCGCCATTCATGACTGAATGTGGCAGGACTGCAGAGCTTAGATCTGATCCATTGGTGTGGGATCGCTTAGCTCTGTCAATCACTTGCTGCTTATGTTGTTTGGCACACAAGTAGTCCTGTGCTGTAGCTTCACCAGGTTGACACCTCTGCATTCTTCATTAAACCAGGGTTGATCCCCTGACTTGGTGGTAATGGTAGAGTAGGGGACATGAAGTTACAGATTGTGGTTGAATACAATCCTGCTGCTGATGGCCCAAAGCACCTCATGGATGCATGGTTTTGAGTTACTAGATTTGTTCAAAATCTATCCCATTTAGCATGATGGTAGTGCCACACAACACGATGGAGGGTATCCGCAATGTGAAGGCAGGACTTCGACTCCACAAGGACTGTGTGGGGCTCACTCCTACCAATACTGTCGTGAAAATGTGCAACTACGACAGGTAGATTGATGAGGACAAGATCGAACAGATTTTTCCCACTTGCTGGTTCTCTCACCATCTGCTGCAGACCCAGTCTAGCAGCTTTGTCCTTTAGAATTCAGCCAGTTCGGTCAGTCGTGGTGCTCCTGAGCCACTCTTGGTGATGGATGTTGAAGTCCCCAGCCCAGAGTACAATCTGGGCCCTTGTCACCCTCAGTGCTTCTTCCAATTGATGTTCAAATGGAGGAGTACTGATTCATCAGCTGAGGGATTATGTGGAAGGTAGTAATCAGCAGGAGGTTTCCTTACCCAATTTTGACCTGATGCCATGAGATTTCATGGAGCCCAAAGTTAATGTTGAGGACTCCCAGGGAACTCCTGACCATATATTACTGTGTTGCCACCTCTGGTATGTCTGTCCTACGGGTGAGACAGGACATACCCTGGGATGGTGATGCCTGGGACATTGTAAAGTATGATTCTGTGAGTATGACTCTGTCAGACTGTTGCTTGACTAGAAAATGCTGGAAAAACTCAGTAGGTCTGGCAGCATCTGTAGAGAGAGAGAAACAGTTAACGCTTCAACTCCGCATGACTCTTCTTCAGAACTGAAGAGAGGCAGAAATGTAATGGACTTTATACTGTTGAAGTGGGGGTGAAGCAAAATAGAAGGTCAGGGATAGGTGGCAGCTCACGAGAGATTTGACAAAGATGTCTTGGACACAAGACTAAAGGAGTGATAATGATAATGCTAAAGACTAAGGCAGGTGTTAATAGTGGCGTAAAAGGTCAAATAGCAGAATGTGTTAGTAGCAGAGCAAGGGTCGGTGCTCTCTGAAAGCAAAACATAAGAACGAGTTACAGACTGGCCCTTGTGGGGGGAAAAAAAATCAAAATGGAGGACAGAGTTCATGATCTGAAGTTTCTGAACTTTAATATTGAGTCCTGAAGGCTGTGGAGTGCCTAATCGGAAGATAAGTTGCTGTTCCTCCAGTTTGCATTGGGCTTCACTGAAACATTGCAGCAAACCGAGGACAGAAATGTGAACAAAATGCCTTACTGAAATGACATGCAACCAGAAAGTTGGGGGTCATGCAGACTAAGTGAAGGTGTTCCACAAAGCCATCACCCAGTCTGTGTTTAGTCTCCCCAGTGTAAAGGAGTTGCTTGACTAGTCTGTGAGACAGCGTTCCTAATTTTGGCACAAGTTACCACCTACTTACAAATTTGCAAGGAAGACTCTGCAAGGTCGACAGGTCTGGGTTTGCTATTGTCATTTCCGATGCCTAGGTCAATGCTAGGTGGTACACCCAGTTCAATTCCTTTTAGACCTTGTAGCGCTTTGGTAGAACTGAATGGTTTGCTAGGCCATTTCAGAGGCATTTAAGAGTCAACCACATTATTGTGGGTCTGGAATCACATGTAGGCCAGACCAGGTAAGGGCAGCAAATTTCCTTCCTTAAAAGACATTAATGAACCAGATGGGTTTCTACAACAATCGATGATACTTTGATGGTCACCATTACTGAGGCTAGCTTTATATTCCAGATTCATTAACTGAATTTGAATTCAATGTTATGATTTGAACCTATGTCCTAGAGAATTAGCTCTGGGTTACTAGCCCAGTGACATTACTATTATGCCACTGCTTTTTCCAATGTTGAACCAGCACATGCAGATGGAATGTTTGTATCTGCATTATTGCTTCTTCCAAAGACCTACCATTGTTGAATTGTTGGAAAACGTGCTGGGGAATGGGATGAGGCCAGGTGGATCGTTCTTCAGCTGGCACAGATAGGATGGGCAGAGCGGCCTCATTCTGTGCCATAACTTTTTCTACATCTTCTAAATTTTCTAAATGCCTGAAAAGGAGGAAAGTGTAGAGATGTGGAGAGAGGGCTGGGGAGTGACAGTGGAATGGCTTCTGTCCAGAGCCAGCACAGACATGATGGGCTGAATGGCCTCCTTGTGTGCTGTAACGATTCTATGATTCTAATCACTGTTTTGGCTACCAGTTTTTAGTTGTAGTCCACCCTGGCCTGATTACTCTTCATTCACTGCAATTAGCTCTCCTCCGGTTATGGGGAGATTGTGGCATAGTGATATTGTCACTGGACCAGTAATCCAGAGACCCAGAGTAATGCTATGGGGACCTGGGTTTGAATCCCATCACAGCAGATGGTGGGATTTGAATTAAGTAAAAATCTGGAATTAAGAGTCTAATGATGGCTACAAATCAATTGTCAAAAAAACCCATCTGGTTCACCAATGTCCTTTAGGTAAGGAAATCTGCCATCCTTACCTGGCCTGGCCTACATGTAAGTCTTAAATGCCCTCTGAATCAGGGCAATTAGGTATGGGCAATGAATGCTGGAACCCCATAAACAAATTTTAAAAAATACTTTTATGCTTGATTGTTCCTTGTGCGTCCCCTCACTACATCATCCTTTTCCAGTACTGTAATAGCTTATTTTATCAATACTGCTACCACTCCCATCCCTATCTCTGAATCCCTTGAAGCCAGGGATATTAAATTCCAAATTCTCTGCTGCTTTGGGCTATTGAAACTTAGTTGGTAAATATGATAATCCCTAAGGATGACCATTCACTTACTGCCCTGAATGCTTCATAGCCGCTGGCTGACCACCTCCAGGAATGTCAAATCCAGGACATTTTCAGCCTTCCCAACCGCAATGACCTGCACTGAGTCCAGCTGCTCTTCAAGCTCAGAAATCCCTAACTCGAGCGGCAGGAGGCAGTTCCTGCTCCCATGGTTAACTTGAAGTGTCCTGCTGTTCTCATGTGGTTCAGGGATGAAAGGCAACAGATCTCAGCTGCCCCTGCATTCTATTTCCAGTCTGCTTATAGATTGTTATCTTTATATTATATGTACATCTGTTACGTGGTTTACCCTTGAAACTCCTTAACTCCTACTTTAGTTCTTTATTTAATTTTTGCAACCAACAGATTCTTTTATAATACAATTTCAAATTGTTTTTGTATACTTCCCTATTGCAGTTTATTTTACCCCTCAATACTCTTGATTTCTTAGCCTCCAATCTCTGCATTGCTCTCCCTGTCCCTGTCTCTCTCTCCGTGCCTGTCCTGTACTGATATTCCTCAATCTTCCTGTGACGCTTTCTCTGTCTGTCTCTCTCTCTCTCTCCCTGCACCCCCATGATGTTCTCCCCCTCTCTCTCATGCTTCTCTCTCTTCCCATGCCTGCTCTGTACTGATATTCCCCAATCACCCTGCCGCTCTCTCTCTCCCTGTCTCTCTCTTTCTCCCTCTCTCTGTGTGTGTCTCTCTCTCTCTCCCTGTGTCTGCCCAGTACTGATATTCTTCAGTCCTCTTGCGATGCTCTCTCCGTCTCTCTCCCTGTGCTTCCTGTGACTCTCCCTCTCTCTCTCTCTGCCTCTCTCCGTGCCTGCCCTGTACTGATATTCCTCAACCCTCCTGCGATGTTCACCATCTCTATCTCTTTTCCAGTACCTGCCCTGTACTGATGTTCTTCAATCTTCCTGCGACGCTTTCTCTTACAGCATCTCTGTTTAGGGGAGGTGCTGACATGGTGGTATCGTCATCGGACTAGTACTCTAGATACCCAGGATAATGCTCTGGGGATCCGGATTCAAATCCCACCATGGCAGATGGTGAAATTTGAATTTAATAAAAAATCTGCAATTAAAAATCTAATGATGAAACCACGAAACCACTGTTGAATGTCATAAAAACTCATCTGGTTCACTAATGTCCTTTAGGGAAGGAAATCTGCTGTCCTTACCTGGTCTGTAACACAGCAATGTGCTTGACTCATAAAAGCCCGCTGAAATGGCCTTGCAAGCCACTCAGTTGTCAAGGACAATTGAGAATGGACAATAAATGCCGACCCAGCCAACGATGCCCACATCACATGAACGGATATATTTAAAAATCCTCACGTGATGCTTTCTTTTTCTCTTTCTCTCTCTCTCTCTCTCCCTGTGCCTGCCCTGTACTGATATTCCTCAATCCCCCTGCCGCTCTCTCTGTCTCTCTCCCTGTGCCTGTGCTGTACTGATATTCTTCTATCCTCCTGTGATGCTCTCTCTGTCTCTGTCTCTCTCCATGTGCCTGCCCTGCACTGATGAATCTCAATCCTGCTGAAATGCTCTCTCGTTCTCCGTCTCTGTCTAGGTGAGGTGGTGGTACGGTGGTATTGCCACAGAACTAGTAATCCAGATACTCAGGCTAATGCTCTGGGGATCCGGGTTCAAATCCCTTGGCAGATGGTGAATTTGGATTCAATTAAAAACTCTCTCTCTCTCCTTGCCTGCCCTGTACCGATATTCCTCGATCCTCCTGTGACACTCTCACTGTCTCTCACTCTGTCTGACCTAGTCTGAAATTCCTCAATGCTCCTGTGACGCTGTCTCTGTCTCTCTCTCCCCATGCCTGTGCTGTACTGATATTCCTCAATCCTCCTGCGATGCTCTCTGTCCTGTCTCTCCCTGTGCCTCCTCTGTACTGATATTCATCAATTCTCATGCGATGCTTTCATTGTCTCTGTCTCTCTCCCCGTAAACCCCTTCTGCACACTCTCTCTAAATGTATTCACATCCTTCCTATAGTGTAACACCCAGAACTGTACACAATACTCCAGCTGATGTCGAACCAGTGCCTTATGTAACTCCCTGCTCTTGTACTCTGTGCCCCTATTAATGAAGCCTAGAATACTGTATGCTTTAGAAACAGCCCTCTCTATCTGTCCTGCCACCTTTAATGACTTATGTACATATTCACCCAGGCTTGTCTGCTCCTGCACACCCTTTAGAATAGTATCTTTTATTTCGTATTGTCTCTCCAAGTTCTTTGTACCAAAGCGCATCACCTCACACTTGTCCGCATTGTCATCTGCCACCTATCTACCCACTCTACCAATGTGTCATTGTCCTTTTGAAGTTTTACACTGTCCTCCTCACAGTTTACAATTCTCCCAAGTTTTGTGTTGTCCGCAAACTTTGAAATTGTCCCCTGCACATCAAGATCTTGACCATTTAGATATATCAGGAAAAGCAAGGGTCCCAATACCGATCCCTGGGGAACTCCACTACAAGCTTTCTTCCACCCCAAAAAATACCCATTAACCATTACTCTGTTTCCTATCCCTTGGCTAATTTTGTATCCACATTGCTACTGTCCCTTTTATTCCAAGACCTATAACTTTCCTCAAGTCTGTTGTGTGGCACCGTATTGAACGCCTTTTGGAAGTCCATATACGCCACACCATCAGCCTTGCCCTCAACAACCATCAGTTACCTCTTCAAAAAACTCTAGCAAGCTAGTTAGACACGATTTTCCTTTAACAAAACTATGCTGACTCTTCCAAATCAATCCACATTTTTCCACGTGACTATTAATTCTATCCCGAATAATTGTTTCTAGAAGTTTCCCCACCACCGAAGTTAAACTGACTGGTCTGTAGTTGCAGGGCAGATCTTTACAACCTTTTTTGAACAAGGGCGTAATGTTTGCAATTCCCCAGTCCTCCAGCACCTCCCCCGAATCCAGGGAACATTGAAAGATTATTGCCAGTGCCTCTGCAACTTCCACTCTCATTTCCTTCAATATTCCTGGATGCATCTCATCCGGTCCCAGTGTCTTGTCAACTTTAAGTACCGACAGCTTGTCCAACACCACCTCCTCATCAATTTTAAACCCTTCTAGTGACTGAGTTTCCTCCTCTGTCATCATAGCCTGGGCAGCATCTACCTCTTAGGTAAAGATCGATGCAAAGTATTCAATTAACACCTCAGCTATGCCTCTTACCTCTATGTGCAAATCCCCTTTATGGTCCCTAATCAGCCCTACTCCTCCTTTTACCACCCTCTTACTATTGATGTGCTTATAGAATACTTTGGGATTTCCTTTTATGTTAGCTGCCAGTCTTCTTTCATACTCCCTCTTTGCTTCTCATATTTGTTTTATCACGTCCTTTCTGAATCTTCTGCATTCAGTTTGATTCTCAATTATATTTGCTACCTGACACCTGTCATAAGTACACGTTTTCTCTTTTAACTTAATTTCTATCTCCATTGTCATCCAGGGAGCTCTGGATTTGTTTGCCGTACCCTTCGCTTTTGAGGGAACAAACCTTGACTGTGCCCAAACCATCTCCTCTTTGAAGGTAGCCCATTGTTCAGCTACTGTTTTTCCCATCAACTTTTGGTTCCAGCCTATCTGGCCCAGCTCCTTCTTGCCCCATTTGAAGTATGTTCTCTGCCAGTTGACTATACTTACTCTGGATTGACCAATGTCACTTTCCACCATCATCCTAAACCTTATAATGCAATGATCACTATCCCCTAAATGTTCCCCCACTGTCACTTGATCTACTTAGCCCACCTCATTCCCAAGAACCAGGTATAGCAATGCCTCCTTTCTTGTTGGACTGGCCACATACTGCTGTTAGAAATTGCCCTGAACACAATCTAGGAACGCTTGTCCCTCACAGCCCCTTACACTACCACTATCCCAGTTTATATACAAGTAATTAAAGTCCCCCATTATAACTACTCTATGATGTTTACACCTCCCTGTGTATTCCTCATTCCTCCTGTGGCGCTGTCTTTGTTTCTCTCCCCGTGCCTGCCCTGTACTGATATTTCTCAATCCTAATGCTACGCTCTCTTTCTTTGTCTCTCTCCCCATGCCTGTTCTGTACAAATATTCTTCAGTCCTCCTCCGATGCTCTCTCTTTCTGTCTGCCTCTCTCCCCATGCCTGCCCTGCACAGAAATTCTTCAATCCTCCTCCGATGCTCTCTATTTCTCTGTCTCTCTCCTCGTGCCTGCCCTGTACTGATATTCCTCAATGCTCCTGCGATGCTCTCTCTCTCCCTTTGCCTCCTGCAATGGTCTTTTGTTGTCTTTCCCCTTCCCTCCCTGTACTGATAAACCCCAAACCTCTCTCTATGCTCTCTACCGCTTTCTCCATGCTTGCTGATATTCTTCAATCCTCTCACAATGTTCTCTACCACTCTCCCCATGCCTGTAAGTGTATCAATGCCCTTCAGCTTCCTGCTTTGCTCCACTTTGTGGCTAAGCTTTCACCTGCCCACTTTCTGCCTCTTGGTGCTCCCTCACTAATGCTTTTTGATCTTGCTGCTTCTTTCTGCACCCTCAAAGCCTATAGTTTTGATCATGCTTTGGCATTCAGATTTCTTCCACTACTATTAAGTCTTTCCTCTGCTATGTGAAACACCATGGGAGACTCTTGTATATTTAACATGCTAAATGTGGGTTATTGAATTGGAACACTGCCGAGCCTGAGCTTTGTATTCAGAATTCACTATTCAATACCGTTCTTATTTCCTTAGTAAGTCTGTGTTACGAACCAAATTCTGTATTTTGAAGCAGTCTGATTGATGGCTGATGCTGTAATGGCATAATTTGTCCCATGGCGTTAAGGTGGTTTATCTAACCTGTCATTGATTGATGGGACAAGCCGTCATATGGACTCTGGCAGCCTGAGAGACACAGTGTTAGTCCAGAACAATGGCACAAACGGAAGCAAATCAGCATGTAAACATATACAGAAATGCATGTGGAAACACACCCATGCAGCATGCTCGCACTGATGCACGTTCACATAGGCACACTCACACACATACAAGCTGATGCACGCTCAAGCTCACACACATGTACACATGCCCGATTTCACACGTGCCCACCCGCGCACATGGCTGCACACTTGACCACCTACACATGTGCACAAATACATGCTGCACTCTGCTGAATCAGCTAGTTTATTCATGCACTTTTTCCTTTCCCCCATTCACCTGCCCCCCTACCCAATTCAGGACACATGCTGTACTGCAACTCCACACACCTTGTGTTCTTTAGCAAACTGTCCAGCTGTGGAAGACATCACAAATGAACATGATCCTTTGCTCACTCAATACATTTACTGTCAGTGAGGTTTACTGCCTAACAATCACCAGCTACACAGATTTTTCCCTCCTAAATCCAGGGGCACTGAGCCTCATCCAGCTTCTTACTGGCTAACCTAACATAGATTGCTGGTCAAAGTGGAGAGCCTCCTGGTCTGTCCGATGGAAACTCATGGTGAGAAACTGAAGTAACTGGAACCTGTAGCTTGAGCTGCTCAGTGAGTTTATGCCATCTTTATGGTTTCATTTCTTCCAAATATCAGCAGTCTTTAGTCAATTGAAAATATTTTCCTGAACCTTTTAGTGTCTGTTTCTACAAGATGCCTCTTTTCCCTCCAGTTATGCAGCTTTAAGTTATCAGTTAACGGTGGCCAGAGATGGAGACAGCTTAACATTTAAAAAATAAATTGTCTCTTTTTTTAAATCCACTGCCCACTCTCAATTTTAAGTGTTTATTTCCTGACAAGGTCCAAGGAAGTATTGTCTCCCGAGACTGACAGCTCCTGTGCTGAAACATATCACTGCAATATGTTCGATAAGAGTAGTGAGTGTCAATCAGAAGTAGTTTGATTGTTCAAAATTCCAGACAAGTTGATGGTCAGTGTGTAAGAGGTAAGATGGTGGAGTAAGTGGGCAGTATCCCACAGCTTTACTGGATGCTGAATAAAGAGCTCAGAATCTCCCAACACTTGTCCTGAATGAGCAACTAGTATCCGGGGGACAGAGTAGGCCAGTGAACGGGTATTTGAGTTTGGTGTGATTGAAATGTAGTTCTGTTGGGTCCACATTCAGACTGTATTTCAAAAGAGAAGGTGGTACATTGTAACCAGTCAGAGGCACTGATGGTGAAAACCACAGCGCACGATGAAGTGTGTACTGCAGAATTACTCATCCCTTGCACTCTTCTTTTACAGTCTATCCAGGCGAGATTGGAACTGGCTAAAGAGTTGAGCACTGGGATATCTATCTGGGAACTGGGACAAGGACTGGACTATTTCTACGACTTGCTATGAAAAGGTCGCTGAGCGCCACAAGGACGTGCCCTTGACAGCTTTGAGACTGTTTCCAAAAGCCCAACAGGCTGACCAGAGCCAATCAGTGTCACTCTACAGAGTTCCAGTGTCCAGCTGAGTTTTAGGAAAAATTTGAAGTTTAAATAAAAATTGAAACTTTAACCTGGAACTAGAAGTCCAGTTCCTAAAGCTCCTCTTTCAATAAAAGTTTCTATGAGAACTTCTCTGTCTGTTTGAGTTCCTTCTTTGATCTCCACAATAGACAAGTTTCCTGTCATAAGGTTCTCAGTCTGTGCTACCTTGTGCAACATCCACTTGTCTGGTTCTGATGATGTCATGATACATACTGGAGACGGGATTTAATTCCGACTCAAACAAAGGTTTTCTCAGACCCAGTAAACCAAAGCCCCGAGCAAAGGCCTGAACCTGATGCCAATTGCAGTCGAGGGGAATAACTGAAGTACATTTATTTCTAGGGATTTATTGCTTCTGAGAATGGAGCACAACCTGAGAGCGTGCTATGGGGAGACGGACTTGACCTTTAAGTTGCTGTTTGTGTGTACAGTCAGGTCAGTGTGTTGCTGCTGAAAATCTGACCACAGAACCACTGTGTCTTTGGCTGAGTTGACAGCACACCCACTTCTGTTAGCAGGTTACATTCAAACCCCATTTTCAGGACTTATGCTAACTTTATTGTGTGTCCAACTTTTAATGCTGTGTTGCATTATTGCCATGTTGTCAGAGGTATCGTCTTTATGGGATTGTAGAACATTACAACAAAGGAAGAGGCTGTTTGACACATCCTGTCTGTGTCAGTGTTTAGGCCCATGGGTCAGCCATGGTCCATGCCATATTCCAGCTCACTCCTGTTGGGAAACCATGTCTTCCAGAACTGTATTGTCTTTTAAACTTTGGAAGGACATTGCATTATTTGGACCTGGAAACAGACCTAGATTTTTTATTTTAAAAAAGTCATAAGTTTACCATGGACCGTGAGCAAGCATGCCTTTTCCAAGAAATCACATGACTTCAGGTAAATGACCAGCATAGCACTTGAGGAGCAGAGCTCTTCGCTCATTTAAACTGTAATTACTTTTATAGCTGGAAAAAGAAACTGCTTTAAAGGCAAAGGCCTGAGTAATTTACTGGAAATCACCTCACAGAGATGAGTTATGTTTTGAACTTAGTTGTGAATGAACTGAGAAAGGGAAAAGCTGCTCAGCTCACCCTCCTTGCCTTGCTTGAAATACAGTGTGGTTATCAGTATCCAGCTAGGAATCCTCATCTCAGGGGAACTTGTCTGTATGTGGAAACCCAAAAGGCTGAGAAGTGGAGGATTGATCCGGCTCTATTCTCCTTCATGCCAAAGCTCCATTAGTGAGAACCTCCAGATATCTACTGGGGCTAGCAGCCCATGCACCAGATCAATGGTATCAAAGTCCTTCAAACTTTATCCTTTTTTATAAAGTGTTTTCAACCGCCCATCTCTGCAGAGACCCTATTTGTTTGTCCTTTGTTTGTGTGTGTGTTGGGATATTTTAAAAGGGATAGATAGTTACACTTCCAGATGAAAAATTGTGTGTTAACTAGTTCTTGAATCTTTTTATAAAAAATTAGCTTGATTTCATCATAAATCAATCATTCTGAGTTTATTGAAAGAATCACACAGTGCAGAAGAGGCCCTTTGGCCCATCGAATCTACACTGACACATGAGAAACACCTGACCCAACTACCTAATCCCATTTACCAGCACTTGTCCCATGGCCTTGAATGTTATGACGTGCCAAGTGATCATCCAGGTACTTTTTAAAGGATGTGAAGCAACCCGCCTCCATCACCCTACGAGGCAGCGCATTCCAGACCGTCACCACCCTCTGGGTAAAAAAGTTTTTCTTCATATCCCTCCTAAACCTCCTGCCCCTCACCTTGAACTTGTGTCCCCTCATGACTGACCTTTCAACTAAGGGGAACAGCTGCTCCCTATCCATCCTTTCCATGTCCCTCATAATCTTGTACACCTCGACCAGGTCACCCCTCAGTCTTCCCTGCTCCAACGAAAACAACCCAAGACTATCCAACCTCTCTTCAGAACTTAAATGTTTCATCCCAGGCAATCCTGGTGAATCTCCTCTGCACCCCCTCCAGTGCAATCACATCCTTCCGATAATGTGGCGACCAGAGCTGCACACAGTACCTCCGGCTGTGGCCTCATCAAGGTTCTATACAACTCCAACATGACCTCCCTATTTTTGTAATCTATGCCTCAATTGATAAAGGCAAGTGTTCCATATGCCTTTTTCACCACCAACTAACATGCCCCTCCGCCTTCAGAGTTCTATGGACACACACGTCAAGGTCCCTTTGTTCCTCAGAACTTCCTAGTGTCATGCCGTTCATTGAATACTTCCATGTCAAATTACTCTTTCCAAAGTGGATCACCTCACACTTTTTAGGGTTAAATTCCATCTGCCACTTATCTGCCCGTTTGGCCATTCCATCTATATCTTCCTGTAGCCCAAGACACTCAACCTCACTGTTAACCACCCGGCCAATCTTTGTGTCATCAGCAACTTACTAATCCTACCCCCAACATAGCCATCTATGTCATTTATATAAATGACAAATAATAGGGGACCCAGCACGGATCCCTGTGGTACGCCACCGGACACTGGCTTCCAGTCACTAAAGCATCCTTCTGCCATCACCCTCTGTCTCCTACAACTAAACCAATTTTGAATGCACCTCATCAAATTACCCTGTATCCCATGTGCATTTGCCTTCTTTATAAGTCTCTCATGTGGGACCTTATCAAAGGCTTTGCTGAAATCCATATAAACTAAGAAGCCTGGTTAACGTCTCTTTTGTCCTGGGTCTAATGGTAGCAAAGCTAAACAATTGGCCATTTTGTTAAACGATTTAAACATTTACACTAATGGTGTGACCTGTGGAGTAGCAGGGCTAAATCAACTGTGTACTCACCCCATCCAGCTCATAACATCCCCCATTCTCCATAATATTCTTTATTGTCAAGTCATATACAATTCTATAGAAATACTTTATATGGATTCTGCCACAAACTACTACTGAAGCCGATTATACCCACCCTTCAATCTCCCCTTCAATTCTTGTTGTGCTCCTGTTCCACTTGTGATGAAATGGTGAGAAATCTCTCACTAGATACCATATTGTAACCTTTCATATCACATCACTGTGAATCTTCAATACGCAAATTAAAGCCTCAGATTCTCCAGTGTCTTAATGACAAACCCCTTATCCTCAGTAACATCCTAGTGGACAGACACTATATTTACCATCCTTGTTATTAAAATGCCTTTCAGATGAGACTGTAAACAATGAGACTGCATCTCTTGTTCCAATGCCTTATTTGGGTGGATGTTTCAAGCAGCATAACACAATTTGAAGTATTAGTGATACCTCTTCCTCAATCATTACCATGGCATCCTTTAGTTCACTTGCTGCGCATGGGATCTTGCTGTGCCCAGCTGCCTGCCATGTTTGTGCATTGTGAGTATTTCTTTAGATAGTGTTATGATCCCAGCTGATGTTACTACTGGACAAGTCAGATCCCAGGGTGGAACCCGGCTTGATAGATCCTAACTTATAGTTGTTTAGAAATGTGGAGGGTGGCTATTGAGCAGAGTCACAGGTGTCAGCTGATGAACATTTATTAAACAACAAAAAGATGAACTGCTACTCCTTCATCCATAACAATACCTTTACAGAAATATATAGATTCGTAAGAATAAGACAAGTTACAAAAAATCTACTTTGCACTCTAATGTTCACATTAAGTACATTGCCCAGGTAAATCAATAGGTAACCTGTGGTTAGACACACCACACTGTGGAACTAAGTGATGGATGTCAACCTAAATTAATGCAATGAATCTCCCATCATCTCCCCGCAGACGCTTGTCACACTGTGAGCCAACCGGTCTCACTGAACTCCATCTTTCACATGAGGGTTCCAACCTCCACTCTCGAAGAACTGGCTTTAGAACCTTCACTCAAACAATGCCTTCACTTGGTCATTTTCTACAAGGATCTACCTCCAGGGTTTCAACTTCTCCTGATGTTCCTTCCCCTGGATGGCCATGTTCATTCAAGCTTTGCCTTCCACGCGCACACTCTCAGATACTCAGCAGTGCCAACAGGACACCACTACTTCATAGGCCCATAGTAAGGAGTCACCAACCTTTGGCTGATTCCTCGGATCTTCTGGCCTCTTCAAGCCTACTTTGCTCTGATTCTGCTCCCCACAGCTTTCTCTCTTTAATTTGGAGCCTTTTCCTCTGCTCCTTACTTTAACTTTACTGAACAGGATCTTGTTCTAGATTCCTGTCCTTGTCCTTTGACTTAACTTAAAGGCCTTCTTGGGACCTTTCTCCTTTTCCTTTAGGACCTGCAATTGCCTCTCCCTGCTAACAACTTGATATCTCCCTTATCAGGAACTCACATTATTCACTGTTACTTTAACTTTAGAGCAACTCATTTAAGATTCTTAGACTTATTTTCCTCAGAAATCTGCTAGTGTGACCAGATAGAGAGAGACTTAAACTGCTCCCTTCACCTTAGAGCACAATCACCAACTGAACTCAAACTTCTTTCTACTTCTCTGTCTCTGTGGGCCCCTTGTTGCGAGACAACAGCACAGTTTTCCCTACTTTGTTTTAACTTTCCTAAACCACTTCAAGGGTCATATATTCTCATTAAAATGCAGATATACAAACAAACCCACAGACTTGCAGACAACATTCTAAAGTGACGTGAAAACACAGGTTTCCCCATTCTTAAGGAAGGGTATTTTGTCTTCTCAAGCTCCAGGTTACATCCTGCAACACCCTTTCATTTCTGAGGATGAGTTTGTTTCTAAAACAGTAACTGCCTGATGTTTCTTCCGCAGGTCTTTTTTGACCTGCTGTGTGTCACCAGTAACCAGTTTTTGGTTTCTCTTTCATTCTTTGCCTGTTATAGTTAGCTGAATTTTCTCACATCACAATTTTTTAAAAAATCATTCTTGAGATGTGGGTGTCACTGGCTAGCCTGAATTTAATGCCCATCCCTAGTTGCTCTGATTGAATGCAACTGAGGTCAAATAAGAGTCAATTACATTGCTTTTGGGTCTGAAGTAATGTAGGTCCTAAAGGATATTAATGAACCAGTTGGGTTTATATGGCAATCTGACAGCTCCATGGTCACGTTTACTGGTGCCCTCTGTATGTACCAGTAGATACATACTTGTCATGATCTCCCTAAGGGCTGGTCCTCTGCTCACATCTCCATGCCTCACAGTCTTATGCTTTTTTTTTTCAGTTTCTTGTAGCAGCCTCCCATTTTCAATTTCAAGTTGTCTAACATCTTCATTCTGTTTCTCTCTCTGGGTCTATATCCCTCTAATCTTCCTCCAGTGACCTCCTTCAGCATTCTCATGCTTTAGAACCGAGCCAGTCCTGCCTTTTGATGATAGTCACTAATGATCTTTCCTCCTCCACCATCCTGAGAACTCCCTCATTGCTTTCGTGTTCTCTCCAGCTGACCCCCTCAATCCTTCTCCAGAACCACATCTCACAACTTTCTAATCTCTGGATGTCTACTTTTCTCATGGTCCACGTTTCAGCCCCGTACAACAACAGCCCAAGTTACAGTCTGAATAATTCTGTTCCTAAGCTCTCTGCTCATTCTTATGCTGAGCAGTTCTTTATGTTTGGGGAATGCATTCTTTACTCTTGCTGTTCCAGCTCTGATTTCTTTATGGCAGTAACCATCCTCTGACAAGATGTTTCCCAGCTATTTACATTGTGATACCCGTTGCAATGTTGACCATTTAACTTTCCCACCATTATTTTTTCCAGTCCAGTCTTCTTAACTCTATCTTTTTTATGTTAATTTTCATTCTGTAAACTTCCACAGCTTCCTTTATTCTATCTGTTGGTATCTGTCACTCTTTTGCTGTTCTGGCCACTAGGATCTGGTCATCTGTAAATCTCACTACCTTCGTCAAATAACCTCCAACTTTGATACCTTTCTGTACTTCATCTAGTGCTTCTTTTATCACGGCTTGCACAGAGATATTAAAGAGCAATGGTGGTATAGACAACCTTGTTTCACCCTGCGCCCAATTACATCAGATTCACTTTCACCAATTATTGTCCCAATTGTAGCAGCCTGTCCCATGTACAGAGCTATGATCATTCTTTCATCTCCCCAGCCAACTCTGATTACCTCCAGCACCTTCAACTGCTATAGCCTCTCTAGTTCCACAACCCTTCCTAAAACCAACTTGATCACAGGCAATGTAATGGCTTGCTTTGGATTCCAATCTATTTGCTAGGATTTTTAGCATTACCCTGGATGCTTGTGTAATCAACATTATGGTGCGATTCTCTTCACATTTTGTGGTATTTGCCTTCTCCAATGATTCCATTATTCTCCTCAAAAAGCCTTCCAGCCATTCTTCTTTGGTGTCCATCTCCTTACACAAGTTAATCAGTTCCCTTGTTCCCACCTCTCCATTTCTGCTGGAATTCTATCACATCCTTCTGCTTTTCCTGGCTAGTATTCTTCTATAGCTCTAAATATTTCACAATCCAAAGGATCAGATCCTAGGTCATCCTGGGAAATGTCATCTTTCTCTGGTTCTACCTCTGTTGGCTTCCATCTTTGGCATTCAGGTCTTTGATGTACTCTTTCCATCTATTCGTTATGACCTCAGATTCAATAAGCAGGTTACCATCTCCATGACTAATTCCTCTTCATACTTGCTTACCTCTCGTCCCTTCAATTTCTTTATTTTCCCAGTGACGATTCTTCCTTTTTTGTATTTCTTCTGATTCTTTGCACTGTTCTCCCCACCATCTCTCTGTCTCTCATGTCTGCTCAGTCTCTTTTAGATCAATGTTGTTTTCTATACATTTGTTTACCTTCAGCAGTGTTTTTGTTCTTCCACTTTCTTCTCTTGTCCATTTTCTTCAGCATTTCTTCTGATAGCTGTGACTTTCTAACTCTTTTCCCTTTAACCATACGAATATTTCCTTTAGCATTTTCTAAGATGGTGCTTTTCAATCTGACCTATTGACCTTGGCAATTCTTTCTGAACTCTTGACGTCTAACATGTCTACTGCTTCATGAAACTTGACCCCCTCAGAGGCTTGCAATTTCTCTTCTCACCTCAGCTTTTGATTTCCTTTCTTGATTCTCTTCAGCTGATTTTTACCTTTCATGGTTATGATCTTTATCCCTGTCTGAACTTGGGTAGGCACATGAATTCTTTATGCTGTTTTGGCATCTCTGCTTGACAAGGATGTAATCAATTTGGACCTCTTCAGATCCCCAGAGTGTCCCCAAGTGGACTGTTCCCTCTGATTATACTTAAACCAGCTGTTGATGATGTACAGCTTCCGTCTTCCACAGAACTCAACCTGCATCTCTCTTCTGTTGTTTCTGATACCCAGCCTTTGGCTTCCAACTTAGTTTCCATCTCTGCCCTCACTGACAACGAAATTCCAGTCTCCCATGATCAAGAAGCTGGTTCCTTTTTACTTTGCTATCAGTTCTCCCAGCTTCCCTTACTCTAATTCCACTCTTCATCTGGCTGCTCTGATGTGGGCGTCTACACTGCTATAATAGAAACATCCACAAAGTCAGTACCACCTTCAGCAGAAACAAAAACAGAATTACCTGGAAAAACTCAGCAGGTCTGGCAGCATCGGCGGAGAAGAGTTGACGTTTCGAGTCCTCATGACCCTTCGACAGAACTTGAGTTCGAGTCCAAGAAAGAGTTGAAATATAAGCTGGTTTAAGGTGTGTGTGTACACCTTAAACCAGCTTATATTTCAACTCTTTCTTGGACTCGAACTCAAGTTCTGTCGAAGGGTCATGAGGACTCGAAACGTCAACTCTTTTCTTCTCCGCTGATGCTGCCAGACCTGCTGAGTTTTTCCAGGTAATTCTGTTTTTGTTTTTGTTTTGGATTTCCAGCATCCGCAGTTTTTTTGTTTTTACCACCTTCAGCAGTCTCACTGCATTTATCCGTTCTCATCACACTCTTTGCCATTTCATCATCCAACATTATAACAATGCCACTTTGCTATAGCCTCACATCACCACTGTCAAAATCACAATCTCTCCACTTACTTCCATCAGGCAGAAAATTCAGGCTGTATCTTCCCATTTCTCTCTTGACATTTTCCAGCATTCCCTTTCCCATCATTGTCCTTACATTCCAAGTTCCCATTCTCACCTATTTTCCATAAGTAAGTTGCATGTTGACCTGGGTTTCCTTACTCCCTCCCCTGCTGGATACAACCAAGCACTTTGTTGGTCCTGTTTAAGTCAATAGTCTTATAAATTTGAGTAATGTCAGCCATGAACAATATGACTAGGGAAAGAAAACATAGGGCCAAATTTTATGCCAATCAGGCAGGCACGCGCCCGAACTGATTGGGTGTGAAATCTCACGAGATGACATCGGGCGAGTGTCCTGACGTCATCCTGCACTTGCGCAATATTTTGGTCAGCGGCCATGCAAGGGTGTTGGAGCTGCGCCCACCAGGCTACTTAAAGCCATTACAAAGGCAATTGACAAAGGTTTCATGTTGCCCATGCAATTTCACACTTGTCACACAGGCAAAACGGGCAAGCGGGCAGCTGACATTTTGCAAAACTTCATCCAAGTGTGGGATAAAAAGGGTCAGCAGCATTGCCAGTGTGAGTAGTGAGGAGTTTTGGAGATAGTTTGCTGCTGGTTGCTTATTGGTACTTGGCAACTTCATCTCTGTTCAGGGCTTCATTCTTAGCATTTCCAGGCTTCATTTCAGGACTCATTGATGTCTCCAAGGTCCCTGGAGAATTTTGACTGTGTAGACCCTTCCAGGTATCAGACAGTCTTCCATTACCCTGGTAATGGGGATTGTGGTCTCCACTGGTGGCATCTCCCCTGAGGAGGAAGAGGGGCAGAAAGGAGAGGAGGCCAGGTGTCCCTATGTAGCTACCAGGGGAGGGACCTGTGGGAGGAGAGGCACAGGCACAAGGGGTGCAGGGGCAGCAGGTAGTCCAAGGCAAAAGGGGCCACAGAAGACGCCACTATCCTGCTGCCAAGGCTTACAGGCAGCAATGCAGCGATGTCAATATGTCCGACATGCAATGCTGAAGGAGCATCTCCACTCTGGAGAGACTGTGACCTCCATTTTCCAGATGATTGGTCTGAGATCAGCTCCAAATATGTGGTTGGAAACCTGATGCCAGTGACTCTGAAGGTCACAGTGGCGCTCAACATCTATGCCTCCAGCTCATTCCAGGGGTCAGTGGGAGATGTGTGTGGAGTCTCCCAATCAGCTGTCCACAGTTGTGTCAAGCTGGTGACAGACACTCTGTTCAGGTGGATAATGACATTTATTCATTTCCGTACAGATGAGGTCAGCCAGGCTGAGTGAGTCAGAGGCTTTGCAGCCATTGCTGGGTTTCCCTGCATCCAGGATGCAATAGACTGCACACATGTGACCATCAAGGTGCCAGCGGGTCAGCTGGGAGCCATCGTCAACAGGAAGGGCTTCCACTCCGTGAATGTCCAGATAGTGTGTGACCACAGGATGCAGCATTGGAGACAGCTGCTATCTCTGCTGTCCTGTTGGCCTTGGTGACCTTGGCGGGTGACCTCTGTTCTGTGGAGCCTGTGATGGCTCCACCTGGTAGGTAGCAGCCAGTGCTATGGCTGGCATCTCCCCAGTCATCGCAGTCTCATCAGATGCCATGGTCGCTGACAGAGGGGCGGAGGAGCTGCTACCCTCATCCAGAGCGCCCTGAGAAGAGCTCACAGAGATGACAGGCAGCTCGTGCACCAACGTGAGGTCACTGTGGACCTCTCTTCTCACCTTTGATGGCCGGGTACTTAGCTGGGATACTGGGTGCCACTTCCATCTCCCGCACTGACACTGACCATCTGAGGTCATTGCCTGTATGAGGGCTTGCAGGTCCAAGCACAATCCCAGGAACCCCTGATTCTGTCCTTGAAGCTGCATCCCCATGAGGGTTGCTACTCTCTCAATGGAGGAGGCAGAACGCTTGGCCATGAGGGTCAACATAGTGCTTATGCTCCACATGGATCCCTCCATGACAAAGACCATGGCATGCAGGGGCTCATGGATCTCCACCAGATCCTCTTGCATATCCCCCTGGATACATAGCATTTGCCGCCTATGGACGACTGCAGAGGCTCATTATCTGCCTTCAACTCAGCATCGTCCTGGTCTCCAGCAGTCCTTCGACTGTCAGCGCCCTGGGTACTCTCTGCCTCCGCTTGCTCCTCAAGCGAATATGAAGTGCCCTCACCGCTGTGCTCTGACATTCTAGCCAACGATCTAACATCCACCAAAGTGCTGGTATCTGCGCTGGTGCCTGGTTCAGATAGCGGGTGTGATGCAGGTACAGCTGAAGACCGATGGTCCTCTGGTGTCAGGGGTGGATCTTCAGGGTACTGGGAATGAATGCACACTGGCAAATCTAAGGGAGAACAACAACATTCATTAGTTTAAGTCATCACACTGTCACTGTATGTGCCAGGCACCCTGGTGAGACAATGGAGACCTGTATCATGGTGCCATCATCTTTCAATGGACAATGGGGACTCCAGGTTTAAGGCTCCCATCAATTAACAGACTGCACTAGAATGGTTACACAAGCTGAAACTCTCACCTTTGTGCACTGCACTCTGACCTTCATCTGACACCCCAGCCTCTCCACGACCAGTTGCATGGGGAGTATGTCGGCTTTCCAGCTCCAGGGCATCCTGCACAAACCTGGTCAGCAGCAGCAGGTTGGGCGGGCCTCTGCCTGTCCCTGACCTCTCCAATTGGTTATGGCTTGTCTTCTCCCGAAAGGACAGAGAAGCATTGACTAGCTTACTCTCACCCGCAACATTATTGCAGCCTGGCTGACCCCACCTGAGGAACACCTTGCAAGGCATGTCGAGTCATGGCCCTCGAACTGCAAGGCACTTAGTCCACCAGCCAGGGCTCACCCCCTTGGCCAACTCCAGCGTCATTAACAATTGGTGCTCAGACTCTAACACGCCTGAGCTCCACGGGGAGATGGCCAGACCTTAACACTTCTCCACACTGATCCATGCCAACATGATGCTCACACCTCCTGAGCGCAGCAGGTCATTGAACCTTTAGCGGCACTGCACCCATGTGTGCCGCATAATGTCATGGCTGCTGACCTCAGCTGTCACCTCCTCCCAGGCTTTCTTCATCAGGTGCAGTGGCCTTCTCTTTCCAGCCCTTAGTACAAGGGTGTCCTGCTGGCAAACCGTCCCCTCCAGGAGAACCGCAAGGTACTCATCCGAAAAGTGGAGGGCCAAGTGCCCACCTGACCTGCCCTCCTACCTGCCGCCCCCAGCTGCTGCCGAGGCCATAAGTGCAGAATCCGCAACGCAGTCTGTATACTTCTTCACCAGCAACCTTCAAAGGGCTGTCTATGTCATTTTTAACCAGCCGCCAGGTCGCCATTGGAACCGGTGGCCGACAGGCCCCTGCCCCTGCTCGGACCTTCCCAACCATTGGGAAGACGCGTTTCACGCTGGGTGGGCCTTAATTGGCCAGCCAGTGGGAAATCGCGGTCATGGGCCAATCACAGTTGAGGGCCTGTTTTTAGGCCACGCCCGGGCCTGCCGACTGCACCTGCCTGCCGAGCTGAACATTCAGCTCGTGAGATGGCTTCCTGTCGCCTTCATCGTGTGTGGTTAAAGGAAACAGAAGTCCTCCTTCTAAAGGATCCTCCACCTAGACGCTGCCGCTATCCCTCGAGGTTCCAGCTCTTCCACTGCCATCACTGAACATTCATTGGTTCAGCCATTGTCCACGGTTCATAACCATGAGCAAGAGACCCTGATCTGGGTCTGGGCCAACTTGCAAAGAGCAGGGACGGTCAGCCCTGAGATCTCATGTGACCCTGTTACTCAGATGCGCAAGTATGTTTTGGAAAGGGGAACAAGAAGAGGAGGAAGACTGAGGGAGACGCTGGTTTGTGTTAGTGATATTGTGTCCCAGGAGGAGGGCACTGGGAGGCTGGGCAGGTCCAATGAAATTATGGTTTTGGATCATTTTATTAATGGAGCAGAAGCAGAGAGGCTGCCTGCTCTAAGAAGGCCAACAGGCTTTTAATCAGGCCTGAGTAAGGCCATTTTACACTGTCATCAGCAATTTACTGACTGTAGAGTGACTCCCTCCCCCACTGCACGGGGAGGCTGCCATTTAAATGGAGGTAGTGTCCCCCAACAGCCTGGCGAGGGCAAGTTCCATGGTATAGAGAGGGCTGCGGGCAAAATAGGCAGCCCCCTAAGCCCCAACGACTCCCCCAGAACAGTTTCCCCTCTGATACTGGGCCCTGCGATTAGCCACCTAGCTATGAGGCCCGCATATCTCAGCAGTAACCACCTCTCCTGGTAGCACAGCTGAGGCTTCACTGCAGTTGTCCCTGTGATTGGGCCAGCACCAATAACCTGCCCGCTGTCCTTCATTGGACGGTGGACCCATTGCCTTTACTAAAATAGCCAAGAGGCCCTGCTGCCAGCAGGTGTGAGATCAGTATCAGCTTTTTACTCCAATGTCGGTGTCCTGATGGTCTTCATCAATTTATTCCCATTAAGCAAGAAAGATGGTACTGGGAGACAAGGGGAGGGGGGATTGTGGACCAGCGCAACAATGAGGAGAGTGAAGAGATCGAGAGTCAGGCTGAGGCAGATTAAGGAGAGATGGTGTGAGGTCACAGTGTGTATTGACTTTAACAGAAGGGTGGTGGAGGGATAAAGAAAGCTCCTCTACATTAAGCAAGGGGACATTCTCAAGGGAACATTACTTATGACACCTGACTTTATAAGTGATCCAAACTGCATAGGTTTAATTATACCTCTTGAGGATGATGAAAATCTAGCTCCTGGATGTCGCAGGCTCTCCAATAAGTATATCCCTGTCTTATTGTCCCTTCCACATGCAGCAATTGTAAGAGAGAAAGCAGGGGAGCAGGCTGGTTAGGCAGGAGGCTCAGCTTAGACACACTGTAAACATGCTCTGTGTGTGCTGCCTTGTCTGTTCAACATGACCCTGTCCTGCACTTTACCAATCACATTTTGGCCTGTGACCCTGTGTGACTTCTGCAGCTGAACATGTGAACTTCTGGAAGACAGGTTGTGAGAGTTGGGGGTTGAAATTGGTCTGGAAAGGTGCTGCAGTATTGGATCAGTTAAACACACCTCCTGATATTTAAACCCATTGACTGCAGTGGAACTGCATCTGAGTACAATGGCTGGCCAATCTGATACCACTGATCCTGTGCTCCTCCCCAGATGAGGATGATAGTTTGCATGGTCATGCTTTTATAAAATCACTGTATGGCCTCACCCTTTACTGATGAGTTGGAGCACAGTGAAAGGGACTGGAGGATATTTACACTAATCTGAGCATATCTAAAGAACTTCAGTTTAAGATTGAATTGACAAGTCAGACCATCGGGATGTTTGAATTTAAATACAGTTGGATTCTGAGCTCCTGCAGCTCAGCAGGACCAAACAGCCTCTCTCAACTGTGATTTGTCTTATCATTTTATGCTTAGGCTTATTCTTAATTAGGAAAGCACACAGGCAAACAATTAAATTCTCGATAGTCAGATCTATTTCCTTCTAACTGTGTTAGGAAAAACTCCCAGCAGGATTTGAAGGTGCAGTAAATTTAAAGCAGCCAGAAGCAGCAGGATCTGGCCTTCTATCATCGAGCCCCAGGTGAGCGCATTGCTTTCTGTGTTATTGATGTGAGACTCAGATTCCTCACTCTCAACTGCTTCAAAGTGAGGGAATTAATTACAATCCGGGGCTGCTTAAAGGCTCTGTAGATTTCTTTCTCCTCCCCTCTCACGTTTTTATTTCCTGTCAACGCTTTACCAAATGTCACTTATCCAAAGCATCCGCAGTTGGGTTGAGTTTAGTACAAGAAACAGATAAATGGTTTCAAATTAGATCATGCTGTCCGATTAACCTGTCTGTCTGTATTGATGGAAAACAAATAAATGTCACTTTCCATTATCTCACAGGACCCTGAAATCCTACTGCCAGGTTTGTTCCTTACCTGCATTTACCAAGAAAAGCACAGGAAGATTTTGATCAATTACTTTGTGCTCAGTTTAGGGTTTAATGGTCCTAATGGCCTTGTACAGCAGCTTTAATTGCCTGTGAGGAACCTCAGTAGAGCTCTGACTCAAGCCACAACATTGACATCGATGTTCTGTTGGGCTTAGTTCTGGAGAGACCTCTGCTTGACTATGAATGTGAGGCAGCCTGGGGCCCACCATCAGTTGCTGTTTATCTCCCATGCAGGATAGGGATGAGGAGGAATCTTCTTCTCTCAGAGGGTCATTAATCTCTCCCCCAAGCGAGCAGTGGAGGCTGGACCATTGAATATATTCAAGACTGAATTAGACAGATTTTTGATTGACAAGGATGTCAAGGGTTATAGGGAACAGACGGGACAGTGGAGTTAAGTCCACAATCAGATCAGATCTTGTTGAATGGCAGAGCAGGCTCAAGGCAGAGAATTGCCTACTCCAGTCCCTAATACTTATGTCCAGATGTTCAGGGTGCTTGGGGTCAAGGGTGGCCAGTCTTGTCAGTCCTGACAAGGATTTGCACTGAATCCTGTTGGAGCAGATATTCTCAACAAGGATACAACTATCGGAAGAGAGGCTAAGGGATGAAATGACCGACACTTTTAAAATTGTGATGAAGTTTGATGGATAGATATAGAGAAGCTGTTTTAAGACATCATAGGATATAATATTGTGGGAAAATGGCTTTGAGGTAAAACCACTTCTAACCCCTGGATAAATATGCTACTAGCCACCCCCCCACCCCCCAACCTACCATTGGACCTCCTGACTACCCCATCCAACTAGCCCCCAACTACCTTCCTGACACGCCCGATACCCCCAAATCCCCGACTACCCCCACTGCCCCCTGAATAACCTCCTGACACCCACTCCCGGATACCCCCAAATCCCTGACTACCCCCACAACCCCCTAGCTACACTCCTGGCACAAGCCCGCCACTGGCTACTCCCAAACCCCCCAACTATACTCCCAGCCACCACCGACTAAAACCCCTACCCTCCGACTACCCTGCTGACCGCCCTGACTACCCCATCCCCTGCCCACACCCCATCCCCCAACTGCCATCCCACACTCCTGACCACTCCCACTCCCTGACTACCCCCCACTACCCAACCACCCAACCACACCCCCCGACTCATCCTACCCCCCAATCCAATTCATCCTAATCCCCAATCCAATCCATCGTAAACCCCCAACCCAACCCATCCTATCCCCCAATCTGACCCATCCTAACTCCCAATCTGACCCATCGTAAACCCCCAACCCAACCCATCCTACCCCCAACCTGAGCAATCCTACCCCCAATCTGATCCATCGTAAACACCCAACCCAACCCATCCTACCCCCTCAACCTGACCCATACTACCTCCCCCTACCTGACCTATCCTAGCAACCCCCCCACATGACTGCCCTACCTCCCCCCACCCCCAAGCTGACCCATCCAGACCCACCCCGCCCCACCACACAATCCATCCTACACAATTACCTCACACACTTACTTTCTCCCTGGCTTCTCACAGTGGCTGGGACCTTTAAACTTACCTGCTTTACGGCAGCTAGTGTTGTAAAAAGGGGATGTGGCTTCCTTACTTCCGACACTCCTACCCCGGACTGAGAACCTCAGGAACCCGCTGCACTGGCACTCTACACAGGCCCGAGTTTGAGCGGGGAATGAGCAGCTCCATTCCAGTGTAAGTGGAAAGGTGTGGAGTGTTAATCCGCCTGAGACTGTGGATGCCAGACCGTAACACTTTTCCACACTGATCCATGCCAGCACAGTACTCACCCTTGCTGAGCACAGGTTATTGAACCTTTTGTGGCACTGCACCCATGTGTGCCTCACAACATTGTAGTCGCTGACCTCGGCTGCTTCCTGCTCCCAGGATTTTTGGTCCGATGCGGTGGCCTCCTCCTGTCACCCCTGGGTACTAGAGCAGCCCACCTGACACCGACCTCCTCCACAAGGATCGCCAAGCACTTGTCCAAGAAATAGGGGGCCAAGTGCCGACCTGATTTGCCCTCCCGCCTGACGTTTCCAGCCGCTGTTGAGGCCATTGTACAAGTGAAATGATCTCCTCGACAGACTCCAGAGACTGTCCCCTGGCAGCCTTCAGTGAGCTATCTCTGGCAGTGTAAAGATCCCGTCGGGTCGCCCCTGGACCCAGCACCCAACAGACTCCCTCCCACGCCCAGCCCTTCCCGACCATTGAGAAGACACTTTTCAGGCTGGGCGGACCTGCTCTCTCTCCCTCACACACAAGCTCCCTCTCTCTTTCCCTCACACACACACTCCCTCTCTCTCTCTCAGACACACACTCCCCTCTCTCACACACAGTCCCCCTCTCTCTCTTAGACACAAACTGCCTCTTAGACACCCTCCCTCCCTCTCTCAGACACACAATCTCCCTCTCTCTCTCTTACACACACTCCCCCTCTGTCCTCTCTCTGTTTCAGACACACACTCCCCCTCTCTCTCTCCCTGACACATACTCCCTCCCTCCCTCTAATGTCTCACACTCCCTCTCTCCCGCAGACACACGCCCCTCTCTCTCTCACACACACTTCCCCTCTCTCCCAGACACACACTACCCCTCTCTCAGACACACACTCCCTCTCTCTCTCTCAGAGTAACACTCCCCCTCTCTCTCTCAGGCACACACTCCCCCTCTCTCTCTTCGACACACACTCCCTCTCCCTCTGACACACATTCCCCTTCCCTCTCACATACACACTCCCCCTATCCATCTTAGACACACACTCTGTTTCTCTCTCAGACACACACTCCCCCTCTTTCTCAGACACACACTCCCCTGTTCTTTCTCAGACACACATTGCCCCCCCCCCCCTCTCTCTTTCACACACACACTCCACTTTCTCTCCATGACACTTGGAATATTGCATGCAATTCTGGTTGCCACATTACCAGAAGGATATGGAGGCATTGGAAAGGGTGCAGAGGAGGTTTACCAGATGCTGCCTGGTCTGGAGGTTATTAGCTATGAGGAGAGGTTGGAGAAACTCGGATTGTTCTCACTAGAGCGACAGAGATTGAGGGGTGACTTGATAGAAGTTTACAAAATTATGAGTGGCATGGACAGAGTGGATAGTCAGAAGCTTTTTCCCAGGGTGTAAGAGTCAATTACTAGGGGACAGAGATTTAAGGTGAGAGGAGAAAACTTTAGAGGAGATGTGCGGGGCAAGTTTTTTATGCAGAGAGAAGTGAGTGTCTGGAATTCGCTGCCAGAGGAGGTGGTGGAAGCAGGTACGATAGTGGTGTTTAAGAGGCAGCTTGACAAATACATGAATAGGATGGGAATAGAGGGATAGGGATCCCGGAAGTGCAAAATGTTTTATTTTGACAGGCAATATGATTGGTGCAGGCTTGGAGGGCCGAAGGGCCTGTTCCTGTGCTGTACTTCTCTTTGTTCTTTGTTCTTTTGACACACACAATTCCTCTCTCTCTCAGACACACACACACTCTCTCTCTCTCTCTCGCCTGCACACTCTCTCTCTCTCAGACACACACATTCCCCCTCTCTCTCTCAGACACACACACACTCTCTCTCTCTCTCGCCTGCACACTCCCTCTCTCTCAGACACACACATTCCCCCTCTCTCTCTCAGACACACACACACTCTCTCTCTCTCTCGCCTGCACACTCCCTCTCTCTCAGACACACACATTCCCCCTCTCTCTCTCAGACACACACACACTCTCTCTCTCTCTCGCCTGCACACTCCCTCTCTCTCAGACACACACATTCGCCCTCTCTCTCTCAGACACACACACACTCTCTCTCTCTCTCGCCTGCACACTCCCTCTCTCTCAGACACACACATTCCCCCTCTCTCTCTCAGACACACACACACTGTCTCTCTCTCTCGCCTGCACACTCTCTCTCTCTCTCAGACACACACACACTCTCTCTCTCTCTCGCCTGCACACTCCCTCTCTCTCAGACACACACACACTCTCTCTCTCTCTCGCCTGCACACTCTCTCTCTCTCTCAGACACACACACACTCTCTCTCTCTCTCGCCTGCACACTCTCTCTCTCTCAGACACACACATTCCCCCTCTCTCTCTCAGACACACACACACTCTCTCTCTCTCTCGCCTGCACACTCTCTCTCTCTCTCAGACACACACACACTCTCTCTCTCTCTCGCCTGCACACTCCCTCTCTCTCAGACACACACACACTCTCTCTCTCTCAGACACACACATTCCCCCTCTCTCTCTCAGACACACACACACTCTCTCTCTCTCTCGCCTGCACACTCCCTCTCTCTCAGACACACACATTCCCCCTCTCTCTCTCAGACACACACACACTCTCTCTCTCTCTCGCCTGCACACTCTCTCTCTCTCAGACACACACATTCCCCCTCTCTCTCTCAGACACACACACACTCTCTCTCTCTCAGACACACACATTCCCCCTCTCTCTCTCAGACACACACACACTCTCTCTCTCTCTCGCCTGCACACTCCCTCTCTCTCAGACACACACATTCCCCCTCTCTCTCTCAGACACACACACACTCTCTCTCTCTCTCGCCTGCACACTCCCTCTCTCTCAGACACACACATTCCCCCTCTCTCTCTCAGACACACACACACTCTCTCTCTCTCTCGCCTGCACACTCTCTCTCTCTCAGACACACACACACTCTCTCTCTCTCTCGCCTGCACACTCCCTCTCTCTCAGACACACACACACTCTCTCTCTTTCTCGCCTGCACACTCCCTCTCTCTCAGACACACACACACTCTCTCTCTCTCTCGCCTGCACACTCTCTCTCTCTCAGACACACACACACTCTCTCTCTCTCTCGCCTGCACACTCTCTCTCTCTCAGACACTCACACACTCTCTCTCTCTCTCGCCTGCACACTCCCTCTCTCTCAGACACACACACACTCTCTCTCTCTCTCGCCTGCACACTCTCTCTCTCTCAGACACACACACACTCTCTCTCTCTCTCGCCTGCACACTCCATCTCTCTCAGACACACACACACTCTCTCTCTCTCTCGCCTGCACACTCCCTCTCTCTCAGACACACACACACTCTCTCTCTCTCTCGCCTGCACACTCCCTCTCTCTCAGACACACACACACTCTCTCTCTCTCTCAGATACACACACACTCTCTCTCTCTCAGACACACACATTCCCCCTCTCTCTCTCAGACACACACACACTCTCTCTCTCTCTCGCCTGCACACTCCCTCTCTCTCAGACACACACATTCCCCCTCTCTCTCTCAGACACACACACACTCTCTCTCTCTCTCGCCTGCACACTCCCTCTCTCTCAGACACACACATTCCCCCTCTCTCTCTCAGACACACACACACTCTCTCTCTCTCGCCTGCACACTCCCTCTCTCAGACACACACACTCTCTCTCTCTCTCGCCTGCACACTCCCTCTCTCTCAGACACACACATTCCCCCTCTCTCTCTCAGACACACACACACTCTCTCTCTCTCTCGCCTGCACACTCCCTCTCTCTCAGACACACACATTCCCCCTCTCTCTCTCAGACACACACACACACTCTCTCTCTCTCGCCTGCACACTCTCTCTCTCTCTCGCCTGCACACTCCCTCTCTCTCAGACACACACACACTCTCTCTCTCTCTCGCCTGCACACTCTCTCTCTCTCAGACACACACACACTCTCTCTCTCTCTCGCCTGCACACTCCCTCTCTCTCAGACACACACACACTCTCTCTCTCTCTCGCCTGCACACTCCCTCTCTCTCAGACACACACACACTCTCTCTCTCTCTCGCCTGCACACTCCCTCTCTCTCAGACACACACACACTCTCTCTCTCTCTCAGACACACACACACTCTCTCTCTCTCTCGCCTGCACACTCCCTCTCTCTCAGACACACACACACTCTCTCTCTCTCTCAGACACACACACACTCTCTCTCTCTCTCGCCTGCACACTCTCTCTCTCTCAGACACACACACACTCTCTCTCTCTCTCGCCTGCACACTCTCTCTCTCTCTGACACACACATTCCCCCTCTCTCTCTCAGACACACACACACTCTCTCTCTCTCAGACACACACACACTCTCTCTCTCTCTCGCCTGCACACTCTCTCTCTCTCTGACACACACATTCCCCCTCTCTCTCTCAGACACACACACACTCTCTCTCTCTCAGACACACACACACTCTCTCTCTCTCTCGCCTGCACACTCCCTCTCTCTCAGACACACACACACTCTCTCTCTCTCTCGCCTGCACACTCCCTCTCTCGCCTGCACACTCCCTCTCTCTCAGACACACACACACTCTCTCGCTCTCTCGCCTGCACACTCCCTCTCTCAGACACACACACACTCTCTCTCTCTCTCGCCTGCACACTCCCTCTCTCTCAGACACACACATTCCCCCTCTCTCTCTCAGACACACACACACTCTCTCTCTCTCTCGCCTGCACACTCCCTCTCTCTCAGACACACACACACTCTCTCTCTCTCTCGCCTGCACACTCCCTCTCTCTCAGACACACACACACTCTCTCTCTCAGACACACACACACTCTCTCTCTCTCAGACACACACACACTCTCTCTCTCTCTCGCCTGCACACTCCCTCTCTCTCAGACACACACATTCCCCCTCTCTCTCTCAGACACACACACACTCTCTCTCTCTCTCGCCTGCACACTCCCTCTCTCTCAGACACACACATTCCCCCTCTCTCTCTCAGACACACACACACTCTCTCTCTCTCTCGCCTGCACACTCCCTCTCTCTCAGACACACACATTCCCCCTCTCTCTCTCAGACACACACACACTCTCTCTCTCTCAGACACACACACACTCTCTCTCTCTCAGACACACACATTCCCCCTCTCTCTCTCAGACACACACATTCCCCCTCTCTCTCTCAGACACACACACACTCTCTCTCTCTCTCGCCTGCACACTCTCTCTCTCTCAGACACACACACACTCTCTCTCTCTCTCGCCTGCACACTCTCTCTCTCTCTGACACACACATTCCCCCTCTCTCTCTCAGACACACACACACTCTCTCTCTCTCAGACACACACACACTCTCTCTCTCTCTCGCCTGCACACTCTCTCTCTCTCAGACACACACACACTCTCTCTCTCTCAGACACACACACACTCTCTCTCTCTCTCGCCTGCACACTCTCTCTCTCTCAGACACACACACACTCTCTCTCTCTCAGACACACACACACTCTCTCTCTCTCTCGCCTGCACACTCCCTCTCTCTCAGACACACACATTCCCCCTCTCTCTCTCAGACACTCACACACTCTCTCTCTCTCTCGCCTGCACACTCCCTCTCTCTCAGACACACACATTCCCCCTCTCTCTCTCAGACACACACACACTCTCTCTCTCTCTCGCCTGCACACTCCCTCTCTCTCAGACACACACATTCCCCCTCTCTCTCTCAGACAGACACACACTCTCTCTCTCTCAGACACACACACACTCTCTCTCTCTCAGACACACACATTCCCCCTCTCTCTCTCAGACACACACATTCCCCCTCTCTCTCTCAGACACACACACACTCTCTCTCTCTCTCGCCTGCACACTCTCTCTCTCTCAGACACACACACACTCTCTCTCTCTCTCGCCTGCACACTCTCTCTCTCTCTGACACACACATTCCCCCTCTCTCTCTCAGACACACACACACTCTCTCTCTCTCAGACACACACACACTCTCTCTCTCTCTCGCCTGCACACTCTCTCTCTCTCAGACACACACACACTCTCTCTCTCTCAGACACACACACACTCTCTCTCTCTCTCGCCTGCACACTCTCTCTCTCTCAGACACACACACACTCTCTCTCTCTCAGACACACACACACTCTCTCTCTCTCTCGCCTGCACACTCTCTCTCTCTCAGACACACACACACTCTCTCTCTCTCAGACACACACACACTCTCTCTCTCTCAGACACACACACATTCTCTCTCTCTTTCACCTGCACACTCCCTCTCTCTCAGACACACACACACTCTCTCTCTCTCAGACACACACACACTCTCTCTCTCTCTCGCCTGCACACTCTCTCTCTCTCAGACACACACACACTCTCTCTCTCTCAGACACACACACACTCTCTCTCTCTCAGACACACACACACTCTCTCTCTCTTTCACCTGCACACTCCCTCTCTCTCAGACACACACACACTCTCTCTCTCTCTCGCCTGCACACTCTCTCTCTCTCAGACACACACACACTCTCTCTCTCTCAGACACACACACACTCTCTCTCTCTCAGACACACACACACTCTCTCTCTCTTTCACCTGCACACTCCCTCTCTCTCAGACACACACACACTCTCTCTCTCTCAGACACACACACACTCTCTCTCTCTCTCGCCTGCACACTCCCTCTCTCTCAGACACACACACACTCTCTCTCTCAGACACACACACACTCTCTCTCTCTCAGACACACACACACTCTCTCTCTCTCTCGCCTGCACACTCCCTCTCTCTCAGACACACACATTCCCCCTCTCTCTCTCAGACACACACACACTCTCTCTCTCTCTCGCCTGCACACTCCCTCTCTCTCAGACACACACATTCCCCCTCTCTCTCTCAGACACACACACACTCTCTCTCTCTCTCGCCTGCACACTCCCTCTCTCTCAGACACACACATTCCCCCTCTCTCTCTCAGACACACACACACTCTCTCTCTCTCAGACACACACACACTCTCTCTCTCTCAGACACACACATTCCCCCTCTCTCTCTCAGACACACACATTCCCCCTCTCTCTCTCAGACACACACACACTCTCTCTCTCTCTCGCCTGCACACTCTCTCTCTCTCAGACACACACACACTCTCTCTCTCTCTCGCCTGCACACTCTCTCTCTCTCTGACACACACATTCCCCCTCTCTCTCTCAGACACACACACACTCTCTCTCTCTCAGACACACACACACTCTCTCTCTCTCTCGCCTGCACACTCTCTCTCTCTCAGACACACACACACTCTCTCTCTCTCAGACACACACACACTCTCTCTCTCTCTCGCCTGCACACTCTCTCTCTCTCAGACACACACACACTCTCTCTCTCTCAGACACACACACTCTCTCTCTCTCTCGCCTGCACACTCCCTCTCTCTCAGACACACACATTCCCCCTCTCTCTCTCAGACACACACACACTCTCTCTCTCTCTCGCCTGCACACTCCCTCTCTCTCAGACACACACATTCCCCCTCTCTCTCTCAGACACACACACACTCTCTCTCTCTCTCGCCTGCACACTCCCTCTCTCTCAGACACACACATTCCCCCTCTCTCTCTCAGACACACACACACTCTCTCTCTCTCAGACACACACACACTCTCTCTCTCTCAGACACACACATTCCCCCTCTCTCTCTCAGACACACACATTCCCCCTCTCTCTCTCAGACACACACACACTCTCTCTCTCTCTCGCCTGCACACTCTCTCTCTCTCAGACACACACACACTCTCTCTCTCTCTCGCCTGCACACTCTCTCTCTCTCTGACACACACATTCCCCCTCTCTCTCTCAGACACACACACACTCTCTCTCTCTCTCGCCTGCACACTCTCTCTCTCTCAGACACACACACACTCTCTCTCTCTCAGACACACACACACTCTCTCTCTCTCAGACACACACACACTCTCTCTCTCTCTCGCCTGCACACTCTCTCTCTCTCAGACACACACACACTCTCTCTCTCTCAGACACACACACACTCTCTCTCTCTCAGACACACACACATTCTCTCTCTCTTTCACCTGCACACTCCCTCTCTCTGAGACACACACACACTCTCTCTCTCTCAGACACACACACACTCTCTCTCTCTCTCGCCTGCACACTCTCTCTCTCTCAGACACACACACACTCTCTCTCTCTCAGACACACACACACTCTCTCTCTCTCAGACACACACACACTCTCTCTCTCTTTCACCTGCACACTCCCTCTCTCTCAGACACACACACACTCTCTCTCTCTCTCGCCTGCACACTCTCTCTCTCTCAGACACACACACACTCTCTCTCTCTCAGACACACACACACTCTCTCTCTCTCAGACACACACACACTCTCTCTCTCTTTCACCTGCACACTCCCTCTCTCTCAGACACACACACACTCTCTCTCTCTCAGACACACACACACTCTCTCTCTCTCAGACACACACACACTCTCTCTCTCTTTCACCTGCACACTCCCTCTCTCTCAGACACACACACACTCTCTCTCTCTCTCAGACACACACACACTCTCTCTCTCTCAGACACACACACACTCTCTCTCTCTCAGACACACACACACTCTCTCTCTCTTTCACCTGCACACTCCCTCTCTCTCAGACACACACACACTCTCTCTCTCTCTCAGACACACACACACTCTCTCTCTCTCTCAGACACACACACACTCTCTCTCTCTCTCAGACACACACACACACTCTCTCTCTCTCAGACACACACACACTCTCTCTCTCTCTCAGACACACACACACTCTCTCTCTCTCTCAGACACACACACACTCTCTCTCTCTCTCGCCTGCACACTCCCTCTCTCTCAGACACACACACACTCTCTCTCTCTCTCGCCTGCACACTCCCTCTCTCTCAGACACACACACACTCTCTCTCTCTCTCGCCTGCACACTCTCTCTCTCAGACACACACACACTCTCTCTCTCTCTCGCCTGCACACTCCCTCTCTCTCAGACACACACACACTCTCTCTCTCAGACACACACACACTCCCTCTCTCTCAGACACACACTCTCTCTCTCTCTCAGACACACACACACTCTCTCTCTCTCTCAGACACACACACACTCTCTCTCTCTCTCGCCTGCACACTCCCTCTCTCTCAGACACACACACACTCCCTCTCTCTCAGACACACACACACTCTCTCTCTCTCTCGCCTGCACACTCCCTCTCTCTCAGACACACACACTCTCTCTCTCTCAGACACACACACACTCTCTCTCTCTCTCGCCTGCACACTCCCTCTCTCTCAGACACACACACACTCCCTCTCTCTCAGACACACACACACTCTCTCTCTCTCTCGCCTGCACACTCCCTCTCTCTCAGACACACACACTCTCTCTCTCTCAGACACACACACACTCTCTCTCTCTCTCGCCTGCACACTCCCTCTCTCTCAGACACACACACACTCTCTCTCTCAGACACACACACACTCTCTCTCTCTCTCGCCTGCACACTCTCTCTCTCAGACACACACACAATCTCTCTCTCTCTCGCCTGCACACTCCCTCTCTCTCAGACACACACACACTCTCTCTCTCAGACACACACACACTCCCTCTCTCTCAGACACACACACTCTCTCTCTCTCTCAGACACACACACACTCTCTCTCTCAGACACACACACACTCCCTCTCTCTCAGACACACACACTCTCTCTCTCTCAGACACACACAAACTCTCTCTCTCTCTCGCCTGCACACTCTCTCTCTCAGACACACACACACTCTCTCTCTCTCAGACACACACACACTCTCTCTCTCTCTCGCCTGCACACTCCCTCTCTCTCAGACACACACACTCTCTCTCTCTCTCAGACACACACACACTCTCTCTCTCAGACACACACACACTCCCTCTCTCTCAGACACACACACTCTCTCTCTCTCTCAGACACACACACACTCTCTCTCTCAGACACACACACACTCCCTCTCTCTCAGACACACACAATCTCTCTCTCTCAGACACACACACACTCTCTCTCTCTCTCGCCTGCACACTCTCTCTCTCAGACACACACACACTCTCTCTCTCTCTCGCCTGCACACTCCCTCTCTCTCAGACACACACACACTCTCTCTCTCTCTCGCCTGCACACTCTCTCTCTCAGACACACACATTCCCCCTCTCTCTCTCAGACACACACACACTCTCTCTCTCTCAGACACACACACACTCTCTCTCTCTCAGACACTCACACACTCTCTCTCTCTCTCGCCTGCACACTCCCTCTCTCTCAGACACACACATTCCCCCTCTCTCTCTCAGACACACACACACTCTCTCTCTCTCTCGCCTGCACACTCCCTCTCTCTCAGACACACACATTCCCCCTCTCTCTCTCAGACACACACACACTCTCTCTCTCTCTCGCCTGCACACTCCCTCTCTCTCAGACACACACATTCCCCCTCTCTCTCTCAGACACACACACACTCTCTCTCTCTCAGACACACACACACTCTCTCTCTCTCAGACACACACATTCCCCCTCTCTCTCTCAGACACACACATTCCCCCTCTCTCTCTCAGACACACACACACTCTCTCTCTCTCTCGCCTGCACACTCTCTCTCTCTCAGACACACACACACTCTCTCTCTCTCTCGCCTGCACACTCTCTCTCTCTCTGACACACACATTCCCCCTCTCTCTCTCAGACACACACACACTCTCTCTCTCTCAGACACACACACACTCTCTCTCTCTCTCGCCTGCACACTCTCTCTCTCTCAGACACACACACACTCTCTCTCTCTCAGACACACACACACTCTCTCTCTCTCTCGCCTGCACACTCTCTCTCTCTCAGACACACACACACTCTCTCTCTCTCAGACACACACACACTCTCTCTCTCTCTCGCCTGCACACTCCCTCTCTCTCAGACACACACATTCCCCCTCTCTCTCTCAGACACTCACACACTCTCTCTCTCTCTCGCCTGCACACTCCCTCTCTCTCAGACACACACATTCCCCCTCTCTCTCTCAGACACACACACACTCTCTCTCTCTCTCGCCTGCACACTCCCTCTCTCTCAGACACACACATTCCCCCTCTCTCTCTCAGACAGACACACACTCTCTCTCTCTCAGACACACACACACTCTCTCTCTCTCAGACACACACATTCCCCCTCTCTCTCTCAGACACACACATTCCCCCTCTCTCTCTCAGACACACACACACTCTCTCTCTCTCTCGCCTGCACACTCTCTCTCTCTCAGACACACACACACTCTCTCTCTCTCTCGCCTGCACACTCTCTCTCTCTCTGACACACACATTCCCCCTCTCTCTCTCAGACACACACACACTCTCTCTCTCTCAGACACACACACACTCTCTCTCTCTCTCGCCTGCACACTCTCTCTCTCTCAGACACACACACACTCTCTCTCTCTCAGACACACACACACTCTCTCTCTCTCTCGCCTGCACACTCTCTCTCTCTCAGACACACACACACTCTCTCTCTCTCAGACACACACACACTCTCTCTCTCTCTCGCCTGCACACTCTCTCTCTCTCAGACACACACACACTCTCTCTCTCTCAGACACACACACACTCTCTCTCTCTCAGACACACACACATTCTCTCTCTCTTTCACCTGCACACTCCCTCTCTCTCAGACACACACACACTCTCTCTCTCTCAGACACACACACACTCTCTCTCTCTCTCGCCTGCACACTCTCTCTCTCTCAGACACACACACACTCTCTCTCTCTCAGACACACACACACTCTCTCTCTCTCAGACACACACACACTCTCTCTCTCTTTCACCTGCACACTCCCTCTCTCTCAGACACACACACACTCTCTCTCTCTCGCCTGCACACTCTCTCTCTCTCAGACACACACACACTCTCTCTCTCTCAGACACACACACACTCTCTCTCTCTCAGACACACACACACTCTCTCTCTCTTTCACCTGCACACTCCCTCTCTCTCAGACACACACACACTCTCTCTCTCTCAGACACACACACACTCTCTCTCTCTCTCGCCTGCACACTCCCTCTCTCTCAGACACACACACACTCTCTCTCTCAGACACACACACACTCTCTCTCTCTCAGACACACACACACTCTCTCTCTCTCTCGCCTGCACACTCCCTCTCTCTCAGACACACACATTCCCCCTCTCTCTCTCAGACACACACACACTCTCTCTCTCTCTCGCCTGCACACTCCCTCTCTCTCAGACACACACATTCCCCCTCTCTCTCTCAGACACACACACACTCTCTCTCTCTCTCGCCTGCACACTCCCTCTCTCTCAGACACACACATTCCCCCTCTCTCTCTCAGACACACACACACTCTCTCTCTCTCAGACACACACACACTCTCTCTCTCTCAGACACACACATTCCCCCTCTCTCTCTCAGACACACACATTCCCCCTCTCTCTCTCAGACACACACACACTCTCTCTCTCTCTCGCCTGCACACTCTCTCTCTCTCAGACACACACACACTCTCTCTCTCTCTCGCCTGCACACTCTCTCTCTCTCTGACACACACATTCCCCCTCTCTCTCTCAGACACACACACACTCTCTCTCTCTCAGACACACACACACTCTCTCTCTCTCTCGCCTGCACACTCTCTCTCTCTCAGACACACACACACTCTCTCTCTCTCAGACACACACACACTCTCTCTCTCTCTCGCCTGCACACTCTCTCTCTCTCAGACACACACACACTCTCTCTCTCTCAGACACACACACTCTCTCTCTCTCTCGCCTGCACACTCCCTCTCTCTCAGACACACACATTCCCCCTCTCTCTCTCAGACACACACACACTCTCTCTCTCTCTCGCCTGCACACTCCCTCTCTCTCAGACACACACATTCCCCCTCTCTCTCTCAGACACACACACACTCTCTCTCTCTCTCGCCTGCACACTCCCTCTCTCTCAGACACACACATTCCCCCTCTCTCTCTCAGACACACACACACTCTCTCTCTCTCAGACACACACACACTCTCTCTCTCTCAGACACACACATTCCCCCTCTCTCTCTCAGACACACACATTCCCCCTCTCTCTCTCAGACACACACACACTCTCTCTCTCTCTCGCCTGCACACTCTCTCTCTCTCAGACACACACACACTCTCTCTCTCTCTCGCCTGCACACTCTCTCTCTCTCTGACACACACATTCCCCCTCTCTCTCTCAGACACACACACACTCTCTCTCTCTCTCGCCTGCACACTCTCTCTCTCTCAGACACACACACACTCTCTCTCTCTCAGACACACACACACTCTCTCTCTCTCAGACACACACACACTCTCTCTCTCTCTCGCCTGCACACTCTCTCTCTCTCAGACACACACACACTCTCTCTCTCTCAGACACACACACACTCTCTCTCTCTCAGACACACACACATTCTCTCTCTCTTTCACCTGCACACTCCCTCTCTCTGAGACACACACACACTCTCTCTCTCTCAGACACACACACACTCTCTCTCTCTCTCGCCTGCACACTCTCTCTCTCTCAGACACACACACACTCTCTCTCTCTCAGACACACACACACTCTCTCTCTCAGACACACACACACTCTCTCTCTCTTTCACCTGCACACTCCCTCTCTCTCAGACACACACACACTCTCTCTCTCTCTCGCCTGCACACTCTCTCTCTCTCAGACACACACACACTCTCTCTCTCTCAGACACACACACACTCTCTCTCTCTCAGACACACACACACTCTCTCTCTCTTTCACCTGCACACTCCCTCTCTCTCAGACACACACACACTCTCTCTCTCTCAGACACACACACACTCTCTCTCTCTCAGACACACACACACTCTCTCTCTCTTTCACCTGCACACTCCCTCTCTCTCAGACACACACACACTCTCTCTCTCTCTCAGACACACACACACTCTCTCTCTCTCAGACACACACACACTCTCTCTCTCTCAGACACACACACACTCTCTCTCTCTTTCACCTGCACACTCCCTCTCTCTCAGACACACACACACTCTCTCTCTCTCTCAGACACACACACACTCTCTCTCTCTCTCAGACACACACACACTCTCTCTCTCTCTCAGACACACACACACTCTCTCTCTCTCTCAGACACACACACACTCTCTCTCTCTCTCAGACACACACACACTCTCTCTCTCTCTCAGACACACACACACTCTCTCTCTCTCTCGCCTGCACACTCCCTCTCTCTCAGACACACACACACTCTCTCTCTCTCTCGCCTGCACACTCCCTCTCTCTCAGACACACACACACTCTCTCTCTCTCGCCTGCACACTCTCTCTCTCAGACACACACACACTCTCTCTCTCTCTCGCCTGCACACTCCCTCTCTCTCAGACACACACACACTCTCTCTCTCAGACACACACACACTCCCTCTCTCTCAGACACACACTCTCTCTCTCTCTCAGACACACACACACTCTCTCTCTCTCTCAGACACACACACACTCTCTCTCTCTCTCGCCTGCACACTCCCTCTCTCTCAGACACACACACTCTCTCTCTCTCTCAGACACACACACACTCTCTCTCTCTCTCGCCTGCACACTCCCTCTCTCTCAGACACACACACTCTCTCTCTCTCAGACACACACACACTCTCTCTCTCTCTCGCCTGCACACTCCCTCTCTCTCAGACACACACACACTCCCTCTCTCTCAGACACACACACACTCTCTCTCTCTCTCGCCTGCACACTCCCTCTCTCTCAGACACACACACTCTCTCTCTCTCAGACACACACACACTCTCTCTCTCTCGCCTGCACACTCCCTCTCTCTCAGACACACACACACTCTCTCTCTCAGACACACACACACTCTCTCTCTCTCTCGCCTGCACACTCTCTCTCTCAGACACACACACAATCTCTCTCTCTCTCGCCTGCACACTCCCTCTCTCTCAGACACACACACACTCTCTCTCTCAGACACACACACACTCCCTCTCTCTCAGACACACACACTCTCTCTCTCTCTCAGACACACACACACTCTCTCTCTCAGACACACACACACTCCCTCTCTCTCAGACACACACACTCTCTCTCTCTCAGACACACACAAACTCTCTCTCTCTCTCGCCTGCACACTCTCTCTCTCAGACACACACACACTCTCTCTCTCTCAGACACACACACACTCTCTCTCTCTCTCGCCTGCACACTCCCTCTCTCTCAGACACACACACTCTCTCTCTCTCTCAGACACACACACACTCTCTCTCTCAGACACACACACACTCCCTCTCTCTCAGACACACACACTCTCTCTCTCTCTCAGACACACACACACTCTCTCTCTCAGACACACACACACTCCCTCTCTCTCAGACACACACACTCTCTCTCTCTCAGACACACACACACTCTCTCTCTCTCTCGCCTGCACACTCTCTCTCTCAGACACACACACACTCTCTCTCTCTCTCGCCTGCACACTCCCTCTCTCTCAGACACACACACACTCTCTCTCTCTCTCGCCTGCACACTCTCTCTCTCAGACACACACATTCCCCCTCTCTCTCTCAGACACACACACACTCTCTCTCTCTCAGACACACACACACTCTCTCTCTCTCAGACACACACACATTCTCTCTCTCTTTCACCTGCACACTCCCTCTCTCTCAGACACACACACACTCTCTCTCTCTCAGACACACACACACTCTCTCTCTCTCTCGCCTGCACACTCTCTCTCTCTCAGACACACACACACTCTCTCTCTCTCAGACACACACACACTCTCTCTCTCTCAGACACACACACACTCTCTCTCTCTTTCACCTGCACACTCCCTCTCTCTCAGACACACACACACTCTCTCTCTCTCTCGCCTGCACACTCTCTCTCTCTCAGACACACACACACTCTCTCTCTCTCAGACACACACACACTCTCTCTCTCTCAGACACACACACACTCTCTCTCTCTTTCACCTGCACACTCCCTCTCTCTCAGACACACACACACTCTCTCTCTCTCAGACACACACACACTCTCTCTCTCTCAGACACACACACACTCTCTCTCTCTTTCACCTGCACACTCCCTCTCTCTCAGACACACACACACTCTCTCTCTCTCTCAGACACACACACACTCTCTCTCTCTCAGACACACACACACTCTCTCTCTCTCAGACACACACACACTCTCTCTCTCTTTCACCTGCACACTCCCTCTCTCTCAGACACACACACACTCTCTCTCTCTCTCAGACACACACACACTCTCTCTCTCTCTCAGACACACACACACTCTCTCTCTCTCTCAGACACACACACACTCTCTCTCTCTCTCAGACACACACACACTCTCTCTCTCTCTCAGACACAGACACACTCTCTCTCTCTCTCAGACACACACACACTCTCTCTCTCTCTCGCCTGCACACTCCCTCTCTCTCAGACACACACACACTCTCTCTCTCTCTCGCCTGCACACTCCCTCTCTCTCAGACACACACACACTCTCTCTCTCTCTCGCCTGCACACTCTCTCTCTCAGACACACACACACTCTCTCTCTCTCTCGCCTGCACACTCCCTCTCTCTCAGACACACACACACTCTCTCTCTCAGACACACACACACTCCCTCTCTCTCAGACACACACTCTCTCTCTCTCTCAGACACACACACACTCTCTCTCTCTCTCAGACACACACACACTCTCTCTCTCTCTCGCCTGCACACTCCCTCTCTCTCAGACACACACACACTCCCTCTCTCTCAGACACACACACACTCTCTCTCTCTCTCGCCTGCACACTCCCTCTCTCTCAGACACACACACTCTCTCTCTCTCAGACACACACACACTCTCTCTCTCTCTCGCCTGCACACTCCCTCTCTCTCAGACACACACACACTCCCTCTCTCTCAGACACACACACACTCTCTCTCTCTCTCGCCTGCACACTCCCTCTCTCTCAGACACACACACTCTCTCTCTCTCAGACACACACACACTCTCTCTCTCTCTCGCCTGCACACTCCCTCTCTCTCAGACACACACACACTCTCTCTCTCAGACACACACACACTCTCTCTCTCTCTCGCCTGCACACTCTCTCTCTCAGACACACACACACTCTCTCTCTCTCTCTCGCCTGCACACTCCCTCTCTCTCAGACACACACACTCTCTCTCTCTCTCAGACACACACACACTCTCTCTCTCAGACACACACACACTCCCTCTCTCTCAGACACACACACTCTCTCTCTCTCTCAGACACACACACACTCTGTCTCTCAGACACACACACACTCCCTCTCTCTCAGACACACACACTCTCTCTCTCTCAGACACACACACACTCTCTCTCTCTCTCGCCTGCACACTCTCTCTCTCAGACACACACACACTCTCTCTCTCTCTCGCCTGCACACTCCCTCTCTCTCAGACACACACACACTCTCTCTCTCTCTCGCCTGCACACTCTCTCTCTCAGACACACACACACTCTCTCTCTCTCAGACACACACACACTCTCTCTCTCTCTCGCCTGCACACTCCCTCTCTCTCAGACACACACACTCTCTCTCTCTCTCAGACACACACACACTCTCTCTCTCAGACACACACACACTCCCTCTCTCTCAGACACACACACTCTCTCTCTCTCTCAGACACACACACACTCTCTCTCTCAGACACACACACACTCCCTCTCTCTCAGACACACACACTCTCTCTCTCTCAGACACACACACACTCTCTCTCTCTCTCGCCTGCACACTCTCTCTCTCAGACACACACACATTCTCTCTCTCTCTCGCCTGCACACTCCCTCTCTCTCAGACACACACACACTCTCTCTCTCTCTCGCCTGCACACTCTCTCTCTCAGACACACACACACTCTCTCTCTCTCTCGCCTGCACACTCCCTCTCTCTCAGACACACACACTCTCTCTCTCTCTCAGACACACACACACTCTCTCTCTCAGACACACACACACTCCCTCTCTCTCAGACACACACACACTCTCTCTCTCAGACACACACACACTCCCTCTCTCTCAGAGACACACACACTCTCTCTCTCAGACACACACACACACTCTCTCTCTCAGACACACACACACTCTCTCTCTCAGACACACACACACTCCCTCTCTCTCAGACACACACACACTCTCTCTCTCAGACACACACACACTCTCTCTCTCAGACACACACACACTCTCTCTCTCTCAGACACACACACACTCTCTCTCTCTCAGACACACACACACTCTCTCTCTCTCAGACACACACACACTCTCTCTCTCTCAGACACACACACACTCTCTCTCTCTCAGACACACACACACTCTCTCTCTCTCTCAGACACACACACACTCTCTCTCTCTCTCAGACACACACACTCTCTCTCTCTCTCAGACACACACACACTCTCTCTCTCTCAGACACACACACACTCTGTCTCTCAGACACACACACACTCCCTCTCTCTCAGACACACACACTCTCTCTCTCTCAGACACACACACACTCTCTCTCTCTCTCGCCTGCACACTCTCTCTCTCAGACACACACACACTCTCTCTCTCTCTCGCCTGCACACTCCCTCTCTCTCAGACACACACACACTCTCTCTCTCTCTCGCCTGCACACTCTCTCTCTCAGACACACACACACTCTCTCTCTCTCAGACACACACACACTCTCTCTCTCTCTCGCCTGCACACTCCCTCTCTCTCAGACACACACACTCTCTCTCTCTCTCAGACACACACACACTCTCTCTCTCAGACACACACACACTCCCTCTCTCTCAGACACACACACTCTCTCTCTCTCTCAGACACACACACACTCTCTCTCTCAGACACACACACACTCCCTCTCTCTCAGACACACACACTCTCTCTCTCTCAGACACACACACACTCTCTCTCTCTCTCGCCTGCACACTCTCTCTCTCAGACACACACACACTCTCTCTCTCTCTCGCCTGCACACTCCCTCTCTCTCAGACACACACACACTCTCTCTCTCTCTCGCCTGCACACTCTCTCTCTCAGACACACACACACTCTCTCTCTCTCTCGCCTGCACACTCCCTCTCTCTCAGACACACACACTCTCTCTCTCTCTCAGACACACACACACTCTCTCTCTCAGACACACACACACTCCCTCTCTCTCAGACACACACACACTCTCTCTCTCAGACACACACACACTCCCTCTCTCTCAGACACACACACACTCTCTCTCTCAGACACACACACACACTCTCTCTCTCAGACACACACACACTCTCTCTCTCAGACACACACACACTCCCTCTCTCTCAGACACACACACACTCTCTCTCTCAGACACACACACACTTTCTCTCTCAGACACACACACACTCTCTCTCTCTCAGACACACACACACTCTCTCTCTCTCAGACACACACACACTCTCTCTCTCTCAGACACACACACACTCTCTCTCTCTCAGACACACACACACTCTCTCTCTCTCAGACACACACACACTCTCTCTCTCTCTCAGACACACACACACTCTCTCTCTCTCTCAGACACACACACTCTCTCTCTCTCTCAGACACACACACACTCTCTCTCTCTCAGACACACACACACTCTCTCTCTCAGACACACACACACTCTCTCTCAGACACACACACTCTCTCTCTCTCTCTGACACACACATTCCCCCTCTCTCTCTCAGACACACACACACTCTCTCTCTCTCAGACACACACACACTCTCTCTCTCAGACACACACACACTCTCTCTCTCTCAGACACACACACACTCTCTCTCTCTCAGACACACACACACTCTCTCTCTCTCAGACACACACACACTCTCTCTCTCTCAGACACACACACACTCTCTCTCTCTCAGACACACACACACTCTCTCTCTCTCTCAGACACACACACACTCTCTCTCTCTCTCAGACACACACACTCTCTCTCTCTCTCAGACACACACACACTCTCTCTCTCTCTCGCCTGCACACTCCCTCTCTCTCAGACACACACACACCCTCTCTCTCTCTCGCCTGCACACTCTCTCTCTCAGACACACACACACTCTCTCTCTCTCAGACACACACACACTCTCTCTCTCTCTCGCCTGCACACTCCCTCTCTCTCAGACACACACACTCTCTCTCTCTCAGACACACACACTCTCTCTCTCTCAGACACACACACACTCTCTCTCTCTCTCGCCTGCACACTCTCTCTCTCAGACACACACACACTCTCTCTCTCTCTCGCCTGCACACTCCCTCTCTCTCAGACACACACACACTCTCTCTCTCTCTCGCCTGCACACTCTCTCTCTCAGACACACACACACTCTCTCTCTCTCTCGCCTGCACACTCCCTCTCTCTCAGACACACACACTCTCTCTCTCTCTCAGACACACACACACTCTCTCTCTCAGACACACACACACTCCCTCTCTCTCAGACACACACACACTCTCTCTCTCAGACACACACACACTCCCTCTCTCTCAGACACACACACACTCTCTCTCTCAGACACACACACACACTCTCTCTCTCAGACACACACACACTCTCTCTCTCAGACACACACACACTCCCTCTCTCTCAGACACACACACACTCTCTCTCTCAGACACACACACACTTTCTCTCTCAGACACACACACACTCTCTCTCTCTCAGACACACACACACTCTCTCTCTCTCAGACACACACACACTCTCTCTCTCTCAGACACACACACACTCTCTCTCTCTCAGACACACACACACTCTCTCTCTCTCAGACACACACACACTCTCTCTCTCTCTCAGACACACACACACTCTCTCTCTCTCTCAGACACACACACTCTCTCTCTCTCTCAGACACACACACACTCTCTCTCTCTCAGACACACACACACTCTCTCTCTCAGACACACACACACTCTCTCTCAGACACACACACTCTCTCTCTCTCTCTGACACACACATTCCCCCTCTCTCTCTCAGACACACACACACTCTCTCTCTCTCAGACACACACACACTCTCTCTCTCTCTCGCCTGCACACTCTCTCTCTCTCAGACACACACACACTCTCTCTCTCTCTCAGACACACACACACTCTCTCTCTCTCTCAGACACACACACACTCTCTCTCAGACACACACACACTCTCTCTCTCTCAGACACACACACACTCTCTCTCTCTCTCAGACACACACACACTCTCTCTCTCTCTCAGACACACACACTCTCTCTCTCTCTCAGACACACACACACTCTCTCTCTCTCTCAGACACACACACTCTCTCTCTCTCTCAGACACACACACACACTCTCTCTCTCTCTCAGACACACACACTCTCTCTCTCTCTCAGACACACACACACTCTCTCTCTCTCAGACACACACACACTCTCTCTCTCTCAGACACACACACACTCTCTCTCTCTCTCAGACACACACACACTCTCTCTCTCTCTCAGACACACACACTCTCTCTCTCTCTCAGACACACACACACTCTCTCTCTCTCTCAGACACACACACTCTCTCTCTCTCTCAGACACACACACACTCTCTCTCTCTCTCAGACACACACACTCTCTCTCTCTCTCAGACACACACACACTCTCTCTCTCTCTCAGACACACACACTCTCTCTCTCTCTCAGACACACACACACTCTCTCTCTCTCTCAGACACACACACACTCTCTCTCTCTCTCAGACACACACACACTCTCTCTCTCTCTCAGACACACACACACTCTCTCTCTCTCTCAGACACACACACTCTCTCTCTCTCTCAGACACACACACACTCTCTCTCTCTCTCAGACACACACACACTCTCTCTCTCTCAGACACACACACACTCTCTCTCTCTCTCAGACACACACACACTCTCTCTCTCTCTCAGACACACACACTCTCTCTCTCTCTCAGACACACACACTCTCTCTCTCTCTCAGACACACACACACTCTCTCTCTCTCAGACACACACACACTCTCTCTCTCTCAGACACACACACACTCTCTCTCTCTCTCAGACACACACACACTCTCTCTCTCTCTCAGACACACACACTCTCTCTCTCTCTCAGACACACACACACTCTCTCTCTCTCAGACACACACACACTCTCTCTCTCTCTCAGACACACACACACTCTCTCTCTCTCTCAGACACACACACTCTCTCTCTCTCTCAGACACACACACACTCTCTCTCTCTCTCAGACACACACACTCTCTCTCTCTCTCAGACACACACACACTCTCTCTCTCTCAGACACACACACTCTCTCTCTCTCTCAGACACACACACACTCTCTCTCTCTCTCAGACACACACACTCTCTCTCTCTCTCAGACACACACACACTCTCTCTCTCTCTCAGACACACACACACTCTCTCTCTCTCAGACACACACACACTCTCTCTCTCTCTCAGACACACACACACTCTCTCTCTCTCTCAGACACACACACTCTCTCTCTCTCTCAGACACACACACACTCTCTCTCTCTCTCAGACACACACACTCTCTCTCTCTCTCAGACACACACACACTCTCTCTCTCTCTCAGACACACACACTCTCTCTCTCTCTCAGACACACACACACTCTCTCTCTCTCTCAGACACACACACACTCTCTCTCTCTCAGACACACACACACTCTCTCTCTCTCTCAGACACACACACACTCTCTCTCTCTCTCAGACACACACACTCTCTCTCTCTCTCAGACACACACACACTCTCTCTCTCTCTCAGACACACACACTCTCTCTCTCTCTCAGACACACACACACTCTCTCTCTCTCTCAGACACACACACTCTCTCTCTCTCTCAGACACACACACACTCTCTCTCTCTCTCAGACACACACACTCTCTCTCTCTCTCAGACACACACACACTCTCTCTCTCTCTCAGACACACACACACTCTCTCTCTCTCAGACACACACACACTCTCTCTCTCTCTCAGACACACACACACTCTCTCTCTCTCTCAGACACACACACTCTCTCTCTCTCTCAGACACACACACACTCTCTCTCTCTCTCAGACACACACACTCTCTCTCTCTCTCAGACACACACACACTCTCTCTCTCTCTCAGACACACACACTCTCTCTCTCTCTCAGACACACACACACTCTCTCTCTCTCAGACACACACACACTCTCTCTCTCTCAGACACACACACACTCTCTCTCTCTCTCAGACACACACACACTCTCTCTCTCTCTCAGACACACACACTCTCTCTCTCTCTCAGACACACACACACTCTCTCTCTCTCTCAGACACACACACTCTCTCTCTCTCTCAGACACACACACACACTCTCTCTCTCTCAGACACACACACACACTCTCTCTCTCTCAGACACACACACACACTCTCTCTCTCTCAGACACACACACACACTCTCTCTCTCTCGCCTGCACACTCTCTCTCTCTCTCGCCTGCACACTCTCTCTCTCTCAGACACACACACACACTCTCTCTCTCAGACACACACACACTCTCTCTCTCTCAGACACACACACACACTCTCTCTCTCTCAGACACACACACACACTCTCTCTCTCAGACACACACACACTCTCTCTCTCTCAGACACACACACACTCTCTCTCTCTCAGACACACACACACTCTCTCTCTCTCTCAGACACACACACACTCTCTCTCTCTCTCAGACACACACACACACTCTCTCTCTCTCAGACACACACACACACTCTCTCTCTCAGACACACACACACTCTCTCTCTCTCTCAGACACACACACACTCTCTCTCTCTCTCAGACACACACACACACTCTCTCTCTCTCAGACACACACACACACTCTCTCTCTCAGACACACACACACTCTCTCTCTCTCAGACACACACACACTCTCTCTCTCTCTCAGACACACACACACTCTCTCTCTCTCTCAGACACACACACACACTCTCTCTCTCTCAGACACACACACACTCTCTCTCTCTCTCAGACACACACACACTCTCTCTCTCTCTCAGACACACACACACTCTCTCTCTCTCTCAGACACACACACACTCTCTCTCTCTCAGACACACACACACTCTCTCTCTCTCTCAGACACACACACACTCTCTCTCTCTCTCAGACACACACACACACTCTCTCTCTCTCAGACACACACACACTCTCTCTCTCTCTCAGACACACACACACTCTCTCTCTCTCAGACACACACACACACTCTCTCTCTCAGACACACACACACTCTCTCTCTCTCTCAGACACACACACACTCTCTCTCTCTCAGACACACACACACTCTCTCTCTCTCTCAGACACACACACACTCTCTCTCTCTCTCAGACACACACACACTCTCTCTCTCTCTCAGACACACACACACTCTCTCTCTCTCAGACACACACACACTCTCTCTCTCTCAGACACACACACACTCTCTCTCTCTCTCAGACACACACACACTCTCTCTCTCTCTCAGACACACACACACACTCTCTCTCTCTCAGACACACACACTCTCTCTCTCTCTCAGACACACACACACTCTCTCTCTCTCTCAGACACACACACTCTCTCTCTCTCTCAGACACACACACACTCTCTCTCTCTCTCAGACACACACACACTCTCTCTCTCAGACACACACACACTCTCTCTCTCTCTCAGACACACACACACTCTCTCTCTCTCTCAGACACACACACTCTCTCTCTCTCTCAGACACACACACACTCTCTCTCTCTCTCAGACACACACACTCTCTCTCTCTCTCAGACACACACACACTCTCTCTCTCTCTCAGACACACACACACACTCTCTCTCTCTCAGACACACACACACACTCTCTCTCTTTCAGACACACACACACACTCTCTCTCTCTCAGACACACACACACACTCTCTCTCTCTCAGACACACACACACACTCTCTCTCTCTCAGACACACACACACACTCTCTCTCTCTCGCCTGCACACTCTCTCTCTCTCTCGCCTGCACACTCCCTCTCTCTCAGACACACACACACTCTCTCTCTCTCTCAGACACACACACACACTCTCTCTCTCAGACACACACACACTCTCTCTCTCTCAGACACACACACACACTCTCTCTCTCTCAGACACACACACACACTCTCTCTCTCAGACACACACACACTCTCTCTCTCTCAGACACACACACACTCTCTCTCTCTCAGACACACACACACTCTCTCTCTCTCTCAGACACACACACACGCTCTCTCTCTCTCAGACACACACACACACTCTCTCTCTCTCAGACACACACACACACTCTCTCTCTCAGACACACACACACTCTCTCTCTCTCTCAGACACACACACACTCTCTCTCTCTCTCAGACACACACACACACTCTCTCTCTCTCAGACACACACACACACTCTCTCTCTCAGACACACACACACTCTCTCTCTCTCAGACACACACACACTCTCTCTCTCTCAGACACACACACACACTCTCTCTCTCTCAGACACACACACACACTCTCTCTCTCTCAGACACACACACACTCTCTCTCTCTCTCAGACACACACACACTCTCTCTCTCTCTCAGACACACACACACTCTCTCTCTCTCAGACACACACACACACTCTCTCTCTCTCAGACACACACACACTCTCTCTCTCTCTCAGACACACACACACTCTCTCTCTCTCTCAGACACACACACACTCTCTCTCTCTCAGACACACACACACTCTCTCTCTCTCTCAGACACACACACACTCTCTCTCTCTCTCAGACACACACACACACTCTCTCTCTCTCAGACACACACACACTCTCTCTCTCTCTCAGACACACACACACTCTCTCTCTCTCAGACACACACACACTCTCTCTCTCTCTCAGACACACACACACACTCTCTCTCTCTCTCAGACACACACACACTCTCTCTCTCAGACACACACACACTCCCTCTCTCTCAGACACACACACACTCTCTCTCTCAGACACACACACACACTCTCTCTCTCAGACACACACACACTCTCTCTCTCAGACACACACACACTCCCTCTCTCTCAGACACACACACACTCTCTCTCTCAGACACACACACACTTTCTCTCTCAGACACACACACACTCTCTCTCTCTCAGACACACACACTCTCTCTCTCTCTCAGACACACACACACTCTCTCTCTCTCAGACACACACACACTCTCTCTCTCTCAGACACACACACACTCTCTCTCTCTCTCAGACACACACACACTCTCTCTCTCTCTCAGACACACACACACACTCTCTCTCTCTCAGACACACACACACTCTCTCTCTCTCAGACACACACACACTCTCTCTCTCTCAGACACACACACACTCTCTCTCTCTCTCAGACACACACACACTCTCTCTCTCTCAGACACACACACTCTCTCTCTCAGACACACACACACTCTCTCTCTCTCTCAGACACACACACACTCACTCTCTCTCAGACACACACACACTCTCTCTCTCTCTCAGACACACACACACTCTCTCTCTCTCAGACACACACACTCTCTCTCTCTCTCAGACACACACACACTCTCTCTCTCTCAGACACACACACACTCTCTCTCTCTCAGACACACACACACTCTCTCTCTCTCAGACACACACACACTCTCTCTCTCTCTCAGACACACACACACACTCTCTCTCTCTCAGACACACACACACTCTCTCTCTCTCAGACACACACACACTCTCTCTCTCTCAGACACACACACACTCTCTCTCTCTCTCAGACACACACACACTCTCTCTCTCTCAGACACACACACTCTCTCTCTCAGACACACACACACTCTCTCTCTCTCTCAGACACACACACACTCTCTCTCTCTCAGACACACACACACTCTCTCTCTCTCAGACACACACACTCTCTCTCTCAGACACACACACACTCCCTCTCTCTCAGACACACACACACTCTCTCTCTCTCTCAGACACACACACACTCTCTCTCTCTCAGACACACACACACTCTCTCTCTCTCAGACACACACACACTCTCTCTCTCTCTCAGACACACACACACTCTCTCTCTCTCAGACACACACACTCTCTCTCTCAGACACACACACACTCTCTCTCTCTCTCAGACACACACACACTCTCTCTCTCTCAGACACACACACACTCTCTCTCTCTCAGACACACACACTCTCTCTCTCAGACACACACACACTCTCTCTCTCTCAGACACACACACACTCCCTCTCTCTCAGACACACACACACTCTCTCTCTCTCAGACACACACACACTCTCTCTCTCTCAGACACACACACACTCTCTCTCTCTCAGACACACACACTCTCTCTCTCTCAGACACACACACACTCTCTCTCTCTCTCAGACACACACACACTCTCTCTCTCTCTCAGACACACACACACTCTCTCTCTCTCTCAGACACACACACACTCTCTCTCTCTCAGACACACACACACTCTCTCTCTCTCAGACACACACACTCTCTCTCTCTCTCAGACACACACACATTCCCCCTCTCTCTCAGACACACACACACTCTCTCTCTCTCTCAGACATACACACACTCTCTCTCTCTCTGACACACACACTCTCTCTCTCTCTCAGACACACACACACATTCCCCCTCTCTCTCTCAGACACACACACACTCTCTCTCTCTCTCAGACACACACACACACTCTCTCTCTCTCTCAGACACACACACACTCTCTCTCTCTCAGACACACACACACACTCTCTCTCTCTCTCAGACACACACACACTCTCTCTCTCTCAGACACACACACTCTCTCTCTCTCTCAGACACACACACTCTCTCTCTCTCAGACACACACACTCTCTCTCTCTCAGACACACACACACTCTCTCTCTCTCTCAGACACACACACTCTCTCTCTCTCTCAGACACACACACACTCTCTCTCTCTCTCAGACACACACACTCTCTCTCTCTCTCAGACACACACACTCTCTCTCTCTCTCTCGCCTGCACACTCTCTCTCTCTCAGACACACACACTCTCTCTCTCTCTCTCGCCTGCACACTCTCTCTCTCTCAGACACACACACACACTCTCTCTCTCTCTCTCGCCTGCACACTCTCTCTCTCTCAGACACACACACTCTCTCTCTCTCTCAGACACACACACTCTCTCTCTCTCTCGCCTGCACACTCTCTCTCTCTCAGACACACACACACACTCTCTCTCTCTCAGACACACACACACTCTCTCTCTCTCAGACACACACACACTCTCTCTCTCTCTCAGACACACACACTCTCTCTCTCTCAGACACACACACACTCTCTCTCTCTCAGACACACACACACTCTCTCTCTCTCAGACACACACACACTCTCTCTCTCTCTCAGACACACACACACTCTCTCTCTCTCAGACACACACACACTCTCTCTCTCTCAGACACACACACACTCTCTCTCTCTCAGACACACACACACTCTCTCTCTCTCTCAGACACACACACACTCTCTCTCTCTCAGACACACACACACTCTCTCTCTCTCAGACACACACACACTCTCTCTCTCTCTCAGACACACACACACACTCTCTCTCTCTCTCAGACACACACACACACTCTCTCTCTCTCAGACACACACACACTCTCTCTCTCTCTCAGACACACACACACACTCTCTCTCTCTCAGACACACACACACTCTCTCTCTCTCTCAGACACACACACACTCTCTCTCTCTCTCAGACACACACACACTCTCTCTCTCTCTCAGACACACACACACACTCTCTCTCTCTCAGACACACACACTCTCTCTCTCTCTCAGACACACACACACTCTCTCTCTCTCTCAGACACACACACACTCTCTCTCTCTCTCAGACACACACACTCTCTCTCTCTCTCAGACACACACACACACTCTCTCTCTCTCAGACACACACACACTCTCTCTCTCTCAGACACACACACACACTCTCTCTCTCTCAGACACACACACTCTCTCTCTCTCTCAGACACACACACACTCTCTCTCTCTCTCAGACACACACACACTCTCTCTCTCTCTCAGACACACACACACTCTCTCTCTCTCAGACACACACACACACTCTCTCTCTCTCAGACACACACACTCTCTCTCTCTCTCAGACACACACACACTCTCTCTCTCTCTCAGACACACACACACTCTCTCTCTCTCTCAGACACACACACACTCTCTCTCTCTCTCAGACACACACACACTCTCTCTCTCTCTCAGACACACACACACTCTCTCTCTCTCAGACACACACACACTCTCTCTCTCTCAGACACACACACACACTCTCTCTCTCTCAGACACACACACACTCTCTCTCTCTCTCAGACACACACACTCTCTCTCTCTCAGACACACACACACTCTCCTTCCCTCTCCCACACACTCCCCCTCTTTCCCTCTGACACACATGCTCCCATTCTTTCTCAGACACATACCCCCCTTCTCTCTCGCTCGCACACACTCCTCTTTCTCAGGCACACACTCCACCTTTCTCTCTGACACACTCCCCCCCTCCCTCTCCAACACACACTCCCCCTCTCTCTCTCTCTCTTAGACACACACTCCCTTTCTCCCTCAGATGCACATTCCCTTTCTCCCTCTCAGACACACACTCCCTCTCTCCCTCAGACACACGCCTGCCTCTCTCTCTCACACACACATTGCCCCCTCTCTCTGACAAACAAACTCTTCCTCTCTCTGATACACACTCCCTCTCCCTCTCTCAGTCTCACAATCTCCCTCTCTCTCTTGGACACACACTCCCTCTCTTCCTCAGACCCACGCCCCTCTTTCTCTCTCACACACACACACTGCCTCCTCTCTCTGACAAACATACACTCCCTGTCTCTCTCAGATGCACACTCCCCCTCTCTCTGACACAGACTCCCCTTCCCCCTCACAGACACACTCTCCTTCTCCATCTTAGACACACATTCTCTTTCTCTCTCAGACACACACTTGCCCACTCTCTCTTAGACACACACTCCCTCTCTATCTCAGACACACATTCCTCCACTCTCTCTTAGACACACCTTCTCTATCTCTCTGACACACGCTCTAGCCCTCTCTCTCAGACACACATCACCCCCGTCTCTCTCACACACTTCACTTTTTCTTCCTGACACACACACTCCCTTTTTCTCTTAAACACACTCCTCTCTATCTCACACCCACACACTCTCCCTCTCTCTTAGACACACATTCCACATCTCTCTCACTGACACACTGCCCCTCTCTCTTGACACATCCCTCTCTCTCTGACACACACACCCACTCCCTCTCACACACACACACTTCCCCTCTCTCTCCTTCTCTTAGATGCACATTCCTCTCTCTCAGACACACCCACCCCTCTCTTTCTCTCTCTCTCACACACACACAGCCCCTCTATCTCAGACACACACACTCTCTCTCTCTTTCACCTGCACACTCCCTCTCTCAGACACACACACACTCTCTCTCTCTTTCACCTGCACACTCCCTCTCTCTCTCAGACACACACACACTCTCTCTCTCTTTCACCTGCACACTCCCTCTCTCAGACACACACACACTCTCTCTCTCTTTCACCTGCACACTCCCTCTCTCAGACACACACACACTCTCTCTCTCTTTCACCTGCACACTCCCTCTCTCAGACACACACACACTCTCTCTCTCTTTCACCTGCACACTCCCTCTCTCAGACACACACACACTCTCTCTCTCTCTCAGACACACACACACTCTCTCTCTCTTTCACCTGCACACTCCCTCTCTCAGACACACACACTCTCTCTCTCTTTCACCTGCACACTCCCTCTCTCAGACACACACACACTCTCTCTCTCTTTCACCTGCACACTCCCTCTCTCAGACACACACACACTCTCTCTCTCTTTCACCTGCACACTCCCTCTCTCAGACACACACACACTCTCTCTCTCTTTCACCTGCACACTCTCTCTCTCTCTCAGACACACACACACTCTCTCTCTCTTTCACCTGCACACTCTCTCTCTCTCTCAGACACACACACACTCTCTCTCTCTTTCACCTGCACACTCCCTCTCTCAGACACACACACACTCTCTCTCTCTTTCACCTGCACACTCCCTCTCTCAGACACACACACACTCTCTCCCTCTCTCAGACACACACACACTCTCTCTCTCTTTCACCTGCACACTCCCTCTCTCAGACACACACACACTCTCTCTCTCTTTCACCTGCACACTCCCTCTCTCAGACACACACACACTCTCTCTCTCTTTCACCTGCACACTCTCTCTCTCTCTCAGACACACACACACTCTCTCTCTCTTTCACCTGCACACTCCCTCTCTCAGACACACACACACTCTCTCTCTCTTTCACCTGCACACTCCCTCTCTCAGACACACACACACTCTCTCTCTCTCTCAGACACACACACACTCTCTCTCTCTTTCACCTGCACACTCCCTCTCTCAGACACACACACACTCTCTCTCTCTCTCAGACACACACACACTCTCTCTCTCTTTCACCTGCACATTCCCTCTCTCTCTCACACACACACTCCCCCTCTCAGAAACACACTCTCTCGCAGATACACCCTGCCCTTCTCTCTCGCTCTTACGCACACACTTCCCCTCTCTCTCTCGTGTGAGTACACACATTCCCCCACTCTCTCTCAGACACATACTCCTCCTCTCTCACAGATACACACTCCCCTTCTCGCTCTCTCTCTCTATACTGACACGCTCTCCTCTCTCTCAGAAACACACTCCCTTTCTCTCACAGATACACACTCCCCTTCTCGCTCTCTCTCTCTATACTGACACGCTCTCCTCTCTCTCAGAAACACACTCCCTTTCTCTCACAGATACACACTCCCCTTCTCGCTCTCTCTCTCTATACTGACACGCTCTCCTCTCTCTCAGAAACACACTCCCTTTCTCTCACAGATACACACTCCCCTTCTCGCTCTCTCTCTCTATACTGACACGCTCTCCTCTCTCTCAGAAACACACTCCCTTTCTCTCACAGATACACACTCCCCTTCTCGCTCTCTCTCTCTATACTGACACGCTCTCCTCTCTCTCAGACACACACTCTCTCACTAACACACATACTCCCTCTCTCAGACAAACACACCCCCTCACTCTGTCTGACATACATTCCCCCCCTCTCTCTCAGACATACATTGCCCCCATTCCTCTCTCACACACACACCCCTCTCTCTCCATGACACACACACTCCCTCGCTCTCTTAAACACAGACTCCCTCACTTTCTTAAACACTCACTCCCCTCTCTCTTACACACACACACACACACACACACACACCCTGTCTCTCACACACACTCCCCCTCTCTCTCTGTGACACACAGTCCCCCTCTCTCTCAGACACACATTCCCCCTCTCTCTCTGTGACACACAGTCCCCCTCTCTGTGACACACAGTCCCCCTCTCTCTTAGACACACACAACCCCTCTCTCTCTGTGACACACACTCCCCCTCTCTCTCAGACACACATTGCCCCCATCTCTCACACACACTCCCCCTCTTTCTCTCTGACAAACACACTCCCATTCTCTCGCAGACACACACTCCCCCTCTCTCTCACTCACACACACTATCTCCTCTTTCTCAGGCACACACTCCCCCCTTCTCTCTGACACACTCCTCCTCTCTCTCTGACACACCTCCATCTGTCTCTGACACACTCCCCCCTCCCTCTCCAACACACACTCCCCCTCTCTCTCTCTCTCTCTTAGACATACACTCCCTTTCTCCCTCAGACACACACTCCCCCTCTCTCTCTGACACACACTCCCCTTCCCCCTCACACACAAACACTCCCTTTCTCCCTCTTAGACACATTGCTCCCTCTCTCCCTCAGACACACACCCGCCTCTCTCTCTCACACACACATTGCCCCCTCTCTCTGACATACACACTCTCCCTCTCTCTGACACACACTCCCTCTCCCTCTCTGTCTCACAATCTCCCTCTCTCTCTGACACACACTCCCCCTCTCTCTCTGTCTCACACACACACACACACACACACTGCCCCCTCTCTCTGACAAACACACACTCCCCCTCCCTTTGACACACACTCCCCATCTCTCTCTCTGACACACACTCCCCTTCCCCCTCACACATACACTCTCCTTCTCCATCTTAGACACACATTCTCTTTCTCTCTCAGACACATACTCCCCCTCTCTCCCTTAGGCACATACTCCATCTCTCTCTCACACACACATACACCCCTTCTCTTTCTCTCTCTCACACACACACTCCCCTTGTCTCTCAGACACACACTCCCTCTCTCTCCCTCGCTCTTTCTCTCTCTAACACACTCCCCTCCTCTCTCCCAATGCATGCAGGCCTGAATTTCACACTTTGCACACACACCAAGTCGGTGGGAACGCAAGCAGCTGTGGAATCTGCCCCTGGGCATGGTCATGCTATAAGCACGATTTCACGCTGGGTGGCCAATTAAGGTCGGTCTAGCCTGAAATGCGTCTTCTCAATGGTAAGGACACTTGGCCTGAATGCCTTGCAGCTGGAGGGCCACGTCTCGGATGTGCCCTGCAAGGTGCTTCGGGGTGGGAGGGCATTGGCCAGGCTGCAATGGTGCTGCAGGGAGAGAGTGGACTAATCAATGCTCCTCTGTCCTTTCAAGAGGAACCTTACCACCAACAAAAGAAATATGGCAGGCAGAGGATGTCCCAAAATTCCTCATTCTGGCAAGGTAGAGCCAGATGTGGAGAGGCAGGGGTCTCTGATGAAGGCAAGAGTGCAGGGCACAGTGGTGAGAGTGTCCATGTCACTCTGCCCAGTAACTCTGCCCAGTCTCACTGCCCAGTCACTCTGCCCAGTCTCACTGCCCAGTCTCACTGACCATTCACGCTGCCCAGTCACTCCGCCCTGTCTCACTGCCCAGTCACTCTGTCCGGTCTCACTACCCAGCCACTCTGCCCAGTCTCACTGACCATTCACACTGCCCAGTCACTCTGCCCAGTCTCACTGCCCAGTTACTCTGTCCGGTCTCACTGCCCAGTCACTCTGCCCGGTCTCACTGCCCAGTCACTCTGCCCAGTCACTCTGCCCAGTCACTCTGCCCAGTCTCACTGCCCAGTCACTCTGTCCGGTCTCACTGCCCAGTCACTCTGCCCGGTCTCACTGCCCAGTCACTCTGCCCAGTCACTCTGCCCAGTCACTCTGCCTGGTCTCACTGCCCAGTCACTCTGCCCAGTCACTCTGCCCAGTCACTCTGCCCCGTCACTCTGCCCAGGCTCACTGCCCAGTCTCACTGACCATTCAAGCTTCCCAGTCACTCTGCCCAGTCTCACTGCCCAGTCACTCTGTTCAGTCTCACTGCCCAGTCTCACTGCCCAGTCACTCTGCCCAGTCACTCTGCCCGGTCTCACTGCCCAGTCACTCTGTCCGGTCTCACTGCCCAGTCACTCTGTCCGGTCTCACTGCCCAGTCACTCTGCCCGGTCTCACTGCCCAGTCACTCTGCCCAGTCACTCTGCCCGGTCTCACTGCCCAGTCACTCTGTCCGGTCTCACTGCCCAGTCACTCTGCCCGGTCTCACTGCCCAGTCACTCTGCCCAGTCACTCTGCCCGGTCTCACTGCCCAGTCACTCTGTCCGGTCTCACTGCCCAGTCACTCTATCCGGTCTCACTGCCCAGTCACTCTGCCCGGTCTCACTGCCCAGTCACTCTGCCCAGTCACTCTGCCCAGTCTCACTGCCCAGTCACTCTGCCCGGTCTCACTGCCCAGTCTCACTGCCCAGTCACTCTGCCCGGTCTCACTGCCCAGTCTCACTGACCATTCATGCTTGCCAGTCACTCTGCCCAGTCTCACTGCCCAGTCACTCTGTTCAGTCTCACTGCCCAGTCTCACTGCCCAGTCACTCTGTCTGGTCTCACTACCCAGTCACTCTGCCCAGTCTCACTGACCATTCACACTGCCCAGTCACTCTGCCCAGTCTCACTGACCAGTCACTCTGTTCGGACTCACTGCCCAGTCACACTGCCCAGTCACTCTGCCCGGTCTCACTGCCCAGTCATTCTGCCCGGTCTCACTGCTCAGTCACACTGCCCGGTCTCACTGCCCAGTCTCACTGACCATTCACTCTGCCCTGTCTCACTGCCCAGTCACTCTGCCCGGTCACAATGACCCGTCACACTGACCAGTCACAGGGCCCACTCACACTGCCTAATCACACTGCTCACTCACACTGCCCAGTTACACTGTCCAGTTACACTGCCCAGTCACATTGCCAACTTATACTGCCCACTCATACGGCCCAGGCACACTGCCAATGCAATGCCCAGTCACACTGCCCACTCACACTGCCCACTCACACTGCCCAGTAACACTGCCCACTCACACTGCCCACTCAGACTGCCCAGTTACACTGTCCACTCACACTGCCCACGCACACTGCCCACTCACACTGCCCACTCACACTGCCCAGTCACTCTGCCCAGTCACTCTGCCCAGTCACTCTGCCCAGTCACTCTGCCCAGGCTCACTGCCCAGTCTCACTGACCATTCAAGCTTCCCAGTCACTCTGCCCAGTCTCACTGCCCAGTCACTCTGTTCAGTCTCACTGCCCAGTCTCACTGCCCAGTCACTCTGCCCAGTCACTCTGTCCGGTCTCACTGCCCAGTCACTCTGTCCGGTCTCACTGCCCAGTCACTCTGCCCGGTCTCACTGCCCAGTCACTCTGCCCAGTCACTCTGCCCGGTCTCACTGCCCAGTCACTCTGTCCGGTCTCACTGCCCAGTCACTCTGCCCGGTCTCACTGCCCAGTCACTCTGCCCAGTCACTCTGCCCGGTCTCACTGCCCAGTCACTCTGTCCGGTCTCACTGCCCAGTCACTCTATCCGGTCTCACTGCCCAGTCACTCTGCCCGGTCTCACTGCCCAGTCACTCTGCCCAGTCACTCTGCCCAGTCTCACTGCCCAGTCACTCTGCCCGGTCTCACTGCCCAGTCTCACTGCCCAGTCACTCTGCCCGGTCTCACTGCCCAGTCTCACTGACCATTCATGCTTGCCAGTCACTCTGCCCAGTCTCACTGCCCAGTCACTCTGTTCAGTCTCACTGCCCAGTCTCACTGCCCAGTCACTCTGTCTGGTCTCACTACCCAGTCACTCTGCCCAGTCTCACTGACCATTCACACTGCCCAGTCACTCTGCCCAGTTTCACTGACCAGTCACTCTGTTCGGACTCACTGCCCAGTCACACTGCCCAGTCACTCTGCCCGGTCTCACTGCCCAGTCACTCTGCCCGGTCTCACTGCCCAGTCTCACTGACCATTCACTCTGCCCTGTCTCACTGCCCAGTCACTCTGCCCGGTCACAATGACCCGTCACACTGACCAGTCACAGGGCCCACTCACACTGCCTAATCACACTGCTCACTCACACTGCCCAGTTACACTGTCCAGTTACACTGCCCAGTCACATTGCCAACTTATACTGCCCACTCATACGGCCCAGGCACACTGCCAATGCAATGCCCAGTCACACTGCCCACTCACACTGCCCACTCACACTGCCCAGTTACACTGCCCACTCACACTGCCCACTCACATTGCCCACTCACACTGCCCACTCACACTGCCCAGTCACACTGCCCTCCCAAACTAAGCCCTCACACTAGACCCTCTCACTGCCCACTCACCCTGCCCACCCTCACTGCCCAGTCTCACTGCCCAGTCTCACTGCCCACTCACACTGCCCAGTCACACTGCCCACTCATACTGCCCAGTCACACTGGGCAGTCTCATTCCCTTGCCTCACTGTCCAATCTCACTGTGCAGTCATGCTGCCCAGACTCACTTTCTTGTCACACTGCCCAATCACACTATCCAGTCACCATGCCCGGTCTCACTGCTCAGTCACACTGCCCAGTCTCACTGCCCAGTCACTCTGTCAGGTCTCACTGCCCAGTCACTCTGACCAGTCTCACTGCCCAGTTTCACTGCCCAGTCACTCTGCCCAGTCACTCTGCCCAGTCACTCTGCCCAGGCTCACTGCCCAGTCACTCTGTCTGGTCTCACTGCCCAGTCTCACTGCCCAGTCTCACTGCCCAGTCACTCTGCCCAGTCTCACTGCCCAGTCACTCTGCCCAGGCTCACTGCCCAGTCACTCTGTCTGGTCTCACTGCCCAGTCTCACTGCCCAGTCTCACTGCCCAGTCACTCTGCCCGGTCTCACTGCCCAGTCACTCTGCCCAGTCTCACTGACCAGTCACTCTGTTCGGTCTCACTGCCCAGTCACACTGCCCAGTCAATCTGCCCAGTCTCACTGACCAGTCACTCTGTTCGGACTCACTGCCCGGTCTCACTGCCCAGTCACTCTGCCCGGTCTCACTGCTCAGTCACACTGCCCGGTCTCACTGCCCAGTCTCACTGACCATTCACTCTGCCCTGTCTCACTGCCCACTCACACTGCCCACTCACACTGCTCAGTCACACTGTCCAGTTACACTGCCCAGTCACATTGCCAACTTATACTGCCCAGGCACACTGCCAATGCAATGCCCAGTCACACTGCCCAGTCTCACTGCCCAGTCACCCTGCCCACTCACACTGCCCAGGCACACTGCGCACTCTCACTGCCCAGTCTCACTTCCCAGTCTCACTGCCCACTCACACTGCCCACTCACACTGCCCACTCACACTGCCCAGTCACAATGCCCTCCCAAACTAAGCCCTCACACTAGACCCTCACACTGCCCACTCACCCTGCCCAGTAACACTGCCCATTTTCACTGCCCAGTCACCTTGCCCAGTCACACTGCCCAGTCTCACTGACCATTCATGCTGTCCAGTCACTCTGCCCTGTCTCACTGCCCAGTCACTCTGTCCGGTCTCACTGCCCAGTCTCACTGCCCAGTCTCACTGCCCAGTCACACTGCCCAGTCTCACTGCCCAGTCTCACTGCCCAGTCACTCTGCCCAGTCTCACTGTCCAGTCTCACTGCCCGGTCACTCTGCCCAGTCACAATGACCCGTCACACTGACCAGTCACACGGCCCACTCACACTGCCTAATCACACTGCTCACTCACACTGCCCAGTCACACTGCCCAGTTACACTGTCCAGTTACACTGCCCAGTCACATTGCCAACTTATACTGCCCACTCACACTGCCCACTCACACTGCTCAGTCACACTGTCCAGTTACACTGCCCAGTCACATTGCCAACTTATACTGCCCACTCATACTGCCCAGGCACACTGCCCACTCACACTGCCCAGTCACACTGCCCACTCACACTGCCCACTCACACTGCTCAGTCACACTGTCCAGTTACACTGTCCAGTTACACTGCCCAGTCACATTGCCAACTTATACTGCCCACTCACACTGCCCACTCACACTGCTCAGTCACACTGTCCAGTTACACTGTCCAGTTACACTGCCCAGTCACATTGCCAATTTATACTGCCCACTCACACTGCCCACTCACACTGCCCACTCACACTGCCCACTCACACTGCCCAGTCACAATGCCCTCCCAAACTAAGCCCTCACACTAGACCCTCTCACTGCCCACTCACCCTGCCCAGTAACACTGACCACACACACTGCCCAGTTACACAATCCAATCACACTGCCCAGCAACATTGGCCACTCACACTGCCCAGACACACTGCCCGCTCACACTGCCCACTCACACTGTCCAGTCACACTGTCCAGTCACACTGTCCAGTCACACTGCCCATTCACATTGCCCACTCACACTGCCCACTCACACTGTCCACTCACACTGCCCACTCACACTGTCCACACACACTGTCCAGTCACACTGCCCATTCACATTGCCCAGTCACACTGCGCAATCACACTGCCCAGTCACACTGTCCAGTCACACTGCGCAATCACACTGCGCAATCACACTGCCCAGGCACACTGTCCAGTCACACTGTCCAGTCACACTGTCCAGTCACACTGCCCATTCACATTGCCCAGTCACACTGCGCAATCACACTGCCCAGTCACACTGTCCAGTCACACTGCGCAATCACACTGCGCAATCACACTGTCCAGGCACACTGCCCAGATAGACTGTCAGGTCACACTGCCCAGTCACACTGCCCAGTCACACTGTCCAGTCACATTGCCCAGTTACCCTGCCCGTCACACTGCCCAGTCACACTGTCCAGCCACACGGGCCCGACTCACTCCCCTGTCTCATTGTCCAGTCTCACTGTTCAGGCACACTGCCGAGACTCTGTCCAGTCACTCTGCCCAGTCACACTGCCCATTTCACTTCCCAGTCACGCTGCCCACGCAAACTGCCCACTCACACTGCCCAGTCACACTGCCCACTCACCATGCCCAGTCACTCTGCCCACTCACATGGCCCAAGCAGACTGCCCACTCGCTGCCCAGTCACCCTGTCTAGTCACACTGCCCACTATCACAGCCCACTCACACTGCCGAGTCTCACTGCCCTGTAACACTGCCGAGTCACAATGCCCACGCACACTGCCCAGTCACACTGTCCACTCACACAGCCCAGTCACACTGCCCACTCACACTGCCCAATCACACTGTCCACTCAGACTGCCCAGTCACATTGTCCACTGATACTGCCGAATCTCACTGCCCAGTCACACTGCCAACTCACACTTCCCTCACACTGCTCACTCTAATTGCCGGGTCTCACTGCCCACTCACACTGACCACTGACACTGCTGAATCTCACTGTCCACACACACTGCCCTCTTACACTGCCCAGTAACATTGCCCACTCACACTGCCCACTGACACTGCCCAATCACACTGCCCCCTCACACCACCCAGTAACTCTGCCCTCTCACACTGCCCACTGACACTGCCAAATCTCACTGCCCCGGCACACTGCCCACTCAAACTGCCCACTCACTGCCCACTCACACTGCCCACTCACAATGCCGAATCTCACTGCCCAGTCACGCCGCCCAGTCACACTGAACCATAAAACCATAGAACACTACAGCACAGAAAACAGGCCATTCGGCCCTTTTAGTCTATGCCGAAATATTATTCCGCTAGTCCCATTGACCTGCACCTAGTTCATAACCCTCCAGACCTCTCCCATCCATGTATCTATCTAATTTATTCTTAAAACTTAAGAGTGAGCCTGCATTTACCACGTCAGATGGTAGCTCATTCCACACCCTCACCAATCTCTGAGTGAAGAAGTTCCCCCTAATGTTTCCCCTAAACCTTTCCCCTTTCACCCTAAAGCTACATCCTCTCGTGTTTATTTCTCCTAATCTAAGTGGAAAGGGCCTACTCGCATTTACTCTGTCTATACCCCTCATAATTTTGTAAACTTCTATCAAATTTCCCCTCATTCTTCTATGCTCCAAGGAATAAAGTCCTAACCTGTTTAATCTTTCCCTGTAACTCAACTCCTTAAGACCCGGCAACATCCTAGTAAATCTTGTCTGCACTCTCTCAATCTTACTGATATCCTTCCTGTAGTTAGGCGACCAGAACTGCATACAATACTCCAAAGTTGGCCTCACCAATGTCTTATACAACCTCACCATAACATCCCAACTCCTATACTCAATACTTTGATTTATGAAGGTCAGTACGCCAAAAGCTTTCTTTTCAACCCTGTCTACCTGTGATGCCACTTTCAGGGAACTACGTATCTGAACTCCCAGATCCCTTTGTTCCTCCACACTCCTCGGTGCCCTACCATTTATTGTGTATGTCCTACCTTGGTTTGACCTTCCAAAATGTAACACCCCACACTTTTACACATTAAATTCCATCTGCCATTTTCTGGTCCATTTTTCCAGTTGGTCCAGATCTCTCTGCAAGCTTTGAAAGCCTTCCTCGCTGTCCACAACGCCTCCAATCTTAGTGTCATCAGCAAACTTGCTGATCCAATTCACCACATTATTATCCAAGTCATTGACATAGACAACAAACAACAATGGTCCCAGCACAGATCCCTGAGGCACACCATTATGTAGACAACATCCACAACCTTTCCTTCATCTACTTTCTTGGTAATCTCCTCGAAAAACTCTACAAGCTTCGGTAAACACGACCTACCACGCACAAAGCCATGCTGACTATCCTTAATCAGCCCTTGGCTGTCCAAATAATTATATATCCAATCTCTCAGAACACCTTCCAATAATTTACTGACGTCAAGCTCACTGGCCTGTAATTACCTGGTTTACTTTAGGAGCCTTTTTTAAACAACGGAACAACATGAGCTACCTTCCAATCCTCTGGCACCTCACCCGTGGCTAAGGACATTTTAAATATTTCTGCCAGGGCCCCTGCAATTTCTACACTAGTCTCTCTCAAGTTCCGAGGGAATATAATGTCAGGCCCGGGGGATTTATCTACCTTTATTCATCGTAAGGCAGCAAGCACCTTCTCCTCTTTAATCTCTATATGTTCCATGAAATTACTGCTTGTTTCCCTTCCTTCCTTATGCACTATGCCAGTTTCCTGAGTAAATACTGATGCAAAAAAACTGTTTAAGATCTCCCCCATCTCGTGAGGCTCCACACATAGACGACCACTCTGATCTTCAAGGGGACAAATTGTGTCCCTTACTCTTAATATACCTGTAGAAACCCTTCGGGTTTACCTTCACATTATCTGCCAAAGCAATCTCATGGCTTCTTTTTGCCTTCCTGATTTCCTTTTTTAGTATTTTCTATACTCTACAAGTATCTCATTTGCTTCATGTTGCCTATATCTGCTATACACCTCTCTCCCTTCTTCTTAACCAGATCGCCAATATCCCTGGAAAACCAAGGTTCCCTATGCCTGTTAACTTTGCCTTTAATCTTGACAGGAACATGCAAACTCTGCACTCTCAAAATTTCGCCTTTGAATGCCTTCCACTTACTGAACACATCCTTGCCAGAAAACAACTTATCCCAATCCACTCTTCCTAGATCCTTTCTCATTTCCACAAAATTGGCCTTTCTCCAGTTTAGAATCTCAACTCGAGGACCAGACCTATCCTTATCCATAATTAGCTTAAAACTAAAGACATTATGGTCACTGGACCCAAAATGTTCGCCTACACATACTTCTGTCACCTGACCTGTCTGGTTCCCTAATAGATCAAGTATTGCATCCTCTCTCCTTGGTACCTCTATGTATTGATTTAGAAAACTTTCCTGAACACATTTGACAAACTCCAAGCCATCCAGCCCTTTTACAGAATGGGAATCCCAGGCAATATGTGGAAAGTTAAAATCTCCTACTATCACAACTTTCTGTTTCTGACATCAGTCTGCTATCTCTCTACAGATTTGCTCCTCCAATTCTCTCTGACTATTGGGCGGTCTATAATACAACCTTATTAGTGTGGTCGCACCTTGCCCATTCCTCAGCTTCACCCATATGGCCTCTGTAGACAAGCCCTCTGGGCTGTCCTGCTTATGCACAGCTGTGATATTTTCCCTGACTACTAATGCCACTCCTCCCCCTTTCATCCCTCCCCCTCTATCACGTCTGAAACAACGGAACCCCGGAACATTGAGCTGCCTGTCCTGCCCCTCCTGCAACCAAGTCTCACTAATAGCAATAATGTCGTAATCCCATGTGCCAATGCACGCCCTAAGCTCATCTGCCTTTCCGACAATACGCCTTGCATTGAAATAGATGCACCTGAGAACATTTCTATCACGTACGGACCCTTGATTTCTGTCTATACATGCAGTCCTCGCTAGACCTTTATCCTCCTCCACCTCACTATCTGCTCTAACATTCTGGTTCCCCTCCCCCTGCAAATCTAGTTTAAACGCCCCGGAGCAGCACCAGCAAACCTACCCGCAAGGATATTAGTTCCCCTCCAGTTCAGGTGCAAACCGTCCCGTCGGAACAGGTCCCACCTTCCCTGGAACAGAGCCCAATTGTCAAGAAACATGAAGCCTTCCCTTCTGCACCATCTCCTTAGCCACATATTTAGCTGCATTATCTTCCTATTTCTAGCCTCACGAGCATGTGGCATGGGTAGCACTCCTGAGATCATAACCCTGGAGGTCCTGTCCTTCAACTTAGCACCTAACTCCCTAAACTCTCTTTGCAGGACCTCCTTCTCCTTCCTATCCACATCATTGGGCCCTACATGGACCACAACATCTGGCTGCTCACCGTCCCTCCTGAGATTACTGAGAACTCGATCTGAGATATCGTGGACCCTAGCACCAGGGAGGCAACAGACCATCCTGGATTCTCGATTTCTCCCACAGAACCTCCTATCTGTCCCCCTAAATATCGAATCCCCTATCACTACTGCTGTCCTCTTTTCCCTCCCTCCTTTCTGAGCTGAGGGTCTAGACTCGGTGCCAGAGACACGACCACTACAACTTGTCCCTGGTAGGTCGTCCCCACCAACAGTTTCCAAAACGGTATACCCATTGTGGAGGGGAACAGCCACAGGGGTGCTCTGCTCTTTCTGTCTATTCCCCTTCCCTCTCCTGACATTCACCCAGCTGCCTGCCTCCTGACTTTTAGGGGTGACTGTCTCCCTGAAACTCCTGCCTATTACTGTCTCTGCCTCCCAAATGATCCGAAGTTCATCCAGCTCCAGCTCCAGTTCCCTAACTCGGTTTCTCAGGAGCTGCAGCTGGATGCACCTTTTGCAGGTGTAGTCATCAGGGACAATTGTGCTGTCCCTGAATTCCCACATGCTGCATTCGGAGCACTCGACTGCCCCAACAGTTGCCTCCATTACCTACTCCTAATTTACTTAAAGCACTTTACCCAGCTCTACCCCACTGGGAGCAAGCTTGTCCTCAGCCTCTGCTCGCCTAAGCCTCTCAAGACAAAGCCTCAAAGCTCCACTCCTTCACTGGGCCGCTCACACACTGGCCACTCACAGGCTGGCCGCTCCTCTTCAGCTTCCCCTCCTTTTATTTTCAATCTCCACGCTCTTTTTCAACTGACCTGCCTTCAAGATCTGCGCTCTTTTTCAAATGTTGAGTGCAAGAGTCCTTCTCCTCGATCCCCTCCTGAGTCGTGGTGACTGCGCTGACTTTTCCCAGAATGCTTCAGTCACTTTTCACCAGCGCCCACTGCCCACTCACACTACCTAGACACACTGCCCACTCACACTACCTAGACACACTGCCCACTCACACCGCCCAGGCAGCCTGCCCACTTCCTGCCCAGTCACCCAATCCAGTCACACTGCCCAGTCACATTACCCACTCACAACGCCCAGAATCACTGCTCACTCACACGGCCGAATCTCACTGCCCACACACACTGCCCACTCACACTGCTCACACTCACTGCCCGGTCTCACTGCCAACTCACGCTGCCCAAGCACACTGCCCAAGTACACTGCCCAATCACGCGGCTGAGACTCACTGCCCAGTCACACAACCCACTCACACCGTCCAGTATCACTGCCCACTCACACTGTCGTGTCTCAGTGCCCCGTGACGCTGCCCACACAAACTGCCTCACAAGGCTGAGTCTCACTTCCCAGTCACACCACCCAGTCATACTGCCTAATCACACTGCTCACTCACACTGCCCACTCACACTTCTGAGTCTCACTGCCCAGTCTCTCTGCCCCATAACAGTGCCCAGTCACACTGCCCACTCACACTGCCCAGTCACACTCTCCAGACACACTGCCCACTCACACAGCCCAGTAACATTGCCAACTCACACTGCCCACTCACACAGCCCACTCACACTGACCACTCACACTGCCCACTCACACAGCCCACTCACACTGCCCACTCACACTGTCCACTCACATTGCCCACTCACACAGCCCATTCACACTGCCAACTCACACTGCCCAGTCTCACTGTCCATTTTCACTTCCCAGTCACACTGCCCACCCACACTGCCCACTCACACTGCCCCCTCACTCTGCCGACCTCACTGCCCATTGTCACTTCCCACTCACACTGCCAAGTCACAGTGCCAAGCCTTATTGCCCAGTGTCACTGCCCAGTCACACTGCCCACTCACACTGCCCATTCACACTGCCAAGTCTCACTGCCCATTTTTACTACCCAGTCTCACTGCCCAGTCACACTGCCCAGTCACAATGCCCGCTCACACTGCCCACTCACACTGCCCATTCACTTTGCCTATTCGCACTGCCGAATCTCATTGCCCAGTCATACTGCCCACTCACACCACCCAGTCACACAGTCCAGCAACACTGCCCAGTGACATACCCACGCACACTGCCGTGTCACACTGTTGAGTCTCACTGCTCACTCACACTGCCCAGTAATTCTGCTGTGCCTCGCTGCCCATTGTCACTGCCCAGTCACACTGCCCACTTGCATTGCCCACTCACACTGCTCACTCACGCTGCCCTGTCACACTACCGAGTCTTACTGTCCAGTCACACTGCCCTGTCACACTGCCCACTCACACTGCCCTGTCACACTGCCCACTCACACTGCCCTGTCACACTGCTGAGTCTCACTGCCCACTCACACTGCCCACTCACACTGCCCTGTCTCACTGCCCACTCACATTGCCCAATCACACTGCCCACTCACACTGCCCAGTAATTCTGGTGTGCCTCACTGCCCATTGTCACTGCACAGTCACACTGCCCACTTGCATTGTCCACTCACACTGCTCACTCACGCTGCCAAGTCACACTGCCCATTTTCGCTACCTAGTCACACCCCCTAGTCACTCTGCCCAGACAAGCTGCCCACTCACACTGTCCACTCACACTGCCCACTCACAGTGGCCACTGACACTGCCGAGTCTCATTGCCCACTCACACTGCCCACTCACTGCCCATTCACACTGCCCACTCACACTGGCCACTCACACTGCCCACTCACTGCCCACTCACACTGCCCATTCACAATGATGAATCTCACTGCCCAGTCACACTGCCCAGTCACACTGCCCAGTCACACTGCCAATTCACAGTGCCCAGTAATTCTGGTGTGCCTCACTGCCCATTGTCACTGCACAGTCACACTGCCCACTTGCATTGTCCACTCACACTGCTCACTCACGCTGCCAAGTCACACTGCCCATTTTCGCTACCTAGTCACACCCCCTAGTCACTCTGCCCAGACAAGCTGCCCACTCACACTGTCCACTCACACTGCCCACTCACAGTGGCCACTGACACTGCCGAGTCTCATTGCCCACTCACACTGCCCACTCACTGCCCATTCACACTGCCCACTCACACTGGCCACTCACACTGCCCACTCACTGCCCACTCACACTGCCCATTCACAATGATGAATCTCACTGCCCAGTCACACTGCCCACTAACACTGCTCACTCACGCTGCCAGGTTGCACTGCCCATTTTCGCTACCTAGTCACACCCCCTAGTCACTCTGCCCAGACAAGCTGCCCACTCACACTGTCCACTCACACTGCCCACTCACAGTGGCCACTGACACTGCCGAGTCTCATTGCCCACTCACACTGCCCACTCACTGCCCATTCACACTGCCCACTCACACTGGCCACTCACACTGCCCACTCACTGCCCACTCACACTGCCCATTCACAATGATGAATCTCACTGCCCAGTCACACTGCCCAGTCACACTGCCCAGTCACACTGCCAATTCACAGTGCCCATTTTCACTACCCAGTCACAATGCCAAGTCACGCTGCCCAGTCACACTGACCACTCAAACTGCCCACTCACAACACCCATTATCACTGCCCACTCACACTGCCCACTCACACTGCCCAGTCACACTGCCCAGTCACACTGCCGGGTCGCACTGCCCACTACACAGCCCACTCACACAGCCCACTTACACTGCACACTCACACTGCCAAGACACACTGCCCATTTTTACTACCCAGTCTCACTGCCCAGTCACACTGCCCAGTCACACTGCCCAGTCACGCTGCCCATTATACTGCCCACTCACACCGCCCAGTCACACAGTGCAGCAACACTGCCCAGTTACATACCCACTCACACTGCCCACGCACACTGCCCTGTCACACTGCTGAGTCTCACAACCCAGTCACACAGCCCACTCATACTGCCCACTCACACTGCCCAGTAACTCCACCGTGCCTCGATGCTCATTGTCACTGTCCAGTCACACTGCCCATTCACACTGTCCAGTCACACTGCCCACTCACAACGCCCAGTATCAATGCCCACTCACACAGCCGAGTCTCATTGCCCCATAACACTGCCCAGTCACACTGCCCCTGCACGCTGCCCAGTCACTCTGCCCACTCACATTTCCGAGTCTCACTGCCCAGTCACACTAGCCACTCACACTACCGAGTCTCACTGCCCTGTAAAACAGCCCAGTCACACTCTCCAGACACACTGCCCACTCACACTCCCCAGTAACATTGACAACTGACACTGCCCATTCCCTCTGTCCAATTTCAATTCCCAGTCACACTGCCCACACACACTGCCCAGTCTCACTGCCCACTCACACAGCCCACTCACACTGCCCACTCACACTGCCCACTCACACTACCCACTCATGCAGCCAACTCACACTGCCCACTCACACTACCCATTGTCACTTCCCTGTCACATTTCCCGCACACACTGCCTACATACACTGCCCAGTCACACTGCCCAGTCACACTGCCCAGTCACACTGCTGAGTCTAACTGCCCACTCACACTGCCCACTCACACTGCCCAGTCACACTGCTGAGTCTAACTGCCCACTCACACTGCCCACTCACATTGCCCACTCACTCTGCCAAGCCTCGCTGCCCACTGTCACTGCCCACTCACACTGCCCACTCGCACTGCCTACTCACACTGCTCACTCACGCTGCTAAGTCACACTGCCCATTTTCGCTACCTAGTCACACCCCCTAATCACTCTGCCCAGACAAGCTGCACACTCACACTGACCACTCACACTGCCCACTCACACTGCCCACTCGCACTGCCCACTCACATTGCTCACACTTGCTGCCAAGTCACACTGCCCATTTTTGCTACCTAGTCACACTGCCCAATCACGCCGCCCAGTCACATTGACCACTTAAACTGCCCACTCACAATTGTGAATCTCACTGCCCAGTCACACTGCCCATTTTCACTACCCAGACACACTGCCCAGTCACGCCGCCCAGTCACACTGACCACTAAAACTGCCCACTCACAATGCCCAGTATCACTGCCCACTCACACAGCCGAGTCTCACTGCTTCGTAACACTGCCCCGTAACACTGCCCACTCACACTGCCGAGTCTCTCTGCCCCTTAACACTGCCCAGTAATGCTGTCCATTTTCAATTCGCAGTCACACTGCCTGCACACACTGCCCAGTCACACTGCCGATCTCACTGCCCACTCACATTACCCGCTCACCCTGCTGAGATCCACTGCCCAGTGTCACTGCCCAGTCACACTGCCCAGTGTCACTGCCCAGTCAAACTGCCCAGTGTCACTGTCCAGTCACGTTAGCCAGTATCACTGCCCAGTCACACTGCCCACTCACTCTGCCCACTCACACTGCCATGTCACCCTGCCCACTCACACTGCCCAATCACAGTGTCCAGTCACACAGCCCACTCACACTGCCCATTCATACTGCCCACTCACACTGCCCACTCACAGTTCCCAGTCACACTGCCCATTCATACTGCCGACTCACACTGCCCAGTCACACAGTCCAGCAACACTGTCCAGTCACATACCCACTCACACTGCCCAGTCACACTGCCCTGTCACACGGCTGAGTCTCACTGCCCAGTTACACTGCCCACTCACACTGCCCACTCACATTACCCTGACACACTGCCGAGACTCATTGCCTAGTCACACTGCCCACCCTCACTGCCCAGTCACACTGCCGAGTCTCACTGTCCACTCACACTGCCCACTCACACTGCCCAGTCACAATGCCGAGACTCATTGCCTATTCACACTGCCCACACACATTGCCGAGCCTCACTGCCCAGTGTTACTGCCCAGTCGAACTGCCCACTCACATCGCCCACTTGCACTGCCCACTCACAGTTCCAAGTCTCACTGCCCCGTCTCTCTGCCCAGTCACACTGCCCAGTCACAATGTCCGTTTTCACTTCCCAGTCACAGTGCTCGCACACATTGCCCAATGGCACGGCCCACCCACACGACCCAGTCACACTGCCCAGTCACTCTGCCCACTCACACTGACCAGTCGCACTGCCCACCCACACTGCCCAGTCACTCTGCCCAGTCACACTGCCTAGTCACAGTGCCGAGTCGCACTGCCCACCCACACTGCCCAGTCACTCTGCCCACTCACGCTGCCTAGTCACAGTGCCGAGTCGCACTGCCCACTCACACTGCCCAGTCACATTGTCCACTCACTGCCCATTCACAATGTCCAGTCACACTGCCCACTCACAATGCCCAGTATCAATGCCCACTCACACAGCCGAGTCTCACTGCCCATGCGCAGTGCCCAGTCACACTGCCCACTCACATTGCCGAGTCTTACTGCCCTGTCACACTAGCCCCTCACACCACCCAGTATCACTGCTCACTCACACTGCCGAGTCTAACTGCCCCTTAACACTGCCCAGTAACGCTGTCCATTTTCACTTCCTAGTCACACTGCCTGCACACACTGCCCAGTCACACTGCTGTTCTCACTGCCCCCTCACACTACCAACTCACCCTGCCGAGACTCACTGCCCAGTGTCGCTGCCCAGACGCACTGACCAGTGTCATTGCCCAGTCAAACTGTCCAGTCACACTGTCCAGTCACACAGCCCACTCACACTGCCCACTCACACTGCCCATTCACACTGCCAAGTCACACTGCCCATTTTCACTACCCAGTCACTCTGCCCACTCACACTGCCCTGTCACACTGCCAGGTCTCACTGCCCACTCACACTGCCCACTCACACTGCCCAGTCACACTGCCCACTCAGTTCCCAGTCACACTGCCCATTCTTACTGCCCACTCACACTGCCCAGTCACACAGTCCAGCAACACTGCCCAGTCACATACCCACTCACACTGTCTAGTCACACTGCCCAGTCACACCGCCCAGTCACACTGCTCACTCACACTGCCCACTCATACTGCCCAGCCACACCTCCCACTCATACTGCCCAGTCACACCTCCCACTCACACTGCCCAGTCACACTGCTCACTCACACTGCCCAGTCATACTGCCCAGTCACACATCCCACTCACACTGCCCAGTCACACCTCCCACTCACACTGCCCAGTCACACCTCCCACTCACACTGCCCACTCACACTGCCCAGTCACACCTCCCACTCACACTGCCCACTCACACTGCCCAGTCACACTGCCCAGTCACACTGCTCACTCTCACTGCCGAGTGTCACTGCCCAGTCATGCTGCCCAGTCACACTGTCCAGTCATACTGCCAATTCACACTGCCCTCTCACTGTACCCACTCACACTGCTCACTCAAACTGCCAATTCACACTGCCCATTTTCACTACCCTGTCGCACTACCCAGTCACTCCGCTCAGTCTCTCTGCCCCGTCAGACTGTCCAGTAACACTGATGAATCACGTTGCACAGTTTCTCTGCCCACTCACACTGTGCAGCAACATTGCTAAATCACACAGCCCAGTCACTCTGCCCAGTCACCCTGCCCAGTCACAATGCCCACTCACACCACCTAGTCACACTGTCCAGCAACACTGCCCAGTCACATACCCACTCACACTGCCCACTCTCACTGCCTTGTCACACTGCAGAGTCTCACTGTCCAGTCACACAGCCCAGACACAATGCCCACTCACACTGCCCGCTGACAGTGCCAACTCATACTGCCCATTCACTTTGTCTATTCACACTGCTGAATCTCATTGCCCAGTCACACTGCCCAGTCATACTGCCCACTCCCACCGCCCAGTCACACAGTACAGCAACACTGCCCAGTTATATACCCACTCACACATATCCACTCACACATACCCACTCACACTGCCCACTCACACTGCCCAGTAACTCTGCCGTGCCTCGCTGCCCATTGTCACTGCCCAGTCACACTGCCCATTCACACCACCCACTCATACTGCCCAGACACACTGCCCACTCATACTGCCCAGACACACTGCTCACTCACACTGCCAAGTCGCACTGCCCATTTTCGCTACCTAGTCACACCCCCTAGTCGCTCTGCGCATACAAGCTGCCCACTCACAATGCCCACTCACAATGGCGAATCTCACTGACCAGCCACACTGCCCAGTCACACTGTCCAGTCATGCCACCCAGTCACACTGACCACTCAAACTGCCCACTCACAACGCCCAGTATCACTGCCCACTCACACTGCCCAGTAACTCTGCCATGTCTCGCTGCTCATTGTCACTGCCAAGTCACACTGCCCATTCACACCTCCCATTCACACTGCCCAGACACACTGCCCACTCACACCGCCCAGGCAGACTGCCCACTTCCTGCCCAGTCAGCCTGTCCAGTCACACTGCCCACTCACATTACCCACTCACAACGACCAGAATCACTGCTCACTCACACTGCCGAGTCTCACTGCCCAGTCACACTGCCCACTCACACTGCTCACTCTCACTGCCCAGTCTCACTGCCCACTCATACTACCCACTTACACTGCCCAACCACACTGCCCACTCACGCTGCTGAGTCTCACTGCCCAGTCGCACAACCCACTCACACCACCCAGTATCACTGCCCACTCACACTGTTGTGTCTCACTGCCCCTTAACACTGCCCACACAAAGTGCCCACTCATACTGCCCACACAAACTGCCCACTTACACTGCCCACTCACACTGCTGAGTCTCACTTCCCACTCACACTGCCCACTCACACTGCCGAATCTCACTTCCCAGTCACAGCACCCAGTCATACTGCCCAATCAACCTACCCACTCACACTGCCCACTCACACTTCTGAATCTCACTGCCCAGTAACACTGTCCAGTCACACTGCCCACTCTCACTGCCCAGTCACACTGTCCAGACACACTGCCCACTCACACTGCCCAGTCATACTCTCCAGACAGACTGCCCACCCACACTGGCCAGTCACACTGCTGAGTCTAACTGCCCACTCACACTGTCCACTCACTCTGCCGAGCCTCACTGCCCATTGTCACTTCCCAGTCACACTGCCCAATCACACTGCCCAATCACACTGCCCAGTAATTGTGCTGTGCTTTGCTGACCATTGTCGCTGCCCAGTCACACTGCCCACTCGCACTGCCCACTAACACTGCTCACTCACGCTGCCAGGTTGAACTGCCCATTTTCGCTACCTAATCACACCCCCTAGTCACTCTGCCCAGACAAGCTGCCCACTCACACTGCCCACTCACAATGGTGAATCTCACCGCCCAGTCACACTGCCCATTCACAGTGCCCATTTTCACGACCCAGTCACATTGCCCAGTCACGCCGCCCAGTCACACTGACCACTCAAACTGCCAACTCACAATGCCCAGGATCACTGCCCACTCACACAGCCTAGTCTCACTGCCCACTCACAGTGGCCTGTCACACTGCCGAGACTCATTGCCTAGTCACACTGCCCACCCTCACTACTGAGTCACATCACCCAGTCACACTGCCCACCCTCACTGCCGAGTCTCACTGCCCACTCACACTGCCCTCTCACACTGCCCACTCACACTGCTGAGACTCACTGCCTAGTCACACTGCTCACACTCATTGCCGAGCTTCACTGCCCAATGTTACTGCCCAGTCAAACTGCCCACTCACGCTGCCCACTTGTACTGCCCACTCACAGTTCCGAGTCTCACTGCCCCGTCTCTCTGCACCTTAACACTGCTCAGTCACACTGCCCACTCACACTGCCCAGTCACACTGCCGAGTCTCACTGCCCAGTGTCTCGGCAGTGAAGCTCGGCAGTGAGTGTGGGCAGTGTGACTAGGCAGTGAGTCTCACTGACCCGTAACACTGCCCAGTCACACTGCCCACTCACTCTGCCCCCTCATTCTGCCATTTCACCCTGCTCACTCACACTGCCCAGTCACACTGCCGGGTCGCACTGCCCCATCTCTCTGCCCCTTAACACTGCCCAGTAATGCTGTCCATTTTCACTACCCAGTCACACTGCCCGCACACACTGCCCAGTCACACTGCCGATCTCACTGCCCACTCGCACTACCCACTCACCCTGCCGAGCCTCACTGCCCAGTGTCACTGCCCAGTCACACTGACCAGTGTCACTGCCCAGTCAAACTGCCCAGTGTCACTGTCCAGTCACACTGCCCAGTGTCACTGCCCAGTCACACTGCCCACTCACCTTGCCCACACCCACTGCCCAGTCACACTGTCCAGTCACACAGCCCACTCACACTGCCCACTCACACTGCCCACTCAGTTCCCAGTCACACTGCCCATTCATACTGCCAACTCACACTGCCCATTCATACTGCCCACTCACACTGCACAGTCACGTAGTCCAGCAACACAGCCCAGTCCCATACCCACTCACATTGCCCTGTCACACTGCCCACTCCCACTGCCCAGTCACACTGCCCACCCTCACTGCCCAGTCACATTCCCACTCACACTGCCCAGTCAAATTGCCGAGACTCCCGGCCTAGTCACACTGCCCACGCACGTTGCCGAGCCTCACTGCCCAGTCACACTGCCCTGTCACACTACCCACTCACACAGCCGAGACTCCCTGCCTAGTCACACTGCCCACCCTCACTGCCCAGAGTCACACTGCCCACTCACACTGCCCACTCACACTGCTCACTCATGCTGCTAAGTTGCACTGCCAATTTTCGCTACTTAGTCACACCGCCTAGTCACTCTGCCCAGACAAGGTGCCCACTCACACTGCCCAGTCACACTGCCCACTCACCTTGCCCACACCCACTGCCCAGTCACACTGTCCAGTCACACAGCCCACTCACACTGCCCACTCACACTGCCCACTCAGTTCCCAGTCACACTGCCCATTCATACTGCCAACTCACACTGCCCATTCATACTGCCCACTCACACTGCACAGTCACGTAGTCCAGCAACACAGCCCAGTCCCATACCCACTCACATTGCCCTGTCACACTGCCCACTCCCACTGCCCAGTCACACTGCCCACCCTCACTGCCCAGTCACATTCCCACTCACACTGCCCAGTCACATTGCCGAGACTCCCGGCCTAGTCACACTGCCCACGCACGTTGCCGAGCCTCACTGCCCAGTCACACTGCCCTGTCACACTGCCCACTCACACTGCTGAGACTCCCTGCCTAGTCGCACTGCCCACCCTCACTGCCTGAGTCACACTGCCCACTCACACTGCTCACTCATGCTGCTAAGTTGCACTGCCAATTTTCGCTACTTAGTCACACCGCCTAGTCACTCTGCCCAGACAAGGTGCCCACTCACACTGCCCACTTACACTGCCCACTTACAATGACGAATCTCACTGCCCAGTCACACTGCCCACTCGCAGTGCCCATTTTCACTACCCAGTCAGACTGCCCAGTCACGCCGCCCAGTCACACTGACCACTCAAACTGCCCACTCACAACGCCCAGTATCACTGCCCACTCACACTGTCCAGTAACTCTGCCGTGCCTCGCTGCCCATTGTCACTGTCCAGTCACACATCCCAGACACACTGCCCACTCACACTGCCCACTCACACTGCCCACTCACACTGCCCAGACACACTGCCCATTCACACTGCCCAGGCAGACAGCCCACTTCCTGCCCACTCACACTGCCCACTCACACCGCCCAGACACACTGCCCACTCACACTGCCCAGGCAGACGGTCCACTTCCTGCCCAGTCACCCTGTCCAGTCACACTGCCCACTCACATTACCCACACACAACGACCAGAATCACTGCTCACTCACACTGCCCACTCACACTGCCCACTCACAATGCCCAACCACACTGCCCACTCACGCTGCTGAGTCTCACTGCCCAGTCACACAACCCACTCACACCACCCAGTATCACTGCCCACTCACACTGTTGTGTCTCGCTGCCCCGTAGCACTGCCCACACAAAGTGCCCACTCACACTGCCCCCTCAAACTGCCCACTCACACTGCCCAACCACACTGGCCACTCACACTGCCGAGTCTCAAATCCCAGTCACATCACCTAGTCACACTGCCCACTCAAACAGCCCACTCACACTTCTGAGTCTCACTGCCCAGTCTCTCTGCCCCATAACACTGCCCAGTCACACTCTCCAGACACACTGCCCACTCACACTGCCCAGTCACACTCTCCAGACACACTGCCCACTCACACTGCCCAGTCACACTCTCCAGACACACTGCCCACTCACACTGCCCAGTCACACTCTCCAGACACACTGCCCACTCACACTGCCCAGTCACACTCTCCAGACACACTGCCCACTCACACTGCCCAGTCACACTCTCCAGACACACTGCCCACTCACACTGCCCAGTCACACTCTCCAGACACACTGCCCACTCACACTGCCCAGTCACACTCTCCAGACACACTGCCCACTCACACTGCCCAGTAACATTGTCAACTGACACTGCCCATTCCCTCTGTCCAATTTCACTTCCCAGTCACACTGCCCACACACACTGCCCACTCACACTGCCCACTCACACTGCCCACTCACAATGCCCACACACACTGCCCACTCACACTGCCCACTCACACTGCCCACACACACTGCCCACTCACACTGCCCACACACACTGCCCACTCACACTGCCCACACACACTGCCCACTCACACTGCCCACTCACACTGCCCACTCACACTGCCCACACACACTGCCCACTCACACTGCCCACTCACACTGCCCACACACACTGCCCACTCACACTGCCCACACACACTGCCCACTCACACTGCCCACACACACTGCCCACTCACACTGCCCACTCACACTGCCCACACACACTGCCCACTCACACTGCCCACACACACTGCCCACTCACACTGCCCACTCACACTGCCCACACACACTGCCCACTCACACTGCCCACGCACACTGCCCACACACACTGCCCACTCACACTGCCCACTCACACAGCCGACCCGCATTGCCCAGTAATGCTTTCCATTTTCACTTCCCAGTCACATTGCCCGCACACACTGCCCACCCACACTGCCCAATCACACTGCTGACTCTAACTGCTCACTCACACTGCCAACTCACTCTTCCGAGCCTCGCTGCCCATTGTCACTGTCCACTCACACTGCCTATTCACTCTGTCCAGTCACACTGCCCACTCACGCCCAGTATCAATGCCCACTCACACAGCCGAGTCTCATTGCCCCATAACACTGCCCAGTCACACTGCCCACGCACACTGCCCAGTCACTCTGCCCACTCACACTGCCGTGTCTCACTGCCCAGTCACACTAGCCACTCACACCGCCCACTATCATTGCCAACTCACACAGCCGAGTCTCATTGCCCCGTAACACTGCCCAGTCACACTGCCCAGTCACACTGCCCACGCACACTGCCCAGTCACTCTGCCCACTCACATTGCCCACGCACATTGCCCCGTAACACTGCCCACTCACATTGCTCACTCTCACTTCCGAGTCTCACTGCCCCGTCTCTCTGCCCCTTAACACTGCCCAGTAATGCTGTCCATTTTCAATTCCCAGTCACACTGCCCGCACACACTGCCCAGTCACACTGCCGATCTCACTGCCCACTCACACCACCAACTCACCCTGCGCTGCCTCACTGCCCAGTGTCACTGCCCAGGCACACTGACCAGTGTCACTGCCCAGTCACACTGCCCAGTGTCGCTGCCCAGTCACACTGCACACTCACTCTGCCCACTCACTCTGCCATGTCACCCTGCTCACTCACACTGCCCAGTCACACTGCCCAGTCACACTGTCCAGTCACACAGCCCACTCACTCTGCCCACTCACACTGCCCAGTCACACTGCCCAGTCACACTGCCGAGTCTCACTGCCCAGTGTCTCGGCAGTGAAGCTCGGCAATGAGTGTGGGCAGTGTGACTAGGCAGTGAGTCTCACTGACCCGTAACACTGCCCAGTCACACTGCCCACTCACTCTGCCCCCTCATTCTGCCATTTCACCCTGCCCACTCACACTGCCCAGTCACACTGCCGGGTCGCACTGCCCCATCTCTCTGCCCCTTAACACTGCCCAGTAATGCTGTCCATTTTCACTACCCAGTCACACTGCCCGCACACACTGCCCAGTCACACTGCCGATCTCACTGCCCACTCGCACTACCCACTCACCCTGCCGAGCCTCACTGCCCAGTGTCACTGCCCAGTCACACTGACCAGTGTCACTGCCCAGTCAAACTGCCCAGTGTCACTGTCCAGTCACACTGCCCAGTGTCACTGCCCAGTCACACTGCCCACTCACCTTGCCCACACCCACTGCCCAGTCACACTGTCCAGTCACACAGCCCACTCACACTGCCCACTCACACTGCCCACTCAGTTCCCAGTCACACTGCCCATTCATACTGCCCACTCACACTGCACAGTCACGTAGTCCAGCAACACAGCCCAGTCCCATACCCACTCCCACTGCCCAGTCACACTGCCCACCCTCATTCCCCATTCACATTCCCACTCACACTACCCAGTCACATTGCCGAGACTCCCGGCCTAGTCACACTGCCCACGCACGTTGCCGAGCCTCACTGCCCAGTCACACTGCCCTGTCACACTGCCCACTCACACTGCCAAGACTCCCTGCCTAGTCACACTGCCCACCCTCACTGCCCAGAGTCACACTGCCCACTCACACTGCCCACTCACACTGCTCACTCATGCTGCTAAGTTGCACTGCCAATTTTCGCTACTTAGTCACACCGCCTAGTCACTCTGCCCAGACAAGGTGCCCACTCACACTGCCCACTTACACTGCCCACTTACAATGGCGAATCTCACTGCCCAGTCACACTGCCCACTCGCAGTGCCCATTTTCACTACCCAGTCAGACTGCCCAGTCACGCCGCCCAGTCACACTGACCACTCAAACTGCCTACTCACAACGCCCAGTATCACTGCCCACTCACACTGTCCAGTAACTCTGCCGTGCCTCGCTGCCCATTGTCACTGTCCAGTCACACATCCCAGACACACTGCCCACTCACACTGCCCACTCACACTGCCCACTCACACTGCCCAGACACACTGCCCATTCACACTGCCCAGGCAGACAGCCCACTTCCTGCCCACTCACACTGCCCACTCACACTGCTCAGACACACTGCCCATTCACACTGCCCAGGCAGACAGCCCACTTCCTGCCCACTCACACTGCCCACTCACACCGCCCAGACACACTGCCCACTCACACTGCCCAGGCAGACGGTCCACTTCCTGCCCAGTCACCCTGTCCAGTCACACTGCCCACTCACATTACCCACACACAACGACCAGAATCACTGCTCACTCACACTGCCCACTCACACTGCCCACTCACAATGCCCAACCACACTGCCCACTCAAGCTGCTGAGTCTCACTGCCCAGTCACACAACCCACTCACACCACCCAGTATCACTGCCCACTCACACTGTTGTGTCTCGCTGCCCCGTAGCACTGCCCACACAAAGTGCCCACTCATACTGCCCCCTCAAACTGCCCACTCACACTGCCCAACCACACTGGCCACTCACACTGCCGAGTCTCAAATCCCAGTCACATCACCTAGTCACACTGCCCACTCAAACAGCCCACTCACACTTCTGAGTCTCACTGCCCAGTCTCTCTGCCCCATAACACTGCCCAGTCACACTCTCCAGACACACTGCCCACTCACACTGCCCAGTCACACTCTCCAGACACACTGCCCACTCACACTGCCCAGTCACACTCTCCAGACACACTGCCCACCCACACTGCCCAGTCACACTCTCCAGACACACTGCCCACTCACACTGCCCAGTAACATTGTCAACTGACACTGCCCATTCCCTCTGTCCAATTTCACTTCCCAGTCACACTGCCCACACACACTGCCCACTCACACTGCCCACACACACTGCCCACTCACACTGCCCACACAGACTGCCCACTCACACTGCCCACTCACACTGCCCACTCACTCAGCCGACCCGCATTGCCCAGTAATGCTTTCCATTTTCACTTCCCAGTCACATTGCCCGCACACACTGCCCACCCACACTGCCCAATCACACTGCTGACTCTAACTGCTCACTCACACTGCCAACTCACTCTTCCGAGCCTCGCTGCCCATTGTCACTGTCCACTCACACTGCCTATTCACTCTGTCCAGTCACACTGCCCACTCACGCCCAGTATCAATGCCCACTCACACAGCCGAGTCTCATTGCCCCATAACACTGCCCAGTCACAATGCCCATGCACACTGCCCAGTCACACTAGCCACTCACATTGCCCAGTCACACTGTCCAGTCACACTGTCCAGTCACACTAGCCACTCACACCACCCACTATCATTGCCAACTCACACAGCCGAGTCTCATTGCCCCATAACACTGCCCAGTCACACTGCCCAGTCACACTGCCTACGCACACTGCCCAGTCACTCTGCCCACTCACATTGCCCACGCACATTGCCCCGTAACACTGCCCACTCACATTGCTCACTCACACTTCCGAGTCTCACTGCCCCGTCTCTCTGCCCCTTAACACTGCCCAGTAAAGCTGACAATTTTCAATTCCCAGTCACACTGCCCGCACACACTGCCCAGTCACATTGCCGATCTCACTGCCCACTCACACCACCAACTCACCCTGCCCTGCCTCACTGCCCAGTGTCACTGCCCAGGCACACTGACCAGTGTCACTGCCCAGTCACACTGACCAGTGTCGCTGCCCAGTCACACTGCCCAGTGTCACTGCCCAGTCACACTGCACACTCACTCTGCCCACTCACTCTGCCATGTCACCCTGCTCACTCACACTGTCCAGTCACACTGTCCAGTCACACAGCCCACTCAATCTGCCCACTCACTCTGCTCACTCACACTGCCCAGTCACACTGTCCAGTCACACAGCCCACTCACTCTGCCCACTCACTCTGCTCACTCACACTGCCCAGTCACACAGCCCAGTCACACAGCCCACTCACTCTGCTCACTCACACTGTCCAGTCACACTGTCCAGTCACACTGTCCAGTCACACTGCCAACTCACAATGCCCAGTCAGACTGCCCACTCACAGTTCCCAGTCACACTGCCCATTCATACTGCCCACTCACACTCCCCTCTCACACTGCCCACTCACACTGCCGAGACTCACTGCCTAGTCACACTGCCCACACTCATTGCCGAGCCTCACTACCCAATGTTACTGCCCAGTCAAACTGCCCACTCACGCTGCACATTTGCACTGCCCACTCACAGTTCCGAGTCTCACTGCCCTGTCTCTCTGCCCCTTAACACTGCCCAGTAACGCTATCCATTTTCACTTTCCAATCACACTTCCCGCACACACTGCCCAGTCACACTGCCGATCTCACTGCCCACTCACACTACCCACTCACCCTGCCGAGACTCACTGCCCAGTGTCACTGCCCAGTGTCACTGCCCAGTCACACTGCCCAGTGTCATTGCCCAGTCACACTGCCCACTCACTCTGCCCACTCACTCTGCCATGTCACCCTGCCCACTCACTGCCCACACTGCCCAGTCACACTGTCCAGTCACACAGCCCACTCACTCTGCCCACTCACACTGCCCACTCACACTGCCCAGTCACACTGTCCAGTCACACTTCCGAGTCTCACTACCCCGTCTCTCTGATCCTTAACACTGCCCAGTAATGCTGTCCATTTTCACTGCCCAGTCACACTGCCCACTCACACCACCCAGTATCACTGCCCACTCACACTGTGGTGTCTCACTGCCCCGTAACACTGCCCACGCAAAGTGCCCACTCATACTGCCCACACAAACTGCCCACTTACACTGCCCAATCACACTGCCCACTCACACTGCCAAGGCTCACAGCCTATTCACACTGCCCACACTCATTGCCGAGCCTCACTGCCCAGTCACATCACCCAGTCATACTGCCCAATCACACTGCCCAATCACACTGCCCACTCTCACTGCCCAATCACACTGCCCACTCAAACTGCCCAATCACACTGCCCACTCACACTGCCCACTCACACTTCTGAGTCTCACTGCCCAGTCTCTCTGCCCCGTAACACTGTCCAGTCACACTGCCCCATAACACTGCCCAGTCACACTCTCCAGACACACTGCCCACTCACACTGCCCAGTAACATTGTCAATTGACACTGCCCATTCCCTCTGTCCAATTTCACTTCCCAGTCACACTGCCCACACACACTGCCCACTCACACTGCCCACTCACACTGCCCACTCACACTGCCCACACACACTGCCCACTCACACTGCCCACGCACACTGCCCAGTCACTCTGCCCACTCACATTGCCCACGCACATTGCCCCGTAACACTGCCCACTCACATTGCTCACTCACACTTCCGAGTCTCACTGCCCCGTCTCTCTGCCCCTTAACACTGCCCAGTAAAGCTGACAATTTTCAATTCCCAGTCACACTGCCCGCACACACTGCCCAGTCACACTGCCGATCTCACTGCCCACTCACACCACCAACTCACCCTGCCCTGCCTCACTGCCCAGTGTCACTGCCCAGGCACACTGACCAGTGTCACTGCCCAGTCACACTGACCAGTGTCGCTGCCCAGTCACACTGCCCAGTGTCACTGCCCAGTCACACTGCACACTCACTCTGCCCACTCACTCTGCCATGTCACCCTGCTCACTCACACTGTCCAGTCACACTGTCCAGTCACACAGCCCACTCAATCTGCCCACTCACTCTGCTCACTCACACTGCCCAGTCACACTGTCCAGTCACACAGCCCACTCACTCTGCCCACTCACTCTGCTCACTCACACTGCCCAGTCACACAGCCCAGTCACACAGCCCACTCACTCTGCTCACTCACACTGTCCAGTCACACTGTCCAGTCACACTGTCCAGTCACACTGCCAACTCACAATGCCCAGTCAGACTGCCCACTCACAGTTCCCAGTCACACTGCCCATTCATACTGCCCACTCACACTCCCCTCTCACACTGCCCACTCACACTGCCGAGACTCACTGCCTAGTCACACTGCCCACACTCATTGCCGAGCCTCACTACCCAATGTTACTGCCCAGTCAAACTGCCCACTCACGCTGCACATTTGCACTGCCCACTCACAGTTCCGAGTCTCACTGCCCTGTCTCTCTGCCCCTTAACACTGCCCAGTAACGCTATCCATTTTCACTTTCCAATCACACTTCCCGCACACACTGCCCAGTCACACTGCCGATCTCACTGCCCACTCACACTACCCACTCACCCTGCCGAGACTCACTGCCCAGTGTCACTGCCCAGTGTCACTGCCCAGTCACACTGCCCAGTGTCATTGCCCAGTCACACTGCCCACTCACTCTGCCCACTCACTCTGCCATGTCACCCTGCCCACTCACTGCCCACACTGCCCAGTCACACTGTCCAGTCACACAGCCCACTCACTCTGCCCACTCACACTGCCCACTCACACTGCCCAGTCACACTGTCCAGTCACACTTCCGAGTCTCACTACCCCGTCTCTCTGATCCTTAACACTGCCCAGTAATGCTGTCCATTTTCACTGCCCAGTCACACTGCCCACTCACACCACCCAGTATCACTGCCCACTCACACTGTTTTGTCTCACTGCCCCGTAACACTGCCCACGCAAAGTGCCCACTCATACTGCCCACACAAACTGCCCACTTACACTGCCCAATCACACTGCCCACTCACACTGCCAAGGCTCACAGCCTATTCACACTGCCCACACTCATTGCCGAGCCTCACTGCCCAGTCACATCACCCAGTCATACTGCCCAATCACACTGCCCAATCACACTGCCCACTCTCACTGCCCAATCACACTGCCCACTCAAACTGCCCAATCACACTGCCCACTCACACTGCCCACTCACACTTCTGAGTCTCACTGCCCAGTCTCTCTGCCCCGTAACACTGTCCAGTCACACTGCCCCATAACACTGCCCAGTCACACTCTCCAGACACACTGCCCACTCACACTGCCCAGTAACATTGTCAACTGACACTGCCCATTCCCTCTGTCCAATTTCACTTCCCAGTCACACTGCCCACACACACTGCCCACTCACACTGCCCACTCACACTGCCCACTCACACTGCCCACACACACTGCCCACTCACACTGCCCACGCACACTGCCCAGTCACTCTGCCCACTCACATTGCCCACGCACATTGCCCCGTAACACTGCCCACTCACATTGCTCACTCACACTTCCGAGTCTCACTGCCCCGTCTCTCTGCCCCTTAACACTGCCCAGTAAAGCTGACAATTTTCAATTCCCAGTCACACTGCCCGCACACACTGCCCAGTCACACTGCCGATCTCACTGCCCACTCACACCACCAACTCACCCTGCCCTGCCTCACTGCCCAGTGTCACTGCCCAGGCACACTGACCAGTGTCACTGCCCAGTCACACTGACCAGTGTCGCTGCCCAGTCACACTGCCCAGTGTCACTGCCCAGTCACACTGCACACTCACTCTGCCCACTCACTCTGCCATGTCACCCTGCTCACTCACACTGTCCAGTCACACTGTCCAGTCACACAGCCCACTCAATCTGCCCACTCACTCTGCTCACTCACACTGCCCAGTCACACTGTCCAGTCACACAGCCCACTCACTCTGCCCACTCACTCTGCTCACTCACACTGCCCAGTCACACAGCCCAGTCACACAGCCCACTCACTCTGCTCACTCACACTGTCCAGTCACACTGTCCAGTCACACTGTCCAGTCACACTGCCAACTCACAATGCCCAGTCAGACTGCCCACTCACAGTTCCCAGTCACACTGCCCATTCATACTGCCCACTCACACTCCCCTCTCACACTGCCCACTCACACTGCCGAGACTCACTGCCTAGTCACACTGCCCACACTCATTGCCGAGCCTCACTACCCAATGTTACTGCCCAGTCAAACTGCCCACTCACGCTGCACATTTGCACTGCCCACTCACAGTTCCGAGTCTCACTGCCCTGTCTCTCTGCCCCTTAACACTGCCCAGTAACGCTATCCATTTTCACTTTCCAATCACACTTCCCGCACACACTGCCCAGTCACACTGCCGATCTCACTGCCCACTCACACTACCCACTCACCCTGCCGAGACTCACTGCCCAGTGTCACTGCCCAGTGTCACTGCCCAGTCACACTGCCCAGTGTCATTGCCCAGTCACACTGCCCACTCACTCTGCCCACTCACTCTGCCATGTCACCCTACCCACTCACTGCCCACACTGCCCAGTCACACTGTCCAGTCACACAGCCCACTCACTCTGCCCACTCACACTGCCCACTCACACTGCCCAGTCACACTGTCCAGTCACACTTCCGAGTCTCACTACCCCGTCTCTCTGATCCTTAACACTGCCCAGTAATGCTGTCCATTTTCACTGCCCAGTCACACTGCCCACTCACACCACCCAGTATCACTGCCCACTCACACTGTTTTGTCTCACTGCCCCGTAACACTGCCCACGCAAAGTGCCCACTCATACTGCCCACACAAACTGCCCACTTACACTGCCCAATCACACTGCCCACTCACACTGCCAAGGCTCACAGCCTATTCACACTGCCCACACTCATTGCCGAGCCTCACTGCCCAGTCACATCACCCAGTCATACTGCCCAATCACACTGCCCAATCACACTGCCCACTCTCACTGCCCAATCACACTGCCCACTCAAACTGCCCAATCACACTGCCCACTCACACTGCCCACTCACACTTCTGAGTCTCACTGCCCAGTCTCTCTGCCCCGTAACACTGTCCAGTCACACTGCCCCATAACACTGCCCAGTCACACTCTCCAGACACACTGCCCACTCACACTGCCCAGTAACATTGTCAACTGACACTGCCCATTCCCTCTGTCCAATTTCACTTCCCAGTCACACTGCCCACACACACTGCCCACTAACACTGCTCACTCACGCTGCCAGGTTGCACTGCCCATTTTCGCTACCTAATCACACCCCCTAGTCACTCTGCCCAGACATGGTGCCCACTCACACTACCCACTCACACTGCCCACTTACAATGGCGAATCTCACTGCCCAGTCACACTGCCCACTCACAGTGCCCATTTTCACTACCCAGTCACACTGCCCAGACACGCCGCCCAGTCACACTGACCACTCAAACTGCCCACTCACAACACCCAGTAACACTGAACACTCACACTGCCCAGTAACTCAGCCGTGCCTCGCTGTTCATTGTCACTGTCCAGTCACACTGCCCATTCACACTGCCCACTCATACTGCCCAGACACATTGCCCACTCACACTGCCCACTCACACTGCCCAGACACACTGCCCACTCACACTGCCCAGAGACACTGGCCACTCACACTGCCAGGCAGACTGCCCACTTCCTGCCCAGTCACCCAATCCAGTCACACTGCCCACTCACATTACCCATTCACAACGCCCAGAATCACTGCTCACTCACACGGCCGAATCTCACTGCCCACACACACTGCCGAGTCTCACTGCCCACACACACTGCTCACTCTCACTGCTCACTCTCACTGCCCAGTCACACAACCCACTCACACCACCCAGTATCACTGCCCACTCACACTGCCCACACCCACTTCTAAGTCTCACTGCCCAGTCTCTCTGCCCCGTAACACTGCCCAGTCACACTGCCCAGTCACACTGCCCAGTCACACTCTCCAGACACACTGCCCACTCACACTGCCCAGTAACATTGTCAACTGACACTGTCCATTTCTTCTGTCCAATTTCACTTCCCAGTCACACTGACCACACACACTGCCCAGTCTCACTGCACACTCAAACCGCCCACTCACACTGCCCACTCACATTGCCCACTCACACAGCCCACTCACGCTGCCCAGTCTCACTGCCCACTCACACTGCCCACTCACACAGCCGACTCATACTGCCCAGTAATGCTTTCCATTTTCACTTCCCAGTCACATTGCCCGCACACACAGCCCAGTCACACTGCCCACCCACTCTGCCCAATCACACTGCTGAGTCTAACTGCTCACTCACACTGCCAACTCACTCGCTGCCCATTGTCACTGTCCACTCACACTGCCCATTCACACTGTCCAGTCACACTGCCCACTCACAACACCCAGTGTCAATGCCCACTCACACAGCCGAGTCTCATTGTCCCATAACACTGCCAAGTCACACACCCCACTCACCCTGCCCAGTCACTCTGCACACTCACACTGCCCATGCACACTGCCCAGTCATTCTGCCCACTCACACTGCCCACTCACATTGCCGAGTCTCACTGCCCAGTCACACTAGCCACTCACACCGCGCTGTATCATTGCTCACTCACACAGCCGAGACTCATTGTCCCATAACACTGCCCAGTCACACTGCCCATGCACCCTGCCCAGTCACTCTGCCCACTCACACTGCCCACTCACACTGCCCACTCACTCTGCCCACTCACTCTGCCATGTCACCCTGCCCACTCACACTGCCCACTCACACTGCCCACTCACTCTGCCCACTCACTCTGCCATGTCACACTGTCCAGTCACACAGCCCACTCACACTGCCCACTCACACTGCCCAGTCACACTGTCCAGTCACACTGCCCACTCACAGTTCCCAGTCACACTGCCCATTCATACTGCCCACTCAAGCTGCCCACTCACTGCCCACTCGCACTGTCCTGTCCATGGCTGAGTCTCACTGCCCACTCACACTGCCCACTCACACAGTCCAGTTACACTGCCCACTCACACTGCCCACTCACTTTGCCCACTCACACTGCCCTGTCACACTGCCGAGTCTCACTGCCCACTCACACTGCCCACTCACACTGCCCACTCACACTGCCCATTCACTTTGCCCATTCACACTGCGCAGTCAAACTGTCCACTCACACTGCCCACTCACACTGCCCACTCACACTGCCCAGTCACACTGCCCAGTCACACTGCTCTGTCACACTGTCCACTCACACTGCCCAGTCACACCTCCCACTCACACCGCCCAGTCACACTGCTTGCTCACTCTGCCCACTCACAATGTGCAGCAACATTGCTAAATAACACAGTCCAGTCACTCTGCCCAGTCACCCTGCCCAGTCACAATGCCCACTCACACTGCCTAGTCACACTGTCCAGCAACACTGCCCAGTCAATTACCCACTCACACTGCCCAGTCACACTGCCCTGTCACACTGCCGAGTCTCACTGCCCAATCTCACTGTCCAGTCACACAGCCCAGTCACAATGCCCACTCACACTGCCTAGTCACACTGTCCAGCAACACTGTCCAGTCACACAGCCCAGTCACAATGCCCACTCACACTGCCAACTCACTCTGCCCATTCATTTTGCCCATTCACACTGCCGAATCTCATTGCCCAGTCACACTGCCCAGTCATACTGCCCACTCCCACCGCCCACTCACACAGTCCAGCAACACTGCCCAGTTATATACCCACTCACACTGCCCACTCACACATACCCACTCACACTGCCCTGTCACACTGCCGAGGCTCACTGCCCAGTCACACTGCCCACTCACTCTGCCCAGCCTCGCTGCCCATTGTCACTGCCCAGTCGCAGTGCCACTCACACTGCTCACTCACGCTGCCAAGTCGCACTGCCCATTTGCGCTACCTAGTCACACCCCCTAGTCACTCTGCCCAGACAGGCTGCCCAGTCACACTGCCCACTCACACTGTCCACTGACACTGCCGAGTCTCATTGCTCACTCAAACTGCCCACTCACTGCCCACTCACACTGCCGGGTCGCACTGCTCATTTTTACTACCCAGTCTCACTGCCCACTCACACTGCCCACTCACACTGCCCATTCACTTTGCCCATTCACACTGCGCAGTCAAACTGTCCACTCACACTGCCCACTCACACTGCCCACTCACACTGCCCAGTCACACTGCCCAGTCACACTGCTCAGTCACACTGTCCACTCACACTGCCCAGTCACACCTCCCACTCACACCGCCCAGTCACACTGCTTGCTCACTCTGCCCACTCACAATGTGCAGCAACATTGCTAAATAACACAGTCCAGTCACTCTGCCCAGTCACCCTGCCCAGTCACAATGCCCACTCACACTGCCTAGTCACACTGTCCAGCAACACTGCCCAGTCAATTACCCACTCACACTGCCCACTCACACTACCCTGTCACACTGCCGAGTCTCACTGCCCAGTCTCACTGTCCAGTCACACAGCCCAGTCACTATGCCCACTCACACTGCCCGCTCACACTGCCAACTCACACTGCCCATTCACTTTGCCCATTCACACTGCAGAATCTCATTGCCCAGTCATACTGCCCACTCACACTGTCCAGTCACACTGCCCACTCACACTGCCGGGTCGCACTGCCCTCTCACACTGCCCACTCACACTGCCCTGTCACACGGCTGAGTCTCACTGCCCAGTCACACAGCCCAGTTACACTGCCCACTCACACTGTCCAGTCACACTGCCCACTCACACTGCCCACTCACACTGCCGGGTCGCACTGCTCACACTCATTGCCTGAACCGCACTGCCCACTCACAGTTCCGAGACTCACTGTCCCGTCTCTCTTCCCCTTAACACTGCCCACTCACACTGTCCATTTTCACTTCCCAGTCACACTGCCCGCACGCACTGCCCAGTCACACTGCCAACCTACACTGCCCACTCACACTGCCTGCTCACACTGCCTGCTCACACTGCCCACTCACACTGCCCACTCATACTGCCTGTTTTTACTACCCAGTCTCACTGCCCAGTCTCACTGTCCAGTCACACTGTCCAGTCACACTGTCCAGTCACACAGCCCACTCACACTGCCTTGTCACACGGCTGAGTCTCACTGCCCACTCACACTGCCTTGTCACACGGCTGAGTCTCACTGCCCACTCACACTGCCAACCTACACTGCCCAGTCACATGGCCCAGTTACTCTGCCCAGTCACACTGCCCAGTCGCACTGCCCACCCACACTGCCCAGTCACACTGCCCAGTCACTCTGCCCACCCACACTGCCCGGTCACACTGCCCAGTCACAGTTCCCAGTCTCACTTCCCATTCATACTGCCCACTCACACTGCCCACTCACACTGCCCAGTCACTCTGCCCACTCGCACTGCCCACTCACTCTGCCCAGTCACACTGCCGGGTTGCACTGCCCACTTACACTGGCCACTCACACTGGCCACTCACACTGCCCAGTCACACTGTCCACTCACACTGCCCATTCACACTGTCCAGTCACACTGCCCCATCACAACGCCCAGTATCAATGCCCACACACAGCCGAGTCTCACTGCCTCGTAACACTGCCCACGCACACTGCTCACTCACACTGCCCAGTCACTCTGACCACTCACACTGCCCAGTCACTCTGACCACTCACACTGCCCACTCACATTGCCGAGTCTTATTGCCCTGTCACAATAGCCACTCACACCACCCAGTATCACTGCCCACTCACACTTCTGAGTCTCACTGCCCCGTCTCTCTGCCCCTTAACATTGCCCAGTAACGCTGTTCATTTTCACTTCCCAATCACGCTTCCTGCACACTCTGCCCAGTCACACTGCCGATCTCACTGCCCACTCACACTACCACTCACCCTGCCGAGACTCACTGCCAGTGTCACTGCCCAGGCACACTGACCAGTGTCACTGCCCAGGCACATTGACCAGTGTCACTGCCCAGTCACACTGCCCAGTGTCAATGCCCAGTCAAACTGCCCAGTGTCACTGTCCACTCACACTGCCCAGTGTCACTGCCCAGTCACACTGCCCACTCACTCTGCCCACTCATTATGCCATGTCACCCTGCCCACTCACACTGCCCAGTCACACTTTCCAGTCACACAGCCCACTCACACTGCCCACTCACACTGCCCATTTTCACTTCCCAGTCACTCTGCCCACTCACAATGCCCAGACACACTGCCCACTCAGTTCCCAGTCACACTGTCCATTCATTCTGCCCACTCACACTGCCCATTCACACAGTCCAGCAACACTGCCCAGTCACATACCCACTCACACCGCCCACTCACATTGCCCTGTCACATGGCTAAGTCTCACTGCGTGTGTGTTAGAGGGTGAGTTTGGTTGATAGCTCCTGCACCATGTTTCTGTTGGAGGGTGAGTTTGGTCGATAGTTCTTTCAGCATGTGTGTTAGATGGTGACTTTAGCTGAAATCTCCTAAACCGTGTGTTTTGAAGGTTGAGTTTGGTTGATAGCTCCTACACCATGTGTTAGAGGGTGAGTTTGGTTGATAGCTCCTACACCGTGTGTGTTGGAGGGTGAGATTGTTTGACAGGTCATACACCATGTGTATTACAGGGTGAGTTTGGTTGATAACTCCTACAAACTGTGAATTGGAGGGTGAGTTTGGCCGATAGTTCATACACCGTGTGTGTTAGAGTGTGAGTTTGGTTGATAGCTGTAACAGCATGTGTGTTAGAGGGTGAGTTTGCTTGATAGCTCCTACACCATGTTTGTGTTGCAGGGTGAGTTTGGTTGATAGCTCCTACACCCTGTGTTAGAGGGTGAGTTTGGTTGACAGCTCCTACACCATGTGTGTGTTGGAGGTTGAATTTGGTTGTTAGCTCCTACACCATTTGTGTTAGAGATTGCTTTTTGTTTGATAGTTCCTACACCGTGTGTGTTAGAGGGTGAGTTTGGTCGATAGTTCCTACACCATGTGTGTTGGAGGGTGTGTTTTTTCGTTAGTTCCTACACCGTTTGTGTTAGAGGTTGAGTTTGGTTGATAGCCCCTACACCATGTCTTTTTGAGGGTGAGTTCAGTTGATAGCTGCTACACCATGTGTGTAATAGGGTGAGTTTGTTTGATAGCTCCTACACCATATTTGTGTTGGAGGGTGAGTTTGGTCGATAGTTCTTTCAGCATGTGTTTTAGAGGGTGAGTTTAGTTGAAATCTCCTAAACCGTGTGTTTTGAAGGTTGAGTTTGGTTGATAGCTCCTACACCATGTGTTAGAGATTGTGTTTGTTTGATAGCTCCTACACCATTGGTGTTAGAGATTGTGTTTGTTTGATAGCTCCTACACCGTGTGTGTTGGAGCATGAGTTTGGTCGAGAGTTCCTCACCGTGTGTGTTAGAGGGGAGTTTGATTGATAGCTCCTAAACCATGTCTGTTTGAGGGTGAGTTTGGTTGATAGCTCCTGCACTGTGTGTGTTAGTAGGTGAGATTGGTTGACAGCTGCTACACAATGTATGTTGGAGGGTGAGATTGGTCCATAGTTCCTACACCATGTGTGTTAGAGGTTGAGTTTGGTTGGTAGCTGATACACCGTGTATGTTGGAGGGTGGGTTTTGTTGATAGTTCCTACAGCATGTGCGTTAGAGGGTGAGTCTCATTGAGTGCTCCTAGAGCGTGTGTGTTAGAGGGTGAATTTGGCTGATAGTTCCTACGCCATGTGTGTGTTGCAGGGTGATTTCAGTCGATAGTTCCTACACCGTGTATGTTGGAGTGAGAGTTTGGTTGATAGCTCCTACACCATCTGTGTTGGAGGGTGAGTTTGGTCGATAGTTCCTATACCATTTGTGTTAGAGCGTGAGTTTGCTTGATAGCCCCTACACCATGTTTGATGGAGGGGGCGTTGGGTCGATAGCTTCTACACCGAGTGTGTAAGAGGGTGATTTTGGTTGTTAATTCCTACACCGTGTGTGTTAGAGGGTGCATTTGGTTGATAGCTCCTACACCATGTGGGTTAAAGGTTAATTTTGGTTGATAGCTCCTACACCATGTGTGTAAGAGGGTGAGTTTGGTTGTTATCTCCGACACCATGTGTGTTAGAGGGTGCGTTTGGTTGATAGCTCCTACACCATGTGTTAGAGTGTGAGTTTGGTTGATAGCTCCTACACCTTGTGTGTTGGAGGATGAGTTTGTTTGAAAGATCATACACAATGTGTATTAGAGGTGGCGTTTGGTTGATAGCTCCTACACCGTGTGTATTGGAGGGTGAGTTTGGTCGATAGTTCCTACACCGTTTGTGTTAGAGTGTGAGTTTTGTTGATACCTGCTTCACCATTTGTGTTAGAGGGTGAGTTTGCTTGATAGTTCCTACACCTTGTTTGTGTAGGATGGTGAGTTTGGTTGATATCTCTTACACGCTGTTTTAGAGGGTGAGTTTGGTTGATAGCTCCTACACCATGTGTGTTAGAAATTTAGTCTGGTTGATAGCTCCTACACCGTGTGTGTTACAGGGTGAGTTTGGTTGACAGCTCCTACACCATGTTTGTTCGAGGGTGATTTTTGTTGATATTTCCTACACCATGTGTCTGTTGGAGGGTGAGTTTGGTTGATAGCTCCTACAACATGTGTGTAATTGGGTGAGTTTGTTTGATAGCTCCTACAACGTTTTTGTTGGTGGGTGAGTTTGTTTGATAGCTCCTACAGCGTTTGTGTTAGAGGGTGAGTTTGGTTGATAGTTCCTACACCATATTTGTGTAGGAGGGTTAGTTTGGTCGATAGTTCCTACACCATTTGTATTAGAGTGTGAATTTGGTTGATAGCTCCTTCACTATGTATGTTAGAGGCTGAGTTTGGTTGATAGCCCCTACACCATGTCTTTTTGAGGGTGAGTTTGGTTGATAGCTCCTTCACCGTGTGTATTAGTGGGTGAGTTTGGTTGACAGCTGCTACACCATGTGTGGTAGAGGGTGAGTTTGGGCGATAGTTTCTACACTGTGTGTGTTAGTGCATAAGTTTAGTTGATAGCTCCTACACCGAGTGTGTGAAAGGGTGTTTTGGTTGGTAGCTCCTACACCATGTTTCTGCTGGAGGTTTAGTTTGGTTGATAGCTCATACACCATCTGTGTTGGTGGTTGAGTTTGGTTGATAGCTCCTACACCCTGTGTGTTGGAGGATATGTTTTGTTGATAGCTCCGACACCGTATGTTAGAGGGTGAGTTTGGTTAATAGGTCCGACATCATGTGTGTTCAAGGGTGAGTTTGGTTGGTAGCTCCAGCTCCATGTGTGTATTGGAGGGTGTGGTTGTTCGATAGTTCCTACACCATGTATGTTAGAGGGTGATTTGGTAGATAGCTCCTACACCATGTGTGTTATTGGTTGAGTTTGGTTGATAACTACTACACCGTGTGTGTTGTAGGGTAAGATTTGTTCATTGCTCCAACACCATGTGTGTTAGAGGGTGAGTTTGGTTGATTGCTACTACAGGGTGTGTGTTAGAGGGTGAGTTTGGTTGATAGATCCTACATCATGTGTGTGTTGGAGGGTGAGTCTGGCCGATAGTTCCTACACCATGTGTATTGGAGGGAGAGTTTGGTTGATTGCTCCAGCACCATGTGTGTGTTGGAGGGTGAGGTTGGTCGGTAGTTCCTACACCATGTATGTTAGAGGGTGAGTTTGGTTGATAGCTCCTACACCGTGTGTGTTAAAGGGTGAGTTTGGTTGATAGCTCCTACACTGTGTGTGTTAGAGGGTGAGTTTGGTTGATAGTTCCTACACCATATTTGTGTTGGAGGGTTAGTTTGGTCGATAGTTCCTACACCATTTGTATTAGAGCATGAGTTTGGTTGATAGCTCCTTCACCATGTATGTTAGAGGGTGAGTTTGGTTGATAGCCCCTACACCATGTCTTTTTGAGGATGAGTTTAGTTGATAGCTCCTTCACCGTGTATATTAGTGGGTGAGTTTGGTTGACGGCTGCTACACCATGTGTGGTAGCGGGTGAGTTTGGTCGATAGTTCCTACACCGTGTATGTTAGCGCGTAAGTTTGTTTGATAGCTCCTACACCGAGTGTGTGAGAGGATGTTTTGGTTGATAGCTCCTACACCATGTGTCTGTTGGAGGCTTAGTTTGGCTGATAGCTCATACACCATGTGTGTTGGAGGGTAAGTTTCGTTGATAGCTCCTACACTGTGTGTGTTGGAGGGTAAGTTTTGTTCATTGCTCTGACACTGTGTGTTAGAGGATGAGTTTGGTTGTTATCACCAACACTGTTTGTGTTAGAGAGTGCGTTTGGTTGATAGCTCCTACACCATGTGTTTGTTGGAGTTTGAGTTTGGTTGATAGCTCCTACACGATGTGTGTTAGAGATTGAGTTTGGTTGATAGCTCCTATACTGTGTGTGTTAGAGGGTGAGTTTGGTTGGTTGCTGCTACACAATGTTTGTTAGAGGGTGATTTTCGTTGATATTTCCTACACTATGTGTCTACTGGAAGGTGAGTTTGGTTGATAGTTCCTACACCATGGTTGTGTAGGAGGGTTAGTTTGGTCGATAGTTCCTGCACCATTTGTATTAGACTGTGAGTTTGGTCAATAGTTCCTACACCTTGTGTTTTAGAGCATAAGTTTGGTTGATAGCTCTTACACCTAGTGTGTGAAAGTGTGTTTTGGTTGATAGCTCCTACATCATGTGTCTGTTGGAGGCTTAGTTTGGTGATAGCTCATACACCATGTGTGTTAGAGGGTGAGTTTGGTTGGTAGCTCCAGCACCATGTGTGTGTTGGAGGGTGAGGTTGCTTGATAGTTCCTACACCATGTATGTTGGAGGGTGAGTTTGGTTGATAGCTCCTACACAATGTGTATGTTGGTGGTTGAGTTTGTTTGATAGCTCCTACACCATGTGTGTTATTAGGTGAGTTTGTTTGATAGCTCCTATAGCGTGTGTGTTGGTGGGTGAGTTTGTTTGATAGCTCCTACAGCGTTTGTGTTAGAGGGTGAGTTTGGTTGATAGTTCCTACACCATATTTGTGTAGGAGGGTTAGTTTCGTCGATAGTTTCTACACCATTTGTATTAGAGCATGAGTTTGGTTGATAGCTCCTTCACCATGTATGTTAGAGGGTGAGTTTGGTTGATAGCCCCTACACCACATCTTTTTGAGGATGAATTTAGTTGATAGCTCCTTCACCGTGTGTGTTAGTGGGTGAGTTTGGTTGATGGCTGCTACACCATGTGTGGTAGCGGGTGAGTTTGGTCCATGGTTCCTACACCGTGTATGTTAGAGCATAAGTTTGGTTGATAACTCCTACACCGAGTGTGTGAGAGGATGTTTTGGTTGATAGCTCCTACACGATGTGTCTGTTGGAGGCTTAGTTTGGTTGATAGCTCATACACCTTCTGTGTTAGAGGTTGAATTTGGTTGATAGCTCCTACACCATGTGTGTGTTGGAGGTTGAAGTTGCTTGTTAGCTCCTATACCATTTGTGTTAGCGATTGCTTTTTGTTTGAGAGTTCCTACACCGTGGGTGTTAGAGGGTGAGTTTGGTCAATAGGTAATACACCGTGTGTGTTAGCGGGTGAGTTTGGTTGATAGCTCCTACACCATGTCTGTTTGAGGGTGAGTTTGGTTGATAGCTCCTGCACGGTGTGTGTTAGAGGGTGAGTTTGGTTGATAGTTCCTACACCATGAGTGTTGGATGGTGTGTTTTTTCGCTAGTTCCTACACCGTTTGTGTTAGAGGGTGAGTTTGGTTGATAGCCCCTACACCATGTCTTTTTGAGGGTGAGTTTGGTTGATAGCTCCTACACCATGTGTGTTAGAGGGTGAGTTTAGTTGATAGCTGCAACAGCATGTGTGTTAGAGGGTGAGTTTGGGTGATAGTTCCTACACCATGAGTGTTGGATGGTGTGTTTTTTCGCTAGTTCCTACACCGTTTGTGTTAGAGGGTGAATTTGGTTGATAGCCCCTACACCATGTCTTTTTGAGGGTGAGTTTGGTTGATAGCTCCTACACCATGTGTGTTAGAGGGTGAGTTTAGTTGATAGCCCCTACACCATGTCTTTTTGAGGATGAACTTAGTTGATAGCTCCTTCACCTTGTGTGTTAGTGGGTGAGTTTAGTTGATAGCTCCTACACCATGTGTGTTATAGGGTGAGTTTGATTGATAGCTCCTACATCATGTTTGTGTTGGAGAGTGAGTTTGGTCGCTAGTTGTTTTAGCATGTGTGTTAGAGGGTGAGTTTAGTTGAAATCTCCTAAACCGTGTGTCTTGAAGGTTGAGTTTGGTTGATAGCTCCTACAGCATGTGTGTTAAAGGGTGAATATCGTTGAGTGCTCCTAAAGCGTGTGTGTTAGAGGGTGAATTTGGCTGATAGTTCCTACGCCATGTGTGTGTTGCAGGGTGATTTCAGTCAATAGTTCCTACACCGTGTGTGTTGGAGTGAGAGTTTGGTTGATAGCTCCTACACCATCTGTGTTGGAGGGTGAGCTTGGTCGATAGTTCCTACACCATTTGTGTTAGAGCGTGAGTTTGCTTGATAGCCCCTACACCATGTTTGATGGAGGGGGCGTTGGGTCGATAGCTTCTACACCGAGTGTGTAAGAGGGTGATTTTGGTTGTTAACTCCTACACCGAGTGTGTAAGAGGGTGATTTTGGTTTTAACTCCTACACCATGTGTGTTAGAGGGTGCGTTTGGTTGATAGCTCCTACACTATGTGGGTTATAGGTTAAGTTTGGCTGATAGCTCCTACACCATGTGTGTTCTAGGTTAATTTTGGTTGATAGCTGCTACACCATGTGTGTAAGAGGGTGAGTTTGGTTGTTATCTCCGACACCGTGTGTGTTAGAGGATGCGTTTGGTTGATAGCTCCTACACCATGTGTTAGAGTGTGAGTTTGGTTGATAGCTCCTACACCGTGAGTATTGGAGGGTGAGTTTGTTGATAGTTGCTTCACCATTTGTGTTAGAGGGTGAGTTTGTTTGATAGCCCCTACACCTTGTTTGTTAGAGGGTGATTTTCATTGATATTTCCTACACCATGTGTCTGTTGGAGGGTGAGTTTGGTCGATAGTTCCTACACCATTTGTATTAGAGCGTGAATTTGGTTGAAAGCTCCTTCACCGTATGTGTTAGAGTGTGAGGTTTGTTGATAGTTGCTTCACCATTTGTGTTAGAGGGTGAGTTTGTTTGATAGCTCCTACACCTTGATTGTGTTGGATGGTGAGTTTGGTTGATATCTCTTACACCCTGTTTTAGAGGGTGAGTTTGGTTGATAGCTCCTACACCATGTTTGTTAGAGGGTGATTTTCGTTGATATTTCCTACACCATGTGTCTGTTGGAGGGTGAGTTTGGTTGATAGCTCCTACACCATGTGTGTAATTGGGTGAGTTTGTTTGATAGCTCCTACAACGTGTGTGTTGGTGGGTGAGTTTGGTTGATAGCTCCTACAGCGTTTGTGTTAGAGGGTGAGTTTGATTGATAGTTCCTACACCATATTTGTGTCGGAGGGTTAGTTTGGTCGATAGTTCCTACACCATTTGTATTAGAGCGTGAATTTGGTTGATAGCTCCTTCACCATGTATGTTAGCGGGTGAGTTTGGTTGATAGCCCCTACACCATGTCTTTTTGAGGGTGAGTTTGGTTGATAGCTCCTTCACCGTGTGTATTAGTGGGTGAGTTTGGTTGACAGTTGCTACACCATGTGTGGTAGAGGGTGAGTTTGGTCGATAGTTCCTACACTGTGAGTGTTAGAGCGTATGTTTGGTTGATAGCTCCTATACCGAGTGTGTGAGAGGGTGTTTTGGTTGATAGCTCCTACACCATCTGTGTTAGTCGTTGAGTTTGGTTGATAGCTCCTACATCGTGTGTGTTGGAAGATATGTTTTGTTGTTAGCTCCGACACCGTGTGTTAGAGGGTGAGTTTGTTTAATAGATCCTACATCATGTGTGTGTTGGAGGGTGAGTTTGGCCGATAATTCTTAGACCATGTGTGTTCAAGGGTGAGTTTGGTTGGTAGCTCCAGCTCCATGTGTGTGTTGGAGGGTGAGATTGTTCGATAGTTCCTACACCATGTATGTTAGAGGGTGATTTGGTTGATAGCTCCTACACCATGTGTATGTTGGTGTTTGAGTTTGGTTGATAGCTCCTACACCATGTGTGTTAGAGGTTGAGTTTGTTTGATAACTCCTACACCGTGTGTGTTGTATGGTAAGTTTTGTTCATTGCTCCAACATCATGTGTGTTAGAGGGTGAGTTTGGTTGATTGCTAATACAGCGTGTGTGTTAAAGAGTGAGTTTGGTTGATAGATCCTTCATCATGTGTGTGTTGGAGGGTGAGTCTGGCCGATAGTTGCTAAACCATGTGTATTGGAGGGAGAGATTGGTTGATTGCTCCAGCACCATGTGTGTTTTGGAGGGTGAGGTTGGTCGGTAGTTCCTACCCCATGTGTGTTAGAGGTTGAATTTGGTTGATATCTCCTACACAATGTGTATGTTGTAGGCTGAGATTGGTTGATAGCTCCTACACCATGTGAGTTAGAGGGTGCGTTTGGTTGATAGCTCCTACACTGTACGTGTTAGAGGGTGAGTTTGTTTGATAGCTCCTACCCCATGTGTGTTAGAGGGTGAGTTTGGTCGATAGTTCCTACACCATTTGAGTTATAGCGTGCGTTTGGTTGATAGCCCCTACACCATGTTTGATGGAGCGGGCGTTTGGTCGATAGCTTCTACACCGAGTGTGTAAGAGGGTGAGTTTGGCTGTTAACTCCTACAGCGTGTGTGTTATTGGGTGAGATTGTTTGATAGCTCCTACAGCGTTTGTGTTAGAGGGTGAGTTGGTTGATAGTTCCTACACCATATTTGTGTAAGAGGGTTAGTTTGGTCGTTAGTTCCTACACCATTTCTATTAGAGCCTGAGTTTGGTTGATAGCTCCTTCACCATGTATGTTAGAGGATGAGTTTGGTTGATAGCCCCTACACCATGTCTTTTTGAGGATGAATTTAGTTGATAGCTCCTTCACCGTGTGTGTTAGTGGGTGAGTTTGGTTGACAGTTGCTACACCATGTGTGGTAGTGGGTGAGTTTGGTTGATAGGTCCTACACCGTGTGTATTGGAGGTAGAGTTGGGTTGATTGCTCCAGCACGATGTGTGTGTTGGAGGGTGAGGTTGGGGGGTAGTTCCTACACCAGGTGTGTTAGAGGGTGAGTTTGGTTGATAGCCCCTACACCATGTCTTTTTGAGGGTGAGTTTGGTTGATAGCTCCTTCACCGTGTGTATTAGTGGGTGAGTTTGGTTGACAGCTGCTACACCATGTGTGGTAGAGGGTGAGTTTGGTCGATAGCTCCTACACTGCGTGTGTTAGAGCGTAAGTTTGGTTGATAGCTCCTACACCGAGTGTGTGAGAGGGTGTTTTGGTTGATAGCTCCTACACCATCTGTGTTAGTCGTTGAGTTTGGTTGATAGCTCCTACACCGTGTATGTTGGAAGATATGTTTTGTTGATAGCTCCGACACCGTGTGTTAGAGGGTGAGTTTGGTTAATAGATCCTACATCATGTGTGTGTTGGAGGGTGAGTCTGGCCGATAGTTCCTACACCATGTGTATTGGAGGGAGAGTTTGGTTGATTGCTCCAGCACCATGTGTGTGTTGGAGGGTGAGGTTGGTGGGTAGTTCCTACACCATGTATGTTAGAGGGTGAGTTTGGTTGATAGCTCCTACACAATGTGTATGTTGGAGGCTGAGCTTGGTTGATAGCTCCTACACCATGTGAGTTAGAGGGCGCATTTGGTTGATAGCTCCTACACCATGTGTGTTAAAGGGTGAATTTGGTTGATAGCTCCTACACTGTATGTGTTAGAGAGTGAGTTTGTTTGATAGCTCCTACCCCATGTGTGTTAGAGGGTGAGTTTGGTCGATAGTTCCTACACCATTTGAGTTATAGCGTGCGTTTGGTTGATAGCCCCTACACCATGTTCGAAGGAGGGGGCGTTTGGTCGATAGCTTCTACACCGAGTGTGTAAGAGGGTGGGTTTGGTTGTTAACTCCTACACCGTGTGTGTTATTGGGTGAGATTGTTTGATAGCTCCTACAGCATTTGTTTTAGAGGGTGAGTTTGGTTGATATTTCCTACACCATATTTGTGTTGGAGGGTTAGTTTGGTCTGTAGCTCCTACACCATTTCTATTAGCGCATGAGTTTGGTTGATAGCACCTTCACCATGTATGTTATAGGGTGAGTTTGGTTGATAGCCCCTACACCATGTGTTTTTGAGGATGAATTTAGTTGATAGCCCTTCACCGTGTGTGTTAGTGGGTGAGTTTGGTTGACTGCTGCTACACCATGTGTGGTAGTGGGTGAGTTTGGTTGATATTTCCTACACTGTGTATGTCAGAGCGTAAGTTTGGTTGATAGCTCTTACACCGAGTATGTGAGAGGATGTTTTGGTTGATAGCTCCTACACCATGTGTCTGTTGGAGGCTTAATTTGGTTGATAGCTCATACAGCATCTGTGTTAGAGGTTGAGTTTGGTTGATAGCTCCTACACCGTGTGTGTTGGAGGGCAGGTTTTGTTGATAGCTCATACACCGTGTGTGTTGGAGGGTAGGTTTTGTTGATAGCTCCTACACCGGGTGTGTTGGAGGGTAAGGTTTGTTCATTGGTCCGACACCGTGCGTTAGAGGGTGATTTTGGTTGTTATCTCCAACACGGTTTGTGTTAGAGGGTGCGTTTGGTTGATAGCTCCTACACAATGTTTCTGTTGGAGGCTTAGTTTGGTTGATAGCTCATACACCATCTGTGTTAGTGGTTGAGTTTGTTTGATAGCTCCTACACCGTGTGTGTTGGAAGATAAGTTTTGTTGATAGCTCCGACACTGTGTGTTAGAGGGTGAGTTTGGTTAAAAGATCCTACATGTGTCTGTTGGAAGGTGAGTTTGGCCGATAATTCTTACACCATATGTGTTCAAGGGTGAGTTTGGTTGGTAGCTCCAGATCCATGTGTGTGTTGGAGGGTGAGATTGTTCGATAGTTCCTACACCATGTAAATTAGAGGGTGATTTGGTTGATAGCTCCTACACCATGTGTGTATGTTGGGGTTTGAGTTTGGTTGATAACTCCTACACCATGTGTGTTAGAAGTTGAGTTTGGTTGATAACTCCTACACCGTGTGTGTTGTAGGGTAAGTTTTGTTCATTGCTCCAACACCATGTGCGTTAGAGGGTGAGTTTGGTTGATCGCTAATATAGCGTGTGTGTTAGAGAGTGAGTTTGGTTGATAGATCCTTCATCATGTATGTGTTGGAGGGTGCGTCTGGCCGATATTTCCTACACCATGTGTATTGGAGGGAGAGTTTGGTTGATTGCTCCAGCACCATTTGTGTGTTGGAGGGTGCAGTTGGTTGATAGCTCCTACACAATGTGTATGTTGGAGGCTGAGCTTGGTTGATTTCTCCTACACCATGTGAGTTAGAGGGTGCATTTGGTTGATAGCTCCTACACCATGTGTGTTTAAGGGTGAGTTTGGTTGATAGCTCCTTCACCGTGTGTATTATTGGGTGAGTTTGGTTGATAGCTGCTACACCATGTGTGGTAGAGGGTGAGTTTGGTCGATAGTTCCTACACAGTGTGTGTTAGAGCGTAAGTTTGGTTGATAGCTCCTACACCAAGTGTGTGAGAGGGTGTTTTGGTTGATAGCTCCTACACCATCTGTGTTAGTCGTTGAGTTTGGTTGATAGCTCCTACACCGTGTGTGTTGGAGGATATGTTTTATTGATAGCTCCGACACCGTGTGTTAGAGGGTGAGTTTGGTTAATAGATCCTACATCATGTGTGTGTTGGAGGGTGAGTCTGGCCGATAGTTCCTACACCATGTGTATTGGAGGGAGAGTTTGGTTGATTGCTCCAGCACCATGTGTGTGTTGGAGGGTGAGGTTGGTGGGTAGTTCCTACACCATGTATGTTAGAGGGTGAGTTTGGTTGACAGTTCCTACACAATGTGTATGCCGGAGGCTGAGCTTGGTTGATAGCTCCTACACCATGTGAGTTAGAGGGCGCATTTGGTTGATAGCTCCTACACCATGTGTGTTAAAGGGTGAGTTTGGTTGATAGCTCTTACACTGTGTGTGTTAGAGGGTGAGTTTGTTTGATAGCTCCTACCCCATGTGTGTTAGAGGGTGAGTTTGGTCGATAGTTCCTACACCATTTGAGTTATAGCGTGCGTTTGGTTGATAGCCCCTACACCATGTTTGATGGAGGGGGCGTTTGGTAGATAGCTTCTACACCGAGTGTGTAAGAGGGTGGGTTTGGTTGTTAACTCCTACACCGTGTGTGTTATTGGGTGAGATTGTTTGATAGCTCCTACAGCGTTTGTTTTAGAGGGTGAGTTTGGTTGATATTGCCTACACCATATTTGTGTTGGAGGGTTAGTTTGGTCTGCAGTTCCTACACCATTTCTATTAGAGCGTGAGTTTTGTTGATAGCACCTTCACCATGTATGTTATATGGTGAGTTTGGTTGATAGCCCCTACACCATGTGTTTTTGAGGATGAATTTAGTTGATAGCCCTTCACCGTGTGTGTTAGTGGGTGAGTTTGGTTGACAGCTGCTACACCATGTGTGGTAGTGGGTGAGTTTGGTTGATATTTCCTACACCGTGTATGTCAGAGCGTAAGTTTGGTTGATAGCTCTTACACCGAGTATGTGAGAGGATGTTTTGGTTGATAGCTCCTACACCATGTGTCTGTTGGAGGCTTAATTTGGTTGATAGCTCATACACCATCTGTGTTAGAGGTTGAGTTTGGGTCATAGCTCCTACACCGTGTGTATTGCAGGGTAGGCTTTGTTGGTAGCTCCTACACCGTGTGTGTTGGAGGGTAAGATTTGTTCATTGGTCCGACACCGTGCATTAGAGGGTGATTTTGGTTGTTATCTCCAACACGGTGTGTGTTAGAGGGTGCGTTTGGTTGATAGCTCCTACACAATGTTTCTGTTGGAGGCTTAGTTTGTTTGATAGCTCATACACCATCTGTGTTAGTGGTTGAGTTTGTTTGAATGCTCCTACACCGTGTGTGTTGGAAGATAAGTTTTGTTGATAGCTCCGACACTGTGTGTTAGAGGGTGAGTTTGGTTAATAGATCCTACATCATGTGTCTGTTAGAGGGTGAGTTTGGCCGATAATTCTTAGACCATGTGTGTTCAAGGGTGAGTTTGGTTGGTAGCTCCAGCTCCATGTGTGTGTTGGAGGGTGAGATTGTTCACTAGTTCCTACACCATGTATGTTAGAGGGTGATTTGGTTGATAAGTCCTACACCATGTGTGTATGTTGGTGTTTGAGTTTGGTTGATAACTCCTACACCATGTGTGTTAGAGGTTGAGTTTGTTTGATAACTCCTACACCGTATGTGTTGTAGGGTAAGTTTTGTTCATTGCTCCAACACCATGTGCGTTAGAGGGTGAGTCTTTTTGATTGCTAATATAGCGTGTGTGTTAGAGAGTGAGTTTGGTTGATAGATCCTTCATCGTGTGTGTGTTGGAGGGTGAGTCTGGCCGATAGTTCCTACACCATGTGTATTGGAGGGAGAGATTGGTTGATTGCTCCAGCACCATGTGTGTGTTGGAGGGTGAGGTTGGTCGGTAGTTCCTACACCATGTGTATGTTGGAGGCTGAGCTTGGTTGATAGGTCCTACACCATGTGAGTTAGAGGGTGCGTTTGGTTGATAGCTCCTACACCATGTGTGTTAGAGGGTGAGTTTGTTTGATAGCTCCTACACCATGTGTGTTGGAAGATGAGTTTGGTCGATAGTTCCTACACCATTTGAGTTATAGCGTGCGTTTGGTTGATAGCCCCTACACCATGTTCGATGGTGCGGGCGTTTGGTCGATAGCTTCTACACCGAGTGTGTAAGAGGGTGGGTTTGGTTGTTAACTCCTACACCGTGTGTGTTATTGGGTGAGATTGTTTGATAGCTCCTACAGCGTTTGTGTTAGAGGGTGAGTTTGCTTGATATTTCCTACACCATATTTGTGTAAGAGGGTTAGTTTGGTCGATAGTTTCTACACCATTTGTACTAGAGCATGAGTTTGGTTGATAGCTCCTTCAACATGTATGTTAGAGGGTGAGTTTGGTTGATAGCCCCTACACCATGTCTTTTTGAGGATGAATTTAGTTGATAGCTCCTTCACCGTGTGTGTTAGTGGGTGAGTTTGGTTGACGGCTGCTACACCATGTGTGGTAGCGGGTGAGTTTGGTCCATGATTCCTACACCGTGTATGTTAGAGCATAAGTTTGGTTGATAGCTCCTACACCGAGTGTGTGAGAGGATGTTTTGGTTGATAGCTCCTACACGATGTGTCTGTTGGAGGCTTAGTTTGGTTGATAGCTCATACACCTTCTGTGTTAGAGGTTGAATTTGGTTGATAGCTCCTACACCATGTGTGTGTTGGAGGTTGAAGTTGCTTGTTAGCTCCTACACCATTTGTGTTAGCGATTGCTTTTTGTTTGAGAGTTCCGACACTGTGGGTGTTAGAGGGTGAGTTTGGTCGATAGCTAAAACACCGTGTGTGTTAGCGGGTGAGTTTGGTTGATAGCTCCTACACCATGAGTGTTGGATGGTGTGTTTTTTCGCTAGTTCCTACACCGTTTGTGTTAGAGGGTGAGTTTGGTTGATAGCCCCGACACCATGTCTTTTTGAGGGTGAGTTTGGTTGATAGCTGCAACAGCATGTGTGTTAGAGGGTGAGTTTGGTCGATAGTTCCCACACCATGTATGTTAGAGGGTGATTTGGTTGATAGCTCCTGCACCATGTGTATGTTGGAGTTTGAGTTTGGTTGATAGCTCATACACCATCTGTGTTAGTGGCTGAGTTTTGTTGATAGCTCCTACACCGTGTGTGTTGGAAGATAAGTTTTGTTGATAGCTCTGACACCGTGTGTTAGAGGGTGAGTTTGGTTAATAGATCCTACATCATGTGTCTGTTGGAGGGTGAGTTTGGCCGATAATTCTTACACCATGTGTGTTCAAGGGTGAGTTTGATTTGTAGCTCCAGCTCCATGTGTGTGTTGGAGGGTGAGATTGTTCGATAGATCCTACACCATGTATGTTAGAGGGTGATTTGGTTGATAAGTCCTACACCATGTGTGTATGTTGGGGTTTGAGTTTGGTTGATAACTCCTACACCATGTGTGTTAGAGGTTGAGTTTGGTTGATAACTCCTACACCGTGCGTGTTGTAGGGTAAGTTTTGTTCATTGCTCCAACACCATGTGCGTTAGAGGGTGAGTTTTTTTGATTGCTAATACAGCGTGTGTGTTAGAGAGTGAGTTTGGTTGATAGATCCTTCATCATGTGTGTGTTGGAGGGTGAGTCTGGCCGATAGTTCCTACACCATGTTTATTGGAGGGAGAGTTTGGTTGATTGCTCCAGCACCATGTGTGTGTTGGAGGGTGAGGTTGGTGGATAGTTCCTACACCATGTATGTTAGAGGGTGAGTTTGGTTGATAGCTCCTACACAATGTGTATGTTGGAGGCTGATCTTGGTTGATAGGTCCTACACCATGTGAGTTAGAGGGTGCGTTTGGTTGATAGCTCCTACACTGTGTGTGTTAGAGGGTGAGTTTGTTTGATAGCTCCTACACCATGTGTGTTGGAGGATGAGTTTGGTCGATAGTTCCTACACCATTTGAGTTATAGCGTGCGTTTGGTTGATAGCCCCTACACCATGTTCGATGGTGCGGGCGTTTGGTCGATAGCTTCTACACCGAGTGTGTAAGAGGGTGGGTTTGGTTGTTAACTCCTACACCGTGTGTGTTATTGGGTGAGATTGTTTGATAGCTCCTACAGCGTTTGTTTTAGAGGGTGAGTTTGCTTGATAGTTCCTACACCATATTTGTGTAAGAGGGTTAGTTTGGTCGATAGTTTCTACACCATTTGTACTAGAGCATGAGTTTGGTTGATAGCTCCTTCAACATGTATGTTAGAGGGTGAGTTTGGTTGATAGCCCCTACACCATGTCTTTTTGAGGATGAATTTAGTTGATAGCTCCTTCACCGTGTGTGTTAGTGGGTGAGTTTGGTTGACGGCTGCTACACCATGTGTGGTAGCGGGTGAGTTTGGTCCATGGTTCTTACACCGTGTATGTTAGAGCATAAGTTTGGTTGATAGCTCCTACACCGAGTGTGTGAGAGGATGTTTTGGTTGATAGCTCCTACACGATGTGTCTGTTGGAGGCTTAGTTTGGTTGATAGCTCATACACCTTCTGTGTTAGAGGTTGAATTTGGTTGATAGCTCCTACACCATGTGTGTGTTGGAGGTTGAAGTTGCTTGTTAGCTCCTACACCATTTGTGTTAGCGATTGCTTTTTGTTTGAGAGTTCCGACACTGTGGGTGTTAGAGGGTGAGTTTGGTCGATAGCTAAAACACCGTGTGTGTTAGCGGGTGAGTTTGGTTGATAGCTCCTACACCATGAGTGTTGGATGGTGTGTTTTTTCGCTAGTTCCTACACCGTTTGTGTTAGAGGGTGAGTTTGGTTGATAGCCCCTACACCATGTCTTTTTGAGGGTGAGTTTGGTTGATAGCTCCTACACCATGTGTGTTAGAGGGTGAGTTTAGTTGATAGCTGCAACAGCATGTGTGTTAGAGGGTGAGTTTGGTCGATAGTTCCTACACCATATATGTTAGAGGGTGATTTGGTTGATAGCTCCTGCACCATGTGTATGTTGAAGTTTGAGTTTGGTTGATAGCTCATACACCATCTGTGTTAGTGGTTGAGTTTTGTTGATAGCTCCTACACCGTGTGTGTTGGAAGATAAGTTTTGTTGATAGCTCCGACACCGTGTGTTAGAGGGTGAGTTTGGTTAATAGATCCTACATCATGTGTCTGTTGGAGGGTGAGTTTGGCCGATAATTCTTACACCATATGTGTTAGCGGGTGAGTTTGGTTGTTAGCTCCTACAGCATGTGTGTAAGAGGGTGATTTGGTTGTTATTTCCGACACCGTGTGTGTTCGAGGGTGCGTTTGGTTGATAGCTCCTATACCATGTGTTAGAGGGTAAGTTTGGTTGATAACTCCTACACCGTGTGTGTTGGAGGGTGAGTTTGTTTGACAGATCATACACCATATGTATTAGAGGGGTCGTTTGGTTGATCGCTCCTCCACCATGTGTATTGGAGGGTGAGTTTGGTCGATAGTTCCTACACTGTTTGTGTTAGAGTGTGAGTTTTGTTGATAGCAGCTACACCATGTGTGTTAGATTGTGAGTTGGCTTGATAGCTCCTACACCATGTTTGTTTTGGATGGTGAGTTTTGTTGATATCTCTTACACCCTGTTTTAGAGGGTGAGTTTGGTTGATAGCTCCTACACCATGTGTTTGTTGGAGTTTGAGTTTGGTTGATAGATCCTACACGATGTGTGTTAGAGATTGAGTTTTGTTGATAGCTCCTATACCATGTGTGTTAGAGGGTGAGTTTGGTTGATAGCTCCTACACCATGTTTGTTAGAGGGTGATTTTCATTGATATTTCCTACAACATGTGTCTGTTGGAGGGTGAGTTTGGTTGATAGCTCCTACACCATGTGTTTGTTGGAGTTTGAGTTTGGTTGATAGATCCTACACGATGTGTGTTAGAGATTGAGTTTTGTTGATAGCTCCTATACCATGTGTGTTAGAGGGTGTGTTTGGTTGATAGCTCCTACACCATGTTTGTTAGAGGGTGATTTTCATTGATATTTCCTACAACATGTGTCTGTTGGAGGGTGAGTTTGGTTGATAGCTCCTACACCATGTGTGTTATTGGGTGAGTTTGTTTGATTGCTCCTACAACGTGTGTGTTAGAGGGTGAGTTTGGTTGATAGTTCCTACACCATATTTGTGTAGGAGTGTTAGTTTGGTCGATAGTTCCTGCACCATTTGTATTAGAGCGTGAGTTTGGTCTATAGTTCCTACACCTTGTGTGTTAGGGCTTAGGTTTCGTTGATAGCTCCTACACCTAGTGTGTGAGAGGGTGTTTTGGTTGATAGCTGCTGCACCATTTATATTAGAACGTGAGTTTGGTTGATAGTTCCTTCACCATGTGTGTTAGTGAGTGAGTTTGGTTGACAGCTGCGACGCCATGTGTGGTAGAGGGTGAGTTTGGTCCATAGTCCCTACACCGTGTGTGTTAGAGCATAAGTTTGGTTGATGGCCCCTACACCGAGTGTGTGAGAGGGCGATTTGGTTGATAGGTCCTCCAGCATGTGTCTGTTGGCGGCTTAGTTTGGTTGATAGCTCATACACCATCTGCATTAGAGGTTGAGTTTGGTTGATAGCTCCTACACCGTGTGTGTTGGCGGTTAAGTTTTGTTGATATCTCCGACACCATGTTAGAGAGTGAGTTTGGTTGCTTGCTCCTACATCATTTGTGTGTTGGAGGGTGAGTTTGGTTGGTAGCTCCAGCACCATGTGTGTGTTGGAGTGTGAGGTTGGTCGATAGTTCCTACACCATGTATGTTAGAAGGTGATTTGGTTGATAGCTCCTACACCATGTGTATGTTGGAGGTTGAGTTTGGTTGCTAACACCTACACCATGTGTGTTAGAGGTTGAGTTTGGTTGATAACTCCTATACCGTGTGTGTTGGAGGATATGTTTTGCTCATTGCTCCGACACCATGTGTGTTAGAGGGTGAGTTTGGTTGATTGCTACTACAGCGTGTGTGTTAGAAGGTGAGTTTGTTTGATAGATCCTACATCATGTGTGTGTTGGAGGGTGAGTTTGGCCGATAGTTCCTACAGCATGTGTATTGGAGGTAGAGTTTGGTTGATTGCTCCAGCACCATGTGTGTGTTGGAGGGTGAGGTTGGTCGATAGTTCCTACACCATGTGTTTTAGAGGGTGAGTTTGGCTGATAGCTCCTACACAATGTGTATGTTGGAGGCTGAGCTTGGTTGATAGCTCCTACACCATGTGAGTTAGAGGGTGAATTTGGTAGAAATCTCCTACACTGTGTGTTTTGAAGGGCGAGTTTGGGTGATACCTCCTACATCATGTGTGTTAGAGTGTAAGTTTGGTTGATAGCTCCTACACCGTGTCTGTTAAAGGGTGTGTTTGGTTGATAGCTTCAATACCATGTATGTAAGAGGGTGAGTTTGGTTCTTATCTCCGACACCGTGTGTGTTAGAGGGTGCGTTAGGTTGAAAGCTCCAATACCATCTTTGTTAAAGGGTGTTTCATTGATATTTCCTACACCATGTGTCTATTGGAGGGTGAGTTTGATTGATAGCTCCTACATCATGTATATGTTGGAGGGTGAGTTTGGTCGATAGCTCCTACAGCATGAGTGTTAGAGGGTGAGATTGGTTGACAGCTCCTACACCATGTGTGCTATAGGGTGAGTTTGTTTGATAGCTCCTGCAGCGTGTGTGTTGGTGGGTGAGTTTGTTTGATATCTCCTAAATTGTTTGTGTTAGAGGGAGCGTTTGGTCGATAGTTTCTACACCGTGTGTGTTAGAGCATAAGTTTGGTTGATAGCTCCTACACCGAATGTGTGAGATGGTGTTTTGGTTGATAGCTCCTGCACTATGTGTCTGTTGGAGGGTGAGTTGTTTGATGGTTCCTACACCATGTATGTTAGAGGGTGATTTGGTTGATAGCTCCTACACCGTGTGTGTTGGCGGGTACATCTTGTTGATAGCTCCGACACCGTGTGTTAGAAGGTGAGTTTCTTTGATTGCTCCTACAGCATGTGTGTTGGAGGGTAAGTTTTGTTGATAGCTCCTTCACCATGTGTTTTAGAGTTTGTGTTTGCTCGATGGCTCCTACACCATGTGTGTTAGAGGGAGGGTTTGGTTGATAGCTCCTACACCATGTCTGTTTGAGTGTGTGTTTGATTGATAGCTCCTGCATGGTGTGTGTTAGTGGGTGAGTTTGGTTGACAGCTGCTATACCATGTGTATTAGAGGGTGAGATTGGTCGATAGTTCCTACAACGTGTGTGTTACAGCGTAAGTTTGGTTGATAGCTCCTACACTGAGTGTGTTAGAGGGTGAGTTTGGTTGATAGATCCTACACCTTGTGTGTTGGAGGGTGCGTTTGGTGGATAGTTCCTACACCGTGTGTGTGAGGATGATTTGTTTGAAAGCTCCTACACCATGTGTCTGTTGGAGGCGGAGTTTGGTTGATAGCTCAAACACCATGTGTGTTGGAGGGTGAGTTTGTTTGATCGTTCCTACAGCGTGTGTGTTGGTGGGTGACTTTGGTTGATAGATCCTACAGCATTTGTGTTAGAGGGTGAGTTTGGTTGATAGGTCCTACACCATGTTTGTGTAGGAGGGTTAGTTTGGTCGATAATTCCTACACCATTTATATTAGAGCGTGAGTTTGGTTGATAGCTCCTTCACCAGGTGTGTTAGAGTACGTGGTTGGTCGGTACCTCCTACAGCATGTGTGTTAGAGGGTGAGTTTGTTTGTTAGCTCCTACACCATGTCTGTTTGAGGGTGAGTTTCGTTGATAGCTCCTTCACCGTGTGTGTTAGTGGGTGAGTTTGGGTGATAGCTGCTACACCATGTGTGTTGTGAGGAGAGTTTGGTTGATAGATCCTACACAATGTATGTTGGAGGGTGAGTCTGGTTGATAGCTTCTACACAATGTGTATGTTGGAGGCTGAGCTTGGTTGATAGCTCCTACACAATGTGTATGTTGAAGGCTGAACTTGGTTGATAGCTCCAACACCATGTGTGTTAGAGTGGGAGATTGGTTGATAGTTCCTACACCGTGTCTGTTAGAGCTTAAGTTTGGCTGATAGCTCCTACACTGGGTGTGTTAGAGGGTGAGTTTGGTTGATAGATCCTAAACCTTGTTTGTTGTAGGGTGAGTTTGGTCGATCGTTCCTATACCGTGTGTGTGAGATGGTGATTTGGTTGATAGCTCCTACACCATGTGTCTGTTGGAGTCTGAGTTTGGTTGATAGCTCATACACCATGTGTGTTAGAGGTTGAGTTTGTTTGATAGCTTTTACACCGTGTGGGTTGGAGGGTAGATTTTGTTGATTGATCCGACACCAATTGTGTTAGAGGGTTAGTTTGGTTGATTGCTCCTACAGCGCGTGTTAGAGGGTGAGTTTGGCCGATAATTCTTACACCATGTGTGTTCAAGGGTGAGTTTGGTTGGTAGCTCCAGCTCCATGTGTGTGTTGGAGGGTGAGATTGTTCACTAGTTCCTACACCATGTATGTTAGAGGGTGATTTGGTTGATAAGTCCTACACCATGTGTGTATGTTGGGGTTTGAGTTTGGTTGATAACTCCTACACCATGTGTGTTAGAGGGTGAGTTTGGCTGATAGCTCCAGCGACATGTGTGTGTTGGAGGGTGAGGTTGGTCGATAGTTCCTACACCATGTATGTTAGAGGGTGAGTTTGGTTGACAGCTCCTACACCGTGTTTTGAAGGGCGAGTTTGGTTGCCACCTCCTCCATCATGTGTGTTGGAGGGTGAGTTTGATTGATAGTTCCAATACCATGTGTGCCGTAGTGATAGTTCCTACACCATGTGTGTTAGAGGGATTGTTTGGCTGATAGCTCTACACCATGTTTTAGAGGGTTAGACGGTTGATAACCCCTACCCCTTGTGTGTTGGAGGGTGAGTTTGGTCGATATTTCCTACACCATTTGTGATTGATTGTGAGTTTGGGTGATAGCTGCTACACCGTGTATGTTAGAGGGTTTGTTTGGTTGATGGCTCCTACACCATGTTTGTGTTAGAGGGTGAGTTTGGTTGATATTTCCTACACCATGTGTTACAGGTGAGTTTGGTTGATAGCTCCTACACCATGTGTGTGGTGGAAGGTGAGTTTAGTTTAAATCTCCTACACCATGTGTATTTTGAAGATTGAGTTTGGTTGATAGCTCCTACAACATGTGTGTTATAGGGTGAGATTGGTTGATAGCTCCTACACCATGTTTTTGTTGGAGGGTGAGTTTGGTCGATAGTTCCTACACCATTTGTGTTAGAGCATGGGTTTGGTGGATAGCCCCTACACCATGTGTGTTAGAGGGTGAGTTTGGTCGATAGCTTCTTCACCGTGTGTGTAAGAGGGTGAGTTTGGTTGTTATCTCTGACACCGTGTGTGTTAGAGGTTGAGTTTGGTTGATAGCTCCTAAATCATGTGTGTTAGAGGGTGAGTTTGGTTGATAGCTCCTACTCCATGTGTGTTAGAGTGTGAGATTGGTCGATAGCTCCTACACCATGTATGTTAGAGGGTGAGTTAGTTAATAGATCCTACACCTTGTGTGTTGGAGGGTGATTTTGGTCGATAGTTCCTACACCGTGTATGTTAGAGGTTGAGTTTGGTTGATAGATCCTACACCATGTGTGTTAGAGGGTGAGTTTGGTTGTTAGCTCCTGCACCATGTGTGTGTTGGAGGGTGAGTTTGGTTGATAGCTCCTACACCATGTGTGTTAGAGGGTGAGTTTAGTTTAAATCTCCTACACCGTGTGTTTTGAAGGTTGAGTTTGGTTGATAGCTCCTACACCATATTTGTGTTGGAGGGTGAGTTTGGTCGATAGTTCCTACACCATTTGTGTTAGAGTGCGAGTTTGGTGAATAGCCCCCACACCATGTGTGTTAGAGGGTGAGTTTGGTTGATAGCTTCTTCACTGTGTGTGTAAGAGGGTGAGTTTGGTTGCCAACTCTGACACCGTGTCTGTTAGAGGGTGCATTTGGTTGATAGCTCCTACACCATGTGTGTTAGAAGTTGAGTTTGATTGATAGCTCCTACACCATGTGTGTTAGTGGGTGAGTTTGGTTGATAGTTCCTACACCATGTGTGTTAGAGTGAGGGTTTGGTCGATAGCTCCTACACCGTGTATGTTGGAGGATGAGATTGTTTGACATGTCATATACCATGTGTATTAGAGGGTGAGTTTGGTTGATAGCTCATACACCATGTGTATTGTAGGGTGATTTTGGTCGATAGTTCCTACACCGTGTGTGTTAGAGGGTGAGATGGTTGATAGCTCCTACACCATGTGTGTAAGAGGGTGAGTTTGGTTGATAACTCCTACACCGTTTGAGTTAGAGGGTGCGTTTGGTTGAAAGCACCTACACCAGTTGTTAGAGAGTGAGTTTGTTCGCTAGCTCCTGCACCGTGTATATTGGAGGTTGAGTTTGTTTGACACATTATACACCATGTGTATTAGGTGGTGAATTTGGTTGATAGATCATACACCATGTCTATTAGTGGGTGAGTTTGGTTGATAGTTCCGACACCATGTGTTAGAGGGTGAGTTTGGTTGATAACTCCTGCACCATGCGTGTGTTGGAGGTTGAGTTTGGTTGATAGCTCCTATGCCATTGTTGTTAGAGATTGAGTTTGGATGATAGCTCCTGCACCATGTGTGTTAGAGGGTGAGTTTGGTTGATAGCTCCTGCACCATGTGTGTTAGAGGGTGAGTTTGGTTGATAGCTACTACACCACGTTTGTTAGAGGGTGAGTTTCGTTGATATTTCCTACACCATGTGTCTGTTGGAGGGTGAATTGGTTGATAGCTCCTACATCATGACTGTTAGAGGGTGAGTTTGGTCGATAGCTCCTACATCATGACTGTTGGAGGGTGTGTTTGGTCGATAGTTCCTACACCATTTGTGTTAGAGCGCGAGTTTGGTGTATAGCCCCTAAACCATGTGTGTTAGAGGGTGAGTTTGGTCGATAGACTCTTCACCGTGTGTTTAAGAGGGTGAGTTTGGTTGTTATCTTTGACACTGTGTGTGTTAGAGGTTGAGTTTGGTTGATAGCTCCTAAACCATGTGTGTTAGAGGGTGAGTTTGGTTGATAGCTCCTACACCATGTGTGTCGGAGGGAGAGTTTAGTCGATAGCTCCTACAGCATGCGTGTTAGAGGGTGAGTTTAGTTGACAGCTCCTACACCATGTGTGTTATAGGGAGAGTTTGTTTGATAGCTCCTACAGCGCATGTGTTGGTGGGTGAGCTTAGTTGATAGTTTCTTCAGCGTTTGGGTTAGAGGTTGAGTTTGGTTGATAGTTCCCACACCATGTTTGTGTAGGAGGGTGAGTTCGGTCGATAGTTCCTACACCATTTGGATTAGAGCGTGAGTTTGGTTGTTAACTCTGACACCGTGTGTGTTAGAGGGTGCATTTAGTTGATAGCTCCTACACCATATGTGTTAGAGGGTGAGTTTGGTTGATAGCTCCTACACCATGTGTGTTAGAGGATGAGTTTGGTTGATTGCTCCTACAGCATATGTGTTAGAGGGTAGGCTTGGTTGATAGATCCTACATGATGTGTATATTGGTGGGTGAGTTTGGCCGATAGCTCCTACACCATGTGTGTGTTGGAGGCTTAGTTTGATTGATAGCTCCTACACCATTTGTGTTAGATGGTGAGTTGGTTGAAATCTCCTACACCATATGTTTTGAAGGGTGACTTTGGTTGATAGCTCCTACACCATTTGTGTTAGATGGTGAGTTGGTTGAAATCTCCTATACCATATGTTTTGAAGGGTGACCTTGATTGATAGCTTCTACATTATGTGAATTTGGTCTATAACTCCTACAGCGTGTGTGTTGGAGGGTGAGTTTGGTCAATAGTTCCTACACGATGTGTGCAGTAGGGCGAGTTTTGTTGATAGCTCCAACACCATGTGTGTTTGAGAGTGAGTTTCGTTAATAGCTCATACAACGCGTGTTTTAGAGGGTGAGTTCGGTTGATAGCTCCTACACCAAGTGTTAGAGTTTGAGCTTGACTGATAGTTCCTACACCATGTGTTAGAGGGTGAGCTTGGTTGATAGCTCCTACACCATGTGTATGTTGGAAGTTGAGTTTGGCTGATAGCTCCTACACCGTATGTGTTAATGGGTGAGTTTGTTTGATAGCTCCTACACCATGTTTGTTAGAGGGTGAGTTTTGTTGATAGTTCCTACACCATGTGTGTATTGGAGGGTGAGTTTGGTTGATAGCTCCTATACCATGTATGTGTTGGAGGTTGAGTTTGGTCAACAGCTCCTACAGCATGCATGTTAGAGGGTGAGTTTGGTTGACAGCTCCTACACCATGTGTGTTATAGGGTGAGTTTGTTTGATAGATCCTACAGCGTGTGTGTTGGTGGGTGAGTTTGCTTGATAGCTCCTACACTGTGTTTGTTGGAGGGTGAGTTTGGTTGATAGCTCCTACACCATGTTTGTTAGAGGGTGAGTTTCATTGATATTTCCTCACCATGTGTGTCGGAGGGAGAGTTTGGTCGATAGCTCCTACAGCATGGGTGTTAGAGGGTGAGTTTAGTTGACAGCTCCTACACCATGTGTGTTATAGGGAGAGTTTGTTTGATAGCTCCTACAGCGTGTGTGTTGGTGGGTGAGTTTAGTTGATAGTTTCTTCAGCGTTTGGGTTAGAGGTTGAGTTTGGTTGATAGTTCCGACACCATGTTTGTGTAGGAGGGTGAGTTCGGGCGATAGTTCCTACACCATTTGGATTAGAGCGTGAGTTTGGTTGTTAACTCTGAAACTGTGTGTTAGAGGGTGCATTTAGTTGATAGCTCCTACACCATGTGTGTTAGAGGGTGAGTTTGGTTGATAGCTCCTACACCATGTCTGTTTCAGGGTGAGTTTGGTTGATAGCTCCTACACTGTGTTTGTTGGAGGGTGAGTTTGGTTGATAGATCCTACACCATGTGTCTTACAGGGTGAGTTTGGTTGATTGCTCCTACAGCGTATGTGTTAGAGGGTACATTTGGTTGATAGATCCTACATCATGTGTATATTGGTGGGTGAGTTTGGCTGATAGTTCCTACACCATGTGTGTTGGAGGGAGAGTTTGGTTGGTAGCTCCAGCACCGTGTCTGCTTGAGGATGAGGTTGTTCGATAGTTCCTCCACCATGTATGTTTGCGGGTGATTTGGTTGATAGCTCCTACACCATGTGTATGTTGGAGTCTCAGTTTGGTTGCTAGTTCCTACACCATGTATGTTAGAGGTTGAGTTTGCTTGATAGCTCCTACACCGTGTGTGTTGGAGGTTAGGTTTTGTTCATTGCTCCGACAACATGTGTGTTAGAGGGTGAGTTTGGTTGATTGCTCCTACAGCGTGTGTGTTAGAGGGTGAGTTTGGCTGATAGCTCCAGCACCGAGTGTTAGAGGGTGAGTTTGGTTGAAATCTCCTACACCGTATGTTTTGAAGGGCGAGTTTGGTTGATACCTCCTCCATCATGTGTGTTGGAGGGTGAGTTTGGTCGATAGTTCCAATACCATGTGTGCAGTAGTGTGAGTTTGGTTGATAGTTCCTACACCGTGTGTGTTAGAGGGTTCGTTTGGTTGATAGGTCTACGCCACGTATTTGAGGGTGAGATGGTTGATAACCCCTACCCCTTGTGTGTTGGAGGGTGAGTTTGGTCGATTGTTCCTACACCATTTGTGATTGAGTGTGAGTTTGGTTGATAGCTGCTACACCATGCATGTTAGAGGGTTCATTTGGTTGATGGCTCCTACACCATGTGTGTGTTAGAGGTGAGTTTGGTTGATAGCTCCTACACCATATGTGTGTTGGAGGGTGAGTTTGCTGATAGCTCCTACACCATTTTTGTTAAATCGTTAGTTTGGTTGATAGCCCCTACACCATGTGTGTTGGAGGGTGAGCTTGGTCAACAGCTCCTACAGCATGCGTGTTAGAGGGTGAGTTTGGTTGACAGCTCCTACACCATGTGTGTTATAGGGTGAGTTTGTTTGATAGATCCTACAGCGTGTGTGTTGGTGGGTGAGTTTGCTTGATAGCTCCTACACTGTGTTTGTTGGAGGGTGAGTTTGGTTGATATCTCCTACACCATGTGTGTGTTGGGGTTTGATTTTGGTCGATAGCTCCTACACATTTGTGTTAGAGCGTGAGTTTGGCTGAAACCTCCTACACCATTTTTGATAGTGGGTGAGTTTGGTCGATAGCTCCTGCACCATGCGTGTTAGAGGGTGAGTTTGGTTGATAGCTCCTACACCATTTGGGTTCGTGGGTGATTTTGGTTGATAGCTCGTACACCATGTGTGTTGGAGGGTGCATTTGGTTGATAGCTCCTACACCATGTTCGTGTTGGAGGGTGAGTTTGGTTGATAGCTCCTGCACTGTGTGTGTTAGAGGGTGAGTTTGTTTGATAGCTCTTACACCATGTGTGTTAGAGTGAGAGTTTGGTCGATATTTCCTTACTGTGTGTGTTAGAGGGTGAGTTTGGTGAATAGCTCCTACACCATGTTTTTGCTGGAGCATGAGTTTGGTCGATAGTTCCTACACCATGTGTGTTAAAGGGTGAGTTTGGCTGAAAGCTCCTGAGCCGTGTGTGTTCAAGGGTGAGATTCCAGGACTTGCACAAGCATTGAATTTTAAACCAGTAATTTTGAATAAAATTCAAGATTTTTTGCACAGTAAAACAGAGGATTTTATTATGAACCAGTTTGACAATTATATGTGTTAGCATGGACCAAAAACCTAAGAATTACAATTTGTATGTAATGATGATTCACATGAAACTGGAGACATCATGAAGTGATGCATTATAAAATTACAATAATTGCAATTTATCGCAATTCGATACTGTATTGTAATAGATTGGTAGCAGCGACATTACCAATATATTAAGTTTGTGACAGTCACTGTTGCCTTTCTGATACTCTAACCGATTGTGACACAGTTCCCCCAATACTGGATTAAATCGTGACAGTCATGTTTCCTGTGATACTGTAACAGCTTGATACACTGTTCCCTGTTACTGTAACAGCTTGAAACACTGTTACAGTAACTGTAACAGATCGTGACAGTCAGCTTTCCTCCTGATACTGTAACAGATTGTGAGTCAGCGTTCTTCCCGATATTGTAACAGATTGTGACAGTGACTGTTCCCCCCAATACTGTCACAGATTATGATAGTCAGGGTTCTTCCTGACACTAACAGATTGTGACACTCACTGTTCCCCCGATACTATAACAGATTGTGACAGTCAGTGTTCCCCCGATACTATAATCGATTGTTAGTCTCTTTCCCGTCCTGAAACTGTAACATATTGTGACAGTCACTGTACCCTAGTACTGTAACAGATTGTGACAGTGTTCCTCCTGATACTGTAACAGATTGTGACACTGTTCCCCTCCAATACTGTAACAGACCTCAACAGTCACTCTTCCTCCTGATACTGTAATAGATTGTCACCCATGCTCTTAACTGGCTGGAAGAGCTATTTTTCCCCTCCCCCCACCCAACAATACCCTAACAGATTATGACACTGTCTCGCCATCCTGTCACATTGTGTTGAGTTGAATCATATAATTCACCTCATGTCAGACACATATTGCAGGGATGGCCCTCAATTTGAAACACCCTGTTGCTACTGTTCCCTATTGTATGTAACTTCACTGTATGTTCATCAGCACAGTTTGTTGGCTCAACTTATGTACATTTTACTGAAATGCTACTTTGGTTTTGAATTGATAATGCATGTGCCGCGCACAGTTGAAAGCTGGTTATTCACTGCCCGATTCCTGGCTCAACAGACTGTTGCTGTCAGTCCTGCGCTGCTGGTCATCCTGTATTTGTTCCTGTCGGGTTCCAATCCATGACAGCTTCTTGTCACTAAAAAACCTCAATGATGATGGCCAAGGAGTCAGGGGAAAGCTCTCAATTTTTAAAGCTGTTGAAATAAATTTGAGATGAAGGTGTATAAATCCCCGCAGGTATTTACACCTGTAATGTTTCTGTAGCTGCTATGGCTGAATGTTACATGCCTTCATAGATACCTCAGTGTTCATTGCTCATGAGCTGAGTCACTGTCAATTCCAGCACCTGGCCTGAGAGCTGCTGAAGCGTGGGGTGACGATGCTGAAGGAGATCACAGGAGCAAGCACCAGGCCAAATCAACGTAAGGAGTGATAACAGTATTACTGTTCCTGTCCCAGGTAAAACACACTGACAGCAGTATCCAAGTTACTTGTTGGTTTATATATTCAGTCAAATATGATCCTGCTGCCAAAGTTCAATTTTAATCCCTGAAGGATAATTTCCCTGCCCCATAATGGGGAAGTTGGTCTGTGTTTTCTACCACTTATTCCTCTTGTACAGCGAGTAATAGTTGGTGTCACAAATAGATTCTTTTGCCTGACTTACAGTTGCTTCTGGTCACTTCGTCTCCCAAACCCAACCCCTGTCTAACACCCAGCATCATTTTTCACAGTTATTCTTGCACAAGAATGACCCCTCTGAGGAAACCAATCCCACCTTTGTACAAGTTCTTCACCATAACTCAATTACACAGAAATCTTCAAGGTGATGAGCATTTTAAAAAGGTTGAACTACCGTGACTCCATTGGCTACTGCCCACTCTTCCCAACAACTGTTGAGTGGTAGAAGCAGAAAGAATCTAGAATATTTATTGATCAAGGGGAATCCATGTGGATATCAGGTCAGGAAGAATAACAATATGGAATAGGGGCACACACTGTAGCTATTCCCAGAAGTATGACTTGGAAAGAGCAGCAGGACAGGGAGTAAGTCACTAGGCATAGTAGGTGTCGGCTTTCACTGCGTTACAGTACAACGTCATGGCAAAGGTCAAACCCACCACCTGCAGAGAGTGAAACAACAAAAACAATGATCACACAATATCCGGAAGAATAGAACACAAAAAAGACCAAGGACAGATTTAGAGATTACAGTGCAGTATAAAGAGAGGGTGATAGAGATTACAGTGCAGTATAAAGAGAGGTTGATGTAGAGATTACAGTGCAGTATAAAGAGAGGGTATATAGAGATTACAGTGAAGTATAAAGAGAGGGTGATAGAGATTACAGTGAAGTATAAAGAGAGGGTGATATAGAGATTACAGTGCAGTATAAAGAGAGGGTGATATAGATATTACAGTGCAGTATAAAGAGAGGGTGATATAGATATTAAGACCATATAAAGAGCATATATCTGAGCAGAAGTAGACATTTTTTCCCATCACGTGTTTTCCACCATTCTATAAATTCATGGCATTTGTGTCTCAACTCCACAATCCTATATTATCTCCAATTCCCTCCTTAAATATATTTGTTTCCAGAAATCTGTTGATTTCTGTAACATACTCACTACCTGACTATCTGCACATTCCTGGAGTGATGTTTTCCAAAATTTGCCAACCATTTATGAAATGACATTTCTTCTGATTCAATCCTAATTGTCTGACCTTTATTGTGAGAGCATGACCCCTAGATCTGGAAACCCCAGCCAGGGGTAATATTCCCCCAGCACCTACACTGATGTCCCTTAAGACATTTGTATCTTTTAATGAGACCATCTCTCTTCTGATCTCCAGGCACTATAGGACAAGTCTATTCAATTTCTCTTCACTTCAATTATCAATCTAGTGAACCTATGTTTGGCTCTCTCCAAGGGAAGCCTATCCTTCCTTAGCTAGGGAGACCAGAACTGTACATACTACTCTTAACTGAAGTCTCACCAGGGCCATGCAGAATTAATGTTGTATTCTCATACTCCAATCCCTTTCTAATAAAGGTGAATGCATCATTTACTCTCCTTAGTGCTTTCTGTATCTGCTTGTTAACTTTGTGATTTGTGTACAAGAACACCCGGGTCCCCTTTAATAGTGACATCTTTCATGTCTCTCACCTTTTAAAAATATTCTGCATTTCTATTTTTCCTGCCAATGTAAATTCCTCTACACGTCTCCACACTTGCCTACTCACGTAATCTGCCTTACCCGTCTGCAGCCTCAGTATCCTCCTCACAGCTTACTTTCTCACCAACTTTGTTTCATCCGCAAACTTGGATACAACACACTCAGTCCTCTCATCTAAGTCATTCACATAGATTGTACTGATCCTTGTGATACTCTACTCACTGCAGTCTATCAACCCGAAATGTCCCGTTTACTCCTACTCTCTGATTTCTGTCCATTAACCAATCCTGAATTCATACTAATATATTTCCCCCAATCTTATGAGCTCTAATTTTATGTAATAACCTCTTGTGTGGCACCTTAATGAATGCATTTTGAAAATCCAAATAAACCACACCCATTGGTTTCCTTTTACCAACCCTACTAGTTACGACCTTAAAAAAAACTCAAACACTATTTCCCTTTCATAAAACCATGCTGATTCTGCCCAGTCATGTAATGATTTTCTGAATGCCCTGTTACCACCTCCCTAATAATAGATTCTCTCTTTTTCTTCACTATTACTTCATTCACCCTTCCTTCACTCAGTGAGGTGTTATCAAATCCCACTTGCCCCAGCAAGCGGGTATCATTCCAACTGGGCTTCAGGGGGCAATCTCCCTGGGTTTGGTTCTAGCCGCTGGTGGCAGATCATCAGCTGCAGATTTTCCAACCAGCCAATTTTGTTCTCACCAACTTCAACATGAGTGGAAACCTGGGAACCGGACTCCGGAGCAAGTGTCCTGAGCAGCAAATACTGGTTAACAAGAAAAGGAGCACATCGCAGCCTTACCTGGACCAGGGCTGAGCAAAGTGTGAAGGTTCCCACAGCCAGAAGGTTGTCCTGAAGCCACGTCTTGACTTTTTCATAGCAGGCCTGTTGAAAAGAGGACACAGCTACCCGTCACTTTCAGACTCTAGTGAGGAGACATGTCTTCAGTCTATGGCTTGGTAACCCTGCGGGTTAAAGCTAAGTTCAGGGATGGTGCAGATAAAGTCCCCAAGTTAGATCCCCAATTGATCTAAGCCACAGCCAGAGCCAATGAACTCAGGGGCCTGGGTGAAGGGAGAGAAAGAAAATGAGCATTTGATCACTATCCACCAACCCTTCCCAATCCTTTCAAATGGTTAGCATCTGCCAAACAACTTCCTCTGTGCTGTAAGCTTCTAGAATTCTAACAAAATAAACAGCCTGCAGCTCAATGTCGTGTGAGGGCCAGCCTCTGATTCTCCACACAATTAAATCAGCCACGTCGCTCGCTGTCTAACTCACACGTGAATAATGATCAACTCAGCGAGGGTGACTAGCAGCTGAGACCCAGATCTCAGAGACCCAGATCTCAGAGACCCAGATCTCAGAGACCCAGATCTCAGAGACCCAGATCTCAGAGACCCAGATCTCAGAGACCCAGATCTCAGAGACCCAGATCTCAGAGACCCAGATCTCAGAGACCCAGATCTCAGAGACAGCTTTAAATCCTTGCCTTCACAATGGGGAGGGGCAAACAGTTCTCAAACTTAGGATATTTACAGCATCTGTCGCTGTCTTCGTTACAATCCTGTTATCTTGCTGAGAGCAACTCGCATTTATGTAACACCATTAACACTGTAAAATGTGCCAGCACATTTCCCAGCAGTATTTTTAAACAAGATTTGACGCCGAGCCAGATAAGGAGATTTCATATCAGGTGGCAGGTCTTAACAAGTGTCTTAAAGGAGGAAAGTGAGATAGAGAGGCAGAGAGATTTAGGGAGGGAATTTCAGAATTCCAGGCCCAAGCAGCTGAAGTAAGGGGCCTCGAGTGATGGAGCAATTAAAATCAGAGAAAGCAGAGGGTAGGACTGGAGGAGTTTCCAGTGATAGGGAGAGGCTAGGCCATGGAGAGATTGGAAAGCAAGAAGGAGAATTTTAAAATTGAGGTTTTGCTGGATTGGAAACAAATGTAGGTCAATGAGCCTGGGGGTGATAGGTTAACAGAATGTGGTGTGTGTGTTGGATACTGAAGAGCCTTTTAATCTCACACATGTACTTTTGTAGTAAGTCTTAAACTGTTTCGGTGGCTGTTGAATCAGGGTCCAATAAACCTGTGTGTGTGCGTGTGTGTGTACACATGTGTTTGTGTGGGGTTCCCTGAGAGCTGGATAGATGCCTAGATTTGTCCAAGTTCAGAAATGTAGCTGTGCATATTGGATATTGGACTTGGAACTGCCCAGTTAAATTCCTTGTTTGTAGTTGATAGCTGGATGCATTAGGAACCAGTAGAACCTTTGAGCTAATTGCTTGGTAATCATGCTGGACTGACCATTTATTCACTGCACCTTCATTCATTATTTATCTCTCTCTCTTTTTTCCTTCAGAGTTTGTACATCATTCAGCTCTTTACTTTTACTGCGACAAGAACAATTACATTTCTATACAGCCTTTATTATAGTCAACTTTCACAAAGGCCTTCACAAAAATGTTATCTGAAAAATTAAACATTGACCTGAAAAACAGGAGATATTAAGAGGGCTGATGAAAAGTTGGTCAAAGAGTTGGTTTTTAAAGGGCTTAAAGAAGGAGACAGAGATGGAGGGGGAAGGAGTTTCAGGGAAAGAATACCTGAGGGTGGGACCTGGGTGACAGAAGCTACAGCCACCAACAAGGGCAGAAAGAAAAGGGGCAGGCACAAGTGGCCAGAACGAGAGGAAAAGGGTGTTTTTTTGGTGGGGAGCAGGGGTCATGAAGGGACTTAAACACAAGGATGAGAATGTTAAAATTAAGGCATTGCTGCACTGGGAGCCAAAATCATCAAGCATGAAGGTGAAGTGTGAACAGGACTTGATGTGTGATAGGGGACAGGCAGCAGAATTTGGAATATATGTGGGCCAAAGACAATGGTTTCAGTCTTCCAAATGTTGAGTTCGAGTTAATTGCAGTTCACCCAGCACTAAAAGTCAGACAAATCAGAGGCAGTGGAGGGTTCAAAACGAGGTTGTGGTGGAGTATAAATGTGGAAGCTAGGCCTATCTTACATAGAATGCAGCTGAAGGACAACATGTAGATGAGAAAGAAGGGGCCAAGGATAGAATCTTGAGGGACCTCCAGAGGTTACAGGTAGAGAAGCCATTGCAAGTGATTCTCTGGCCATTGCTGGATATACAAGAATGGAATAATCACAGAATTGTTACGGTGCAGGAGGCCATTCGGCCCTTCATGTTTACACCAGCTCTCTGAATATTTCATGTTCCTGCCTTCTCCCCGTAAGTCTGCACATTCTTGCTTTTCAGATAGTAGTCTAATCACCTCTTCAACGCCTCGATTGAATCTGCTTCCATCACACTCTCAGGCAGTGCATTCCAGACCCTAATTACTCGCTGTATGAAAGTTTTACCTCATGTCACCTGTGCTCCTTTTGCGAATTACTTTAAATCTGTGCTCTCTTGTTTTCAATTCTTTCAAGAGTGGGAACAGTTTCTCCCTATCTACTCTGTCCAGACGCCTCATGATTTTGAACACATCCATCAAATCTCCTCTCAATCTTCTTTTCTCCAAGGAGAACAACTTCTCCAATCCATCTTCATAACTGAAGTTCCCCATCCCTGAAATCATGCTCCTGAAATCTTTTCTGCACTCTCTTCAATGTCTTTACATCCTTCTTAAAGTGCAACTCCCAGAACTGGACACAATACGCCAGCTGAGGCTGAACTAGTGTCATATATAAATTTAGCATAACCTCCCTGCTCTTGTACTCTATGCCCCTACTAATAAAGTCCAGGAAACAGTATGCTTTATTAACTGCCCTCTCCACCTGTCCTGTCACCTTTAATAAATTATGCACATATACACCCAAGTCCCTCTACTCCTGCACCCTCCTTAGGGTTGTATCCTTTATTTCATATTGTCTCTCCATGTTTTTCCTACCAAAATGTACCACTTCACATTTCTCATGAATGTCACCTGCCCACTCCACCAACCTGTCTTTGTCTTTCGAAGTTCTACACTATCCTTCTCACAGTTTACAATGCTATGAAGTTTTGTATCATTTGCAAATTTTGAAATTGTTCCCTGTACACCAAGATCTAGATCATTAATAGATATCAGGAAAAGCAAGGGTTCCAACACAGGCTCCTGGGAAACTCACTACAAACAATTCAGTTTGATTAACATCCGTTAACCATAACTCTGCTTCCTGTCACTCAGCCAAGTTTGTATTCCTACGGTCCTTTTTATTCCATGAGCTATAACTTTTCTCACAAATCTGTTGTGTGGCACTGTATCAAATGCCTTTTGGAAGTCCATGTACACCATATCAACAACATCACCCTCATCAATCCTCTCTGTTCCAAATACTCCAGTAAGTTAGTTAAACATGATTTTCCCTTAAGAAATCTATGCTGGCTTTCCTTAATTAACACACATTTGTTCATGTGACTATTAATTCTGTCCCGAATTACCTAAATTATTGTTGCTAGAAGTGACCCTAACACTGAAGTTAAAATACCAGATCTGTAGTTGCTGGGCTTATCTTTACACCCTTTTTTTAAATAAGGGCATGACATCTGCAATTCTCTGGCACCAGCCCATGTCCCAACCAGCTGGGCAATGGATAGGAAGTGTTGGTGAAGGAGGTCGACCATGTCAAAGGTTGCAGACAGGTTGAGAAGGTTAAGGATGGAAAGTTTACCTTTGTCACAGTCACATAGGATGCCATTTGTGTCTTTGATATGAGCAGTTTCAGTACTATGGAGGGATGGAAGTCTGATTGGAGGGATTCATACATGGAGTTCTGGGAAAAATGGGCATGAGTTTAGATGGTGACAATGTGTTCGAGGACTTGAGGGAAAAGGGAAATTTATGACAGTTGTTGGTAAAGGCTGAGCTGTTTAAATCCCAGGGCTGAGCTGTATCTAATTGAACAACTGTCATAACCTATATTTTCAATTGGTATGTTTGAAATGCAGCTCTGAATTCAGGAGTAAGACCACCGAGCCTCGATAGGTTCTTTATATAAAACTAAATTAAACATTTAATAATACAAGAAAAATTGTAAGCACATATATACTTCTACAAAATTACTGCTATAATCACTACAAAAATCCTCTAATTAATCAGACTCTCAGACCCCCGTTAAAGCAACAGTAAAACACAGATTTAAACAGACCCCAGACAAAGCACATTTGACCTTAGAAATTCAAAATGAGGTTCCTTACAGACACAGATGCAGGTGTACAGGCTGCTTAGATCTTAAATGTCTCTGCATTACACACACAAACTCCTTTCTGTTTACACTTAGCTTCCCCTTTGAAAGTAAATTTTCCATTGTATTACTGGGTTTTTTAATTTTACTTCTCCTAACAATAACCTTTTCATTCCAGTAATTTTATTAGTAATATAAACACATTGCTTGGCATCTTCTAGCTAGGTTCAAGATTTTACCCATTCTTTTGAATGGTTTATTTACACTTTACCCTCTTCTTCTTACATTTATCTAATTGACATCTCAAAACTACTATACATCAGAGCACCCAGGCTAATTGGCTTTAATCTAATTAAGGCACACATAGACACAGACCCTACTACATTTCCAATTGAACAATAATTTCTAATAACATTATAGACATTAATATCTATTCATGACAGGGAGGTTGAAGATGGGGTTGTAGGGTGCAAAGACAGAAGATTCAAGGGTTGGTTATCTGAGGAATGGTTATGATGATGCAGGTTTTGAAAGTGAATGATTGTACCTGGTATGAGAAAAGTGATCACAATATCAGTAGAATGGGCTCAGAAACATCAAGTCATGTGGTCATCAATTTAGTGGAAATGGAGAAATCATGAGGAGTGAATATAGGAGAACAAGTAACAAAAGTTATGAGATCTGGGAAAGATAAGGGGAGATGGATTTGATCAGGATAACATAATGGCAGCAGGAAAAAGGGAATGCAGTTAACAGAAAGACAAAAATAGAATCCATATGGATCAAGATAAAAGTTGATAAACAATCAATCACACTACCAGATGTAGTCAACAAAATCATCGAATAGTGGAAGGGAGGTGGAAGAAGAAATATGTAGACAAATTAGAGAATTGAGTAAAAAATATTGAATAATAATCACGGGCAACTTCAACCATAACCTTGATATTAATTGAACAGAAGAGGTAGGTAAAGAGGATATGATAATGGAGTTCCTATATTGTGTACAGGACTCCTTTTTACATATTGGGTTAGATAGCCCAACTAGGGATGATTCACTATTGGACCTAATAATAGAGAATGAACCAGAGCTGATAAGAGAGCTAAAAATAGGGAAATATCTAAGCAATAGTGACCATAATTTAATATGCTTTAAGGTGGTGATAGAGAAGGACAAAAGTATGACAAAAACAAGTTAATAGATTGGAGAAAAGCTGATTTTGAGGCGCTGAAAATAGAACTTGAGAAAATAAAATGGGCAATTACATTGGGAAACAATAATGTAGAACAACAATGGGAAGCAGTTAAACCTGTGTGTTCAGAGTGTAGGGAGAGGACAGAACGTGTCCAGGGAATTCTACACCAACCAGCTTAACATCATTGATAGGAAAGATGATGTGATCCTTACTACAGGAGAGAATAGAAGAACATCCCAAAATGAGAAACATCATGAATAGTCAGCATGGATTTCAAAAGAGAAAATCTTGCTAGACCAACCTGATTGAATTTTTTCAGGGACAGAGAGTAGATAATGGTAATGTAATAGATGTAATTAATCTGGGCTTTCAAAAGGCCTTTGATAAGGTGGCCCAGAATAGATTAATGAATAGTCGTTTGATAGTACAGAACTTGAGTATTGCTGAAAAAAGAGAGACATGTCTAAGCTTTTCATCTTGCACTCATCAGGACACTCACAAGAAGACCAAGGGGGAAAACAACAATTTATGTGAAGAGTGTGCTGAATGGTTAGCAAGTGGCATTGCCATGTAAAATGCACCACTGATGGTGGCTGACAGTTAACTGCCAAGCATTGTTTGAAATTTAAACCACGCAGCTTGACACTGATTGGTCAAGGCATTGCCCTGAGGAATGAACCAGTGAATGGCTGTCACTTATTTTGTTTAGCTGAAACAAACACAAAGTACGTGCATGTTCTTTCTGTCTGCAAAGAACAGGGTCCTGTGTATTAATATATATAGTTTCCAGCACACACAAATGTGCCACACTGCAGTCCAAGTGACAACCTGAAATTGGTTGTCAGCATAATTCTTAATACACTGAGGATTATTTAGCAAATGTTGTCCAATTGTGGAATCACATCTAATGTTGGACACTATGTTTTGAGTTTTGCAAGCATGGGCTGGTTGGGTCAGGTCTGTACCTTGCCCATTTTGAACAGCGGCTGGGACATGTTGTTTGATACAATCCGCCAGTCATATATACCTAGCATCACACTGGCACTGAAATTCATATACCACATTACTCATTTGTATGATAGGCAGAATGTCTTTTTGACTTGACAGCAGAATCCTGTTAGTGGTGAATACCACTCATGTTGCTACTGCATAGGAGCAGCATGAAACAGCTAGCTTCACCTGTTGCTCAAATTTTTGAGATACCTTACCCTTCCAGGGTAATCTGAGGTAGACTGGGTACTTTTCAGAACCAAAAGTGACAGCCTTAGGCCCATTCATGAGTTTGCGTGATATATAGTGTGAAATGATCTTATTGGGAATAACCATTATCTTGCAGGATACCTTTGATACACCTTATTTCAGCACCAAGCTTGCATGGTGAGCAAATGGCTTGGGCCCTATTTACAAGGTTGCCAATGAGACCAATTTTATAGTGTGTGGAACTGTAAGAATCCCAACGTGTATATTGACCAGTGAAGGCAGGCTTGCAGCAGACCATGGTAGAGAACCCCCTGGCAGATTTCTCAACTAGTATGTCAAGGAAGGGGAATTTATTTGGCTGCTCCATTTCATAGGTGAATTTGAGTGCAGGATGGAGCCCATTAAGACACGTAAGGAAATTGTTACACGCAGCTGCAGATTTATATATAGTGAATGTTCTCATCCATGTATTGGAAATATGTGAGGGGTAGGAGGTTAGGTCATTCCATCGAAGACACATTCCACATGGAACCCAACAAAGATGTTTGCGAGAGCTGGGTATAGAGGGGATCCCATGGCAATACAATCTATTTGGGCATACATGGTGTCATTAAAACTGAACTCAATTGCGAGAGTTGCTGAGTTCATAATTTCAGTGAATACTGATTCACACAATGGTGGCAGATCTAGATCACCACAATATAATGCTGAAGTGTAAATATCTATGGATTCCTTAAGTGAAACATTATGAATATGCTAGCAATGTTAAATAAGCACATGGACACAGCATTGCTATTGAAATGTGAGTCCTGTATGGCCTTCGCAAATGTGAGGGAATCCTTCATCATGTAAGTGGAAAACTTGCTCAAAACTGGTTGTAATAATTCGCCCAATGATTTGGCCAATTCATGTGGTGCAGAACAGTTCATGGCTAAGATAGGGCTTAAAGGGACATCACGTTCGTGTGTCTTGAGCAAGCCATACACGCACGGATATAGCGTACCATGAGGATGAACCCTGTCATATATATCATATGGTCACTCATCGCTCTTACACAAGTCCAGCAAGGGTTTTTTAGCTTATTTTCAAAAAGGACTGTCTGATCATGTTGAGTGGCAGGTCCAATGGATAGGTATTTGGACCTGTCATTAAGAATGGTGTGCATTTTGTTGATAAAGCCATCTTTGTTAAGGAGGACTATTCCCAACCCTTTGTCAGGTTTACTGATGTGTATGTCCAGGTTGGTCTTAAGTCTTCACAACACTGTCAGATATCCACGTTGTATGTGAAAGTTGGACAGGTCGTTCGGAGTCACGCAATATGTGTGCGCTAGATCAGCTAGGCACGCTTTCAAGAATTCAGCATCTTCAGTGGACGCTGGTTTGTGGTGGGATGGTTGAAAGTAGGGAAGTTCAAACTAAGCTATACCATATAAATTGTTGGTTTCCTCCTTATATTGTGAGTGTCCTGATGAGTGCAAGATGAAAAACTTCCACATGTCTCTTTTTTCAGCAATAGATTAATGAATAAAGTCAGAAAATATGGAGTCAGGGGACAAGTAGCAGAATGGATTGCTTCAGAGAGTGAGAGTAAAGGGTAGTTATTTAAAAGGTGGGAGGTTGTGTTCTACAAGAATCAGTGCTGGGAACACTGCTGTTCACAATTTACTTTAATAAATTGGACTTCACTGTCACTGGGTCAAAATCCTGGAACACCCTCCCTAACAACACTGTGGGTATACCTACACCACATGGACTGCAGAGTTCACACCACCTTCTCAAGAGCAATTAGGGATGGGCAATAAATGCTGGCCTAGTCAGCGAAGCCCACATCCCATGAATGAATAAAAAAGGAACCATGGAAGCAAAAACACAATTTCTAAAATTGTGGATGACACCAAATTGGGGCAGGTGGTGAGGGTGTGGGAAGTGGGAAAAGGGACCAAATTCAGAGGGTGGGTGTTAGTCAATACTGAGGAAAATCGCAAAAACTTACAGGAGGACATTACTAAACTTGTGAAATGAGCAAATAATTGTCAAATGAAGTTCGACACAGGTAAACATGAGGTAGTACAGTTTAGGTGCAGAATGGGGAGGTCACTTATTACTTGGAAGGTGAGTCTGGATGGGGTGGAGGGATAAAGAGATCTCTGGGTACAAACATCAATCACAAAAAGATGCACCACAGGTTAGCAAGACCATAAAAAAGAGGAACCCAAGCACTAGGATTTATGACTAGAGGGATAGAATTGAAGAGTAGGGAAGTTCCTCTAAAACTGTACGAACATTGATTAGAACACACTTGGAGAATTGCGTGCAGTTCTGGTCACCATATTATAAAAAGGATATAGAGGCACTGGAGAGGGTGCCATCTGGGATTGTTGGGTTTGACTCCTTGCACCCTTTACCAACTGGAGCATCTGAGAGCTGTTACCCACACAGAGCCCACAGGTGACAGTGATCTGGGTACTTACGTCTTTCCACCACGTGTCTGGAGAATGTAGACCACAGCTCACACTGTATTCCAGGCAGCACGAGTCTGGCACTTGAGTGGTGTTGAAGGCCTCAAACCAGTCGGTGTAGTTTGAAACTCCGCAGCACCTGAACTAGAACAGCCAAATGTAAAACACGTCAGGGCAGTTCACAGAACATGGCTTTCACCACTAACCCTTCATCAACCTCATCCACTTCCATCCTTCTCAGAAACATCAACATGGACAGCATGGGCCCAAGGACTTCTGTCAGCGCAGTTCTCTACAACATATGCCTCTGAGCATAGCCCTACCCCATACCTCTCTCCCAGTCTACATTTCATTTCCTGGAATATTTACTCACATTGACCCTAACCTAAAAAGGCACTTACACCCACCTTTCCAATTATCATCTTATTACCGATGTGTCAGCCAACTGGAGTCAGGTAGTGTGTGAAGGAGGTGATTGTTATAATTCAGAAAGCCAGTTGGTGAAGGACAGAACTGGAGCCAAACTTTTCTTACTCTTACATTTATTTACAGAGTGAAACATTACAAGCACACACTTCCTAACTCAGCCACACCACAGTTTCAATAAGCATTTCTTTATATGTGCTCAAGTGAACCCCCTCCCCCCAAGTTAGTGCCCTCTACCTGCATCTAATTAAACACAATTAATATACAATTAACAGTGATTGGCCTGAAGAGGGGTTGGGAGAGTGGGTAGCTTTGAGGAACCTCTGAATGAATGGATAGTTAAGAGACTGAGCTGGGAACTGCAGCACAGGTTGAAATGGAAATCAATCAACCATGAATATAACTTACAGCCTTTAAAGCCTTCACAAGCTGTTATGATATCCCAGGAAATGACTCCATTCAGTGAAGTATTCTTGTCTCTGAGTTAGAAGGTTGTGGGTTCAAGTCCCACTCCAGGGCAGGGATTTTCCAGCTCCATTGTGGTGGGACCCACTGTGGGAGGTTTGGTGGCTCAGCCAAAAGTCCACTGACTTTCGGCAGGACCAGGTGATCCTGGTGACGAGCGGGGCTGGAAAATCCCACCTCAGGAATTGAGCAAAAAAATCTAGGCTGACACTTAGCTGCAATACTGAGGGAGTGCTGCACTGTTGGAGGTGGCGTCTTTCAGATGAAACTTTAAACCAAGGCCTCAGTTGCCCACCACCATCACACAATAGCAGCAGTGTGTACCATCTACAAGATGCACTGCAGATATTCACCAAGGTTCCTTCAACAGCACCTTCCAAACCCACAACCATTACCACCTAGAAGGACAAGGGCAGCAGATAGATGGGAACACCACCACCTGGAAGTTCCCCTCCAAGTCACTCACCATCCTGACTTGGAAATATATCACCTTTCCTTCACTGTCACTGGGTCAAAATCCTGGAACTCCCTTCCTAACAGTACTGTGGATGTACCTACACCACGTGGACTGCAGCAGTTCAAGAAGGCAGCTGACCACTACCTTCTCAAGGGAAACTAAAGATGGGCAATAAATGCTGGCCCAGCCAGCGAAGCCCACATCCCATGAGCGAATATAAAAAAAGGTAGACATTAGAGATCCCATGTGTCTAATTTGAAGAAGAGCAAAAACAGATTATCTGGCCATTAATCCATTGCTGTTTGTGGGAGTTTTCTGTGTGTAAATTGGCTGTCTCATTTTCTACATTATAACAGTGACTACACTTCAAGAAGTAGTTCACTAACTATAGTGCTTTGCAACATATTGAGGTTGTGAAAGACATCTTTCTTTCTTTCAATGTGCATATTCAAGGAACTCTGTAGTATAATAGGTTAATAGAATAGTTATGGTAATGAGTTAGTGATGCAGAGCATGATGTAACAGTGACATCAACAGTCATGTGCTAGAGACTCTGTAGAGCTGATGGAAGATTCTGTACTCAAGAGAGACATACCTATTCTGTAACCTATCTTGCATACAGTGTTAACAAATCCGTTTGTGGTAACTACCTGAGTCAAGACTACAAATACTCAAGCTAAGATAGACCAAACAAGAAGTGTATGAAACATGGCAGCAGCTGTGGTGATACCAATCTAAAAAAGAGTTGGTGCCCCTCACAAAACACCCATGACAGGAAACTGGAAGAAAACCTGCCTTGAAGCAAGGGTCTGCAAACATATGTAAGAAGGAGGCAACCAGAAAGTAGTAGTGATGTCAGTGCCAGGTGAGCAGTCACTGCCCCTACCCCCCACCTGTTCTAAATCTCGAGGGCCCTGCAGATACACCAAAAATGGGATTTATGGAAGAAATATTTCCTCCGGTATTGAGCAGCATCCGGTCTGCATGCTGAACGACAGAAGCACCAGGTTAGGTCATTCCTTTACTCCATGGGGCTGGCCACCGATGATGTCCTCTTGAGACGGGGGTAGAAGACTCCATAGAGTTTGAAACTGCCCTAAAAGCCTTCAACACGTAGCTTAGTCTGAAATAAAACCTCACGATTGAGTGAGTGCGATTTAATTGGAGATCCCAAAGACAAGAGGAATCTATCAAATTATTTCTTATTGACCTATATTGCTGAGCCAGTTCCTGAGGGCATAGTACATTGAAAAATGAACTTATTCATGATTGAATTGTTGTCTGAGTCCGTGATGCAAAGCTGTTGGGCTTTTCACAGATGAAAGATGACCTCACCCTTGACCAAGTGGTTCAGTATGCCAGACAGGCAGAACTCAGAGAGTTAAATTGGGCTATAATCCATGCGACACCGGGGCTGTAGATGACTCCATTAGCTGGGTAGGCCCAAGGGTTGCAGCCCCACCCACTCAAAGGGCCGCCATAATGGAAATAATGACAGACACAAAGTTATAGAGTTCCTGGGAGAAATAACTGGTCATGATAAAGTGGAAGTTAAAGGCTTTAACCCTGACTTTAAAATTGATGCTGGAGCTGACGATACAATACCAGCTGATCATCTGGATTAGCTCTAAACAATACCCCTCTATCCATCAGACATTAAATTGTAATGTCCAGGTGAGACGAATCTTCCAATAAAGGGTAGGCTATTCACTGCCCTTTGCTACAAGGGACAACAGATTGCTGAGACCCTCTATGTTGTCTACAACCAAAGCAAATCGTTAATGAGAGGAGATGTCTGCATATAGCCGGGCATTGTGGAAAAAGCAGATGACGACCTACAGCGGGACAACTTTCATGGAGGAATTTCTGAAGTCATGTGTAGGACTGGTAGATTTTTATCCGACAAAGGCTGGTGAGGTTTATTCATTGAGCGATGGTTCACTCTTCATCACAAAGACACCATCCACTAGACACTGGGCAAAGATTGAGAATGTGGATCTCTCAGTTCTTATTGAAGCTAGGCTGGAGGATGCGGACACAGAAGACAATGCAGCTGATGGTGGTCATCCACAAGAAGACTGGGCTGGCTCATTCCTGTAGAAGGTCAGTTGGTAAGTATAGGCCTTTCCAGATCAGCCGATTGTTAAGTGACAGATGAGATATTATATTATATTATATTATATTATACTGTAGTAAACACTTTATATAAATTTTAAGGAACGTCTGTTCAGTGCAGTTCAGCCATGTGGAATGTGCATCCTGTGGGATGTTGGAAGTTGTGCAGGCAAAATGTGCCTAGATGACATCTGCAGGAATTGTCAGCAGCTGCAGAAACCTGAGCTGCACTTTACAGTCTTCCAGACTGAATATTGAGTTCAATAATTTTAGATCATGAACTCTCTCCTCCATCCTCACCCCCTTTCCGATTTTCCCCTTCCTTTTTGTTTTTTCCAATAATTTATATAGATTTTTCTTTTCCCACCTATTTCCATTATTTTTAAATGTATTTCCATCCATTGTTTTATCTCTAACTTTTAGCCTTTTTCGATTCCTTCATCCCACCCCACCCCCATCAGGGCTATCTGTACCTTGCTTGTCCTGCTTTCTACCCTTAATTAGCACATTCCTTTAGATAATAGCACCACCTTCAACACCTCTTTGTCCTTTTGCCTGTGACATCTTTTGGTTATCTCCACCTATCACTGGCCCTCTACCCAACACTTCTTGTCCCACCCACCCCCCCCCTCCCTTAAACCAGCTTATATTTCACCCCTTTTCTATTTTTACTTAGTTCTGTTGAAGAGTCATGTGGACTCGAAATGTTAACTGTGCTCCTCTCCACAGATGCTGCCAGACCTGCTGAGTTTTTCCAGGTATTTTTGTTTTTGTAAAAGAAAGAGTAGGGCTGATTAGGGATAAAAAAAAAAACGGGACTTGCATGTAGAGGATGGAGAAACAGTGGAGATATTAAATGAGTACTGTGCATTTGCCTTTACAAAGGAAAAAGCTGCTAGCCAGGCTGTGGGGAGAGAGGAGTTAACTGGTACACTAGAAGAACTTACAATTGAGAAGGAGGAGGTTTTAGAAAGGATATCTTTACTTAAAATTGATAAGGTATCAGGGTTGGATGAGATGGATCGAAGGGGACTGAGGGAAGTGAGAGTGGAAATTGCAGAGGCACTAGTGATAATCTTCAGTCTTCCTTCGACACAGGGAGGGGCCAGAGGACTGGAGAACTGCGAATGTTATATCCTTGTTCAAAAAGGGGTGTAAGGGTAAAGCCGGCAACTACAGAGCAAAAATATATATAAAAGCAAAAAACTGCGGATGCTGGAAATCCAAACCCAACACAGAAACAGAAATACCTGGAAAAACTCAGCAGGTCTGGTAGCATTGACGGAGGAGAGCACAGTTGACGTTTCGAGTCCTCATGACCCTTCAACAGAACTAAGTAAAAATAGGAAAGGGGTGAAATATAAGCTGGTTTAAGGGGGGGGTGTTGTTGTTGGGACAAGCAGCCAGTAATAGGTGGAGATAACCAAAAGAAGTCACAGACAAAAGGACAAAGAGGTGTTGAAGGTGGTGATATTATCTAAAGGAATGTGCTAATTAAGAGTGGAAAGCAGGACAGACAAGATAGAGATAGATAAAAACAAAAAAACTGCGGATGCTGGAAATCCAAAACAAAAACAGAATTACCTGGAAAAACTCAGCAGGTCTGGCAGCATCGGCGGAGAAGAGAAGAGTTGACGTTTCGAGTCCTCATGACCCTTCGACAGAACTTGAGTTCGAGTCCAAGAAAGAGTTGAAATATAAGCTGGTTAAAGGTGTGTGTGTGGGGGGCGGAGAGATAGAGAGAGAGAGAGAGAGAGGTGGGGGGGTGGGGTGTGGTTGCAGGGACAAACAAGCAGTGATAGAAGCAGATCATCAAAAGATGTCAACGACAATAGTACAATAGAACACATAGGTGTTAAAGTTAAAGTTGGTGATATTATCTAAATGAGTGTGCTAATTAAGAATGGATGGTAGGGCACTCAAGGTATAGCTCTGGTAGGGTTTTTTTTTTATATAATGGAAATAGGTGGGAAAAGAAAAATCTTTATAATTTATTGGAAAAAAAAGGAAGGGGGAAACAGAAAGGGGGTGGGGATGGGGGAGGGAGCTCACGACCTAAAGTTGTTGAATTCAATATTCAGTCCGGAATATTCATCTTCCGACTAGGGACTTTACAGCCTTCCGGACTGAATATTGAATTCAACAACTTTAGGTCGTGAGCTCCCTCCCCCATCCCCACCCCCTTTCTGTTTTCCCCCTTCCTTTTTTTTCCAATAAATTATAAAGATTTTTCTTTTCCCACCTATTTCCATTATATAAAAAAAACCCCTACCAGAGCTATACTTTGAGTGCCCTACCATCCATTCTTAATTAGCACACTCATTTAGATAATATCACCAACTTTAACTTTAACACCTATGTGTTCTATTGTACTATTGTCGTTGACATCTTTTGATGATCTGCTTCTATCACTGCTTGTTTGTCCCTGCAACCACACCCCACCCCCCCCACCTCTCTCTCTCTCTCTCTATCTCTCCGCCCCCCACACACACACCTTTAACCAGCTTATATTTCAAATCTTTCTTGGACTCGACCTCAAGTTCTGTCGAAGGGTCATGAGGACTCGAAACGTCAACTCTTTTCTTCTCCGCCGATGCTGCCAGACCTGCTGAGTTTTTCCAGGTAATTCTGTTTTTGTTTAAGGTACAGGTAGCTCTAGTGGGGGTGGGGGAATACTAAACGTGCTAAAAGGTAGAGATAAACAATGGGTGGAAATACATTTAAAAATAATGGAAATAGGTGCGAAAAGAAAAATCTATATAAATTATTGGAAAAAACAAAAAGGAGGGGGAAGAAACGGAAAGGGGGTGGGGATGGTGGAGAGAGTTCAAGATCTAAAATTGTTGAACTCAATATTCAGTCTGGAAGGCTGTAAAGTGCCTAGTCAGTTTGGCCTCAGTAACAGGGAAACCTCTGGAAACTATAATACGGGATAAAATCAATAATCACTTAGACAGGTGCAGTATAATTAAGGAAAGCCAGCATGGATTTATCAAGGGAAAATCATGTTTAACTAACTTACTTGAGATTTTTGAGGAGATAACAGATAAGTTTGAAAAGGGAAATGCTGTTGATGTGGTGTATATGGATTTTCAAAAGGCATTTGATACAGTGCCACACAACAGACTTGTGAGCAAAATTCTAGTTCATGGAATAAAAGGGAGAGTGACAAGAAGCAAAGAGTAGTGGTTAATTGGTGTTTTTCAGATTGGGGGTAGGTTTGTGGAGTTCCCCCAGGTTCAGTGTTGGGAGTCTTGCTTTTCCTGATATATATTAATGACTTAGACTGTGGTGTGCAGGGCATGATTTCAAATTTTGCAGATGATACGAAGATTGGAAATGTTGTCAACTGTGATGAGGATAATCTTGATCTTCAAAAGGATATAGACATTTTGGTGGATTGGGCAGACAAGTCGCAGATGAATTTCGATACAAAGAAGTGTGAGGTGATTCATTTTGGTATGCAAGATACGGTGAGACAGTATAAAATAAAGAGAGAGCCTCTGAATGAGGTGCAGGAACAGAGAGGCCTCAGTGTATATGTACATAGGTCATTGAAGATGGCAGGGCATGTTCAGAGAGCAGTTAATAAAGCATATAGCATCTTAGGCTTTATTAATACGGGCATGAGTACAAGAGTAAGGAGGTCATGTTGAACTTGTATAAGACACTAGTTAGACCTCATCTGGAGTACTGCATCTAGTTCTTGGCGCCATACTTGAGGAAGGATATGAAGGCATTGGAAAGAGTACATAGTAGATTCACAAGAATGATTCCTGGGATGAAGAACTGTAGCTGTGAGGATAGATTGGAGAGACTGGGACTCTATTCCTTGGAGAAAAGAAGGTTGAGAGGAGACTTGATAGAGGTATTCAAGATCCTGAGGGGTATGAACAGGCTAAATAGTGAGAAACTGTTCCCACTCGAGAACATCAAGAACTAGAGGACATAGATTCAAAATAATGGGCAAAAGTAATAAATGTGATGTGAGGAAAGTTTTTTTTACCCACAGGGTGGTTGGAGTTTGGAACAAACTTCCTGAAAGGGTAGCGGAAGCAGATTCAATCAAGGTATTCAGAAGAGAATTGGATTGCTACCTGAAAAGAGAGAATGTGTAAAAATCTGGAAGATGGGGTATACTGTCGGAAAATGTGAAATTGTCCATTTTGGCAGGAAGAATAAAAGAGAAGCATTTTATCTAAATGGTGAGAGATTGCAGAGCTCTGAGGTGCAGGGGGATCTGGGTGCCCGAGTGCATGAAGCACAAGAGGCTAGTATGCAGGTACAGCAGGTAATTAGGAAAGCTAATAGGATGTTGTCATTTATTGTGAGGGGAATTGAATACAAAAGTAGGAAGGTTCTGCTTCACTTGTACAGGGCACAAGTGAGACCACATCTGGAGTACTGTGTACAGTACTGGTCTCCTTATTTAAGGAAGGATGTCAATATGTTGCAATCAGTTCAGAGAAGGTTTACCAGACTAATACCTGGAATGGGCAGGTTGTCTTATGAGGAAAGGTTGGACAGTTTAGGCTTCTATCTGCTGGAGTTTAGAAGAGTAAGATGTGAGTTGATTGAAGCAAAAAAGATCCCGAGGGGTCCTGACAGGGTGGATGTGGAGAGGATGTTTCCTCTTGTGGGAGAATCTAGAGCTAGAGGTCATTTTTTAAAAATAAGGGATCGCTCATTTAAAACAGATGAGGTGAACTTTTTTCTCTCAAAGGGTCATGAGTCTTTGTGAAAAAGTAGTGGAAGCAGAGTCTTTGAATATGTTTAAGACAGAGGTGGATAGATTCTTGGTAAGCAAGGGGGTGATAGTTTATCAGGGGTAGGTGGGAGGCAGATTTGAGGTTACTATCAGATCAGCCATGATCTTATTAAATGGTGGAACAGACTCAAGGGGCTGACTGGCCTACCCTGCTCCTTGTTCATATGTTTGTATGTACGGGGATAAGGTGGGGGAGTGGGACTAGGTGGAATGCTCTTTCAGAGAGCCAGTATAGACTCAATGGGCTGAATAGCCTCCTACTGCACTGTTAAAAATTCTGCGATTCTGTGATTCTGTAGTTATGAGAAAGAAACCATTATAACAGCAAGTGATCCATTAGAAGGTGTAGTGCTAGAGATTGGTACACTATTTTAAGCTATTGCAGAAGCATTTGAAGTCTGTTGTTCTTTTTGAACGGTCGGCTGTGTTTGCTATGGCAGAGCAGCATTCGGATCCTTGTCCCACTGAACCCACCAATGCCTTGTATATCGCTGGTTTACCATGACGTGTTGTCCAGATAGAACAAAATGCTTGATTCCATAGACAATCCCACTGCCAGAGCGCTTGTAGAACCTGTTAGTTTGGCTGAAAATAAACTGACGCTTACACTTTGGTCTCATCTGGAAATCTTCCTCCCAATAGAGCTGTCCTTCAGTGCAGGAGCCAAGGCCAAATCTTCAGAACTTCCGTGGCTAAAGAGTCCTATACAAGAATTTTGTCTTGATGTCATTCTGGAGATTCATCCCACTGCTGAAAATGGTGTTGTTTTATCGTCATATCTTGGCCCAGTCCTCCCATTGCCCACTCACAAGAAAGAGTGCAATCTGACATCTACCTACAGAAAGCGAGAGCCATTTCCAAAATATTGTCAGGAAATTATATCGCTTTCATTTCCTGCAATGTCTACAGGAATTTTCTCGTTCTTCTTCTCATCATTCAGATTCATTTGAATCTCAGATCTTCAATACTTTGTTCCTCCTCATTGCAGCAGTGAATGATAAGAAATTGTTTCTTGTAGTTGAAGAAACTTTATCTTCTTAGGCCTTTCTCCAGTGTGTTATGAGGGAACAGAAGATTCCTGAGTGAATCCTTACCTATCCTCTTCCTGTTCACAAGAAAGCAAGTGTTGATGTCCTTCCACCTTCCCTCTTGGATCACCTTTTCTTTGAAGAGGTTTCATGGGTCTTTAAAATTCAGCTTAAGATCACACTCCAATTACCAACAGTCGCGGAAAGCCTCGATGATGTGCTCCATGGAACAGGGGAATCTCCACATGTTTCCAAGACATCTTACCAGAGAGCCAAGAACACTGTGGGAGATTGAATCCCTTATGACAGGGACTTGCGGGTGGTTGGTGGTCAGGTTGTGAGGGAGAGTGGGGTGAGATTAGGGGTAGGAGTTGGGTAGAATCTGTAGCAGTAAAAGGAAGTTGCAGAAATGTAACGTAAATAGTTTAAGAAATAGTTTGATATCATTATTAAATAAATTGATATACTTGTAGGAGGTGTAGTATAATGGGTTATTAGTTATGGTAATGAGTTAGTGGTGTAGAGAATGATATAACAGTGACATTAGCAATCAGGTGTTAGAGACTCTAGAGCTGATGGAAGATTCTGTACTCGTGAGAGACATACCTATTCTGTAACCTATCTTGCATATAGTGTTAATAAAGCCGTTTGGGGTAAACTACCTGAGTCAGGACCACAATTACTCAAGGTAAGATCAGAGACGCAACCATGCTTGACCAATTTAATTGAAATTTTTGATGATGGAGCAGAGAAGGTTGTTGAAGGAAATGCAGTGGATGTCGTCCAAATGGATTTTAAGAAAGCTTTTGACAAAGTACCACATAAAAGGTTGGTTAACAAAATTGAGGCTCATAGAATAGGATGGTCAGTGTCAACTTGGATTAAACTATGGTTTAAGGATGGGAAACAGCGAGTTTTGGTAAATTTCTAATTTTTCAGACCGGAGGCTGGTAGACAGTGATGTTTCCCAAGGATCAGTACTTGGAGCCTTGTTTTGTTTGATATATGTAAATGACTTGAATATTGGAATAAAGTACAATTTCAAAATTTGCCAAAGATACCCAACTTGGGGATATGGCAAACAGTGAGGATGATACCAATTAACTGCAACAGGGCATAGACAGACTAGCAGCAGATGGGATTTAATGTACAGAAGTGTGAAGCAATGTATTTTGGTAGAAGGAATAGGGAGAGGCACGATAGACTTAATAGCGCAGTTTGAAAGAGTGTGCAGGGACAGAGATTCATATGCATTAATCTTTGCAGGTGGCATATTGAGAGAACAGTTCACAGTTCTTAATATAGAGATGCTGATTACAAAAACAGGTAAGTTATTCTGAACCTTTAGAAAGCTCAGGTTAGGCAACAACTGGAGTATGGAGTCCAGTTCTGGTCACCACACTTTAGGAAGGATGTGAGTGTCCTTGAGAGGGTGCAGATGAGAGTTATCAGATTGGTTCCGGGGATGGAGGATTTTAACCTCAAGGTTCGGTTGGAGAAGCTGGGGTTGTTCTCCTTGGGGCAAAGGAGATTGAGGGGAGATTTGATAGAGGTGTACAAGATTATGACAGGGTTAGATAAGTTAGTAAGAAAAGTTGTTCCCATTAACTGATGGTACAAGGACTAAAGCACAGATATAAGGTGATGGGCAATGTGAGGAAGAACTTTTCTACGCAGTGAGCAGTCATGACCTAGAACTTGCTGCCCATGAGGGTGGTGGAAGCAATGACAATCAATGATTTCAAAAGGAAACTGGATGGCACCTGAGGGATATAAACTTGCAGGGCTATGGGAATAGAGACTGACTGGATTGCTCTTCAGAGACTCAGTGGCTGCCTTCTCTACCTCTATAACTCGATACCCTATGACTTTGTTCATTCATTCAGAGCCTTTTTGAAGCTCTTCTCTCTCACCCACCTCCTTCTTCATGTCAATTACCTCCTCCAATTTCAGCAACCTTTTTGCTGATGATACAACTCCCTATTTACCAGCTTCCTTCATGTCCCACACCCTCAGTGCTTTCAAACCCCCATCCTCTTTCAATACAACAGAATGTCATCCTCCACACCTTCAGAATCTAGTACCTCAGTGGCACTGATGTGTCTCACCTGTTTAACCAACTGCTCCCATTGCTGAGATGTGGAATGGCTAAATAGCTATCATTTCATATAACTCTTGTGTTATTATAATGATATCATACCTTGGCCTTATTTACTGTACAAGACTCAAGGCACCAATTGCTCATGTTTAGGTTGTGGGTCCATTTATTAGGACTAGGTACATGAGAACAGTTATACACAGGTATAAAGCTTGAAGGCATCAGAGCTGTGTGTGTGTGTGCTCTGCGCTGAGCAAAAGTGAAACTAAGACTGGATCACAGGACACAATTCCCTCCAATGATGTCCTGCTGATATCCCTTAAAGGCATATTACAACAATAACATGGCCACATAACTTTCTCTCATCTTAAATACAACTCCTACATTTTTTGTTCCTAAAACTGTCCCTAAGAACTCTTCTTTTCTTCTTCTTTCTGCTCTAAACACATTTTGACAACTCTGAACTATCCAAACAAAGGCTGACTCACCCCAGACTTGAACTTTGCTCTCTCTTATCTGGGGAGATTCAAATAGTATCAATCTGACCCTCTTTGGACAGGCCACAGTGAAAAATCTTGCTGTAACAGGTAATCTCCAACCCCTCATCAGTTTTATCACCAGGTAGACCCCTCTCACCTTTGTTATCCACCCCTCATCAGTTTTATCTCAAGTACTGTGCTCAATGTTGCTCTGAAGTTCCACTCTTGCTCCTTCTAACCTCAGGTATGCGATCCCTTGCACTTTTCCTCTGTCACTGTACTGTGGTCAAACCAAGTTATCAAACATTCTGCAGGACTAATTTCCAGAACGTCCAGAGTTCCTTCTCCTGGTTTCTCCTTCCTCCCACTGCTCCACTGCCTCATGTTTTCGTACCCTAGCCCTGGTGTGACCCATTCGCCCTTTACTGAATCTTTCATCTTTCCTACTTTGTCTGATCTTACATTTTGTTCCTTTATTCTTTCCCTGGGTCTGTCATATCAAGCTGGGGTACAACTTAATAAGATAAATCAGGGGTACAATTTTCCTGGTGGGTGTGGGGTGAAAGCTGATTTTCCATCAGAATTCCAATTGAACCTCAGCCTAACACTGTTACAACATCAGCGACAGAATAGCTGCACTATCCCTGTCCTGTGTGCTCTTAGTGCAGCAGTGAAACTGGAGCTTTAGACAACATCCAGCCATGGTGAGAGAGTTTCCTGGGCTAGAGTAAAGCTGTGGGTCACAGTCTGGCCTTCCTCACCCAGTGAACTGGGCTTGGAAAGCTGAATTAACCATGGTTGCTTGCTTTTCACTAGCCACATGTAGATGTCAGCTGAGCACACGATCAGGTTCAACCTTGGTGCCCCACTTTTTCACCCACAGCCAGTCTCTCCCCAACAGACTAATTCCCCAGACACCCCCCTCACAACTGGTAGTGCCCCTGCCCTGCCCCTCTCTGTTCCATTCCAGCCCCCTCAATACCATCCCACTGCATTGTCATTGTCTAGACTGATGAAGCTCACACATGAAGATTATTAGGACTAACCCAGTACTTAGAATTATTGTCAAAGATCTCCAGGATAAACATAGGCACTGCAGAGATGTTCACTACTGCTTTGAATGTTAAGATTTCCTTACCTGTAGATGAGGTTAGAGAGAGTTTACAATCTCCAGGCAGAGGAATGGGAATTCATCAATTCTCCCATGAAACTCCTTTGAGATTCATTAGGCCAGGCCATACTTCATGTATATGTAATGTATGACCCTGGTTCATTCACCAATCAATTCAATGTGTCCTCTGCTTACTGACCCTTTTGCAGTTCAGTGCCTTTATCAAACCACTTTCTCTGCTCCACAGAGAAAATCCCCAACTTCTCCAATCTCGATTTAATCTTTTATCTTTTGTACCATTCTAGTAAATCTCCTCTCTACCTTCGCCATTGCCTTAGGCGGTTCACCATCACTTATTAGGTAATAAATGCTGGCCTCACCAGTGATGCTCACATCTCGTGCATAAATATAAATAAATGAGTCTATGATGTGATACTTTATCAAACGCCTGTTGAAAGTCCAGACACACATCCATTGCATTAGTCTCATCAGCCCTCTCTATTTCTTCATCAAAGAACTGATTTAAATCAGTCAAATACTATTTTCTGTTGCCAGGTCCATGCTGGCTCTCATTAGCACATGCCTCTTCAAGTGTGAATTAATTTTGTCCTGGACTATTGTCCCTGAAAGATTCCCACCACCAGCACCATTAGACTGACTGCCTTCTGCTTTTTGAACAGGGGTGTACATTTGCAGTTTTCCAGCCCTCTGGCACTTCTCTCCTACCTAAAGAGAATTGGAAGATTTTGGCCAGAGCCTTGTGATTTTCATCCTCACTTCCCTCAGCATCCCATCCAGATGGGGTGGCTTCTCTACTTTGACTATTGCCAACTTTTTAAGTCCATCTTTATTTTTACCCTCTCCAATTGCTCACTCCCTCCTCCTGTACTGTGATGTTTATGATATTCTTTATTCTGGTGAAAATAGACACAAGGTACTCATTCAGTACCTCAGTCACTCCCTCCATCTCCACAAGATCTCCTTTCTGGTCTCTAATCAGCCCCACCCTTCCTTTGACTACTCTTTATTTATCTGTTTATACTGGGTTCGCTTCTAAATTAGCCACTGATCTATTCTCATACTCTCCCTCTCTCTCTGTTTGTCCCCCTTATTCCCTTTTTAAATCTTATTTTCTATGTTCAGCCTGCCCTCTATTGTGAGCTCTACGGTTGTCATTATGCTTCTTTTCCTCTCTCATTTTAACCTCTATATCATTAATCATCCAGGGAACTCTACCTTTTGATGCCCTTCCTTCTGTGCCTGAACCGTTTCCTCTTTGAAGTCCTCCCATTGCTCCTTTACTGTTTGATTACAATCCACCTGAAAGTGGCTTATTCCATTTGCTGAAATAAACCCCCTCCAGTTCACCATTTAGCCCCTAGACCTTTCCTTGTCATAGTCCATAACGATTTTTAACCTGATGATATTATAATCACTGTTCCCTCCAATACTCTCCCGTGAAACATGCTCCACTTCATTGCCTAGAACCGGGTCAGTCCAGTATTGCTCCCTCAAGTGTTATGTTGGTAACATACTGATAAAGAAAATTCACTGATACACATTTCAGGGATTCCTCCCCCTCTTTGTCCTTCGCACTGTTACTATCCCAGTCTACATTGGAGGTTCTGAATCTTTCATTATCACTACTGTAAAATCCTTGCACTTTTTTGCAATGTGCCTGTAAACCTGCTCTTCTATCTCATGCCCATTGCTTAATGGCCGATAGTAAACATGCAGGATCATTATGGTTCTTCCTTCATTCTAACCAAGTGGATTCTCTCACTGAAAAGTTACATACTTCATCCTTTTAAAGTGCTGTTACAGTATATTTGATCAACACTGCCACGCACTCTCCAATCATTCCTGAATACATTGTAACCGGGAATATTACCTTGTTTCCCCCCAACTCTTTGTTTAAGCCAGGTTTCTGTTATTGTCACTATGTCATACTCCCACGTGGCTACTTGTGCCTCCAGCTCACCAACCTTATTCACCAGGTTCAGTACAGTTCCACACACACTCTAAATCTAACTTAGTTAGCCTCAGATTTCCCCTAACCTAGATCTTCCCTATTTCTGAGCTACTATTTATTCTAATGCTATCTGTTTCTCCCAGTACTCTGTGCGCCTCCTCTTTATTGCTCCATGCTGGTACTCCTCCCCCTGCCAATTAGGTTAAACCCTCCCCAACAACACTGGCTTACTTCGAGAACAGTGGCCCCAGCTCTGTTGAGGCATCCATCTTGTACAGGTCCCTCCTGCCCCAGAACTGGTTCCAGTGCCCTAGCAATCTGATACCATTCCTCCAACCTCACATTAACCTGTCTCATCTTCATAATTCTATACGCAATAACATGTTGCACTGGAGATAATGCAGAAATTAGTACTGTCAAGGTCTTGCTCTTTTAACATCCTCCCATTGTGTTTCCCTACATTGCTGGGCCCCCTCCTTCACCATCCTGTGCCATGGGTACATTGTACATTGCACTCCCCCAAGGTGTCGGCAGCCTCACTGGTACTCAGCGTCGAAAACCAGTTTGAGAGTGCCACACTCCTGGAGAATTCTCATGCCAACTTCATACCATGCTGTGTAGTCACCTACTTTATTATCTTCTTGATTTTGTGTAGGCTGTGAGATGACCACCTACTGTGTGCCCTGCAGTGACTTGAGCCACACCTGAAGCTTAGAAATAGGCTTAGAAATAAGCTTAGAAATTCTGAACTTGAATTCTAGCAACTGGGCGTACCTGGTTATTCAGGACACAGGAAACATGCTGGAGTTCCCACATGGCACAGGAACTGCAGGCAATGGGTCTCGGCTGTCCTATCACTTTTGCTTAAAAGTTTATCTATCTAACTATATAGATATTTATTTAATTTAGTGTTTCCTTACTCTAAGTTATGAATTATTTATTTATATAAACGAGATTTTTACTTAATGCAATTCAGATCCCTTTAAAGTTGGAATCACCTACTTAATTAATTTTACCCCTTAGATCTAGTTAATTACTCTTGTTTAGTTATACAATTACTTCATTATTATCACTCCTTGGTTTAAAATTACTGAGCACCCCCTTTCCCCTCTGCACTGAATTCCCGCTATCATCAAATTCATGTAGGTTGCCAATGTTTTGCTGATTGACTCAGCTCTATGCTTTAGCTAATATTCTTTGAATATGCACCTTTCAAAAACAGACTCATTACAACTGATCAGCTAACTGCTGGACACACTGACTAACATCTATAGTAAAACCTGAATGTGCTGGAAATACTCAGTCAGTCTGGCAGCATCTTTGGAGAGAGAAACTGAGTTAATGTTTCAGGGCGATGACCACTCTTCATTTCCACCAATGCCTGCTAAAAGTCCATTCAGCTAAAACATTCACTCTGTGACGTGTGAAATGGGGATCCAGGTGGACCTACGTCTGTCTGTATGATGCTCCAAGCATTTGTGAGGCCGATATTCCCATCTGTCTCAAACAGTTGAAGACCTTCCTTCAGATCCTTCCGAGCGTAAGTGTCAATCTGAGAGTAGAAAGGAGAGCGAGAGAGGCCTGTGTTAATGGAGCTTTAATCCAGAGCAAAGATTTAAGCAAAGGCTTAAGTTATAGGGGAGTGAGAAGCAAGATAACTGGAATCTGTGAGTGTAAGGAATGAGAAAACGTCAGAGACTGTGAGGGAACAACTTGAGTAGAAGATCCAGGCTCTAAAACATAGGAAACATGATTGTTGTCTTGGAATAGATTGGCTTAAACCACAGAGAGGATGATTGTCGCAATTTAGCTATTTTGCCTCTGTTGGATGTGTGAACCAGCACCAATGCCTTGTAGCTGTAATGTTGATGTTGTGCAGACAGCTTACAACCTGACAATCCAGGGAGAATAAATGCAAGAGTGAGAATACATTAGGGGTATGTGGAGGGGGAGAGTTTGCTTACTGACCTTTCTACTGCTTTTCTGAAAGTCTTATTCATTGATGACCACTCAGCTTGTCTATTCTAAAGTGCTGTTGGTCAGCCTCCCACGTCCCACCATTCAGAAACTTGAGATCATCCAAAACTCTGCTGCATATGCCCTAACCTGCACCAAACCCAAATCATCCATCTCCTCTGTGCTGGCTGACCTACATCACTGTCACCAAATGAAACAACACCTCAGTTCTAAAATTCTCATCCTTGTTTTCAAATCCCTCCGTGGCCTCGATCCTCCCTATAATCCACTCCAACCCTTAACCCTCTGGGATACCTGCGCTCCTCTAATTCTGGCATTTTGTGCAATACCAATCAGAATTGCTCCACCACTGGTGGTCGTGCCTTCAGTTACCTAGACCCAAGCTCTGGAATTCCCTCCCTACATCTCTCCATCTCTCCACCTCTCTTTCCTCCTTTAAGCCACTCTTTAAGATCTACCTCTTTGACCAAGCTTTTGGTTTATCTAATCTAATATCTCCTTTTGTGCCTCAGTGTCATATTATGTTTTATAAAGCCTCTATGGGCCATTTTATTACATTAAAGGTGCCAGATAAGTTCAAGTTGTTGTTTCGGGCTTTGTTCCAGATGATTCCTCTTTAATGCTTGAAGGGCTGCATGACACAGACCAGCTGATGTTAAGTGTTGAACTGCAATACTCGGGGCTCGTGCTGTGACTGTTACCTCAGGCACTCTAACACACTCAGGCTTACAGGCCCAGGCAAGCTCCAATCAATCAGAGCTTGGAATCAACGGTAAATATGCACCAGACGTCTCATTCCCATAGTTACTTCACACAAGGGGTGCATTGATACCACCAAAGGATTCCTTCCCCTGATTATAAAAGGAACTTATTTGTTTGGTCACCTGACGACAGGTGAAGTCAGCCGCTGTGGGATTGGGCCTTTGTGAACATCCTGCAGCCTTTACATCGTCCTTGATGGGTTTGGTTATTAACCAGAACTAAGTGAATTGCAGCGAGCTGCACTCTGGGACCTGCATCAATCTGATTAGCTGCTGCAAAAGCCCAGGCAAATTGAAATGAGAAGGTCAGTCCTTTACTTACCAAGTGACTTGGCTGAATGGATATAGATTGCACAAGAATTAATTGAGGGATCCAACACTAATCCAGCAAGGATTATAAGAGAATTAATTGAGGCTTTCCAACATAATCAGCCTTTCAATATCATTCTGCTGCCAGCAAGGACCACACAAGCCTACGGTCTGTCACCCACTGATGCTGCTCCAGTCAAAGCCATTTCAAGTAAAAACAAAATACTTCAGATGCTGGAAATTGGAAATAAAAAATGAAAGTGCTGGATAAACTCAGCAGGTCTAGCAGCATCTGTGGAGATAGAAACAGAGTTAACATTTCGAGTTCCAAAAAAGAGTCATATTGGACTTGAAATGTTAATTCTATTTTTCTCTCCACAGATGCTGCCAGACCTGCTGAGTTTTCCCAGCATTTTTGGTTTCTATTTCAGGTCTTGGATCTTGGACGCTGTGCCTCTAACCTGATGAAGAATGTTAAGGACAATCTGATAGGTAAGCCTGTCCCCTTTCACTCTGCTGAAGATAATGAGGAATCCTCTGATGAGGAGCAAGCTCTACCCAGTAACACTGGAGGGAGGATCAGACACCATCACGGAACTGTCATGACCCAATCTGTCAGCTGGTTTCTTTAAGGTTGGAATCAGAACATTGAATGAAACGTTTTGTCTTCAGTCCCAGCTATCAATCGCATCCCTCCTCTTAGCCACTGTCTGAGGCTGAAACAATCTGTTTCCAGCCTCAGTCTGAGCTCAGTATATGACATTCAGATCCTTTCCAACACCCACTGCTCTAGCAGCCTCCCATCTTTCATTCTCCACGAACTCTAGCTCATCCAAACCTCTGCTGCCTGTGTTCTAACCTACCAAATCCCCTCCTCCCAACAGCTCTGTGCTCACTGACCTACAGTGGTTCCTGGTCCAGCAACACTTCAGTTTTAAAATTCTCATCCGCTTATTCAAATGGCTCTATGGCCTCTATCTGTCTCTGGCTTCTTCCAGTCCCACAATCCTCAGCTCCTCCAATTTTGATCTCTTGCATACCCCTGATTTTAAACACCCCTACATAAGTGGTGTTGACTTCACCTGCTTAGACCCTAAGCTATGCAATTCCCTCCAAAAACATATCCACCTCTTTACCTCCCTCTTCCTTTAAGTTGCTCCTGACAACCTTCCTTGACCAAGCTTTTAGTTCCCTGTCCAAATATCTCCACCTTTGGCTCAGTATCAAATTGTGTGTGATAACACACGCGTGAAGTCCCTTGGGACATTGTACTAAATACATAAATATAAATTGTTGTTATTGTTGAACGGTGAACTGAGTTAATCTGTCACTTTCTCTCTCTCTGCCAGTCTCCACCTCTCACACTACAAAAGAGAAAAGCAAAAAACTGTGGATACTGGAAATCCAAAACAAAAACAAAAATACCTGGAAAAACTCAGCAGGTCTGACAGCATCAGCAGAGAGAAGCAGTTCTGTTGAAGAGTCATTTGGACTCAAAACGTTAACTGTGCTCCTCTCCGCTGCCAGACCTGCTGAATTTTTCCAGGTACTTTTGTTTTTGTCTCACACTACAAACACCAGCTCAATCCAATTTCTTTGCTTCAGTTTGATTGGGTAGTTCAGCTGCTTTTCTCAGATTGGGACATTTACAGACCCTCCCCAGCCAGTCAGACTGCATGTTCTTACTGTGTAGCTCCCTTTCTCAGGTTCTTTCCTAACCTTCAGTTACCCTTTGTTGTTGCAGGGGATGGTTGTCTGAAGGATTTAATCAGCTTTCAGTCTCTGTGCTGCTGCTGTCTCATTTACGTACTTTAAACTCTGCTGGGAATTGCTGGAAACTGTCCCAGGTAATTGGAAATAACAGGAAGCAGCCTTCACCATTGAAGATATTAAAAGGGCTTTATTTTTTTCATCCGCAATCTACAAAGATCAGAGTATTAGATCAACTAATCTGTGATCCATGTCTTGTGAACAATGAGCACTAGTTTGCCCAGAATTTTCGACACAAACTCAGACAAAGAATCACAAAGTAGAGATCCTGAACAATTTCATAGAGAGTTCGGTTTCTATGGAGAACCTCTACATTTAATTCCCAAGTGTACCAAGCACTCTCACACTTGGCACATTTCCAAGGTTAAAATCGATTACCAAAAATTTCCTTCTGATGAGGGACAGGTATCTCAACCAGAGCGACTGGTATCTCACCCAGAGGGACTGGTATCTCATTGAGAGTGATTGATATCTCACCCAGGGGGACTGGTATCTCACCCAGAGCGACTGGTATCTCACCCAGAGGGACTGGTACCCCATCGAGAGTGATTGATATCTCACCCAGAGGGACTGGTATTTCAAAAAGGGGACTGGTATCTCAACCTGAGCAACTGGCATCTCACCCAGAGTGGCTGGTACCCCTTCGAGAGTGATTGATATCTCCCCCAGAGGGACTGGTATCTCATCCAGGGGGACTGGTATTTCAAAAAGGGGACTGATATCTCACCCAGAGCGACTGGTATCTCACCCTGAGGGACTGGTACCCCATCGAGAGTGATTGATATCTCACCCAGAGGGACTGGTATCTCACCCAGAGAGACTGGTATCTCACCCAGAGGGACAGGTATCTCATCGAGGGTGATTGATATCTCACCCAAGGGGACTGGTATTTCACCAAGGGGACTGGTATCTCATCCAGAGGGACTGGTATTTCACCAAGGAGACTGGTATCTTCAAACAGAGGGACTGATGGGGACAGGTATCTCACCCAGAGGGGACTGGTATCTGACCTGTGGGATTGGTTTCTCACCAGGGGGACTGGTATCTCACCAAGGAGGACTGTTATCTCACACAGGGGAGCTGATATCTCACACAGGGGGACAAGCATCTCACCCAGAGTGAGAGATATCACACCCAGGGGCACTGGAATCTCACCCAGGGGACTGGTATCTCACCTGGGCAGACTGGTATCTCACCCAAGGGGACTGGTATATCACCCAGGGGGTCTGGTATCTCACCCAGAGGGAATCGTATCGATCCTAGGGGACTAGTATATCACCCAGAAGGACTGGTATATCACCCAGAGGGTCTGGTCTCTCACCCAGAGGGAATGGTATCGATCCTAGGGGAACTAGTATATCACCCAGAAGGACTGGTATATATCACCCAGGGGGACTGGTATCTCACCCGCAGGGAGTGGTTTCTCACCCAGAGTCTGGGAAGAGTGTCCTCTGCAGTCACTGTCGCTGAGTGGGAAAAAACAAAGAGTGACATCACAGGAAAACTGTAAGTTCATTGGCTGGTAAGTATTTGCTAGTTTGAACTACCTGTTCTAAATTGATTTCAGATTAACGGTGACTACTGGGGCCCAGGATCAGAGGCCTAACACTTCAGCTTCAACTCAGCAAAGAGAGCGAGTTCCAGTCAATTTTAAAAAGTGTATTTTGAATTTCTATTCTAACTTGCTTTCAGATTAAAGGTAAATAGGAGAAATATTTTACAGATTGATTAACTAAAGACCAGTAGGAAATTTAAAATCAAACTGAAAAACTAATTAAATAAAAGAGATGCAGGGCCAGGCGATGTGTTGTAGCTGCATGATGTGGGAGCTGGTGGACCCCATTGTGGTTCCTAGTGACCACACCTGTAGCAAATGTTGGTTGCTCGAGGAACTCTGGCTAAGAGTTGATGAACTAAAGTCTGAGATTTGGACGCTGTGACACATCAGGGAGGGGGAAAGTTACCTGGATGCCTGTTTCAGGAGATAGTCACACTGCTTAGATTAACTACCTTAAATTCGGCCAGTGGTCAGGGACAGGAGAGTGTGACTATGAGTGAGGCAGGTAGAGGGATCCAGGAAGTAGCACTGCAGGAGCCTCAGTCCTTGCCCTTATCCAACAGGTTTGAGATTCTTGCTCCCCGTGTGGACAAGAGTGGGGACTGTAGGGAGGATAAGCAAACTGACCATAGCACCGTGGTACAGGGAGCCATTCAAGTGGGAGGAGAAAAGAGAAATGTAGTTATAATCGGGGATAGTATAGTTAGGGGAATAGATACTGTTCTCTGTAGCCAAGATCAAGAGTCCCGAAGGCTGTGTTGCCTACCTGCTGCCAGGGTTAAGGATATTACATCTGGGCTGCAGAAGAAGTTGGAGTGAGAGGGGAAAATCCAGTTGTCGTGGTCCACTTAGGTAGAACGAGGAAAGAGGTTCTGCTGAGGGAATGTGAAGAGCTAGGGGCTAAATTAAAAAGCAGAACCAAAAAGGTAATAATCTGTGGATTACTTCCTGAGCCATGAGGTAATTGACACAAGGTCAATGAGATTAAAGAGGTAAATGCGTGGCTCAAAGATTGGTGTGGGAGAAGTGGGTTTAAATTCATGGGACATTGGCATCAGTACTAGGGAAAGAGAGAGCTATTCCATTCGACGGGCTCCACTTGAATCATGCTGGGATCAGTGTCCTGGCAAATCGCATAACTAGGGTTGTAGATAGGGCTTTAAACTAAATAGTGGGGGAGAGAGTTCAGTTGCATGGAAATATAACAAAATCAAAGTTTAAGGAGAGATTAAGAGTGCAGGTTAGTGACGAGGCTGATTGTTACCAAAAAGTGAAAGGAAGGGACAGAGTGTGTGAACGCCATATTGCATCAAAGAATCATATAAGGATAGGGAAAATTGACAATAGGGCAAACTTAAAGGCTTTGTATCTGAATACACGTAGCATTTGGAATAAAACTAATGAGTTAACAGCGCAAATAGAGATAAATAGGTATGATTTGGTGGCGATTCCTGAGACGTGGTTACAGGGAGAACAGGTTTGGGAGGTGAATATCCAAGGGTACTCAGTATTTCGGAAGGATAGGCAGGAAGGAAAAGGAAGTGGTGTAGCTTTGTTAGTAAAGGAAGAGATCAGTGCTATAGTGAGGAATGATATAGGCACTGGAGAGCAAGACGTAGAGTCAGTCTGCGTAGAAATAAGAAATAGCAAGGGAAAGAAGTCCCTGGTGGGAGTAATCTATAGGTCCCCAAACAGTAGTTCAGCAGTAGGGCACAGTATAAACCAGGAAATACTGGGAGCATGTAAGAAAGGCACGGCAGTAATCATGGGTGATTTTAATATGCCTATAGACTGGACTAATCAAATTGGCAAGGGTAGCCTCGAGGGAGAGTTCATAGAGTATATTAGAGAGTTTTTCTTGGAGCAATATGTTGTAGAACCAACTGGGAAGCAGGCTATTCTGGATTTGGTTTTGTGTAATGAGATGGGATTAATTAATGATCTCATAGTAAAGGATCCTCTAGGGAAGAGTGATCATAGCATGCTAGAATTTCAGTTTGAGAGCGAGCAACTTGAGTCCCACGCTAGTGTTCTGGAGTTAAACAGAGGTAACTACTTAGGCTTGATGGCAAATTTGGCCCTAGTGGACTGGGCAAGAAGACTACAAGGTGGGACAGTTGATGAACAGTGGCAGATATTTAAGGTGATATTCAATTCCTCCCAAGTAAAATATATTCCAAAGAGGAAGGAAGATGGTAAGAGGGAAAAAGCATCCATGTCTAAGCAAGGAAGTTAAAGATAACATAACGGCAAAAAGTAAGGCATACCAAATTGCAAAGGTCAGTGGCAGGCTGGAAGATTGGGGAACTTTTAAAGATCAACAAAGGGTTACTAAAAAAAAAATTAAAAGAGCAAAGGTAAATTATGAAAGAAAACTGGTGCAAAATGTAAAACCTGATAGCAAAAGCTACTGCAAGTATATAACAGGAAAGAGAGTAGCTAAAGTGAATGTTGGTCCCTTGGAGGATGAAACTAGAGTGGGGAACGCAGAAATGGCAGAGACGCTTAATCAATATTTTGCCTCAGTTTTCACAGTGGAGGACACTAGTACCACCCCAATAGTAACAGGTGGTGCAGAGGATATAGAGAAGGAGGAACTTAGAACAATCACTATCACTAGAGAAAAAGTACTGAGCAAACTATTGGGATTAAAGGGTGACAAATCCCTAGGGCCTGATGGCCGACATCTCAGTGTCTTAAAGGAAGTAACAGTGGAGATAATGGATGTATTGACTATAATATTCCAAAATTCCCTGGATTCTGGAAAGGTTCCAGTGGATTGGAAAAATGCTAATATAATGCCCTTATTTAAAAAGGGGGAGGCAGAAAGTAGGAGATTAATTAGTTTAACGTCTGTCGTTGGGAAATTGTTGGAATCCATCATTAAGGAAGTAGTAATGGGAAAATCAAAATGCAATCCATCAGAGTCAACATGGTTTGATGAAGAGTAAATGGTTTTTGACTAATTTGCTAGAGTTCTTTGAAGATGTGACAAGCAAAGTGGATACTGGCGATCCTGTAGATATAGTATTTCTAGACTTCCAGAAGGCCTTTGATAAGGTGCCGCAGAAAAGATTAATACACAAGGTTAGATCACACAGAGATAGGGTTAATATATCAGCTTGGATAGAGGATTGGCTAACCAACAGAAAGCAGAGAGTCAGGATAAATGGGTCTTTTTCTGGATGGCAAGCTGTAACTAGTGGGGTGCCACAGGATTCGGTCCTTGGGCCCCAACTATTTACAATCTATATTAATGACTTAGATTCAGGGATAGAAGGATCTATGGCTAAATTTGCAGATGACACCAAAATAGGTGGGAAAGTAAGTTGCAATGAAGAAATAAGGCATTTACAAATGAGTATGGACAGGTTAGGTGAATGGGCCAAAATTTGACAGGTGGAGTTTAACGTGGATAAGTGTGAGGTTATCCATTTTGGTTGGAAGAATAGAAAGGTGATTTATTATTTAAATGGAGAGAAACTTCAGAATGCTTCAGTGCAGAGGGATCTGGGTGTCCTCGTGCATGACTCGCTAAAAGCTAGTATGTAGGTACAGCAGGTAATAAGGAAGGCAAATTAAATTTTGGTATTTATTGCTAAAGAAATAGAGTATAAAAATAGGGAAGTGTTGTTGCAACTGTACAAGGCATTGGTGAGACCGCACCTGGAGTACTGTGCACAGTTTCGGTCCCCATACTTCAGGAAAGATGTAGTTGCACTGGAGGTGGTTCACAACATTGATTCCAGAGATGCGGGACTTCTCTTATGAGGAGAAATTGAGCAGTTTAGAAGGATGAGAAGAGATCTAATTGAGGTATATAAGATGCTAAAGGGGATAGACAAAGTAGACGTGGAGCAGATGTTTCTCCTTGTGGGGCATTCTAGAATGAGAGGCCATAGTTTTAGGCTAAGGGGTGGTAGATTTAAATCAGAGATGAGGAGGAATTACTTTTCTTAAAGAGTCGTGAATCTGTGGAATTCCCTACCTCAGAGTGCAGTGGATGCCGGGATGCTGAATAAATTTAAGGAGGAGAGAGACAGATTTTTAATTAGTAATGGGTTGAAGGGTTATGGGGAGAGGGTGAGAAATTGGAGTTGAGGCCAAAATGAGATCAGCCATGATCGTATGGAATGGCAGGGCAGGCTCGAGGGGCTGAATTGCCTACTCCTGCTCCTAGTTCTAATGTTCTTATGTTCAGGGGGACTGGTATTGCTTCTAGAGGGACTGGTACCTCACCCAGAGGAATGGTATCTCACCCAGGGGACTGAAATCTTACTAAGAGAGGCTGGTATCTCACCTAGAGGGACTGGTATCTCACCTAGAGGGACTGATATCATACCCAGAGGGATTGGTATCTCACACAGGGGAACTGAAATCTCACCCAGGGGGACTGGAATCTCACCCAGGGGGACTGGAATCTCACCCAGGGCACTGGCATCTCACCCAGAGGGACTGGCATCTCACCCAGAGGGACTGGCATCTCACCCAGAGGGACTGACATATTACCCAGAGGGACTGGTATCTCACTCAGGGGGACTGATATCTCACCCAGATGGACTAGTGTATCACCTAGGGCACTGGCATCTCACCCAGAGGTACTGGCATCTCGTCCAGAGAGGCTGACAAATCACTCAGAGGGACTGACATATCACCCAGAGGGACTGACAAATCACTCAGGGGGACTGGTATCTCACTCAGGGGGACTGATATCTCACTCAGATGGACTGGTATATCACCCAGGGCACTGGCATCACTCCCAGAGGTACTGGTATTCACCCAGGGGAACTGGTATCTCACCCAGAAGGACTGGTACCTCACCAAGGGGGACTGGTATATCACTCAGAGGGACTGGTATCTCACTCAGGGGTGCTGAAATCTCACGCAGAGGGACCAGGATCTCAACCAGGAGGACAGGTATCTCACCCAGAGGGGCTGGTATCTCACCCAGAGGGGCTGGTATCTCACCCAGAGGGGCTGGTATCTCACTCAGGGGGACGGGTATCTCACTCAGGGGGACTGGTATCTCACTCAGGGGGACTGGTATCTCATCCAGGGGACTGGTATCTCACCCAGCGGGACTGGTATTTTACCCAGAGAGGCTGGTATCTCAATCAGAGGAACAGGTATCTCACTCAGACGGAGTGGTATCTCACCCAGGGAACTGATATCTCACGCAGGGATACTGGTATCTCACCCAGAGTCACTGGTATCTCACCCAGAGGGACTGATATCTCACCCAGAGGGACTGATATCTCACCCAGAGGGACTGATATCTCACCCAGAGGTGCTGGAATCTCACACAAAGGGACTGGTATCTCACCCAGGGGGACTGGTATCTCACCCAGGGGGACTGGTATCTCACACTGGGAACTGACATCTCACCCAGATGGACTGGTTTCTCACACTGGGGGCTGGTAACTCACCCAGAGGGAATTGTATCTCATACAGAGGGACTGGTCTCTCACCCAAAGGATCTGGTAACTCACCCAGGGACCTGGTAACTCAATTGCCTGTGTGTGTGCAGCTCCAACGACACTAAGGAAGCTTGGTACACTCCAGGACAAAGCAGTCCACTTGATTGGTACCCCGCCCACTACCTTAAACGTTCACTCCCTCCACCATGACGCACAGTAGCAGCAGCAGTGTGTACCATCTACAAGATGCACAGCAGGAATCACCAAGGCTTCTTCGACATCACCTTCCAAACCCACAACCACTACCATCTAGAAGGACAAGGGCAGCAGATAGATGGGAACACCACCACCTGGAAGTTCCCCTCCAAGCCACTCACCATCCTGACTTGGAAATATATCACTGTTCCTTCACTGCCTTCACTGTCACTGAGCCAAAATCCTGGAACTCCCTTCCTAAGAGCACTGTGGATGTACCTACACCACATGGACTGCAGTGGTTCAAGAAGGCAGCTCACCATCACCTTCTCAAGCGCAATTAGGGATGGGCAATAAATGCTGCCCTAGCCAGCGAAGCCCACAGTCCGTGAAGGGATTTAGAAAATCCTAGGAGGACTTTCATTTCGCACAATGGGTCTCAGAGTGTCTAATAACTCACCCAGAAGGATTAATATCTCAGTCAGTGGGACTTGTTTTTCAGCTCTATTATCATTATTCTTGTGTATACTCTGTTGTTGTTTGTATTAAGCTTATTGAGCACTGGGACATCTTAGTCTCGTCCTCACCCAAGGTTTACACTAATGCACTCATACCTCTGGTTTGGATTGCCGAACAAACATGGAGAGTAAAGCCTCTGGCTGACTTTCCTGCCCCCAAATCAGGCTTATGGTGCTAAATTAGCATTAAACAGCTCACTACTGACGTGGGGTGTTGCCATTATCTTCCTGGAGAACCTGTCTGTCCCATTGGAGGCTCATTGGGCAACATCTTCGATCATTATAGCAGTTTGAGTTAATAGAGGAAGGAACAATGTGCATAATGGAATTCAGGAGTTGGTGAAATTACAGAAAGCTGCACCAGCTAACAGCATTGCTCAGCATCCCAGAATTAGGGGACACAGGAATTTGTGTAGTTGGGAGCAGGAAGATACAAAGGGACATAGACAGATGGAGTAAGTGGGAAAATCTGTGGCAGATTGTGCCCAATATGTGAAAATGTGAAGTTATTCACTATGGAACAGAAAGACAAATGGGAATATATTGTCCACGGTGAGAGATCAGGATACGTGGAGAAGTGAAGGGATTTGGATGTCCTTGTACAATGAATCACTATAACTCAGGATAAAGGCACAAATACAAGGAGGAAAGTTCTCTCAAGAAGGCTGGAGTTCTATGGGGAGGAAATGCTGCTGCGGCTGTGTCGAGCCTGGGTTAGACCACACATGGAGCACTGGGATCCATGTTGGGCACCGTGTGTCAGGAAAGATACATTGGCCTTGGAGGGTGTACAGCGTAGACCCAGCAGAATGACACCAGGTCGAGAAAGATTAAAGGACTGGTTGCATAAATTAGCCCCATATTGCATTAATTTTAAAGATCGAGAGGTGATCTGCTTGATGCATTAATGATGATTAAAGGCTTTGATAAGGTAGATAGAGAGAAATCATTCCTTCTTGTGGGGGAGACGAGAACAAAGGAGCAGAAACTAATACTTCAAGCCAGGTTGTTCAGCATTGATACGAGGAAGCATTGATTCACACAGGGCAGTGGAAATGTGGAACTCTCTTCTCCAAATTGCTGGGTCAACTAAAAACTGAGATTGGTGATGATTTGATTGGGATGGGTACTTTATAGGCCAAATTCAGTTGAATGGAGTTGAGGTACAGATGAGCCATGATCAAGGTAAATGGTTCACTCCTGTTCCTAATGTTCCTGTTCATCAGTGAAGGGACCAACAGACCCAGGTACCCTCTACCCAGTGAGTTCCATTTTCCTGGGACAATTTTATACATTAATGCGAGCTTCACTGTAGCTGTTCCTCTCTGACTTTCAGTGTGGTACGGATGATCTCTCTCTTTCTCATGCAGTTAAGTTGTTTTAAAACTGAATCCCAGTGCTGGATCTGACATGAATGCTGAATAGAGGCTTCACAGAATTTTCATGTGCAAGTACATTAAACATTTCAGAAGCAGTTTCCTTACCTGACCTCTGTAGACACTGAAAAGAATCCCTCCAATCATTTCCATCACAAAGATAATTAGCAGCAGGATAAAGAACTGAGCAAGAGACAAAGGATCACAGGGAACTTGTAAGTGCACAAAGGTAAAAGGTTATAATTTAAACACAGTTACCAAACACACACAGCATCCTCACACATATACACACGCACACTCACACTCAGTATAATATACACACAGCATCCTCACACATATGCACAGTCACAGCCAGTGTAATATACACATAGCATCCTTACACATGTCACACTCATACCCTGTATAATATACACACAGCATCGCCACATGTATGCACACTCATGCCGTACTCCTTATAGTATATACAGAACATCCTCAGACATGTGCACACTCACACCCATTATAATCTATACACAGCATCCTGACACATATACACACTCATACGCAGTATAATACATAGACAGCATCCTGACATAAACAGACTCACACCCGGCATAATATACAGACAGCATCCCCTCATATATACACAATCACAACCAGTATAATATAAACACAGCATCTTCACACATATTCTCACACACACCCAGTATCATATACACAGCATCCTCATACATAAACGCACTCACACCCAGTATAATATCCACAAAGCATCCTGACATTTACACACTCACACCCAGTATAGTATATACACTGCATCCTCACACATATACATACTCACACCCAGTATAATATACAGACAGCATCCTCACACATATACACACTCACATGAAGATAAGATATACACAGCATCCTCACACATATACACACTCACATGAATATAATATACACACAACATCCTCACATATATGCACACTCATACCAAGTATAATATACACAGCATTATCACAGATATACAAAATCACACCCAGTATAATATACTCACAGCATCCTCACACATATACACACTGAAACCCAGTGTAATATACTCACAGTATCCTCACACATATACACACTGACACCCAGTGTAATATGCATGCAATATCCTCACACATATACACACTCACACCCAGTATAATATCTGCACAGCATCCTCACAGATATACACGCTCACATCCAGTATAATATACACCCAGCATCCTCACACATATGCACACTCACACCCAGTATAATATTCACACAGTATCCTCACAGATATAAACACTCACACCCTGTATAATCTTTACACAACATCCTGGCACATATATACACTAACACCCATTTCTTTATAATATACATAGAGCATCCTCACACATATACACACTCACACCCAGTATATAACATACACACAGCATGCTCACACATATACACACTCACAATTAGTATAGTCTACACACAGCATCCTCACACATATACACACTCACATCAAGTATAACATACACACAACATCCTCACACATATACACACTCACACCCAGTATAGTATACGCACAGCATCCTCACACATATACACACTCACACCCAGTATAATATACTTACTGCATCCTTACACATATACACACTCACACCCAGTCTAATATACATACAACATCCTCACACATATACACACTCACACCCAGTATAATATTTACACAGCATCCTGAAACATTTACACACTCTCACCCACTCACTTATAATTTACACTCAGCATCCTGACATGCATACACACTCACAACCAGTTTGTTATAATATACACACAGCACCCTCACACATATACACACTCACACCTACTATAATATACACACATCATCCTCACACATATACACGCTTACACCCTGTCTTTTATTATATATACACAACATCCTAACATATAAACACACTCACACCCAGTATAATATAACAGCATCCAGACATATATACATACTCACACCCAGTATAATATACACACAGCATCCTAACACTTATAACACTCAGACCCAAACCTTCTTAATTTACATACAGCATCCTCTCATATATACAAAATCACAAACAGTCCTTTATAATATACACACAGCATTATCACTCATAAGCACACTCACAACCAGTACAGTATATGCAGCATCCTCACATATACAGTCACAACCTGTCCTTTATAATATATACACAACATCCTTGCACATATACACACTCATACCCAGTAAAATTTACACACATCATCCTCACACGTATGCACACTCACACCCAGTATAATATACACAGCATCCTCATCCATATACACACTCACGCCTAGTCCTTTATGATATACACACAGCATCCTGGCACATATACACACAGCCAGTATAATATACACAGCATCCTCACACATATACACACTCACACCCAGTATAATATACACACAACATCCTCACACATATACACACTCACCCAGTATAATATACGCTCAGCATCCTCACACATATACACACTCCCACCCAGTATAGTATATGCACAGCATCCTCACACATATACACACTCACACCCAGTATAATATACTTACTGCATCCTCGCACACATACACACTCACACCCAGTATAGTATACGCACAGCATCCTCACACATATACACACTCACACCCAGTATAATATACTTACTGCATCCTCACACATATACACACTCACACCCAGTATAATATACTTACTGCATCCTCGCACACATACACACTCACACCCAGTATAGTATACGCACAGCATCCTCACACATATACACACTCACACCCAGTATAATATACTTACTGCATCCTCACACACATACACACTCACACCCAGTATAATATACTTACTGCATCCTCACACACATACACACTCACACCCAGTATAGTATACGCACAGCATCCTCACACATATACATACTCACACGCTGTCCTTTATGATGTGCACACAGCAGCCTCACCCATTATTCTTTATAACAGATACAGATACCCTCATACAACATTATCACACTTGTACATCTCCACAGTCACAGTCCTTGATAACGCATCATAATATCTAGGCTGACACTCCAGTGCAAGGGGAAATGTGTACAGATCGTCCCACTCCTTCCCCCCTCTTTCCTCCTCCTTCCCTAGTCCAGATTTCATTCTGCCCATTTCCATCTTTGCTGATACCCGCAATTTGTAGCTGGACAAGCCACAGTGAGTGGAGCAGAGAGAGGCTGTGAAATATTTTTGATTCTAACTCTCTTCAGGGCTGGATCTTTTCCCAATCCCTCAATTCTACTTTATATTTTTTTGACAGGAATACAACTGTTCTATACTTTGAAGAGAAATCCTTTGGTTAACTCTATGGTGGAGGGGTTGGTCAGGGTTTGATATCAAGATTAAATTCTCCATATTCACACGTATTGTCTCTCTCTGCTCATGCCACACCATTGCAGCACCCTCCCTCATACTAAACATCTAATCACCACTGGGCCTTTGGAAATATGGTCAAGGTCTCTCTTCAGGTAGCCGGCAATATTCGGGAAAAAGACAGTGAGCAGTGCTGGAAGTTTCATGCTTTCCCCTTATTCTGTTTGATGAGTAATGGAGGATGGAGTCCTGATGAGAAATTCTAGCGAGACAACAGGAGCTAATGTGTTATTGGTGAGCTTGTGCATCCATCCTGCAGTCTGCACAGAGCAAACAGGAGGCTGTAGATCTCTTCACCCAACTCAAAATTACATTGGGAAATATTTAGAAAAACACAACATTCATTATCTTCAAGGCCAGCTTTCCCAACTCCCGAAAGGAAGTCCCATGAATGTTGATTCAAAGAATTTGAGCAGAATATGCTATTTGGGAACCTTGGGTTTTAATTCAGAAATGCCACAAATTCACCAATTCAAGAGCTTTCTGCTTTATTACTGACTCAGATGAGGTGGTCAAGGTGGACAGTAGAGGAATCACTCTCCAACCTTTATTCAGTTCTGAGTACTGGTGAGGGTGATGATTGAGTTGGGGTGTGCAGTCAAATGCAGCACGGTTGACTCAGCTGTAAGGGGTGGGTGATGGGCAGTGGTGGGCTGAGGTGGGGACGGGCAGGAGGGAAATTGGGAAATTAATAGTGTTAGGAGATTCTACAGCTGAGCGTTATAGACAGGCATTTCTGCAGTCACGGATGTGAATCCAGGGTGGTGTGTTATCTCCCTGGGGCAAGGGTCAAGTATGTCATTGAGTGGCTGCAGAGCACCCTGAGGGGGAAGGGTGAACAGCCAGGAGTCGTGGTCCACATCAGTACCAAGTATATAATTAGAAAGAAGGATGAGGTCCTGAGTCAGAATTTAGGGAGCTAGGAAGGAGCTGAAAGGCAGTAATCTCTGATTACTCCCCGTATCACGCACCAGTGACTATCAAAAAAGGAGGGTAGAGAAGATGAACCCTGGCTGAAGAGAGAGTGCAAGAGGGAATGCTTTAGATTTCTGGGACATTGGGACCGGTTCTGGGGGAGATGGGACATGTACAGGGACCAATGACCTTGCAGGGCAGTTTGCTGGTGCTGTTGGGGAGGGTTTAAACTAACTGGGCAGGGGGATGAGATCCAGGAGTTAGCATTAGAAAGGAAAAACAAGCTACACAAAGGATTGGGAGAGATAGAAAGCAGTAGAATAAGAAATAGTAAGATGGGGGTCAGAGGAAGAGGACATGCAATTAGGTTAACATTAGGTTTACTGTGAATGTTTGTACATGTATGTGAATGAATGTGTATATATGTAAATGTATGTGCATACATATGAATGTATGTGAGTGTATATGTGATAATAAGGTGGGTGAGCAGCAGGTGTAAATAGTCACGTGGAGATAACAGAGACCTGGCTTAAAGGAAGGCAGGACTGGGTAGAAGGTGTTCAGGAAAGATAGGAAGGGAAAGGGGAGGAGTGGCAGAATTGAGTAAGGAGAATATTACATTGCTGGAGAGAAAGGATGTTCTTGAGGGCTGAAGGACAGAATCTATGGGCTGGACATTAAGCCTTCTGGTGGGCGAGGGGCTTGTAAAATGCAATGTGTGTCCTGCAGGCAGCCTTCCCACCTGCCCCAACCTGTCTCCCATTTTCCATGGGCTGCTGGAGGTATCAGGCCACCCACCCATCCTGGGACCTACTTAGGCCTTTAAGTGGCCAAGTGGACAGTGTGGTAGCTTTTACTGGGTTGGCTGAGTCGGGCAAGGATAGAGGAACCTCCTTTGTGGGTCCTCTGTGCCCACTGGAGGCACCACCCCCTCCAAGGCCACACTTAGTCACTTAGACAGATGTGGATTAATTAAGGAAAGTCAGCATGGATTTGTTAAAGGCAAATTGTGCTTTACTAACTTGCTTGAGTTTTTGACAGGGTAACAGGTTGATGAGGGTAATGTAGTTGATGTGGTACACATTGAATTCCAGTCCAGAGAAGGTTCATTAGGTTGATCCTGGGTATGGAGTGATTTTCTTATGAGGAGAGATTGAGTAGGTTGAGCCTGTACTCATTGGAGTTTAGAAGAATGAGAGGCCACCTTATTGAAACATGTAAGATTCTTAGGGGGCTTGACAGAGTAGACACTGAGAGGTTATTTCCCCTTGTGGGAGGGTCTAGGACCAGAGGGCATAATCTCAGAGTAAGGAGGCGCCAATTTAAAACAGAGATGACGAAGGATTTCTTCTCTGAGGTAGTCAATCTGTGGAATTCTTTACTGCAGAGGACTATAGAGGCTGGGTCGTTAAGTATATTCAAGGTTGCGATAGATTTTTAATCAGTAAAGGAATCAAGGGTTATGGGGAAAAGGCAGGAAAGTGAATTATCAGATCAGCCATTATCTCATTGAATGGCGGAGCAGACTTAATTGGCTGAATGACCTACTTCTGCTCCTACGTAAATTCATTACCTCCCTGCTCTTGTATTCTATGCCCCTATTAATAAAGCACAGGATATGATATGCTTTATTAACTGCTCTCCACCTATGCCTGAAATCCCCCAGACCAACATGTGTAAGGTGGTAACCAGGCCCTGTGCACCTTGCTGGAAAGGACTGACAATGGATTGATATGGCCTCCCCTTCCCTGGACTGGACGTGGACGGTCTTTTCAATGTCAGCAATCTAAACTGAAGCTTTCTGCCCATTCTGGCCCTGACTCACTTTGGGGCTTCAGCCATAGGCTCGCTTCCCATTCTGGCCCCAAGGCCCAAGGACATTCCCATCCTCATCCCCCACCCAATCATGGGTCTGAGTGAACCCTTCCCCAGTGTTCTCCCCCCTCCTCCCCAGTCAGGCCCTTGCCTTCCAGCCCCTTCCCTTGCCTCTGTCCAGTCTTCCCCACCCCTCCACCAGTCAAGCACATTACGATCCCGCCCCCCGCCCCTCGCCTTACCGCTGGTCTGGTACGTAGAGCCTTGGCTCCGAAACAGCCCTGAAATTGTTGTGCTGTTGCCTGAGCAGCCTGGCGTGAGTCAGAGGAGCCGAGAGCGATGGGCGATGTAAGGTAGGCAAACATATCTCAAAGCCATGTGTGAAGTGCAGTTTGCCAAGTGCACGTCCCTCATATCCGACCGTGAATGACACTGGCCTAATTAGAGGCCACCATGGCCTTTGGATCCAGCATGGGGGCATGATTCCAGCAAGCTGCCTTCATAATTAGCATTCATGATATCCAAATGTATTCAACTGCTGTTCCCGACATGATGCAGCGGGAAACATGTGTCGCCATTGAAGTCTGGAGAGGACAATCGCAACCTGTTTTCACACTGATGTAATCCTGACTTTTGCACTCCCGCAATATTTTCCCCTCCCCCCATTACGCCACTGCTGACTGGAGTGGAAAATCCCGCCCAAAGTAAATAGCAAAAGAAGCAATGGTGACATGAAGAAAACCTTTTTACACAGTGGGTGGTTAGGTTCTGGAATGCGCTGTCTGAGGGTGTGGGAGAGGCTGATTTAATTCTGGCATTTAAAAGGGAATTGGATCATTGCCTGATCAGAGAAGATTTGCAAGGCGATGGGAATGATTGGAGGAGTGACACTAGCTGAGTTGCTGTTGCAGAGAGCTGGCATGGACATGTCGAGCCAAATGGCCTCCTTCTGTGCTGTAAGCATCTATAATTCTATGATTTCAGTGAGTGGGCAATTATCTTTCTGCAATACATCAATAATAACAGCCAAATTCAGTATCAAACACACAGGCATCAAGGACTGAAACATCAGCCAGTGTGCACCAAGTGGGAGTGTGGGGCTAAATGGGAGGTTGCAGGGGGTGGCATAAATGGTGAGGGTTGAGGGTTTAGAGAGGAGGTGTGAGGGGTGAAAGCTTAGGGGTGAGTGCTTTGGGGTGAAGGCTGAAAGATGAGGGTTTATTGCTGAGTGGTTGGGGTGAGGGGTGAAGGGTGATGTGATTTATTGATACTTACAGTCAGTAGAAGACATTTATTTTCTTTAATTGCACCAACACATCCCAGAAATCCGACTATCATCACTACAATGCCGATGCCAATGAGCAGGTTGGCAGCTGATAAGAAGGGGATGGTTGTGGAGAGGGTGGCGAAGTTACCCTGTGTTACAGCCAACCAGGTCCCAACTCCCAGGATCGCACAGCCTCCCAGCTAGGAAGCAAACAAAGAAAAATCATCAGCAATTGATGTATCCCAATCCTATTGAGAGTCATACCCAGAATAAAGATAGGTAAATAGCAATAAACACACTGGTGTTCTTCCGGTGAAACAGAAGCTTTAACTCTGGAACAAAACAGCCCCACTCAATAATCCTCACTTACCCCCTGTCACATGAGCAGGGACATGTTATTTAACATTTAAAAATTCTTTACTTTTGCTTTTCAGAACTCTTCATCTCCCTGAGGCAGCTCAGAAGAGATCAACTGTATTGTAGCCATATTTTCACAGATACAAAGGTAGGTAGAAAAACAAGTGTGAGGAGTACCTAAAGAGTCTAGGTAGTCATAAAGAGTTATAGATAGGTTAACTGAGTGAACAAAAAATCTGGCAGATGGAGTTAATGAGAGAAAACGTGAGCTGGTCCACTTTGGCAGGAAGAATAGAAAAGCAGGATATTATTTAAATGGAGAGAGAGAGTGCAGAATGTTGCAGTGCAGAGGGGTCAGTGTGCCCTTGTACATGAATCACAAAGGGAGTTGTCTTAAGAGGAAAGGTTGATCAGGTTGGGCCAATTCTCACTGGAGTTTAGAAGAATGAGAGATGATCTTATTGAAAGAAGAGTCTGAGGGGGCTTGAGAGGGTGAATGCTGACAGGATGTTTCCCCTCATGGGGGAATCTAGAACTAGGGGGTCACAGTTTCAGAATAAGGGGTCTCCCATTTAAAATGGAGATGAGGAGGAATTTCTTCTCTCAGAGAGTTGTTAGTGATTGGAATTCTCTTCCACAGAGAGCTGGGAAGGCTGGGTCCTTGAATATATCCTAGGCTGTGTTAGATTTTTAATGGACAAGGGAGTCAAGGGTTATGGAAGACAGGCAGGAAAGTGGAGTTAAGGCCACATCAGATCAGCCATGACCTTATTGACTGGGGGAGCAGGCTCGAAGGGCCAGATGGTCTACTCCTGCTCCAAATTCATATGATCTTATGTTCACAGTGGGACATACACTGGCACACACATACTCTCAATGAGACACACACACACACACACACACACACTCTCTGACACACACACACACACAAACACACATGCAAACTCTGTCAGGCAGACACACACACATACATGCACGTACAAACTCTGACAGACACACACACATGTTCTCTCTCACACACACACACACAAACTCTGATATACGCACACACACACCACACATGCGCATACACACACACTCACTCACACACACTCTCACATGGATGGACACACACACTGACAAACATACACACTGATAGAAACACACTAACACACACAGTCAGCATTGCATGAAGAAGTCATACAGACTCGAAAGATTAACTCTGTTTCTTTCTCCACAGATGCTGCTAGACCTGCTGAGTTTTTCCAGTATTTTGCATTTTCTGTTTTTATTTTAGCATTTCATGGAATTTGCACCAACTCGGCATATTATTGACTAGGATGCTAGATCAGTAAAATAGCTTGACAGGAGCCCAGGTCACCCTTCAGATTAGGGTCAAATTCCAAACTAGGAATGAGTCATATGGACTCAAAACGTTAACTGTGTTCCTCTCTACAGATGCTGTCAGATCTGCTGAGTTTTTCCAGCAATTTTTGTTTTTGTTCCAAACCTTCAGTCTGATTAACTCAGGATTTAGTGACTGCCTGAGTCTAGCTGAAAGGACCCCTAATGTGTGAAACTCCCCATCTCCCTCAACTTTCCTTGCTTCAAGCTGTTAAATCCCAAAGCTATTCCTCACCCCCTCCCCTTGTTCTTTTGAACGTAACCTTGGGCTTTCAAGAAGGCTTCTCAATCCTCTTTCAGCTCCCCATCGCCTCCACTGAAATCTGATACTGGAATAAAAACAGAAAATGCTGGAAATACTCAGCAGGTCAGGCAACATCTGCGGAGAAAGAAACAGAGTTAACGTTTCAGACTGATGACCTTTCAATGTAGGCATGCGCCTCTTTAAGGTGTTATGTAAACAAGAGTCGACTCCAGCCCCAAGCCCCATACAGTTAGGGTTCAAAACCCCAAACTCTACTACCAATTGTAAAGTTTTTGAGTTTATTCCAGGGTGTAGGTGTCACTGACAAGCCCAGCATTTATTACCCATCCTCGTTTCCCCTGAGCTTGATGCAATGTAGTGGTTAGTTAACTCATTCTCACAATGGAAATAAACTGAGGAGCAGAAACTTTCCCTGTGTGCAGGAGCCTGATCAAGAGCACGAACATTCATCAAAACACAAGCAGCTAGTCTTGGAGTGCCAGTCTCTCTCTCCTGTTCCTTTGGAGTGCAGCTCCTCCTGAGGGTCAGATTACTGAGGTCACCTATTGGTGCCCCATACCATCACCAATGTTCACCACTTCGCCCTGGAATCATCCTCCCACGCGAGACCATCCAAGCACGTCACAGCAAGGTGACGTGATAAGGCATGCATCTGGTGGGCTACACTTTGTGAGGGGAACTCGGAGGTGAGTGCACAGTAACGTTATACAGCGCTCACGAGATTCGCCTGTTGGACCTCAAGGTTGAGGCGCCTCGCATTCAGGCGAGGGCACAGGCAAGTCGCTTTTTCCCAGCTGGCTGACAGTGCGGTGCCGGGGTAAGAGCGGCCCTGCAGTTGAAGGTAGTGCACAAGCGCATGTGGGGCGGGGGTAGGGAAGTGGCCACGCATCAGGGAAACCTTGTTAAGTGACCATTCCTCTGCAGCTGAGACAGCTCAGACACAGTCACATTGGTAGGATTGGAGTCCGGCTTCTAGCTTATTGCCCACTCAAGCATTACAGAGGCATCAAAGTGCACCGAGTGCTCCGAAACTTTTCACCCCTCGAGTGCAGACTGCAAAGTAATGAGTGTTTTAGTGGAAGGCAGAACAGTTGGATCACTGCGCACATTGTACAATCTCCTTGCTAAAGCTGGCCATGGAGCAGTCACTGCTGGAGACACTCACAGCCCCTTGCAATGTCAGCATCCCAGTTTGGACCTGATGGTTCAAGCTAACAGCGCAACCTTGCAGCACAGATTAGGAGAATGCCTGTGCCTGAGCTGAGAGCACAGCATGCAGTCCACTGGGCAAAGCTGCTGCCAGTCAGTCAGGTGGAGTGGGGCGGAGATGGGAGGGGTTCCAGGCAGCCATGCGGCCCATTAAAATCTGGCCATCCAAGTGGTGAGCAGCACTCTCCGGGAAGCATTAAAGGGCCTTCAGACTTAACCAGGACAGGTTCTTAGTATACCCATACTAACTCACGCGTCTCTCTCTTTCATCTTGCTGGAGGAGCACATCAGTATCATGGAGCCTGGTGAACTAGCTGTATGCCTCATGGCATATAGAGAGCGAAGACAACAGAGAAGAGAATGACTGAGGAGCCTGGCTGGGCAGACGGAGGAGCAGCATCCTCAAGGAGCAGAGGCGGCTGGGGCTCCTGCTCACACCACTAAAGAACCACAGCAAACCATCACCAGTTGGTGCCTAGTTAGATCCAGGATTTGTAGGCGGCAACTTGCATTCCTGCAGATGACTGAGAGCCAGTGTCACTGAAGACTGCGCATGTCCAGGGAACGGGTCAGTCACATATGTCATTTACTGCAGGACTTGGCGCCAAGGGGACATGGAGAGCATCCACTGCCAGTGGCTGTGAAAGTGACTGTGGTGCTCAATTTCTATGCCAGTGGCTCCTTTCAGGGCTCCACAGGTGACCAATCCGCCACCCACAAATACATCTATGAGATCACGGATGCCATCTTCTCCATGGCACACCACTTTGTGCATTTCGCCCAGGACCAGGACAGCCAGAAAGCAAGGGCCATTGGATTCGCCCAGATCTCAGGTTTCCCACAGGTACAGGGTGCAATTGACTGTACTCACATGGTGCTCAGATCTCCGTTACAACAAGCGGTCAACTACATCAACCAAAAGGGCTTCCATTCACTAAGTGTGCAGCTGGGGTGTGACAACCAGAAACGCATCCTGCGGGTCTACGCACGGTTTCCAGGGTGTGTGCACGACGCCTACATTCTCAGTCGGTCACAGATCTCTGACATCTTCCAGGGTCCACAGATGCTGCAGGAGTGGCTCCTCAGAGACAAGGGTTACTCGCAGAGGACGTGTCTGATGACACCTGTGGAGTGGCCTCAGACTGCAGCAGAGTGATGCTATAATGAGGCTCATGCTGCAACTCACAACTTGGTGGAGCAGACCATCATGGAGCTGAAGATGAGGTTCCGGTGCCTGGATTGGTCTGGTGGAGCCCTGCAATACAGCCCACAGAGGGTGTCATGCATCATCATCATCTGCTGCGCCCTTCACAACCTGGTGCTGCAATAGGGAGAGGAGCTGGCTGAGGAGGAGATGGAGGAGGGTGACACCGAAGGGGATGAGGGTGAGCAGGCCCTCAAAGGCAAGGAAGATGGTGATGAGGCCCTCACACTGGCTAGACAAGGCAGGCGTGCTTGGAAGACCCTCAGAGCTGCTAGATGTGTGGAGGATGATGACAACATTCAGTGAGGTGACCCCATAGATCCTCACATTGCATCTGTGAATGTTTGACTCCAGTCTGGCTTATGGCAGCGTCAATACCCTCTGTGAGAATGCTCCTGTCATGGAGATGCAGTGGAGGCCCTAATAGTTGCTTGATTGCAGGGGAATGATGATGACAACATGTAGTGAGGATACTCCATAGATCTTCACATAGCCTCTGTGAATGTCTGACTCCTGTCTGGCTGAGGGCAGCTTGCTTGCGCTCTGTGATCAGGGTCAAATCATAGAGACGCAGCCATGAAACTTTAAATACACCCAATCCTTTGTCAGCCTTCAGCACCTGACCCCTTCAGGAGCACAATGTCACTGGTCACTGATGCTGGTGTGATGGGGACCAGCCCCACCTTAAAGGTGCTGAGAACACATAGAGAGAATGAGAGAACTCTGTGACACCTGCCTTCTGACAGCAATGACCAGCACTGCTGAGGTGCAGGCATCAGTAATGTTTCTGGGGAGTGTGAGGATGGACCATCACTGTGGTCTGAAGGCTGCACAAAGCACAGGGAAGAGGCTCTGTACTGAGACTCCTGCCTTTTATCTCATGCAGAAAGGTTTCACATCTGAGTGACAAGAACACTGCTCATCAGAACAAGGAACCACAGGCAAGGAGGCATTCTTGGGAGTTTATCGACAATAGTGAACGTTATGTATAAGTGATTAACACCCGTGCCCTGGCTGTGCAAATAATTATTAACTTTCCTAACCCTGCCAATACGTCTTGGTGCTCCCTGGACATCCACAGCGGGGGTGGAGGCAGCCTGCTGACTGTGACACCCTGTCTGTGATGACTTTGATGGGCATCCTCTGGAGGGCCAAGACCTGGAGGCCGTGGCCTGCTTCCAGGGTCCTGCTATGTGGCAGTGGCACCCTCCTCGGCTTGTGAAGCTGGATCTGCAGAAGTCACAGGAAGATGGAATTCGGATGGGCCGCACAATCCCGAAATCACCTGGGTGGATGACCCCGGAGTGTGCACCTGCTGATCCTACTCACTGTGACTGCCAGACAGCCCCTGGCTGACTCTGAGTGGATGGGGTAACTGGAGTGAGATCGAGCTGCCCCACATCCTACTCACATACACACCGTTGGAGGCCAACTATGGCATCAGCAATGGAGTTCAGCCCGCACAACAGCATAGGAGTGATGTCCTGGACTAAGGTCTCCATGGCATCCGCTATCCTACCAGTGTTGACCTCAGTGCATTGGCATGCCAGTGTTATCACCTCAGCCTGAAGACAGACAGACTCCTCCATTGGGCCTTGCAATCTGAGGAGCGCAGCAGACACCCCTTCCTGATGTTCCTGGGCTTGCCTTTGCAGTTCCAGCAACTGTGACATGACCAAGTCCAGAGGCTCATCATCTGACTCGGACTCAGCAGATTCCTGGCCTCCAGCAGCCCTCCGAGTGCTGGGGACCTGGGAAGTCCCTACCTCTGCCTGAGGCTACTCTAAAGCTAGATCCCACTGAGATGTGTGTCTCTGCACTGGTGGAGAGTGTGGGTGAGTGCTGTGATGGGACTTCAATGAGGAATTCAGCAGATTCCTCTTCCCAGGTGTCTTTGTGGCTTGATTGGAGGCCCTGGGCCATGGATTCTGTTGGCTGTTGCACTGCTGGACTGTCACTTGGTAGAGCAGCACTGACCTCACCCTCGGCACAGAACCTGCCCAGATCACTACTGGCCAGCTGGATGGCTCTGTTTTCAAAGTCCATGAGGGGCTTGATTTCAGGCATTTCTCCACTAGTCTGTGACCTCTCTCTGTTGTGTGCCAACTTGTTCTGCATAAATAGATGGAGGATGCCTGCCAGGCCACATGATAAGTAAACCTGGTATATGTGGGTGAAGATTGGTCCCATGGATGGGATGAGGGCAATAACGGTGAGTGTAAGTGAGTGGTGATGTCCCTTGAACCGGCAATGAGTGAGGGCCCTGTGGATATGTGATGGGTTTGTGAGTGTGTGAGTTGAGAGTAATGAGAATGGTGACTTACCCTGGCGGAATGGAGGAGATCATTCATTCTCTTGTGGAACTGGGTGTCTATTCTCTTTTGCAGGACATTGGCACTGACCACCGCCATCGCCACCCATGCTGGATTAGTGATGTTGCTGCCACTCCTCCTCCAGAGTGGGGGCAGGGGACATCACTGCGGGCCTCCACTGCGTCCAAAAGGCATTGGAGGGCCGCATCATTGAACTGGGGGGCTTCAGTCTTCTTCCCTTTTGGGTCCATGTCTTCTTTGCAGCAGTTACGGGTTGGAGGTACGGAGAGGTGTGCGCGCGGCTGCACTTTAAATATGGTGCCCGGCGTTAGGAAGCAGTGAGGTGACATTGTGGGAGCGAATGAGAGCCCACCTGCTATCGAAATGGCTTGTTCCCCTGGAATGCATAATTAATGATGTGTCATTGGAGTGATACGGCGTGAGGAGCCGCCATTGTGGCCGGCGGGTAAAACATTTTTTTTCCTGCCCACTACCGCACTTAGTACAAATCTGGACTATTCCACCAACAATGTTTAACACATTCATCCAATCTGTTGCTATTTGACTATTTTTGATCAGGCTTCCACAATGCTGTCTGTATTGTCAAAGGTGTTTAGCAGCTGCAGTGAGGTTCTGCCATCACTGATAGATCAATGATCTCATTGTGAACAATAATTACATCAATCTCACATCAGTTAATCACATTGCTTCTACACACAAAATATTGATTATTTTAAATCCTCATTACCTCAACTCCCATTTTATACACAAATTTCTTGCTGTTGACAATTGCACATGGTTTCACAGTGACCTTTGTACAGTTACATTGTCAGTAATTTTTACCCTGCTGAATAAACTATGACTCTACACAGTTACGGTGTATAATCCTTACCTTGCTGAATAAACTGTGACGCTACACAGTTACAGAGTGAATAACTCTTACCCTGCTGAATAAACTGTGAGTCTACACAGTTACAGTGAGTAATCCTTACCCTGCTGAATAAACTGTGACTCTACACAGTTACAGTGTGTAATCCTTACCCTGCTGAATAAACAGTGACTCTACACTGTTACACAGTGAATAATCCTTACCCTGCTGAATAAACAGTGACTCTACACTGTTACACAGTGAATAATCCTTACCCTGCTGAATAAACTGAGACTCTACAGAGTTACATAGTAAGTAAGGTTATCCCCTTTGGAAGGAGGAACAGATGTGCAAATTATTTTTTAAATGATGAGAGATTAGAAAGTGTAGATTTACAAAGGGTCTGGGTGTCCTGGTCAGTAAGTCACTGAAGGCCAACATGCACTTTGGAAAGTTAGTGATATGTTAACCTTTATCTCAAGAGGATTTGAACACAGGAGTAGCGAAGTCTTGCTTCAATAGTGTAGAACCTTGGTTGAGCCGCATCTGGGGTACTGTGTGCAGTTTTGGTGGCCATATCTTTAGGAAGGATATAGAGGGGGTGTAGCAAAGATTCAACTAACTTGTTCCTGGAATGGTGGAACTGTCCTAAAAGAGAAATTGGGGAAACTGGGTCTGTATTCTCTAGAGTTTCGAAGAATGCGAGGTGATCGCATTGAAACCTACAAAATAACTTAAGGAATAGACAGGGTAGATGCAGGTAATATGTATCCCTAGGTGGGGAGTCTTGAACCAGGAGACACAATTTCAAATTAAGGTGGAAGCCACTTAGGACTAAGATGAGGAGAAATTTCTTTAATCAGAGGGTTGTGAATCTTTGGAATTCTCTACCCCAGAGGGCTGTGGAAGCTCAGTCATTGAATATGTTTAAAGCAGAGATTGACAGATTTCTAAATACCAATGACCCAAAGCTGGTTTGGGTGGAGATGAGGAATAGTAGGGGAAAAAAGTAATTCATGGGAGTGGTCTACAGGCCCCCTAACAGTAGCCACAGTGTAGGACTAAGTATTCAAGAAAGAATATTCTGTGCTTGTGGTAAAGCGACGGCAATAATCATGGGTGACTTTAATCTACACAAACTGGAAGAATCAGATTGGCAGTAGTATCCTGGATGAGGAGTTCTTAGAATGCTTTCAAGATAGTTTCTTAGAGCAGCATGTTCTGGAACCAATCAGAGAGCAGGTTATATTAGGCTTGGTATTGTGTAACATGACAGGATTAATTAATGACCACAGAGTAAAGGCATCTCTAGGTAGAAGTGACCACAATATGATTGAATATTACATCCAGTTTGAATGGGAGAAGAGTGGGTCTAAGACAAGTAATTTAAACTTAAATGTGGTGATGAAAGCTGAGCTAGCTGAAGTGAACTGGGAAACTAGGCTAGAGGATAAATCAATTGAGAAGCAGTGGCAGACATTTAGGGGGATATTTCAGAGTATTCAGAATAAGTACATTACTATTATAAAGAAAAATTCTAAGGGGAGGATACACCATCCATGGTTAACTGGAGATGTTAAGGAAAGAGTCAAACTTAAGGAAAAAGAAAAGGTGAGTGACAGGACAGGTGATTGGGCAGAATATAAAGTATGGCAGAGAATGACTGAAAGGTTAGTCAGAAGTAAGAAATTAGAGTGTGAGAGGAAGCTAGCTAGAAATATAAAAATGGATAGCAAGAGTTTCTACAGGTATTTAAAAAGGAAAAAGAGTAAGTAAAGTGGGTGTTAGTCCTCTAGAGGATGAGAATGGGGAGTTCATAAGAGATAATAAGGAAATGGCAGAAGAAATGGACAAATATTTTGCTTTTGTGTTCACTATAGAGGATACAAAAACATTACAGTAATAGCTGTGAATCAGGGGATGAATGGGACAGGGGAACTTGGTGAAATTACAATCACTAGGGAAGCAGTACTGAGCAAATTGATGGACCTGTGGGCTGACAAGTCTCCTGGTCCCAATGGATTATATCCTAGGGTCTTGAAAGAGATAGCTAATGAGGTAGTAGATGCACTGGTGTTAATTTTCCAAAATTCGCTAGATTCTGGAAAGGTCCCATCAGAATGGAAAGTAGCAAATATAACCCCTCTATTCAAGAAGGGAGGGAGGCAGAAAACAGGAAACTATAGGCCAGTTAACTTGATGTCTGTCATGGGGAAGGTGTTAGAATCTATCATTAAGGAGGTTATAGCTGGGCACTTAGATGAACTCAAGGCCATCGGGAAGAGTCAGCATGGTTTTGTGAAAGGAAAATCATGTTTAACCAATTTATTGCAGATTTCTGAAGGAGTAACATGTGTGGCATCTAAAGGGGAGCCTGTACACGTACTGTACTTGGATTTCCAGAAGGCATTTGATAAGGTGTCACATCAAAGGTTAATATGGAAAATAAAAGCGCATGGTGTAGTGAGTAATGTATTAGCATTGTTAGAAGATTGGCTGGCTGGCAGAAAGCAGAGAGTATGAATAAATGGGTCTTTTTCAGATTGGCAGGATATGATGAGAGGAGTCCCACAGGCGTCTGTGCTGGGGCATCAATGTTTTACAATTTACATCAGTGGCTTAGATGAGGAGAGTGAAGACATAGTAGTACTTGTAGATAACACAAAGATAGGTAGGAAAGTATGTTGTAAAGAGGATGAGGAGGTTGCAGATGGATATAGATAGGTTGAGCGAGTAGACAAAGTTCTGGCAAATGGAGTTTAATGTGAGAAAATGTGGAGTTGTTCACTTTGGCAGGAAGAACAAAAAAACAGAGTATTATTTAAATAGAGAACAGCTGCATAATTCTGAGGTGCAGAGGGATCTAGGTATTCTAGTGTATGAGTCACAAAAAGTTAGTATGTAGGTACAGCAAGTAATTAAGAGGGCTAATGGAATTCTATCCTTTATTATGAGAGGGATTGAAAATATAAGTAAGGATGTTATGCTTCAGTTATACAGGGCATTGGTGAGACCGCACCTCGAATACTGTGCTGTTTTGGTCTCCTTATTTAAGGAAGGATGTAAATGCATTGGTGGTGGTTCAGAGTAAGTTTACTAGATCGATACCTGGAATGAGTGGGTTGTCTATGAGGAAAGGTTGGACAGGCTGGGCTTGTTTCCAATGGAGTTCAGTAGAGTGAGGAGTTATTTGATTGAAGTATACAAGATCCTGAACAGCCTTGTCAAAGTGGACGTCGAAAGGATGTTTCCTCTTGTGGGTCCAGAACTAGGGGGCACTGTTTTAAAATTAGGGGTTGCCATTTTAGGACAGAAATGAGGAGAATTTTTTTTCTCTCAGAAGGTTGTGTGACTTTGGAACTCTCTGCCTCAGAAGGTGGTGCAAGCGGGGTTACTGAATATTTTTAAGGTAGAGGTAGATAGATTCTTGTTAGGCAAGGGAATCAAAGGTTATTGGGGTTAGATAGGAATGTGGAAATCGAAACACAAGAATATCAGCCATGACCTTATTGAATGGCAGGGCAGGTTCGAGGGGCCGAATGGTCTACTCCTGTTCCTATTTCTTATGTTCAAAGTGTTATAGGATAGTGTGGGAAAAAGTGAAAGCGAAGTGAAAGATCAGCCATGATGATGTTGATAGGTGGAGCAGGTTCGATAGGCTGAATAGCCTTTTCCTGTTTCTATGTCATCCTTACCCGCCTGAATAAACAGTGTCTCTACACAGTTACACAGTGAGTAATCCTTACCTGCTGAATAAACAGTGTCTCTACACAGTTACACAGTGAGTAATCCTTACCTGCTGAATAAACTGTGACTCTACACTGTTACACAGTGAATAATCCTCACCCTGCTGAATAAACTCTCACCCTACACTGTTACACAGTGAGTAATCCTTACTCTGCTAAATAAACTGTGACTCTACACTGTTACACAGTGAGTAATCCTTACCTGCTGAATAAACTCTCACCCTACACTGTTACACAGTGAGTAATCCTTACTCTGCTAAATAAACTGTGACTCTACACTGTTACACAGTGAATAATCCTCACCCTGCTGAATAAACTCTCACCCTACACTGTTACACAGTGAGTAATCCTTACTCTGCTAAATAAACTGTGACTCTACACTGTTACACAGTGAATAATCCTCACCCTGCTGAATAAACTCTCACCCTACACTGTTACACAGTGAGTAATCCTTACTCTGCTAAATAAACTGTGACTCTACACTGTTACACAGTGAATAATCCTCACCCTGCTGAATAAACTCTCACCCTACACTGTTACACAGTGAGTAATCCTTACTCTGCTAAATAAACTGTGACTCTACACTGTTACACAGTGAATAATCCTCACCCTGCTGAATAAACTCTCACCCTACACTGTTACACAGTGAGTAATCCTTACTCTGCTAAATAAACTGTGACTCTACACTGTTACACAGTGAATAATCCTTACTCTGCTAAATAAACTGTGACTCTACACAGTTACACAGTGAGTAATCCTTACTCTGCTAAATAAACTGTGACTCTACACTGTTACACAGTGAATAATCCTCACCCTGCTGAATAAACTCTCACCCTACACTGTTACACAGTGAATAATCCTTACTCTGCTAAATAAACTGTGACTCTACACTGTTACACAGTGAATAATCCTCACCCTGCTGAATAAACTCTCACCCTACACTGTTACACAGTGAATAATCCTCACCCTGCTGAATAAACTCTCACCCTACACTGTTACACAGTGAGTAATCCTTACTCTGCTAAATAAACTGTGACTCTACACTGTTACACAGTGAATAATCCTCACCCTGCTGAATAAACTCTCACCCTACACTGTTACACAGTGAGTAATCCTTACTCTGCTAAATAAACTGTGACTCTACACTGTTACACAGTGAATAATCCTCACCCTGCTGAATAAACTCTCACCCTACACTGTTACACAGTGAGTAATCCTTACTCTGCTAAATAAACTGTGACTCTACACTGTTACACAGTGAATAATCCTTACTCTGCTAAATAAACTGTGACTCTACACAGTTACACAGTGAGTAATCCTTACTCTGCTAAATAAACTGTGACTCTACACTGTTACACAGTGAATAATCCTCACCCTGCTGAATAAACTCTCACCCTACACTGTTACACAGTGAATAATCCTTACTCTGCTAAATAAACTGTGACTCTACACTGTTACACAGTGAATAATCCTCACCCTGCTGAATAAACTCTCACCCTACACTGTTACACAGTGAATAATCCTCACCCTGCTGAATAAACTCTCACCCTACACTGTTACACAGTGAATAATCCTTACTCTGCTAAATAAACTGTGACTCTACACTGTTACACAGTGAATAATCCTCACCCTGCTGAATAAACTCTCACCCTACACTGTTACACAGTGAATAATCCTCACCCTGCTGAATAAACTCTCACCCTACACTGTTACACAGTGAATAATCCTCACCCTGCTGAATAAACTCTCACCCTACACTGTTATACAGTGAGTAATCCTTACTCTGCTAAATAAACTGTGACTCTACACTGTTACACAGTGAATAATCCTCACCCTGCTGAATAAACTCTCACCCTACACTGTTACACAGTGAATAATCCTTACTCTGCTAAATAAACTGTGACTCTACACTGTTACACAGTGAATAATCCTCACCCTGCTGAATAAACTCTCACCCTACACTGTTACACAGTGAATAATCCTCACCCTGCTGAATAAACTCTCACCCTACACTGTTACACAGTGAATAATCCTTACTCTGCTAAATAAACTGTGACTCTACACTGTTACACAGTGAATAATCCTCACCCTGCTGAATAAACTCTCACCCTACACTGTTACACAGTGAATAATCCTCACCCTGCTGAATAAACTCTCACCCTACACTGTTACACAGTGAATAATCCTCACCCTGCTGAATAAACTCTCACCCTACACTGTTATACAGTGAGTAATCCTTACTCTGCTAAATAAACTGTGACTCTACACTGTTACACAGTGAATAATCCTCACCCTGCTGAATAAACTCTCACCCTACACTGTTACACAGTGAATAATCCTCACCCTGCTAAATAAACTGTGACTCTACACTGTTATATACCTTTACACTGCTGAATAAATAGAAGCTCCAAAGGGTTACACACTAATATTTCATTGTGTTGAATAAATAAAGCCCCAGTGAGGTTACAAATGATTGTTTTAATCAATGACTACCGTTGCTGTATGGAGTGCAAAGGGAGTTAGACAACGCTGCTATTTATCCCTGCAGATAAGCAGCAGGACAGATAGCCCCAGATGAAGTGCCAGGATCTATTCTGTAAATGTTCTGATGTGTTGCCATCAGGGTGTTTAAACTTAATCACTAACAGTTCATGTGAAACATCAGAAAACTCAGCTTGTGGCAGGCAGTATCAGGAGGTAGCCGGCAACTTAGGAATCCTTCTGTTTGAATGACACAGAGGGGACAATATCCTGGTCGATCTCCAAGTCTCACGTCTGATTGAAAAGCGTAAAGATTATTGTGCTGTCACGGCTCTAGTAGACTCTGGCAGAAACAGCAGCTGTTCCCAGAACACAAATCACCTGTAATGTGTGACATATTGTGAGCTATATGTCCTGGGGCCAAGTTAACATTCACCATTCTAACAAGAAGGTTTGGAGAGACTCCAAGAACTAACTGCTGGTTCTATTCCAGTGTGACAATGTCAGGGACTGTGCCCTGCTCCCAGCTGCTCCTGTCCTGCCCTCCTCTTACAGAATGTAACTGATGTAACTGAGCTCATTCACGGCACCAAGTCTTTGAGAAATCACGAGCTGGAAGTGGAAGTGGGCTCAGATAAAATTCTGGAACTTGAGCTGGGTTAACCAGTGCCAAACAGTTTTCATATAACTGAGTGCTGGGTATCCCCTACACTCCAGCACAGGGGGGATGGTGGTGTAGTGGGAATGTTACTGCATTGATAATCCAGAGACCCACACTAGTGCTCTGGGGCCATGGGTTCAAATCCCACCATAGCAGCTGGGGGAATTTAAATTCAAATTCAAATCATAAATAAAGCTAGTCTCAGTAATGGTGACCATGAGAACTGTCATCAGTTGTCCTAAAGACCTTGTTCACTAATGCCCTTTAGAAAAAGAAATCTGCCATCCTCACCTGGTCTGACCTACATGTGACTCCAGACCCACAGCAATGTAGCTGACTCTGCCCTCTGAAATGGCCTAGCAACACACTCAGTTCAAGGGCAATAGGGATGGGCAACAGGGGGTTGGCCTTGCCAGTGATGCTCACATCCTGTGAAAAAATAAAGAAAGACAGAGCTCACTGAGGCCCAGGGGCGTTGGCAGCCTTTCCAACACCCCATCCATGGGCCATCTTTCTTGTGTAAGTTTGTTCAGGAAATGCCAGCAGTCATGGCCCTGATCTTGTCTCTTGTCCAGGAACACAAGCAGAAAAAGGATCTGTGAATCTGCAGAGAATGAAGCCTGTGGAGAGAGTTGGGCAGCCTCTGTCAAGCTGAAGCAGTTGATCAGGACCTCTGAAGGAGAGTCTGCCCTGGAAACATTAACTTCAGCTTCAGTTACCTAGGCCCGAAATACTGGAATTCCCTCCTTAAACCTCGTAATATTTCTTTCCACCATGTGAGGTTCCTTAAATCTTCCATTTTGATTATGTCAGTCCTGATATCTCCTTACATATGGCTCAGTATCAAATTTTGTTTAATATTGCTCCTCTGCAGCACTTCAGAACATTTGACTATGTTAAATTGGCACGATATAAGGACAGAAGAAATATAAGCAAGAGTAGATCATTCAGCCCATTGACCCTGCCCCATCATTTAATCTTGGGCTTTAACTCCATTTTCCTGCCTTGTCCCCATATTCCTTAATCCTGGAGACCCAAAAACTGTCAATCCTAGCCTTAAATGTTTTCAACGATTGAGCATCCACATTCCTGTGGGGTAGTGAATTCCAAAGATTCACAACTGTTTGAGTGAACTAATTTACCCTCATCTCAGTCCTAAATGATCAGACCCTTAACCTGAGACTGTTGCCTGTGTTCTAGAATCCCGACCGGTGGAAATAATCTCTCAGTGTCCACCTTATCAAACCCCTTCAGAATTTAATAGGTTTCAATGAGATTGCCTCTCAATCTTTTAAACTCCAGAGAAAATAAACCGAATTTAGTCAGCCTCTCATCATAGGACAACTTTCTCAAACAGGGACCAATCTAATGAGCCTTTGCTGCATTGCCTCCAATGCAAGTAGATTCTTCCTAATTACAATTTGTTGTTGAAGTCTCCCAGCCATACAGCTCTAATGTGGGCACCGTTACTGTCTGGGGGGAGGCTGGGGAAGCCTCAGTTAATGTCACAGGCACTGTACATTATAGACACTCCACAAACTAAATTAAACATGAAGAGCACAGGCCAAATGAAGCGGAGACAAATCCCCAGTGACCTTTCTAAAAGAAAAGCCTTCGAACTGAATATCGATGTGCTGATTGAATATCCTCATTCTTAAATGGGACTGACCCCAGTCTGTACTGTAACCAGTAAATGTCCTGTTGTAGGCTGGGTCTGACCATGAAGTAATGAGCATATTGTTAAGGTGACAGCCACCTGATTAAGTTGAAATGGAGAAGTTGTTAATAATGAAGGAAAAACCATCACCTTGAGAAACAAAGTCAATGAGTTTGAGTTTAATGCCATGTACCTAACATTCTCAATTCTCAGTGATGCCAATCAATGGGGTACAGGCATCGGGATCCAGGGGTCAGTTTTCTTGTTGTACCAACTCTCGTTATGGCAGCTTTTGTCCTAAGACCCAGAATGGTGTCACCACCTGAACAGCAGACAAGGGCAGCCCATTGGAGGAGACGACACTGGACTGAATGCCTTGTATCAGGCACTGAGATCATTCTGGATCTCCAGTGGGTCCAATCCCATGGGCTGATATTACACATCCACCACTGGACTCTTACTGCTGATTCTTCCCTTTGTCTGATGGCTTGATTCTGGATCTTGAGCCCTTTATCTGGGTCCAGAGAAAGTCCTTCAATTTCATGGTGAAGAATGGTCTGGATCACAGGTTTAAACCTACATTAGCCCCCATTAGCAGAGTCATAGAACTGGAGCACAATAGGCAAGAAAAGCCGTCAAAATGATCAGGTCTTTGAGAGAAGGTGAATCCTGATAAACTGAGGAAGTTAAAGAAAGATATACATTTATATCTCACCTTTCATATCATCAGAATGTTCCAAAGCTCTTCACAGTCAAATAAGTAGATTTGGAAGTGTAGTCACTGTTGTATGTAGGAAATGGGGCAGCCAATTTGTACACAGCAAGATCCCACAAAGAGCAAATTATGTTTAGTGATTTTGGCTCAGAGATAAATATTAGCCTGGACATAGGTGGAAACTACTCTGCTCAGTGTGACAGGGGGATAACTTACCTCTATCTGAGACAGGGCCTGATCTCTAAAAACAAGGCACCGGGCCAGAATGATCTTCAGACTTCAAGAAATAAGCAGCAAAATCTGTCAGCTCCTCGATTCCAGGGAACCACCAGAAGTGGGAATAAAGGGCACGGACTGGAAAACAAGGGAATACAAGCTGATTCTTCAGAGAGGGGCATTTTGAGAAAGTGTGCATGGATGGGGAATAAATGCAGTCCCTGGTTGGTGATGAGGTGAGGAAGATGACTGGGAGGACGAAAACCATCGGCTCCGTCTGGGAGTTGGAACCTCACTTTCCAAAGTGATCACAACAGCCATAAGGATCAGCTAACACTGAGCAGAGGGAGAGGCTGGCTCACGTTGCTAATTGTCTTTTATGTTCTGTCTCCAGTAGACGAAGCTTTTATTTAAATCATACGTAACTACATGTATTTCTTTCCAAACATTTAGAGCATCTGATTTTATTAAAAGCTGGATAAATGATATTTGAAAAGAGCCTGTATCTGATAATCAGATTAACCCTTGATAAAATAGCAATGCTTCAGAGCAGAGCAGTGATATGTTCCTGACACCCTGCATGTGCATATATAGAATTGGCCTGGAAGGACCTAGAGGCTAAAATTAAAGTGCTATCCACACAGCTAGGGACTTCCAAACTCTTCCAGAAGTAATTCTCCAAGGGTGAAGACAAGCTATCAAAAGCACAGAAATTGGAGCGGAAGGCTGGTTTGCATCGCCTTTGTTTGAAAAGAGATCTCCAGGAGAGCTTTGGAGTGTTGAAAACATTGTTGTGTCAGGGTGAAGGGAGGAGCGGGGAGGGGTTGCATTAACTGATCGTGCAGTTTCAGAGACAAAAACCATGAAATTGGGCTCCATCGTGGAGCTGGTGCCAATGCTATGGAAATCATGAAGGATTAAAATAGCACAAGTCACACTGCTGGCCTCTGCTCAGCAATCCTTGTAACCTGTGAAAGGACTGCTGGGAGGGAGAGGTTGCATGTCCCTTTGAGCACTGAGATCCATGGCCATGATGGTAGCAGCCTGAGCCTAGATTTCCTGAGCTCTGTCTGAGATTCCACAGCAGCACGGGGATATTGTGTGGCTTCCACTTGTGCTGTACTGGAATCTGCAACATCAGCTATCAGACTGCATTATGTCAGGGTCTTCCACTGTTGTCTTGGAGTTACTTCCACAGGGCAAGGTAGGTTCCAGGATTTATGCATTGTCATGAAGCTATTAATGTATATATTATTGGAAAATATTTTTCTTTTAAAATAGAGGTTTAGTCTGTGGGTGTGTCTTAATTGGATTAAAGCCAGATAGTTCGGATGCTTTGATGTAAACTAGTTTTGAGATAGAAGAGAGATAGATAAATGCATTTACATTTTTTGAATAGAGCATTCAAGAAGTAGGGTGAACTCTGGCACCTAGATAGCAGAGACCAAGCAATATGTTTATATTACTAATAAAATTGGTACTATGAAAGGGGTTTTACTGTTAGAAGAGGTTGGTGAGAATTTACATTCAATGAGCAGTGCTAGGTATAATTTCTGCAGTTTTTGTGTGTGCAGAGCAAAGACAATGTAAGATCAAAGTAGCTGTAAGCCTACATCTGTCTCCACAGGAACTAAAGTGAAAGGAGCCTCATTTTGAATTTGTAAGGTGAAAATTCTTTGCCTGGTGTCTGCTTAAAGTCTATTGGTTGCTGTTGCCTTAGTGGAGATTAGTTTGAGGATTTATTAAAAGTTATTATAGTAGTAATTTGTAGCCATGTGTATATATTTAATGTGTATAAATTAATAAACAGTTTCATTTAGTTTAATATAAAATCTTTTGAGGACTGGTGGTCTGATTTCTGAATTCAGAGCTGCAGATCAAACGTACAATTTAAAATCTAGGTTATGACAGTTGTTTAAAGTCTCCCACCTGGTCTGCTCTGCTCCCTTCTATTGTGGGCCACCTGCTCCCTCAAGAGAAGGGAAGAATGTCTGCAATTCCATAGCAATGATTTTGGGCAATGTGACTCCCATAGCTGAATAGCTGGAGGTATGGAGCAGCAAGAGGTTAGCATCAGTGAAAGGCATGTGAGGCTGAGGTGGAGTATCTGAAGGCTAGGCCTGAGTGCAAAGGAACAGCAGCTGGGTGAGTGCTAAGCACGTGATGTGTTGAGTAGTATGAGAGGTGATTGGGGAGGTGAGAGCATTTTGAAGATGCATTCACTGACCTTGGCCATCTTTGTAAAGCCATTCAACTTCTTGTGGCAATGCTGCCAACTTGGTGCCAGACTTGAGAGGCAGGATTCTTCCTTCATCGGGTGGGCCTGGGAGCAGCTGTGAGACTGCCTGCCGCCCGCGATCGGGCTCTGACTGTGACATGACGCCGGCTGCCCAGTTACCAGGCAGCCAGGGTGAAACGTGCACTAAGAGCCTCAGCGCTGCTGGGGTGGGGGGCAGGAGGAGCGCGAGCGCTGAAGTGTGCGCAGGCGTGGGAGAGCGCTCAGTGAAATCTCCCTGAAGACACAGAGCTTCCTCCGGGAATTGAAGGATTTTAAGTACAAAAATAAACACTCAAAAAAAAAGACTCAGTCACATGAAGAGAGACATGATAAAAACTGATGTTAAACTTTTTTATTGTTTTATTAGTAACCGCCGGAAACCTCATCCCACTAGTGGGCAGCGAAAAATAAACTTAATTCATTGCTTAAGGACCTTAAAGGCCTCTTAATTGTCAGCGGGTGCGCTGCTGCCTGTCACGCGTGCTCACCGACTGAAGGATTGCAAGAGTGCGTGATGATGTCAGGGTACTTGCCCGGCATCATCATACACTATTTCACTCGTGTTCGTCAGTCGCACGCCCGCCTGTGGGATCAAAACTGTCCCCTAGGAAATGATTTCAATGACACCTGCTCTCATTCCCTTCAGAGGGTGTTCCTTTGGCTCCTCACTTCCTGTGAAAACACAAGTATCTCTTCCTAGCCACCTCCATGACTAAAGCCTCCAGTGCCACATCCATAAATCCAGGAATTCTCTCTCTCCCATTCCCTTTGTTCCCACTTGCAATAATGGCAGTCAACAGCAACCGCCTTTCAATCAGTGCAGCTCCTCTTTAAGAGGGACAGACTGCCTTTAAGAGCTGCAGGCTAGCTGGAACAGGTAATAGGCTCACAGAGATGAGGAGAAACTTCTTTAGCCAGAGAGTGGTGAATCTATGGAATTCAATGCCACAGAAGGCTGTGGAGGCCTGGTCATTGAGTGTTTTTAAGACCGAGATAGATAGGTTCTTGATTGGTAAGGGGATCAAAGGTTACGAGGAGAAGGCGGGAGAATGGGGTTGAGAAACTTATCAGCCATGATTGAATGGTGGAGCAGACTCGATGGGCTGAATGTCCTGATTTCTGCTCCTACGTCTTATGATCTTATGGCTCCCATGCTGTTACAGCCACTGTTAAGGGTACAGCCAGCCAGCATCATGCACAGTTACATCATTCAGATGTGAAGGCAGAATGCAACCTCAGCCACGAATGGTAACTCCAGCTCCTGAAATTAGATGTTAACAAATTTGTAGCCATTAGTTTGGATCTTTTACACCATTTCAAATGCACTTAACCCTAACACCCGCAGCCGCCTCACCTGCCTTGTGGCTACCATAGCTTAACCCTTCAACTGCTGGCAGGCTCGGAGTTACACCAAGCCTCCTGGATGGCCTGGACATTCAAGGCCCCTCTACCCTTCTCCCTGTCTCTGTAAACTACAGCTCAACAACCCTCCCTCCAGGAGGCTCTTGGGTTCTATGTATCTCTGATTTTAATTGCTCCACCACTGGTAGGCATTCCTTTAGCTACGTATGCCTTAAGCTCTGGAATTTCCATTCAACCTTTTCTCTCCCTCAATGTCCTCCTTTAAGATGCTCCTTAAAACCAACTCTTTAACCAAGCACAAAAACAAAATTACCTGGAAAAACTCAGCAGGTTTGGCAGCATTGGAGGAGAAGAAAAGAGTAGATGTTTTGAGTCCTCATAACCCTCCAACAGAACTGAGTGAATATTAGGAGAGGGGTGAAATATAAGCTGGTTTAAGGTGGGGGGAGAGATGTGGGGGGAGTGTGGTTGTCGGGACAAGCAAGCAGTGATAGGAGCAGATAATCAAAAGATGTCACAGACAAAAGAACAAAAAGGTGTTGAAGGTGGTGATATTATCTAAACAAATGTGTTAATTAAGAATGGATGGTAGGGCACTCAAGGTATAGCTCTAGTGGGGGTGGGGTGGAAAGGCTAACAGGGCATAAAAGATATAGATTTAAAAATAATGGAAATAGGTGGGCAAAGAAAAATCTATATAAATTATTGGAAAAAACAAAAGAAAGGGGGAAGAAATGGAAAGCGGGTGGGGATGGAGAAGGGAGTTCAAGATCTAAAGTTGTTGAATTCAATATTCAGTCCGGAAGGCTGTAAAGTGCCTAGTCGGAAGATGAGGTGCTGTTCCTCCAGTTTCCGTTGGGCTGGAACAACGCAGCAAGCCAAGGACAGACATGTGGGCAAGAGAGCAGGGTGGAGTGTTAAAATGGCAAGCAACAGGGAGGTTTGGGTCTTTCTTGTGGACAGACTGCAGGTGTTCTGCAAAGCGGTCGTCCTGTCTGCGTTTGGTCTCTCCAATGTAGAGGAGACCGCATTGGGAGCAACAAATGCAGTAGACTAAGTTGGGGGAAATGCAAGTGAAATGCTGCTTCACTTGAAAGGAGTGTTTGGGTCCTTGGATGGTGAGGAGAGAGGAAGTGAAGGGGCAGGTGTTACATCTTTTGTGAGGGCATGAGGAGGTGCCATAGGAGGGGGTTGAGGAGTAGGGGGTAATGGAGGAGTGGACCAGGGTATCTCAGAGGAAATGATCCCTATGGAATGCCACCGGGGGGGTGAAGGGAAGATGTGTTTGGTGGTGGCGGAGTTGGCGGAAATGGCGGAAGAAGATCCTTTGAATGCGGAGGCTGGTGGGGTGATAGGTGAGGACAAGGGGGACCCTATCATGTTTCTGGGAGGGAGGAGAAGGCGTGAGGGCGGATGCGCGGGAGATGGGCCGGACACGGTTGAGGGCCCTGTCAACTACCGTGGGTGGTAAACCTCGGTTAAGGAAGAAGGAGGACATGTTAGAGGAACTGTTTTTGAAGGTAGCATCATCAGAACAGATGCGACGGAGGCGAAGGAACTGAGAGAATGGGATGGAGTCCTTACAGGAAGCGGGGTGTGAGAAGCTGTAATCGAGGTAGCTGTGGGAGTCGGTAGGCTTGTAATGGATATTGGTGGAGAATCTATCACCAGAAATTGAGACAGAGAGGTCAAGGAACGGAAGGGAAGTGTCAGAGATGGACCATGTGAAAATGATGGAGGGGTGGAGATTGGAAGCAAAATTAATAAATTTTTCCAGGTCCCGACAAGAGCATGAAGCAGCACTGAAATAATCATCGATATACCAGAGAAAAAGTTGTGGAAGGGGCCTGGAGTAGAATTGGAACCAGGAATGTTCCACATACCCCATAAAGAGACAGGTATAGCTGGGGCCCATGCGGGTACCCATAGCCACACCTTTTATTTGGGTGAAGTAAGAGGTGTTAAAGGAGAAATTGTTCAGTGTGAGAACAAGTTCAGCCAGACGGAGGAGAGTAGTGGTGGATGGGGATTATTCAGGCCTCTGTTTGAGGAAGAAGCTAAGGGCCCTCAGACCATCCAGGTGGAGGATGGAGGTGTAGAGGGATTGAATGTCCATGGTGAAGAGGAAGCAGTTGGGGCCAGGGAATTGGAAATTGTTGATGTGACGTAAGGTGTCAGAGGAATCACGGATGTAGTTGGGAAGGGACTGGACAAGGGAAGAGAGAAGGGAGTCAAGATAACGAGAAATGAGTTACATGGGGCAGGAACAGGCTGACATGATCGGTCTGCCGGGACAGTTCTGTTTGTGGATTTTGGGTAGGAGGTAGAAGCGGGCTGTCTGAGGTTGGGCGACTATCAGGTTGGAAGCTGTGGGAGGAAGATCTGCAGAGGAGATGAGGTCAGTGACAGTCCTGGAAACAATGGCTTGATGTTCAGTGGTGGGGTCATGGTCCAGGGAGAGGTAGGAGGAAGTGTCTGCGAGTTGACGCTCAGCCTTCGCGAGGTAGAGGTCAGTACGCCAGACAACAACAGCACCGACCTTGTCAGCAGGTTTGATGACAATATTGGGGTTGGACCTGAGAGAATGGAGTGCAGTAAATTCAGAGAGAGAGATTAGAATGGGTGAGAGGAGCAGAGAAATTGAGACGACTAATGTCACGCCGACAGTTCTCAATGAAAAGATCAAGAGAAGGTAAGAATCCAGAAGGAGGGGTCCAGGTGGAGGGAAAATATTTGAGGTGGGTAAAAGGATCCGTTGAATGCGGAGAGGACTCCCAAAGAAGTGAGCCCGGAGACGAAGACGGTGGAAGATGAACTCAGCCTTGTGTCGAGCCCGAAATTCATTGAGATGAGGACTTAAGGGTATGAAACTAAGTCCTTTGCTGAGCACTGAACGTTCAGTGTCGGAGAGGGGAAGGTCAGAGGGTATAGTGAATACAAGGCTGGGGCTGGGATTGGAAGATGGGGTGGGGACGGAGGGACAGGCAGGGGTGGAGGGTCCGAGATGGGTGTTGGTGTCGATGAGTTGTTGGAGCTTGCGTTCCTTAGCACTTGAGAGAAAGAGAAAAAGTTTCTTGTTAAAGTGTTAGATGAGACGAAGAATAAAATGAAACTGGGGGCACGCGCAGCTTTGAAAAAGGGTACGGCGGTGCTACTGGAGGGAGAGGTCAAGTGTGTTCATATGGCAGCGCATGGCACTCAGTCTGAGAAACATTTTACATCCCGGAAATACCTGTAACCCTGGGTGGGTTTGAAACAAGACGGATGGAATTTCAGTTGAAATCCACGTGGGGTAAGTTGGAGACGGAGACAGTCATTGAGAAAGGGGATATGGCTATGAAAGCGGGTTTTAGTAAACACCTTGTCAAACACCAGGAGAGAAATGGAAAGCAATGAAGGTGTACAAGGCAAAAGAGAGATACGGAAATCTTGTCGGAGAGAGGAGCAGTACTTCTTCAAGGTAGGCATTTCTTGAAGAGGAGTGGCAGTCAATTAAACAGAGAGATAAAAACAAAAAACTGCGGATGCTGGAAATCCAAACCAAAACAGAATTACCTGGAAAAACTCAGCAGGTCTGGCAGCATTGGTGGAGAAGAAAAGAGTTGATGTTTCGAGTCCTCATGACCCTTCAACAGAACTGAGTGAATATTAGGAGAGGGGTGAAATATAAGCTGGTTTAAGGTGGGATGGGGTGAAGAGAAGTGGGGGGTGGGGGAGATGTGGTTGTAGGGACAAGCAAGCAGTGATAGGAGCAGATAATCAAAAGATGTCACAGACAGAAGAACAAAGAGGTATTGAAGGTGGTGATATTATTTAAACAAATGTGCAAATTAAGAATGGATGGCAAGACACTCAAGGTACAGCTCTAGTGGGGGTGGGGTGGAAAGGCAAACAGGGCATAAAAGATATAGATTTAAAAATAATGGAAATAGGTGGGAAAAGAAAAATCTATATAAATTATTGGAAAAAACAAAAGGAAGGGGGAAGAAATGGAAAGGGGGTGGGGATGGAGGAGGGAGTTCAAGATCTAAAGTTGTTGCTTTAACTAAGCTGTTGGTTCTATGGCATGGTGCCAGGTATTGTCAGATCCTGCTCCTGTGAAGGAGCGTGGGAGATGTTAAAGGTATCAAAGAGCATGTTATTGTTCTGATTCTCCACATTGCACCAAATTTGATGCACAAAAAGCAATAATAAGTAAAATAAAATACAATCGTCAGCAATAACTTCAGTAAATGGAAATTTAGGTACTAGACAATAACACACAGGACCAGAAGTACAAGGGATGATTGACCATATTTCAGCCAAGGGATGGCACCTCAACAGTTTTGCACTCCCTCAGCACTGCACTGAACCATCGTGTTAGCTTCTATGCCCAAAGACCTGGAGTGGGACTTGACAATATAAAGCACTAAAACACCTTTGATTATCAGAAATTAAGGGAATATATTAAACAGATGCTGGTAATTTTTCACCTAATTTGTCAGCTAAGCAAACTGTACATTCTAGAAGATTATTGGCCATTTCCCTTCATCAACCAGGAGTCGAGTTCAAATTAAAATCAAAAGATTGGGGGCAATATAGACAGGCTGGGCAGAGAAGATTCTAATATCTGACAGACAGGCCTGTTTTTAATGGCAAATGAATTGTATCTAATTGTGTAAAGGCGGTGGGAATTAGTTGAGGATTCACTTGAAACTCTACGAGTAGACACAGACTGAAACTATGGGTTTGGGAGTTGAATGCTTGTAATGCAGAACTCTGGAAATAAATGTTAAAGGAAGTAAAGATTGGCTCTAGTTCTAACCTTCTACAACTGGCTCTCTTGTAATGGGGGTAACTAACTCTACCCCCACTGTGGTCCATCAGTCAGAGACTATCAACATTCCTAATCATCATACCTTTAACCTGAAGGGAAGGTATCAATATCAGGTACCAGGTTGCCCGCTCACACTGTCCTATTTAATATTCAATGAGAATAACAGAGTTCATTTGGCTAATTTCCTCAGGGAGCAGAGATTATAATTGAGTCAGTGATTCCTGAGGTGTAAAAGCCTGGTGTTTGAAATAGAAATAGTTTGAATAGGTTGTATGAGTTTAGGTGTGTTAGGAATAAGGCATGTCTTTACAGCTATTGTGGATGAGGATCCAGTCACTGTGCATGTTACTATGGATCAGGATCCAGTCACTGTGCATGTTACTGTGGATCAGGATCCAGCCACTGTGTGTGTCACTGTGGATCAGGATCTAGTCACTGCAGAACTGGATCCAGTCACTGTGTGTGTAACTGTGGATCAGGATCCAGTCACTGTGGATCAGGATCCAGACACTGTGGATCAGGAACCAGTCACCGTGTCTGTCACTGTGATCAGGGTCCAGTCACTGTGTGTGTCACTGTGATCAGCGTCCAGTCACTGTGTCTGTCACATTGGATCAGGATCCAGTCACTGTACATCAGGATCCAGTCACTGTGTCTGTCAGTGTGATCGGGATCCATTAACTGTGTGTGTCTCTGTGGATCAGGATCTAGTCACTGCAGAACTGGATCCAGTCACTGTGTGTGTAACTGTGGATCAGGATCCAGTCACTGTGGATCAGGATCCAGACACTGTGGATCAGGAACCAGTCACCGTGTCTGTCACTGTGATCAGGGTCCAGTCACTGTGTGTGTCACTGTGATCAGCGTCCAGTCACTGTGTCTGTCACATTGGATCAGGATCCAGTCACTGTACATCAGGATCCAGTCACTGTGTCTGTCAGTGTGATCGGGATCCATTAACTGTGTGTGTCTCTGTGGATCAGGATCCAGTCACTGTGTCTGTCACTGTGATCAGGATCCAGTCACTGTGTGTGTAACTGTGGATCAGGATCCAGTCACTGTGTCTCACTGTGGATCAGGATCCAGTCCTTGTAGATCAGGATCCAGTCACTGTGTGTATCACTGTGGATCAGGATCCTGACACTGTGTCTGTCACTGTGGATCAGGATCCAGACACCGTGGATCAGGATCCAGTCACTGTGATCAGGATCCAGACACCTTGGATCAGGATCCAGACACTGTGTGTGTCACTGTGGATCAGGATCCAGTCACTGTGGATCAGGATCCAGACACTGTGTGTGTCACTGTGGATCAGGATCCAGTCACTGTGTGTGTCACTGTGGATCAGGATCCAAACACTGTGTATCACTGTGGATCAGGATCCAGACACTGTGTGTGTCACTGGTGGGTGAGGGTTCCTTCACTGCAGCCTCTTTCTCTATTTTAGCAGCTGTGATCTCCCCGATCCTGTGACTGTGCCGACTCCAGTCACAGCTGCTTCTCACTGCCAATAAAGTTTAAAAATGAATAATGAGTGTAGTCTCCTGGAATCTCATTAGGGATAACCCAGTACTCCCATCAACAAAAGATGTGCATGTGGAACGGCATCCTGATGAGTGAAGATATATGAGCTCCAGAACATTTCAAAGCCTACATGGGAGTTTTGAGCTGATTAATCTTTGATTTATACCGTTCTTTAGGTCTTTCCACAGTTAACAGATGAGGCATGTGAGAAATGTCCTGTGAAACACTTTTTATAGTTAAAAAAAACTACTGCAGTGAAAATTTGCATTAGAAAAGATATTATCCATTCATGGCTTGCAAACAAAATGAAATAAGCAAATCAAAGTGTAGTATTCAGTGAGGACTCTGCTCTCCCGCAAATTCTATACGAATCGCTCCTGGTTGCAGGATAGCAGGATGTGAACCAGAGAGAGGGCGTTCTTCACTCCTGAATCTTACTTCAGTCTTTCACTTCAAAGGTAGGATTTTCCAACCCTGGCTCGACTTGGTCCACTTTCGCCGTAACTGGGGCCTGTGCTTCTTGAATCAAAACTCATTTCTCTCACGCCAGACTTTAAGCCACACATTCATCTCTCTAATCTTATTTAGCCTATACCATTTTGCATGCGGCTCAGGTAATAATCCAGAGATTATTATCTTTGAGGTTCTGCTTTGCAATTTAACCCCTAGCTTCTCATACTCCCTAAATTGAACATCTTTCCTAACTCGACCTATGTCGCTGGTATGTCCATGGACCAAAAACTGGATCCTGTCCCTCACACAGCAAGTTCCTCTCCAGCCCTGAGTAGATGTGCTGAACCCTGACACTAGGCAGGAAAGATGACCTAGATGGTGACAAAATCATGTGATCTGGATAGAATGCCAAGACATTTTCCAAATAAGGCAAACCGTAATCCTGTTTAGCAATCCAAAGCCTCCTAATCAGCTACAGTGTTCAAAAGGGGCCAAGGTTTCCACATGTTCAGGGAAAGATATTGTCTGCTTGAGGACTCATTGAATTTCAAGTCTTTTCATGTCTGGTCATGTCTTCCTGTTATCCACCCAGAGCCTTCTGGAGGCTTGACAACATTGCTGTTGTAAAGTCAGACGACTGGTGGCAGCCATCTTAAAGATCAACCGTGTCCCTTAATAGGGCATAAAGATTTTTTTAAATGTATAATGTTCTCATGTCCCCTCGGCATTACACTAACCACTGACCAAATCAGCCAACCCTATCCTAAGGGGTGTGACTGCATTCTGGAACAAAGTGCCCAGGTAGCTTTCCTAATATATGTCTGCAGCTCAGCCTCTAGCTCAGCTACTCACTCACCAAATTCCCAAGCTCACACTCTGTGACTAGCTGCTCTTTTTTATGCCTACTTACTCCATACGCTTAGCAGGACTACTTCTAGTTAGCAATTCTGGCTGGGGAATACAGTTCAAACCATCTACCTAAGTAACTAACTGCAGCTGCCTTGCAGAGAGATCATTTAACCCTCACTAAGATGGAAAGCAAATTAACTTTAACAGTAAATTGTAATTACATTCTAAATGCAAATTAGGCTAGATTTTAGAAAGAGGTTACCCCATAAAATTAAACCTTAAAGTCCCCTCGCTCACCAAATTCCCAAGCTCACACTCTGTGACAAAGTGTATTCAGTGAACTGCTGCTGTCTTCAAGCCACACAAATGTCAGGCAATGACCATCTCCAACAAGAGGGAATCTAACCATCGCCCCTTGACGTTCAATGGCATTACCATCGCTGAGTCCCCCACTAGCAACATCCTGGGGGTTACCATTGACTGGAAACTGGACTGGACTAGCCATATAAATACTGTGGCTATAAGAGCAGGTCAGCAGCTAAGAACCCTGTGGTGAGTAACTCACCTCCTGATTCCCAAACCTGTCCACCATCTACAAGGCACAAGTCAGGAGTGTGATGGAATACTCCCCACTTGTCTGGATGAGGGCAGCTCCAACAACTCTCAAGAAGTTTCACACCATACAGGACAAAGCAGCCCTCTTGATTGGCAGCCCATCCACTAAAATTCACTCCCTCTACCACTGACGCACAGTAGCAGCAGTGTATACCATCTACAAGATGCACTGCAGGAGTTCACCAAGGCTCCTTAGATAGCACCTTCCAAACCCACGACCACTAACATCTAGAAGGACAAGGGCAGCAGATTGATGGGAACACCACCACCTGGAAGTTCCCCTCCATGCCACTCACCATCCTGACTTGGAAATATATCACCGTTCCTTCACTGTCACTGGGTCAAAATCCTGGAATTCCCTTCCTAACAGCGCTGTGGGTGTACTTACACCACATGGACTGCAGCGGTTCAAGAAGGCAGCTCAACACCACCTTCTCAAGGGCAATTAGGGATGGGTAATAAATGCTGGCCCAGCCAGCGAAGCCCACATCCTGTGAATGATAGGGCAGAATAAGACATGAGCAGCTAAGTATATGACAAGTTGGAACTGGATGGTAAGCCGGTGAAAGGAGAGTTAAGGCTCTTGAAGCTGGTGGGAATGAAACTGTGGATAAACATTTCATTTACAGTGAAGGTGAGATACAGGTTGATGATATTGTGGAGAGGGCTGGAGACAATCTTGACAGTGGAGAAAATTAATTTGAAGCTCTCCTTGGAGGCAAAGGGGACACTGGGACTGACAAATCATTGAGTTAAGTGTGAGTGTACAGCAAATTGGGAAAATCAGTGCTGGGATGTGGAATTTTCAGCAGAATCCAAATAAGGTGGCTTCATTCTTGCTGATTCTCCAGCAACTAACAACGAAAGTGGAAGTCATAGGTCTGTAACTCTGCCTTCATATTAATTGCTGGGAGATTGAGTGAGGAGAGTCTATTCTCTTCTTGGTCCTTGGGTCACCGAGGATTAGATATTTATCTTGCTGCCTGCATAAAACTGAATGAATATCAGGTGGTATTCCACATTTGACAGCTGATCCACCTGCTTTACCGCCCCCACTCCTCAAAACACAAGTTGAAAACCTTCCCCTGTGTGTTTGGCAACAGACTCTGTTCAGTCTGAACAACCGTGTGATTCTGTCCAGCATTTCCCTCCTCTCCTACCAGCTCCTCCCAGGGGAGTTCATGGATGTTATTCCCTGTGACATATGGCTCTCACACCTTGGTTTCTGTTGAGTGCCCTACTAATCCTGGGTCCTGTCCTTAGCAAGGAAAGACTTGCTGTCCAAATATGGCAGCCATCCCATTCTGCCGATCCCCCTGAGCCATATTATCAATTTTCCTTGAGTTAGGCAGTGAGCCGAGGGCCCTGAAAGGAACCTCATTATAGCTGCACTCTGATTGGCTCCTTTGTTGCTACATGTTCCTTTAACTAAACATCCATATTCTAAAACGCTGTCTGCTCACCGTTTATACGAGATGGTAATGAGGCAAAACCAGCAACTGCCACAAACTTTGGGAAAAGAGGAAAGTCAAACCTCTTGTTGGGTTTGATGGTCTATCTGGGTTATTATCAATCCTTTCTGATTATCCAGTCTATTTATCCCTATTCCTAAACCCTCCAACCTGTCACTCACCATATACCAGTTTTTAAATTAATTTTTACAGAATACAGTCAGCGTACCACTGACTGCTTTATCTACACTCTGTTCCACACTGCTAGCTCTCTGTGGGGTAATAACCTTCATGTCCCTTCTGTTGCTCGAGGCTGCTTAACATTCCTGTACCCTCGAGTTTTACACGCAGTTTAACTGGACTAATCCTCTTCCATCTATTGCATAATTCATATTCTTCAGCAGTTTTTATAAAACTACTTTGTGGCATTTCTTTCATGCACAAGTAACAAACTCTAAATTCAACAGAAGAGGTCAAAGTGTGAGGAATATAATGAGGCCAAACCAGCAGCCCCCACCCCACCCAGGTCTGTTCTACAATTCCATTCAACCAAGGTTAATCTAAATTTACAATTGAAACTCTTGTCTCAACAGGTTTTTGGGGGACACAGACCCAGATTTCCACCACCTTTCATTTGAATAATTACTGATTGTCATCACCGCTTAACAGCCGAGCTCAAATTTGAAGTTTATGTGGACTTGTTCTGGACTCTCCCATATGAGGAAATAGTTTCTCTATTTACTCTATCAACCCCTTTCATCAACTTACTCAGCTCAATTAGGTCACCCCTTAATCCTTTCTATTCATGGGAATACAAATCCAGTCTCTGAAAACTGTTCTTACAATTTGACCCATATAGGGTCAACATTCAGACACAGCAACTCTGTGGAAACCAGCAAGCACATAGAAGGGAGAGAGGGGGCAGGGATGGAGAGGGCAGGTAGAGAGAGAGCAAGACCAGAGAGCAGGGAGAGAGAGAGAGAGCAGGGAGAGAGAGGGAAGGGAGGGAGAGGGCAGGGATGGAGAGGGCAGGTAGAGAGAGAGCAAAACCAGAGAGCAGGAAGAGAGAGAGAGAGCAGGGAGAGAGAGGGAAGGGAGGGAGAGGGCAGGGATGGAGGGGGCAGGGAGAGAGAGTGCACAGAGGGAGAGGGAAAGGACGGAGAGGGAAGGGAGGGAGAGGGCAGGGAGGTAAAGGGCAAGGAGGGAGAGCAGGGAGAGAGGGGACACGGAGGAAGAGGGGGCAGGGAGGGGGAGGGCAAGGAGGGAGGGCAGGGAGAGAGGGGGCGGGGAGAGAGAGCTAGACCAGGGAGCAGAGAGAGGAAGAAAGAGAGGGGGCAGGGAGTGAGACCAGGGAGAGAGAGAGCAAGACCAAGAGCAGGGAGAGAGAGCAGGGTGAGAGAGGACACAGAGAGGGGGCAGGGAGAGAGAGAGCAGGGAGAGAGAGGGCGGGGGGCAGGGAGAGGGGGTCAGGGAGAGAGGAGGCAGGGAGAGAGAGGGCGAGGGCCAGGGAGAGGGGGCAGGGAGAGATGAGGCAGGGAGAGAGGAAACAAGGAGAGAGAGGGCAGGGAGAGAGAGGGTGGGGAGCAGGGAGAGGGGGCAGGGAGAGATGAGGCAGGGAGAGAGGAGACAAGAAGAGAGAGGGCAGGGAGAGAGAGGGTGGGGAGCAGGGAGAGGGGGCAGGGAGAGATGAGGCAGGGAGAGAGGAGACAATGAGAGAGAGGGTGGGGAGCAGGGAGAGGGGGCAGGGAGAGATGAGGCAGGGAGAGAGAGGGCAGGGAGAGAGAGGGCGAGGGCAGGGAGAGAGGAGACAGGGAGAGAGAGAGCAGGGAGAGAGAGGGCATGGTTCAGGGAGAGAGAGGGCGGGGAGGCAAGGAGAGGGGACAGGGAGAGATAAGGCAGGGAGAAGGAGGGCAGGGAGAGGGGGCAAGGAGAGAGGGAGAAGGTAGAGAGAACAGGGAGAGAGAGGGCAGGGAGCAGGGAGAGAGAGGGTGGGGGCAGGGAGGGGAGCAGGGAGAGAGGAGGAAGGGAGACAGAGGGCAGGTAGAGAGAGAGCAGGGAGAGAGAGGGCAGGGAGCAGGGAGAGAGAGGGTGGGGGGCAGGGAGAGGGGGCAGGGTGAGATGAGGCAGGGAGAAATAGGGCAGGGAGAGGGGGCAAGGAGAGAGGGGGCTGGGAAGTGAAGAGGCAGGGAGAGAGAGGGCAGGGAAAGAGAGAGGGCAGGGAGACAGTGGCCAGTGAGAGATGACAGTGACAGAGAGTAGAAACAGAGAGCAGGAAGAGAGGGCAGGACCAGAGAACATGGAGCGAGTGTGTAATGACTCGACGGAGTGGACGGGTTTCAACAAGAAACAAATAAATTATATTACAGAGAGATTTTCAGGTGCTACACACTCTATCAGGATTCTAAAAACAAAAAAACTGCGGATGCTGGAAATCCAAAACAAAAACAGAATTACCTGGAAAAACTCAGCAGGTCTGGCAGCATCGGCGGAGAAGAAAAGAGTTGACGTTTCGAGTCCTCATGACCCTTCGACACAACTTGCGTTCGAGTCCAAGAAAGAGCTGAAATATAAGCTTATAATATTTCAACTCTTTCTTGGACTCGAACGCAAGTTCTGTCGAAGGGTCATGAGGACTCGAAACGTCAACTCTTTTCTTCTCCGCCGATGCTGCCAGACTTGCTGAGTTTTTCCAGGTAATTCTGTTTTTCATCAGGATTCTTGTCAGGCAGCCCCACCTCCTCTGCCCGCACCCCACCCCCCAACCCCCCGCCGGATTACCTGTGCTTAGGGCTCATTGGTCAGAGTCTCCCAGAACATCATAATAGACAGCAGGAGAGGCTATATCTTCAGTTATGACATTTTCTCCCCCTTTAGCTTTTTTACAACTTCTATTTACAGGGAAACATTTGAATATCCAACATAGATTCAAAATCAGGTGATTAAAAACCAAGACTCTGAGGCCCTCTCCTTATACAGCCAGAGAGGCTAAACTCTACCACTTGATGCTCCTCAACAGGATTGACAGGATTGGGGACTGCAGCATGAGGCACATCATTAGAAAGTGGCAATTCTGGGTTTGGCAACTCTACAGAGACATCGGGCATGTCTATTCTGGGCCAATACTTCGCCTCAAGAATTGACGGTTGGACATTAAACATAGGGGAATAGTTGGAATGTCTCTCTAGCATGAATATGATCCATGTGCTTATGAAAAATTTTATCTCCCACTTGTACTTGGAAAGATAATGGACCAGTCTCTGAGGCAATGGATCCAGGAAACCAACAATGTCCACTTTGAAATTTTACATGAATACTATGTCACCTATTCTGAATGTGCGAGGTTTACTGTGTACGTCATGGTTCAATTTTTGATTATTCTGATTCTGCTCTACTTTCCCCTCTAAATTTGGAAACACCAGACTTAACTGGCATAGGTGGTGTTTCATCAATGGGCAGAATTATCCCAGATTTGCACTAAGTGCGGAAGTGAGTGGGTAAAATGATGTTTCACCCATTGGCTGCAATGGTGGATTTTCATGCTGTATCATCCCAATCCCACCACATTATCTATGCATCCCTGGGAAACACGCTGTTTTGATGATGAATAAGCTCTCATTTGCCCGCCCACCATCCCCTCACTGTTTCATCATGCTGGGCACCGTATTTAAAGTTCAGCTGCGCGCAGACATCTCAGTGCTTCCAACCCATGACTGCTGCAGGGAAGATGTCCATGAAAGGTAAAAAGACTGCAGCCCCCAGGTTTAGTGACGTGTCCACTGGAACACCTTTTGGATGCCGTGGAAGCCCACCACATGGTCCTCTACCCCCACTCTGGCCACAGGATGGGTAGCAGTGTTACCAACCTGGCTTGGGAGGTGGTGGCAGTGGTGGTCAGCGCCAATGACCTGCAAGAAAGGACAGCCACCCAGTGCCGCAACAAGATAAATGGTCTCATCCGTACCTTCAGGTTAACTCACTCTCAACGCACACACTCACAAACCCATTACACATCCACAGGGATCTCACAACCTCAAGGGACAACACCATTAACTCTCACACACACACCCTCACATCTCCATCAGGCTCATATCCTCTCAAACTCACATCCTCAAACTCATTCCTGTCCATGGTGCCGCTCACCACACACCATCGGTAAGAGGTGCATGATAAGTGAGTGGGAACTTTGGCCTGAGTGAGACAGAGACCGAGTGAGTATATTTGGGAATTTAGTTCATGTGGGAATTCAGGGCATAGGGGGAAAGAGGTGCTATAGGTAAGGCTTACTGAAAGAAATGCAACTTAGAATAGAATGCTGGAAGTTGCTAAACCTATACAAGGTACTAGTATAGCATACCAGAATACTATGAACAGTTTTGGTCCCCTTATCTAAGGGGAGATATACTGGCATTGGAGGCAGTCCAGAGAAGGTTCACTAGGTTGATCCCGGTATGGAGGGATTTTCTTATGAGGAGAGGTTGAGTAGGTTGGGCTTGTACTCATTGGTGTTTAGAAGAATGAGAGGGACTTATTGAAGCATATAAGATTGTTGGGGGGCTTGACAGGGTAGAAGTGAGAGGTTGTTTCCCCTTGTGGGAGAGTCTAGGACCAAAGGGCATAATCTCAGAGTAAGGGGTTGTCCATTTAAAATCGAGATGAGGAGGAATTTCTTCTCTCAGAGGGTAGTCAATCTGTGACATTCTTTACCACAGAGGGCTGTAGAGACTGGGTCATTAAGTATATTCAAGGTTGAGATAGACAGTTCTTTAATCAGTAAGTGAATCAAGGGTTATGGGGAAAAGGCAGGAAAGTGAAGTTAAGGATTATCAGATCAGCCATGATCTCATTGAATGATGGAGCAGATTCGATGAGTCAAATGGCCTACAGCTTATAGTCTTATGGGAAGGAAGGGAAAGAGGTGCTCTTTTGCTTTCTTCTTTCTAACTTTCTCAGCCTTCAGGAAGTGGTCATACTCTGCTATAGGAGAAGAAGCTAATTATTTGGTGACTATCTGTAAGTGACTGAGGTTTATTCTATTTCTAAGGTTCAAAATAGTCTAGCAAATGGTGATAAGGTTAATAAAATATATAAAAATAAAAGTAAAACCTATATTTGAATAAAATAATTAAATAGTTAATTAGAGCACATTAAGGATGTTATGACAGGTGATGTGTCACAGCTGCAGCATGTGAGTGTTCCTGGTTGCCAGTTTGATCCTGGGTAAACACATCTGCAGTAAGTGTTTGAAGTTTGAGCAGCTTCAGCTTAGAGTTCATGAGCTGGAGGCTGAACTACAAACATTGCAATGCATCAGGGAGGGGGAAAGTTACCTGGATTCTTTGTACCAGGAGGACAGAGGAGTGGGTCTGAGACTAATTTTTTAAGCTTAAATAAGGGCAATTATGAGGGCATGTTAGCAGAGCTGGCTAAAGTGAATTAGCAAATTAGGTTAAGGGATAGGTCAACAGAGATGCAGTGGCAAACATTTAAGGTGATATTTCAGAATTCACAGAATAGTTACATCCCAACAAGTAAGAAAAATTCAAAGAGATGGATCCACCATCTGTGGTTAAATAGAAAGGTTAAAGATAGTATCAGACTTAAAGATAAAGCATATAATTGTGCAAAGATGAGTGAAAGGCCAGAAGATTGGACAGGATATAAGGAACAGCAAAGGATGACTAAAAGATTAATAAGGAGGGAAAACTTAAGAGTGCAAGAGAAAGATGGCCAGAAATATAAAGACAGCAAGAGTTTCTATAAATATCTAAAAAGGAAACAAATTAACAAAGCGAGCATGGGTCCTATTGAAAGTGAGTCTGGAGAGGAAACAAGTAACATCCCAGAAGCAGCTATAAATCAGGAAATGGAAGAGAGGAGGAAGTCAGGAAAATTACAATCACCAGAGAAGTGGTATTGAGTAAATTGTTGGAGCTGCAGGCTGACAAGTGCCCAGGTCCTGATGGACTTCATCCTAGGGTCTTAAAATAACTGACTAGTGAGATAGTTGATGCATTGCTTTTAATTTTTTAAAACTCCCTAGATTCAGGGAAGGTCCCATTAGATTGGAAGATAGTGAATGTAACTCCATTATTCAAAAAGGGAGGGAGACAGAAAGTGAGAAACTATAGGCCAGTTAACTTAATATCTGTTATAGGGAAAATGTTAGCAGCTATTATTAAAGCTATAACAGGGCACTTGGATAAGTTCAAGGTAATCAGGCAGAGTCACCATGGTTTTGTGAAAGGAGAATCATGTTTAACCAACTGATTGGAGCTCTTTGAGGAAGTAACATGTACTGTGGATAAAGGGGAACATGTGGATATACTATACTTAGATTTCCAGAGGCATTTGATAAAGTGACACAACAAAGGTTATTGCGGAAAATAAAATCTCAAAGTATAGTGGGTAACATATTGGTATGGATAGAAGATTGGCTGGCTAACAGGAAATGGAGTGGGCATAAATGGTCTTTTTCAGGTTGGAAAGATGTAATCAGTGGTGTGACACAGGGATCAGTGCTGGGACAGTTTACAATTTATATAAATGACTTGGATGAAGGGATGGTTGCCAAATTTGCTGATGACACAAAGATAGGTAGGAAAGTGTGTTATGAAGACATTATAAGGAGGCTACAAAAAGATATAGATAGGTTAAGTGTGTGGTCAAAGCTCAGGTAGATGGAGTGTAATGTAGGAAAATGTGTAATTGCCCATTTCAGCAGGAAGAATAAAAGAGAAGCATATTATCTAAATGGTGAGAGATTGCAGAGCTCTGAGGTGCAGGGGGATCTGGGTGTCCTAGTGCATGAATCACAAAAGGCTAGTATGCATGTACAGCAAATAATTAGGAAATCTAATAGGATGTTATCATTTATTGTGAGGGGAATTGAATACAAAAGAAGGGAGGTTATGCTCCAGTTGTACACAGCATTGGTGAGACCACATCTGGAGTACTGTGTACACCACTGGTCTCCTTATTTAAAGAAGGATGTAAATGCTTTGGAAGCAGTTCAGAGAAGGTTTACCAGACTAATACCTGAAATGGGTGGGTTGTCTAATGAGGAAAGGTTGGACAGGTCAGGCTTGTATCCGCTGGAGTTTAGAAGATTAAGAGGCAACTTGATTGAAACATATAAGATCCTGAGGGGTCTTGACAGGGTGGATGTGGAGAGAATGTTTCCTCCTGTGAAAGAATCTAGAACTAGGGGTCACTGTTTAAAATAAGGGGTCACCCATTTAAAACAGAGATGAGGCAATTTTTTTTCTTTCAGAGGGCCGTGAGTCTTTGGAACTCTCTTCCTGAACAGATGGTGGAAGCAGAGTCTTTGAATATTTTTAAGGCAGTGGTGGATAGATTCTTGGTAAGCAGGTGGGAGGCAGATTTCAGGTTACTATCAGATCAGCCATGATCTTATTAAATGGCAGAAAAGCTCGAGGGGCTGAATGGCCTACTCCTGCTCCATGTTCATATGTGCGTAATAATTCCACGCTACCGTCAAACTGTCACCATCTCGCCTCACTCTGCCCGCAGTCATTCTCACCATTCCCTCATACCATGCCCACCGGGGAGGTGATGGTGTAGTGGTATTGTTGCTAGACTAGTAATCCAGAGACCCAGGCTAATGCGCTGGGGACCTGGGTTCAAATCCTGCCATGGCAAATAGTGGAATTTTAATTCAATAAAAACCTGGAATTAAAGATCTAATGATGACCATGAACCCATTGTCAATTGTTGTAAAAACTCATCTGGTTCACTAATGCCCTTTAGGGAAGGAAATCTGTTGTCCTTAACTGGTCTGGATTACATGTGAATGTGGTTGAAATAGCCTAGCACTCTACTCAGTTGTAAAAGATACTGCTACAAAGCCTCAAAAAAGGAACGAAGCCAGGCTGATCACTTGGCATCGACCGAGGATCGGAAACGACAATGGCTATCTCAGCCCTGTCAATCCTGTAAAGACCCCTTGACGAACATCTGGGGGCTAGTGCCAGAATTGGGAGAGCTGTCTCACAGACTAGTCAAACAACAGCCTGACATAGTCATCCTCATGGAATCATACCTTACAGATCATATCCCAGACACCACCATCACCATCCCTGGGTGTGTCCTGTCCCATCGGCAGGACAGACCCAGCAGAGGTGGTGGCACAGTGTTATACAGTCAGGAGGGAGTTTCCCTGGAAGTCCTCGACATTGACTCTGGACCTCGTGAAGTCTCATGGCATCAGGTCAAACATGGGCAAGGAAACCTCCTGCTGATTACCACGTACCACCCTCCCTCAGCTCCTCCATGTTGAGCATCACTTGGAGGAAGCACTGAGGGTGGCAAGGGTGCAGAATGTACTCTGGGTGGGGGACTTCAAAGTCCATCACCAAGAGTGGCTCGGTATCACCACCACAGACTGAGCTGGCTGAGTTCTAAAGGACGTAGCTGCTAGACTGGTTCTGCGACAGGTGGTGAGGGAAGTAACAAGAGGGAAAAACATACTTGACCTCATCCTCACCAACCTGCCAACCGCAGATGCATCTGTCCATGACAGTATCAGTATGAGTGACCACTGCACATCCATTGTGGAGATGAAGTCCTGCCTTCACATTGAGGATACCCTCCATCGTGTTGTGTGGCACTACAACTGTACTAAATGGGATAGATTTCAAACAGATCTAGCAATGCAAGACTGGGCACCCATGAGACGCAGTGGGCCATCAGCAGCAGCAGAATTGTACTCAACCACAATGTGTAACCTCATGGCCTGGCATATCCCCCATTCCCATTACCATCAAACCAAGGGATCAACCCTGGTTCAATGAAGAGTGCAGGAGGGCATGCTAGGAGCAGCACCAGGCATACCTAAAAATGAGGCGTCAACCTGGTGAAGCGATAACACTGGATGACTTGTGTGCTAAACAACATAAGCAGCAAGTGATAGAGAGAGTTAAGTGATTCCACAACCAACGGATCAGATCTAAGCTCTGCACTCCTGCCACATCCAGTCGTGAATGGTGGTGGACAATTAAACAACTCGCTGGAGGAGGAGGCTCCACAAATATCCCCACCCTCAATGATGGAGGAGCCCAGCACAGCAATGCAAAAGATAAGGATGAAGCATTTGCAACAACCTTCAGCCAAAAGTGCCAAGTGGATCATCCATCTCAGCCTCCTCCAGAAGTGAACAGCATCACAGATGCCAGTCTTCAGCCAATTCCATTCACTCCACATGATATCAAGAAATGGCTAAAGATACTGGATGCTGCAAAGTCTATGGGCCCTGACAATATTCCGGCAATAGTACTGAAGACTTGTGCTCCACAACTTGCCATGCCCCTAGCTAAGCTGTTCCAGTACAGCTACAACACTGGCAACTATCCGGCTATGTGGAAAATTGTCCAGGTATATCCTGTACACAAAAAGCAGGACAAATCCAACCCAGCTAATTACTGCCCCATCAGTCTACTCTTGATCATCAGTAAAGTGATGGAAGGGGTGTTCAACAGTGCTATCAAGCAGCACTTGCTTAGCAATAACCTGGTCTGCCCAGTTTAGGTTCTGCCAGGGCCACTCAGATTCTGATCTCATTACAGCCTTGGTTCAAACATGGACATGGTGAACTCCCAAGGTGAGGTGAGAGTGACTGCCCTTGACATCAAGGCAGCATTTGACGAAGTGTGGCATCAAGGAGCCCTAGCAAAACTGGAGTCAGTGGAAATCAGGGGGAAAACTCTCCACTGGTTGGAGTCATACCTAGCACAAAGGAAGATGGTTGTGGTTGTTGGAGGTCAGTCACCTCAGCTCCAGGACATCACTAGAGGAGTTCCACAGGATAGTGCCCTAGGCCCAACTATCTTCAACTGCTTCATCAATGACCTTGCTTCCATCATAAGGTCAGAAGTGGGGAGGTTCACTGATAATTGCACACGTTCAGCACCATTCTCAACCCCTCAGATACTGAAGCAGTCCATGTCCAAATGCAGCAAGATCTGGACAATATACAGGCTTGGGCTGACAAGTGGCAAGTAACATTCGCGCTACACAAGTGTCAGGTAATGACCATCCCCAACAAGAGACAATTTAGCCATCGCGTCTTGATGTTCAATGGCATTACCATCATTGAATCCCCCACTCAACATCAACATCCTGGGGGTCACCATTGACTGGAAACTGAACTGGGCTAGCCATATAAACACTGTGGCTACAAGAGCAGATCAGAGGCTAGGAATCCTGTGATGAGTAACTCACCTTCTGTCTCCCCAAAGCCTGTCCACCATCTACAAGGCACAAGTCAGAAATGTGATGGAATATTCCCCACTTGCCTGGATGAGTGCAGCTCCCAAAACACTGAAGAAGCTGGGCACCATTCAGGACAAAGGAGCCCGCTGGATTGGAACTAGATCCACAAACATTCACTCCCTCCACCACCGACGCACAGTAGCAGCAGTGTGTACCATCTACAAGATGCACTGCAGGAATTCACCAAGGCTCCTTAGACAGCACCTTCCAAATCCACGACCACTACCATCTAGAAGGACAAGGGCAGCAGATAGATGGAAACACCATCACCTGGAAGTTTCCTTCCAAGCCACTCACCATCCTGACTTGGAAATATATAGCCGTTCCTTCACTGTTGCTGGATCTCCCAAAATCCTGGAACTCCCTCCCTAACAGCATTGTGGGTGTACCTACACCATATGGACTGCAGCGGTTCAAGAAGGCAGCTCACCACCACCTTCTCAAGGGCAAGTAGGGATGGGGGCAATAAATGCTGGCCCAGCCAGCGAAGCCTACATCCTGTGAAAGAATAAAAAAAAGGTTCACTCCCCAGGAGGCAGTCACAGACCCATCAGACCCCTCCTGTGCACATTCACCTGGGCATCCCTCCCTCCACACCCCTTCCCCTCTCTGCACCCCTTCATCCCTCAGCACGCCTTCCCCCCTCTGCACCCCTTCCCACCCCTTCCCCCCTCCACACCCCCTCTGCACCTCTTCCCTCCTTTGCACCCCAACCCCTTACCCCCTCTGCACCCTTTTCCTCCTCCACACCTCTTCTCCCTTTTGTACCCCTCCCAACTTTGCACCTCTTGCCCCCCACCTCTCCCTCCCCAGAACCCCTTTCCCCCACGGACTACCTTCCCGCTTAGTCCCTGCCCCATTGTGACTCCTTCCTCCAGCCTTACCTCTTCCTCCAGTCTCACTCCTTCCTCCCCCTGGATACCTTCCCCTCTCCGCACTCCTTCCCTTGCACCTTCCCCTTACACCTACCTTCCCAGTTACGGCTTTCTCCCCATCACACATCCTCCCCCCATTCTTGCATCCTCCCCCTGACAAGACCACACCAACACTTTAATTTTCCACCCTCCCAACTTCCCCCCACCCTAACACCTTCATTCCCCCCTCCCAACCTCGCCCCCCTGCTGACACCTCTCCACCTCCCAGCTGATCCTAGCCCTTCCTCTCCCACCCCATCGACCAGCATCCGTTGTGAGCATCAATGGTGACTACCCAACTTCCCTGGGCTGCTTCACAGCAGAGCCATGTCCGTGAGGATCCACCCAGCATGCCATGGACGTTCCTCCAGTGTGCTGTTGCTATTGGGCTCCAGCATTGTCTGCTGCTTGGATGTCTGCGATGTGAGCAAGGCCCTAGGGATAAGTCCTGACTACTGCACGTCACAGTTGTAAAGACGTTTTCTACACCGGCGTGTTTTCCCGCCGACATGGGCGGGCAATCCAATTCTGGTGGGCAGGCCTAATAAAGATATTCTGATGTATTACAGTGAGGTTCCTGATGTCCGATGGTGAGGAACGTGGCCTGCCATCAATGGGCTGAGCGGATAATCATGAACTTGTTTCATGATGTAGTGAAACCGATCACACCATATTGTCTGCTCAGGCCACCGAACACGTCCGATGATGGCAGGCATGGAAAATACCGGCCAATAATTTAGATGATATTGAACCTCTGGTGGAATGTGGCCCTTGTACAATAACTGAGAAGAAAACCAGAAAGTCGAGGTTCTAAAGTACCCTCTGATAACCTTTACATACCAGACTTGAAAGTTTGTACAGCTCTCTCGGCTAAACTATTCGATGAGGGATGGTAAAGGGCTATTTTAATATATCTGATTCCATTCAGATTCATGAATTTCTGAAACTCTGTGCTGGTAAAGGCTGTACCTTTATCTGAAACAATGATTTCAGATAGGCCACGTATGCTGAAACTGTGACGTATCTTCTCGATAGCTGTATGCGACGTTGGTGGTTTGACTTTGTACGCATCCATCCTATTTGAATATACATCTACAATTAGCAAGAACATGGTACCGAAGAATGCTCCTACATAGTCTATATGTAGTCTAACCCAGGGTTGACCAGGCCGCTCCCACGGATGCAACGGAGCTGAAACAAGCAACTTCTGTTGTTGCTGACATTGGAGACAGTGCTTGACCAAGCTTTCAATGTCACTGTCAATACCTGGCCACTAGACATGCAAGCATTTTCATCTTCAATATGCCTGGATGCAAACTGTGAAGCTCTGTTATGAGTGGCTCTCTTCCTTGTGAAGGCACGGTGACTCTTGATCCCCACAACAAAATTCCATCTTGACAACTTAAACTCTGTTTTACGGGAATTAAATTTAAAACGCTGCATTATTTTAGATGGCATTAGCTGGAAGTGCATTTTCACGAGCTCCACTAATTCTTTATGGGACTTCAAATTGGCTGCGCTGGGGGCCGTCAGGTTGTGAATGAGATTGTATGTCTCACTATCATATACACCCAAAAGGATGGCTTTCTGCTTTTCCCCCACAGTAATCTCGTCTGGTACAAAATAAAATCCGAGGCGATCTACATACTGGATCCAGCCTTCCATAGTTTTATCATAAGGATCGATTCTGCCGAAGATTAGCATGAACAGTGAGTAGTCTTTTCTCTTTCTTAAGATTTAATGCACTCACGGTAACAAGGTGAAATGCAGTGTAGGAGCTATACATCCCCATCGCCAAATGTAATGACTCGATGGAGTGGAGAGGTTTCAACAAGAAACAGATAAACTTTATTACAGAGAGTTTTTCAGGTGCTACATGCTCAATCAGGATTCTCGTCAGGAAGCCCCACCCCCCAGGTGAACAGAACACCATGTGACCCCTAATAGACAGCAGGGGAGGCAATTCCTTCAGTTATTGCAGAGGGCAGGGAGAGAGGGAGCAGGGATTGAGGGGGCAGGGAGAGAGGGGGCAGTGAGAGAGGGAGCAGGGATTGAGGGGGCAGGGAGAGAGGGGGCAGGGAGAGAGGGAGCAGGGATTGAGGGGGCAGGGAGAGAGGGGGCAGGGAGGGAGTGGGCAAGGGGAGAGGGAGCAGGGATTGAGGGGGCAGGGAGAGAGGGGGCAGGGAGGGAGAGGGCAAGGGGAGAGGGAGCAGGGATTGAGGGGGCAGGGAGAGAGGGGGCAAGGAGAAAGGGGGCAGGGAGAGAGGGGGCAGGGATAGGGAGGCAAGGAGAGAGGGGACAGGGAGAGAGAGGGCAGGGAGAGAGAGGACAGGGAGAGAAGGGGCAGGGAGAGAGGGCGGGAGAGGGGCAGGGAGAGAGGGGACAGGGAGAGAGAGGGCAGGGAGAGAGGGGACAGGGAGAGAGGGGCAGGGAGAGAGGGGCAGGGAGAGAAGGGCAGGGAGAGAGGGGGCAGGGAGAGAAGGGGCAGGGAGAGAGGGCGGGAGAGGGGCAGGGAGAGAGGGGACAGGGAGAGAGAGGACAGGGAGAGAGGGGCAGGGAGAGAGGGGACAGGGAGAGAGGGGCAGGGAGAGAGGGGCAGGGAGAGAAGGGCAGGGAGAGGGAGGGGATGGAGAGGGGGCAGGGTGAGAGGGGGCAGGGAGAGAGGGGGCAGGGAGAGAGGGGGCAGGCAGAGAGGAGGCTGGGAGTGAGGGGGCACGGAGAGAGGAGGCTGGGAATAAGGGGGCAGGGAGAGAAGGGGCAGGGAGAGAGGCGGCTGGGAATGAAGGGGCAGGGAGTGAGGGGGCAGGAAGAGGGAGGTCCGGGAAGCAGGGTAGGGAGAGAATGGGGCAGGAAGAGAGAGGGCAGGGAGAGAGAGAGGTCAGGTAGAGAGTGGTCAGGGAGAGGGAGAGGGAGGGAGAGCAGGGAGAGCAGGGGAGGGAGAGAGAGAGCAGGGAGAGAAAGAGCCGGGAGAGGGGGGCAGAGAGAGAGGGTGTAGAGAGACAGGAGGGCAGGAAGAGGGAGGCAAGGAGAGAGGGGACAGGGAGACAGAGGAGGCAGGGAGTGAGGGGGCAGGGAGTGAGGGGGCAGGGAGTGAGGGGGCAGGGAGTGAGGGGGCAGGGAGTGAGGGGGCAGGGAGTGAGGGGGCAGGGAGTGAGGGGGCAGGGAGTGAGCAGGCAGGGAGAGAGTCGTCAGGGAATGACGGGCAGGGAGAGATGGGACAGGGAGGGGACATGGAGAGGGAGGGAGGGCAGGGAGAGAAGGGGATGGAGGGAGGGTGCAGGGAGAGAAAGAGCAGGGAGAGAGGGGGCAGGGAGAGAGGGGGGTAGAGAAACAGGTGGCAGGAAGAAGGGGGGTATTAGAGAGGGGACGGGAAGAGAGGGGGCAGGGAGATAGGGGATAAGCAGAGAGGAGGCATTGAGAGAGAGGACAGGGAGTGAGGGAGCAAGAGAGAGGGGACTGGGAGTGAGGGAAAAGGGAGTGAGGGGACAGGGAGAGAGGGGACATGGGGAGAGGGGAAAGGGAGAGAGGGGGCAGGGAGTGAGCGGGCAGGGAGAGAGAGGACAGGGAGAGAGGGGACATGGAGAGGGAGGGAGGGCAGGGAGAGCAGGGGATGGAGGGAGGGTGCAGGTAGAGAAAGAGCAGGGAGAGAGGGGGCAGGGAGAGAGAGGTTAAGCAGAGAGGAGGCATTGAGAGAGAGGACAGGGAGTGAGGGAGCAGGGAGAGAGGGGACAGGGACAGGGGGGAGAGGGAGAGATGGGACAGACAGAGAGAGGACAAGGAGAGAGGGGGCAGGGAGAGAGGGGGCAGGGAGAGAGGGGGCAGGGAGAGAGAGGGCAGGGAGAGAGGGGGCAGGGAGAGAGGGGGCAGGGAGAGAGAGGGCAGGGAGAGAGGGGGCAGGGAGAGAGGGGGCAGGGAGAGAGGGGGCAGGGAGAGAGGGGGCTGGGAGTGCAGGGGACAGAGCGAGAGAGCAGGGAGAGGGGGGCAGTGAGAGAGGGGGTTGAGAGACAGGAACAGGGGGACAAGGAGATAGAGGACAGGGAGAGAGAGGGGTTAGGGAGAGAGGGGTTAAGCAGAGAGGAGGCATTGAGAGAGAGGACAGGGATTGAAGGGGCAGGGAGAGAGGGGGCAGGGAGAGAGGGGGCAGGGAGAGAGGGGGCAGGGAGAGAAAGGGCAGGGAGAGAGTGGTCAAGGAGAGGGAGGGAGGGCAGGGAGATCAGGGAGAGGGGGCAGGGAGAGATGGGGGCAGGGAGATAGGGGTCAGGGAGACGGAGGGGAGTGAGTGAGAGCGCAGGAGATGGGGCAGGGAGAGAGAGCAGGGTGAGAGAGGGTGGGGGTCAGGGAGAGGGAAGCAGTGGGAGAGAGGGGATTGAGCCAGAGGGCAGGAGAGGGGGCAGGGAGAGAGAGCAAGGTGAGGGCCGGGAAGCAGGGCAGGGACAGAATGGGGCAGGGAGTGAGGGGACAGAGAGTGAGGGGGCAGGAAGTGAGCGGGCAGGAAGAGAGAGGGCAGGGAGAGAGTGGTCAGGGAGAGAGAGGGAGGACAGGGAGAGCAGGGGAGGGAGACAGAGAGCAGGAAGAGAAAGAGCAGTGGGAGGGGGCAGTAAGAGATGGGTGTAGAGAGACAGGGGGCAGGAAGAAGGGGGGCAAGGAGAGAGGGGGCTGGTAGAGAGGGGGGCATGGTGAGAGGGGTTAAGCAGAGAGGAGGCATTGAGTGAGAGGACAGGGAGTGAGGGAGCAGGGAGAGAGGGGACAGAGAGAGGGAGGGTTGGGAGAGCGGGGTTGAGAGAGAATGGGGCAGGGAGTGAGGGGGCAGGAAGTGAGGGGGCAGGAAGAGGGAGGGCAGGGAGAGCAGGGGATGGAGAGAGAGAGCAGGGAGAGAAAGAGCAGGGAGACGGGGGCAGGGAGAGAGGGGGCAGGAAGTGAGGGGGCAGGAAGAGGGAGGGCAGGGAGAGCAGGGGATGGAGAGAGAGAGCAGGGAGAGAAGGAGCAGGGAGACGGGGGCAGGGAGAGAGGAGGGTTGAGAGACAGGAGGGCAGGAGGAGTGGGACAAGGAAAGAGGGGACAGGGAGAGAGAGAGAGGGCAGGGAGAGAGGGGTTAAGCAGAGAGGAGGCTTTGAGAGAGAGGACAAGGAGTGAGGGGACAGTTAGAGAGTGGACAGATAGAGATGGGCAGGGAGAGAGTGGACAGGGAGATAGTGGGCAGGGTGTGAGGGGGCAGCGAGAGACGGGGCAGGGATAGAGGTGGCAGGCAGCGAGGGAGCAGGGAGAGTGGGGACAGGGATAGAGGGGGCAGTTAGAGAGAGGGCAGCATGAGATAAGGTGGGGGCAGGGAGAGGGAAGCAGTGGGAGAGGAGGCAAGGAGAGAGGAGGCAAGGAGAGAGGAGGCAAGGAGAGAGGTGACAGGGTGAGAGGGAGCAGAGATTGAGGGGGCAGGATGAGAGGGGGTAGGGGGAGAGTGGGCAGGGTGAGAGGGGGTAGGGGGAGGGGGAGCAGGGAGAGAGGGGGCAGGGATAGAGGGGGCAGGGAGAGAGGGGACAAGGGGAGAGGGAGCAGAGATTGAGGGGGCAGGGTAAGAGTGGGTAGGGGGAGAGTGGGCAGGGAGAGAGGGGACAGGGGGAGAGGGAGCAGAGATTGAGGTTGCAGGGAGAGAGGGGGGCAGGGAGAAATGGGGCAGGTAGTGGGGACAGGGAGAGAGAGGGAATGGTGAGCGGGAGTAGGGTAAGAGGGGGCAGGGAGAGAGGTGGCAGGGAGAGAGGGGACAGGGGGAGAGGGGGCAGGAAGAGAGAGGGGACGGGGGAGAGGGAGCAGAGATTGAGGGGGCAGGGTGAGAAGGGGTAGTGGGAAAGGGGGCAGGGAGAGAGGGGGCAGGGAGAGGGGGAGCAGGGAGAGGGGGCAGGGAGAGAGAGGGAAGGGTGAGAGGAGGCAGGAAGAGAGGAGGCAAAGAGTGGGGGCAGGGAGAGAGGGGGGCAGGGAGAGAGGGGGGCAGGGAGACAGTGGTTAAGCAGAGAGGAGGAATGGAGAGAGAGGACCCGAAGTGGGCAGGGAGATAGAGGGCAGGGAGAGAGGGAAGCAGTGGGAGAGGAGGCAAGGAGAGAGAGGGAAGGGAGAGATGGGGCAGGGAGAGAGGGGGTAGGGGGAGAGCGGGCAGGTAGAGAGGGGGTATGGGGAGAGGGGGCAGGGAGAGAGAGGGAAGGGTGAGAGGGCGCAGGGAAAGAGGGGGCAGTTAGAGAGAGGGCAGGGTGTGAGAGGTTGGGGGGCAGGGACCGGGAAGCATTGGGAGAGGAGGCAAGGAGAGAGAGGGCAGGGAGTGATGGGGCAGGTAGAGATGGGGCAGGGTGTGAGGGGCAGGCAGAGAGGGGATATGGAGAGGGAGGGAGGGTGCAGGGAGAGAAAGAGCAGGGAGAGTGGGGGCTATGAGAGAGGGTGGACAGGGAGACAGAGGGGATTTTGTGAGAGGGCTGGAGAGGGGTCAGGGAGAGAGAGCAGGTTGAGAGAGGGTCGGGGACAGGGAGAGAGGGGGGTTGAGAGACAGGAGGGCAGGAGGAGGCGGACAAGGAGAGAGGGGACAGGGAGAGAGATGGTGCAGGGAGAGGGGTTAAGCAGAGAGGAGACATTGAGGGAGAGGACAGGGAGTGAGGGGGCAGGGAGAAAGTGGGCAGGGAGAGAGGGGCAGGGTGAGAGGAGGCAAGGAGAGAGAGGGAAGGGAGAGAGGGGGCAGGAAGAGAGGCGGCAGAGAGAGAGAGGGCAGGAAGAGAGGAGGCATGGAGAGTGGGGGCAGCGAAAGATGGGGCTGGGAGAGAGGGGGCAGGGAGACAGAGGGGATTGAGCGAGAGGGCAGGAGAGGGGGCAGGGAGAGAGAGCAGATTGAGAGAGGGTGGGTGACAGGGAGGGGGAAGCAGTTTGAGAGAGGGGACAGAGAGAGGGAGGGCCGGGAAACAGGGTAGGGAAAGAATGGGGCAGGGAGTGAGGGGGCAGGAAGTGAGGGGGCAGGAAGAGAGAGGGCAGGGAGAGCAGGGGATGGAGAGAGAGAGCAGGGAGAGAAAGAGCAGGGAGACGGGGGCAGGGAGAGAGGAAGGTTGAGAGACAGGAGGGCAGGAGGAGGGGTCAAGGAAGGAGGGGACAGGGAGAGAGAGAGAGAGGGCAGGGAGAGAGGGGTTAAGCAGAGAGGAGGCTTTGAGAGAGAGGACAGGGAGTGAGGGGACAGTTAGAGAGTGGACAGATAGAGATGGGCAGGGAGAGAGTGGACAGGGAGATAGTGGGCAGGGTGTGATGGGGCAGCAAGAGACGGGGCAGGGAGAGAGGTGGCAGGCAGCGAGGGAGCAGGGAGAGTGGGGACAGGGATAGAGGGGGCAGTTAGAGAGAGGGCAGCATGAGATAAGGTGGGGGCAGGGAGAGGGAAGCAGTGGGAGAGGAGGCAAGGTGAGAGAGGAGGCAGGGAGAGAGGAGGCAAGGAGAGAGGAGGCAAGGAGAGAGGTGACAGGGTGAGAGGGAGCAGAGATTGAGGGGGCAGGGTGAGAGGGAGCAGAGATTGAGGGGGCAGGGTGAGAGGGGGTAGGGGGAGAGGGAGCAGAGATTGAGGTTGCAGGGAGAGACGGGGGAAGGGAGAAATGGGGCAGGTAGTGGGGGCAGGGGGAGAGAGGGAATGGTGAGCGGGAGTAGGGTGAGAGGGGGCAGGGAGAGAGGTGGCAGGGAGAGAGGGGACAGGGGGAGAGGGGGCAGGGAGAGAGTGGGCAGGGAGTGAGTGGGCAGGGAGATGGAGGGCAGGGTGAAGGGGGCAGGGAGAGAGGAGGCAGGGAGACTGGGCCGGGAGAGAGGGGACAGGACGAGAGAGGGCAGGGAGAGAGGGGACAGGGGGAGAGGGAGCAGAGATTGAGGGGGCAGGGTGAGAGTGGGTAGGGGGAGAGGGGGGCAGGGAGAAATGGGGCAGGTAGTGGGGACAGGGAGAGAGAGGGAATGGTGAGCGGGAGTAGGGTAAGAGGTGGCAGGGAGAGAGGGGACAGGGGGAGAGGGAGCAGAGATTGAGGGGGCAGGCTGAGAGGGGGCAGGGAGAGAGGGGGCAGGGAGAGGGGGAGCAGGGAGAGGGGGAGCAGGGAGAGGGGGCAGGGAGAGAGAGGGAAGGGTGAGAGGAGGCAGGGAGAGAGGTGGCAAAGAGTGGGGGCAGGGAGAGAGGGGGGCAGGGAGACAGTGGTTAAGCAGAGAGGAGGAATGGAGAGAGAGGACCCGAAGTGGGCAGGGAGATAGAGGGCAGGGAGAGAGGGAAGCAGTGGGAGAGGAGGCAAGGAGAGAGAGGGAAGGGAGAGATGGGGCAGGGAGAGAGGGGGTAGGGGGAGAGGGTTCAGGGAGAGAGAGGGAAGGGTGAGAGGGGGCAGGGAAAGAGGGGGCAGTTAGAGAGAGGGCAGGGTGTGAGAGGTTGGGGGGCAGGGACCGGGAAGCATTGAGCAAGGAGGCAAGGAGAGAGAGGGCTGGGAGAGATGGGGCAGGGAGAGATGGGGCAGGGTGTGAGGGGCAGGGAGAGAGGGGATATGGAGAGGGAGGGAGGGTGCAGGGAGAGAAAGAGCAGGGAGAGTGGGGGCTGTGAGAGAGGGTGGACAGGGAGACAGAGGGGATTTTGTGAGAGGGCTGGAGAGGGGTCAGGGAGAGAGAGCAGGTTGAGAGAGGGTCGGGGACAGGGAGAGAGGGGGTGTTGAGAGACAGGAGGGCAGGAGGAGGCGGACAAGGAGAGAGGGGACAGGGAGAGAGATGGTGCAGGGAGAGGGGTTAAGCAGAGAGGAGGCATTGAGGGAGAGGACAGGGAGTGAGGGGGCAGGGAGAAAGTGGGCAGGGAGATAGAGGGCAGGGAGAGAGGGAAGCAGTGGGAGAGGAGGCAAGGAGAGAGAGGGAAGGGAGAGATGGGGCAGGGAGAGAGGGGGTAGGGGGAGAGCGGGCAGGGAGAGATGGCGTAGGGGGAGAAGGCCCAGGGTGAGTGGGGGTACAGGGAGAGGGTGCAGGGAGAGAGGGGGCAGTGAGACATAGGTGTAGATAGACAGGGGGCTGGAAGAAGGGGGGCAAGGAGAGAGGGGGCGGGTAGAGAGGGGGCAGGGTGAGAGGGGCAGGGAGCGAGTGGGCAGGGAGAAAGTGGGCAGGGAGATAGAGGGCAGGGAGAGAGGGAAGCAGTGGGAGAGGAGGCAAGGAGAGAGAGAGGGAAGGGAGAGATAGGGCAGGGAGAGAGGGGGTAGGGGGAGAGAGAGCAGGGTGAGAGAGGGTCGGGGGAAGTGAGAGATGGGTGTACAGAGACAGGGGGCAGGAAGAAGGGGGGCAAGGCGAGAGGGGGCAGGTAGAGAGGGGGACATGGTGAGAGGGGTTAAGCAGAGAGGAGGCATGGAGTGAGAGGACAGGGAGTGAGGGAGCAGAGAGAGAGGGGAAAGCGACAGGGAGAGAGGGGACACAGAGAGGGAGGGCTGGGAGAGCGGGAGCAGGGAGAGTGGGGGCTGAGAGAGACGGGGCAGGCAGAGAGGGGATATGGAGAGGGAGGGAGGGCAGGGAGCGCAGGGGAGGGAGGGTGCAGGGAGAGAAAGAGCAGGGAGAGAGGGGGCAATGAGAGATGGGTGTAGAGAGACAGGGGGCAGGAAGAAGGGGGGCAAGGAGAGAGGGGGCGGGTAGAGAGGGGGGCAGGGTTAGAGGGGTTAAGCAGAGAGGAGGCATTGAGTGAGAGGACAGGGAGGGAGGGAGAAGAGAGAGAGAGGACAGGGACATGGAGAGAGGGGACAGAGAGAGGGAGGGCTGGGAGAGCGGGAGTGTGAGAGAATGGGGCAGGGAGAGAGAGAGCAGGGAGAGTGGGGTCTGTGAGAGAGGGGGGACAGGGAGACAGAGGGGATTGAGCGAGAGGGAAGGAGAGGGGGCAGGGAGAGAGAGCAGATTGAGAGAGGGTCGGGGACAGGGAGAGAGGGTGGTTTGAGAGACAGGAGGGCAGGAGGAGGGGGACAAGGAGAGAGGGGACAGGGAGAGAAATGGTGCAGGGAGAGGGGTTAAGCAGAGAGGAGGCGTTGAGGGAGAGGACAGGGATTGAGGGGGCAGGGAGAGAGGAGCAGGGAGAGAGGGGCAGGGAGAGAGGAGCAGGGAGAGAGTGGGCAAGGAGATAGAAGGCAGGGAGAGAGGGAAGCAGTGGGAGAGGAGGCAAGGAGAGAGAGGGAAGGGAGAGATGGGGCAGGGAGAGAGGGTGTAGGGCAAGAGGGGACAGGGAGAGAGGGCGTTGGGGGAGAGGGGACAGGGAGAGAGGGGGCAGGGAGAGGGTTCAGGGAGAGAGAGGGAAGGGTGAGAGGGGGCAGGGAAAGACGGGACAGTTAGAGAGAGGGCAGGGTATGAGAGGTTGGGGGGCAGGGACCGGGAAGCATTGGGAAAGGAGGCAAGAAAAGAGCGGGCAGGGAGTGAGAGGGCAAAGAGAGAGAGGGCAGGGAGAGATGGGGCAGGGTGTGAGGGGCAGGGAGAGAGGGGGCAGAGTGAGAGGAGCCAGGATGAGAGGGGGCAGGGTGAGAGGGGGCAGGGAGAGAGGGGCAGGGAGAGAATGGGCAGGGAGAGAGGGGGCAGGGAGAGAGTGGGCAGGGAGTGTGGGGCAGGAGAGAGAGGGCAGGGTGAGAGGAGCCAGGGTGAGAGGGGGCAGGGAGAGAGGGGGCAGGGAGAGAGGGAACAGGGAGAGCGGGGGCAGGGAGAAAGAGGGCAGGGAGAGAGTGGGCAGGGAGTGTGAGGCAGGGAGAGAGAGGGCAGGGTGCGAGGGTGCGAGGGTGCAGGGTGACGGGGGCAGGGAGAGAGAGGGAATGTGGAGAGGGGACGGGGTGAGAGGGGACGGGGTGAGAGGGGGCGGGGAGAGAGGGGGCAGGGAGAGAGGGAGCAGGGAGAGAGAGGGAATGTTGAGAGTGGGCAGGGTGTGAGGGGGCGGGGAGAGAGGGGGCAGGAAGAGAAGGGACAGGGAGCAAGAGTGCTTTGAGAGAGGGGGCAGGGTGAGTGGGGGCAAGCAGTGGGGGGCAGTGACAGATAGGGTAGGGTGAGAGGAGCCAGGGTGAGACGGGGCAGGGTGAGAGGGGCAGGGAGAGAGAGCGCAAGGAGAGAGTGGTCAGTGAGTGAGGGGCAGGGAGAGAGGGTACAGGGAGAGAGGGGACACGGGGAGGGAGGGAGGGCAGGGAGAGCAGTGGAGGGACAGAGGGTGCAGGGAGAGAAAGAGCAGGGAGAGAGCAGGTAGGGAGAGAGGTGTTTAGAGAGACAGGGGGCAGGAAGAGTTTGGCAAGGAGAGAGGGGGCAGGGAGTGAGGGGGCAGGGAAAGAGGGGGCAGGGAGAGAGAGGGCAGGGAGAGAGAGGGCAGGGAGAGAGAGGGCAGGGAGAGATAGATCAGGGAACTGGGTCAGGGAGAGAGAGGGCGTGAGATCGGCAGGAGGAGAGGGGACAGGGAGAGAGAGAGAGGGCAGGGAGAAAGGGGTTAAGCAGAGAAGAGGCATAGAGAGAGGGGACAGGGAGTGAGGGGGCAGTTAGAGAGTGGAAAGATAGAGAGGAGCAGGGAGAAAGTGGGCAGGGAGATAGAGGGCAGAGTGTGAGGGGGCAGCGAGAGAGGGGGCAGGGAGAGTGGTGTCAGGCAGAGCGGGGGCAGGGAGATAGAGGGCAGGGAGTGTGGGAGCAGGGAGAGAGGGAGCAGGGAGAGAGGGTCACGCAGAAATGGGGCAGGGAGTGAGCGGGCAGGGATAGAGGGGGCAGTTAGAGAGAGGGCAGCATGAGATAGGGTGGGGGCAGGGAGAGGGAAGCAGTGGTAGAGGAGGCAAAGAGATAGAGGGCAGGGAGCGAGGGGGCAGGGAGCGAGAGGGCAGGAAGTGAGTGGGCAGGGAGAGAGGGGGCAGGGAGAGCGGGGGCAGGGAGAGAGTTGGGCAGGGAGAGGGGCAGGAGGAGAGGGGACAGGGAGAGAGGTGACAAGGAGAGGGAAGGGATGGAGAGGGGGCAGGGGGAGAGGGACAGGGAGAGAGATCGCAAGGAGAGAGTGGTCAGTGAGAGAGGGGCAGGGAGAGAGGGTACAGGGAGAGCGGGGGCAGGGAGAAAGGGGCCAGGGATTGGGGGGCAGGGAGAGAGAGAGAAGGGTGAGAGGGGGCAGGCAGAAAGGGGGCCGGGAGAGAGATGAAAGGTCGAGAGCGGGGGCAGGAATAGAGGGGCCAGGCAGAGCTGGGGCAGGGAGAAAGGGGGCAAGGATTGAGGGGGCAGGGAGAGAGAGAGGGCAGGGAGTGAGGGTCACGGAGAGCTGGGGCAGGGAGAAAGAGGGCAGGGATTGAGGGGGCAGGGAGAGAGGGGGCAGGGAGTGTGGGAGCAGGGAGTGTGGGAGCAGGGAGTGCGGGGGCAGGGAGATAGAGGGCAGGGAGTGAGGGGGCACGGAGAGATGGGGCAGGGAGGGAGAGGGCAGGGAGAGAGGGGGCAGGGAGTGAGTGTCACGGAGAGATGGGGCAGGGAGGGAGAGGGAAGGGTGAGAGGGGGCAGGGACAGAGGGGAAAGGGAAAGAGAGGGGGCAGGGATTGAAGGGACAGGGAGCGAGAGCGCAGGGAGAGAGGTGTCAGGGTGAGTGGGGGCAGGCAGTTTGGGGCAGGGAGGGAGAGGCAAGGGTGAGAGGGGGCAAGGAGAGGTGGGCCGGGAGAGTATGGTTAAGCAGAGAGGAGGATTGGAAAGAGAGGACACGAAGTGAGTGGGCAGGGAGAGAGGTGACAGGGAGAGCGGGGGCAGGGAGAGAGAGGGCAGTGAGTGTAGGAGCAGGGAGAGTGGGGGCAGGGTGAGTGGGGGCAGGCAGTGGGGGGCAGGGAGAGAGAGGGCAGTGTGTGAGGGGGCAGGGAGAGTGGGGGCAGGGAGAGAGAGGGCAGGGTGTGTGGGGGCATGCAGTGGGGGGCAGGGAGAGAGCGGGTAGGGTGAGAGGATCGAGGGTGAGAGGGGGCAGCGTGAGAGCGGGCAGGGAGAGAGTGGGCAGGGAGAAAGTGAGCAGGGAGAGAGAGGGCAGGGTGCGAGGGTGCAGGGTGAGAGGGGGAAGGGAGAGAGAGGGAATGTGGAGAAGGGACGGGGTCAGAGGTGGCGGGGAGATACGGGGCAGGGAGAGAAGGAACAGGGAGCGAGAGCGCAGGGAGAGAAGGTACAGAGTGAGTGGGGGCAGGCAGTGGGGGGAAGGGAGAGAGAGGGTAGAGTGAGAGGAGCCAGGGAGAGAGGGGGCAGGGGGCGAGCCGGCAGGGAGAGGGGCAGGGAGAGAGGTGACAGGGAGAGGGAGGGGATGGAGAGGAGCCAGGGTGAGAGGGGGCAGGGTGAGAGGGGCAGGGAGAGAGAGCGCAAGGAGAGAGTGGTCAGTGAGTGAGGGGCCGGGAGAGAGGGTACAGGGAGAGCGGGGGCGGGAAGTGAGGGGGCAGGGAGAGCGGGGGCAGGGAGTGAGGGGGCAGGGAGAGCGGGGGCAGGGAGAGAAGCGACAGAGAGAGAGGGGCAGGGAGAGAGGTGACAGTGAGAGGGAGGGGATGGAGAGGGGGCAGGGTGAGAGGGGGCAGGGTGAGAGGGGGCGGGGAGAGAGGGTGCAGGGAGAGAGAGGGCAGGGAGAGAGGGTGCAGGGAGAGAGAGGGCAGGGAACTGGGTCAGGGAGAGAGAGGGCGTGAGATCAGCAGAAGGAGAGGGGACAGGGAGAGAGGGAGAGGGCAGGGAGAGAGAGGGAAGGGTGAGAGGAGCCAGGGTGAGAGGGGGCAGGGAGAGAGGGGGCAAGGAGAGAGGGGGCAGGGAGAGTGGGGGCAGGGAGTGGGGGGCAGGGAGAGAGAAGGAACGGAGAGAGGGAGCAGGGAGAGAGAGGGAATGTTGAGGCGGGCAGCGTGTGAGGGGGCGGGGAGAGAGGGGGCAGGGAGCAAGAGCGCATTGAGAGAGGGTGCAGGCTGAGTTGGGGCAAGCAGTGGGGGGCAGAGAGAGAGAGGGTAGGGTGAGAGGAGCCAGGGTGAGAGGGGGCAGGGTGAGAGGGGCAGGGAGAGAAGCAACAGAGAGAGAGGGGTTCAGGGAGAGCAGGGGCAGGGAGAGAGAGGGCAGGGAGAGAGAAGGAATGTTGAGAGGGGGTAGGGTGAGAGGGGCCGGGGAGAGAGGGTTCAGGGAGAGAAGGGACAGGGAGCGAGAACGCAGGGAGAGATGGGCAGGGTGAGAGGGGGCAGGGAGAGAGGGGGAAGGGTGAGAGGTGAAAGGAAAAGAGAGGGGGCAGGGATTGAAGGGTTAAGCTGAGAGGAGGTATGGAGAGAGAGGACAGGGAGTGAGGGGCCCGGGAGAGAGGGGACAGGAAGAGCAGGGGCAGGGAGGAAGAGGGCAGGGTGAAAGGGGGCAGGGAGAAAGGGGGCAGGGATTGGGGGGCAGGGAGAGAGAGAGAAGGGTGAGAGGGGGCAGGCAGAAAGGGGGCAGGAAGAGAGATGAAAGGTCGAGAGCGGGGGCAGGAATAGAGGGGACAGGCAGAGCTGGGGCAGGGAGAAAGAGGGCAGGGATTGAGGGGGCAGGGAGAGAGAGAGGGCAGGGAGTGTGGGAGCAGGGAGAGAGGGGGCAGGGAGATAGAGGGCAGGGGAAAGGGAAAGAGAGGGGGCAGGGATTGAAGGGTTAAGCTGAGAGGAGGTATGGAGAGAGAGGACAGGGAGTGAGGGGCCGGGAGATAGGGGACAGGGAGAGAGGGGACACGGAGAGCGGGGGCAGGGAGAAGGAAGGCAGGGAGAGAGGGGGCAGGGAGAGAGAAGGAATGTTGAGAGGGGGCAGGGTGAGAGGTGGCAGGGAGAGAAGGGACAGGGAGCGAGAGCGCATGGAGAGAGGGGTCAGGGTGAGTGGGGGCAGGCAGTGGGGGGCAGGGTGCGGGAGGGAAGGGTGAGAAGGGGCAGGGAGAGGAGGGCCGGGAGAAAGAGGGAAGGGTGAGTGGGGGCAGGGAGAGAGGCGGGCAGGGAGAGAGTTGGCAGGGAGAGAGGTGGGCAGGGAGAGAGTTGGCAGGGAGAGAGTTGGCAGGGAGAGAGGGGGCAGGGAGAGAGTTGGCAGGGAGAGATGGGCTGGGAGAGAGGGGGCAGGGAGAGAGTTGGCAGGGAGAGATGGGCTGGGAGAGAGGGAGCAGGGAGAAAGGGGGCAGGGAGAGAGGGGGCAGGGAGAGAGGGGGCAGGGAGAGAGGGGGCAGGGAGAAAGGGGGCAGGGAGAGAGGGGGCAGGGAGAAAGGGGGCAGGGAGAGAGGGGGCAGGGAGAAAGGGGGCAGGGAGGGAGGAGGCAGGGAGAGCGGGGGCAGGGAGAGGGGTGGGCAGGGAGAGTATGGTTAAGCAGAGAGGAGGATTGGAAAGAGAGGACACGAAGTGAGTGGGCAGGGAGAGAGGTGACAGGGAGAGCGGGGGCAGGGAGAGAGAGGGCAGTGAGTGTGGGAGCAGGGAGAGTGGGGGCAGGGTGAGTGGGGGCAGGGAGAGAGAGGGTAGGTTGAGAGGAACCAGGGTGAGAAGGGGCAGGGTGAGAGGGGGCAGGGTGAGAGGGGGCAGGGAGAGAAGCATCAGAGAGAGAGGGGTTCAGGGAGAGATGGGGCAGGGTGAGAGAGGGCAGGGAGAGAGGGGGCAGGGAGAGCGGGGGCAGGGAGCGATGGGTCAGGGAGAGGGGCAGGGGGAGAGGGGACAGGGAGAGAGGTGACAGGGAGAGCGTGGGGATGGAGAGGGTGCAGGGGGAGAGGGGCATTGAGAGATAGCGCAAGGAGAGATTGGTCAGTGAGTGAGGGGCAGGGAGAGAGGGTACAGGGAGAGGGGGGACACAGGGCGGGAAGGTGGGCAGGGAGAGCAGGGGAGGGACAGAGGGTGCAGGGAGAGAAAGAGCAGGGAGAGAGCGGGTAGGGAGAGAGCTGTTTAGAGAGACAGGGGGGCAGGAAGAGGGGGGCAGGAAGAGGGGGGCAAGGAGAGAGGGGGCAGGGAGTGAGGGGGCAGGGAAAGAGGGGGCAGGGAGAGAGAGGGCAGGGAGAGAGAGGGCAGGGAGAGATAGCGCAGGGAACTGGGTCAGGGAGAGAGAGGGCGTGAGATCGGCAGGAGGAGATGGGCAGGGAGAGAGAGAGAGGACAGGGAGTGAGGGGGCAGTTAGAGAGTGGAAAGACAGAGAGGAGCAGGGAGAGAGTTGGCAGGGAGAGAGGGGGCAGGGAGAGAGTTGGCAGGGAGAGAGGGGGCAGGGAGAGAGTTGGCAGGGAGAGATGGGCTGGGAGAGAGGGAGCAGGGAGAAAGGGGGCAGGGAGAGAGTTGGCAGGGAGAGATGGGCTGGGAGAGAGGGGGCAGGGAGAAAGGGGGCAGGGAGAGAGGAGGCAGGGAGAGCGGGGGCAGGGAGAGGGGTGGGCAGGGAGAGAGGAGGCAGGGAGAGAGGAGGCAGGGAGAGCGGGGGCAGGGAGAGGGGTGGGCAGGGAGAGGGAGGGGATGGAGAGGGGGCAGGGGGAGAGGGACAGGGAGAGAGAGGGGATGGAGAGGGGACAGGGAGCGGGGTGGGCAGGGAGAGGGAGGGGATGGAGAGGGTGCAGGGGGAGAGATCGCAAGGAGAGAGTGGTCAGTGAGTGAGGGGCAGGGAGATAGGGTACAGGGAGAGAGGAGGCAGGGAGAGTGGGGGCAGGGAGAGGGGTGGGCAGGGAGAGGGAAGGGATGGAGAGGGGGCAGGGGAGAGGGACAGGGAGAGCGATCGCAAGGAGAGAGTGGTCAGTGAGAGAGGGGCAGGGAGAGAGGGTACAGGGAGAGCGGGGGCAGGGAGAGAGAGGGAAGGGTGAGAGGGGGCAGGGAGAAAGGGGGCAGGTATTGGGGGGCAGGGAGAGAGAGAGAAGGGTGAGAGGGGGCAGGCAGAAAGGCAGCAGGGAGAGAGATGAAAGGGTGAGAGAGGGGGCAGGGATAGAGGGGACAGGCAGAGCTGGGGCAGGGAGAAAGGGGGCGAGATTGAGGGGGCAGGGAGATAGAGAGGGCAGGGAGTGAGGGTCACGGAGAGATGGGGCAGGGAGAAAGGGGGCAGGGAGAGAGGGGGCAGGGACAGAGGGGAAAGGGAAAGAGAGGGGGCAGGGATTGAAGGGTTAAGCTGAGAGGAGGTATGGAGAGAGAGGACAGGGAGTAAGGGGCCCGGGAGATAGGGGACATGGAGAGCTGGGGCAGGGAGAGCGGGGGCAGGGAGAGTGGGGACAGGGAGAGAGGGGGCAGGGAGAGCGGCGGCAGGGAGAGCGGGGGCAGGGAGAGAGGGGGCAGGGAGAGAGTGGGCAGGGAGAGAGGGGGAAGGGAGAGAAGGGACAGGGAGCGAGAGCGCAGGGAGAGAGGGGTCAGGGTGAGTGGGGGCAGGCAGTGGGGTGCAGGGTGGGAGAGGGAAGGGTGAGAGGGGGCAGGGCGAGAGGGGGCAGGGAGAGGTGGGCCGGGAGAAAGAGGGAAGGGTGAGTGGGGGCAGGGAGAGAGGTGTTAAAGAGTGGGGGGCAGGGAGAGAGGTGGGCAGGGAGAGTATGGTTAAGCAGAGAGGAGGATTGGAAAGAGAGGACACGAAGTGAGTGGGCAGGGAGAGAGGTGACAGGGAGAGTGGGGGCAGGGTGAGTGAGGGCAGGCAGTGGGGGGCAGGGAGAGAGCCGGTAGGGTGAGAGGAGCCAGGGTGAGAGGGGGCAGGGTGAGAGGGGGCAGGGTGAGAGGGGGCAGGGTGAGAGGGGGCAGGGAAAGAGTGGGCAGGGAGAGATTGGGAAGGGAGAGAGAGGGAATGTGGAGAGGGGGCGGGGAGAGAGGGGACGGGGAGAGAGGGGGCAGGGAGAGAAGGGACAGGGAGCGAGAGCGCAGGGAGAGAAGGTACAGAGTGAGTGGGGGCAGGCAGTGGGGGGAAGGGAGAGAGAGGGTAGAGTGAGAGGAGCCAGGGTGAGAGGGGGCAGGGTGAGAGGGGGCAGGGAGAGAAGCGACAGAGAGAGAGGGGCAGGGAGAAAGGGGGCATTGAGAGAGAGGGCACGGAGAGAGTGGGCAGGGAGAGAGGTGATAGGGAGAGGGAGGGGATGGAGAGGGGGCAGTGTGAGAGGGGGCAGGGAGAGAGAGCGCAACGAGAGAGTGGTCAGTGAGTGAGGGGCCGGGAGAGAGGGTACAGGGAGTGAGGGGGCAGGGAGAGTGGGGGCAGGGAGAGTGGGGGCAGGGAGAGTGGGGGCAGGGAGAGAGGGGGCAGGGAGAGTGGGGCAGGGGGAGAGAGAGGGCATGTTGAGAGGGGGCAGGGTGAGAGTGGGCGGGGAGAGAGGGGGCAGGGAAAGAACGGACGGGGAGGGAGAGTGCAGGGAGAGAGGGGGCAGGGTGAGTGGTGGCAGGCAGTGGGCTCAGGGAGAGAGAGGGTAGGGTGAGAGGGGCCAGGGTGAGAGGGGGCAGATAGAGAGGGGGCAGGGAGAGAGAGCAGGGTGAGAGAGATTCGGGGACAGGGAGAGAGGGGGTGTTGAGAGACAGGAGGGCAGGAGGAGGGGGACAAGGAGAGAGGGGACAGGGAGAGAGATGGGGCAGGGAGAGGGGTTAAGGAGAGACATTGAGAGAGAGGACAGGGAGAGAGGGGCAGGGAGCGAGTGGGCAGGGAGCGAGTGGGCAGGGAGCGAGTGGGCAGGGAGATAGAGGGCAGGGAGTGAGGGAAGCAGCAGGGGAGGAGGCAAGGAGAGAGAGGAAAGGGAGAGATGGGGCAGGGAGAGAGGGTGCAGGGAGAGAGTGGGTAGGGGGAGAGGGGGCAGGGAGCGGGGGGCAGGTTGTGAAAGCTTGGGGGGTAGGGAGCGGGAAGCATTGGGAGAGGAGCCAAGGAGAGAGGGGGCAGGGAGAGAGGGGGCAGGGAGAGATGGGGCAGGGAGAGAGGGGGCAGGGAGAGAGGGGGTAGAGAGAGAGGGGACAGGGCGAGAGGGAGCAGAGATTGAGAGGGCAGGCTGAGAGGGGGCAGGGAGAAAGGGGAAAAGGGGTGAGGGAGCAGGGATTGAGGGTGTAGGGTGAGAGGGGGCAGGGACAGAGGGGGCAGGGAGTTGGTGCCGTGAGAGAGGGAATGGTGAGAGGGTGCAGGGAGAGAGGGGAGAGGGAGAGAAGGGACAGGGAGAGAGAACGCAGGGAGAGAGGGGGCAGGGAGAGTGGGGACAGGGAGAGTGGGGGCAGGATGTGGGGGGCAGGGAGAGAGAGGGAAGGGAGAGAGGGGGCAGGGAGAGAAGGGGCTGGGAGAGAGTGGTCAAGGTGAGGGAGGGAGGGCAGGTAGAAAGCGGAGGGAGAGAGAGAGCCGGGAGAGAGAGAGTGGGGCAGCGAGAGAGGGGTTAGAGACAGGAGGGCAGGAAGAGGGGGAAAAGGAGAGAGCGGACAGGGAGAGAGAGTGAGCAGGGAGAGAGGGGGCAGGGAGCAAGGGGACAGGGAGTGAGGGCACAGGGAGACAGTGGGCAGGGAGAGAGAGCACAGGAATTGAGTGGTCAGGGAGAGAGAGGTCAGGGAAAGAGGGGCAGGGAGAGAGGGGTTAAGCAGAGAGGACAGAGATTGTGGGGACAGGGAGAGAGGGGTCAGGGAGAGAGGGGTCAGGGAGAGAGGGGGCTGGGAGTGAGGGGGCAGGGAGTGAGGGGGCAGGGTGAGAGTGGGCAGGGAGAGAGGAGACAGGGAGAGGGAGGGCAGGGGGAATGGGGGAGGGAGAGAATGGAGCAGGGAGAGAGAGAGCAGGGATAGAGTAGGCAGGGAGTGCGGGGGAAGGGATTGAGGGGGCAGTTAGAGAAGGCAGAGTGAGAGAGGGTGGAGGGCAGGGAGATTGAAGCAGTGGGAGAGGAGGCAAGGACAGAGAGGGCAGGGAGATATGGGGCAGGTTGATATGGGGCAGGGAGATATGGGGCAGGGGGAGAGGGGGCAGGGAGTGAGGGGACAGAGAGAGAGAGGGCAGGGAGTGTGAGGGCAGGGAGAGAGTCATCAGTGAGGTAGGAGGCTGGGAGTGAGGGGGTCAGGGAGAGACGGGGCAGGGAGAGAGGGGATAGGGAGAGGGAGGGAGGGCAGAGAGAGCAGGGGAGGGAGGGAGGGTGCAGGAAGAGAAAGAGCAGGGAGAGAGGGGGCAGTGAGAGATGGGTGTAGAGAGACAGGGGGCAGCAAGAAGGGGGGCAAGGAGAGAGGGGGTGGGTAGAGAGGGGGCAGATGAGAGGGGTTAAGCAGAGAGGAGGCATTGAGTGAGAGGACAGGGAGTGAGGGAGCAGGGAGAGAGGGGACAGAGAGAGGGAGGGCTGGGAGAGCGGGGGTGAGAGGGAATGGGGCAGGAAGAGAGGAGGCATGGAGAGTGGGGGCAGCAAAAGATGGGGCCGGGAGAGAGGGGGCAGGGAGACAGAGGGGATTGAGCGAGAGGGCAGGAGAGGGGGCAGGGAGAGAGAGCAGGGTGAGAGAGGGTCGGTGGCAGGGAGGGGGAAGCAGTTTGAGAGAGGGGACAGAGAGAGGGAGGGCCGGGAAACAGAGTAGGGAAAGAATGGGGCAGGGAGTGAGGGGGCAGGAAGTGAGGGGGCAGGAAGAGGGAGGGCAGGGAGAGCAGGGGATGGAGAGAGAGAGCAGGGAGAGAAAGAGCAGGGAGACGGGGGCAGGGAGAGAGGAAGGTTGAGAGACAGGAGGTCAGGAGGAGGGGTCAAGGAGAGAGGGGACAGGGAGAGAGAGAGAGGGCAGGGAGAGAGGGGTTAAGCAGAGAGGAGGCTTTGAGAGAGAGGACAGGGAGTGAGGGGGCAGTTAGAGAGTGGACAGATAGAGTGGGGCAGTTAGAGAGTGGACAGGGAGATAGAGGGCAGGTTGTGAGGGGGCAGCAAGAGAGGGGGCAGGGAGAGAGGTGGCAGGCAGAGAGAGGGCAGGGAGATAGAGGGCATGGAGTGAGGGTGCAGGGAGAGAGGGGGCAGGGAGTGAGGATCACACAGAAATGGGGCAGCGAGTGAGGGGGCAGGGATAGAGGGGGCAGTTAGAGAGAGGACAGCATGAGATAGGGAGTTGGCAGGGAAAGGATAGCAGTGGGAGAGGAGGCAAGGAGAGAGGGGGCAGGGAGAGAGGGGGCAGGGAGAGAGGGGGCAGGGAGAGAGGGGGCAGGGAGTGAGGGGACAAGGGGAGAGGGAGCAGTGATTGAGGGGGCAGGGTGAGAGGAGGTAGGGGGAGACTGGGCAGGGAGAGAGGGGACGGGGGAGAGGGAGCAGAGATTGAGGGGGCAGGGTGAGAGTGGGTAGGGGGAGAGGGGGGCAGGGAGAAATGGGGCAGGTAGTGGTGGCAGGGAGAGAGAGGGAATGGTGAGCGGGAGCAGGGTGAGAGTGGGCAGGAAGAGAGGTGGCAGGGAGAGAGGGAGCAGAGATTGAGGGGGCAGGCTGAGAGGGGGCAGGGAGAGAGGGGGCAGGGAGTGGGGGGCAGGGAGAGAGAGGGAAGGGTGAGAGGGGGCAGGTAGAGAAGGGACAGGGAGAGAGAGCGCAGGGAAAGAGGGGGCAGGGAGAGAATGGTTAATCAGAGAGGAGGCATGGAGAGAGAGGACAGGGTGTGCAGGGGCAGGGAGAGAGGGGGCAGGGAGAGAGGGGGCAGGGAGAGAGGGGGCAGGGAGAGAGGGGGCAGGTAGAGAGAGGGCAGGGAGAGAGGGGGCTGGGAGAGCGGGGGCAGGGAGTGAGGGGGCAGGGAGAGAGGGGGCAGGGAGAGAGGGGGCAGGGAGAGAGGTGACAGGGAGAGAGAGCGCATGCAGAGAGGGGGCAGGGAGAGTGGGGGCAGGGAGTGGGGGGCAGGGGGAGAGAGAGGGAATGTTGAGAGGGGGCAGGGTGAGAGTGGGCGGGGAGAGAGGGGGCAGGGTGAGTGGTGGCAGGCAGTGGGCTCAGGGAGAGAGAGGGTAGGGTGAGAGGGGCCAGGCTGAGAGGGGGCAGATAGAGAGGGGGTAGGGTGAGAGGGGGCAGGGAGAGAGAGGGAATGTTGAGAGGCGGCAGGGTGAGAGGGGGCAGGGAGAGAGAGGGCAGGGAGTTGTTGCAGTGAGAGAGGGAATGGTGAGAGGGGGCAGGGAGAGTGGGGGAGGGAGAGAGGGGGCGGGGAGAGAAGGGGCAGGGAGAGAAGGTACGGGGAGAGAGAGAGCAGGGAGAGAGGGAGCAGGGTGAGTGGGGGCAGGCAGTGGGGGGCAGGGAGAGAGAGGGTAGGGTGAGAGGGGCCAGGGTGAGAGGGGGCAGGGAGAGAAGTGACAGGGAGAGAGGGGGCAGGGTGAGTGGTGGCAGGCAGTGGGCTCAGGGAGAGAGAGGGTAGGGTGAAAGGGGGCAGATAGAGAGGGGGCAGGGAGAGAGGGGGCAGGGAGAGAGGGGACAAGGGGTGAGGGAGCAGGGAATGAGGGTGCAGGGTGAGAGGGGTCAGGGAGAGAGGGGACAGGGATAGAGGCGGCAGGTAGAGTGGGGACAGGGAATGGGGGGCAGGGAGAGATAGGGAAGGGAGAGAGTGGACAAGTGGTGAGGGAGCAGGGTTTGAGGGTGCAGGGTGATAGGGGGCAGCGAGAGAGGGGGTAGGGAGGGAAGGGACAGGGAGAGAGAACGCATGGAGAGAGGGGGCAGGGAGAGAGGGGACAGGGAGAGAGGGGGCAGGGAGAGAGGGGACAGGGAGAGAGGGGACAGGGAGAGAGGGGACAGGGAGAGAGGGGGCACGGTTTGAGGGGGCAGGGAGTGAGGGGGCGGGGAGTGAGCAGGCAGGGAATGAGAGGACAGCGAGAGAATGGTCAGGGAGTGAGGGGTCACGGAGAGGGAGGGAGGCTGCAGGGTAAGAAAGAGCAGGGAGAGAGGAGGCAGGGAGAGAGGGGGTAGTGAAAGAGGGTCTGGGAGAAAGGGGGCAGGGAGACAGAGGGGATTGAGTGAGAGGGCAGGAGAGGGGGCAGGGAGAGAGAGCAGGTTGAGAGAGGGGCGGGGTCAGGGAGGGAGGGCAGGGAGAGCAGGGGAGGGAGAGAGAGCAGGGAGAGAAAGAGCAGGAAGAGGGGAACAAGGAGAGAGGGGCAGTGAGAGAGGGGCAGTGAGAGAGGGGCAGTGAGAGAGGGGCAGGGAGAGAGGGGGCAGGGAGAGAGGGGTCAGGCAGAGAGGGGACAGGGATAGAGTGGGCAGTTAGAGAGAGGGCAGGTGAGAGAGGGTGTGGGGGCAGGGAGAGGGAAGCAGTGGGAGAGGAGGCAAGGAGAGAGGGGGCAGGGAGAGGGAGTGCAGGGAAGCTGGGATGGGAGATAATGGGGCAGGGAGAGACAGAGTAGGGAGAGAGGGGACAGAGAGAGGGAGGGCAGGGAAGCGGGGGAGGGAGAGAGGGGACAGGGAGAGAAAGAGCAGGAAGAGAGGGGGCAGGGCGAGAGGGGGGTAGAGAGACAGGGTGGCCGGGAGAGGGGGCAAGGAGAGAGGGAGCAGGTAGCAGGGAGAGAGGGGTTAAGCAGAGAGGAGGCATTGAGAGAGAGGGCAGGGAGGGAGGGTACAGGGAGAGAGGGGGCAGGGAGAAAGTGCAGGAAGCTGTTCACTCCCAAATCCCCTTATGCATTTTGAACCTTTTCACCAATGGAGGTTGGAAGTTTGGAAACAGAACAAAGTGACTAATTGTAGGGCAAGGACCTCATTAAAAATAGAGAGTTCTTAGTCCTGCCATGTTGTTACCATTGGTGAGCCCTCCCCCACTCCCCATGGACACCCAGTTGGGCACCTTGCTTTGCTTTGTGAAATAGCTACAGCCCTCCTCCAGGTGAAGCCCTGTGTGCCTATTTAGCTGCCTCCTGAGCAAGCCATCCTCCGGGCCTTGTGTGGACAAAGCCAAAAAATGAGCAGTGCTGAATATGGTAACATTATCTGACCACTCCCAACCCAGCTCTCCATTCTGTTGTAGTGAATGGGAAGGACAATCGAACAGAGTGTATAAAGGAGGTCAACCTGATCATTCCCATTCCATGCTATTGAATTGTATTCCCCTTCTAACAGCTGGAAACAAGTGCAAACAGCCTGAACTCCAGCATAGAGGGAAGATGATCACATCCTCTAATTCTCAGCAGGAGCATTGGAACATTACCTGTCCATGAACTACAACATTCACCTCAGCATTTACAAATCACCTCCCATCCTATTCTGTTGTACATGGTGGGCTTCCATTCAGCCCTAGTTGGTGAGCTCAGATGAGATAACCATTCCGCTAACACACAGCAAGACTTGCAGTCAATACAAGATCAAGGGGAAAGTCCATTCAATCACTCCATCTCATTCTGCTGCCTTTGTCCATGCTGTAGGAATACTGAGCCGGTAGCACCCTGGATTCATTCAGGATGGAGTTCCTGAACAATGCTGAGGGCAACTCAAGAGAAACTTAAATGGAGCATCAAAAAATAATGTAGCTTTAAGTGTTCTTTGAAGCCTTCTGATTACTGGTTAGAAAAAGATTGCAGATTGGGGGAAAAGGCAGTTTGATTGGGCTGGGATTTTGGACTGGGGGGTAATATAATGAAAGCTTCACAAATAGAAGTGATCAAAGTGGGCATGCCTGTACATGGTGCTGAACAGTGTGGCAAGTAGGTAAATGCTCTGGAGACCTGTGTTCGAATCCTGCCAGGCAGATGGTGGAATTTGAAATCCACAAAAATCTGAAATCAAAAGTCTGATGATGACCATGAAACTAAAAACCCATCTGGTTCACTAATGTCCTTTAGGGAACAAAACCTGCCGTCCTTACCTGGTCTGGCCTACGTGTGACTCCAGACCCACAGCAATGTGGTTGACTCTTAAATGCCCTCTGAACAAGGGCAATTATGGATGGGCAATAAATGGTGGCCTAGCCAGCGGTGCCCACATCCCATGAACAAAAAATTAAAATAACATAGATGGTATTGACACCAGCGTGTAATAGCAATCTTGCATGAGTTCAGGCAGTAGTTACCCAGCCTGTCTGTAGTAATTATGGTTTTACTTAGTGTGCAATGTACCTTTATGAATAATACTTGTTAGGTAACCAGTAGGAGAGTAGCACGGGCTGCCTCAGCAGTCAGTGTAGAGATGGAGTTGGAGTTGAAAGCACATGTGTAGTTGCTGCTGAGTATGTTGTAAATAAACTTAAAGTTTGCACCCAAGGAGTGTCTGCATATCAACTCTATCATTAACAGTACAACTCGACCACCCTACAAGACTGTCATAAACATTTTAATCACAGACAATGCTTCATCTTCAAGGGCTAAGAACATTCTGGAAGAATTTGTATTTTTTAAACTACACTGTCCCTTAAAGGGTTATTGCAAGGAGTCTGGTTTCTGCTGTTCCTGGGAAAGGCAGCACTTTACAAGAAAAGATAATTAAACAGTTTTAAAGAAGCTGGAATCCTCTTGACCCCGGTGAACTGTGTACAAAGGGGTCACCTGGAGGCTTATAGCTTTGAAAAAAACATGCCTGAAAACGGTGTTTAAAAAGCTGGTAGGCTGGTTTTGCTCTTCGGGAGAAAGAATGATCAACTGCTTGGGTAAAGAACTGGAGAACAGCTAATGTGGTTCAGCTATTTAAGAAGGGTTGTAGAGATAAGCCAGGGAACTACAGGCCAGTGAGTCTCACGTTAGTGGTGGGGAAACTATTGGAGAAAATTCTGAAGGAGAGAATCTACCTCCACTTGGAGAGGCAAGGTTTGATCAGGGATAGTCAGCATGGCTTTGTCAGAGGGAGGTCATGCCTAACAAATTGATTGAATTTTTTAAGGAGGTGACCAGGTGTGTAGATGAGGGTAGTGTAGTTGATGTAGCTTATATGGATTTCAGCAAAGCCTTTGACAAGGTCCCACATGGGAGGCTTATAAAGAGGACAAATGCACATGGGATACAGGGTAATTTAATAAGGTGGATTCAAAATTTGCTTAGTTGTGAGAGGCAGAGGGTGATGACAGAAGGATGCTTTAGTGACTGGAAGCCAGTGTCCAGTGGCCTACCACAGGGATTTGTGCTGGGTCCCCTATTATATGTCATTTATATAATCGACATAGATGACTATGTGGGAGGGTAGGATTAGTAAGTTTGCGGATGACACAAAGATTGGCCGGGTGGTTAACAGTGAGGTTGAGTGTCTTGAGCTACAGGAAGGAATAGACGGGATGGTCAAATGGGCAGATAAGTGGCGGATGGAATTTAACCCTGAAAAGTGTGAGGTGATACACTTCGGAAGGAGTAATTTGACAAGGAAGTATTCAATGAACAGCATGACACTTGGAAGTTCTGAGGAACAAAGGGACCTTGGCTTGTGTGTCCATAGATCTCTGAAGGCGGAGGTGCATGTTAGCTGGTGGTGAAAAAGGCATAAGGGACACTTGCCTTTATCAATCGAGGCATAGACTACAAAAGTAGGGAGATCATGTTGGAGTTGTATAGAACCTTGGCGAGGCCACAGCTGGAGAATTGTGCGCAGTTCTGGTTGCCACATTATAGGAAGGATGTGATTGCACTGGAGAGGGTGCAGAGGAGATTTTTGCAGGATGTTGCCTGGGATGAAACATTTAAGTTACGAAGAGAGGTTGGATAGACTTGGGTTGTTTTCGTTGGAGCAGAGAAGACTGAGGGGCGACCTGATCGAGGTGTATGAGATTATGAGGGACATGGACAGGGTGGATAGGGAGCAACTGTTCCCCTTAGTTGAAGGGTCAGTCACAAGGGGGTATAAGTTCAAGGTGAGGGGCAGGAGGTTTAGGGGCGAATGTGAGGCAAATCTTTTTTACCCAGAGGGTGGTAACGGTCTGGAATGCACTGCCTGGGAGGGTGGTGGAGGCGGGTTGCCTCACATCCTTTAAAAAGTACCTGGATGAGCACTTGGCACATCATAACATTCAAAGCTATGGGCCAAGTGCTGGTAAATGGGGTTAGGTAGGCAGGTCAGGTGTTTCTCACGTGTCGGTGCAGACTCGATGGGCTGAAGGGCCTCTTTTGCACTGTGTGATTCTGTGATTCTGTTGAAGAAACCTGGGCATTGTGTGGTCATCCTGAGATTAATGGGGAAGGCACATAATTGGCCATGGAGCAACCTGGAGAAACCATTTAAATATATGTTGTAACCCATGGAGTAGTGGAACTAGACACAGACAGCACACTTCCCCATCTTGGTTGTAACAAGCCCCATTACAATTGGAAGTCTGGTCTTAGTTCTAATTTAACAGGTAAAAGATCCAAAACTGTGTTTGTCATTGCAGTTCCAGCCCATTGTTCCACATAGGTTAGATGGGACCGTATATCTCACCAAACATTTACTCAACAGGGCAGCTGTGCCAATGCATAAAATGCCAGGAACACCACTGGGTATCTGTGACAACCGGAACAGAAGAAGACTGTTAGCAATGTATTCAAATCAAGACTGGATCTATGTAGATTTAACCCAACATCAGACAAGGTTTGCTTCATAACAAGCTCTTAAACTAATCTTACCTGACAAATCAAAAGGTCAATAAATTTTGCCAACACGTTTAAGGTTTATCCAGCTGAGACAGTGTAAGCCCAGCAGTGATATATTTGACAGGGTATATTAGCCAGGGCTTCAACTGTGGAGAATTTGTGATAAATATTAGAAGATAAATGTGAACTGATGTTGGCCATCAGTTATACCAGAGCCTGACTTAATCAAGGAATATCTCCAGAATTTTAGAATGTCAAAAAAGCCTGTGGCTCTTGGTCAAATAATAAAACATTCAAGAGAATGCAGCTCTTAATAACTGTACAATTAAAGAGACAATTTACAGATACTACTCCAGACATGAAACACTTACAGGCAACCTTACTGCTCTCCAGAAAAAAAGCAGAGCAGAAAGAAATGTTCCATTTCCTCTCTTTATCCAATCATTCATATACCATATCCCACCTGGAATCCCTACCGAATCCGACCAGGTCTCCTGATTCATCCAACCAGGGGACAATCTACTGACTCTCTGACCCACGACTCAACATTCTCATTCCACCTGACCAATTTATATTCCTCCTCTTTAGTCGAATACTCACTCTTTACTTAGCTGTCTCCATTACCCTGCTAACTTGCCACATTCTATCTGACCAATTCCCTCTATTCTATCAAACTGCATCTCTTCATTTTGTCCCTAGTTGCCCTTGAGAAGGTGGTGGTGAGCTGCCTTCTTGAACTGCTGCAGTCCATGTGGTGTAGGTACACCCACAGTGCTGTTAGGGAGGGGGTTCCAGGATTTTGACCCAGCGAGAGTGAAGGAATGGCCATATATTTCCATGTCAGGATGCTGGGTGACTTGGAGGGGAACTTTCAGGTGGCAGCATTCCCATCTATCTGCTGCCCTTGTCCTTTTAGGTGGTAGTGGTTGTGGGTTTGGAAGGTGCTGTCTAAGGAGGATATTGATAGTGAGGGATTCATTGAATCCATTTAATATCAAGGGACAATGGTTAGATTCTCTCTTGTTTGGGATGGTAATTCCTAGCACTTTTGTGGCACGATTGTTACTTGCCACAAAGGGTGCATGACCAGAAGGCATCACCACTCCCCAAACCAACGCTCCCCCCCACCCCAACTCATCCCCAGCCCAACCATAAGACTCTCCAGGATTTATTGGGTAACCTGGACACTTGGCACTAGCTTCCCCATCACCTGTCAAATTACAGGGCAGCAGAAGGAAGACCTTCAGTCGCCATTAATTGACCACTTAAGGGTCTCAAATGGCCCATGGGTATTGGTGCCTGGTGCTCCCCTTACCATGGGTAAAATACCCATGAGGGCAGGCTGGGCAGACAGGCAATGAGCACAGCACCGTTGCTATGGCACTCAATGTTATGCCCCACCCTACCTGCCAACTCAGGGTGGAGTGTAGAATTGCAGCCATGGTGTGGGATCAGGGTCTCATGTGGTAACGGGTCTGTTTGTTCACTCCCTAAAGGCTATTAGTGATCTGGGTGGGTTTTGAACTGACTGTTGTTTCCCTATCGATGATCAGCTTATTAAATTCAGTGCCATGACTTAGTACGGGATGGTTTGAAATCAGGAAGCTCAGTTACTATAGTTGGCTCAGTGTAAAAACACACTTTCAGCCCAGTAAATCAGTGTTCCTCTGACTGTTTGCTATGCTCCTTGTGATCAGTAATTCTCTCTTGCATCTCAACAATAAATCAGCCTCAAAGTGCTAGCACTGCAGTGAATAAGCAGAACATGTCAAACAGCTTTGTCAAAGACTCACTAATATTTTAGGCAATTTAAGAGTAGGCTGACAGACTGACTGCCCCTTCAATCTCAGTGTCACTCCTCCATTATCTTCATGACACATCCTGTCTGACAGGTAGAAACTATTCGGAACGTTACCACTTCCCAGCACAAACTGAGCCGATCAGTTCTAATTGAGGAGAATTGTCAAAGAGTTTGCACAAAATGACATTGAATTCATGGTACAGAAACAGGCCATTTGGCCGAACTGGTCCACACAGGTGCATTATTTTAAACTGAACCAACGCTTGCCCCCTGGCCATCCTACTTCAGTACACCCTATCAGCATTTCCTTCTATCCCTTTCTCCCAAATATACTTATCTCACATCCCCTTGCCCACATTTATACCATGTATCTTAACCACTCTCTGTTGTAGCAAGTTCCACATTATAACTCCTCTCAAAATAAAGCAGTTTCTCCTGACATCCCTATTAGCTTTATTAGTGCCTAACCTAATTATTTATTGTATTTATGATCGCTAGTTTTGGACAATGCATCCCCACCACCTCCCCACACATCTTTTTTACATGAACTTATCCCATTCATCATTTGAAAGATCTTTAGCCTGTTCTTTTCAAGAGGAAAGACTCCACCCTGCCCAACCCTGAACGAGAGTTGTATCAATTCAGTTCTGGTATCATCCTTGTAAACCTTGCTTGCGTCCTCTCCAGAGCCTCTATGTCCTGTCGATATTATGGACAATGCAATTGTGCACAATATTCTAAGTGTGGTCCAATGCAGGTTCTCTACAAGTTCGACATAATTCCCCTGCTTTCAAGTTACAATCCTCGAGGAGAGAAAACAAGTTTTGTTGGAAAGTTTAGGGGTTTATGAATCTGCCTACCAGTGTGAGCTGGTGAATCTCAACAATGAAAAGATGTAACTCGTTTAGACAATTTCCTAACATGGCCAATAATCAGAGTACAGGATACAGGCTTAAAGAGATGTTAATGCTGTATACAGGATACAGAATTTAACAGATGTTGGAGCAGAGTACAGGATACAAACTTTAACAGATGTTGGTGCAGCATACAGGATACAGACTTTAACAGATGTTGGAGCAGAGTACAGGATACAGACTTTAACAGATGTTGGTGCAGTGTATAGGATACAAGATTTAACAGATGTTGGTGCAGTGTACAGGATACAGGCTTTAACAGATGTTGGTGCAGTGTACAGGATACAGGCTTGGACAGATGGTGCAATGTACAGGAAAAAGGCTTTAACAGATATTGGCGCAGTGTACAGGATACAGGCTTTAACAGATGTTGGAGCAGTGTACAGGATAGACTTTGGAGAGTACAGGATACAGGCTTTAACATATGTTGGTGCAATGTACAGGATACAGAATTTAACAGATGTTGGTGTAGTGTACAGGATAGAGGTTTTAACAGATGTCGGAGCAGTGTACAGGATACAGACTTTAACAGATGTTGGAGCAGTGTTCAGGATACAGGCTTTAACAGATGTTGGAGCAGTGTACAGGATACAGGCTTTAACAAATGTTGCTGCAGTGTACAGGATACAGGATTTAACAGATGTTGGTGCAGTCCACAGGATACAGAATTTAACGGACGTTGATAAATTGTACAGGATACAGGCTTTAACATACGTTGGTGCAGTGTACAGGATACAGGATTTAACAGATGTCGGTGCAGTGTACAGGAAAACAGCTTTATCCAATTTTTATGCACTGTTGGAGCAGTGTACAGGGTACAGGCACCAACAGATGTTGGAGCAGTGTACAGGATATAGAATTTAACAAATGTTGGAGCAGTGGACAGGATACAGACTTTAACAGATGTTGGTGTAGTGTACAGGATATATTGGTGCATTGTACAGGATGCACACTTTAGCAGAGGTTGGTGCAGTGTACAAGATACGTAAGTTAACAGACGTTCATGCAATGTACAGGATACAGGCTTTTACAGATGTTGGTGCAGTGTGCAGGATGCCAGCTTTTTCAGATGTTGGTCTGTTGCATAGGATATAGGCATTTACAGCTGTCGGGGCAGTGTAAGAGATACCAGCTTTATACGATGTTAGTGCAGCATACAGGATAGAGGCATTAACAGATGTTGGAGCTGTGTACAAGAAACAGAATTTAACAGATGTTGGAGCAATGTACAGGATGCAGGCTTTAACAGATATTGGAGCAGTGTACATGACACAGACTTTATCAGATGTTGGAGCAGTGGACAGGATACAGAATTTAACAGATGTTGGTGTAGTGTACAGGATTTAGGATTGATCAGATGTTCATGCAGTGTCCAGAAAACAGGCTTTAACCAGATGTTGTTGCAACGTACAGTATACAGGCTTCAACAGATGTTGGCGCAGTGTACAGGACACAGACCTTAACAGATGTTGGAGCAGTGTAGAGGGATTCAGACATGATCAGATGTTGGTACATTTTACATGATACAGGCTTTAAGTTAAGATTGTGCAGTGCACAAGCTACAGGTTTTAACAGGCGTTGGAGCAGTATACAGGATACAGATTTTATCTGATGTTTGTGCAGTGTACAGGATACAGACTTTAACAGATGTTGGTGCAGTGTACAGAATACAGGCTTTAACAGATGTTGGTGCAGTGTACAGGATACAGACTTTAACAGATGTTGGTGCAGTGTACAGGATACAGCCTTTAACAGGTGTTGGAGCAGTGTACAGGATACAGAATTTAACAGACGGTGCAATGTACAGAATACAGGCTTTAACAGATGTTGGTGCAGTGTACAGAATACAGAATTTAACAGATGTTGGAGTAGTTTACAGAATACAGACTTTAGCAGATGTTGGAGCAGTGTACAAGATTCAGGCTTGATCAAATGTTGATGCATTGTGAAGGATGCATGCTTTAACAGATGTTGGTGCAGTGTACAGGATAGAGAATTTAACAGATCTTAGAGCAGTTTACAGGATACAGACTTTAACTAATGTTGGCACAGTGTACAGAGTACAGGCTTTAACAGATGTTGGTGCAGTGTACAGGATACAGACTTTAACGGATGTTGGAGCAGTGAACAGGATTCAGGCTTGATCAGATGTTGGTGCATTGTACATGAGGCACGCTTGATCAGATGTTGGTGCAGTGCGCAGGATGCCAGCTTTTTGAGATGTTGCTCTGTTGCATAGGATACAGGCTTTTACAGCTGTCGGGGCAGGGTAAAAGATACCAGCTTTATACGATGTTAGTGCAGCATACAGGATAGAGGCCGTAACAGATGTTGGAGCTGTGTCCAAGATACAGACTTTAACAGATGTTGGTGCATTGTACAGGATACAGAATTTAACAGATGTTGGAGTAGTGGACAGGATACAGACTTTAACAGATGTTGGTATAGTGTACAGGATTTAGGATTGATCAGATGTTTGTGCAGTGTACAGAATACAGGCTTTAACAGATGTTGTTGCAATGTACAGGATGCAGGCTTTAACAGATATTGAAGCAGTGTACAGGATACCTACTTTAACAGATGTTGGAGCAGAGTACAAGATTCAGGATAGATCAGATGTTGATGCACTTTACAGGATGCATGCTTTAATAGATGATGCTGCAGTCTATAGGATACAGACTTTAACAGATGTTGGAGCTGTGTACAGGGTACAGAGGTTAACAGACGTTGGCGCAATGTACTGGTACAGGCTTTAACAGATGTTGGGGCAGTGTAAAGGGTCCAGAATTTACCAGATGCTGGATCAGTGTACAGGATTCATGCTTGATCAGATGTTGGTGCATTTTACAGGATGCAGGCTTTAACAGATATTGGTGCAGTGTACAGGATACAGATTTTAACCAATTTTGGAGCAGTGTACAGGATACAGATTTTAACAGACGTTGGCACAGGTTACAAGATACAGGCCTCAGCAGATGTTGGTAGAGTGTCCAGGAAACAGGCTTGAACAGATGTTGGTGCAGTGTGCAGGATGCCAGCTTTTTCAGATGTTGGTCTGTTGCATAGGATAGAGGCTTTTACAGAAGTTGGTGCAGTCTACAGGATACCAGCTTTATCCAGTGTTGGTGCAGTGCACAATATACAGGCTTTAACAGATATTAGTGCAGTGTACAGGATACATAATTTAACAGATGTTGGTGCAGTGCACCGGATACAGAATTTAACACATGTTGATGCATTGTACAGGATACAGGCTTTACCAGATGTTGGTGCAGTTTACAGGATAACAGCTTAATTCAATTTTTATGCTATTTACAGTATAGAGACTGGAACAGAAATTGGTGCAGTGTACAGAATAGAGGTTTTAACAGATGTTGGTGCAGTGTATAGGATACAGACTTTAACTGATGTTGGCACAGTGTACAGGATCATAAGTTAACAGACATTGGTGCAATGTACAGGATACGGGCTTTAACAGATGTTAGAGCAGTGTGCAGTATACAGGCTTTAACAGATGTTGGTGCAGTGTGCAGAATGTCAGCTTTTTCAGATGTTGGTCTGTTGCATATGATATAGGCTTTTACAGCTGTTGGGGCAGTGTAAAGGGCACCAGCTTTATCCGATGTTAGTGCAGCATACAGTATACAGGCATTAACAGATGTTGTAGCAGTGTACAGGATACAGACTTTAACAGATGTTGTAGCATTGTACAGCATACAGGCATTAACAGATGTTGGAGCAGTGTACAGGATACAGAATTTAAAAGATGTTGGAGCAGTGGACAGGATACAGGCTTTAACAGATGTTGGTGCAGTGTACAGAATGCAGGCTTTTACCAGATATTGCAACGGACAGGATATAGACTTTAACAGATGTTGTAGCAGTGTACAGGATTCAGATGTGATCAGATGTTGGTGCATTGTACGTGTTGCAGGCTTTAATTTAAGATGGTGTACTGTACAAGATACAGGTTTTAACAGGTGTTGCTGCAGTGTACAGGATATAGACTTTATCTGATGTTTGTGCAGTGTACAGGATACAGGCCTTAACAGATGTTGGTGCACTGTACAGAATACAGACTTTAACAGATGTTGGAGCAGTGAACAGGATTCAGGCTTGATCAGATGTTGGTTCATTGTACAGGATGCACACTTTAACAGATGTTGGTGCAATCTACAGGATACAGATGTTAACAGACGTTGGTGCAAAGTACAGGATACAGGCTTTAACAGACATTGGTGCAGTGTACAGGATACAGACTTTAACAGACATTGGCACAATGTAGAGGATACAGGCCTTAACAGATTTTGGTGCAGTGTGCAGGATACAGGCTTTAATAAATTTTGGTACAGTGTCCAGGAAACAGGCATTAACAGATGTTGGTGCAGTGCGCAGGATGCTAGCTTTATCCAATGTTGGTGCAGTGTACATTATACAGGCTTTAACAGATGTTAGTGCAGTGTACAGGATACATAATTTAACTGATGTTGGTGCAGTGCACTGGATACAGAATTTAACAGATGTTGATGCATTATACTGGATACAGGCTTTAACAGATGTTGGTGCAGTGTACTGGATAACAGCTTTATCTGATTTTTAAGCAGTGTACAGGATAGAGACTGTAACAGAAATTGGTGCAGTGTACAGAATACAGGCTTTAACAGATGCTGGTGCCATGTACAGGATGCCAGCTTTTTCAGATGTTGGTGTGTTGCATAGGACACAGGCTTTAACAGATATTCGTGCTGTGTACAGAGTACAGGCTTTAACCAATGCTGGTGCAGTGTACAGGATACAGACTTTAACAGATGTTGGTGCAGTGTGCAGGATTTAGGATTGATCAGATGTTGGTGCAGTGTACAGAATACTGGCTTATACCAGATGTTATTGCAATGTACAGGATACAAACTTTAAGAGATGTTGTAGCAGTGTACAGGATTCAGTCTTGATCAGATGTTGGTGCATTGTACATGATACAGGCTATAAGATAAGATGGTGTAGTGTACAAGATATAGGTTTTAACAGGTGTTGCTGCAGTGTACAGGATATAGACTTTATCAGATGTTTGTGAAGATACTGACTTTAAAAGATGTTGGTGCAGTGTACAGAATAAAGTTTTAACTGGTGATACAGTGTACAGGATACAGATTTTAACAGACATTGGCACAATATACAGTATACAGTCTTTAACAGATGTTGGTGCAGTGTACAGGATACCGGATTTAACAGATGTTGGAGCAGTTTACAGGATACAGACTTTAGCAGATGTTGGAGCAGTGTACAGGATTCAGGCTTGATCAGTTGTTAATGCATTTTACAGGACACAGACTTTAACAGATGTTGGTGCCGTGTACAGGATACAGGATTTAACAGATGTTGGTGCATTGTACAGGACACAGGCTTTAACAGATGTTCATGCTGTGTACAGAGTACAGGCTTTAACAGATGTTGGTGCAGTGTGTAGAATACAGACTTTAACTGATGTGGGCACAGTGTACAGGATACAGGCTTCATCAGATGTTGGTGCAGTGTACAGGATACCAGCTTTATCCAATGTTGGTGCAGTGTACAGAGTACAGGCTTTTACAGATGTTGGTGCAGTGTACAGGATACTGACTTTAACAGATGTTGGAGCAGTGAACAGGATTCAGGCTTGATCAGATGTTGGTTCATTGTACAGGATGCACACTTTAACAGATGTTGTTGCAGTGTACTGGATACATATGTTAACAGTCGTTGGCACCATATACAGGTTACAAGATTTAACAGATGTTGGAGCAGTGTACAGTATACAGGCTTTAACAGATGTTGGTGCAGTGTGCAGTATACAGGCTTTAACAAATTTTGGTACAGTGTCCAGGAAACAGGCATTAACAGTGCGCAGGATGCTAGCTTTAACCAATATTGGTGCAATGTACATTATACAGGTTTAAACAGATGTTAATGCAGTGTACAGGATACAGAATTTAACTGAAGTTGGTGCAGTGCACTGGATACAGAATTTAACAGATGTTGATGCATTATACTGGATACAGGCTTTAACAGATGTTGGTGCAGTGTACACGATGCAGGATTTAACAGCTGTTGGTGCAGTGTACTGGATAACAGCTTTATCCGATTTTTAAGCAGTGTACAGGATAGAGACTGTAACAGAAATTGGTGCAGTGTACAGAATACAGACTTTAACAGATGCTAGTGCCATTTACAGGATACAGAATTTAACTGATGTTGGCACAGTATACAGGCTTTAACAGATGTTGGTGCAGTGTGCAGGATGCCAGCTTTTTCAGATGTTGGTGTATTGCATAGGACACAGGCTTTAACAGATATTTGTGCTGTGTACAGAGTACAGGCTTTAACAGATGTTGGTGTAGTATACAGGATACAGGCTTTAACAAATGTAAGAGCAGTGTGCAGTATATAGGCTTTAACAGATGTTGGTGCAGTGTGCAGGACTTAGGATTGATCAGATGTTGGTGCAGTGTACAGAATACGGGCTTTTACCAGATGTTATTGCAATGTACAGGATACAAACTTTAAGAGATGTTGTAGCAGTGTACAGGATTCAGTCTTGATCAGATGTTGGTGCATTGTACATGATACAGGCTATAAGGTAAGATGGTGTAGTGTATAAGATACAGGTTTTAACAGGCGTTGCTGCACTGTACAGGGTATAGACCTTATCAGATGTTTGTGAAGTGTACAGGATACTGACTTTAACCTATGTTGGTGCAATGTACAGAATACAGGTTTAACTGGTGGTACAGTGTGCAGGATACAGATTTTAACAGACATTGGCACAATGTACAGTATACAGTCTTAAACAGATGTTGGCGCAGTGTACAGGATACAGAAGTTAACAGATGTTGGAGCAGTTTACAGGATACAGACTTTAGCAGATGTTGGAGCAGTGTCCAGGATTCAGGCTTGATCAGTTGTTAATGCATTTTACAGGACACAGACTTTAACAGATGTTGGTGCAGTGTACAGGATACAGGATTTAACAGATGCTGGTGCAGTGTACAGGATACAGGCTTTAACAGATGTTCATGCTGTGTACAGAGCACAGGCTTTAACAGATGTTGGTGCAGTGCATAGGATACAGACTTTAACTGATGTTGGCACAGTGTACAGGATACAGGCTTTAACAGATGTTGGTGCAGTGTATAGGATACTGACTTTAACAGATGTTGGGGCAGTGAACAGGATTCAGGCTTGATCAGATGTTGGTTCATTGTACAGGATGCACATTTTAACAGATGTTGGTGCAATGTACAGGATACGGATGTTAACAAACGTTGGCGCAAAGTACAGGATACAGGCTTTAACAGACTTTGGTGCAGTGTACAGGATACAGGCTTTAACAGATATTGGTGCAGTTTACAGGATACAGGCTTTAACAGACATTGGTGCAGTGTACAGGATACAGGCTTTAACAGACATTGGTGCAGTGTACAGGATACAGGCTTTAACAGACATTGGTGCAGCGTACAGGATACAGGCTTTAACAGATATTGGTGCAGTGTACAGGATACAGACTTTAACAGACATTGGTGCAGTGTACAGGATACAGGCTTTAACAGACATTGGTGCATTGTACAGGATACAGGCTTTAACAGATATTGGTGCAGTGTACAGGATACAGGCTTTAACAGATATTGGTGCAGTGTAAAGGATATAGACTTCAACATACATTGGCACAATGTAGAGGATACAGGCTTTAAAGGATTTTGGGGCAGTGTGCAGGATACAGGCTTTAACAAAGTTTGGTACAGTGTCCAGGAAACAGGCATTAACAGATGTTGGTGCAGTGTACAGGATACAGACTTTAACAGATTATGGTGCAGTGTGCAGGATACAGGCTTTAACAAATTTTGGTACAGTGTCCAGGAAACAGGCATTAACAAATGTTGGTGCAGTGCGCAGGATGCTAGCTTTATCCAATGTTGGTGCAGTGTACATTATACAGGCTTTAACAGATGTTAGTGCAGTGTACAGGATACAGAATAACAGCTTTATTCAATTTTTATGCAGTGTACAGGATAGTGACTGTAAAAGAAATTGTTGCATTGTACATGATGCACGCTTTAGCAGATGTTGGTGCAGTGTACAGGATACGTAACTTAACAGACATTCGTGCAATGTACAAGATACAGTCTTTAACAGATGTTGGAGCAGTGTACAGGATACAGGGTTTAACAAATGTTGCTGCAGTGTACAGCATACCAGCTTTATCCGATTTTGTGCAGTGTACAAGATAGAGAATTCAACAGAAATTGGGGCAGTGTACAGAACACAGGCGTTAACAGATGCTGGTGTCGTGTACAGGAAACAGACTTTAACTGATGTTGGCACAGTGTACAGGATACAGGCTTTAACAGATGTTGGTGCAGTGTGCAGGATGCCAGCTTTTTCAGATGTTGGTGTGCTGCATGGGACACAGACTTTAACAGATATTCGTGTTGTGTACAGAGTACAGGCTTTAACGTATGTTGGAGCAGTGCACAGGATTCAGACTTGATCAGATGTTGGTGCATTGTACATGATACAGGCTTTAAGTTAAGATTGTTCAGTGTACAAGATACAGGTTTAAACAAGCGTTGGAGAAGTGTACAAGATACAGACTTTAACATATGTTACTGCAGTGTACCGGATACAGAATTTAACAGATGTTGATGCATTGTACAGGATACATGCTTTAACAGACGTTGGTGCAATGTACAGGAAACAGGATTTAACAGATGTTGGTGCAGTGTACAGGATAACAGTTTTATCTGATTTTTAAGCAGTGTACAAGGACAGAGACTGTAACAGAAATTGGTGCCGTGTACAGGATACAGAATTTAACTGATGTTGGCACAGTGCACAGGATACAGGCCTTAACAGATGTTGGTGCAGTGTGCAGGATGCCAGCTTTTTCAGATGTTGGTGTGTTGCATGGGACACAGCCTTTAACAGATAATCGTGCTGTGTACAGAGTACAGGCTTTAACCGATGTTGGTGCAGTGTACAGAATACAGACTTTAAAGTATGTTGGAGCAGTAACAGGATTCAGGCTTGATCAGATGTTAGTGAATTATACTGGATGAAAACTTTAACAGATGTTGTTGCAGTGTACTGGATTTATAAATTAACAGACTTTGGTGCCATGTACAGGTTACAGGATTTAACAGATGTTGGAGCAGTGTACAGTATACAGGCTTTAACAGATGTTGGTGCAATGTGCAGGATGCCAGCTTTTTCAGATGTTGGTCTGTTGCATATGATACAGGCATTTACAGCTGTTGGGGCATTGTAAAGGATACCAGCTTTATTCGATGTTAGTGCAGCATACAGGATAGAGGCATTAGCAGATGTTGGAGCTGTGTACAAGAAACAGACTTTAACAGATGTTAATAAAGGCTTTAACCAGATGTTGTTGCAATGTACAGGATATAGGCTTTAACAGCTGTTGGAACAGTGTACAGGACATAGACTTTAACAGATGTTGTAGCAGTGTACATGATTCTGACTTGATCAGGTGTTGGTGCATTGTTAATGATACAGGTTTTAAGTTAAGATGGTGCAGTGTACAAGATACAGGTTTTAACACGTGTTGTTGCAGTGTACAGGATAGAGACTTGAACAGATGTTGGTGCAGTCTACAGAATACAGGCGTTAACAGGTGTTAGAGTGTATAGAATACAGACTTTAACAGACATTGGTGCAATGTACAGGATACATTCTTTAACAGATGTTGGAGCAGTGTAAAATGATACAGACTTTAACAGCCGTTGGTGCATTTTAAAGGATACAGGCTTTAACAGATGTTGGTGCAGTGTACAGGATATAGGATTTAACAAATATTGGTGCCGTGTACAGGACACCAGCTTTATCCGATTTTTGTGCAGTGTACAGGATACCAGATTTATCCGAAATTTTGTGCAGTGAACAGGATAGAGAATTCAACAGATATTGGTGCAGTGTACAGAATATAGACTTTAACAGATGTTGGTGCAGTGTACAGGAAACAGGCTTTAACAGATGTTGGAACAGTGTACAGTATTCAGACTTGATCAGATGTTGGTGCATTGTACATGATACAAGCTTTAAGTTAAGATGGTGCAGTGTACAAGATACAGGTTTTAACAGGTGTTGTTGCAGTGTACAGGATAAAGACTTTATCAAATATTGGTGCAGTGTACAGAATACAGGCTTTAGCAGATGGTACAGTGTACACGATAACAGACTTTAACAGACATTGGTCCAATATACAAGATACAGTCTTTAACAGATGTTGGAGCAGTGTACAGGATACAGGGTTTAACAGATGGTGCATTTTAAAGGATACAGGCTTTAACAGATGTTGGTGAAGTGTACAGGATACAGGATTTAACAAATGTTGCTGCAGTGTACAGCATACCAGCTTTATCCGATTTTGTGCAGTGTACAAGATAGAGAATTCAACAGAAGTTGGTGCAGTGTACAGAATACAGGCTTTAACAGATGTTGGTGCGGTGTACAGGATACAGACATTAACAGATGTTGGAACAGTGTACAGGACATAGACTTTAACAGATGTTGTAGCAGTGTACAGGATTCAGACTTGAACAGATGTTGGTGCATTGTACATGATACAGGCTTTCACAGGTGGTACAGTGTACAGAATACAGACTTTAACAGAGATTGGTGCAATGTACAGGATTCAGTATTTAACAGATGTTAGTGCAGTGTACAGAATAACAGCTTTATCCAATTTTTATGCAGTGTACAGGATAGAGACTGTAACAGAAATTGTTGCATTGTACATGATGCACGCTTTAGCAGATGTTGGTGCAGTGTACAGGATACGTAATTTAACAGACATTCATGCAATGTACAAGATACAGTCTTTAACAGATGTTGGAGCAGTGTACAGGATACAGGGTTTAACAGATGGTGCATTTTAAAGGATGCAGGCTTTAACAGATGTTGGTGAAGTGTACAGGATACAGGATTTAACAAATGTTGCTGCAGTGTACAGCATACCAGCTTTATCCAATTTTGTGCAGTGTACAAGATAGAGAATTCAACAGAAATTGGTGCAGTGTACAGAATACAGGCTTTAACAGATGTTGGTGCAGTGTACAGGATACAGATGTTAACAGATGTTGGAGCAGTGAACAGGATTCAAGCTTGATCAGATGTTGGTGCATTTTGCATGATGCATGCTTTAACAGATGTTGGCGCAGTGTACAGGATACAGACTTTAACAGATGTTGGTGTAGTGTACAGGATTTAGGATTGATCAGATGTAGGTGCGGTTTACAGTATACAAGCTTTAACCAGATGTTGTTGCAATGTACAGGATACAGGCTTTAACAGATCTTGGAACAGTGTAAAGGACATAGACGTTAACAGAGTTTGTATCAGTGTACAGGATTCTGACTTGATCAGATGTTGGTGCATTGATAATGATACAGGATTTAGGTAAAGATCGTGCACTGTACAATATACAGGTTTTAACACGTGTTGGTGCAGTGTACAGGATACAGACGAACAGATGTTGGTGATGTGTACAGAATACAGGCTTTAACAGGTGGTACAGTGCACAATATACAGACTTTAACAGCCGTTGGTGCATTGTAAAAGATACAGGCTTTAACAGATGTTGGTGCAGTGTACAGGATACAGGATTTAACAAATATCGGTGCAGTGTACAGGGCACCAGCTTTATCCGATTTTTGTGCAGTGTGCAGGATACCAGATTTATCCAAATTTTGTGCAGTGTACAGGATAGAGAATTCAACAGGTATTGGTGCAGTGTACAGAATATAGGCTTTAACAGATGTTGTTGCAGTGTACAGGAAACAGGCTTTAACAGTGTACAGGATTCAGACTTGATCAGATGTTTGTACATTGTACATGATACAGGCTTTAAGTTAAGATGGTGCAGTGTACAAGATACAGGTTTTAACAGGTGTTGGTGCAGTGTACAGGATAAAAACTTTAACAGATGTTGGTGCAGTGTACAGAATACAGGCTTTAACGGATGGTACAGTGTACAGGATAACTGACTTTAACAGACATTGGTGCAATGTACAGGATACAGTCTTTAACAGATTTTGGAGCAGTGTACAGGATACAGGGTTTAACAGACGTTAGTGCATTGTAAAGGATACAGGCTTTAACAGATGTTGGTGAAGTGTACTGGATACAGGATTTAACAAATGTTGGTGCAGTGTACAGTATACCAGCTTTATCCGATTTTGTGCATTGTACAAGATAGAGGATTCAACAGAAATTGGTGAATGTACAGAACACAGGCTTTAACAGAAGTTGGTGCAGTGGACAGGAAACATGCTTTAAAAGATGTTGGTGCAGTGTGCAGGATGCCAGGTTTTTCAAATGTTGGTATGTTGCATAGGATACAGGCTGTAACAGGTCTTTGTGCTGTATACAGAGTACAGGCTTTAACAGATGTTGGTGCAGTGTACAGGATACAGACGTTAACAGATGTTGGTGTAGTGTACAGGACTTAGGATTGATCAGATGTGGGTGCATTGTACAGAATACAGGCTTTAACCAGATGTTGTTGCAATATACAGGATACAGGCTTTAACAGATGTTGGAACAGTGTACAGGACATAGACTTTAACAGATGTTGTAGCAGTGTACAGGATTCAGACTTGATCAGATGTTGGTGCATTGTACATGATACAAGCATTCACAGGTGGTACAGTGTACAGGATACAGACTTTAGCAGACATTGGTGCAATGTACAGGATTCAGTCTTTAACAGATGTTGGTGCAGTGTACAGAATAACAGCTTTATCCAATTTTTATGCCGTGTACAGCATAGAGACTGTAACAGAAATTGTTGCATTGTACATGATGCACGCTTTAGCAGATGTTGGTGCAGTGTAGAGGATACCTAATTTAATAGATGTTCGTGCATTGTACAGGATACAGGCTTTAACAGATGTTGGTGTAGTGTGCAGGATGCCAGCTTTTTCAGATGTTGGTGTGTTGCATAGGACACAGGCTTCAACAGATATTCGTGCTGTGTACAGAGTACAGGCTTTAACTGATGGTGGAGCAGTGTACAGAATACAGACTTTAACGGATGTTGGAGCAATGAACAGGATACAGGCTTGAACAGATGTTGGTGAAGTGTGCAGAATACAGACTTTAATAGGTGGTACAGTGTACAGGATACAGACTTTAACATACATTGGTGCAATGTACAGGATACAGACTTTAACAGACGTTGGTGCATTGTAAAGGATACAGGCTTTAACAGATGTTGGTGCGGTGTACAGGATACAGGATTTAATAAATGTTGGTGCAGTGTACAGGACACCAGCTTTATCCGATTTTTTTTCAGTGTTCAGGTTACCAGCATTATCCGATTTTTGTGCAGTGTACAGGATAAAGAATTCAACAGAAATTGGTGCAGTGTACAGAATATAGGCTTTAACAAATGTTGGTGCAGTGTACAGGAAACAGGCCTTAACAGATGTTGGAACATTGTACAGGACATAGACTTTAACAGATGTTGTAGCAGTGTACAGGATTCAGACTTGATCAGATATTGGCGCATTGTACATGATACAGGCTTTAAGTTAAGATGGTGCAGTGTACAAGATACAGACTTTAACACACATTGGTGCAATGTACAGGATTCAGTCTTTAACAGATGTTGGTGCAGTGTACAGAATAACAGCTTTATCCAATTTTTATGCAGAGTACAGCATAGAGACTGTAACAGAAATTGTTGCATTGTACAGGATGCACGCTTTAGCAGATGTTGGTGCAGTGTACAGGATATGTAATTTAACAGACGTTCGTGCATTGTACAGGATACAGTCTTTAACAGATGTTGGTGCAGTGTGCAGGATGCCAGCTTTTTCAGATGTTGGTGTGTTGCTTAGGACACAGCCTTTAACAGATAATCGTGCTGTGTACAGAGTACAGGCTTTAACCGATATTGGGGCAGTGTACAGAATACAGACTTTAATAGATGTTGGAGCAGTGAACAGGATTCAGGCTTGATCAGATGTTGGTGCATTATACAGGATGAAAACTTTAACAGATGTTGTTGCAGTGTACTGGATACATAAGTTAACAGATGTTGGAGCAGTGGACAGGATGCAGGCTTTAACAGATGTTGGTGCAGTGTACAGGATACAGACTTTAACAGATGTTGGTGTAGTTTACAGGATTTAGGATTGATCAGATGTGGGTGCAGTGTACAGTATACAGGCTTTAACCAGGATGTTGTTGCAATGTACAGGATACAGTCTTTAACAGATGTTGGAACAGTGTAAAGGATATAGACTTTAACAGATGTTGTAGCAGTGTACAGGATTCTGACTTGATCAGATGTTGGTGCATTGTTAATGATACAGGATTTAGGTTAAAATCGTGCACTGCACAAGATACAGGTTTTAACACGTATTGGTGCAGTGTACAGAATACAGGATTTAACAGACGTTGGTGCATTGTAAAGGATACCGGCTTTAACAGAAGTTGGTGCAGTGTACAGTATACAGGATTTAACAAATGTTGGTGCAGTGTACAGTATACTGAATTTATCCGATTTTGTGCGCTGTACAGGATAGTGAATTCAACAGAAATTGGTGCAGTGTACAGAATGCAGGCTTTAACAGATGTTGGTGCAGTGTACAGGAAACAGGCTTTAAGAGATGTTGGTGCATTGTGCGGGATGCCAGGTTTTTCAAATGTCGGTATGTTGCATAGGATACAGGCTGTAAGAGGTGGTTGTGCTGTATACAGAGTACAGGGTTTAACAGATGTTGGGGCAGTGTACAAGATACTGATGTTAACAGATGTTGGTGCAGTGTGCAGGATGCCAGCTTTTTCAGATGTTGGAGTGTTGCATAGGACACAGGCTTCAACAGATTTCGTGCTGTGTACAGAGTAAAGGCTTTAACCGATGGTGGTGCAGTGTACAGAATACAGACTTTAATGGATGTTGGAGCAATGAACAGGATTCAGGCTTGATCAGATGTTGGTGCATTATACAGGATGAATAATTTAACAGATGTTGTTGCAGTGTAATGGATACATAAGTTAACAGACTTTGGTGCCATGTACATGTTACAGGATTTAACAGATGTTGGAGCAGTGTACACGATACAGGAATTAACAGATATTGGAGCAGGGTCAGGATACAGGCTTTAACATATGTTGGTGCAGTGTACAGGATACAGGAATTAACAGATGTTGGAGCAGTGGACAGGATACAGGCTTTAACAGATGTTGGCGCAGTGTACAGGATACAGTCTTTAATAGGTGTTGGAGCAGTGTACAGTACACAGACTTTAACAGACTTTGGTGCAATTTACATAATATAGGCTTTAACAGATGTTGGAGCAGTGTACAGGATACAGACTTTAACAGCTGTTGGTGCAATGTACAGAATACAGGCTTTTACAGATGTTGGTGCCATGTACAGGATACAGAATTTAACAGATGTTGGAGTAGTTTACATGATACAGACTTCTGCAGATGTTGGAGCAGTGTACAGGATTCAGGCTTGATCAGATGTTGATGCATCATACAGGATACAGGCTTTAACAGATGTTGGTACAGTGTACAGGATACCAGCTTTATCCAATTTTTATGCAGTGTACAGGATAGAGAATGTAACAGAAATTGGTGCAGTGAATAGAATACAGGCTTTAACAGATTTTGGTGCAGTGTGAAGGATGCCAGCTTTTTCAGATGTTGGTGTGTTGCATAGGATACAGGCTTTAACAGATGTCTGTGCTGCGTACAGAGTACAGACTTTAACATATGTTGGCGCAGTGTACAGAATACAGACTTTAATGGATGTTGGAGCAGTGAACAGGATTCAGGCTTGATTATATGTTGGTGCATTATACAGGATGCACGCTTTAGCAGATGTTGGTGCAGTGTACAGGATACGTAAGTTGACAGAAGTTGGTGCATTTTACAGGATACAGACTTTAACAGATGTTGGAGCAGTGTACAGTATACAGTCTTTAACAGATGTTGGTACAGTGTGCAGGATGCTAGCTTTTTCAGATGTTGATCTGTTTCATAGAATACAGGCTTTTACAGCTGTTGGGTCAGTCTAAAAGATACCAGCTTTATACAATGTTAGTGCAGCATACAGGATAGAGGCATTAACAGATGTTGGAGCAGTGTACAGGTACAGAATTTAACAGATGTTGGAGCAGTAGACAGGATACAGACTTTAACAGATGTTGGTGTAGTGTACAGGATTTAGGATTGATCAGATGTTAAAGCAGTGTACAGAATACAGGCTTTAACCAGAAGATGTTGCATCGTACAGGATACAGGCTTGAACAGATGTTGGAGCAGTGAACAGGACACAGACTTTAACAGATGTTGGTGAAGTGTACAGGATTCAGGCTTGATCAGATATTGCTGCATTTTATAGGATGCACGCTTTAAAAGATATTGCTGCAGCGTACTGGATACCGGATTTAACAGATGTTGGTGCAGTGTACAGCATACGGAATTGAACAGATGTTGGTACAGTGTACAGGATACCAGCCTTTTCCGATTTTTATGCAGTGTACAGGATAGAGACTGTAACAGAAATTGGTGCAGTTTACAGAATACAGGCTTTAACAGATGTTGGCGCAGTGTACAGGATACAGACTTTAACAGATGTTGGAGCAGTGAACAGGATTCACGCTTGATCATATGTTGATGCATTGTACAGGATGCATGCTTTCACAGATATTGGTAACTTAACAGACATTTGTGCAATGTACAGGACACAGACTTTAACAGATGTTGGAGCAGTGTACAGTATACAGGCTTTAACAGATGTTGCTGCAGTGTGCAGGATGCCAGCTTTTTCAGATGTTGGTCTGTTTCATAGGATGCAGGCTTTTACAGCTGTTGGGTCAGTTTAAAAGATACCAGCTTTATACGATGTTAGTGCAGCATACAGGATAGAGGCATTAACAGATGTTGGAGCAGTGTACAGGATATAGGCATTAACAGATGTTGGAGCAGTGGACAGGATACAGGCTTTACCAGTTGTTGGAGCAGTGTACAGGATACAGACTTTAACAGATGTTGGTATAGTGCACAAGACTTAGGTTTGATTAGATGTTGGTGCAGTGTACAGAATACAGGCTTTAACCAGATGTTGTTGCAAAGTACATGATACAGGCTTTAACAGATGTTGGAGCAGTGTACAGGGCACAGACTTTAACAGATGTTGGAGTAGTGTACAGGATTCAGACTTGATCAGATATTGGTGCATTGTACATGATACTGGCTTTAAGTTAAGATTGTGCAGTGTCCAAGATACAGGTTTTAACAGGCGTTGGAGCAGAGTACAGGTTACAGACTTTATCCAATGTTTGTGCAGTGTACAGCATACAGACTTTAACAGGTGGTACAGTGTACAGGATACAGATTCTAACAGACCTTGGCGCAAAGTACAGGATACAGTCTTTATCAGATGCAGGAGCAGTGTACAGGATACAGATTTTAAAAGATGTTGCTGCAGTGTGCAGGATGCCAGCTTTTCCAGATGTTGGTCTGTTTCACAGGATATAGAATTTAACAGATCTTGGAGCAGTTTACAGGATGCAGACTTTAACACTTGTTGGTGCAGTGTACAAGATACATATTTTAACAGACATTGGCGCAATGTACCGGATAGGGTCTTTAACAGATGTTGGTGCAGTGTACAGAATACAGAATTTAACAGATGTTGTAGTAGTTAACAGAATACAGACTTTAGCAGATGTTGGAGCAATGTACAGGTTTCAGGCTTGATCAAATGTTGATGCATTGCACATGATGCATGCTTTAACAGATGTTGGTGCAGTGTACAGGATATAGGATTTAACAGATCTTTGAGCTGTTTACAGGATACAGATTTTAGCACATGTTGGTGCAGTGTACAAAACAGAGGTTTCAACAGGTACAGTGTACGGGATACAGACTTTAACTACATTGGTGCAACGTACAGGATACAGTATTTAACAGGTGTTGGAGCAGTGTACAGAATACAGGCTTTAACAGATGTTGGAGTTGTGTACAGGATTCAGACTTGATCAGATATTGGTGCAATGTACATGATACTGGCTTTAAGTTAAGATTGTGCAGTGTACAAGATATAGGTTTTAACAGGCGTTGGAGCAGAGTACAGGATACAGACGTAATCCAATGTTTGTGCAGTGTACAGCATACAGACTTTAACAGGTGGTACAGTGTACAGGATACAGATTTTAACAGACATTGGCGCAATGTACAGGATACAGTCTTTATCAGATGTTGGAGCAGTGTACAGGATACAGATTTTAACAGATGTTGGAGCAGTGTACAAGATTCAGGCTTGATAAAATGTTGATGCATTGTACAGGATGCATGCTTTAACAGATGTTGGTGCAGTGTACAGGATATGTAACTTAGACGTTGGTGCAATGTACAGGACACAGGCTTTAACAAATGTTGGAGCAGTGTACAGTATACAGGCTTTAACAGATGTTGCTGCAGTGTGCAGGATGCCAGCTTTTCCAGATGTTGGTCTGTTTCACAGGATATAGAATTTAACAGATCTTGGAGCAGTTTACAGGATGCAGACTTTAACACTTCTTGGTGCAGTGTACAAGATACATATTTTAACAGACATTGGCGCAATGTACTGGATACAGTCTTTAACAGATGTTGGTGCAGTGTACAGAATACAGAATTTAACAGATGTTGTAGTAGTTAACAGAATACAGACTTTAGCAGATGTTGGAGCAATGTACAGGTTTCAGGCTTGATCAAATATTGATGCATTGTACATGATGCATGCTTTAACAGATGTTGGTGCAGTGTACAGGATATAGGATTTAAAAGATCTTTGAGCTGTTTACAGGATACAGATCTTAGCACATGTTGGTGCAGTGTACAGGATACAGACTTTAACAGAAATTGGTGCATTGTACAGAATACAGGCTTTAACAGATGTTGGTGCAGTGTACAGAATACAGACTTTGAGAAATGTTGGTGCAGTGTGCAGGACACAGACTTTAACAGATGTTGGAGCAGGGTACAGGATACAGACTTTAACAGACATTGGCACAATGTACAGGATACAGGCTTTAACAGATGTTGGAGCAATGTACAGGATACAGACTTTAACAGACGTTGGTGCAATTTGCAGGATACAGGCCTTCACAGATGTTGGAGCAGCGTAGAGGAAATAAACTTTAACAGATGTTGGAGTAGTGGACAGGATTCAGGCCTGATCAGCTGTTGGTGCATTGTACACGCTTTGACAAATGTTGGTGCAGTGTACAGGATACAGATTTTAACCGATTTTGGAGTTGTGTACAGGATATAGAATTTATCAGATGTTGGTGCAGTGTACTGTATACAGGCTTTAACAGATGTTGCTGCAGTGTGCATGATGCCAGCTTTTTCAGATGTTGGTCTGTTGCATACGATATAGGCTTTTGCAGACGTTGGTGCAATGTGCAGGATACAGGCCTCAACAGATGTTGGATCAGTGTACATGATAGAGACTTTAACAGATGTTGGAGTAGTGTACAGGATTCAGGCTCGATCAGCTGCTGGCGCAATGTACAGGATACAGGCTTTACCAGATGTTGGAGCAGTGTACAGGATACATACTAACAGATTTTGGACCTGTGTACAGGATACAGAATTTATCAGATGTTGGTGCAGTCAACAGTATACAGGCTTTTTCAGATGTTCGTCAGTTGCATACGATATAGGCTTTTTCATATGTTGGGGCAGTGTACAGGATAGAGACTTTAACATATGTCAGAGTAGTGTACAGGATTCAGGCTTGATCAGCTGTTGGTGCAGTGTAAAGGATACAGACTTTAACAGATGTTGGCGCATTGTACAGGATACAGGCTTTAACAGATGTTGGTGCAGTCTACAGGATGCATGCTTTAACAGATGTTGGTCAAGTGTGCAGGCTGGCAGCTTTTTCAGATGTTGGTTTGTTGCATAAGATACAAGCTTTTACAGATGTTGGCACTGTGTACAGGATACCAGCTTTATCCGATGTTGGGGCAGTGTACAGTATACAGGCTTTAACAGATGTTTGTGCAGTGTACAGGACACAGACTTTATGGGATTTTGGTGCAGTGTACAGGATACAGACTTTAACAGACATTGGTGCAATGTGCAGGGTACAGACTTTAACAGATGTTGGAGCAGTGGACAGGATATAGACTTTAATAGATGTTGGGTCATTGTACAGGATACCAGCTTTATACGATGTTAGTGCAGCATACAGGATACAGTCTTTAACAGATGTTGGAGCAATGTACAGCATACAGGCTTTAAGAAATGATTATGCAGTGTACAGGATACAGACTTTAACAAATGTTGGAGCAGTGTACACAATTCAGGCTTGATCAAATGCTGGTGCATTGTACAGGATAGAGACTTTAACAGATGTTGGTGCAGTGTACAGAATACAGGCTTTAACATATGTTGGTGAAGTGTACAGGATACAGACTTTAACAGATGTTAGTGCAGAGTGCAGGTTGCCAGCTTTTTCAGATGTTGGTCTGTTGCATAGAATACAAGCTTTGACAGATGTTGGTGCAGTGTACAGTATACCAGCTTTATTCAATGTTGGGGCAGTGTACAGTATATAGGCTTTAACAGATGTTAGTGCTTTGTACAGGACACAGACTTTAACAGATGTTGGTGCTGTGTACAGAATACAGGCTTTAACAGATGTTGTTTTGGTGTACAGGATACAGGCTTTAACAGATATTGGCACAATGTCCAGGATACAGGCTTTAACAGATGTTGGAGCAGTGTACAGGATACAGGCTTTAACAGATGTTGGTGCAGTGTAAATGATACAGACTTTAACTGATTTTGGCGTAGTGTACAATATACAGGCTTTAACAGATGTTAATGCAGTGTACAGGTCACAGACTTAATGGGATGTTGGTGCTGTGTACAGAATACAGGCTTTAATAGATTTTGGCGCAGTGTACAGTATACAGACTTTAACAGATGTTGGTGCAGTGTGCATGATGCCAGCTTTGTCAGATGTTGATCTGTTGCATAAGATACAGGCTTTTACCGATGTTGGGTCATTGTACAGGATACCAGCTTTATACGATGTTAGGGCAGCATACAGAATACAGTCTTTACCAGATGTTGCAGCAGTGTACAGCATACAGGCTTTAAGAAATGATTATGCAGTGTACAGGATACAGGCTTTAACAGATGTTGGAGCAGTGTACAAGATTCAGGCTTGATCAGATGTTGGTACAGTGTACAGGATAGAGACTTTAACAGATATTGATGCAGTGTACAGAATACAAGCTTTAGCATATGTTGGTGCAGTGTTCAGGATACAGACTTTAACTGATGTTGGCACAGTGTACAGGATACAGGCTTTAACAGATGTTAGTGCAGAGTGCAGGATGCCAGCTTTTTCAGATGTTGGTCTGTTGCATAGGATACAAGCTTTTACAGATGTTGGTGCAGTGTACAGGATACAGACTTTAACTGATGTTGGCACAATGTTCAGGATACAGACTTTAACAGATGTTAGTGCAGAGTGCAGGATGCTAGCTTTTTCAGATGTTGGTCTGTTGCACAGGATACAAGCTTTTACAGATGTTGGTGCAGTGTACAGTATACCAGCTTTATTCAATGTTGGGGCAGTTTACAGAATACAGACTTTAACAGATGTTGTTGCGGTGTACAGGATACAGACTTTAACAGACATTGGCGCAATGTACAGGATACAGTCTTTAACAAATGTTGTAGCAGTGTACAGGATACAGACTTTAACAGACGTTGGCGCAATGTACAGGATACAGTCTTTAACAAATGTTGTAGCAGTGTACAGGATACAGACTTTAACAGATGTTGGAGCAGAGTACAGGATTCAGAATTGATCAGATGTTGGTGCATTGTACAGGATACAGGATTTAACAGATTTTGGAGCAGTGTACAGGATACAGGATTTAACAGGTGTTGGAGCAGTGTAAAGCATACAGACTTTAACAGAAGTTGGAGCAGTGTACAGGATTCAGGCTTGATCAAATGTTGATACATTGTACAAGATATAGGATTTAACAGGTGTTGGAGCAGTGTACAGCATACAGACTTTAAAAGATGTTGGAGCAGTGTACAGGATACAGGATTTAACAGATGTCGGAGCAGTGTACAGCATACAGACCTTAATAGATGTTGGAGCAGTGTGCAGGATACAGGCTTTTACAGATATTGGTACAGAATACAGGCTTTTTCAGATGTTGGTGCAGTGTACAGGATACAGGCTTTAACAGATGTTGGTGCAGTGTAAATGATACAGACTTTAACTGATTTTGGCGTAGTGTACAATATACTGGCTTTAACAGATGTTAGTGAAGTGTACAGGTCACAGACTTAATGGGATGTTGGTGCTGTGTACAGAATACAGGCTTTAATAGATTTTGGCGCAGTGTACAGTATACAGACTTTAACAGATGTTGGTGCAGTGTGCATGATGCCAGCTTTGTCAGATGTTGGTCTGTTGCATAGGATACAGGCTATTACCGATGTTGGGTCATTGTACAGGATAACAGCTTTATATGATGTTAGTGCAGCATACAGGATACAGTCTTTACCAGATGTTGCAGCATTGTACAGCATACAGGCTTTAAGAAATGATTATGCAGTGTACAGGATACAGGCTTTAACAGATGTTAGAGCAGTGTACAAGATTCAGGCTTGATCAGATGTTGGTGCAGTGTACAGGATAGAGACTTTAACAGATGTTGGTGCAGTGTACAGAATACAGGCTTTAACATATGTTGGTGCAGTGTACAGCATACAGACTTTAACTGATGTTGGCACAGTGTACAGGATACAGGCTTTAACAGATATTAGTGCAGAGTGCAGGATGCCAGCTTTTTCAGATGTTGGTTTGTTGCATAGGATACAAGCTTTGGCAGATGTTGGTGCAGTTTACAGTATACCAGCTTTATTCGATGTTGGGGCAGTGTACAGTATATAGGCTTTAACAGAAGTTAGTGCATTGTACGGGACACAGACTTTAACAGATATTGGTGCTGTTTACAGAATACAGGCTTTAACAGATGTTGTGGTGTACAGGATACAGGCATTAACAGATGTTGGAGCAGTGTACAGGATACAGTCTTTAACAGATGTTAGTGCAGTGTATATGATACAGACTTTAACGTATTTTGGCGCAGTGTACAGTATACAGGCTTTAACAGATGTTAGTGCAGTGTACAGGACACAGACTTAATGGGATGTTGGTGCTGTGTACAGAATACAGTCTTTAATAGATGTTGGTGCATTGTACAGGATACAGGATTTAACAGATGTTGGAGCAGTGTATAGGATTCAGGATTTAACAGATGTTGGAGCAGTGTACAGGATACAGGATATATCAGATGTTGCAGCAGTGTACAGCATACAGACTTTAACCGATGTTGGAGCAGTGTACAGGATACAGCTTCTAACTGATGTTGCAGCACTGTACAGGAATCAGATGTTGCTGCATTGCACAGAATATGGGCTTTAACAGATGTTGTTGCAGCGTACAGGATACAGGATTTAAAAGATGTTGGAGCAGTGACAGGATTCAGGCTTGATCAGATGTTGATGATTTGTACAGGATAGAGGCTTTAAAGGATTTTAGTCCAGTGTACAGGATACCAGCTTTAGCTGATTCTTGTGCAGTGTACAGGATACAGACTTTAACAGATGTTGATGCAGTGTACCGAATACAGGCTTTAACAGATGTTGATGCAGTGTACAGAATACAGGCTTTAACAGATGTTGGTGCAGTGTACAGGATACAAATTTAACTGATGTTGGCACAGTGTATAAGATATTGGTTTCAACTGATGTTGGTGCAGTGTAAATGATACCAGCTTTATCTGATACTTGTGCATTGCACAGGACACAGACTTTAACAGATGTTGGTGCTGTTTAAAGAATACAGGCTTTAACAGATGTTGTTGCGGTGTACAGGATACAGACTTTAACAGACGTTGGCGCAATGTACAGGATACAGTCTTTAACATATGTTGGGTACAGGATACAGGCTTTAACAGATGTTGGAGCAGTGTACATGATACAGACTTTAACAGAAGTTGCTGCAGTGTATATGATTCAGACTTTAACTGATTTTGGCGCAGTGAACAGTATACAGGCTTTATCCGATGTTGGTGCATTGTGCAGAATGCCAGCTTTTTCAGATGTTGGGCTGTTGCATAAGATACAGGCTATTACAGATGTTGGTGCAGTGTTCAGGATACAGGTTTTAACAGATGTTGGATCAGTTCAGGATACAAACTTTAACAGATTTTGGAGCAGAGTACAGGATTCAGGCTTGATCAGATGTTGGTGCATTGTACAGGATACAGGATTTAACAGATGTTGGAGCAGTGTATAAGATACAGGATATATCAGATGTTGGAGCAGTGTACAGCATACAGACTTTAACCGATGTTGGAGCAGTGTACAGGATACAGACTTTAACAGGTTTTGGTGCAGTGTACAGGATTCACCCTTGATCAGATGTTGATGCATTGTACAGAATACAGACTTTTACCTATATTGGTGCAGTGTGCAGGATGCCAGATTTTTCAGATGTTGGTAGACATATATGTTACAGGCTTTTACAGATGTTGGTGCAGTGTTCAGGATACATACTTTTACAGATGTTGGTGCATTGTAAAGGATAGAGACTTTAACAGATGTTGGAGCAGAGTACAAGATTCAGGCTTTAACAGATGTTGGCACAATGTACAGGATACAGGCTTTAACAGATGTTAGTGCAGAGTGCAGGATGCCAGCTTTATCAGATGTTGGTCTGTTGCATAGGACACAAGCTTTTACAGATGTTGGTGCAGTGTACAGGATACAGACTTTAACTGATGTTGGCATAATATACAGGATACAGGCTTTAACAGATGTTAATGCAGAGTGCAGAATGCCAGCTTTTTCAGATGTTGGTCTATTGCACAGGATTCAAGCTTTTACAGATGTTCGTACAGTGTACAGTATACCTGCTTTATTCAATGTTGGGGCAGTTTACAGAATACAGGCTTTAACATATGTTGTTGCGGTGTACAGGATACAGACTTTAACAGACGTTGGCGCAATGTACAGGATACAGTTTTTAACAAACGTAGCAGTGTACAGGATACAGGCTTTAACAGATGTTGGAGCAGAGTACAGGATTCAGGCTTGATCAGATGTTGGTGCATTGTACAGGATACAGGATTTAACAGATTTTGGAGCAGTGTACAGGATACAGGATTTAACAGGTGTTGGAGCAGTGTAAAGCATACAGACTCTAACAGATGTTGGAGCTGTGTACAGGATTCAGGCTTGATCAAATGTTGGTGCATTGTACAGGATAGAGGATTTAACAGATGTTGGAGTAGTGTACAGGTTACAGGATTTAACAGATGTTGGAGCAGCGTACAGGATACAGGATATATCAGATGTTGGAGCATTGCACAGCATACAGACTTTAACAGATGTCGGAGCAGTGTACAGGATACAGGATTTAACAGATGTTGGAGCAATGTACAGCATACAAACTTTAACAGATTTTTGGAGCAGTGTACAGGATACATGCTTTTACAGATATTGGTATAGTGTACAGAATACAGGCTTTTTCAGATGTTGGAGCAGTGTACAGGATACAGACTATAACAGATGTTGGAGCAGTGTACAAGATTCAGGCTTGATCAGATGTTAGTGCATTGTACACGATACCGGCTTTAAGCAATGATTAAGCATTGTACAAGATAGAGGCTTTAACAGATGTTGGTGCAATGTATAGGATACCAGCTTTATCCGATGTTTGTGCAATGTACAGGATACAGACTTTAACAGATGTTGGAGCAGAGTACAGGATAGGGACTTTAACAGATGTTGGAGCACTGTACAGCATACAGACTTTAACTGATGTTGGAGCAGTGTGCCGGACACAGGTTTTACAGATATTGGTATAGTGTACAGAATACAGGCTTTTTTAGATGTTGGTGCATTGTACAGGATACAGGCTTTAACATATTTTGGAGCAGTGTACAGGATACAGACTTTAACAGATCTTGGTGCAGTGTACTGGATACCAGCTTTATCCGATGTTTGTGCAGTGTACAGGATGGAGACTTCAACAGATGTTGGTGCAGTGTACAGAATACAGGCTTTAACAGATGTTGGTGCAGTGTACAGAATACAGGCTTTAACCGATGTTGGTGCAGTGTACAGGATACAGACTTTTACTGATGTTGGCACAATGTACAGGATACAGACTTTAACAGATGTTGGAACAATGTACAGGATTCAGCGTTGATCAGATGTTGATGCGTTGTACAGGATACAGGCTTTTACAGTTATTGGTGCAGTGTGCAGGATGCCAGATTTTTCAGATGTTGCTAGAGTGTACATGTTACATGCTTTTACAGATGTTGGTGCATTGTAAAGGATACAGACTTTAACAGATGTTGGTGCAGTGTACAGGATACAGACTTTAACAGATGTTGGTGCAGTGTACAGAATACAGGCTTTAACAGATGTTGGTGCAGTGTACAGGATACAGACTTTAACTGATGTTGGCACAATGTACAGGATACAGGCTTTAGCAGATGTTAGTGCAGAGTGCAGGATGCCAGCTTTTTGAGATGTTGGTCTGTTGCATAAGATACAAGATTTTACAGATGTTAGCATATTGTACAGGATACCAGCTTTATCCGATGTTGGGGCAGTGTACAGTATATAGGCTTTAACAGATGTTAGTGCAGTGTACAGGATACAAAATTTAACAGACGTTGGCGCGATGTACAGGACACAGTCTTCAACAGATGTTGGAGCAGTGTACATAATACAGACTTTAGCAGATGTTGGAGCAGGGTACAGGATACAGACTTTAACAGACGTTGGCGCAATGTACAGGATACAGGCTTTAACAGATGTTGGAGCAGTGTACAGGATACAGACTTTAACGGACGTTGGTGCAATGTGCAGGATACAGGCCTTCACAGATGTTGGAGCAGTGTAGAGGAAATAAACTTTAACAGATGTTGGAATAGTGGACAGGATTCAGGCCTGATCAGCTGCTGGTGCATTGTACAGGATGCACGCTTTGACAAATGTTCTTGCAGTGTACTGGATACAGATTTTAACTTATTTTGGAGCTGTGTACAGGATACAGGCTTTAACAGATGTTGGAGCAGTGTACAGGATACAGAATTTATCAGCTGTTGGTGCAGTGTGCATGATGCCAGCTTTTTCAATTGTTGGTCTGTTGCATACGATATAGTCTTTTTCAGATGTTGGGGCAGTGTACAGGATAGAGTCTTTAACAGATGACAGAGTAGTGTTCAGGATTCAGGCTTGATCAGCTGTTGGTGCATTGTACAGGATGCAGGCTTTAACAGATGTTGGTGCAATGTACAGGATACAGACTTTAACAGATGTTGGTGCATTGTACAGGATACAGGCTTTAACAGATGTTGGAGCAGTGTACAGGATACAGAATTTATCAGCTGTTGGTGCAGTGTACAGGATACAGACTTTAACAGATGTTGGCACAATGTACAGGCTTTAACAGATTATGGTGCATGTTCATGATGCAGCTTTTTCAGATGTTGGTCTGTTGCATACGATATAGGATTTTTCAGAGGTTGGGCCAGTGTACAGGTTACCAGCTTTATCCGATGTTAGTGCAGCATACAGGATACAGGCATTATCAGATGTTGGAGCAGTGTACACGATACAGGCTTTAACTGATTTTGGCAAAGTGTACAGTATACAGGCTTTAACAGATGTTGGTGCAGTGTGCAGGATGCCATCTTTTTCAGATGTTGGTCTGTTGCATACGATAAAGGCTTTTACAGATGTTGGGTCGTACAGGATACCAGCTTCATACGATGTTAGTACAGCATACAGGATACAGGCATTAACAGATGTTGGAGCAGTGTACTGGATACAGGCTTTAAGAAATGATTATGCAGTGTACAGGATACAGACTTTAACAGATGTTGGAGCAGTGTACAAGATTCAGGCTTGATCAGATGTTGGTACATTGTACGGGATAGAAAACTTTAACTGATGTTGGCACAGAGTACAGGATACAGGCTTTAACAGATGTTGGAGCAGTGTACAGAATACAGGCTTTAACAGATGTTGGTACAGTGTACAGGATACACACTTTAACTGATGTTGGCACATTGTACAGGATACCGGCTTTAACAGATGTAAGTGCAGAGTGCAGGATGCCAGCTTTTTCAGATGTTGGTCTGTTGCATAGGATACAAGCTTTTACAGATGTTGGTGCAGTGTATAGTATACCAGCTTTATTCAATGTTGGGGCGCTGTACAGTATATAGGCTTTAACACATGTTAGTGCATTGCATAGGACACATACTTTAACAGATGTTGGTGCTGTTTACAGAATACAGGCTTTAACAGATGTTGTTGTGGTGTACATGATACAGACTTTAACAGACGTTGGCGCAATGTACAGGATACAGTCTTTAACAAATGTTGTGTACAGGATACAGGATACAGCAGATGTTGGAGCAGTGTATAGGATACAGACTTTAACAGACATTGGCGCAATGTACAGGATACAGGCTTTAACAGATGTTGGAGCAGTGTACAGAATACAGGCTTTAACAGATGTTGGTGCAGTGTACAGGATACAGACTTTAACTGATGTTGGCACATTGTACAGGATACCGGCTTTAACAGATGTTAGTGCAGAGTGCAGGATGCCAGCTTTTTGAGATGTTGGCACATTGTACAGGATACCAGCTTTATCCGATGTTGGGGCAGTGTACAGTATACAGGCCTTAACAGATGTTTGTGCAGTGTACAGGATACAGAATTTAACAGACGTTGGCGCAATGTACAGGAAACAGGCTTTAACAGATGTTGGAGCAGTGTACAGGATACAGACTTTAACAGACGTTGGTGCAATGTGCAGGATACAGGCCTTAACAGATGTTGGATCAGTGTACACGATAGAGACTTTAACAGATGTTGGAGTAGTGTACAGGATTCAGGCTCGATCAGCTGTTGGTGCAATGTACAGGATACAGGCTTTACCAGATTTTGGAGCAGTGTACAGGATACAGAATTTATCAGATGTTGGTGCAGTCAACAGTATACAGACTTTTTCAGATGTCCCGTCAGTTGCATACGATATAGGCTTTTTCATATGTTGGGGCAGTGTACAGGATAGAGACTTTAACATATGTGAGAGTAGTGTACAGAATTCAGGCTTGGTCAGCTGTTGGTGCATTGTACAGGACGCAGGCTTTAACAGATATTGGTGCAGTGTACAGAATACAGGCTTTAACAGATGTTGGTGCAGTGTACAGGATACAAATTTAACTGATGTTGGCACAGTGTATAAGATATTGGCTTCAAAAGATGTTGGTGCAGTGTAAAGGATACCAGCTTTACCTGATTTTTGTGCATTGCACAGGACACAGAATTTAACACATGGTGGTGCTGTTTACAGAATACAGGCTTTAACAGATGTTGTTGCGGTGTACAGGATACAGACTTTAACAGACGGCGCAATGTACAAGATACAGTCTTTAACAAATGTTGGAACAGTGTACAGGATACTGGCTTTAACAGATGTTGAGCAGTGTACAGGATACAGACTTTAACTGATTTTGGCGCAGTAAACACTATACAGGCTTTATCCGATGTTGGTGCATTGTGCAGGATGCCAATTTTTTCAGATGTTGGGCTGTTGCATAGGATACAGGCTATTACAGATGTTGGTGCAGTGTTCAGGATACAGGCTTTTTCAGATGTTGATGCAGTGTACAGGATACAGGCTTTAACAGATCTTGGTGCAGTGCACTGGATACCAGCTTTATCCGATGTTTGTGCAGTGTACATGATACAGACTTTAACAGATGTTGGTGCAGAGTACAGGATCGAGAATTTAACAGTTGTTGGAGCTGTGTACAGGATTCAGCCTTGATCAGATGTTGATGCATTATACAGGATACAAACTTTTACCGATATTGGTGCAGTGTGCAGGATGCCAGCTTTTTCAGATGTTGGTAGAGTGTACATGTTAGAGGCCTTTACAGATGTTGGTGCAGTTTTCAGGATACATGCTTTTACAGATGTTGGTGCATTGTAAAGGATACTGACTTTAACAGATGTTCGAGCAGTGTACAAGATTCAGGCTTGATCAGATGTTGGTGCAATGTACAGGATACAGGCTTTAAAAGATGTTGGAGCAGTGACAGGATTCAGGCTTGATCAGATGTTGATGCTTTGTACAGGATAGAGGCTTTAAAGGATTTTAGTCCAGTGTACAGGACACCAGCTTTACCTGATTTTTGTGCAGTGCACAGGATACAGGCTTTAACAGATGTTGTTGCAGTGTACAGAATACAGGCTTTAACAGATGTTGGTGCAGTGTACAGGATACAAATTTAACTGATGTTGGCACAGTGTATAAGATAATGACGTCAACAGATGTTGGTGCAGTGTACAGGATACTGGTTTTATCTGATTTTTGTGCAGTGTACAGAATACAGGCTTTAACTGATGTTGGTGCAGTATTCAGGATGCCAGCTTTTTCAGATGTTGGTCTGTTGCATAGGATACAAGCTTTTACAGATGTTGGCACATTGTACAGGATACCAGCTTTATCCGATGTTGGGGCAGTGCACAGTATACAGACTTTAACAGATGTTAGTGCAGTGTACAGGATACAGAGTTTAACAGACGTTGGTGCAATGTACAGGACACAGTCTTTAACAGATGTTGGAGCAGTGTACATGATACAGACTTTTACAGACGTTGGTGCAATGTGCAGGAAACAGGCCTTAACAGATTTTGGAACAGTGTAGAGGAAATAAACTTTAACAGATTTTGGAGTAGTGTACAGGATTCAGGCCTGATCAGCTGTTGGTGCATTGTTCAGGATGCAGGCTTTAACAGATGTTGGTGCAGTGTACAGGATACAGATTTTAAATGATTTTGGAGCTGTGTACAGGATACAGAATTTATGGGATATTGGTGCAGTGTTCATAATGCCAGCTTTTTCAGATGTTGGTCAGTTGCATACAATATAGTCTTTTTCAGTGTACAGGATACAGACTTTAACAGGTGTTGGTGCATTGTACAGGATACAGGCTTTAACAGATGTTGGAGCAGTGTACAGGATACAGAATTTATCAGCTGTTTGTTGGTGCAGTGTTCAGGATACAGACTTTAACAGATGTTGGCACAATGTACAGGCTTTAACAGATTTTGGTGCATGTTCATGATGCAGCTTTTTCAGATGTTGGCCTGTTGCATACGATATAGGATTTTTCAGATGTTGGGGCAGTGTACAGGATACCAGCTTTATCCGATGTTAGTGCAGCATACAGGATACAGGCATAATCAGATGTTGGAGCAGTGTAAGGATACAGGCTTTAAGAAATGATTATGCGGTGTACAGGATACAGACTTTAACAGATGTTGGAGCAGTGTACAAGATTCAGGCTTGATCAGATGTTGGTGCATTGTACAGGATAGAGACTTTAACTGATGTTGGCACAGAGTACAGGATACAGGCTTTAACAGATGTTAGTGCAGAGTGCAGGATGCCAGCTTTTTCAGATGTTGGTCTGTTGCATAGGATACAAGCTTTTACAGATGTTGGTGCAGTGTACAGTATACCAGCTTTATTCGATGTTGGGGCGGTGTACAGTATATAGGCTTTAACACATGTTAGTGCATTGCATAGGACACATACTTTAACAGATGTTGGTGCTGTTTACAGAATACAGGCTTTAACAGATGTTGCGGTGTACATGATACAGACTTTAACAGATGTTGGAGCAGTGTACAGGATGCAGACTTCAACAGATGTTGGTGCAATGTATATGATGCAGTCTTGATCAGGTGTTGGTGCATTGTACAGGATAGAGATTTTAGCAAATGTTGCTGCAGTGTACAAGATACATGCTTTAACATATGTTGGAGCAGTGTACAGGATACAGACTTTAACAGATCTTGGTGCAGTGTACTTGGATACCAGCTTTATCCGATGTTTGTGCAGTGTACATGATACCGACTTTAACAGATGTTGGTGCAGTGTACAGGATAAAGACTTTAACTGGTGTTGGAGCAGTGTACAGGATACAGACTTTAACAGATGTTGGAGCAGTGTACAGGATTCAGCCTTGATCAGATGTTGATGCATTGTACAGGATACAGGCTTGTACAGATGTTGGTGCAGTGTGCAGGATGCCAGCCTTTTCAGATGTTGGTCTGTTGCATAGGATACAAGCTTTTACAGATGTTGGTGCAGCGTACAGTATACCAGCTTTATTCGATGCTGGGGCGGTGTACAGTATATAGGCTTTAACAAATGTTAGTGCATTGCATAGGACACATACTTTAACAGATGTTGGTGCTGTTTACAGAATACAGGCTTTAACAAATGTTGTTGCGGTGTACAGGATACAGACTTTAACAGACGTTGGCTCAATGTACAGGATACAGTCTTTAACAAATGTTGAGTACAGGATACAGGATACAGCAGATGTTGGAGCAGTGTACAGGATACAGACTTTAACAGATGTTGGTGCAGTGTATATGATTCAGACTTTAACTGATTTTGGTGCAGTGAACAGTATACAGGCTTTATCCGATGTGGGTGAATTGTGCAGAATGCCAGCTTTTTCAGATGTTGGTCTGTTAGGATACAGGCTATTACAGATGTTGGAGCAGTGTTCAGGATACAGGTTTTAACAGATGTTGGATCAGTGTTCAGGATACAAACTTTAACAGATGTTGAAGCAGAGTACAGGATTCAGGCTTGATCAGATGTTGGTGCATTGTACAGCTTACAGGATTTAACAGATGTTGGAGCAGTGAACAGGATACAGGATTTAACAGGTGTTGGAGCAGTGTACAGCTTAATGACTTTAAATGATGTTGGAGCAGTGTACAGGATTCAGGCTTGATCAGATGTTGGAGCAGTGTACAGGATACAGGATTTAACAGATATTGGAGCAGTGTACAGGATACAGGCTTTAACTGGTGTTGGAGCAGTGTACAGGATACAGACTTTAACAGATGTTGGAGCAGTGTACAGGATTCAGCCTTGATCAGATGTTGATGCATTGTACAGGATACAGGCTTGTACAGATGTTGGTGCAGTGTGCAGGATGCCAGCTTTTTCAGATGTTGCCAGAGTGTACATGTTACAGGCTTTTACAGATGTTGGTGCAGTGTTCAGGATACATGCTTTTACAGATGTTGGTGCATTGTAAAGGATACAGACTTCAACAGATGTTGGTGCAGTGTTCAGAATACTGTCTTTAACTGATATTGGAGTAGTGTACAGGATACAGGTTTTAACAATTGTTGGTGCAGTGTACAGGATACAGGCTTTAACAGATGTTGGTGCAGTGTACAGGGTACAGGCCTTAACAAATGTTGGTGCAGTGTACAGGATACAGGCTTAAACAGATTTTAGTGCAGTGTACAGGATACAGGCTTCAACACATGTTGGTGCAGTGTACAGGATACAGGTTTTAACAGATGTCCGTGCAGTATACATTATACAGGCTTTAACAGATTCAGGTGCAGTGCACAGGATGCAGGCTTTAACAGATGTTGGCAATGTACAAGATACAGGACTTAACACATGTTGATACAGTGTACAGGATACAGGTTTCAACAGATGTTGGTGCAGTTTACAGGATACAGACTTTAACAGATTCTGTTGCAGTGTACATGATACAGACTTTAACGGATTCTGGTGCTGTGTACAGGATACAGTCTTTAACAGATTGTGGTGCAGTATACATGACACAGACTTTAACAGATGTTGGTACTGTATACAGGATACAGGCTTTAAGTCAGATGCTTTACTATGTGTATTTGAATCTGTGATCTTACTGCACAGTTGTTTCCTCTGTCTGCCCAAGGGCTGATTAACAAACACTCCAGTGATCCAAGGCTAATTGTAAAATTAAAAAACGTATCTATTTGTCATGACACACATTTACAGCTTTGAATCAAATTCAATTTGCGTCATTTTGCTCCTGAGATGAGAAATCATGAGCATTTCACTTCACCTCAGACAATGACTTATTCTATTACATTTGTTTGCAATCCTCCCCAGAAACCAGGTGTTCCCAGTCTTTCGCATTGTGACACATTGAGAGACTCCCTGATGGTTCCAGAATACTGTATCATGTGGTTAGCAAAGTTGGGGAAAGGGGTCAGAGGAAAGGGCAGGGGATGGCTCTCAGCAGCAACTCCTTCCCCCAGCTTTCCTGAGGCCAGGTCCCTCAATCAGGTCCTGAGTGCCTTTTAGCAAGGGACTCCCCCTCCACACCAACCCTTCATCCAGGCCACAAGCCATGGTTTACTTGTCCGTCTCCCCACATGGCGAGCTCCTCGTACACAGCTCATATTCAACTTCCATTAATTGCCCCATTAAAGGTCTCATCTGGCATCATGACGGGAAAACCCATCTCAAATCTTCCTGTCCCGCATTTAATCAGGGAGGAGGTGGGGAGTTGACGGGGGTCCAAACTCTGCCCAATCAGATGCCCTTCCCGCCTCCAAACTCACATCCAGGGAGGCATTAAATTCCACCCAGTGAGCTTACATTTACTAGTCTCATGACAGCAGGGTAAAAATACGGGAAATCAGGAAAAAGCAAATGTCAATGGAATGAACAAAGAAAACATTGCTGACATATCGCGATTGAGCAGAATTGAGAAGTGTTTAAACAATCAGGGTGAGTCAGAAAGGTAAATATATTTGAGTCGAAGAAGTGAGTAGCCCTCCAAATGGAGAAGAGAGAGAAATCAGAAAGAAAAAGCACAGGAGGCTGCAGAGATAGAGAGTGCCAAACAAACAGGAGTTTAACCCATTTCAGCAAAGAGGAGAGAGAGTTCCACACAGGAGTTTAACCCATTTCAGTAACAGGAATGAGACCTCTTGTTACGATCCCAGTTCAGGTTGCCACTGGACAGGCCTGGTCCCAGGGTGGAACCCAGATTGATAGATCCTAACTTTTAACTTTTAACAGCTGACTCCAATGACTTTGTTCAGCAGCCCCTCTCCACGTATCTAAAGTCATCGGAGTCAGCTGATGAACTTTTAACAATAACATAAGTTATTCATTGAACAAGAAAAGATGAACTATATTATTATACTCCTTCACACACAACTATACCTTCACAGATGTATACAGATCTGTAAGGTTAACAAAAGTTACAAAGCTATCTTATACTCCAATGTTCACAGTAAGTACAGACCCTGTACTACTAAGCACCATGTGGGCAGACACACCGCACTCTGAAACCAAGTGACAGATGCCACCTCTTCAACTCCCCCCAGACATTTATCGCACCATGAACCAAGCAGTCTCACTGAACTCCGTCCTTCGCTTTCCACTCCTCAAGATCTCGCCTTGGAATCTTCTCCCAAACCTATGCTTTCTCACCGACGCCTTCCACAAGGGTTCACCTCTAGAGTTTCGACTTCTCCATCTCATGTTCCTCTCCCTGGGTCACCACATGCATTCAAGCTGTCTTTCATGCACTCTCTGTCACCAATTCAGCCGTCAACAGTAACACTACTTCACATGCCCACAGCAAAGAGTTACAGACCTTCAGCCTTTCACTTTAAATTTGCTTCCTTTAAACTTGAAGCTTGGAGCCTTCTCTCTGTTCCTTACTTCCAATTCCACAGAACAGGACGTCTTCCAGGTTCCTGCCCTTCCTTTGACTAGAAGGTTTGCTTGGGACTTTCCCCTGTTCCATTCCCCTGGATTTTGGGGTTTTTCTTTAGCTTGGGACTGGCTATCTGTCCCCTTTGCTCCAGTCTCTCCTGGCAGGAACTTTCACAACCAACTGAATTCAAACAGCTTCCAAAATCAAACTTCTGATAATTTTTGTTTTTTCTTTCCTGTGTATGTCTGCCTTCCTGGACCCCTGTTGCTAGGCAACAGCACTGTTTTTTTCTAATCTTGTGTTTGCTTAACTCTTAAGTCGTAAAACTCTCAAAATGAAACTAAAACTCAATTTGACTTTTTCTTAACATACAGATACAGAAATAAAATCAAACTTAAACATTAAAGCTAAAACTCCTCCCTAACACCCACAAAATACCAATATAACTTACTTAAACTATCTCTATTTCCTAACATTGTAAACAGGCTGGAATTTAACCCATTTCGGTAAAGGGGTGAGAGAGGGCTAGGAAAAGGTATTCAATATAAAGCTGCCTCCTGTATCAGTCTAGTAAAACTGGAAGTCAGAAATACAGGCAGGTTTCACTGAAGTTAGGTAAATGGTTAAAACGTTAAATTAATTTTTTTTATTCATTCATGGGATGTGGTCTTTGCTGGCTGGGCCAGCATTTATTGCCCATACCTAGTTGCCCTTGAGAAGGTGGTGATGAGCTGTCTTCTTGAACCACTGCAGTCCATGTGGTGTAGGTACACCCACAGTGCTATTAGGGAGGAGTGGAACTATTCATTACATCACTGCTTTCAAAGATCCTAAAGAGTTTAGCATTCACTGTATCAGAGTAAGTTAAAGGGATTTAGAACTAATAAATCTTTTAACTAGAGGAAATATATCTCCCAAAGTGATGAAGCTGAAGAAATCTCCAGCCCCCGGTAAAGTTCTACAGTAAACATGGAAAACATCTATTTTAAAAGCACTGAACTGGACAGTGACAGAGGCCTGGCCCAAGGGGAAATAATCTACTCCAGGTTAACAGAAAATACTCTGCATGTATCCTGCTCAAACAAATCTCCACAAGCAGTCAAATGACCTTAGAAATATTGACATTTCTTATAGGTTGATTTATTTCAAGGAGCTCTGGATAAAGTTCCATTTGGAAAACTGCTAACTAAACTGAAGGGCAGAAATCCAAGGTGCTACATTGGTTAGGAAGCTTGTTAAATGATAGGGACTAGAGAGAGCTCATGGGAGATATGAGATCACTGTGAGGGAGGTGTGGAATAGGGTTAACAGGGGTTAGTGTACAGATTCTATTGGTGCTAATAGATAAAGATGCATAACTCTTCCTGATAAAGACATAACTAAGCAGAGAGCAGAAGAATTTGCAAGTCTAGTCCATTCCTGATAATGCAGGGTTCACCATGCTGTTTCTGTGTTGCTCGGTTTATTTATATAGGAGAGAGTCATCCAGCCTATTTGATTTCTCTCTCTTTTGGAATTATTGTATAAAATACAGGCCCATTAGCCTGCACTGACAGCTCTTTTTATCATTTGCTCTGTTTGCCCTCAAAGCCTTTGGTTTTACAGAATCACAGAATTATTATGGTGTAGAAGGAGGCCATTCAGTCCACCATGCCTGCATCGGCTCTCTGAGCACTTTAACTTGGTGCCAATCTGCTGCCTTTTCCCTGTAACCCTGCACATTGTTTGTATTTAAATAATCACCCAATGCCCTCTTGAAGTCCTCAATTGAACCCGCCTCCTGGTGATGCCACGCGGAACTCCCAGTGCCTCTCCTGGTGAAACAATCCGGAACTCCCAGCGCCTCTCCTGGTGAAACAACCCGGAACTCCCAGTGCCTCTCCTGGTGAAAGAACCCGGAACTCCCAGCGCCTCTCCTGGTGAAACAACCCGGAACTCCCAGTGCCTCTCCTGGTGAAACAACCTGGAACTCCCGGTGCCTCTCCTGGTGAAACAACCCGGAACTCCCAGTGCCTCTCCTGGTGAAACAACCTGGAACTCCCAGTGCCTCTCCTGGTGAAACAACCTGGAACTCTCAGTGCCTCTCCTGGTGAAACAACCCGGAACTCCCAGCGCCTCTCCTGGTGAAACAACCCGGAACTCCCAGTGCCTCTCCTGGTGATGGGATAGGACCCGTGTTACACAAACCAAATTCCGCCTCATGTTCGAATCCCTCCAGTCAGTTGTATGGCCTGGTTACAGCACTGAGACAACCCTTCTTCCAGTCACAAATGACCATTTTGCAACTGATATAGTGTTCCTCCTCCCCCTCCTTGACCTATATGTATCTTTCAACACATTTGACCACATCATGCTCCTCCTCTCTGTTCCAGCTTGCTGGAATTGTCTTAGCTTGGCTCCATTCTCATCTAATTAATTGTAGCCAGAGAATCTCAAGCAATGGCTTCTCTTCCTGCTCCCACACTGTTACCTCTGACATTCGCCAAGGATCAATCCTTGGGCCCTCCTATTTCAAACCTACCTGCTGCCGCTCAGTGACACCGTCCAAAAGTACAGCATTAGCTTTCACATGTATACCACCCACACTGGCGCTTGACTAGTCTGTGGGACAGCTCTCCCAATTTTGGCACATGTCCCCAGGGGTTAGTGACCAGGGTCTGCCATTCTCATTTCTGCTGCCTGTTCAACACCAGCTAATCAATCCTGTTCTTATTCGGATTGATAAACTGAGCGGTTTCTCTCTCCCAGGGGCGTGACTCTATTTAAGGGCAGTTACCAGTTAACCATATAAACAGTTAACCATCTGGCATGCATCTGGACAGATGCAAAAATATCAAATTTCAAAGGGAGGAACAATTTATACTGCATGAGAAAAGGGTGCTGATTGGTTGGCAAGTTTTATTTCTAATTCTGATTGGTTAAAGCATCACCATGGTGAATACACCAGGAAACTAGTATCCTCCAGGTTTTTGTTTAATTCAAAAAAGGTACAATGCCTGGAAATATTCTTTTTGCCGCAGAGGATTGATCCCTGAATATGAATATATGTAGCTTCTAGCAAGGATAAGTGAGCCACATTGTGAGCAAGACTAATAATCTTAAATTGGTTGATAATGTAATTCTTAGCATACTCAGGATTATTCAACATTTGCTGTCCAGTTGCAGAATCACATCTAATGTTTTCAGCAATAGTCAAGGGAGATTGCCTTCCTGAATGGATATTAGATTTCTTTTATACATTGATATGTGTGATGTGGGCATCGCTGGCTGGGCCTGCAATTATTTCCCAATCTCTAATTACCCTTGAGAAGGCAGTGGTGAGCAGCCTTCTTGAACTGCTGCTGTCCATTTAGGCACACCCACAGTGCTGTTAGGGAGGGAGTTCCAGGATTTTGACCAGGTGACAGTGAAGGAACAGTGATAGATTTCTAAGACAGGATGGTGAGAAAGTTGGAGCAGAACTTCCAGGTGGTAGTGTTTAGTTTTAGTGAACCTAGTTGGCAAAATGTTCCCTGAAACCCAATACTTTGATCAAGCATTTGGCCACCTGTCCTAATCTTTCCACTCGGAGAATAAAACATCAAAAATGTTGCATCTAATGTTGCCCTTAAGTAGCTTGGGTAATTTTACAGGGTTAAGTCTGCAAGGTGCAACAACGAGGTGGTTGTTGTCATCATTCAAAGCGGATTGAGGGGACGGAAAAGCCTAGGTGTGAATTGGAGACCGGGGGAGTAAATAGCCTCAGTGTGAACTGGGAATGAGGGGAATGAAGTGACTCACTGTGAACAGTGAATGAGGGGAGAGAAGGGACTCATTGTGAACTGGGAATGAGGGAACTGTGGAGCCTTATTGTGAACTGGGAGTGAGGGGAGCAAAAGGACTCCTTGTGAACTGGGAATGAGGCGAGTGTGGAGCCTGAATGTGAACTGGGAATGAAAGGAGTAAAGGGACTCATTGAGAACTGGGAATGAGGGGTGTGAAGAGCCTCAGTGTGAATTGGGAATGAGGGGAGTGATCAGAATCATTGTGAATTGGAAATGAGGGGAGTAATGGAAATCAGTGTGAACTGAGAATGCGGGGAGTGAAGGGACTCAGTGTTAACTGGGAATGAGGGGAGTGAGGAGCCTCAGTGTGAACTGGGAATGAGGGGAGTGAATGGACTCTTTGTGAACTGGTAATGAGGGGAGGGAATGGACACAGTGTGAACTGGTAATGAGGGGAGAGATGGGAAACAGTGTGAACTGGGAATGAGGGAAGTGAAGGGATTCAGTGTGACCTGGCAATGAGGGGAGAGAAGGGGCTCATTGTGAACTGGGAATGAGGAGAGTGAAGAGCCTCAGTGTGAACTGGGAATGAGGAGAGTGATGTAAATCAGTGTGAACTGGGAATGAGGGGAGTGATGGGAGTCAATGTGAATTGGGAACGAGAAGTGTGAAGAGCATCAGTGTGAATTGGGAATAAGGGGAGTGAAGAGCCTCAGTCAGAACTGGGCATGAGGGGACTGATGGTGATAAGTTGAACTGGGAACGAGGGTAGTGAAGAGACACATTGTAAACTGGGAATGAGGGGAGTTAATGAACAAGTGTGTAGTGGTAATGAGGGGAGTGATGGGACTCATTGTCAAATGGGAATGAGGGGAGTGATGGGAATCAGTGCAAACTGGGAATGAGGGGCGTGCAGAGCCTCAGTGCCAACTTGGAATTAGGGAGTGAAGAACGTCAGCATGAACTGGGAAGGAGGGATTGAAGAGACTCAGTGTGAACTGGCAATGAGGGGTGTGAAGAGCCTCAGTGAGAACTGGGATTGAGGGGTGTGAACAGCCTCAGTGTGAACTGGGAATGAGGGGAGCGATGGGACTCATCGTGAACAGGGAATGAGGAGAGTGATGGGGAATTAGTTTCAACTGGGAATGACGGGAGTGAAGGGACTCAGTATCAGTTGTGAATGAGGGGTGTGAAGGGACTCATTGTGAACTGAGAAAGGAGGGAGTCAAGAGTCTCGGTTTGAACTTGAAATGAGGGGAGGGAAGAACCTCAGTGTGAACTGGGAATGAGGGGAGTGAAGGGACTCAGTGTGACCTGGCAATGAGGGGAGAGAAGGGGCTCATTATGAACTGGGAATGAGGGGAGTGATGTAAATCAGTCCGAACTGGGAATGAGGGGATTGATGGGAGTCAATGTGAAGTCGGAATGAGAAGTGCGAAGAACCTCATTGTGAATTGGGAATGAGAGTTAAAGAGCCTGAGTGCAAACTGGGAATGAGGGGAATGATGGGAATAAGTTGAACTGGGAATGAGGGTAGTGAATGGACTCATTGTAAACTGGGAATGAGGGGAGTGATGGGAATTAGTTGAACTGGGAACGAGGGTAGTGAATGGACTCATTGTAAACTGGGAATGAGGGGAGTAAATGAACAAGTGTGCAGTGGTAATGAGGGGAGTGATGGGACTCATTGTCAAATGGGAATGAGGGGAGTGATGGGAATCAGTGCGAACTGGGAATGAGGGGCGTGCAGAGCCTCATTGCCAACTTGGTATTAGGGAGTGAAGAACCTCAGCATGAACTAGGAAGGAGTGATTGAAGACACTCAGTGTGAACTGGCAATGAGGGGCGTGAAGAGCCTCAGTGAGAACTGGGAATGAGGTGAGTGATGGGCATCAGTGTGAACTGGGAATGAGGTGAGTGAAGGGACTCAGTGTGATCTGGGATTGAGGTGCGTGAAGAGCCTCAGTGTGAACTGGGAATGAGGGCAGTGATGGGACTCATTGTGAACTGGGAATGAGGAGAGTGATGAGAACCAGTGAGAACTGCGAATGAGGGGGTGAATGGATTCATTGTGAACTGGGAATGAGAGCAGTGATGGGACTCATTGTGAACTGGGAATGAGGAGAGTGATGAGAACCAGTGAGAACTGCGAATGAGGGGGTGAATGGATTCATTGTGAACTGGGAATGAGGGGCGTGAATAACCTCATTGTGAACTGGGAATGAGGGGCATGAAAAGCCTCAGTATGAATTGGGAATGAGGAGACTGATGTAAACCAGTGTGAACTGGGAATGAGGCAAGTGAAGGGACTCATTGTGAACTGGCAATGAGGGGTGTGATGGGACTCATTGTGAACTGGGAATGAGGGGATTGATGGGAATCAGTGTGAACTGGGAATGAGAGGAGTGAAGGGACTCAGTGTGAACTGGGATTGAGGGGATTAAAGAGCCTCAGTGTGAACTGGGAATGAGGGGAATGATGGGATTTATTCTGAACTGGGAATGAGGGGAGTGATGAGAACCATGCGAATGAGGGGAGTGAAGGGATTCATTGTGAACTCGGAATGAGGGGTGTGAATAACCTCATTGTGAACTGGTAATGAGGGGCATGAAAAGCCTCAGTATGAATTGGGAATGAGGAGAGTGATGTGAACCAGTGTGAAGTGGGAATGAGGGGAGTGAAGAGACTCATTGTGAACTGGGAATGAGGGGAGTTTGGAGATTCAGTGTGAACTGGTAATGAGGGGAGTGAATGGACACAGTGTGAACTGGTAACGGGGGTAGTGATGGGACATAATGTGAAAAGGGAATGAGGGGAGGGATGGGAAACAGTGTGAACTGGGAATGAGGGAAGTGAAGGGACTCAGCATGACCTGACAATGAGGGGAGAGGAGGAGCTCATTATGAACTGGGAATGAGGGGAGTGAAGAGCCTCAGCGTGAACTGGGAATGAGGAGAGTGATGTAAATCAGTGCGAACTGGGAATGAGGGGATTGATGGGAGTCAGTGTGAACTCGGAATGAGAAGTTTGAAGAGCCTCATTGTGAATTCGGAATGAGAGTTGAAGAGCCTCAGTGCGAACTGGGAATGAGGGGAGTGATGAGAATAAGTTGAATTGGGAACGAGGGTAGTGAATGGATTCATTGTAAACTGGGAATGAGGGAAGTGAAGCAATTAAGTTGAACTGGGAACGAGGGTAGTGAATGGACTCATTGCAAATTGGGAATGAGGGGAGTAAATGAACAAGTGTGCAGTGGTAATGAGGGGAGTGATGGGACTTATTGTCAAATGGGAATGAGGAGAGTGATGGGAATCAGTGCGAACTGGGAATGAGGGGCGTGCAGAGCCTCAGTGCCAACTTGGAATTAGGGAGTGAAGAACCTCAGCATAAACTGGCAAGGAGGGATTGAAGAGACTCAGTGTAAAATGGCAATGAGAGGCGTGAAGAGTCTCAGTGAGAACTGGGATTGAGGGGTGTGAACAGCCTCAGTGATGGGACTCATCATGAACTGTGAATGAGGGGAGTGATGGGACTCAGTATCAACTGTGAATGAGGGGTGTGAAGGGATTCATTGTGAACTGAGAAAGGAGGCAGTCAAGAGTCTCAGTTTTAACTTGAAATGAGGGGAGGGAAGAACGTCAATGTGAACTGGGAATGAGGGGAGTGAGGAGCCTCAGCGTGAATGGTGAATAAGGGGAGTGAATTGATTCATTGTGAACTGGTAATGAGGGGAGTGAATGGGCACAGTGTGATGTGGTAATGAGGGGAGTGATGGGAATCAGTGTGAACTGGGATTGAGGAGGGTGAAGAGCCGCTGTGTGAAATGGAAAAGAAGGGACTGAAGGGACTCATTGTGAACTGTGATTGAGGGGAGTGATGAGAATCAGTGTGAACTGGGAATGACGGGAGTGAAGGGAGTGAATCAGTGTGAACTGGGATTGAGGGGACTGAGGAGCCACAGTGTGAGCTGGGAATGAGGGAACTGAAGGGATTCAGTGTGACATGGCATTGAGGGGAGAGAAGGGGCTCATTGTGAACTGGGAATGAGGGGAGTGATGGGAGTCAATGTGAACTGAGAATGAGAAGAGTGAAGAGCCTCATTGTGAATTGGGAATGACGATAGTGAAGGGACTCGTTGTAAACTGGTAATGAGGATAGTAAATGAACAAGTGTGTAGTGTTAATGAGGGGAGTGATGGGACTCATTGTCAACTGGGAATGAGGGGAGAGAAGGGTCTCAGTGCCAACTTGGAATTAGTGATTGAAGAACCTCAGCATGAACTGGGAAGGAGGGATTGATGAGACTCAGTGTGAACTGCCAATGAGGGGCGTGAAGAGCCTCAGTGAGAACTGGGAATGAGATGAGTGATGGGCATCAGTGTGAACTGGGAATGAGGGGCATGAATAACCTCATTGTGAACTGGGAATGAGGGGCATGAAAAGCCTCAGTATGAATTGGGAATGAGGAGACGGATCTGAACCAGTGTGAACTGGGAATGAGGGGAGTGATGGGACTCATTGTGAACTGGGAATGAGGGGAGTGATGGGAGTCAGTGTGAACTGGGAATGAGAGGAGTGAAGGGACTCAGTGTGAACTGGGATTGAGGGGATTAAAGAGCCACAGTGTGAGCTGGGAATGAGGGGGGTGAATGGATTCCTGGTGAACCCGGAATGAGGGGAGTGAAGGGACTCATTGTCAACAGGAATTAGGGGAGAGAAGAGCCTCAGTGTGATCTGGGAATGAGGGGCGTGAAAAACCTCATTGTGAACTGGGACTGAGGGCAGTGATGGGAATCAGTGTGAACTGCGAATGAGTGGAGTAAATCACCTCAGTGTCAATTGGGAATGAGGAGAGTGATGTCAACCAGTGTGAACTGGGACTGAGGGCAGTGATGTGAACCAGTGTGAACTGGGAATGAGGAGAGTGATGGGAATCATTGTGAACTGGGAATGAGGAGAGTGATGTGAACCAGTGTGAACTGGGAATGAGGGGAGTGATGGGAATCAGTGTGAACTAGGAATGGGTGAAGAGCCATAGTATGAGCTGGGAATGAGGGGAGTGCAGAGCCTCAGTGTCAACTGGGAATGAGGGGAGTGAATGGAATCTTTGTGAACTGGTAATGAAGGGAGTGAATGGACTAAAGTGTGAACTGGGAATGAGGGAAGTGAAGTGATTCAGTGTGCCCTCGCAATGAGGGGAGAGAAGTAAATCAGTGTGAACTGGGAATGAGGGAAGTGAAGGGATGCAGTGTGACCTGGCAATGAGGGGAGAGAAGGGGACTCATTGTGAACTGGGAATGAGGGGAGTGAAGAGCCTCAGTGTGAACTGGGAATGAGGGGAGTGATGGGAGTCAATGTGAACTGGGAACGAGCAGTGTGAAGAGCCTCAGTGTGAATTGTGAATGAGGGGGGTGAAGAGTCTCAGTCAGAACTGGGAATGAGGGGAGTGATGGGAATAAATTTAACTGGGAACGAGGGTAGTGAAGAGACACATTATAAACTGGGAATGAGGGGAGTTAATGAACAAGTGTGTAGTGGTAATGAGTGGAGTGATGGGACCCATTGTCAACTGGGAATGAGGGGAGTGAAGGGTCTCAGTGCTAACTTGGAATTAGGGAGTGAAGAACCTCAGCATGAACTGGGAAGGAGGGATTGAAGAGACTTAGTGTGAACTGGCAATGAGGGATGTGAAGAGCCTCAGTGAGAACTGGGATTGAGGGGCGTGAACAGCCTCAGCGTGAACTGGGAATGAGGGGAGCGATGGGACTCATTGTGAACTGGGAATGAAGGGAGTGATGGGGAATTAGTTTGAACTGGGAATGACTGGAGCGAAGAGACTCAGTATCAACTGTGAGTGAGGGGTGTGAAGGGACTCATTGTGAACTGAGAAAGGAGGGAGTCAAGAGACTCAGTTTGAACTTGAAATGAGGGGAGGGAAGAACCTCAGTGTGAACTGGGAATGAGGGAAGTGAAGGGACTCAGTGTGACCTGGCAATGAGGGGAGAGAAGGGGCTCATTATGAACTGGGAATGAGGGGAGTGATGTAAATCAGTGCAAACTGGGAATGAGGGGAGTGATGAGAATAAGTTGAACTGGGAACAAGGTTAGTGAATGGGCTCATTGTAAACTGGGAATGAGGGGAGTAAATGAACAAGTGTACAGTGTTAATGAGGGTAGTGATGGGATTCATTGTCAAATGGGAATGAGGGGAGTGATGGGAATCAGTGCAAACTGGGAATGAGGGGCGTGCAGGGCCTCAGTGCCAACTTGGAATAGGGAGTGAAGAACCTCAACATAAACTGGGAAGGAGCGATTGAAGAGACTCAGTGTAAAATGGCAATGAGGGGCGTGAAGAGTCTCAGTGAGAACTGGGATTGAGGGGCGTGAACAGCCTCAGTGATGGGACTCGTCATGAACTAGGAATGAGGGGAGTGATGGGATTCATTGTGAACTGAGAAAGAGGGAGTCAAGAGTCTCAGTTTGAACTTGAAATGAGGGGAGGGAAGAACCTCAATGTGAACTGGGAATGAGGGGAGTGAATGAGCTCAGTGTCAACGGGGTTAAGGGGAGTGAATTGACTCATTGTGAACTGGTAATGAGGGGAGTGAATGGACACAGTGTGAAGTGGTAATGAGGGGAGTGATGGGAATCAGTGTGAACTGGGAATGAGGAGGGTGAAGAGCCGCTGTGTAAAATGGAAAAGAATGGACTGAAGGGACTCATTGTGAACTGGGAATGAGGGGAGTGACGTGAATCAGTGTGAACTGGGATTGACGGGAGTGAAGGGACTCAGTGTGAACTAACTGGGATTGAGGGGACTGAAGAGCCACAGTGTGAACTGGGAATGAGGGGAGTGCAGAGCCTCAGTGTCAACTGGGAATGAGGGGAGTTAATGGACTCTTTGTGAACTGTTAATGAGGGGAGTGAATGGACACAGTGTGAACTGGGAATGAGGGAAGTGAAGGGATTCAGTGTGACCTGGCAATGAGGGGAGAGAAGTGGCTCATTTTCAACTGGGAATGAGGGGAGTGATGGGAGTCAATTTGAACTGGGAATCAGTGTGAATTGGGAATGAAGGTAGTGAAGGGATTCATTGTAATCTGGTAATGAGGGGAGTTAATGAACAAGTCTGTAGTGGTAATGAGGGGAGTGATGGCACTCATTGTCAACTGGGAATGAGGGGAGTTAATGGTCTCAGTGTGAACTGGGAATGAGGAGCATGCAGATCCTCAGTGCCAACTTGGAATTAGGGAGTGAGGAACTCAGCATGAACTGGGAAGGAGGGATTGAAGAGACTCAGTGTGAACTGGCAATGAGGGGCATGAAGAGCCTCAGAGAGAACGGGGAATGAGGTGAGTCATGGGTATCAGTGTGAACTGGGAATGAGGTGAGTGAAGGGACTCAGTGTGATCTGGGATTGAGGTGCGTGAAGAGCCTCAGTGTGAATTGGGAATGAGGGGAGTGATGGGACTCATTGTGAACTGGGAATGAGGAGAGTGATGAGAACAAGTGAGAACTGCGAATGAGTGGGGTGAAGGGATTCATTGTGAACTCGGAATAAGGGGAGTGAAGGGACTCATTGTCAACTGGGAATTAGGGGAGAGAAGAGCCTCTGTGTGAACTGGGAATGAGGAGAGTGAAGGGATTCATTGTGAACTGGGAATGAGGGGCATGTATAACCTCATTGTGAACTCGGAATGAGGGGCATGAAAAGCCTCAGTATGAATTGGGAATGACGAGACTGATGTGAATCAGTGTGAACTGGGAATGAGGGGAGTGAAGGGACTCATTATGAACTGGCAATGAGGGGTGTGATGGGACTCAGTGTGAAATGGGATTGAGGGGATTAAAGAGCCACAGTGTGAGCTGGGAATGAGGGGAATGATGGGAATAAGTTGAACTGGAAACGAGGATAATAAAGGGACTCATTGTAAATTGGGAATGAGGGGAGTAAATGAACAAGTGTGTAGTGATAATGAGGGGAGTGATGGGACTCATTGTCAACTGGGAATGAGCGGAGTGATGAGAATCAGTGCGAACTGGGAATGAGGGGCATGCAGACCTTCAGTGCCAACTTGGAATTAGGGAGTGAAGAACATCAGCATGAACTGGGAAGGAGGGATTGAAGAGACTCAGTGAGTACTGCCAATGAGGGGCATGAAGAGACTCAGTGAGTACTGGGAATGAGGTGAGTGATGGAATTCATTGTGAACTTGGAATGAAGGAAAAGTTGTGAACCATGCGAATGAGGGGAGTGAAGGGATTCATTGTGAACTCGGAATAAGGGGCGTGAATAACTTCATTGTGAACTGGGAATGAGGAGCATGAAAAGCCTCAGTATGAATTGGGAAAGAGGAGAGTGATGTGAACTAGTGTGAACTGGGAATGAGGCGAGTGAAGGGACTCATTGTGAACTGGGAATGAGGGGAGTGCAGAGCCTCAGTGTCAACTGGGAATGAGGGGAGTTTGGAGACTCAGTGTAAATTGGTAATGAGGGGAGAAAATGGACACAGTGTGAACTAGTAACGGGGGGGAGTGATGGGACTCAAAGTGAAAAGGGAATGAAAGGAGTGATGGTAAACAGTGTGAACTGGGAATGAGGGAAGTGAAGGGACTCAGTGTGACCTGGCAATGAGGGGAGAGAAGGGGCTCATTATACACTGGGAATGAGGGGAGTGAAGAGCCTCAGCGTGAACTGGGAATGAAGAGGGTGATGTAAATCAGTGCGAAGTGGGAATGAGGGGATTGATGGGAGTCAATGTGAACTCAGAATGAGAAGTTTGAAGAGCCTCATTGTGAATTAGGAATGAGGGTTGAAGAGCCTCAGTGTGAACTGGGAATGAGGGGAGTGATGGGAATAAGTTGAACTGAGAACGAGGGTAGTGAATGGACTCATTGCAAATTGGGAATGAGGGGAGTAAATGAACAAGTGTGCAGTGGTAATGAGGGGAGTGATGGGAATTATTGTCAACGGGGAATGAGCGGAGTGATGAGAATCAGTGCGAACTGGGAATGAGGGGTGTGCAGAGCTTCAGTGCCAACTTGGAATTAGGGAGTGAAGAACCTCAGCATGAACTGGGAAGGAGGGATTGAAGAGACTCAGTGTGATCTGGGATTGAGGTGCATGAAGAGCCTCAGTGTGAACTGGGAATGAGGGGAGTGATGGGACTCATTGTCAACTTGGAATGAGGGGAATGATGAGAACCATGCGAATGAGGTGAGTGAAGGGATTCATTGTGAACTCGGAATGAGGGGCGTGAATAACCTCATTCTGAACTGGGAATGAGGGGCATGAAAAGCTGCAGTATGAATTGGGTAAGAGGAGAGTGATGGGAACCAGTGTGAAGTGGGAATGAGGGAAGTGAAGGGACTTATTGTGAACTGGGAATGAGGGGAGTGCAGAGCCTCAGTGTGAACTGGTAATGAGGGGAGAGAATGGACACAGTGTAAACTGGTAACGGGAGGAGTGATGGGACTCAATGTGAAAAGGGAATGAGGGGAGTGATGGTAAACAGTGTGAACTGGGAATGAGGGGAGTGAATAGCCTCAGCGTGAACAGTGAATGAAGAGAGTGATGTAAATCATTTCGAACTGGGAATGAGGGGATTGATGGGAGTCAATGTGAATTGGGAATGAGGGTTGAAGAGCCACAGTGTGAGCTGGGAATGAGGGGAGTGCAGAGCCTCACTGTGACCTGGCAATGAGGGGAGAGAAGGGGCTCATTGTGAACTGGGAATGAGGGGAGTGATGTAAATCAGTGTTAACTGGGAATGAGGGGAGTGATGGGAGACAAAGTGAACTGGGAATGAGAAGAGTGCAGAGCCTCAGTGTGAATTGGGAATGATGGGGGTGAAGAGCCACAGTCAGAACAGGGAATGAGGGGAGTGATGGGAATAAGTTGCACTGGGAACGAGGGCAGTGAACGGGCTCATTGTAAACTGGGAATGAGGGGAATTAATGAACAAGTGTGTAGTGGTAATGAGCGGAGTGATGGGACTCATTGTCAACTGGGAATGAGGGTGTGTAGGGAATCAGTGAGAACTGGGATTGAGGGGCGTGAACATCCTCAGTGATGGGACTCATCATGAACTGGGAATGAGGGGAGTGATGAGACTCAGTATCAACTGTGAATGAGGGGTGTGAAGGGATTCATTGTGAACTGAGAAAGGAGGCAGTCAAGAATCTCAGTTTGAACTTGAAATGAGGGGAGGGAAGAACCTCAATGTGAACTGGGAATGAGGGGAGTGAATGAGCTGAGTGTCAAATGGGAATGAGGGGAGTGAGGAGCCTCAGTGTGAACGGGGAATAAGGGGAGTGAATTGACTCATTGTGAACTGGTAACGAGGGGAGTGAATGGACTCAGTGTGAAGTGGTTATGAGGGGAGTGATGGGAATCAGTGTGAACTGCGAATGACGGGAGTGAAGGGAGTAAAGGGACTGAGTGTGAACTGGGGTTAAGGGGACTGAAGAGCCACAGTGTGAGCTGGGAATGAGGGGAGTGCAGAGCCTCAGTGTCAACTGGGAATGAGGGGAGTGAATGGACTCTTTGTGAACTGTTAAGGAGGGGAGTGAATGGACACAGTTTGAACTAGGAATTAGGGAAGTGAAGGGATTCAGTGTGACCTGGAAATGAGGGGAGAGAAGGGCTTATTGTGAACTGGGAATGAAGGTGGTGAAGAGCCTCAGTATGATCTGGGAATGAGGGGTGTGATGTTTCTCATTGTGAACTGGGAATGAGGGGATTGATGGGAGTCAATATGAACTGGGATAGAGAAGAGTGCAGAGCCTCAGTGTGAATTGGGAATGATGGGGATGAAGAGCCTCAGTCAGAACTGTGAATGAGGGGAGTGATGGGAATAAGTTGAACTGGGAACGAGGGTAGTGAACGGGCTCATTGTAAACTGGGAATGAGGGGAATTAATTAAAAAGTGTGTATTGGTAATGAGCGGAGTGATGGGACTCATTGTCAACTGGGAATGAGGATGTTTAGGGAATCAGTGTGAACTGGGAATGAGGGGTTTGCAGAGCCTCATTGCCATCTTGTAATTAGGGAATGAAGAACCTCAGCATGAACTGGGAAGGAGGAATTGAAGAGACTCAGTGTGAGCTGGCAATGAGGAGCATGAAGAGACTCAGTGAGAACTGGGAATGAGGTGAGTGATGGGTATCAGTGTGAACTGGGAATGAGGTGATTGAAGGGTCTCATTGTGAACTGGGAATGAGGAGAGTGATGAGAAACAGTGAGAACTGTGAATGAGGGTGGTGAATGGATTCATTGTGAACTTGGAATGACGGGAGTGAAGGGACTCATTGTCAACTGGGAATGAGGAGAGTGATGGGAATAAGTTGAACTGGGAACGAATGTAGTGAATTGGCTAATTGCAAATTGGGAATGAGGGGACTAAATGAACAAGTGTGCAGAGGTAATGAGGGGAGTGATGGGAATCATTGTCAACTGGGAATGAGCGGAGTGATGAGAATCAGTGCGAACTGGGAATGAGGGGTGTGCAGAGCCTCAGTGCCAGCTTGGAATTAGGGAGTGAAGAACCTCAGCATGAATTGGGAAGAAGGGATTGAAGAGACTCAGTGTGAACTGGCAATGAGGGGCGTGAAAAGACTCAGTGAGTACTGGGAATGAGGTGAGTGATGGGTATCAGGGCGAACTGGGAAAGAGGGGAGTGAAGGGATTCATTGTGAACTCAGAATGAGGGGCGTGAATAACCTCATTGTGAACTGGGAATGAGGGGCATGAAAAGGCTAAGTATGAATTGGGAAAGAGGAGAGTGATGTGAACCAGTGTGAACTGGGAATGAGGTGAGTGAAGGGACTCATTGTGAACTGGGAATGAGGGGAGTGCAGAGCCTCAGTGTCAACTGGGAATGCGGGGAGTTTGGAGACCCAGTGTAAATTGATAATGAGGGGAGAGAATGGACACAGTGTGAACTGGTAACGGGCGGGAGTGATGGGACTCAAAGTGAAAAGGGAATGAAGGGAGTGATGGTAAACAGTGTGAACTGGGAATGAGGGAAGTGAAGGGATTCAGTATGATCTGGCAATGAGGGGAGTGATGAGAACCATGCGAATGAGGGGAGTGAAGGGATTCATTGTGAACTCGGAATGAGGGGCGTGAATAACCTCATTGTGAACTGGGAATGAGGGGCATGGATAGCCTCAGTATGAATTGGGAAAGAGGAGAGGGATGTGAACCAGTGTGAACTGGGAATGAGGGGAGTGAAGGGATTCATAGTGAACTGGGAATGAGGGAAGTGCAGAGACTCAGTGTGAACTGGTAATGAGGGGAGAGAATGGACACAGTGTGAACTGGTAAAGGGAGGAGTGATGGGACTCAATGTGAAAAGGGAATGAAGACAGTGATGTAAATCAGTGTGAACTGGGAATGAGGAGATTGATGGGTGTCAGTGTGAACTGGGAATGAGGGAAGTGAAGGGACTTAGTGTGACCTGGCAATGAGGGGAGAGAAGGGGCTCATTATACACTGGGAATGAGGGGAGTGAATAGCCTCAGCGTGAACCTGGAATGAAGACAGTGATGTAAATCAGTGCGAACTGGGAATGAGGGGATTGATGGGAGTCAATGTGAACTCGGAATGAGAAGTTTGAAGAGCCTCATTGTGAATTGGGAATGAGGGTTGAAGAGCTACAGTGTGAAATGGGAATGAGGGGAGTGATAGGAATAAGTTGAACTGGGAACGAGGGTAGTGAATGGACTCATGGTAAACTAGGAATGAGGGGAGAGTTGGGAATAAGTTGAACTGGGAATGAGTGTAGTGAATGGACTCATTGCAAATTGGGAATGAGGGGACTAAATGAACAAGTGTGCAGAGTTAATGAGGGGAGTGATGGGAATCATTGTCAACTGGGAATGAACGGAGTGATGAGATTCAGTGCGAACTGGGAATGAGGGGTGTGCAGAGCCTGAGTGCCAACTTTGAATTAGGGAGTGAAGAACCTCAGCATGAATTGGGAAGGAGGGATTGAAGAGACTCAGTGTGAACTGGCAATGAGGGGCGTGAAAAGACTCAGTGAGTACTGGGAATGAGGTGAGTGATGGGTATCAGTGTGAACTGGGAATGAGGTGAGTGAAGGGTCTCATTGTGAACTGGGAATGAGGAAAGTGATGAGAAACAGTGAGAACTGTGAATGAGGGGGGTGAATGGATTCATTGTGAGCTTGGAATGACGGGAGTGAAGGGACTCATTGTCAACTGGGAATTAGGGGAGAGAAGAGCCTCAGTGTGAACTGGGAAGGACGGGAGAGAAGGGATTCATTGTGTCCTGGGAATGAGGGTCATGAATAACCCCATTGTGAACTGGGAATGAGGGGCATGAAAAGCCTCAGTATGAATTGGGAATGAGGAGACTGATGTGAACCATTGTGAACTGGGAATGAGGGGAGTGAAGGGACTCATTGTGAACTGGCAATGAGGGGATTAAAGAGCCACAGTGTGAGCTGGGAATGAGGGGGGTGAACAGCCTCAGAGTAAACTGGGAATGAGGGGATTGATGGCAATAAATTGAATTGGGAACGAGGATAGCGAAGGGACTCCGCGTAAACTGGGAATGAGGGGAGTAAATGAACAAGTGTGTAGTGATAATGAGGGGAGTGATGGGACTCATTGTCAACTGGGAATGAGGGTGTTTAGGGAATCAGTGTGAACTGGGAATGAGGGGTGTGCAGAGCCTCAGTGCCATCTTGGAATTAGGGAGTGAAGAACCTCATCATGAACTTGGAAGGAGGAATTGAAGAGACTCAGTGTGAACTGGCAATGAGAGGCGTGAACATCCTCAGTGAGAACTGGGATTGAGGGGCGTGATCATCCTCAGTGATGGGACTCATCATGAACTGGGAATGAGGGGAGTGATGAGACTCAGTATCAACTGTGAATGAGGGGTGTGAAGGGATTCATTGTGAACTGAGAAAGGAGGCAGTCAAGAGTCTCAGTTTGAACTTGAAATGAGGGGAGTGAAGAGCCTCAATGTGAACTGGGAATGAGGGGAGTGAATGAGCTCAGTGTCAACTGGGAATGAGGGGAGTGAGGAGCCTCAGTGTGAATGGGGAATAAGGGGACTGAATTGACTCATTGTGAACTGGTAACGAGGGGAGTGAATGGACACAGTGTGAACTGGGAATGAGGGAAGTGAAGCGATTCAGTTTGACCTGGCAAAGAAGGGACAGATTGGGCTCCTTGTGAACTGGGAATGAAGGTGGTGATGGTTCTCATTGTGAACTGGGAATGAGGGGATTGATGGGAGTCAATGTGAACTGGGAATGAGAAGAGTGCAGAGTGTCAGTGTCAATTGGGAATGATGGGGGTGAAGAGCCTCAGTCAGAACTGGGAATGAGGGGAGTGATGGGAATAAGTTGAACTGGGAACGAGGTTAGTGAACGCGCTTATTGTAAACTGGGAATGAGGGGAATTAATGAACAATTGTGTATCCGTAATGAGCGGAGTGATGGGACACATTGTCAACTGGGAATGAGGGTGTGTAGGGAATCAGTGTGAACTGGGAATGAGGGGTGTGCAGAGCCTCAGAGCCAAGAGCCATCTTGGAGTTAGGGAGTGAAGAACCTCAACATGAACTGGGAAATAGGAATTGAAGAGACTCAGTGTGAACTGGCAATGAGGGGCATGAACATCCTTAGTGAGAACTGGGATTGAGGGGCGTGAACATCCTCAGTGATGGGACTCATCATGAACTGGGAATGAGGGGAGTGATGAAACTCAGTATCAACTGTGAATGAGGGGTGTGAAGGGATTCATTGTGAACTGAGAAAGGAGGCAGTCAAGAGACTCAGTTTGAACTTGAAATGAGGGGAGTGAAGAACCTCAATATGAACTGGGAATGAGGGGAGTGAATGAGCTCAGTGTCAACTGAGAATGAGGGGAGTGAGGAGCCTCAGTGTGAACGGGGAATAATGGGAGTAAATTGACTCATTGTGAACTGGTAACGAGGGGAGTGAATGGACACAGTGTGAAGTGGTAATGAGGTGAGTGATGGGAAACAGTGTGAACTGCGAATGACGGGAGTGAAGGGAGTAAAGGGACTGAGTGTGAACTGGGGTTAAGAGGACTGAAGAGCCACAGTGTGAGCTGGGAATGAGGGGAGTGCAGAGCCTCAGTGTCAACTGGGAATGAGGGGAGTGAAGGGATTCAGTGTGATTGGCAATGAGGGGAGAGAAGAGGCTCATTGCGAACTGGGAATGAAGGTGGTGAAGAGCCTCAGTGTGAACTGGGAATGAGGGGTGTGATGGTTGTCATTGTGAACTGGGAATGAGGGGATTGATGGGAGTCAATGTGAACTGTGATAGAGAAGAGTGCAGAGCCTCAATGTAAATTGGGAATGATGGGGTTGAAGGGAATGAGGGCAGTGATGCGAATATGTTGAACTGGGAACGAGGGTAGTGAACGGGCTCAATGTAAACTGGAAATGAGGCGAATTAATGAACAAGTGTGCAGTGGTAATGAGCGGAGTGATGGGACTCATTGTCAACTGGGAATGAGGTTGTGTAGGGAATCAGTGTGAACTGGGAATGAGGGGTGTGCAGAGCCTTAGTGCCATCTTGGAATTAGGGAGTGAAGAACCTCAGCATAAACTGGGAAGGAGGACTCAGTGTGAGCTGGAAATGAGGGGCATGAAGAGATTCAGTGAGTACTGGGAATGAGGTGAGTGATGGGTATCAGTGTGAACTGGGAATGAGGTGAGTGAAGGGACTCAGTGTGATCTGGGATTGAGGTGCGTAAAGAGCCTCATTGTGAACTGGGAATGAGGAGAGTGATCAGAAACAGTGAGAACTGAGAATGAGGGGGTTGAATGGATTCATTGTGAACTTGGAATGAGGGGAGTGAAGGGACTCATTGTCAACTGGGAATTAGAGGAGAGAATAGCCTCAGTGAGAACTGGGAAGGAGGGGAGAGAAGGGATTCATTGTGAACTGGGAATGAGGGGCATGAAAAGCCTCAGTATGAATTGCGAATGAGGAGACTGATGTGAACCATTGTGAACTGGGAATGAGGGGAGCGAAGGGACTCATTGTGAACTGGCAATGGGGGGATTAAAGAGCCACAGTGTGAGCTGGGAATGAGGGGGTGAACAACCTCAGAGTGAACTGGGAATGAGGGGATTGATGGCAATAAATTGAACTGGGAACGAGGATAGTGAAGGGACTCAGCGTAAACTGGGTATGAGGGGAGTAAATGAACAAGTGTGTAGTGATAATGAGGGGAATGATGGGACTCATTGTCAACTGGGAATGAGGGTGTTTAGGGAATCAGTGTGAACTGGGAATGAGGGGTGTGCAGAGCCTCATTGCCATCTTGGAATTAGGGAGTGAAGAACCTCAGCATGAACTGGGAAGGAGGAATTGAAGAGACTCAGTGTGAACTGGCAATGAGAGGCGTGAACATCCTCAGTGAGATCAGGGATTGAGGGGCGTGATCATCCTCAATGATGGGACTCATCATGAACTGGGAATGAGGGGAGTGATGAGACTCAGTATCAACTGTGAATGAGGGGTGTGAAGGGATTCGTTGTGAACTGAGAAAGGAGGCAGTCAAGAGTCTCAGTTTGAACTTGAAATGAGGGGAGTGAAGAACCTCAATGTGAACTGGGAATGAGGGGAGTGAATGAGCTCAGTGTCAACTGGGAATGAGGGGAGTGAGAAGCCACAGTGTGAATGGGGAATAAGGGGAGTAAATTGACTCATTGTGAACCGGTAACGAGGGGAGTGAATGGACTCAGTGTGAAGTTGTAATGAGGGGAGTGATGGGAAACAGTGTGAACTGGGAATGACGGGAGTGAATGGAGTAAAGGGACTGAGTGTGAACTGGGGTTAAGGGGACTGAAGAGCCACAGTGTGAGCTGGGAATGCGGTGAGTGAAGGGACTTAGTGTGATCTGGGATTGAGGTGCATAAAGAGCCTCAGAGTGAACTGGGAATGAGGGGAGTGATGGGACTCATTGTGAACTGGGAATGAAGTGAGTGATGAGAAACAGTGAGAACTGCGAATGAGTGGGGTGAATGGATTCATTGTGAACTTGGAATGAGGGGAGTGAAGGGACTCATTGTCAACTGGGAATTAGGGGAGAGAAGGGATTCATTGTGAACTGGGAATGAAGGGCATGTATTACCTCATTGTGAACTGGGAATGAGGGACATGAAAAGCCTCAGTATGAATTGGGAATGAGTGGACTGATGTGAACCAGTGTGAACTGGGAATGAGGGGAGTGAAGAGACTCATTGTGAACTGGGAATGAGAGGATTAAAGAGCCACAGTGTGAGCTGGGACTGAGGGGGGTGAACAGCCTCAGAGTGAACTGGGAATGAGAGGATTGATGGGAATAAATTGAATTGGGAACAAGGATTGTGAAGGGACTCAGCGTAAACTGGGAATGAGGGGAGTAAATTAACAAGTGTGTAGTGATAATGAGGGGAATGATGGGACTGATTTTCAACTGGGAATGAGCAGAGTGATGGGAATCAGTGTGAACTGATAATGAGGGGCTTGCAGAGCCTCAGTGCCAACTTGCAATTAGGGAGTGAAGAACCTCAGCATGTACTGGGAAGGAGGGATTGAAGAGACTCAGTGTGAAATGGCAATGAGGGGCATGAAGAGACTGAGTGAGTACTGGGAATGAGGTGAGTGATGGATATCAGTGTGATCTGGGATTGAGGTGCGTGAAGAGCCTCAGTGTGAACTGGGTATAAGGGGAGTGATGGGACTCATTGTGAACTTGAAATGAGGGGAGTGATGAGAACCATGCGAATGAGGGGATTGAAGGGATTCATTGTGAGCTGGGAATGAGTGGCATGAAAATCTCAGTATGAATTGGGAATGAGGAGAGTGATGTGAAGCAGTGTGAACTGGGAATGAGGGGAGTGAAGGGACTCATTGTGAACTGGGAATGAGGGGAGTGATGGGAATCAGTGTGAACTTGGATTGAGGGGATTAAAGAGCCACAGTGTGAGCTGGGAAGAGGGGGGTGAACTGGTTCAGAGCGAACTAGGAATGAGTGGATTGATGGGAATAAATTGAACTGGGAACGAGGATAGTGAAGGAACTCATTGTAAACCGGGAATGAGGGGAGTAAATGAACAAGTTTGTAGTGGTAATGACGGGAGTGATGGGACTCATTGTAATGAGGGGAGTGCAGAGCGTAAGTGTCAACTGGGAATAGGAGAGTAAGGAGCCTCACTGTGAACTGGGAATGAGGGGAGTGAGTGGACTCTTTGTGAAATGGTAATAAGGGAAGTGAATGTACTCTTTGTGAACTGGTAATGAGGGGAGTGATAGGAAACATTGTGAACTGGGAATGAGGGAAGTGAAGGGATTCAGTGTGACCTGGCAATGAGGGGAGAGAAGGGGCTCATTGTGAACTGGGAATGAGGGGATTGATGGGAGCCAATGTGAACTGGGATAGAGAAGAGAGCAGAGCCTCAGTGTGAATTGGGAATGATGGGGGTGAAGAGCCTCAGTCAGAACTGGGAATGAGGGGAGTGATGGGAATAAGTTGAACTGGGAACGAGGGTAGTGAACGGGCTCATTGTAAACTGGGAATGAGGGGAATTAATGAACAAGTGTGTAGTGGTAATGAGCGGAGTGATGGGACACCTTGTCAATTGGTAATGAGCGGAGTGATGGGAATCAGTGCGAACTGGGAATGAGTGGCCTGCAGAGCCTCAGTGCCAACTTGGAATTAGGGAGTGAAGAACCTCAGCATGAACTGGGAAGGAGGGCCGTGAAGAGACTCAGTGAGTACTGGGAATGAGGTGAGTGATGGGCATCAGTGCGAACTGGGAATGAGGTGAGTGAAGGGACTCAGTGTGATCTGGGATTAAGGTGCATGAAGAGCCTCAGTGTGAACTGGGAATGAGGGGAGTGATGGGAATCATTGTGAACTCGGAATGAGGGGCCTGAATTACCTCATTGTGAACTGGGAATGAGGGGCATGAAAAGCCTCAGTCTGAATTGGGAATGAGGAGAGTAATGTGAACCAGTGTGACCTGGGAATGAGGAGAGTGAAGGGACTCATTGTTAACTGGGAATGAGGGGTGTAATGGGACTCATTGTGAACTGGGAATTAGGGGAGTGATGGGAATCATTGTGAACTGGGAATGAGGGGAGTGAAGGGTCTCAGTGTGACCTGGGATTGAGGGGATTATAGAGCCACAGTGTGAGCTGGGAATGAGGGGAATGAAGAGCCTAAGAGCAAACTAGGAATGAGGGGATTGATGGGAATAAATTGAACTGGGGACGAGGATAGTTGAGGAACTCATTGTAAACTGGGATTGAGGGGAGGAAATGAACAAGTGTGTAGTGGTAAGGAGGGGAGTGATGGGACTCATTGTCAACTGGGAATGAGGGGAGTGATGGGAGTCAATGTGAACTGAGAATGGGAAGAGTGCAGAGCCTCAGTGTGAATTATGAATGATGGGGGTGAAGAACCTCAGTAAGAACTGGGAATGAGGGGAGTGATGGGAATAAGTTGAACTGGGAACGAGGGTAGTGAATGGGCTCATTGTAAACTGAGAATGAGAGGAATTAATGAACAAGTTTGTAGTGGTAATGAGGGGAGTGATGGGACTCATTGTCAACTTAGAATGAGGGGAGTGAAGGGAATCAGTGCAAACTGGGAATGAGGGGTGTGCAGAGCCTCAGTGCTATCTTGGAATTAGGCAATGAAGAACGTCAACATGAAATGGGAATGAGGGGAGTGATGGGAATCAGTGACAACTGGGAATGAGGGGATTGAAGGGAGTGAAGGGATTCAGTGTGACCTGGGATTGAGGGGAGTGAATGGACTATTTGTGAACTGTTAATGAGGGGAGTGAATGGACACAGTGTGAACTGGAAATGAGGGAAGTGAAGGGATTCAGTATGAGGTGGCATTGAGGGGAGAGAAGGGGCTCATTGTGAACTGAGAATGAGGAGAGTGATGGGAGTCAATGTGAACTGGGAATGAGAAGAGTGAAGAGCTTCAGTGTGAATTGGGAATGAGGGTACTGAAGGGACTCATTGTAAACTGGGAATGAGGGGAGTTAATGAATAAGTGTGTAGTGGTAATGAGGGGAGTGATGGGACTCATTGTCAACTGGGAATGAGGGGAGTGAGAAGCCACAGTGTGAATGGGGAATAAGGGGAGTAAATTGACTCATTGTGAACTGGTAATGAGGGGAGTGAATGGACTCAGTGTGAACTGGGAATGAGGGGAGTGATGGGAAACAGTGTGAACTGGGAATGACGGGAGTGAATGGAGTAAAGGGACTGAGTGTGAACTGGGGTTAAGGGGACTGAAGAGCCACAGTGTGAGCTGGGAATGAGGTGAGTGAAGGGACTCAGTGTGATCTGGGATTGAGGTGCATAAAGAGCCTCAGAGTGAACTGGGAATGAGGGGAGTGCTGGGACTCATTGTGAACTGGGAATGAAGTGAGTGATGAGAAACAGTGAGAACTGCGAATGAGTGGGGTGAATGGATTCATTGTGAACTTGGAATGAGGGGAGTGAAGGGACTCATTGTCAACTGGGAATTAGTGGAGAGAAGAGCCTCAGTGTAAACTGGGAATGAGGGGAGAGAAGGGATTCATTGTGAACTGGGAATGAAGGGCATGTATTACCTCATTGTGAACTGGGAATGAGGGACATGAAAAGCCTCAGTATGAATTGGGAATGAGTGGACTGATGTGAACCAGTGTGAACTGGGAATGAGGGGAGTGAAGGGACTCATTGTGAACTGGGAATGAGAGGATTAAAGAGCCACAGTGTGAGCTGGGACTGAGGGGGGTGAACAGCCTCAGAGTGAACTGGGAATGAGAGGATTGATGGGAATAAATTGAATTGGGAACAAGGATTGTGAAGGGACTCAGCGTAAACTGGGAATGAGGGGAGTAAATTAACAAGTGTGTAGTGATAATGAGGGGAGTGATGGGACTCATTTTCAACTGGGAATGAGCAGAGTGATGGGAATCAGTGCGAACTGGGAATGAGGGGCTTGCAGAGCCTCAGTGCCAACTTGCAATTAGGGAGTGAAGAACCTAAGCATGTACTGGGAAGGAGGGATTGAAGAGACTCAGTGTGAAATGGCAATGAGGGGCATGAAGAGACTGAGTGAGTACTGGGAATGAGGTGAGTGATGGGTATCAGTGTGATCTGGGATTGGGGTGCGTGAAGAGCCTCAGTGTGAACTGGGAATGAGGGGAGTGATGGGACTCATTGTGAACTTGAAATGAGGGGAGTGATGAGAACCATGCGAATGAGGGGACTGAAGGGATTCATTGTGAGCTGGGAATGAGTGGCATGAAAATCTCAGTATGAATTGGGCATGAGGAGAGTGATGTGAAGCAGTGTGAACTGGGAATGAGGGGAGTGAAGGGACTCATTGTGAACTGGGAATGAGGGGAGTGATGGGAATCAGTGTGAACTTGGATTGAGGGGATTAAAGAGCCACAGTGTGAGCTGGGAAGAGGGGGGTGAACTGGCTCAGAGCGAACTAGGAATGAGTGGATTGATGGGAATAAATTGAACTGGGAACAAGGATAGTGAAGGAACTCATTGTAAACCGGGAATGAGGGGAGTAAATGAACAAGTTTGTAGTGGTAATGAGGGGAGTGATGGGACTCATTGTAATGAGGGGAGTGCAGAGCGTAAGTGTCAACTGGGAATAGGAGATTAAGGAGCCTCACTGTGAACTGGGAATGAGGAGAGTGAATGGACTCTTTGTGAAATGGTAATAAGGGGAGTGAATGTACTCTTTGTGAACTGGTAATGAGGGGAGTGATAGGAAACATTGTGAACTGGGAATGAGGGAAGTGAAGGGATTTAGTGTGACCTGGCAATGAGGGGAGAGAAAGGGCTCATTGTGAACTGGGAATGAGGGGATTGATGGGAGTCAATGTGAACTGGGATAGAGAAGAGAGCAGAGCCTCAGTGTGAATTGGGAATGATGGGGGTGAAGAGCCTCAGTCAGAACTGGGAATGAGGGGAGTGATGGGAATATGTTGAACTGGGAACGAGGGTAATGAACGGGCTCATTGTAAACTGGGAATGAGGGGAATAAATGGACAAGTGTGTAGTGGTAATGAGCGCAGTGATGGGACACATTGTCAATTGGTAATGAACGGAGTGATGGGAATCAGTGCGAACTGGGAATGAGTGGCCTGCAGAGCCTCAGTGCCAACTTAGAATTAGGGAGTGAAGAACCTCAGCATGAACTGGGAAGGAGGGATTGAAGAGACTCAGTGTGAACTGGCAATGAGGGCCGTGAAGAGACTCAGTGAGTACTGGGAATGAGGTGAGTGATGGGCATCAGTGCGAACTGGGAATGATGTGAGTGAAGGGACTCAGTGTGATCTGGGATTGAGGTGCATGAAGAGCCTCAGTGTGAACTGGGAATGAGGGGAGTGATGGGAATATGTTGAACTGGGAACGAGGGTAATGAACGGGCTCATTGTAAACTGGGAATGAGGGGAATAAATGGACAAGTGTGTAGTGGTAATGAGCGCAGTGATGGGACACATTGTCAATTGGTAATGAACGGAGTGATGGGAATCAGTGCGAACTGGTAATGAGTGGCCTGCAGAGCCTCAGTGCCAACTTAGAATTAGGGAGTGAAGAACCTCAGCATGAACTGGGAAGGAGGGATTGAAGAGACTCAGTGTGAACTGGCAATGAGGGCCGTGAAGAGACTCAGTGAGTACTGGGAATGAGGTGAGTGATGGGCATCAGTGCGAACTGGGAATGATGTGAGTGAAGGGACTCAGTGTGATCTGGGATTGAGGTGCATGAAGAGCCTCAGTGTGAACTGGGAATGAGGGGAGTGATGGGAATCATTGTGAACTCGGAATGAGGGGCCTGAATTACCTCATTGTGAACTGGGAATGAGGGGCATGAAAAGCCTCAGTCTGAATTGGGAATGAGGAGAGTAATGTGAACCAGTGTGACCTGGGAATGAGGAGAGTGAAGGGACTCATTGTTAACTGGGAATGAGGGGTGTAATGGGACTCATTGTGAACTGGGAATTAGGGGAGTGATGGGAATCATTGTGAACTGGGAATGAGGGGAGTGAAGGGAATCAGTGCGAACTGGGAATGAGGGGTGTGCAGAGCCTCAGTGCTATCTTAGAATTAGGCAATGAAGAACGTCAACATGAAATGGGAATGAGGGGAGTGATGGGAATCAGTGACAACTGGGAATGAGGGGATTGAAGGGAGTGAAGGGACTCAGTGTGACCTGGGATTGAGAGGATTAAAGAGCCACAGTGTGAGCTGGGAATGAGGGGAATGAAGAGCCTAAGAGCACACTAGGAATGAGGGGATTGATGGGAATAAATTGAACTGGGGACGAGGATAGTTGAAGGACTCATTGTAAACTGGGATTGAGGGGAGGAAATGAACAAGTGTGTAATGGTAATGAGGGGAGTGATGGGACTCATTGTCAACTGGGAATGAGGGGATTGATGGGAGTCAATGTGAACTGGGAATGAGAAGAGTGCAGAGCCTCAGTGTCAATTGGGAATGATGGGGGTGAAGAGCCTCAGTCAGAACTGGGAATGAGGGGAGTGATGAGAATAAGTTGAACTGGGAACGAGGGTAGTGAATGGGCTCATTGTAAACTGGGAATGAGAGGAATTAATGAACAAGTCTTTAGTGGTAATGAGGAGAGTGATGGGGCTCAGTGTCAACTGGGAATGAGGGGAGTGAAGGGAATCAGTGCGAAATGGGAATGAGGGGTGTGCAGAGCCTCAGTGCCATCTTGGAATTAGGGAGTGAAGAACCTCAGCATGAACTGGGAAGGAGGGGAGTGATGGGCATCACTGTGAACTGGGAATGAGGGGAGTGAAGGGAGTGAAGGGACTCAGTGTCAACTGGCATTGAGGGGACTCGAGCCACAGTGTGAGGTGGGAATGAGGGGAGTGCAGATCCTCAGTGTCAACTGGGAATGAGGGGAGTGAATGGAATGTTTGTGAACTGTAAATGAGGGGAGCGAATGGAGACAGTGTGAAATGGTAATGAGGGAAGTGAAGGGATTCAGTGTGAACTGGCATTGAGGGGAGAGACGGGGCTCATTGTGAACTGGGAATGAGGGGAGTGATGTAAATCAGTGTGAACTGGGAATGAGGAGGGTGAAGAGCCACTGTGTGAAATGGAAAAGAAGGGACAGAAGGGACTCATTGTGAACTGGGAGTGAGGGGAGTGATGGGAATCAGTTTGAACTGGGAATGAGGGGAGTGAAGGGAGTGAAGAACCTCAGCATGAAATGGGAAGAAGGGTAGTGATGGGAATCAGTGAGAACTGGGAATGAGGGTTGTGAATGGATTCTTTGTGAACTGGTAATGAGGGATTTCAAGGGATTCAGTGTGACCTGGCATTGAGGGGAGAGAAGGGGCTCATTGTGAACTGGGAATAAGGGGAGTGATGGGAGTCAATGTGAACTGGGAATGAGAAGAGTGCAGAGCCTCAGTGTCAATTGGGAATGATGGGGGTGAAGAGCCTCAGTCAGAACTGGGAATGAGGGGAGTGATGGGAATAAGCTGAACTGGGAACGAGGGTAGTGAATGGGCTCATTATAAACTGGGAATGAGAGGAATTAATGAACAAGTCCTTAGTGGTAATGAGGGGAGTGATGGGGCTCAGTGTCAACTGGGAATGAGGGGAGTGAATGGAGTGAAGGGAATCAGTGCGAAATGGGAATGAGGGGTGTGCAGAGCTTCAGTGCCATCTTGGAATTAGGGAGTGAAGAACCTCAGCATGAACTGGGAAGGAGGGGAGTGATGGGAATCACTGTGAACTGGGAATGAGGGGGGTGAAGAGAGTGAAGGGACTCGGTGTCAACTGGGATTAAGGAGAGTACAGATCCTAAGTGTCAACTGGGAATGAGGGGAGTGAAGGGAGTGAAGGGACTCAGTGTGACCTGGGATTGAGGTGAGTGAATGGACTCTTTGTGAACTGTTAATGAGGGGAGTGAATGGACTCTTCATGAACTGGTAATGAGGGAAATGAAGTGATTCAGTGTGACCTGGCATTGAGGGGAGAGAAGGGGCTCATTGTGAACTGGGAATGAGGGGAGTGATGTACATCAGTGTGAACTGGGAATGAGGGGAGTGAAGAGACTCAGTGTCAACTGCGATTGAGGGGAGTGCAGATCCTCAGTGTCAACTGGGAATGAGGGGAGTGAATGGACTCTTTGTGAACTGTAAATGGGGGGAGTGAATGGAGACAGTATGACCTGGTAATGAGGGAAGTGAAGGGATTCAGTGTGACCTGGCATTGAGGGGAGAGAAGGGGCTCATTGTGCACTGAGAATGAGGAGAGTGATGGGAGTCAATGTGAACATGGGAATGAGAAGAGTGAAGAGCTTCAATGTGAATTGGGAATGACGGAAGTGAAGGGACTCATTGTAAACTGGGAATGAGGGGAGTGTTCGGAGTCAATGTGAACTGGGAATGAGAAGAGTGCAGAGCCTCAATGCCATGTTGGAATTAGGGTATGAAGAACCTCAGCATGAACTGGCAAGGAGACATTGAAGTGAATCAATGTGAACTGGCAATGAGGGGCGTGAAGAGCCTCAGTGAGAACTAGGAATGAGGGGAGAGATGGGTATCAGTGTGAAGTTAGAATGAGGGGAGTGAGGGGGCTTAGTGCAAACTGGGATTGAGGGCCTTGAAGAGCCTCAGTGTGAACTGGCAATGACGGGTGTGATGGGACTCATTGTGAACTGGGTATGAGTGGAGTGATGAGAACCAGTGTGAACTGCGAATGAGGGGAGTGAAGGGATTCATTGTGATCTGGGAATGAGGGGTGTGAATAACCTCATAGTGAACTGGGAATGAGGGGCATGAAAAGCCTCAGTGTGAACTGGGACTGAGGGGAGTGATGGGAATCAGTGTGAACTGGGAATGAGGAGGGTGAAGAGCCGCTGTGTGAAATGGAAAAGAAGGGACTGAAGGGACTCATTGTGACCTGGGAATGAGGGGAGTGATGGGAATCAGTTTGAACTGGGAATGAGGGGAGTGAAGGGAGTGAAGAAGCTCAGCATGAAATGGGAAGGAGATTAGTGATGGGATCAGTGAGAACTGGGAATGAGGGGAGTGAAGGGTCTCAGTGTGACCTGGGATTGAGGGGAGTGAATGGACTCTTTGTGAACTGTTAATGAGGGGAGTGAAGGGCTTCAGTGTGACCTGGCATTGAGGGGAGAGAAGGGGCTCATTGTGAACTGGGAATGAGAAGAGTGAAGAGCCTCAGTGTGAATTGGGAATGAGGGGAGTTAATGAAAAAGTGTGTAGTGGTAATGAGGGGACTGAAGGGACTCATTGTGAACTGGGAATGAGGGGAGTGATGGGAATCCGTTTCAACTGGGAATGAGGGGAGTGAAGGGAGTGAAGGGACTCAGTATGAACTGGGATTGAGGGCACTGAAGAGCCACAGTGTGAGCTGGGAATGAGGGGAGTGCAGACGCTCAGCGTCAACTGGGAATGAGGGGGATGAATGGACTCTTTGTGAACTGTAAATGAGGGGAGTGAATGGAGACAGTGTGACCTGGCATTGAGGGGAGAGAAGGGTCTCAATGTGAACTAGGAATGAGGGGAATGATGTAAATCAGTGTGAACTGGGAATGAGGGGAGTGAAGGGACTCATTGTCAACTGGGAATGAGAGGAGTGATGGGAGTCAATGTGAACTGGGAATGAGAAGAGTGCAGCACCTCAGCGTCAATTGGGAATGATGGGGGTGAAGATGCTCTGTCAGAACTGGGAAAGAGAGGAGTGATGGGAATAAGTTGAACTGGGAACGAAGATAGTGAACCGGCTCATTGTAAACGGGGAATGAGGGGATTTAATGAACAAGTGTGTAGTAGTAATGATGGGTGTGATGGGGCTCAGTGTGAACTGTGAATGAGGGGAGTGAAGGGATTCATTGTGAACTCGGAATGAGGGGCGTGAATTACCTCATTGTGAACTGGGAATGAGGGGCATGAAAAGCCTCAGTATGAATTGGGAATGAGGAGAGTGATGTGAACCAGTGTGAACTGGGAATGAGGGGAGTGATGGGAAACAGTGTGAACTGGGAATGAGGGAAGTGAAGGGATTCAGTGCGACCTGGCAATGAGAATAGAGAAGGGGCTCATTGTGAACTGGGAATGAAGATATTGAAGAGCCGCAGTGTGAACTGGGAATGAGGAGAGTGAAGGGAGTGAAGGGACTCAGTGTGAACTGGGATTGAGGGGACTGAAGAGCCACAGTGTGAGCTGGGAATGAGGGGAGTGCAGAGCCTCAGTGTCAACTGGGAATGAGGGGAGTGAATGGAATCTGTGAACTGTTAATGAGGGGAGTGAATGGAGACAGTGTGAACTGGTAATGAGGGAAGTGAAGGGATTCAGTGTGACCTGGCATTGAGGGGAGAGAAGGGGCTCATTGTGAACTGGGAATGAAGGGATTGATGTAAATCAGTGTGAACTGGGAATGAGGAGAGTGATGGGAGTCAATGTGAACTGGGAATGAGAAGAGTGAAGAGCCTCAGTGTGAATTGGGAATGAGTGTAGTGAAGGGAGTCATTGTAAACTGGGAATGAGGGGAGTTAATGAACAAGTGTGTAGTGGTAATGAGGGGAGTGATGGGACTCATTGTCAACTGGGAATGAGAGGAGTGATGGGAGTCAATGTGAACTGGGAATGAGAAGAGTGAAGAGCCTCAGTGTCAATTGGGAATGATGGGGGTGAAGAGCCTCAGTCAGAACTGGGAATGAGGGGAGTGATGGGAATAAGTTGAACTGGGAACGAGGGTAGTGAACGGGCTCATTGTAAATTGGGAATGAGGGGATTTAATGAACAAGTGTGTATTGGTAATGATGGGTGTGATGGGGCACATTGTCAATTGGGAATGAGGGGAGTGAAGGGATTCATTGTGAACTCGGAATGAGGGTACGGAAGGGAAACATTATCAACAGGAATTCGTGGATAGAAGAGTCTCAGTGTTAACTGAGAATGAGGGGAGTGAAGGGATTCATTGTGATCTGGGAATGAGGGGCATGAATAACCTCATTGTGAACTGGGAATGAGGGGCAAGAAATGCCTCAGTGTGAACTGGGACTGAGGGGAGTGAAGGGATTCAGTGTGAACTGGGATTGAGGGGAGTGAAGGGACTCATTGTGAACTGGGATTGAGGGGAGTGAGGGATTCATTGTGAACTGGGAATGAGGGGAGTGATGGGAATCAGTGTGAACTTGGAATGAGGGGAGTGAAGGGGCTCATTGTCAACTAGGAATTAGGGGAGAGAAGAGCCTCAGTGTGAACTGGGAATGAGGGGTGTGAAGGGATTCATTGTGAACTGGGAATGAGGGGTGTGAATAACATCATTATGAACTGGGAATGGGGGGCATGAAAAGCCTCAGTGTGAACTGGGACTCAGGGAAGTGATGGGAATCAGTGTGAACTTGGAATCAGGAGAGTGAAGGGAATCAGTGTGAACTGGGAATGAGGGGAGTGACAGGATTCATTGTGAACTGGGAATGAGGGAAGTGAAGGGACTCATTGTCAACTGGGATTTAGTGGAGAGAAGAGCCTCAGTGTCAACTGGGAATGAGGGGCATGAATAACCTCATTGTGAACTGGGAATGAGGGGCATGAAATGCCTGTGTGAACTGGGACTGAGGGGAATGAAGGGACTCAGTGTGAACTGGGATTGAGGGGACTGATGAGCCTCAGTGTCAACTGGGAATGAGGGGAGTGAATGGACTCTTTGTGAACTGTTAATGAGGGGAGTGAATGGACACAGTGTGAACTGGTAATGAGGGAAGTGAAGGGAATCAGTGTGACTTGGCATGAGGGGAGAGAAGGGGCTCATTGTGAACTGGGAATGAGGGGAGTGAAGTAAATCAGTGTGAACTGGGAATGAGGAGCGTGATGGGAGTGAATGTGAACTGGGAATGAGAAGAGTGAAGAGCATCAGCGTGAGCTGGGAATGAGGGGAGTGCAGAGCCTCAGTGTCAACTGGGAATGAGGGGAATGAATGGACTCTTTCTGAACTGTTAATGAGGGCAGTGGAGGGACTCATTGTAAACTGGGAATGAGGGGAGTTAATGAACAAGTGTGTAGTGGTAATGAGGGTAGTGATGGGAATCTGTGCAAATTGGGAATGAGCAGTGTGCAAAGCCTCAATGACATCTTGGAATTAGGGAGCGAAGAACCTCAGCATGAACTGGGTAGGAGGGATTGAAGAGACTCAGTGTGAACTGGCAATGAGGGGCGTGAAGAGCCTCAACGTGAGCTGGGAATGAGGGGCATGAAAAGCCTCAGTGTGAACTGGGACTGAGGGGAGTGATGGGAATTAGTGTGAAGTGCGAATGAGTGGAGTAAATCACCTCAGTGTCAACTGGGAATGAGGAGAGTGCTGTGAACCAGTGTGAACTGGGAATGAGGGGAGTGATGGGAATCAGTGTGAACTGGGAATGAAGACGGTGAAGGGCCATTGTGTGAAATGGAAAAGAAGGGACTGAAGGGACACATTGTGAACTGGGAATGACGGGGGTGATGGGAATCACTGTGAATTGGGAATGAGGGGAGTGAAGGAAGTGAAGGGACTCAGTGTGACTGGCATTGAGGGGAAAGAAGGGGCTCATTGTGAACTGGGAATGAGGGGAGTGATGTAAATCAGTGTTAACTGGGAATGAGGGGAGTGATGGGAGACAAAGTGAACTGGGAATGAGAAGAGTGAAGAGCCTCAGTGTGAACTGGGAATGAGGGGAGTTAATGAACAAGTGTGTAGTGGTAATGAGGGGAGTGATGGGAATCAGTGCAAATTGGGAATGAGCGGTGTGCAAATCCTCAGTGCCATCTTGGAATTAGGGATTGAAGAACCTCAGCATGAACTGGGAAGTAGGAATTGAAGAGACTCAGTGTTAACTGGCAATGAGGGGCGTGAAGAGCCTCAGTGAGAACTGGCAATGAGGGGAGTGATGGGTATCAGTGTGATCTGCGATTGAGGGGCGTGAAGAGCCTCATTGTGAATAGGGAATGAGGGCAGTGATGGGACTCATTGTGAACTGGGAATGAGGAGAGTGATGAGAAACATTGTGAAATGCGAATGAGGGTAGTGAAGTGCTTCATTGTGAACTCGGAATGAGGGGAGTGAAGGGACTCATTGTCAGCTGGGAATTAGGGGAGAGAAGAACCTCAGTGTGAACTGGGAATGAGGGGAGTGAAGGGATTCATTGTGAACTGGGAATGAGGGGCGTGAATAACCTCATTGTGAACTGGGAATGAGGGGAGTGATGGGAATCAGTGTGAACTTGGAATCAGGAGAGTGAAGGGTCTCAGTGTGAACTGGGAATGAGGGGCGTGAAGAACCTCAGTGAGATATGGGAATGAGGGGAGTGATGGGAATCAGTGTGAACAGGGATTGAGGGGAGTGCAGAGCCACAGTGTGAGCTGGGAATGAGGGAAGTGAGGAGCCTCAGAGTGAACTGGTAATGAGGGGAGTGAATAGACACAGTGTGCACTGGTAATGAGGGGAGTGATGGGACTCAACATGAACTGGGAATGAGGGAAGTGAAGAGCCTCAGTGTGCACTGGTAATGAGGGGAGTGATGGGACTCAATATGAACTGGGAATGAGTGGAGTGAAGAGTCTCAGTGCCAACTTGCATTTAGGGAGTCAAGAACCTCAGCATGAACTGGTAATGAGGGATTAAAGAGTCTCAGTGAGAATTGGCAATTTGAACTGGGAATGAGGGGAGTGAAGGGACTCATTGTCAACTGGGAATTAGGGGAGAGAAGAGCCTCAGTGTGAACTGGGAATGAGGGGAGGGAAGGGGCTCAGTGTGAACTGGGAATGAGTGGAGTGATGGGAATCAGTGTGAACTGGGAATCAGGGGAGTGAAGGGACTCAGTGTGAACTGGGATTGAGGGGAGTGCAGAGCCACAGTGTGAGCTGGGAATGAGGGAAGTGAGGAGCCTCACAGTGAACTGGTAATGAGGGGAGTGAATGGACACAGTGTGCACTGGTAATGAGGGGAGTGATGGGACTCAACATGAACTGGGAATGAGTGGAGTGAAGAGTCTCAGTGCCAACTTGCAATTAGGGAGTCAAGAACCTCAGCATGAACTGGTAATGAGGGATTGAAGAGTCTCAGTGAGAATTGGCAATTTGAACTGGGAATGAGGGGAGTGAAGGGACTCATTGTCAACTGGGAATTAGGGGAGAGAAGAGCCTCAGTGTGAACTGGGAATGAGGGGAGGGAAGGGGCTCAGTGTGAACTGGGATTGTGGGGCGTGAACAGCCTCTGTGTGAACTGGGAATGAGGGGAGTGATGGGACTCATTGTGAACTGGGAATGAGGGGAGTGATGAGAACCAGTGTGAACTGCGAATGAGGGGATTGAAGGGATTCATTTTGAACTTGGAATGAGGGGAGTGAAGGGGCTCATTGTCAACTAGGAATTAGGGGAGAGAAGAGCCTCAGTGTGAACTGGGAATGAGGGGTGTGAAGGGATTCATTGTGAACTGGGAATGAGGGGTGTGAATAACATCATTGTGAACTGGGAATGGGGGGCATGAAAAGCCTCAGTGTGAACTGGGACTCAGGGAAGTGATGGGAATCAATGTGAACTTGGAATCAGGAGAGTGAAGGGACTCAGTGTGAACTGGGAATGAGGGGAGTGACAGGATTCATTGTGAACTGGGAATGAGGGAAGTGAAGGGACTCATTGTAAACTGGGATTTAGGGGAGAGAAGAGCCTCAGTATCAACTGGGTATGAGGGGCATGAATAACCTCATTGTGAACTGGGAATGAGGGGCATGAAAAGCCATAGTGCGAACTGGGACTGAGGGTAGTGATGGGAATCAGTGTGAACTTGGAATCAGGAGAGTTAAGAGTTTCAGTGAGACCTGGGAATGAGCGGAGTTGTGGGACTCATTTTAAACTGGGAATGAGGGGAGTGAAGGAAATCAATGTGAACTGGGAATGAGGGGAGTGAGGGACTCATTGTGAACTTGGAATGAGGGGAGTGAATAGACTCATTGTCAACTGGGAATGAGAGGAGTGAAGGGAGTCATTGTGAACTGGGAATGAGGGGTGTGAAGAGCCTCAATGTGAACAGGGAATGAGTGGAGTGATGGTACCCATTGTGAACTGGGAATGAGGGGCATGAATGGACTCAGTGTCAACTTTAAATGATGGGAGAGAAGAGCCTCATTGTGCACTGGGAATGAGGGGAGTGATGGGACTCATAATAAATTGGGAATGTGGGGAGTGAAGGGGATCAGTGTGAACTGGAGATGAGGGGAGTGAGGAAACTAAGTGTGAACTGGGAATGAGGGGAGTGAAGAGCTTCATTGTGTACAGGGAATGAGGAGAGTGAAGAGCCTCAGTATGAACTGTGAATTAAGTTGGTAGAGAAGGGACAGATTGTGAACTGGGAATGTGGCGACTGATGAGCTTCAGTGTCAACTGGGAATGAGTCGAGTGAAGATATTCATTGTGAAGTGGGAATGATGGGCATGAAGAACCTCATTGTGAACTGGGAATGAGGGAATGAAGACCTTCAGTGTGAACTGAAACTGAGGGGATTGACGAGCCTCATTAGGAACTGGGAATGTGGGGAGTAATGGTAGCCATTGTGAACTGGGAATGAGGGGCGTGATGAGCCTCATTGTGAACTGGGAATGAGGGGAGTGAAGAGCCTCAGTGTGAACTGGGAATGAAGTTGGTAGAGACGGGAAACATTGTGAACTGGGAATGAGGCAACTGAAGAGCTTCAGTGTGAACTGGGAGTGAGTGGAGTGAAGATATTCATTGTGAACTGGGAATGAGGGGCATGAAGAACCTCATTGTGAACTGGGATTGAGGAGAGCAATGGGACTCATCGTGAATTGGGAATGAGGGGAGTGATGGGAATCAGTGTGAACTGGCAATGAGGGGAATGAAAGGATACAGTGTGATCTGTGAATGAGAGGTGTGAAGAGCCTCATTGTGAACTATGAATGAGGGGAGTGAAGGGAATCATTGTGAAGTGGGAATGAGGGGAGTATTGCGACGCAAAGTGAATTGAGAATGCGGGGAGTGATGAGAATCAGTTTGAACTGAGAATGAGAGGCGTGAATGGACTCAGTGTGAACTGGGAATGAGGACGGTGAAGGGCCATTGTGTGAAATGGAAAAGAAGGGACTGAAGGGACACATTGTGAACTGGGAATGACGGGGGTGATGGGAATCACTGTGAACTGGGAATGAGGGGAATGAAGGGAGTGAAGGGACTCAGTGTGAACTGGGATTGAGGGGACTGAAGAGCCACATTGTGAGCTGGGAATGAGGCGAGTGAATGGACTCTTTGTGAACTGTTAATGAGGGGAGTGAATGGACACAGTGTGAACTGGTAATGAGGGAAGTGAAGGGATTCAGTGTGACTGGCGTTGAGGGGAGAGAAGGGGCTCATTGTGAACTGGGAATGAGGGGAGTGATGTAAATCAGTGTTAACTGGGAATGAGGGGAGTGATGGGAGACAAAGTGAACTGGGAATGAGAAGAGTGAAGAGCCTCAGTGTGAACTGGGAATGAGGGGAGTTAATGAACAAGTGTGTAGTGGTAATGAGGGGAGTGATGGGAATCAGTGCAAATTGGGAATGAGCGGTATGCAAATCCTCAGTGCCATCTTGGAATTAGGGAGTGAAGAACCTAAGCATGAACTGGGAAGTAGGAATTGAAAAGACTCAGTGTTAACTGGCAATGAGGGGCGTGAAGAGCCTCAGTGAGAACTGGCAATGAGGGGAGTGATGGGTATCAGTGTGAACTTGGAATGAGGGGAGTGAAGGGACTCAGTGTGATCTGCGATTGAGGGGCGTGAAGAGCCTCATTGTGAATAGGGAATGAGGGCAGTGATGGGACTCATTGTGAACTGGGAATGAGGAGAGTGATGAGAAACATTGTGAAATGCGAATGAGGGTAGTGAAGTGATTCATTGTGAACTCGGAATGAGGGGAGTGATGGGACTCATAGTAAGTGGGGAATGAGGGGCGTGAAGAACCTCAGTGTGAATTGGTAATGAGGGGAGTGATGGGGATCAGTGTGAACTGGAAATGAGGGGAGTGAAAGGATACAGTGTGATCTGTGAATGAGGGGTGTGAAGAGCCTCATTGTGAACTACGAATGAGGGGAGTGAAGGGACTCAGTGTGAACTGGGAATGAGGAGATTGATGAGAATCAGTGTGAACTGGGAATGAGGGGAGTGAAGGGAATCATTGTGAAGTGGGAATGAGGGGAGTATTGCGACGCAAAGTGAATTGGGAATGCGGGGAGTGATGAAAACCAGTTTGAACTGAGAATGAGAGGCGTGAATGGACTCAGTGTGAACTGGGATTGAGGGGAGTGAAGGGATTTATTGTGAACTCAGGATGAGGGGAGTGAAGGGACTCATTGTGAACTGGGATTGAGCAGCATGAAGAGGCTCATTGTGAATAGGGAATGAGGGTGTGAAGAGCCTCAGTGTGAACTAGGAATGAGTGGTGTTGTGACGCAATGTGAATTGGGAATGCAGGGAGTGATGAGAACCAGTGTGAACTGAGAATGAGGGGAGTGAATGGACTCAGTGTGAACTGGGATTGAGGGAGTGAAGAGCCAAAGTGCGAACTGGAAATGAGGGGAGCGAAGAAGCTCAGTGTGAATTGGGAATGAGGGGAGTGAAAGGATTCATTGTGAACTGGGAATGAGGGGCGTGAAGAACCTCATTGTGTGAACTGAGAATGAGGTGCATGAAGAGCCTCAGTGTGAACTGGGACAGAGGGGATTGATGGGAATCAGTGTTAACTGGCAATGAGGGCAGCGAAGAGCCTCAGTATGAACTGGGACTGAGGGGCATGAAGAGCCTCAGAGTTAACTGGGAATGAGCGGAGTGATGGTACTCATTTTGAACTGGGAATGATGGGAGCAATTGGAATCAGTGTGAACTGGGAATGAGGGGACTGAAGGGATTCATTGTGCATTGGGAATGAGGGGTGTGTAGAGCCTCATTACAAACTGGGAATGAGAGGAGTGATGGTACCCATTGTGAACTGGGAATGAGGGGCATGAGGGACTCAGTGTTATCTGTGAATGAGGGGAGAGAAGAGCCTCAGTGTGAACTGGGAATGAGGGGAGTGATCGGAATTATCGTGAATTGGGCATGAGGGGAGTTATTGGACTCAGTGTGAAGTGGTAATAAGGGGAGTGATGGGACTCATTGTCAACTGGAAATGAGGGGAGTGCTGGGAATCACAGTGAACTGGAAATGAGGGGAGTGATGGTACCCATTGTGAACTGGGAATGAGGTGCATAATTGTGAATGAGGGGAGAGATGGGACTCATCATGAATTGGGAATGAGGGGAACGATGGAAATCCATGTGAACTGGGAATGAGGAGAGTGATGGGAATCAGTGTGAACTGGGAGTGAGGGGAGTGAAGAGCCTCAGTGTGAACTGGGAATGAGGGGAGTAAATGGACTCATTGTGAACAGAGATTGAGAACCATTAAGAGCCTCAGTGCGAACTGGGAATGAGGGGAAGGATGCGACGCATTGTGAATTCAGATTGAAGGGAGTGAATGGACACAGTGTGAACTACGATTGAGGGGAGTGAAGAGCCACAGTGTGAACTGGAAATGAGGGGAATGAAGGGACTCAGTGTGAACTGGGATTGAGCGGAGTGAAGAGCCCAAGTGTGAACTGGGATTGAGGGGAGTGAAGAGCCAAAGTGTGAACGGGGAATGAGGAGTGTGAAGAGCCTCAGTTTGGACTGGAATGAGGGGAATGAAGAGCCTCAGTATGAATTAGGAATGAGGGGAGTGATGGGAATCATGGTCATCATGGAATGCATGGAGTGATGGGAATAAGTGTGAACTGGGAATGAGGGGATTGAAGGGTCTCAGTGTGAACTGGGATTGAGGGCCATGCAGAGCCTTAGTGCCAACTTGGAATTAGGGAGTGAAGAACCTCAGCATGAACTGGGATTGAAGAGACTCATGGTGTACTGGGAATGAGGGGAGTGATGAGACTCATTGTAAATCAGGAACGAAGGGCGTGAAAAGCCTCAGTGTGGGCCGGAATTAGGGCCTGAAGAGCCTCAGTATGAATTGGGAATGAGGGGAGCGTTGGGCCTCATTGTCATCATGGAATGCGTGGAGAGCTGGGAACAAGTGCGAACTGGGAATGAGGGGCATGAAGAGCCTCAGCGTGTACTGGGAATGAGGGGAGTGATGGGACTCATTGTAAATTGGGAATGAGGGAGTGATGGGATTTACTGTGAACTAGGAATGAGGGGAGTGAAGGGACTCAGTGTGAACTGGAATTGAGGGGCGTGAAGAGCCTCAGTGTGTACTGGGAATGAGGGGACAGATGGGACTCATTATGAACTGGGAATGAGGGGAGTGATGAGGACCAGTGTGAACTGGGAATGAGGGGAGTGAAGAGATTCATTGTGACTGGGATTGAGGGGAGTGAAGGGACTCATTGTGAACTAGGAATGAGGGGATTTAAGGGACTCATTGTCAACTGGGAATTAGGGGAGAGAAGAGCCTCAGTGTCAACTGGGAATGAGTGGAGTGAAGGGATTCATTGTGAACTGGGAATGAGGGGCGTGAAAAGCCTCAGTGTGAACTGGAACTGAGGGCAGTGATGGGAATAAGTGTGAACTTGGAATCAGGGGATTGAAGGGATTCAGTGTGAACTGGGAAACAGGTGGGTGAAGAGCCTAATTGTGAACTGGGAATGAGGGGTGTGAAGAGACTTAGTAAGAACCGGGAATGAGGGGAGTGAAGGGACACATTGCAAACTGGGAATGAAACGACCCAGGAGCTTCAGTGTGAACTGGGAACGATGGGATTGCAGAGACTCAGTGTGAACAGGGAATGAGGGGACTATACAGACTCATTGTGAACTGGGATTGAGGAACATGAAGAGGCTCATTGTGAATTGGGAATGAGCGGTGTGTAGAGCGTAAGTGTGAATTGGGAATGAGTGTCTGGAAGAGCCTCAGTATGTACTGGGAATGAGGGGAGCATTTCGATACAATGTGAATTGGGAATGCGGGGAGTGATGAGAAAAAATGTGAACTGAGATTGAGGGGAGTGAATGGATTCAGTGTGAACTGGGATTGAGGGGACTGAAGGGACTTATTGAGAACTCAGGATGATGAGAGTGATGGGCCTCATAGTAAACTGGGAATGAAGGGCGTGAAGAGCCTCAGTGTGGGCTAGAATGAGGGCCTGAAGAGCCTCAGTATGAATTGGGAATGAGGGGAGTGATGGGACTCATTGTCATCATGGAATGTATGGAGAATATGTGCGAACTGGGAATGAGGGGAGTGAAGGGTCTCAGTGTGAACAGGGAATGAGGGGCGTGCAGCGCCTCAGTGCCAAGTTGGATTTAGGGAATGAAGAACCTCAGCATGAACTGGAAAGGAGGGATTGAAGTGACTCAGTGTGAACTGAGAATGAGGGGAGTGATGGGACTCATTGTAAACTGGGAATGAGGGAAGTGATGTGAATTAATGTGAATTGGGAATGAGGGGAATGAAGGGACTCAGTGTGAACTGGGATTGAGGGGCGTGAAGAGCCTGAGTGTGAACTGGGAATGAGGGGAGTGAGGAGGCTTAGTGTGAACCGGGAATGAGGGTAGCGAAGGGACACAGAGTGAACTGGGAATGAGGCGACTGAGGGGCTTCAGTGTGAACAGGGATTTAGGCGTGTGTTTCGACGCAATGTGAATTGGGAATGCGGGGAGTGATGAGAACAAATGTGAACTGAGAATGAGGGGAGTGAATGGACTCAGAATGAACTGGGATTGAAGGGAGTGGAGGGACTTATTGTGAACTCATGATGACGGGAGTGATGGGACTCCTAGTAAACTGGGAACGAAGGGCGTGAAGAGTCTAAGTGTGGGCTGGAATGAGGGCCTGAAGAACCTCAGTATGAATTGGGAATGAGAGGAGCGTTGGGCCTCATTGTCATCCTGGAATGCGTGGAGAGCAGGGAACAAGTGCGAACTGGGAATGAGGGGCATGAAGAGCCTCAGTGTGTACTGGGAATGAGGGGAGTGATGGGACTCATTGTAAATTGGGAATGAGGGAGTGATGGGATTTAGTGTGAACTAGGAAGGAGGGGAGTGAAGGGACTCAGTGTGAACTGGGATTGAGGGGCGTGAAGAGCCAGAGTGTGAACTGAGAATGAGGGGAGTGAAAGGACTCAGTGTGAACTGGGATTGAGGGGCGTGATGGGACTCAGTATGAATTGAGATTCAGGGGCGTGAAGAGCTTCAGTGTGAACTGGGAATGAGGGGAGTGAAGGGTCACATTGTGAACTGGGAATGAGGAGAGATAAGGACCAGTGTGAACTGGGAATGAGCGGTGTGAAGAGACTGAGTGTGAACCGGGAATGAGGGGTGTGAAGGGACACATTATGAACTGGGAATGAGGCGACCTAGGAGCTTCAGTGTGAATTAGGAATGATGGGAGTGCAGAGACTCAGTGTGAACAGGGAATGAGGGGAGTGGAAAGAATCAGTGTGAACAGGGAATGAGGGGACGATATAGACTCTTTGTGAACTGGGATTGAGGAACATGAAGAGGCTCATTGTGAATTGGGAATGAGCGGTGTGTAGAGCGTAAGTGTGAATTGGGAATGAGCGTCTGGAAGAGCCTCAGTATGTACTGGGAATGAGGGGAGCATTTCGATACAATGTGAATTGGGAATGCGGGGAGTGATGAGAAAAAATGTGAACTGAGATTGAGGGGAGTGAATGGACTCAGTGTGAACTGGGATTGAGGGGACTGAAGGGACTTATTGAGAACTCAGGATGATGAGAGTGATGGGACTCATAGTAAACTGGGAATGAAGAGCGTGAAGAGCGTCAGCATGGGCTGGAATGAGGGCCTGAAGAGCCTCAGTATGAATTGGGAATGAGGGGAGTGATGGGACTCATTGTCATCATGGAATGCGTGGTGAGCTGGGAATAAGTGCGAACTGGCAATAAGGGGAGTGAAGGGTCTCAGTGTGAAGAGGGAATGAGGGGCGTGCAGCGCCTCTGTGCCTACTTGGATTTAGGGAATGAAGAACCTCAGCATGAGCTGAGAAGGAGGGATTGAAGAGACTCAGTGTGAACTGGGAATGAGCAGAGTGATGGAACTAGTTGTAAACTGGTAATGAGGGGAATGATGTGAATTAGTGTGAATTGGGAATGAGGGGAATGAAGGGACTCAGTGTGAACTGGGAATGAGGGGATGATGGGCCTCATAGTGAACTGGGAATGAGGGGACTCATGAGGACCAGTGTGCACTGGGAATGAGGGGAGTGAAGGGATTCATTGTGAACTGGGATTAAGGGGAGTGAAGGGACTCATTGTTAACTCGGAATGAGGGGATTTAAGGGACTCATTGTCAACTGGTAATTAGGGGAGAGAAGAGCCTTAGTGTCACCTGGGAATGAGAGGAGTGAAGGGATTCATTGTGAACTGGAAATGAGGGGCGTGAATAACCGTATTGTGAACTGGGAATAAGGGGCATGAAGTGCCTCAGTGTGAACTGGGAAGGAGGGGAGTGATGGGACTCATTGTGAACTGGGAATGAGGAGAGCGATGAGGACCAGTGTGAACTGGGAATGAGGGGAGTGAAGGGATTCGTTGTGAACTGGGATTGAGGGGATTTAAGGGACTCATTGTCAACTGGGAATTAGGAGAGAGAAGAGCCTCAGTTTCAACTGGGAATGAGGGGAGTGAAGGGATTCATTGTGAACTGGGATTGAAGGGAGTGAATAACCCCAATGTGAACAGGGAATAAGGTGCATGAAAAGCCTCAGTGTGAACTGGAACTGAGGGCAGTAATGGGAATCAGCGTGAACTTGGAATCAGGGGATTGAAGGGATTCAGTGTAAACTGGGAAATAGGTGCATGAAGAGTCTAATTGTAAACTGGGAATGAGGGGTGTGAAGAGCGTAAGTGTGAATTGGGAATGAGCGTCTGGAAGAGCCTCAGTATGAACGGAATGAGGGGCGCGTTTCGATGCAATGTGAATTGGGAATGCGGGGAGTGAAGAGAAAAAATGTGAACTGAGATTGAGGGGAGTGAATGGACTCAGTGTGAACTTGGATTGAGGGAACTGAAGGGACTTATTGAGAACTCTGGATGATGAGAGTGATGGGACTCATAGTAAACTGCGAATGAAGGGCGTGAAGAGCCTCAGTGTGGGCTGGAATAAGTGCGAACTGGGAATGAGGGGAGTGAAGGGTCTCAGTGTGAACAGGGAATAAGGGGTGTGCAGCGCCTCAGTGCCAAGTTGGATTTAGGGAATGAAGAACCTCAGCATGAACTGGGAAGAAGGGATTGAAGAGACTCAGTGTGAACTGAGAATGAGGGGAGTGATGGGACTCATTGTAAACTGGGAATGAGGGGAGTGATGTGAATTTGTGTGAATTGGGAATGAGGGGAATGAAGGGACTCAGTGTGAACTGGGATTGAGGGGCGTCTAGAGCCTCAGTGTGAACTGGGAATGAGGGGAGTGAAGAGCCTGAGTGTGAACTGGGAATGAGGGGAGTGAAGTGACTCAGTGTGAACTGGGATTGAGGGACGTCTAGAGCCTCAGTGTGAACTGGGAATGAGGGGAGTGATGAGCTTCATTGTGAACTGGGAATGAGGGGAGTGAAGGGATTAATTGTGAACTGGGATTAAGGGGAGTGAAGGGACTGATTGTTAACTAGGAATGAGGGTATTTAAGGGACTCATTGTCAACTGGGAATTAGGGGAGAGAAGAGCCTCAGTGTCAACTGGGAATGAGGGGAGTGAATGTATTCATTGTGAACTTGGAATGAGGGGCGTGAATAGCCTCAATGTGAACAGGGAATAAGGGTCATGAAAAGCCTCAGTGTGAACTGGAACTGAGGGCAGTGATGGGAATCAGCGTGAACTTGGAATCAGGGGATTGAAGGGATTCAGTGTGAACGGGGAAATATGTGCTTGAAGAGCCTAATTGTGAACTGGGAATGAGGGGTGTGAAGAGACTTAGCGTGAACCGGGAATGAGGGGAGTGAATGGACACATTGTGAACTGGGAAAGAGGTGAACCAGGAGCTTCAGTGTGAACTGGGAATGAGAGGAGTGCAGAGAATCAGTGTGAACAGGGAATGAGGGGAGTATATACACTCATTGTGAACTGGGATTGAGGAACATGAAGAGGCTCATTGTGAATTGGGAATGAGCGGTGTGTAGAGCGTAAGTGTGAATTGGGAGTGAGCACCTGGAAGAGCCTCAGTATGAAATGGGAATTAGGGGAGTGAAGGGTCGCAGTGTGAACAGGGAATGAGGGGCATGCAGAACCTCAGTGCCAACTTGGATTTAGAGAATGAAGAACCTCAGCATGAACTGGGAAGTAGGGATTGAAGAGACTCAGTGTGTACTGGGATTGAGGGGCGTTAAGAGCCTGAGTGCGAACTAGGAATGAGGGGAGTGAAGGGACTCAGTATGAACTGGGATTGAGGGGCGTCTAGTGCCTCTGTGTGAACTGGGAATGAGGGGAGTGATGGGCCTCATTGTGAACTGGGAATGACGGGAGTGATGAGGACCAGTGTGAACTGGGAATGAGGGGAGTGAAGGGTCTCATTATCAACTGGGAATTAGGGGAGAGATGAGCCTCAGTGTCAACTGGGAATGAGGGGAGTGAAGGGATTTATTGTGAACTGGGATTGAGGGGAGTGAAGGGACTCATTGTGAACTGGGAAAGAGGCGAACCAGGAGCTTCAGCGTGAACTGGGAATGAGGGGAGTGCAGAGACTCAGTGTGAACTGGGAATGAGAGGAGTGAAGGGCCTCATTGTGAACTGGAGATGAGGGGAGTGAAGAACCTCAGTGTGAACTGGAAATGAGGGGAGTGATGGGAATCAGTGTGAACTGGGAATGAGGGATTGTGATGAGGACCAGTGTGAAATGGGAATGAGGGGAGTGAAGGGATTCATTGTGAACGGGGCTTGAGGGGAGTGATGGGACTTATTGTGAACTGGGAATGAGGGGCATGAAGAGCCTCGGTGTGAACAGGGAATGAGGGGAGTGACGAGCCTCATACGAAGTGGGTATGAGGGGAGTAATGGTACCCATTGTGAACCGGGAATGAGAGGCATGAAGAGCCCCATTGTGAACTGGGAATAAGAGAGGTGATGGGAATCAGTGTGAACTGGGAATGAGAGGAGTGATGGGAATCATTTGTGAACTGGGACTGAGGGTAGTGAAGGTAGTCATTGTGAACTCGGGATTAGGTGAGTGAAGGGACTCATTGTCAACTAGGAATGAGGGGATAGGAGAGCTTCAGTGTGAAGTGGGAATGAGGGGAGTGATAGAACTCATAGTAAACTGGGAATGTGGGGCGTGAAGGGGATCAGTGTGAACTGGAGATGAGGGGAGTGAAGAACCTCAGTGTGAACTGGGAATGAGGGGAGTGATGGGAATCAGTGTGAACTGGCAATGAGGGAAAGTGATGAGGACCAGTGTGAAATGGGAATGAGGGGAGTGAAGGGATTCATTGTGAACGGGGATTGAGGGGAGTGATGGGACTTATTTTGAACTGGGAATGAGGGTAGTGAAGGGATTCAATGTCAAATTGGAATGAGGGGAGAGAAGAGCCTCAGTGTGAACTGGGAATGAGGGGAGTGAAGGGATTTATTGTGAATTTGCGATGAGGGGAGTGAAGGGACTCAGTGTGAACTGGGAATGAGGGGTTTGATGGGACTCATTTTGAACTGGGAATGAGGGGAGTGATGGGAATCAGTGTGAACTGGGAATGAGGGGAGTGAAGGGAGTCATTGAGAACTGGGAATGAGGGGCGTGTAGAGCCTCATTACAAACTGGGAATGAGGGGAATGATGGTACACATTGTGAACTGGGAAGGAGGGGCATGAAGGGACTAATTGTGAACCGGGAATTAGGGGAGTGAAGTGCCTCAGTGTGAACTGGGAATGAGGGGAGTGATAGGACACATAGTAAACCGGGAATGTGGGGAGTGAAGGAGATCAGTGTGAACTGGAGATGAGGGGTGTGAGGAAACTAAATGCGAACTGGGAATGAGGGGAGTGACAAGCCTCATACGAACTGGGAATGAGGGGAGTAATGGTACCCATGTGAGCTGGGAATGAGGAGCGTGAAGAGCCTCATTGTGAACTGGGAATAAGAGAAGTAATGGGAATGAGTGTGAACTGGGAATGAGAGGAGTGAAGAGCCTCATTGTGAACTGGGAAGGAGGGAACTGAAGAGCCTCATTGTGAACTGGGAATAAGAGAAGTGATGGGAATCAGTGTGAACTGGGAATGAGAGGAGTGATGGGAATCATTGTGAACTGGGAATAAGGGTAGTGAAGGGAGACATTGTGAGCTGGGAATGAGGCGACTGAAGAGCTTCAGTGTGAACTGGGAATGAGGGGAGTGCAGGGACTCAGTTTGAACAGGGAATGAGAGGAGTATATGGACTCATTGTGAACTGGGATTGAGGAGCATGAAAAGGCTCATTGTGAATTGGGATTGAGGGGCATGTAGAGCGTCAGTGTGAATTGGGAATGAGGGCGTGAAGAGCCTCAGTGTGAACTGGGAATGAGGGGTGTGTTGCGACGCGTTGTGAATTGGGAATGCGGGGAGTGATGAGAACCAGTGTGAAGTGAGAATGAGGGGAGTGAATGGACTGAGTGTGAACTGGGAATGAGGGGAGTGAAGGGACTCAGTGTGAACTGGGATTGAGGGGAGTGAAGGGACTGATTGTGAACTGGGAATGAGGGGAGTGAAGAGCCTAATTGTGAACAGGGAATTAGGGGAGTGAAGTACCTCAGTGTGAACTGGGATTAAGGGGAGTGAAGTGACTTATTGTGAAGTCGCGATGAGGTGAGTGAAGTGACTTATTGTGAAGTCGCGATGAGGTGAGTGAAGGGACTCATTGTCAACTGGGAATGAGGGGAGAGACGAGCCTCAGTGTGAATTGGGAATGAGGGGAGTGATCGGACTCATTGTAAACTGCGAATGAGGGGAGTGATGGGATCAGTGTGAAGTGGAGATGAGGGGTGTGAGGAAACTAAGTGTGAACTGGGAATGAGGGAAAGTGATGAGGTCCAGTGTGAAATGGGAATGAGAGGAGTGAAGGGACTCATTGTGAACGGGGATTGAGGGGAGTGATGGGACTTATTGTGAACTGGGAATGAGGGTAGTGAAGGGACTTATTGTGAATTTGGGATGAGGGGAGTGAAGGGACTCATTGTCAACTGGGAATTAGGGGAGGGAATAGCCTCAGTGTGATCTGAGAATGAGGGGAGTGAATAAACTCATTGTGAACTGAGAATGAGGAGCACTAAAAACCTCAGTGTGAACTAGGACTGAGGGCAGTGAAGTGACTCTGTGTGAACCGGGAATGAGGGCAGCGAAGAGCCTCAGTGTGAACTGGGACTGAGGGGTTTGATGGGACTCATTTTGAACTGGGAATGAGGGGAGTGATGGGAATCAGTGTGAACTGGGAATGAGGGGAGTGAAGGGAGTCATTGAGAACTGGGAACGAGGGGCGTGTAGAGCCTCATTACAAACTGGGAATGAGGGGAGTGATGATACCCATTGTGAACTGGGAATGAGGGGCATGAAGGGACTAATTGTGAACCGGGAATTAGGGGAGTGAAGTGCCTCAGTGTGAACTGGGAATGAGGGGAGTGATAGGACACATAGTAAACCGGGAATGTGGGGAGTGAAGGAGATCAGTGTGAACTGGAGATGAGGGGTGTGAGGAAACTAAATGTGAACTGGGAATGAGGGGAGTGACAAGCCTCATACGAACTGGGAATGAGGGGAGTAATGGTACCCATGTGAGCTGGGAATGAGGAGCGTGAAGAGCCTCATTGTGAACTGGGAATAAGAGAAGTAATGGGAATGAGTGTGAACTGGGAATGAGAGGAGTGAAGAGCCTCATTGTGAACTGGGAAGGAGGGAACTGAAGAGCCTCATTGTGAACTGGGAATAAGAGAAGTGATGGGAAGCAGTGTGAACTGGGAATGAGAGGAGTGATGGGAATCATTGTGAACTGGGAATAAGGGTAGTGAAGGGAGACATTGTGAGCTGGGAATGAGGCGACTGAAGAGCTTCAGTGTGAACTGGGAATGAGGGGAGTGCAGAGACTCAATGTGAACAGGGAATGAGGGGAGTATATGGACTCATTGTGAACTGGGATTGAGGAGCATGAAAAGGCTCATTGTGAATTGGGATTGAGGGGCATGTAGAGCGTCAGTGTGAACTGTGAATGAGGGGTGTGTTGCAACGCGTTGTGAATTGGGAATGCGGGGAGTGATGAGAACCAGTGTGAAGTGAGAATGAGGGGAGTGAATGGACTGAGTGTGAACTGGGAATGAGGGGAGTGAAGGGACTCAGTGTGAACTGGGATTGAGGGGAGTGAAGGGACTGATTGTGAACTGGGAATGAGGGGAGTGAAGAGCCTAATTGTGAACAGGGAATTAGGGGAGTGAAGTACCTCAGTGTGAATTGGGATTGAGGGGAGTGAAGTGACTTATTGTGAAGTCGCGATGAGGTGAGTGAAGGGACTCATTGTCAACTGGGAATGAGGGGAGAGACGAGCCTCAGTGTGAACTGGGAATGAGGGGAGTGATCGGATTCATGGTAAACTGCGAATGAGGGGAGTGATGGGATCAGTGTGAAGTGGAGATGAGGGGTGTGAGGAAACTAAGTGTGAACTGGGAATGAGGGAAGTGACGGGCCTCAAGCGAACTGGGAATGAGGGGAGTAATGGTACCCATTGTGAGCTGGGAATGAGGGGCATGAAGAGCCTCATAGTGAACTGCGAATAAGATAAGTGATGGGAATCAGTGTGAACTGGGACTGAGAGGAGTGAAGAGCCTAATTGTGAACTGGGAATGAGGGGTGTGAAGAGCCTTAGTGTCACCTGGGAATGAGGGGAGTGAAGGGACTCATTGTGAACTGGGAATGAGGGGCGTGAATAACCTCATTGTGAACTGGGAATAAGCGGCATGAAGAGCCTCAGAGTGAACTGGGAATGAAGGGAGTGATGGGACTCAGTGTGAATTGGGATTCAGGGGCATGAAGAGCCTCATTGTGAACTGGAAATGAGGGGAGAGATAAGGACCAGTGTGAACTGGGAATGAAGGGAGTGAAGGGACTCATTGTGAACTAGGAATGAGGGGATTTAAGGGACTCATTGTCAATTGGGAATTAGGGGAGAGAAGAGCCTGAGTGTCAACTGGGAATGAGCGGAGTGAAGGGATTCATTGTGAACTGGGAATGAGGGGCATGAATAACCTCAGTGTGAACTGGGAATGAAGGGAGTGATGGGACTCAGTGTGAATTGGGATTCAGGGGCATGAAGAGCCTCATTGTGAACTGGAAATGAGGGGAGAGATAAGGACCAGTGTGAACTGGGAATGAAGGGAGTGAAGGGACTCATTGTGAACTAGGAATGAGGGGATTTAAGGGACTCATTGTCAACTGGGAATTAGGGGAGAGAAAAGCCTGAGTGTCAACTGGGAATGAGCGGAGTGAAGGGATTCATTGTGAACTGGGAATGAGGGGCATGAATAACCTCATTGTGAACTGGGAATAATGGGCATGAAAATCCTCAGTGTGAACTGGAGCTGAGGGCAGTGATGGGAATAATTGTGAACTTGGAATCAGGGGATTGAAGGGATTCAGTGTGAACTGGGAAATACCTGCATGAAGATCCTAATTGTGAACCGGGAATGAGGGGTGTGAAGGGACACATTGTGAACTGGGAATGAGGTGACCCAAGAGCTTCAGTGTGAACTGGGAATGATGGGAGTGCAGAGACTCATTGTGAACTTGGATTGAGGGAACTGAAGGGATTTATTGAGAACTCTGGATGATGAGAGTGATGGGACTCATAGTAAACTGCGAATGAAGGGCATGAAGAGCCTCAGTGTGGGCTAGAATGAGGGCCTGAAAAGCCTCAGTATGAATTGGGAATGAGTGGAGTGATGGGACTCATTGTCATCATGGAATGCGTGGAGAATAAGTGCGAACTGGGAATGAGGGGAGTGAAGGGTCTCAGTGTGAACAGGGAATAAGGGGTGTGCAGCGCCTCAGTGCCAAGTTGGATTTAGGGAATGAAGAACCTCAGCATGAACTGGGAAGAAGGGATTGAAGAGACTCAGTGTGAACTGAGAATGAGGGGAGTGATGGGACTCATTGTAAACTGGGAATGAGGGGAGTGATGTGAATTTGTGTGAATTGGGAATGAGGGGAATGAAGGGACTCAGTGTGAACTGGGATTGAGGGGCGTCTAGAGCCTCAGTGTGAACTGGGAATGAGGGGAGTGAAGAGCCTGAGTGTGAACTGGGAATGAGGGGAGTGAAGTGACTCAGTGTGAACTGGGATTGAGGGACGTCTAGAGCCTCAGTGTGAACTGGGAATGAGGGGAGTGATGAGCCTCCTTGTGAACTGGGAATGAGGGGAGTGAAGGGATTAATTGTGAACTGGGATTAAGGGAAGTGAAGGGACTGATTGTTGACTAGGAATGAGGGTATTTAAGGGACTCATTGTCAACTGGGAATTAGGGGAGAGAAGAGCCTCAGTGTCAACTGGGAATGAGGGGAGTGAATGTATTCATTGTGAACTTGGAATGAGGGGCGTGAATAGCCTCAATGTGAACAGGGAATAAGGGTCATGAAAAGCCTCAGTGTGAACTGGAACTGAGGGCAGTGATGGGAATCAGCGTGAACTTGGAATCAGGGGATTGAAGGGATTCAGTGTGAACGGGGAAATATGTGCTTGAAGAGCCTAATTGTGAACTGGGAATGAGGGGTGTGAAGAGACTTAGCGTGAACCGGGAATGAGGGGAGTGAAGGGACACATTGTGAACTGGGAAAGAGGTGAACCAGGAGCTTCAGTGTGAACTGGGAATGAGAGGAGTGCAGAGAATCAGTGTGAACAGGGAATGAGGGGAGTATATACACTCATTGTGAACTGGGATTGAGGAACATGAAGAGGCTCATTGTGAATTGGGAATGAGCGGTGTGTAGAGCGTAAGTGTGAATTGGGAGTGAGCACCTGGAAGAGCCTCAGTATGAAATGGGAATTAGGGGAGTGAAGGGTCGCAGTGTGAACAGGGAATGAGGGGCATGCAGAACCTCAGTGCTAACTTGGATTTAGAGAATGAAGAACCTCAGCATGAACTGGGAAGTAGGGATTGAAGAGACTCAGTGTGTACTGGCATTGAGGGGCGTTAAGAGCCTGAGTGCGAACTAGGAATGAGGGGAGTGAAGGGACTCAGTATGAACTGGGATTGAGGGGCGTCTAGTGCCTCTGTGTGAACTGGGAATGAGGGGAGTGATGGGCCTCATTGTGAACTGGGAATGACGGGAGTGATGAGGACCAGTGTGAACTGGGAATGAGGGGAGTGAAGGGTCTCATTATCAACTGGGAATTAGGGGAGAGATGAGCCTCAGTGTCAACTGGGAATGAGGGGAGTGAAGGGATTCATTGTGAACTGGGATTGAGGGGAGTGAAGGGACTCATTGTGAACTGGGAAAGAGGCGAACCAGGAGCTTCAGCATGAACTGGGAATGAGGGGAGTGCAGAGACTCAGTGTGAACTGGGAATGAGAGGAGTGAAGAGCCTCATTGTGAACTGGAGATGAGGGGAGTGAAGAACCTCAGTGTGAACTGGAAATGAGGGGAGTGATGGGAATCAGTGTGAACTGGGAATGAGGGATTGTGATGAGGACCAGTGTGAAATGGGAATGAGGGGAGTGAAGGGACTCATTGTGAACGGGGCTTGAGGGGAGTGATGGGACTTATTGTGAACTGGGAATGAGGGGCATGAAGAGCCTCGGTGTGAACAGGAAATGAGGGGAGTGACGAACCTCATACGAAGTGGGTATGAGGGGAGTAATGGTACCCATTGTGAATCGGGAATGAGAGGCATGAAGAGCCTCATTGTGAACTGGAAATAAGAGAAGTGATGGGAATCAGTGTGAACTGGGAATGAGTGGAGTGATGGGAATCATTTGTGAACTGGGAATGAGGGTAGTGAAGGGAGACATTGTGAACTCGGGATTAGGTGAGTGAAGGGACTCATTGTCAACTGGGAATGAGGGGATAGGAGAGCTTCAGTGTGAAGTGGGAATGAGGGGAGTGATAGGACTCATTGTAAACTGGGAATGTGGGGCGTGAAGAGGATCAGTGTGAACTGGAGATGAGGGGAGTGAAGAACCTCAGTGTGAACTGGAAATGAGGGGAGTGATGGGAATCAGTGTGAACTGGAAATGAGGGGAGTGATGGGAATCAGTGTGAACTGGGAATGAGGGAAAGTGATGAGGACCAGTGTGAAATGGGAATGAGGAGAGTGAAGGGACTCATTGTGAACGGGGATTGAGGGGAGTGATGGGACATATTGTGAACTGGGAATGAGGGTAGAGAAGGGATTCAATGTCAAATTGGAATGAGGGGAGAGAAGAGCCTCAGTGTGAACTGGGAATGAGGGGAGTGATCGGATTCATTGTAAACTGCGAATGAGGGGAGTGATGGGAATTAGTGTGAATTTGGGATGAGGGGAGTGAAGGGACTCAGTGTGAACTGGGATTGAGGGAAGTGAAGGGACTCATTGTCAACTGGGAATTAGGGGAGGGTATAGTCTCAGTGTGATCTGAGAATGAGGGGAGTGAATAAACTCATTGTGAACTGAGAATGAGGAGCACTAAAAACCTCAGTGTGAACTAGGACTGAGGGCAGTGAAGTGACTCTGTGTGAACTGGGAATGAGGGCAGCGAAGAGCCTCAGTGTGAACTGGGAATGAGGGGTTTGATGGGACTCATTTTGAATTGGGAATGAGGGGAGTGATGGGAATCAGTGTGAACTGGGAATGAGGGGAGTGAAGGGAGTCATTGAGAACTGGGAACGAGGGGCGTGTAGAGCCTCATTACAAACTGGGAATGAGGGGAGTGATGGTACCCATTGTGAACTGGGAATGAGGGGCATGAAGGGACTAATTGTGAACCTGGAATTAGGGGAGTGAAGTGCCTCAGTGTGAACTGGGAATGAGGGGAGTGATAGGACACATAGTAAACCGGGAATGTGGGGAGTGAAGGAGATCAGTGTGAACTGGAGATGAGGGGTGTGAGGAAACTAAATGTGAACTGGGAATGAGGGGAGTGACAAGCCTCATACGAACTGGGAATGAGGGGAGTAATGGTACCCATGTTAGCTGGGAATGAGGAGCGTGAAGAGCCTCATTGTGAACTGGGAAGGAGGGAACTGAAGAGCCTCATTGTGAACTGGAAATAAGAGAATGGATGGGACTCAGTGTGAACTGGGAATGAGAGGAGTGATGGGAATCATTGTGAACTGGGAATAAGTGTAGTGAAGGGAGACATTGTGAGCTGGGAATGATGCGACTGAAGAGCTTCAGTGTGAACTGGGAATGAGGGGAGTGCAGGGACTCAGTTTGAACAGGGAATGAGAGGAGTATATGGACTCATTGTGAACTGGGATTGAGGAGCATGAAAAGGCTCATTGTGAGTTGGGATTGAGGGGCATGTAGAGCGTCAGTGTGAATTGAGAATGAGGGTGTGAAGAGCCTCAGTGTGAACTGTGAATGAGGGGTGTGTTGCGACGCGTTGTGAATTGGGAATGCGGGGAGTGATGAGAACCAGTGTGAACTGGGATTGAGGGGAGTGAAGTGACTTATTGTGAAGTCGCGATGAGGTGAGTGAAGGGACTCATTGTCAACTGGGAATGAGGGGAGAGACGAGCCTCAGTGTGAACTGGGAATGAGGGGAATGATCGGACTCATTGTAAACTGCGAATAAGGGGAGTGATGGGATCAGAGTGAAGTGGGACTGAGGGGATTCAAGGGATTCAGTGTGAACTGGGATTGAGGGGAGTGAAGGGACTCATAGTAAACTGGGAATGTGGGGAGTGAAGGGGATCAGTGTGAACTGGAGACGAGGGGTGTGAGGAAACTAAGTGTGAACTGAGAATGAGGGAAGTGACTGGCCTCATGCGAACTGGGAATGAGGGGAGTAATGGTACCCATTGTTAGCTGGGAATGAGGGGCATGAAGAGCCTCATAGTGAACTGCGAATAAGATGTGATGGGAATCAGTGTGAGCTGGGAATGAGAGGAGTGAAGAGTCTCATTGTGAACTGGGAATGAGGAGAGTGAAGGGACTCATTGTGAAATGGGAATGAGGGGAGTGAAGGGAGTCATTGAGAACTGGGAATGAGGGGCGTGTAGAGCCTCATTATGAACTGGGAATGAGGGGAGTGATGATCGCATTGTGAGCTGGGAATGAGGGGCGTGAAGAGCTTCATTGTGAAGTGGGAATAAGATAAGTGATGGGAATCAGTGTGAACTGGGAATGAGGGTAGTGAAGGGACTCATTGTGAACTGGGAATGAGGGGAGTGAAGTGCCTCAGTGTGAACTGGGAATGAGAGGAGTGATGCGAATCATTGTGAACTAGGAATAAGCGTAGTAAAGGTAGACATTGGGGACTGGGAATGAAGCGACTGCAGAGCTTCAGTGTGAACAGGGAATGAGGGGATTACATGGACTCATTGTGAACTGGGATTGAGAAGCATGAAAAAGCTCATTGTGATTTAGGATTGAGGGGAGTGTAGAGCGTCAGTGTGAATTGGGAATGAGGGCATGAAGAGCCTCAGTGTGAACTGGGAATGAGGGTTGTGTTGCGACGCATTGTGAATTGGGAATGCGGGGAATGTTGAGAACCAGTATTGACTGAGAATGAGGGGAGTGAATGGATTGAGTGTGAACTGGGATTGAGGGGAGTGAAGGGACTCATTGTGAACTGGGAATGAGGGGAGTGAAGAGCCTCAGTGTGAACTGGGAGTGATTGCAATCAGTGTGAACTGGGAATGAGTGGAGTGAAAGGATTCAGTGTGATCTGTGAATGAGGGGCGTCAAGAGCCTCATTGTGAATTGCGAATGAGGGGAGTGAAGTGATTCAGTGTGAACTGCGAATGAGGAGAGTGATGTGAATCAGTGTGAACAGGGAGTGAGGGGAGTGATGTGAATCAGTGTGAACTGGGAATGAGGGGAGTGAAGGGACTCATTGTCAACTGGGAATTAGGGGAGAGAAGAGCCTCAGTGTGAACTGAGAATGAGGGTAGTGAATAACCTCATTGTGAACTGGGAATGAGGGGCACTAAAAACCTCAGTGTGAACTAGGACTGAGGGCAGTGAATTGACTCAGTGTGAACTGGGAATGAGGGCAGCGAAGAGCCTCAGTGTGAACTGGGAATGAGGGGTTTGATGGGACTCATTTTGAAAAGGGAATGAGGGGAGTGATGGGAATCAGTGTGAACTGGGAATGAGGGCAGTGAAGGGAGTCATTGGGATCTGGAAATTAGGGGTGTGTCGAGCCTCATTACGAACTGGGAATGAGGGGAGTGATGGTACCCATTGTGATCTGGGAATGAGGGGCATGAAGGAACTAAGTGACAATTGGAAATTAGGGGAGAGAAGAGCCTCAGTGTGAACTTGGAATGAGGGGAGTTATTGGACTCATAGTAAACTGGGAATGTGGGGAGTGAAGGGGATCAGTGTGAACTGGAAATACGGGGTGTGAGGAAACTAAGTGTGAACTGGGAATGAGGGGAGTGCAGGGACTCAATGTGTACAGGGAACGAGGGGAGTATTTGGACTCATTGTGAACTGGGATTGAGGAGCATGAAAAGGCTCATTGTGAATTGGGAATGAAGGCGTGAAGAGCCTCAGTGTGAAGTGGGAATGAGAGGTGTGTTGCGACGCATTGTAAATTGGGAATGCACGTAATGATGAGAACCAGTGTTGACTGAGATTGAGGGGAGTGAATGGATTGAGTGTGAACCGGGATTGAGGGGAGTGAAAGGACCCATTGTGAACTGGGAATGAGGAGAGTGAAGTGCCTCAGTGTGAACTGGGAGTGATTGCAATCAGTGTGAACTGGGAATGAATGGAGTGAAAGGACTCAGTGTGATCTGTGAATGAGGGGCGTCCAGAGCCTAATTGTGAATTGCGAATGAGGGGAGTGAAGGGACACAGTGTGAACTGGAATGAGGAGAGTGATGGGAATCAGTGTGAACTGGGAATGAGGGGAGTGATGGGAATCAGTGTGAACTGGGAATGAGGGGAGTGACAGGACTCAGTGTGAACTGGGATTGAGGGGAGTGAAGGGACTCATTGTCAACTGGGAATTAGGGGAGAGAAGAGCCTCAGTGTGAACTGAGAATGAGGGTAGTGAATAACCTCATTGTGAACTGGCAATGAGCGACACTAAAAACCATAGTGTGAACTAGGACTGAGGGCAGTGAAGTGACTCAGTGTGAACTGGGAATGAGGGCAGCGAAGCGCCTCAGTGTGAACTGGGAATGAGGTGTTTGATGGGACTCGTTTTGAGCTGGGAATGAGGGGAGTGATGGGTATCAATGTGATCTGGGAATGAGGGGAGTGAAGGGAGTCATTGAGAACTGGGAATGAGTGGATTTTAGAGCCTCATTATGAACTGGGAATTAGGGGAGTGATGGTACCCATTGTGAACAGGGAATGTGGGGAGCGCAGGGACTCAGTGTGAACAGGGAACGAGGGGAGTGTTTGGACTCATTGTGAACTGGGATTGAGGAGCATGAAAAGGCTCATTGTGAATTGGGATTGAAGTGCGTGTAGAGCATCAGAGTGAATTGGCAATGAGGGCGTGAAGTGCCTAAGTGTGAACTGGGAATGAGGGGTGTGTTGCGACGCATTGTGAATAGGGAATGCGGGGAGTGATGAGAACCAGTGTGAAGTGAGAATGAGGGGAGTGAATGGACTGAGTGTGAACTGGAATTGATGGGAGTGAAGGGACTCATTGTAAACTGGGAATGAGGGGCGTGAAGATCCTAACTGTGAATGTGGAATTAGGTGAATGAAGTGCCTCAGTGTGAACTGGGACTGAGGTGAGTGAAGGGACTCATTGTAAACTGGGAATGAGGGGCGTGAAGAGCCTAATTGTGAATGGGGAATTAGTTGAATGAAGTGCCTCAGTGTGAACTGGGATTGAGGGGAGTGAAGGGTCTCATTGTCAACTGGGAATGAGGGGAGAGACGAGCCTCAGTTTGAACTGGGAATGAGGAGAGTGTACGGACTCATTATAAACTGCGAGTGAGAGGAGTGATGGGAATCAGTGTTAACTGGGAATGAGGGGAGTGTAGGGACTCAGTGTGAACTGGGATTGAGGGGAGTGAAGGACTCATTGTCAACTGGGAAGTAGGGGAGAGAAGAGCCTCAGTTAGAACTGAGAATGAGGGGAGTGAATAACCTCATAGTGAACTGGGAATGAGGGGCACTAAAAACATCAGTGTGAACTAGGACTGAGGGCAATGAAGTGAATCAGAGTGAACTGGGAATGAGGGCAGCGAAGAGCCTGAGTGTGAACTGGGAATGAAGGGTTTGATGGGACTCATTTTGAACTGGGAATGAGGGCAGTGAAGAGAGTCATTGAGAACTGGGAATGAGGGGCGTGTAGAGCCTCATTACATACTGTGAATGAAGGGAGTGATGGCGCCCATAGTGAACTGGGAATGAGGGGCATGAAGGGACTAAGTGACAACTGGAAATAAGGGGAGAGAAGAGCCTCAGTGTGAACTGGGAATGAAGAGAGTGATGGGACTCATAGGAAACTGGGAATGTGAGGAGTGAAGCAGATCAGTGTGAATTGGAGATGAGGGGTGTGAGGAACCAAAGTGTGAACTGGGAACGAGGGGAGTGACAAGCCTCATATGAACTGGGAATGAGGGTAGTGAAGGGACTCATTGTGAAGTGCGAATGAGAGGAGTGATGCGAATCATTGTGAACTAGGAACAAGGGTAGCGAAGGGAGACATTGTGAACTGAGAATGAGGCGACTGAAGATCTTCAGTGTGAACTGGGAATGAGGGGAGTGCAGAGACTCAATGTGAACAGGGAATGAGGGGAGTATATGGACTTGTTGTGAACTGGGATTGAGGAGCATGAAAAGGCTCATTGTGAATTGGGATTGAGGGGAGGGAAGAGAGTCAGTGTGAATTGTGAATGAGGGCGTGAAAAGCCTCAGTGTGAACTGGGAATGAGGGGTGTGTTGCGACGCATTGTGAATTGGGAATGCGGGGAGTGATGAGAACCAATGTGAACTGAGAATGAGGGGAGTGAATGGACTGAGTGTGAACTGGGATTGAGGGGAGTGAAGAGCCTCAGTGTGAACTGGGAGTGATTGCAATCAGTGTGAACTGGGAATGAGTGGAGTGAAAGGACTCAGTGTGATCTGTGAATGAGGGGTGTCAAGAGCCTCATTGTGAATTGTGAATGAGGGGAGTGAAGGGACTCAGTGTGAACTGCGAATGAGGGGAGAGACGAGCCTCAGTGTGAACTGGGAATGAGGGGAGTGATCAGACTCATTGTAAACTGCGAATGAGGGGAGTGATGGGATCAGTGTGAAGTGGGACTGAGGGGAGTCAAGGGATTCAGAGTGAACTGATAATGAGGGGAGTGAAGGGACTCATAGTAAAATGGGAATGTGGGGAGTGAAGGGGATCAGTGTGAACTGGGAATGAGAGGAGTGATGCGAATCATTGTGAACTAGCAATAAGCGTAGTAAAGGTAGACATTGGGGACTGGGAATGAAGCGACTGCAGAGCTTCAGTTTGAACTGGGAATGAGGGGAGTGCAGGGACTCAGTGTGAACAGGGAATGAGGGGAGAACATGGACTCATTGTGAACTGGGATTGAGAAGCATGAAAAAGCTCATTGTGATTTAGGATTGAGGGGAGTGTAGAGCGTCAATGTGAATTGGGAATGAGGGCATGAAGAGCCTCAGTGTGAACTGGGAATGAGGGTTGTGTTGCAACGCATTGTGAATTGGGAATGCAGGGAATGTTGAGAACCAGTATTGACTGAGAATGAGGGGAGTGAATGGATTGAGTGTGAACTGGGATTGAGGGGAGTGAAGGGACTCATTGTGAACTGGGAATGAGGGGAGTGAAGAGCCTCAGTGTGAACTGGGAGTGATTGCAATCAGTGTGAACTGGGAATGAGTGGAGTGAAAGGATTCAGTGTGATCTGTGAATGAGGGGCGTCAAGAGCCTCATTGTGAATTGCGAATGAGGGGAGTGAAGTGATTCAGTGTGAACTGCGAATGAGGAGAGTGATGTGAATCAGTGTGAACAGGGAGTGAGGGGAGTGATGTGAATCAGTGTGAACTGGGAATGAGGGGAGTGAAGGGACTCATTGTCAACTGGGAATTAGGGGAGAGAAGAGCCTCAGTGTGAACTGAGAATGAGGGTAGTGAATAACCTCATTGTGAACTGGGAATTAGGGGCACTAAAAACCTCAGTGTGAACTAGGACTGAGGGCAGTGAATTGACTCAGTGTGAACTGGGAATGAGGGCAGCGAAGAGCCTCAGTGTGAACTGGGAATGAGGGGTTTGATGGGACTCATTTTGAAAAGGGAATGAGGGGAGTGATGGGAATCAGTGTGAACTGGGAATGAGGGCAGTGAAGGGAGTCATTGGGATCTGGAAATTAGGGGTGTGTCGAGCCTCATTACGAACTGGGAATGAGGGGAGTGATGGTACCCATTGTGATCTGGGAATGAGGGGCATGAAGGAACTAAGTGACAATTGGAAATAAGGGGAGAGAAGAGCCTCAGTGTGAACTTGGAATGAGGGGAGTTATTGGACTCATAGTAAACTGGGAATGTGGGGAGTGAAGGGGATCAGTGTGAACTGGAAATACGGGGTGTGAGGAAACTAAGTGTGAACTGGGAATGAGGGGAGTGCAGGGACTCAATGTGTACAGGGAACGAGGGGAGTATTTGGACTCATTGTGAACTGGGATTGAGGAGCATGAAAAGGCTCATTGTGAATTGGGAATGAAGGCGTGAAGAGCCTCAGTGTGAAGTGGGAATGAGAGGTGTGTTGCGACGCATTGTAAATTGGGAATGCACGTAATGATGAGAACCAGTGTTGACTGAGATTGAGGGGAGTGAATGGATTGAGTGTGAACCGGGATTGAGGGGAGTGAAAGGACCCATTGTGAACTGGGAATGAGGAGAGTGAAGTGCCTCAGTGTGAACTGGGAGTGATTGCAATCAGTGTGAACTGGGAATGAATGGAGTGAAAGGACTCAGTGTGATCTGTGAATGAGGGGCGTCCAGAGCCTAATTGTGAATTGCGAATGAGGGGAGTGAAGGGACACAGTGTGAACTGGAATGAGGAGAGTGATGGGAATCAGTGTGAACTGGGAATGAGGGGAGTGATGGGAATCAGTGTGAACTGGGAATGAGGGGAGTGACAGGACTCAGTGTGAACTGGGATTGAGGGGAGTGAAGGGACTCATTGTCAACTGGGAATTAGGGGAGAGAAGAGCCTCAGTGTGAACTGAGAATGAGGGTAGTGAATAACCTCATTGTGAACTGGCAATGAGCGACACTAAAAACCATAGTGTGAACTAGGACTGAGGGCAGTGAAGTGACTCAGTGTGAACTGGGAATGAGGGCAGCGAAGCGCCTCAGTGTGAACTGGGAATGAGGTGTTTGATGGGACTCGTTTTGAGCTGGGAATGAGGGGAGTGATGGGTATCAATGTGATCTGGGAATGAGGGGAGTGAAGGGAGTCATTGAGAACTGGGAATGAGTGGATTTTAGAGCCTCATTATGAACTGGGAATTAGGGGAGTGATGGTACCCATTGTGAACAGGGAATGTGGGGAGCGCAGGGACTCAGTGTGAACAGGGAACGAGGGGAGTGTTTGGACTCATTGTGAACTGGGATTGAGGAGCATGAAAAGGCTCATTGTGAATTGGGATTGAAGTGCGTGTAGAGCATCAGAGTGAATTGGCAATGAGGGCGTGAGGTGCCTAAGTGTGAACTGGGAATGAGGGGTGTGTTGCGACGCATTGTGAATAGGGAATGCGGGGAGTGATGAGAACCAGTGTGAAGTGAGAATGAGGGGAGTGAATGGACTGAGTGTGAACTGGAATTGATGGGAGTGAAGGGACTCATTGTAAACTGGGAATGAGGGGCGTGAAGATCCTAACTGTGAATGTGGAATTAGGTGAATGAAGTGCCTCAGTGTGAACTGGGACTGAGGTGAGTGAAGGGACTCATTGTAAACTGGGAATGAGGGGCGTGAAGAGCCTAATTGTGAATGGGGAATTAGTTGAATGAAGTGCCTCAGTGTGAACTGGGATTGAGGGGAGTGAAGGGTCTCATTGTCAACTAGGAATTAGGGGAGAGACGAGCCTCAGTTTGAACTGGGAATGAGGAGAGTGTACGGACTCATTATAAACTGCGAGTGAGAGGAGTGATGGGAATCAGTGTTAACTGGGAATGAGGGGAGTGTAGGGACTCAGTGTGAACTGGGATTGAGGGGAGTGAAGGACTCATTGTCAACTGGGAAGTAGGGGAGAGAAGAGCCTCAGTTAGAACTGAGAATGAGGGGAGTGAATAACCTCATAGTGAACTGGGAATGAGGGGCACTAAAAACATCAGTGTGAACTAGGACTGAGGGCAATGAAGTGAATCAGAGTGAACTGGGAATGAGGGCAGCGAAGAGCCTGAGTGTGAACTGGGAATGAAGGGTTTGATGGGACTCATTTTGAACTGGGAATGAGGGCAGTGAAGAGAGTCATTGAGAACTGGGAATGAGGGGCGTGTAGAGCCTCATTACATACTGTGAATGAAGGGAGTGATGGCGGCCATAGTGAACTGGGAATGAGGGGCATGAAGGGACTAAGTGACAACTGGAAATAAGGGGAGAGAAGAGCCTCAGTGTGAACTGGGAATGAAGAGAGTGATGGGACTCATAGGAAACTGGGAATGTGAGGAGTGAAGCAGATCAGTGTGAATTGGAGATGAGGGGTGTGAGGAACCAAAGTGTGAACTGGGAACGAGGGGAGTGACAAGCCTCATATCAACTGGGAATGAGGGTAGTGAAGGGACTCATTGTGAAATGGGAATGAGGGAAGTGAAGTGCCTCAGTGTGAAGTGCGAATGAGAGGAGTGATGCGAATCATTGTGAACTAGGAACAAGGGTAGTGAAGGGAGACATTGTGAACTGAGAATGAGGCGACTGAAGATCTTCAGTGTGAACTGGGAATGAGGGGAGTGCAGAGACTCAATGTGAACAGGGAATGAGGGGAGTATATGGACTTGTTGTGAACTGGGATTGAGGAGCATGAAAAGGCTCATTGTGAATTGTGAATGAGGGCGTGAAGAGCCTCAGTGTGAACTGGGAATGAGGGGTGTGTTGCGACGCATTGTGAATTGGGAATGCGGGGAGTGATGAGAACCAGTGTGAACTGAGAATGAGGGGAGTGAATGGACTGAGTGTGAACTGGGATTGAGGGGAGTGAAGAGCCTCAGTGTGAACTGGGAGTGATTGCAATCAGTGTGAACTGGGAATGAGTGGAGTGAAAGGACTCAGTGTGATCTGTGAATGAGGGGTGTCAAGAGCCTCATTGTGAATTGTGAATGAGGGGAGTGAAGGGACTCAGTGTGAACTGCGAATGAGGGGAGAGACGAGCCTCAGTGTGAACTGGGAATGAGGGGAGTGATCGGACAAATTGTAAACTGTGAATGAGGGGACGGATGGTATCAGTGTGAAGTGGGACTGAGGGGAGTCAAGGGATTCAGTGTGAACTGATAATGAGGGGAGTGAAGGGACTCATAGTAAACTGGGAATGTGGGGAGTGAAGGGGATTAGTGTGAACTGGAGATGAGGGGTGTGAGGAAACTAAGTGTGAACTGGGAATGAGGGGAGAGACGGGCCTCATACGAACTGGGAATGAGGGGAGTAATGGTACCCATTGTGAGCTGGGAATGAGGGGCGTGAAGAGCCTCATTACGAACTGGGAATGAGGGGAGCGATGATCCCATTGTGAGCTGGGAATGAGGGGCGTGAAGAGCTTCATTGTGAAGCGGGAATAAGATAAGTGATGGGAATCAGTGTGAACTGGGAATGAGGGTAGTGAAGGGACTTATTGTGCACTGGGAATGGGAGGAGTGATGCGAATCATTGTGAACTAGGAATAAGCATAGTAAAGGGAGGCATTGAGGACTGGGAATGAAGTGACTGCAGAGCTTCAGTGTGAACTGGGAATGAGAGGTTTGCAGGGACTCAGTGTGAACAGGGAATGAGGGGAGTACATGGACTCATTGTGAACTGGGATTGAGAAGCATGAAAAAGCTCATTGTGATTTGGGATTGAGGGGAGTGTAGAGCGTCAGTGTGAATTGGGAATGAGGGCATGAAGAGCCTCAGTGTGAACTGGGAATGAGGGTTGTGTTGCGACGCATTGTGAATTGGGAATGCGGGGAATGTTGAGAACCAGTATTGACTGAGAATGAGGGGAGTGAATGGATTGAGTGTGAACTGGGATTGAGGGGAGTGAAGGGACTCATTGTGAACTGGGAATGAGGGGAGAGAAGAGCCTCAGTGTGAACTGGGAATGAGGGTTGTGTTGTGACGCATTATGAATTGGGAATGCGGGGAATGTTGAGAACCAGTATTGACTGAGAATGAGGGGAGTGAATGGATTGAGTGTGAACTGGGATTGAGGGGAGTGAAGGGACTCATTGTGAACTGGGAATGAGGGGAGTGAAGAGCCTCAGTGTGAACTGGGAGTGATTGCAATCAGTGTGAACTGGGAATGAGTGGAGTGAAAGGACTCAGTGTGATCTGTGAATGAGGGGCGTCAAGAGCCTCATTGTGAATTGTGAATGAGGGGAGTGAAGGGATTCAGTGTGAACTGCGAATGAGGAGAGTTATGTGAATCAGTGTGAAAAGGGAGTGAGGGGAGTGATTTGAATCAGTGTGAACTGGGAATGAGGGGAGTGAAGGGACTCATTGTCAAATGGGAATTAGGGGAGAGAAGAGCCTCAGTGTGAACTGAGAATGAGGGTAGTGAATAACCTCATTGTGAACTGGGAATGAGGGGCACTAAAGACCTCAGTGTGAGCTAGGACTGACGGCAGTGAATTGACTCAGTTTGAACTGGGAATGAGGGCAGCGAAGAGCCTCAGTGTGAACTGGGAATGAGAGGTTTGATGGGACTCGTTTTGAACTGGGAATGAGGGGAAGGATGGGAATCAGTGTGAACTGGGAATGAGGGGAGTGAAGAGAGTCATTGAGAACTGGGACTGAGGGGTGTATCGAGCCTCATTACGAACTGGGAATGAGGGGAGTGATGGTATCCATTGTGATCTGGGAATGAGGGGCATGAAGTGACTAAGTGACAATTGGAAATAAGGGGAGAGAAGAGCCTCAGTGTGAACTTGGAATGAGGGGAGTGATTGGACTCATAGTAAACTGGGAATGTGGGGAGTGAAGGGGATCAGTGTGAACTGGAAATGCGGGGTGTGAGGAAACTAAATGTGAACAGGGAACGAGGGGAGTATTTGGAGTCATTGTGAACTGGGATTGAGGAGCATGCAAAGGCTCATTGTTAATTGGGAATGAAGGCGAGAAGAGCCTCAGTGTGAACTGGGAATGAGGGGTGTGTTGCGACGTGTTGTGAATTCGGAATGCGGGGAGTGATGAGAAACAGTGTGAAATGAGAATGAGGGGAGTGAATGGACTGAGTGTGAACTGGGAATGAGGGGAGTAAAGGGACTCAGTGAGAAATGCGATTGAGGGGAATGAATGGACTCATTGTGAACTGGGAATGAGGGGAGTGAAGAGCCTAATTGTGAACAGGGAATTAGGGGAGTGAAGTACCTCAGTGTGAACTGGGATTGAGGGGAGTGAAGTGACTTATTGTGAAGTCGCGATGAGGTGAGTGAAGGGACTCATTGTCAACTGGGAATGAGGGGAGAGACGAGCCTCAGTGTGAACTGGGAATGAGGGTAGTGATCGGACTCATTGTAAACTGCGAATGAGGGGAGTGATGGGACCAGTGTGAAGTGGGACTGAGGGGAGTGAAGGGATTCAGTGTGAACTGGGATTGAGGGGAGTGAGGGGACTCATAGTAAACTGGGAATGTGGGGAGTGAAGGGGATCGGTGTGAACTGGAGATGAGGGGTGTGAGGAAACTAAGTGTGAACTGGGAATGAGGGAAGTGACGGGCCTCATGCGAACTGGGAATGAGGGGAGTAATGGTACACTTTATGAGCTGGGAATGAGGGGAATGAAGAGCCTCATAGTGAAATGCGAATAAGATAAGTGATGGGAATCAGTGTGAATTGGGAATGAGAGGACTGAAGAGCCTCATTGTGAACTGGGAATGAGGAGAGTGAAGGGACTCATTGTGAAATGGGAATGAGGGGAGTGAAGGGAGTCATTGAGAACTGGGAATGAGGGGCGTGTAGAGCCTCATTACGAACTGGGAATGAGGGGAGTGATGATCCCATTGTGAGCTGGGAATGAGGGGCGTGAAGAGCTTCATTGTGAAGTGTGAAGAAGATAAGTGATGGGAATTAGTGTGAACTGGGAATGAGGGTAGTGAAGGGACTCATTGTGAACTGGGAATGAGGGGAGTGAAGTGCCTCAGTGTGAACTGGGTATGAGAGGAGTGATGCGAATCATTGTGAACTAGGAATAAGCGTAGTAAAGGTAGACATTGGGGACTGGGAATGAAGCGACTGCAGAGCTTCAGTGTGAACTGGGAATGAGGGGAGTGCAGGGACTCAGTGTGAACAGGGAATGAGGGGAGTACATGGACTCATTGTGAACTGGGATTGAGAAGCATGAAAAAGCTCATTGTGATTTGGGATTAAGGGGAGTGTAGAGCGTCAGTGTGAATTGGGAATGAGGGCATGAAGAGCCTCAGTGTGAACTGGGAATGAGGGTTGTGTAGCGACGCAATGTGAATTGGGAATGCGGGGAATGTTGAGAACCAGTATTGACTGAGAATGAGGGGAGTGATTGGATTGAGTGTGAACTGGGATTGAGGGGAGTGAAGGGACTCATTGTGAACTGGGAATGAGGGGAGAGAAGAGCCTCAGTGTGAACTGGGAATGAGGGTTGTGTTGTGACGCATTATGAATTGGGAATGCGGGGAATGTTGAGAACCAGTATTGACTGAGAATGAGGGGAGTGAATGGATTGAGTGTGAACTGGGATTGAGGGGAGTGAAGGGACTCATTGTGAACTGGGAATGAGGGGAGTGAAGAGCCTCAGTGTGAACTGGGAGTGATTGCAATCAGTGTGAACTGGGAATGAGTGGAGTGAAAGGACTTAGTGTGATCTGTGAATGAGGGGCGTCAAGAGCCTCATTGTGAATTGCGAATGAGGGGAGTGAAGGGATTCAGTGTGAACTGCGAATGAGGAGAGTGATGTGAATCAGTGTGAACAGGGAGTGAGGGGAGTGATTTGAATCAGTGTGAACTGGGAAATAGGGGAGTGAAGGGACTCATTGTCAACTGGGAATTAGGGGAGAGAAGAGCCTCAGTGTGAACTGAGAATGAGGATAGTGAATAACCTCATTGTGAACTGGGAATGAGGGGCACTAAAGACCGCAGTGTGAACTAGGACTGACGGCAGTGAATTGACTCAGTTTGAACTGGGAATGAGGGCAGCGAAGAGCCTCAGTGTGAACTGGGAATGAGAGGTTTGATGGGACTCGTTTTGAACTGGGAATGAGGGGAATGATGGGAATCAGTGTGAACTGGGAATGAGGGGAGTGAAGGGAGTCATTGAGAACTGGGAATGAGGGGTGTATCGAGCCTCATTACGAACTGGGAATGAGGGGAGTGATGGTATCCATTGTGATCTGGGAATGAGGGGCATGAAGTGACTAAGTGACAATTGGAAATAAGGGGAGAGAAGAGCCTCAGTGTGAACTTGGAATGAGGGGAGTGATTGGAATCATAGTAAACTGGGAATGTGGGGAGTGAAGGGGATCAGTGTGAACTGGAAATGCGGGGTGTGAGGAAACTAAATGTGAACAGGGAACGAGGGGAGTATTTGGAGTCATTGTGAACTGGAATTGAGGAGCATGCAAAGGCTCATTGTTAATTGGGAATGAAGGCAAGAAGAGCCTCAGTGTGAACTGGGAATGAGGGGTGTGTTGCGACGTGTTGTGAATTCGGAATGCGGGGAGTGATGAGAAACAGTGTGAAATGAGAATGAGGGGAGTGAATGGACTGAGTGTGAACTGGGAATGAGGGGAGTGAAGAGCCTCAGTGTGAACTGGGAGTGATTGCAATCAGTGTGAACTGGGAATGAGTGGAGTGAAAGGACTCAGTGTGATCTGTGAATGAGGGGCGTCAAGAGCCTCATTGTGAATTGCGAATGAGGGGAGTGAAGGGATTCAGTGTGAACTGCGAATGAGGAGAGTGATGTGAATCAGTGTAAACAGGGAGTGAGGGGAGTGATTTGAATCAGTGTGAACTGGGAATGAGGGGAGTGAAGGGACTCATTGTCAACTGGGAATTAGGGGAGAGAAGAGCCTCAGTGTGAACTGAGAATGAGGGTAGTGAATAACCTCATTGTGAACTGGGAATGAGGGGCACTAAAGACCTCATTGTGAACTAGGACTGACGGCAGTGAATTGACTCAGTTTGAACTGGGAATGAGGGCAGCGAAGAGCCTCAGTATGAACTGGGAATGAGAGGTTTGATTGGACTCGTTTTGAACTGGGAATGAGGGGAATGATGGGAATCAGTGTGAACTGGGAATGAGGGGAGTGAAGGGAGTCATTGAGAACTGGGAATGAGGGTTGTATCGAGCCTCATTACGAACTGGGAATGAGGGGAGTGATGGTATCCATTGTGATCTGGGAATGAGGGGCATGAAGTGACTAAGTGACAATTGGAAATAAGGGGAGAGAAGAGCCTCAGTGTGAACTTGGAATGAGGGGAGTGATTGGACTCATAGTAAACTGGGAATGTGGGGAGTGAAGGGGATCAGTGTGAACTGGAAATGCGGGGTGTGAGGAAACTAAATGTGAACAGGGAACGAGGGGAGTATTTGGAGTCATTGTGAACTGGGATTGAGGAGCATGCAAAGGCTCATTGTTAATTGGGAATGAAGGCGAGAAGAGCCTCAGTGTGAACTGGGAATGAGGGGTGTGTTGCGACGTGTTGTGAATTCGGAATGCGGGGAGTGATGAGAAACAGTGTGAAATGAGAATGAGGGGAGTGAATGGACTGAGTGTGAACTGGGAATGAGGGGAGTAAAGGGACTCAGTGAGAAATGCGATTGAGGGGAATGAAGGGACTGATTGTGAACTGGGAATGAGGGGAGTGAAGAGCCTAATTGTGAACAGGGAATTAGGGGAGTGAAGTACCTCAGTGTGAACTGGGATTGAGGGGAGTGAAGTGACTTATTGTGAAGTCGCGATGAGGTGAGTGAAGGGACTCATTGTCAACTGGGAATGAGGGGAGAGACGAGCCTCAGTGTGAACTGGGAATGAGGGGAGTGATGGGAATCAGTGTGAACTGGGAATGCGGGGAGTGACGGGACTCAGTGTGAACTGGGATTGAGGGGAGTGAAGGGACTCATTGTCAACTGGGAATTAGGGGAGAGAAGAGCCTCAGTGTGAACTGAGAATGATGGTAGTGAATAACCTCATTGTGTACTGGCAATGAGCGACACTAAAAACCTTAGTGTGAACTAGGACTGAGGGCAGTGAAGTGACTCAGTGTGAACTGGGAATGAGGTGTTTGATGGGACTCGTTTTGAGCTGGGAATGAGGGGAGTGATGGGAATCAGTGTGAACCGGGAATGAGGGGAGTGAAGGGAGTCATTGAGAACTGGGAATGAGTGGCGTTTAGAGCCTCATTGCGAACTGGGAATGAGGGGAGTGATGGTACCCATTGTGAACTGGGAATGAGGGGAGCGCAGGGACTCAGTGTGATCAGGGAACGTCGGGAGTGTTTGGACTTTTTGTGAACTGGGAATGAGGGGCATGAAGAGCCTCGGTGTGAACAGGGAATGAGGGGAGTGACGAGCCTCATACGAAGTGGGTATGAGGGGAGTAATGGTACCCATTGTGAACCGGGAATGAGAGTCATGAAGAGCCTCATTGTGAACTGGGAATAAGAGAAGTGATGGGAATCAGTGTGAACTGGGAATGAGTGGAGTGATGGGAATCATTTGTGAACTGGGAGTGAGGGTAGTGAAGGGAGTCATTGTGAACTCGGGATTAGGTGAGTGAAGGGACTCATTGTCAACTGGGAATGAAGGGATAGGAGAGCTTCAGTGTGAAGTGGGAATGAGGGGAGTGATAGGACTCATAGTAAACTGGGAATGTGGGGCGTGAAGGGGATCAGTGTGAACTGGAGATGAGGGGAGTGAAGAACCTCAGTGTGAACTGGAAATGAGGGGAGTGATGGGAATCAGTGTGAACTGGGAATGAGGGAATGTGATGAGGACCATTGTGAAATGGGAATGAGGGGAGTGAAGGGACTCATTGTGAACGGGGATTGAGGGGAGTGATGGGACATATTGTGAACTGGGAATGAGGGTAGTGAAGGGATTCAATGTCAAATTGGAATGAGGGGAGAGAAGAGCCTCAGTGTGAACTGGGAATGAGGGGAGTGATCGGATTCATTGTAAACTGCATATGAGGGGAGTGATGGGAATTAGTGTGAACTGGGAATGAGGGGTGTGAAGGGACTTATTGTGAATTTGGGATGAGGGGAGTGAAGGGACTCAGTGTGAACTGGGATTGAGGGAAGTGAAGGGACTCATTGTCAACTGGGAATTAGGGGAGGGTATAGTCTCAGTGTGATCTGAGAATAAGGGGAGTGAATAAACTCATTGTGAACTGAGAATGAGGAGCACTAAAAACCTTAGTGTGAACTAGGACTGAGGGCAGTGAAGTGACTCTGTGTGAACTGGGAATGAGGGCAGCGAAGAGCCTCAGTGTGAACTGGGAATGAGGGGTTTGATGGGACTCATTTTGAACTGGGAATGAGGGGAGTGATGGGAATCAGTGTGAACTGGGAATGAGGGGAGTGAAGGGAGTCATTGAGAACTGGGAACGAGGGGCGTGTAGAGCCTCATTACGAACTGGGAATGAGGGGAGTGATGGTACCCATTGTGAACAGGGAATGAGGGGCATGAAGGGACTAATTGTGAACCGGGAATGTGGGGAGTGAAGTGCCTCAGTGTGAATTGGGAATGAGGGGAGTGATAGGCCACATAGTAAACCGGGAATGTGGGGAGTGAAGGAGATTAGTGTGAACTGGAGATGAGGGGTGTGAGGAAACTAAATGTGAACTGGGAATGAGGGGAGTGACAAGCCTCATACGAACTGGGAATGAGGGGAGTAATGGTACCCATGTTAGCTGGGAATGAGGAGCGTGAAGAGCCTCATTGTGAACTGGGAAGGAGGGAACTGAAGAGCCTCATTGTGAACTGGAAATAAGAGAATGGATGGGACTCAGTGTGAACTGGGAATGAGAGGAGTGATGGGAATCATTGTGAACTGGGAATAAGTGTAGTGAAGGGAGACATTGTGAGCTGGGAATGAGGCGACTGAAGAGCTTCAGTGTGAACTGGGAATGAGGGGAGTGCAGGGACTCAGTTTGAACAGGGAATGAGGGGAGTATATGGACTCATTGTGAACTGGGATTGAGGAGATTGAAAAGGCTCATTGTGAATTGGGGTTGAGGGGCATGTAGAGCGTCAGTGTGAATTGAGAATGAGGGTGTGAAGAGCCTCAGTGTGAACTGGGAATGAGGGGTGTGTTGCGACACGTTGTGAATTGGGAATGCGGGGAGTGATGAGAACCAGTGTGAACTGGGATTGAGGGGAGTGAAGTGACTTATTGTGAAGTCGCGATGAGGTGAGTGAAGGGACTCATTGTCAACTGGGAATGAGGGGAGAGACGAGCCTCAGTGTGAACTGGGAATGAGGGGAATGATCGGACTCATAGTAAACTGGGAATGTAGGGAGTGAAGGGGATCAGTGTGAACTGGAGATGAGGGGTGTGAGAAAACTAAGTGTGAACTGAGAATGAGGGAAGTGTCTGGCCTCATGCGAACTGGGAATGAGGGGAGTAATGGTACCCATTGTGAGCTGAGAATGAGGGGCATGAAGAGCCTCATAGTGAACTGCGAATAAGATAAGTGATGGGAATCAGTGTGAACTGGGAATGAGAGGAGTGAAGAGTCTCATTGTGAACTGGGAATGAGGAGAGCGAAGGGACTCATTGTGAAATGGGAATGAGGGGAGTGAAGGGAGTCATTGAGAACTGGGAATGAGGGGCGCGTAGAGCCTCATTACGAACTGGGAATGAGGGGAGTGATGATCCCATTGTGAGCTGGGAATGAGGGGCGTGAAGAGCTTCATTGTGAAGTGGGAATAAGATAAGTGATGGGAATCAGTGTGAACTGGGAATGAGGGTAGTGAAGGGACTCATTGTGAACTGGGAATGAGGGGAGTGAAGTGCCTCAGTGTGAACTGGGAATGAGAGGAGTGATGCGAATCATTGTGAACAAGGAATAAGCGTAGTAAAGGTAGACATTGGGGACAGGTAATGAAGCGACTACAGAGCTTCAGTGTGAACTGGGAATGAGGGGAGTGCAGGGACTCAGTGTGAACAGGGAATGAGGGGAGTACATGGACTCATTGTGAACTGGGATTGAAAAGCATGAGAAAGCTCATTGTGATTTGGGATTGAGGGGAGTGTAGAGCGTCAGTGTGAATTGGGAATGAGGGCATGAAGAGCCTCAGTGTGAACTGGGAATGAGGGTTGTGTTGCGACGCATTGTGAATTGGGAATGTGGGGAATGTTGAGAACCTGTATTGACTGAGAATGAGGGGAGTGAATGGATTGAGTGTGAACTGGGATTGAGGGGAGTGAAGGGACTCATTGTGAACTGGGAATGAGGGGAGTGAAGAGACTCAGTGTGAACTGGGAGTGATTGCAATCAGTGTGAACTGGGAATGAGTGGAGTGAAAGGACTCAGTGTGATCTGTGAATGAGGGGCGTCAAGAGCCTCATTGTGAATTGCGAATGAGGGGAGTGAAGTGATTCAGTGTGAACTGCGAATGAGGAGAGTGATGTGAATCAGTGTGAACAGGGAGTGAGGGGAGTGATGTGAATCAGTGTGAACTGGGAATGAGGGGAGTGAAGGGACTCATTGTCAACTGGGAATTAGGGGAGAGAAGAGCCTCAGTGTGAACTGAGAATGAGGGTATTGAATAACCTCATTGTGAACTGGGAATGAGGGGCACTAAAAACCTCAGTGTGAACTACTACTGAGGGCAGTGAATTGACTCAGTTTGAACTGGGAATGAGGGCAGCGAAGAGCCTCAGTGTGAACTGGGAATGAGGGGTTTGATGGGACTCGTTTTGAACTGGGAATGAGGGGAGTGATGGGAATCAGTGTGAACTGGGAATGAGGGCAGTGAAGGGAGTCTTTGAGAACTGGAAATTAGGGGTGTGTCGAGCCTCATTACGAACTGGGAATGAGGGGAGTGATGGTACCCATTGTGATCTGGGAATGAGGGGCATGAAGGGACTAAGTGACAATTGGAAATAAGGGGAGAGAAGAGCCTCAGTGTGAACTTGGAATGAGGGGAGTGATTGGAATCATAGTAAACTGGGAATGTGGGGAGTGAAGGGGATCAGTGTGAACTGGAAATACGGGGTGTGAGGAAACTAAGTGTGAACTGGGAATGAGGGGAGTGCAGGGACTCAATGTGTACAGGGAATGAGAGGAGTATTTGGACTCATTGTGAACTGGGATTGAGGAGCATGAAAAGGCTCATTGTGAATTGGGAATGAAGGCGTGAAGAGCCTCAGTGTGAAGTGGGAATGAGAGGTGTGTTGCGACGCATTGTGAATTGGGAATGCACATAATGATGAGAACCAGTGTTGACTGAGAATGAGAGGAGTGAATGGATTGAGTGTGAACCGGAATTGAGGGGAGTGAAAGGACCCATTGTGAACTGGGAATGAGGAGAGTGAAGTGCCTCAGTGTGAACTGGGAGTGATTGCAATCAGTGTGAACTGGGAATGAATGGAGTGAAAGGACTCAGTGTGATCTGTGAATGAGGGGCGTCAAGAGCCTAATTGTGAATTGCGAATGAGGGGAGTGAAGGGACACAGTGTGAACTGGAATGAGGAGAGTGATGGGAATCAGTGTGAACAGGGAATGAGGGGAGTGATGGGAATCAGTGTGAACTGGGAATGAGGGTAGTGACAGGACTCAGTGTGAACTGGGATTGAGGGGAGTGAAGGGACTCATTGTCAACTGGGAATTAGGGGAGAGAAGAGCCTCAGTGTGAACTGAGAATGAGGGTAGTGAATAACCTCATTGTGAACTGGCAATGAGCGACACTAAAAACCTTAGTGTGAACTAGGACTGAGGGCAGTGAAGTGACTCAGTGTGAACTGGGAATGAGGGCAGCGAAGCGCCTCAGTGTGAACTGGGAATGAGGTGTTTGATGGGACTCGTTTTGAGCTGGGAATGAGGGGAGTGATGGGAATCAGTGTGAACTGGGAATGAGGGGAGTGAAGGGAGTCATTGAGAACCGGGAATGAGTGGATTTTAGAGCCTCATTACGAACTGGGAATGAGGGGAGTGATGGTACCCATTGTGAACAGGGAATGAGGGGAGCGCAGGGACTCAGTGTGAACAGGGAACGAGGGAAGTGTTTGGACTCATTGTGAACAGGGATTGAGGAGCATGCAAAGGCTCATTGTGAATTGGGATTGAAGTGCGTGTAGAGCGTCAGAGTGAATTGGCAATGAGGGCGTGAAGTGCCTAAGTGTGAACTGGGAATGAGGGGTGTGTTGCGACGCATTGTGAATAGGGAATGCGAGGAGTGATGAGAACCAGTGTGAAGTGAGAATGAGGGGAGTGAATGGACTGAGTGTGAACTGGGATTGATGGGAATGAAGGCACTCATTGTAAACTGGGAATGAGGGGCGTGAAGATCCTAACTGTGAATGGGGAATTAGGTGAATGAAGTGCCTCAGTGTGAACTGGGATTGAGGGGATTGAAGGGTCTCATTGTCAACTGGGAATGAGGGGAGAGACGAGCCTCAGTTTGAACTGGGAATGAGGGGAGTGTACGGACTCATTTTAAACCGCGAATGAGTGGAGTGATGGGAATCAGTGTTAACTGGGAATGAGGGGAGGGTAGGGACTAAGTGTGACCTGGGATTGAGGGGAGTGATGGACTCATTGTCAACTGGGAAATAGGGGAAGAAGAGCCACAGTTAGAACTGAGAATGAGGGGAGTGAATAACCTCATAGTGAACTGGGAATGAGGGGCACTAAAAACGTCAGTGTGAACTAGGACTGAGGGCAATGAAGTGAATCAGAGTGAACTGGGAATGAGGGCAGCGAAGAGCCTGAGTGTGAACTGGGAATGAAGGGTTTGATGGCACTCATTTTGAACTGGGAATGAGGGCAGTGAAGGGAGTCATTGAGAACTGGGAATGAGGGGCGTGTAGAGCCTCATTACAAACTGGGAATGAGGGGTGTGATGGCGCCCATAGTGAACTGGGAATGAGGGGCATGAAGGGACTAAGTGACAACTGGGAATAAGGGGAGAGAAGAGCCTCAGTGTGAACTGGGAATGAAGAGAGTGATGGGACTCATAGGAAACTGGGAGTGTGAGGAGTGAAGGAGATCAGTGTGAATTGGAGATGAGGGGTGTGAGGAAACTAAGTGTGAACTGGGAATGAGGGGAGTGACAAGCCTCATATGAAATGGGAATGAGGATAGTGAACGGACTCATTGTGAACTGGGAATGAGGGGAGTGAAGGGACTCATTGTGAAATAGGAATGAGGGAAGTGAAGTGCCTCAGTGTGAAGTGCGAATGAGAGGAGTGATGCGAATCATTGTGAACTAGGAACAAGGGTAGTGAAGGGAGACATTGTGAACTGAGAATGAGGCGACTGAAGATCTTCAGTGTGAACTGGGAATGAGGGGAGTGCAGAGACTCAATGTGAACAGGGAATGAGGGGAGTATATGGACTTGTTGTGAACTGGGATTGAGGAGCATGAAAAGGCTCATTGTGAATTGGGATTGAGGGGCGGGAAGAGAGTCAGTGTGAATTGTGAATGAGGGCGTGAAGAGCCTCAGTGTGAACTGGGAATGAGGGGTGTGTTGCAACGCATTGTGAATTGGGAATGCGGGGAGTGATGAGAACCAGTGTGAACTGAGAATGAGGGGAGTGAATGGACTGAGTGTGAACTGGGATTGAGGGGAGTGAAGAGCCTCAGTGTGAACTGGGAGTGATTGCAATCAGTGTGAACTGGGAATGAGGGGCGTCAAGAGCCTCATTGTGAATTGTGAATGAGGGGAGTGAAGGGACTCAGTGTGAACTGCGAAGGAGGGGAGAGACGAGCCTCAGTGTGAACTGGGAATGAGGGGAGTGATCGGACTCATTGTAAACTGCGAATGAGGGGACGGATGTTATCAGTGTGAAGTGGGACTGAGTGGAGTCAAGGGATTCAGAGTGAACTGATAATGAGGGGAGTGAAGGGACTCATAGTCAACTGGGAATGTGGGGAGTGAAGGGGATCAGTGTGAACTGGAGATGAGGGGTGTGAGGAAACTAAGTGTGAACTGGGAATGAGGGGAGAGACGGGCCTCATACGAACTGGGAATGAGGGGAGTAATGGTACCCATTGTGAGCTGGGAATGAGGGGCGTGAAGAGCCTCATAGTGAACTGCGAATAAGATAAGAGATGTGAATCAGTGTGAACTGGGAATGAGAGGAGTGAAGAGCCTCATTGTGAACTGGGAATGAGGAGAGTGAAGGGACTCATTGTGAAATGGGAATGAGGGGAGTGAAGGGAGTCACTGAGAACTGGGAATGAGGGGCGTGTAGAGCCTCATTACGAACTGGGAATGAGGGGAGCGATGATCCCATTGTGAGCTGGGAATGAGGGGCGTGAAGAGCTTCATTGTGAAGCGGGAATAAGATAAGTGATGGGAATCAGTGTGAACTGGGAATGAGGGTAGTGAAGGGACTCATTGTGAACTGGGAATGAGAGGAGTGATGCGAATCATTGTGAACTAGGAATAAGCATAGTAAAGGGAGACATTGGGGACTGGGAATGAAGCGACTGCAGAGCTTCAGTGTGAACTGGGAATGAGGGGTTTGCAGGGACTCAGTGTGAACAGGGAATGAGGGGAGTACATGGACTCATTGTGAACTGGGATTGAGAAGCATGAAAAAGCTCATTGTGATTTGGGATTGAGGTGAGTGTAGAGCGTCAGTGTGAATTGGGAATGAGGGCATGAAGAGCCTCAGTGTGAACTGGGAATGAGGGTTGTGTTGCGACGCATTGTGAATTGGGAATGCGGGGAATGTTGAGAACCAGTATTGACTGAGAATGAGGGGAGTGAATGGATTGAGTGTGAACTGGGATTGAGGGGAGTGAAGGGACTCATTGTGAACTGGGAATTAGGGGAGAGAAGAGCCTCAGTGTGAACTGGGAATGAGGGTTGTGTTGCGACGCATTGTGAATTGGGAATGCGGGGAATGTTGAGAACCATTATTGACTGACAATGAGGGGAGTGAATGGATTGAGTGTGAACTGGGATTGAGGGGAGTGAAGGGACTCATTGTGAACTGGGAATGAGGGGAGTGAAGAGCCTCAGTGTGAACTGGGAGTGATTGCAATCAGTGTGAACTGGGAATGAGTGGAGTGAAAGGACTCAGTGTGATCTGTGAATGAGCGGCGTCAAGAGCCTCATTGTGAATTGCGAATGAGGGGCGTGAAGGGATTCAGTGTGAACTGCGAATGAGGAGAGTGATGTGAATCAGTGTGAACAGGGAGTGAGGGGAGTGATGTGAATCAGTGTGAACTTGGAATGAGGGGAGTAAATGGTCTCATTGTCAACTGGGAATTAGGGGAGAGAAGAGCCTCAGTGTGAACTGAGAATGAGGGTAGTGAATAACCTCATTGTGAACTGGGAATGAGGGGCACTAAAAACCTCAGTGTGAACTAGGACTGAGGGCAGTGAATTGACTAAGTGTGAACTGGGAATGAGGGCAGCGAAGAGCCTCAGTGTGAACTGGGAATGAGGGGTTAGATGGGACACGTTTTGAACTGGGAATGAGGGGAGTGAAGGGTGTCATTGAGAACTGGGAATGAGGGGTGTGTCGAGCCTCATTACGAACTGGGAATGAGGGGACTGATGGTACCCATTGTGATCTGGGAATGAGAGGCATGAAGGGACTAAGTGACAATTGGAAATAAGGGGAGAGAAGAGCCTCAGTGTGAACTTGGAATGAGGGGAGTGATTGGACTCATAGTAAACTGGGAATGTGGGGAGTGAAGGGGATCATTGTGAACTGGAAATACGGGGTGTGAGGAAACTAAGTGTGAACTGGGAATGAGGGGAGTGCAGGGACTCAATGTGAACAGGGAACGAGAGGAGTATTTGGACTCATTGTGAACTGGGATTGAGGAGCATGTAAAGGCTCATTGTGAATTGGGAATGAAGGCGTGAAGAGCCTCAGTGTGAAGTGGGAATGAGGGTTGTGTTGCGACGCATTGTGAATTGGGAATGCAGGGAATGAAGAGAACCAGTGTTGACTGAGAATGAGGGGAATGAATGGATTGAGTGTGAACCGGGATTGAGGGGAGTGAAATGACTCATTGTGAACTGGGAATGAGGGGAGTGAAGAGACTCAGTGTGAACTGGGAGTGATTGCAATCAGTGTGAACTGGGAATGAATGGAGTGAAAGGACTCAGTGTGATCTGTGAATGAGGGGCGTCCAGAGCCTAATTGTGAATTGTGAATGAGGGGAGTGAAGGGACTCAGTGTGAACTGGGAATGAGGAGAGTGATGGGAATCAGTGTTCTCTGGGAATGGGGGGAGTGATGGGAATCAGTGTGAACTGGGAATGAGGGGAGTGACGGGACTCAGTGTGAACTGGGATTGAGGGGAGTGCAGGGACTCAATGTGAACAGGGAACGAGTGGAGTATTTGGACTCATTGTGAACTGGGATTGAGGAGCATGTAAAGGCTCATTGTGAATTGGGAATGAAGGCGTGAAGAGCCTCATTGTGAAGTGCGAATGAGAGGAGTGATGCGAATCATTGTGAACTAGGAACAAGGGTAGTGAAGGGAGACATTGTGAACTGAGAATGAGGCGACTGAAGATCTTCAGTGTGAACTGGGAATGAGGGGAGTGCAGAGACTCAATGTGAACAGGGAATGAGGGGAGTATATGGACTTGTTGTGAACTGGGATTGAGGAGCATGAAAAGGCTCATTGTGAATTGGGATTGAGGGGCGTGTAGAGAGTCAATGTGAATTGTGAATGAGGGCGTGAAGAGCCTCAGTGTGAACTGGGAATGAGGGGTGTGTTGCGACGCATTGTGAATTGGGAATGAGGGCAGTGATGAGAACCAGTGTGAACTGAGAATGAGGGGAGTGAATGGACTGAGTGTGAACTGGGATTGAGGGGAGTGAAGAGCCTCAGTGTGAACTGGGAGTGATTGCAATCAGTGTGAACTGGGAATGAGGGGCGTCAAGAGCCTCATTGCGAATTGTGAATGAGGGGAGTGAAGGGACTGAGTGTGAACTGCGAAGGAGGGGAGAGAAGAGTCTCAGTGTGAACTGGGAATGAGGGTTGTGTTGCGACGCATTGTGAATTGGGAATGCGGGGAATGTTGAGAACCATTATTGACTGACAGTGAGGGGAGTGAATGGATTGAGTGTGAACTGGGATTGAGGGGAGTGAAGGGACTCATTGTGAACTGGGAATGAGGGGAGTGAAGAGCCTCAGTGTGAACTGGGAGTGATTGCAATCAGTGTGAACTGGGAATGAGTGGAGTGAAAGGACTCAGTGTGATCTGTGAATGAGGGGCGTCAAGAGCCTCATTGTGAATTGCGAATGAGGGGCGTGAAGGGATTCAGTGTGAACTGCGAATGAGGAGAGTGATGTGAATCAGTGTGAACAGGGAGTGAGGGGAGTGATGTGAATCAGTGTGAACTTGGAATGAGGGGAGTAAATGGTCTCATTGTCAACTGGGAATTAGGGGAGAGAAGAGCCTCAGTGTGAACTGAGAATGAGGGTAGTGAATAACCTCATTGTGAACTGGGAATGAGGGGCACTAAAAACCTCAGTGTGAACTAGGACTGAGGGCAGTGAATTGACTAAGTGTGAACTGGAAATGAGGGCAGCGAAGAGCCTCAGTGTGAACTGGGATTGAGGGGTTAGATGGGACTCGTTTTGAACTGGGAATGAGGGGAGTGAAGGGTGTCATTGAGAACTGGGAATGAGGGGTGTGTCGAGCCTCATTACGAACTGGGAATGAGGGGACTGATGGTACCCATTGTGATCTGGGATGAGAGGCATGAAGGGACTAAGTGACAATTGGAAATAAGGGGAGAGAAGAGCCTCAGTGTGAACTTGGAATGAGGGGAGTGATTGGACTCATAGTAAACTGGGAATGTGGGGAGTGAAGGGGATCATTGTGAACTGGAAATACGGGGTGTGAGGAAACTAAGTGTGAACTGGGAATGAGGGGAGTGCAGGGACTCAGTGCGAACAGGGAACGAGGGGAGTATTTGGACTCATTGTTAACTGGGATTGAGGAGCATGTAAAGGCTCATTGTGAAGTGGGAATGAGGGTTGTGTTGCGACGCATTGTGAATTGGGAATGCAGGGAATGAAGAGAACCAGTGTTGACTGAGAATGAGGGGAATGAATGGATTGAGTGTGAACCGGGATTGAGGGGAGTGAAATGACTCATTGTGAACTGGGAATGAGGGGAGTGAAGTGCCTCAGTGTGAACTGGGAGTGATTGCAATCAGTGTGAACTGGGAATGAATGGAGTGAAAGGACTCAGTGTGATCTGTGAATGAGGGGCGTCAAGAGCCTAATTGTGAATTGTGAATGAGGGGAGTGAAGGGACTCAGTGTGAACTGGGAATGAGGAGAGTGATGGGAATCAGTGTTCTCTGGGAATGGGGGGAGTGATGGGAATCAGTGTGAACTGGGAATGAGGGGAGTGACGGGACTCAGTGTGAACTGGGATTGAGGGGAGTGAATGGACTCATTGTCAACTGGGAATTAGGGGAGAGAAGAGCCTCAGTGTGAACTGAGAATGAGGGTAGTGAATAACCTCATTGTGAACTGGGAATGAGCGACACTAAAAACCTTAGTGTGAATTAGGACTGAGGGCAGTGAAGTGACTCAGTGTGAAATGGGAATGAGGGGAGTGAAGGGACTCATAGTAAACTGGGAATGTGGGGAGTGAAGGTGATCAGTGTGAACTGGAGATGAGGGGTGTGAGGAAACTAAGTGTGAACTGGGAATGAGGGAAGTGACGGGCCTCATGCGAACTGGGAATGAGGGGAGTAATGGTACCCATTGTGAGATGGGAATGAGGGGCATGAAGAGCCTCATAGTGAACTGCGAATAAGATAAGTGATGGGAATCAGTGTGAACTGGGAATGAGAGGAGTGAAGAGCCTCATTGTGAACTGGGAATGAGGAGAGTGAAGGGACTCATTGTGAAATGGGAATGAGGGCAGCGAAGAGCCTCAGTGTGAACTGGGAATGAGAGGTTTGATGGGACTCGTTTTGAACTGGGAATGAGGGGAATGATGGGAATCAGTGTGAACTGGGAATGAGGGAAGTGAAGGGAGTCATTGAGAACTGGGAATGAGGGGTGTATCGAGCCTCATTACGAACTGGGAATGAGGGGAGTGATGGTACCCATTGTGATCTGGGAATGAGGGGCATGAAGTGACTAAGTGACAATTGGAAATAAGGGGAGAGAAGAGCCTCAGTGTGAACTTGGAATGAGGGGAGTGATTGGACTCATAGTAAACTGGGAATGTGGGGAGTGAAGGGGATCAGTGTGAACTAGAAATACGGGGTGTGAGGAAACTAAATGTGAACAGGGAACGAGGGGAGTATTTGGAGTCATTGTGAACTGGGATTGAGGAGCATGAAAAGGCTCATTGATAATTGGGAATGAAGGCGAGAAGAGCCTCAGTGTGAACTGGGAATGAGGGGTGTGTTGCGGCGTGTTGTGAATTCGGAATGCGGGGAGTGATGAGAAACAGTGTGAACTGAGAATGAGGGGAGTGAATGGACTGAGTGTGAACTGGGAATGAGGGGAGTAAAGGGACTCAGTGAGAAATGGGATTGAGGGGAGTGAAGGGACTCATTGTGAACTGGGAATGAGGGGAGTGAAGTACCTCAGTGTGAACTGGGATTGAGGGGAGTGAAGTGACTTATTGTGAAGTCGCAATGAGGTGAGTGAAGGGACTCATTGTCAACTGGGAATGAGGGGAGAGTCGAGCCTCAGTGTGAACTGGGAATGAGGGGAGTGATCGGACTCATTGTAAACTGCGAATGAGGGGAGTGATGGGACCAGTGTGACGTGGGACTGAGGAGAGTGAAGGGATTCAGTGTGAACTGGGATTGAGGGGAGTGAAGGGACTCATAGTAAACTGTGAATGTGGGGAGTGAAGGGGATCAGTGTGAACTGGAGATGAGGGGTGTGAGGAAACTAAGTGTGAACTGGGAATGAGGGAAGTGACGGGCCTCATGCGAACTGGGAATGAGGGGAGTAATGGTACCCATTATGAGTTGGGAATGAGGGGCATGAAGAGCCTCATAGTGAAATGCGAATAAGATAAGTGATGGGAATCAGTGTGAACTGGGAATGAGAGGAGTGAAGAGCCTCATTGTGAACTGGGAATGAGGAGAGTGAAGGGACTCATTGTGAAATGGGAATGAGGGGAGTGAAGGGAGTCATTGAGAACTGGGAATGAGGGGCGTGTAGAGCCTCATTACGAACTGGGAATGAGGGAAGTGATGATCCCATTGTGAGCTGGGAATGAGGGGCGTGAAGAACTTCATTGTGAAGTGTGAATAAGATAAGTGATGGGAATTAGTGTGAACTGGGAATGAGGGGAGTGAAGGGACTCATTGTGAACTGGGAATGAGGGGAGTGAAGTGCCTCAGTGTGAACTGGGAATGAGAGGAGTGATGCGAATCATTGTGAACTAGGAATAAGCGTAGTAAAGGTAGACATTGGGGACTGGGAATGAAGCGACTGCAGAGCTTCAGTGTGAACTGGGAATGAGGGGAGTGCAGGGACTCAGTGTGAACAGGGAATGAGGGGAGTACATGGACTCATTGTGAACTGGGATTGAGAAGCATGAAAAAGCTCATTGTGATTTGGGATTGAGGGGAGTGTAGAGCGTCAGTGTGAATTGGGAATGAGGGCATGAAGAGCCTCAGTGTGAACTGGGAATGAGGGTTGTGTTGCGACGCATTGTGAATTGGGAATGCGGGGAATTTTGAGAACCAATGTTGACTGAGAATGAGGGGAGTGATTGGATTGAGTGTGAACTGGGATTGAGGGGAGTGAAGGGACTCATTGTGAACTGGGAATTAGGGATAGAAGAGCCTCAGTGTGAACTGGGAATGAGGGTTGTGTTGTGACGCATTGTGAATTGGGAATGCGGGGAATGTTGAGAACCAGTATTGACTGAGAATGAGGGGAGTGAATGGATTGAGTGTGAACTGGGATTGAGGGGAGTGAAGGGACTCATTGTGAACTGGGAATGAGGGGAGTGAAGAGCCTCAGTGTGAACTGGGAGTGATTGCAATCAGTGTGAACTGGGAATCAGTGGAGTGAAAGGACTCAGTGTGATCTGTGAATGAGGGGCGTCAAGAGCCTCATTGTGAATTGCACATGAGGGGAGTGAAAGGATTCAGTGTGAACTGCGAATGAGGAGAGTGATGTGAATCAGTGTGAACAGGGAGTGAGGGGAGTGATTTGAATCAGTGTGAACTGGGAATGAGGGGAGTGAAGGGACTCATTGTCAACTGGGAATTAGGGGAGAGAAGAGCCTCAGTGTGAACTGAGAATGAGGGTAGTGAATAACCTCATTGTGAACTGGCAATGAGCGACACTAAATACCTTAGTGTGAACTAGGACTGAGGGCAGTGAATTGACTCAGTGTGAACTGGGAATGAGGGCAGCGAAGAGCCTCAGTGTGAACTGGGAATGAGGGATTTGATGGGACTCGTTTTGAACTGGGAATGAGGGGAGTGATGGGAATCAGTGTGAACTGGGAATGAGGGGAGTGAAGGGAGTCATTGAGAACTGGGAATGAGGGGTGTGTCGAGCCTCATTACGAACTGGGAATGAGGGGAGTGATGGTACCCATTGTGATTTGGGAATGAGGGTCATGAAGGGACTAAGTGACAATTGGAAATAAGGGGAGAGAAGAGCCTCAGTGTGAACTTGGAATGAGGGGAGTGATTGGACTCATAGTAAACTGGGAATGTGGGGAGTGAAGGGGATCAGTGTGAACTGGAAATACGGGGTGTGAGGAAACTAAGTGAGAACTGGGAATGAGGGAAGTGACGGGCCTCATGCGAACTGGGAATGAGGGGAGTAATGGTACACTTTATGAGCTGGGAATGAGGGGCATGAAGAGCCTCATAGTGAAATGCGAATAAGATAAGTGATGGGAATCAGAGTGAGCTGGGAATGAGAGGAGTGAAGAGCCTCATTGTGAACAGGGAACGAGGGGAGTATTTGGAGTCATTGTGAACTGGGATTGAGGAGCATGAAAAGGCTCATTGTGAATTGGGAATGAAGGGAATGATGTTAATCAGTGTTGACTGAGAATGAGGGGAGTGAATGGATTGAGTGTTAACCGGGATTGAGGGGAGTGAAAGGACTCCTTGTGAACTGGGAATGAGGGGAGTGAAGTGCCTCAGTGTGAACTGGGAGTGATTGCAATCAGTGTGAGCTGGGAATGAGTGGAGTGAAAGGACTCAGTGTGATCTGTGAATGAGGGGCGTCAAGAGCCCAATTGTGAATTGCGAATGAGGGGAGTGAAGGGACTCAGTGTGAACTGGGATTGAGGGGAGTGACGGGACTCAGTGTAAACTGGGATTGAGGGGAGTGAAGGGAATCATTGTCAACTGGGAATTAGGGGAGAGAAGAGCCTCAGTGTGAACTGAGAATGATGGTAGTGAATAACCTCATTGTGAACTGGGAATGAGCGACACTAAAAACCTTAGAGTGAACTAGGACTGAGGGCAGTGAAGTGACTCAGTGTGAACTGGGAATGAGGGCAGCGAAGGGCCTCAGTGTGAACTGGGAATGAGGTGTTTGATGGGACTCGTTTTGAGCTGGGAATGAGGGGAGTGATGGGAATCAGTGTGAACTGGGAATGAGGGGAGTGAAGGGAGTCATTGAGAACTGGGAATGAGTGGCGGTTAGAGCCCCATTATGAACTGGGAATGAGGGGAGTGATGGTAACCATTGTGAACTGGGAATGAGGGGAGCGCAGGGTCTCAGTTTGAACAGGGAACGAGGGGAGTGTTTGGACTCATTGTGAACTGGGATTGAGGAGCATGAAAAGGCTCATTGTGAATTGGGATTGAAGTGCGTGTAGAGCGTCAGAGTGAATTGGGAATGAGGGCGTGAAGAGCCTCAGTGAGAACTGGGAATGAGGGGTGTGTTGTGACGCATTGTGAATAGGGAAAGCGGGGAGTGATGAGAACCAATGTGAAGTGAGCATGAGGGGAGTGAATGGACTGAGTGTGAACTGGGATTGAGGGGAGTGAAGGGACTCATTGTAAACTGGTAATGAGGTGCGTGAAGAGCCTAATTGTGAATGGGGAATTAGGGGAGTGAAGTTGCTCCTTGTGAACTGGTAATGAGGAGAGTGAAGGGACTCATTGTGAAATGGGAATGAGGGGAGTGAAGGGAGTCATTGAGAACTGGGAATGAGGGGTGTGTAGAGCCTCATTACGAACTAGGAATGAGGGGATTGATGATCCCATTGTGAGCTGGGAATGAGAGGCGTGAAGAGCCTCTGTGTGGACTGGGAGTGATTGCAATCAGTGTGAACTGGGAATGAGTGGAGTGAAAGGACTCAGTGTGATCTGTGAATGAGGGGAGTCAAGAGCCTCATTGTGAATTGCGAATGAGTGGAGTGAAAGGACTCAGTGTGATCTGTGAATGAGGGGAGTCAAGAGCCTCATTGTGAATTGCGAATGAGGGGAGTGAAGGGACTCAGTGTGATCTGGGAATGAGGAGAGTGATGTGAATCAGTGTGAACTGGGAGTGAGTGGAGTGATGGGAATCAGTGTGAACTGGTTGTGAGGAGAGTGAAGGGACTCAGTGTGAACTGGGAATGAGGAGAGTGATGAGAATCAGTGTGAACTGGGAATGAGGGGAGTGAAGGGAATCATTGTCAACTGGGAATTAGGGGAGAGTAGAGCCTCAGTGTGAACTGAGAATGAGGGGAGTGAATAACCTCATTGTGAACTAGGAATGAGGTGCACTAAAAACCTCAGTGTGAACTAGGACTGAGGGCAGTGAAGTGAATCAGTGTGCACTGGGAATGAGGGGAGTAAAGGCAGTCATTGAGAACTGGGAATGAGGAGCGTGTAGAGCCTCATTACGAATTGGGAATGAGGGGAGTGATGGTACCCATTGTGAGCTGGGAATGAGGGGCGTGAAGAGCCTCATTGTGAACTGGGAATAAGATAAGTGATGGGAATCAGTGTGAACTGGGAATGAGGGTAGTGAATGGACTCATTTTGCACTGGGAATGAGGGGAGTGCAGGGACTCAGTGTGAACAGGGAATGAGGAGAGTATATGGACTCGTTGTGAACCGGGATTGAGGAGCATGAAAAGGCTCATTGTGAAATGGGATTGAGGGGCGTGTGGAGTGTCAGTGTGAATTGGGAATGAGGGCTTGAAGAGCCTCAGTGTGAACTGGGAATGAGGGGTGTGTTGCGACGCATTGTGAATTGGGAATGCGGGGAATGATAAGAACCAGTGTTGACTGAGAATGAGGGGAGTGATTGCAATCAGTGTGAACTGGGAATGAGTGGTGTGATAGGACTCAGTGTGATCTGTGAATGAGGGGCGCCAAGAGCCTCATTGTGAATTGCGAATGAGGGGAGTGAAGGGACTCAGTGTGAACTGGGAATGAGAGAACTGAAGGGACTCAGTGTGAACAGGGAATGAGGGCAATATATGGACTCGTTGTGAACTGGGATTGAGGACCATGAAAAGGCTCATTGTGAATTGGGATTGAGGGGAGTGTAGAGCGTCAGTGTGAATTGGGAATGCAGGGAATGATAAGAACCAGTGTTGACTGAGAATGAGGGGAGTGAATGGATTGAGTGTGAACTGGGTATGAGGGGACTGAAGAGCCTCAGTGTGAACTGGGAGTGATTGCAATCAGTGTGAACTGGGAATGAGTGGAGTGAAAGTTCTCAGAGTGATCTGTGAATGAGGGGCGTCAAGAGCCTCATTGTGGATTGCGAATGAGGGGAGTGAAGGGACTCAGTGTGAACTGGGAATGAGGAGAGTGATGAGAATCAGTGTGAACTGGAAATGAGGGGAGTGAAGGGAATCATTGTCAACTGGTAATTAGGGGAGAGAAGATCCTCAGTGTGAACTGAGAATGAGGGGAGTGAATAACCTCATTGTGAACAGGAAATGAGGGGCACTAAAAACCTTAGTGTGAACTAGGATCGAGGGCAGTGAAGTGAATCAGTGTGAACTGGGAATGAGGGCAGCGAGGGGCCTCATCTCTGATGGGACTCATTTTGAACTGGGAATGAGGGAGTGATGGGAATCAGTGTGAACTGGGAATGAGGGGAGTGAAGGGAGTCATTGAGAACTGGGAATGAGGAGCGTGATGAGCCTCATTATGAAATAAGCGTGAGGGGAGTGATGGTACCCATTGTGAGCTGGGAATGAAAGGCGTGAAGAGCCTCATTGTGAACTGGGAATAAGATAAGTGATGGGAATCAGTGTGAACTGGGAATGAGGTTAGTGACGGGACTCATGGTGAACTGGGAATGAGGGGCTTGAGGAGCCTCATTGTGAACTGGGAATGAGGGGAGTGAAGTGCCTCAGTGTGAACTGGGAATGAGAGGAGTGATGCAAATCATTGTGAACTAGGAATAAGCGTAGTAAAGGGAGACATTGGGGACTGGGAATGAAGCGACTGAAGAGCTTCAGTGTGAACTGGGAATGAGGGGAGTGCAGGGACTCAGTGTGAACAGGGAATGAGGGGAGTATATGGACTCGTTGTGAACTGGGATTGAGGAGCATGAAAAGGCTCATTGTGAATTGGGATTGAGGGGCGTGTGGAGCGTCAGTGTGAATTGGGAATGAGGGGTGTGTTGCGACGCATTGTGAATTGGGAATGCAGGGAATAATGAGAACCAGTGTTGACTGAGAATGAGGGGACTGAATGGATGGAGTGTGAACCTGGATTGAGGGGAGTGAAAGGACTCATTTTGAACTGGGAATGAGGGGAGTGAAGTGCCTCAATGTGAACTGGGAGTGATTGCAACCAGTGTGAACTGGGAATGAGTGGAGTGAAAGGATTCAGTGTGATCTGTGAATGAGGGGCGTCAAGAGCCTCATTGTGAATTGCGAATGAGGGGAGTGAAAGGACTCATTGTGAACTGGGAATGAGGGGAGTGAAGTGCCTCAATGTGAACTGGGAGTGATTGCAATCAGTGTGAACTGGGAATGAGTGGAGTGAAAGGATTCAGTGTGATCTGTGAATGAGGGGCGTCAAGAGCCTCATTGTGAATTGCGAATGAGGGGAGTGAAGGGACTCACTGTGAACTGGGAATGAGGGGAGTGATGGGAATCAGTGTGAACTGGGATTGAGGGGAGTGAATAACCTCATTGTGAATTGGGAATGAGCAACATTAAAAACCTCAGTGTGAACTAGGACTGAGGGCAGTGAAGTGACTCAGTGTAAACTGGGAATGAGGGCAGCGAAGAGCCTCAGTGTGACCTGGGAATGAGGGGTTTGATGGGACTCGTTTTGAACTGGGAATGAATGGAGTGATGGGAATCAGTGTGAACTGGGAATGAGGGGAGTGAAGAGCCTCATTACGAACCGGGAATGAGGGGAGTGATGGTACCCATTGTGATCTGGGAATGAGGGGCATGAAGGGACTAAGTGACAACTGGAAATAAGGGGAGAGAAGAGCCTCAGTGTTAACTGGGAATGAAGGGAGTGATGGGACTCATAGTAAACTGGGAATATGAGGAGTGAAGGAGATCAGTTTGAATTGGAGATGAGGGGTGTGAGGAAACTAAGTGTGAACTGGGAATGAGGGGTGTGTTGCGACGCATTGTGAACCAGTGTTGACTGAGAATGAGGGGAGTGATTGCAATCAGTGTGAACTGGGAATGAGTGGTGTGATAGGACTCAGTGTCATCTGTGAATGAGGGGCTCCAAGCGCCTCATTGTGAATTGGGAATGAGGGGAGTGAAGGGACTCAGTGTGAACTGAGAATGAGGGCAGTTTCTGGACTCGTTGTGAACTGGGATTGAGGACCATGAAAAGGTTCATTGTGAATTGGGATTGAGGGGAGTGTAGAGCGTCAGTGTGAATTGGGAATGCGGGGAATGATAAGAACCAGTGTTGACTGAGAATGAGGGGAGTGAATGGATTGAGTGTGAACTGGGAATGAGGGGACTGAAGAGCCTCAGTTTGAACTGGGAGTGATTGCAATCAGTGTGAACTGGGAATGAGTGGAGTGAAAGTTCTCAGAGTGATCTGTGAATTAGGGGCGTCAAGAGCCTCATTGTGGATTGCGAATGAGGAGAGTGAAGGGACTCAGTGTGAACTGGGAATGAGGAGAGTGATGAGAATCAGTGTGAACTGGGAATGAGGGGAGTGAAGGGAATCATTGTCAACTGGGAATTAGGGGAGAGAAGAGCCTCAGTGTGAACTGAGAATGAGGGGAGTGAATAACCTCATTGAGAACTGGGAATGAGGGGCACTAAAAACCTCAGTGTGAACTAGGACCGAGGGCAGTGAAGTGAATCAGTGTGAACTGGGAATGAGGACAGCGAAGGGCCTCATCTCTGATGGGACTCATTTTGAACTGGGAATGAGGGGAGTGATGGGAATCAGTGTGAACTGGGAATGAGGGGAGTGAAGGGAGTCATTGAGAACTGGGAATGAGGAGCGTGATGAGCCTCATTATGAAATAGGAATGAGGGGAGTGATGGTACCCATTGTGAGCTGGGAATGAGGGGCGTGAAGAGCCTCATTGTGAACTGGGAATAAGATAAGTGATAGGAATCAGTTTGAACTGGGAATGAGGGTAGTGACGGGACTCATGGTTAACTGGGAATGAGGGGCTTGAGGAGCCTCATTGTGAACTGGTAATGAGGGGAGTGAAGTGCCTCAGTGTGAACTGGGAATGAGAGGAGTGATGCAAATCATTGTGAACTAGGAATAAGCGTAGTAAAGGGAGACATTGGGGACTGGGAATGAAGCGACTGAAGAGCTTCAGTGTGAACTGGGAATGAGGGGAGTGCAGGGACTCAGTGTGAACAGGGAATAAGGGGAGTATATGGACTCGTTGTGAACTGGGATTGAGGAGCATGAAAAGGCTCATTGTGAATTGGGGTTGAGGGGCGTGTGGAGCGTCAGTGTGAATTGGGAATGAGGGGTGTGTTGCGACGCATTGTGAATTGGGAATGCAGGGAATAATGAGAACCAGTGTTGACTGAGAATGAGGGGACTGAATGGATGGAGTGTGAACCTGGATTGAGGGGAGTGAAAGGACTCATTGTGAACTGGGAATGAGGGGAGTGAAGTGCCTCAATGTGAACTGGGAGTGATTGCAATCAGTGTGAACTGGGAATGAGTGGAGTGAAAGGATTCAGTGTGATCTGTGAATGAGGGGCGTCAAGAGCCTCATTGTGAATTGCGAATGAGGGGAGTGAAGGGACTCAGTGTGTACTGGGAATGAGGGGAGTGATGGGAATCAGTGTGAACTGGGAATGAGGGGAGTGACCGGACTCAGTGTGAACTGGGATTGAGGGGAGTGAATAACCTCATTGTGAATTGGGAATGAGCAACATTAAAAACCTTATTGTGAACTAGGACTGAGGGCAGTGAAGTGACTCAGTGTGAACTGGGAATGAGGGCAGCGAAGAGCCTCAGTGTGAACTGAAAATGAGGGGTTTGATGGGACTCGTTTTGAACTGGGAATGAATGGAGTGATGGGAATCAGTGTGAACTGGGAATGAGGGGAGTGAAGAGCCTCATTACGAACTGGGAATGAGGTGAGTGATGGTACCCATTGTGATCTGGGAATGAGGGGCATGAAGGGACTAAGTGACAACTGGAAAAAAGGGGAGAGAAGAGCCTCAGTGTGAACTTGGAATGAGGGGAGTGATTGGACTCATAGTAAACTGGGAATGTGGGGAGTGAAGGGGATCAGAATGAACTGGAAATGAGGGGTGTGAGGAAACTACGTGTGAACTGGGAATGAGGGGAGTGCAGGGACTCAGTGTGAACAGGGAACGAGGGGAGAGTTTGTACTCATTGTGAATTGGGATTGAGGAGCATGAAAATGCTCATTGTGAATTGGGATTGAGGTGCGTGTAGATCGTCAGAGTGAATTGGGAATGAGGGCATGAAGAGCCTCAGTGTGAACTGGGAATGAGGGGTGTGTTGCGACGCATTGTGAACTGGGAATGCGGGGAGTGATGAGAACCAGTGTGAAGTGAGAATGAGGGGAGTGAATGGACTGAGTGTGAACTGGGATTGAGGGGAGTGAAGGGACTCATTGTAAATTGGGAATGAGGGGCGTGAAGAGCCTAATTGTGAATGGGGAATTAGGGGAGTGAAGTGCCTCAGTGTGAACTGGGATTGAGGGGAGTGAAGGCTCTCATTGTCAACTGGGAATGAGGGGAGAGAAGAGCCTTAGTTATAACTGAGAATGAGGGGAGTGAATAACCTCATAGTGAACTGGGAATGAGGGGCACTAAAAACCTCAGTGTGAACTCGGACTGAGGGCAATGAAGTGAATCAGAGTGAACTGGGAATGAGGGCAGCGAAGAGCCTCAGTGTGAACTGGGAATGAGGGGTTTGATGGGACTCATTTTGAACAGGGAATGAGGGGAGTGAATGGAGTCATCGAGAACCAGGAATGAGGGGCGTGTAGAGCCACATTACAAACGGGGAATGAGGGGAGTGATGGCGCCCATAGTGAACTGGGAATGAGGGGCATGAAGGGACTAAGTGACAACTGGAAATAATGGGAGAGAAGAGCCTCAGTGTTAACTGGGAATGATGGGACTCATAGTAAACTGGGAATGTGAGGAGTGAAGGAGATCAGTGTGAATTGGAGATGAGGGGTGTGAGGAAACTAAGTGTGAACTGGGAATGAGGGGAGTGACAAGCCTCATATGAACTGGGAATGAGGGTAGTGAAGGGACTCATTGTGAAATGGGAATGAGGGGAGTGAAGGGAGTCATTGTGAAATGGGAATGAGGGGAGTGAAGTGCCTCAGTGTGAAGTGGGAATGAGAGGAGTGATGCGAATCATTGTGAACTGGGAATAAGGGTAGTGAAGGGAGGCATTGTGAACTGAGAATGAGGCGACTGAAGAGCTTCAGTGTGAACTGGGAATGAGGGGAGTGCAGAGACTCAATGGGAACAGGGACTGAGGGGAGTATATGGAATTGTTGTGAACTGGGATTGAGGAGCATGAAAAGGCTCATTGTGAACTGCGATTGAGGGGCGTGTAGAGAGTCAGTGTGAATTGTGAATGAGGGCTTGAAGAGCCTCAGTGTGAACTGGGAATAAGGGGTGTGTTGCGACGCATTGTGAATTGGGAATGCGGGGAGTGATGAGAACCAGTGTGAACTGAGAATGAGGGGAATGAATGGACTGAGTGTGAACTGGGATTGAGGGGAGTGAAGAGCCTCAGTGTGAACTGGGAGTGATTGCAATCAGTGTGAAGTGGGAATGAGTGGAGTGAAAGGACTCAGTGTGATCTGTGAATGAGGGGCGTCAAGAGCCTCATTGTGAATTGCGAATGAGGGGAGTGAAGGGACTTAGTGTGAACTGGGAATGAGGGGAGTGACAAGCCTCATATGAACTGGGAATGAGGGTAGTGAAGGGACTCATTGTGAACTGGGAATGAGGGGAGTGAAGGGACCCATTGTTAACTGGGAATGAGGGGAGTGAAGTGCCTCAGTGTGAACTGGGAATGAGAGGAGTGAAGCGAATCATTGTTCACTAGGAATAAGGGTAGTGAATGGTGTTATTGTGAACTGAGAATGAGGCGACTGAAAAGCTTCAGTGTGAACTGGGAATGAGGGGAGTGCAGAGACTCAATGTGAACAGGGAATGAGGGGAGTATATGGAATTGTTGTGAACTGGGATTGAAGAACATGAAAAGGCGCATTGTGAAAAGGGATTGAGGGGCGTGTAGAGAGTCAGTGTGAATTGTGAATGAGGGCGTGAAGAGCCTCAGTGTGAACTGGGAATGAGGGGTGTGTTGCGACGCATTGTGAATTGGGAATGCGGGGAGTGATGAGAACCAGTGTGAACTGAGAATGAGGGGAGTGAATGGACTGAGTGTGAACTGGGATTGAGGGGAGTGAAGAGCCTCAGTGTGAACTGGGAGTGATTACAATCAGTGTGAACTGGGAATGAGTGGAGTGAAAGGACTCAGTGTGATCTGTGAATGAGGGGAGTCAAGGGCCTCATTGTGAATTGCGAATGAGGGGAGTGAAGGGACTCAGTGTGATCTGGGAATGAGGAGAGTGATGTGAATCAGTGTGAACTGGGAATGAGGGGAGTGAAGGGAATCATTGTCAACTGGGAATTAGGGGAGAGTAGAGCCTCAGTGTGAACTGAGAATGAGGGGAGTGAATAACCTCATTGTGAACTGGGAATGAGGTGCACTAAAAACCTCAGTGTGAACTAGGACCGAGGGCAGTGAAGTGAATCAGTGTGAACTGGGAATGAGGGCAGCGAAGGGCCTCAGCTCTGATGGGACTCATTTTGAACTGGGAATGAGGGGAGTGATGGGAATCAGTGTGAAGTGGGAATGAGGGGAGTGAAGGGAGTCATTGAGCACTGGGAATGAGGGGTGTGTAGAGCCTCATTACGAAATAGGAATGAGGGGAACGATGGTACCCATTGTGTACTGGGAATGAGGGGCATGAGGAGCCTCATTGTGAACTGGAAATGAGAGGAGTGATGCGAATCATTGTGATCTAGGAATAAGCGTAGTAAAGGGAGACATTGGGGACTGGGAATGAAGTGACTGAAGAGCTTTAGTGTGAACTGGGAATGAGGGCAGTGATGGGACTCATTTTGAACTGTGAATGAGGGGAGTGATGGGAATCTGTGTGCACTGGGAATGAGGAGCGTGTAGAGCCTCATTACGAACTGGGAATGAGGGGAGTGATGGTACCCATTGTGAGCTTGGAATGAGGGGCGTGAAGAGCCTCATTGTGAACTGGGAATAAGATAAGTGATGGGAATCAGTGTGAACTCGGAATGAGGGTAGTGAATGGACTCATTTTGAACTGGGAATGAGGGGAGTGCAGGGACTCAGTGTGAACAGGGAATGAGGAGAGTATATGGACTCGTTGTGAACCGGGATTGAGGAGCATGAAAAGGCTCATTGTGAAATGGGATTGAGGGGCGTGTGGAGCGTCAGTGTGAATTGGGAATGAGGGCTTGAAGAGCCTCAGTGTGAACTGGGAATGAGGGGTGTGTTGCGACGCATTGTGAATTGGGAATGCGGGGAATGATAAGAACCAGTGTTGACTGAGAATGAGGCGAGTGATTGCAATCAGTGTGAACTGGGAATGAGTGGAGTGATAGGACTCAGTGTGATCTGTGAATGAGGGGCGCCAAGAGCCTCATTGTGAATTGCGAATGAGGGGAGTGAAGGGACTCAGTGTGAACTGGGAATGAGGGGAGTGCAGGGACTCAGTGTGAACAGGGAATGAGGGCAGAATATGGACTCGTTGTGAACTGGGATTGAGGAGCATGAAAAGCTCATTGTGAATTGGGATTGAGGGGAGTGTAGAGCGTCAGTGTGAATTGGGAATGCGGGGAATGATAAGAACCAGTGTTGACTGAGAATGAGGGGATTGAATGGATTGAGTGTGAACTGGGAATGAGGGGACTGAAGAGCCTCAGTGTGAACTGGGAGTGATTGCGATCAGTGTGAACTGGGAATGAGTGGAGTGAAAGTTCTCAGAGTGATCTGTGAATGAAGGGCATCAAGAGCCTCATTGTGGATTGCGAATGAGGGGAGTGAAGGGACTCAGTGTGAACTGGGAATGAGGAGGGTAATGAGAATCAGTGTGAACTGGGAATGAGGGGAGTGAAGGGAATCATTGTCAACTGGGAATTAGGGGAGAGAAGAGCCTCAGTGTGAACTGAGAATGAGGGGAGTGAATAACCTCATTGAGAACTGGGAATGAGGGGCACTAAAAACCTCAGTGTGAACTAGGACCGAGGGCAGTGAAGTGAATCAGTGTGAACTGGGAATGAGGTCAGCGAAGGGCCTCAGCTCTGATGGGATTCATTTTGAACTGGGAATGAGGGGAGTGATGGGAATCAGTGTGAACTGGGCATGAGGGGAGTGAAGGGAGTCATTGAGCACTAGGAATGAGGAGCGTGATGAGCCTCATTATGAAATAGGAATGAGGGGAGTGATGGTACCCATTGTGAGCTGGGAATGAGGGGCGTGAAGAGCCTTATTGTGAACTGGGAATAAGATAAGTGATGGGAATCAGTTTGAACTGGGAATGAGGGTAGTGACGGGACTCATGGTGAACTGGGAATGAGGGGCTTGAGGAGCCTCATTGTGAACTGGGAATGAGGGGAGTCAAGTGCCTCAGTGTGAACTGGGAATGAGAAGAGTGATGCGAATCATTGTGAACTAGGAATAAGCGTAGTAAAGGGAGACATTGGGGACTGGGAATGAAGCGACTGAAGAGCTTCAGTGTGAACTGGGAATGAGGGGAGTGCAGGGACTCAGTGTGAACAGGGAATGAGGGGAGTATATGGACTCGTTGCGAACTGGGATTGAGGAGCATGAAAAGGCTCATTGTGAATTGGGATTGAGGGGCGTGTGGAGCGTCAGTGTGAATTGGGAATGAGGGGTGTGTTGCGACGCATTGCGAATTGGGAATGCAGGGAATAATGAGAACCAGTGTTGACTGAGAATGAGGGGACTGAATGGATGGAGTGTGAACCTGGATTGAGGGGAGTGAAAGGACTCATTGTGAACTAGGAATGAGGGGAGTGAAGTGCCTCAATGTGAACTGGGAGTGATTGCAATCAGTGTGAACTGGGAATGAGTGGAGTGAAAGGATTCAGTGTGATCTGTGAATGAGGGGCGTCAAGAGCCCCATTGTGAATTGCGAATGATGGGAGTGAAGGGACTCAGTGTGAACTGGGAATGAGGGGAGTGATGGGAATCAGTGTGAACTGGGAATGAGGCGAGTGAAGGGAATCATTTTCAACTGGGAATTAGGGGAGAGAAGAGCCTCAGTGTGAACTCAGAATGAGGGGAGTGAATAACCTCATTGTGAACTGGGAATGAGGGGCACTAAAAACCTCAGTGTGAACTAGGACCGAGGGCAGTGAAGTGAATCAGTGTGAACTGGGAATGAGGTCAGCGAAGGGCCTCAGCTCTGATGGGACTCTTTTTGAACTGGGAATGAGGGGAGTGATGGGAATCAGTGTGAACTGGGAATGAGGGGAGTGAAGGGAGTCATTGAGCACTGGGAATGAGGAGTGTGATGAGCCTCATTATGAAATAGGAATGAGGGGAGTGATGGTACCCATTGTGAGCTGGGAATGAGGGGCGTGAAGAGCCTTATTGTGAACTGGGAATAAGATAAGTGATGGGAATCAGTGTGAACTGGGAATGAGGGTAGTGACGGGACTCATGGTGAACTGGGAATGAGGGGCTTGAGGTGCCTCATTGTGAACTGGTAATGAGGGGAGTCAAGTGCCTCAGTGTGAACTGGGAATGAGAGGTGTGATGCGAATCATTGTGAACTAGGAATAAGCGTAGTAAAGGGAGACATTGGGGACTGGGAATGAAGTGACTGAATAGCTTCAGTGTGAACTGGGAATGAGGGGAGTGCAGGGACTCAGTGTGAACAGGGAATGAGGGGAGTATATGGACTCATTGTGAACTGGGATTGAGGAGCATGAAAAGGCTCATTGTGAATTGGGATTGAGGGGCGTGTGGAGCGTCAGTGTGAATTGGGAATGAGGGGTGTGTTGCGACGCATTGTGAATTGGGAATGCAGGGAATAATGAGAACCAGTGTTGCCTGAGAATGAAGGGACTGAATGGATGGAGTGTGCACCAGGATTGAGGGGAGTGAAAGGACTCATTGTGAACTGGGAATGAGGGGAGTGAAGTGCCTCAATGTGAACTGGGAGTGATTGCAATCAGTGTGAACTGGGAATGAGTGGAGTGAAAGGACTCAGTGTGATCTGTGAATGAGGGGCGTCAAGAGCCCCATTGTGAATTGCGAATGAGGGGCGTGAAGGGACTCAGTGTGTACTGGGAATGAGGGGAGTGATGGGAATCAGTGTGAACTGGGAATGAGGGGAGTGACGGGACTTAGTGTGAACTGGGATTGAGGGGAGTGAATAACCTCATTGTGAACTGGGAATGAGCAACATTAAAAACCTTAGTGTGAACTAGGAGTGAGGGCAGTGAAGTGACTCAGTGTGAACTGGGAATGAGGGCAGCGAAGAGCCTCAGTGTGAACTGGGAATGAGGGGTTTGATGGGACTTGTTTTGAACTGGGAATGAAGGGAGTGATGGGAAGCAGTGTGAACTGGGAATGAGGGGAGTGAAGAGCCTCATTACGAACTGGGAATGAGGGGAGTGATGGTACCCATTGTGATCTGGGAATGAGGAGCATGAAGGGACTAAGTGACAACTGGAAATAAGGGGAGACAAGAGACTCTGTGTGAACTTGGAATGAGGGGAGTGATTGGACTCATAGTAACCTGGGAATGTGGGGAGTGAAGGGGATCAGTGTGAACTGGAAATGAGGGGTGTGAAGAAACTACGTGTGAACTGGGAATGAGGGGAGTGCAGGGACTCAGTGTGAACAGGGAACGAGGGGAGTGTTTGGACTCATTGTGAACTGGGATTGAGGAGCATGAAAAGGCTCATTGTGAATTGGGATTGAGGTGCGTGTAGAGCGTCAGAGTGAATTGGGAATGAGGGCATGAAGAGCCTCGGTGTGAACTGGGAATGAGGGGTGTGTTGCGACGCATTGTGAATAGGGAATGCGGGGAGTAATGAGAACCAGTGTGAAGTGAGAATGAGGGGTGTGAATGGACTGAGTGTGAACTGGGATTGAGGGGAGTGAAGGGACTCGTTGTAAACTGGGAATGAGAGGCGTGAAGAGCCTAATTGTGAATGGGGAATTAGGGGAGTGAAGTGCCTCAGTGTGAACTGGGATTGAGGGGAGTGAAGGGTCTCATTGTCAACTGGGAATGAGGGGAGAGATGAGCCTCAGTTTGAACTGGGAATGAGGGGAGTGATCGGACTCATTATAAACTGCGAAAGAGGTGAGTGATGGGAATCAGTGTTAACTGGGAATGAGGGGAGTGTAGGGACTCAGTGTGAACTGGGATCGAGGGGAGTGAAGGACTCATTGTCAACTGGGAAGTAGGGGAGAGAAGAGCCTCAGTTCGAACTGAGAATGAGGGGAGTGAATAACCTCATAGTGAACTGGGAATGAGGGGCACTAAAAACGTCAGTGTGAACTAGGACTGAGGGCAATGAAGTGAATCAGAGTGAACTGGGAATGAGGGCAGCGAAGAGCCTCAGTGTGAACTGGGAATGAGGGGTTTGATGGGACTCATTTTGAACAGGGAATGAGGGGAGTGAAGGGAGTCATTGAGAACCAGGAATGAGGGGCGTGTAGAGCCTCATTACAAACTGGGAATGAGGGGAGTGATGGCGTCCGTAGAGAACTGGGAATGAGGGGCATGAAGGGACTAAGTGACAACTGAGAATAAGGGGAGAGAAGAGCCTCAGTGTGAACTGGGAATGAAGAGAGTGATGGGACTCATAGTAAACTGGGAATGTGAGGAGTGAAGGAGATCAGTGTGAATTGGAGATGAGGGGTGTGAGGAAACTAAGTGTGAACTGGGAATGAGGGGAGTGACAAGCCTCATATGAACTGGGAATGAGGGTAGTGAAGGGACTCATTGTGAACTGGGAATGAGGGGAGTGAAGGGACTCATTGTTAAATGGGAATGAGGGGAGTGAAGTGCCTCAGTGTGAAGTGGGAATGAGAGGAGTGATGCGAATCATTGTGAACTAGGAATAAGGGTAGTGAAGGGAGGCATTGTGAACTGAGAATGAGGCGAATGAAGAGCTTCAGTGTGAACTGGGAATGAGGGGAGTGCAGAGACTCAATGTGAACAGGGAATGAGGGGAGTATATGGAATTGTTGTGAACTGGGATTGAGGAGCATGAAAAGGCTCATTGTGAACTGGGATTGAGGGGCGTGTAGAGAGTCAGTGTGAATTGTGAATGAGGGCGTGAAGAGCCTCAGTGTGAACTGGGAATGAGGGGTGTGTTGCGACGCATTGTGAATTGGGAATGCGGGGAGTGATGAGAACCAGTGTGAACTGAGAATGAGGGGAGTGAATGGACTGAATGTGGACTGGGATTGAGGGGAGTGAAGAGCCTCAGTGTGAACTGGGAGTGATTGCAATCAGTGTGAACTGGGAATGAGTGGAGTGAAAGGACTCAGTGTGATCTGTGAATGAGGGGCGTCAAGAGCCTCATTGTGAATTGGGAATGAGGGGAGTGAAGGGACTGAGTGTGAACTGGGAATGAGGGGAGTGACAAGCCTCAGTGTGAACTGGGAATGAGGGTAGTGAAGGGACTCATTGTGAACTGGGAATGAGGGGAGTGAAGGGACTCATTGTGAACTTCTATCCCCTCATTCCCAGTTGTCAATGCGTCCCTTCACTACCCTCATTCCCAGTTCACAATAAGTTCCTTAACTCCCCTCAATACCAGTTCACAATGACTCCCTTCAGTCCCCTCTTTCCCAGTTCTCACTGGGTCCCTTCACTCTCCTCACAACCAGTTCACACTGATTCCCATCACTCCACTCACTCCCAGTTCACACTGATTCACATCACTCTCCTCATTCCCAGTTCACACTGAGTCCCTTCACTCCCCAGGGAATGAGGGGAGTGAAGTGCCTCAGTGTGAACTGGGAATGAGAGGAGTGAAGCGAATCATTGTTCACTAGGAATAAGGGTAGTGAATGGAGTTATTGTGAACTGAGAATGAGGCGACTGAAAAGCTTCAGTGTGAACTGGGAATGAGGGGAGTGCAGAGACTCAATGTGAACAGGGAATGAGGGGAGTATATGGAATTGTTGTGAACTGGGATTGAGGAGCATGAAAAGGCTCATTGTGAACTGGGATTGAGGGGCGTGTAGAGAGTCAGTGCTAATTGTGAATGAAAGCGTGAAGAGCCTCAGTGTGAACTGGGAATGAGGGGTGTGTTGCGACGCATTGTGAATTGGGAATGCGGGGAGTGATGAGAACCAGTGTGAACTGAGAATGAGGGGAGTGAATGGACTGAGTGTGAACTGGGATTGAGGGGAGTGAAGAGCCTCAGTGTGAACTGGGAGTGATTGCAATCAGTGTGAACTGGGAATGAGTGGAGTGAAAGGACTCTGTGTGATCTGTGAATGAGGGGTGTCAAGAGCCTCATTGTGAATTGGGAATGAGGGGAGTGAAGGGACTCAGTGTGAACTGGGAACGAGGAGAGTGATGTGAATCAGTGTGAACTGGGAGTGAGTGGAGTGATGGGTATCAGTGTGAACTGGTATTGAGGGGAGTTAAGGGACTTATTGTGAACTCGGAATGAGGGTAGTGACGGGACTCATTGTCAACTGGGAATGAGGGGATAGAAGAGCCTCAGTGTGAACTGGGAATGAGGGGATTGATGGGACTCATAGTAAAGAGGGAATGTGGGGAGTGAAGGGTTTCAGTGAGAATTGGAGATGAGGGGTGTGAGGAAACTAAGTGTGAATTGGGAATGAGGGGAGCGACGGGCCTCATACGAAGTGGGAATGAGGGGAGTATGGTACCCATTTTGAGCTGGGAATTAGGGGCATGAAGAGCCTCATTGGGAACTGGGAATGAGGGGAGTGATGGGAATCATTGTGAACTAGGAATGAGGGGAGTGAAGTGCCTCAATGTGAACTGGGAGTGATTGCAATCAGTGTGAACTGGGAATGAGTGGAGTGAAAGGACTCAGTGTGATCTGTGAATGAGGGGCGTCAAGAGCCCCATTGTGAATTGCGAATGAGGGGCGTGAAGGGACTCAGTGTGTACTGGGAATGAGGGGAGTGATGGGAATCAGTGTGAACTGGGAATGAGGGGAGTGACGGGACTTAGTGTGAACTGGGATTGAGGGGAGTGAATAACCTCATTGTGAACTGGGAATGAGCAACATTAAAAACCTTAGTGTGAACTAGGAGTGAGGGCAGTGAAGTGACTCAGTGTGAACTGGGAATGAGGGCAGCGAAGAGCCTCAGTGTGAACTGGGAATGAGGGGTTTGATGGGACTTGTTTTGAACTGGGAATGAAGGGAGTGATGGGAAGCAGTGTGAACTGGGAATGAGGGGAGTGAAGAGCCTCATTACGAACTGGGAATGAGGGGAGTGATGGTACCCATTGTGATCTGGGAATGAGGAGCATGAAGGGACTAAGTGACAACTGGAAATAAGGGGAGACAAGAGACTCTGTGTGAACTTGGAATGAGGGGAGTGATTGGACTCATAGTAACCTGGGAATGTGGGGAGTGAAGGGGATCAGTGTGAACTGGAAATGAGGGGTGTGAAGAAACTACGTGTGAACTGGGAATGAGGGGAGTGCAGGGACTCAGTGTGAACAGGGAACGAGGGGAGTGTTTGGACTCATTGTGAACTGGGATTGAGGAGCATGAAAAGGCTCATTGTGAATTGGGATTGAGGTGCGTGTAGAGCGTCAGAGTGAATTGGGAATGAGGGCATGAAGAGCCTCAGTGTGAACTGGGAATGAGGGGTGTGTTGCGACGCATTGTGAATAGGGAATGCGGGGAGTAATGAGAACCAGTGTGAAGTGAGAATGAGGGGTGTGAATGGACTGAGTGTGAACTGGGATTGAGGGGAGTGAAGGGACTCGTTGTAAACTGGGAATGAGAGGCGTGAAGAGCCTAATTGTGAATGGGGAATTAGGGGAGTGAAGTGCCTCAGTGTGAACTGGGATTGAGGGGAGTGAAGGGTCTCATTGTCAACTGGGAATGAGGGGAGAGATGAGCCTCAGTTTGAACTGGGAATGAGGGGAGTGATCGGACTCATTATAAACTGCGAAAGAGGTGAGTGATGGGAATCAGTGTTAACTGGGAATGAGGGGAGTGTAGGGACTCAGTGTGAACTGGGATCGAGGGGAGTGAAGGACTCATTGTCAACTGGGAAGTAGGGGAGAGAAGAGCCTCAGTTCGAACTGAGAATGAGGGGAGTGAATAACCTCATAGTGAACTGGGAATGAGGGGCACTAAAAACGTCAGTGTGAACTAGGACTGAGGGCAATGAAGTGAATCAGAGTGAACTGGGAATGAGGGCAGCGAAGAGCCTCAGTGTGAACTGGGAATGAGGGGTTTGATGGGACTCATTTTGAACAGGGAATGAGGGGAGTGAAGGGAGTCATTGAGAACCAGGAATGAGGGGCGTGTAGAGCCTCATTACAAACTGGGAATGAGGGGAGTGATGGCGTCCGTAGAGAACTGGGAATGAGGGGCATGAAGGGGCTAAGTGACAACTGAGAATAAGGGGAGAGAAGAGCCTCAGTGTGAACTGGGAATGAAGAGAGTGATGGGACTCATAGTAAACTGGGAATGTGAGGAGTGAAGGAGATCAGTGTGAATTGGAGATGAGGGGTGTGAGGAAACTAAGTGTGAACTGGGAATGAGGGGAGTGACAAGCCTCATATGAACTGGGAATGAGGGTAGTGAAGGGACTCATTGTGAACTGGGAATGAGGGGAGTGAAGGGACTCATTGTTAAATGGGAATGAGGGGAGTAAAGTGCCTCAGTGTGAAGTGGGAATGAGAGGAGTGATGCGAATCATTGTGAACTAGGAATAAGGGTAGTGAAGGGAGGCATTGTGAACTGAGAATGAGGCGAATGAAGAGCTTCAGTGTGAACTGGGAATGAGGGGAGTGCAGAGACTCAATGTGAACAGGGAATGAGGGGAGTATATGGAATTGTTGTGAACTGGGATTGAGGGGCGTGTAGAGAGTCAGTGTGAATTGTGAATGAGGGCGTGAAGAGCCTCAGTGTGAACTGGGAATGAGGGGTGTGTTGCGACGCATTGTGAATTGGGAATGCGGGGAGTGATGAGAACCAGTGTGAACTGAGAATGAGGGGAGTGAATGGACTGAATGTGGACTGGGATTGAGGGGAGTGAAGAGCCTCAGTGTGAACTGGGAGTGATTGCAATCAGTGTGAACTGGGAATGAGTGGAGTGAAAGGACTCAGTGTGATCTGTGAATGAGGGGCGTCAAGAGCCTCATTGTGAATTGGGAATGAGGGGAGTGAAGGGACTGAGTGTGAACTGGGAATGAGGGGAGTGACAAGCCTCAGTGTGAACTGGGAATGAGGGTAGTGAAGGGACTCATTGTGAACTGGGAATGAGGGGAGTGAAGGGACTCATTGTGAACTTCTATCCCCTCATTCCCAGTTGTCAATGCGTCCCTTCACTACCCTCATTCCCAGTTCACAATAAGTTCCTTAACTCCCCTCAATACCAGTTCACAATGACTCCCTTCAGTCCCCTCTTTCCCAGTTCTCACTGGGTCCCTTCACTCTCCTCACAACCAGTTCACACTGATTCCCATCACTCCACTCACTCCCAGTTCACACTGATTCACATCACTCTCCTCATTCCCAGTTCACACTGAGTCCCTTCACTCCCCAGGGAATGAGGGGAGTGAAGTGCCTCAGTGTGAACTGGGAATGAGAGGAGTGAAGCGAATCATTGTTCACTAGGAATAAGGGTAGTGAATGGAGTTATTGTGAACTGAGAATGAGGCGACTGAAAAGCTTCAGTGTGAACTGGGAATGAGGGGAGTGCAGAGACTCAATGTGAACAGGGAATGAGGGGAGTATATGGAATTGTTGTGAACTGGGATTGAGGAGCATGAAAAGGCTCATTGTGAACTGGGATTGAGGGGCGTGTAGAGAGTCAGTGCTAATTGTGAATGAGGGCGTGAAGAGCCTCAGTGTGAACTGGGAATGAGGGGTGTGTTGCGACGCATTGTGAATTGGGAATGCGGGGAGTGATGAGAACCAGTGTGAATTGAGAATGAGGGGAGTGAATGGACTGAGTGTGAACTGGGATTGAGGGGAGTGAAGAGCCTCAGTGTGAACTGGGAGTGATTGCAATCAGTGTGAACTGGGAATGAGTGGAGTGAAAGGACTCAGTGTGATCTGTGAATGAGGGGTGTCAAGAGCCTCATTGTGAATTGGGAATGAGGGGAGTGAAGGGACTCAGTGTGAACTGGGAATGAGGAGAGTGATGAGAATCAGTGTGAACTGGGAGTGAGTGGAGTGATGGGTATCAGTGTGAACTGGTATTGAGGGGAGTTAAGGGACTTATTGTGAACTCGGAATGAGGGTAGTGACGGGACTCATTGTCAACTGGGAATGAGGGGATAGAAGAGCCTCAGTGTGAAATGGGAATGAGGGGATTGATGGGACTCATAGTAAAGAGGGAATGTGGGGAGTGAAGGGTTTCAGTGAGAATTGGAGATGAGGGCTGTGAGGAAACTAAGTGTGAATTGGGAATGAGGGGAGCGACGGGCCTCATACGAAGTGGGAATGAGGGGAGTATGGTACCCATTTTGAGCTGGGAATTAGGGGCATGAAGAGCGTCATTGGGAACTGGGAATGAGGGGAGTGATGGGAATCATTGTGAACTAGGAATGAGGGGAGTGAAGAGCCTCAGTGTGAACTGGGAGTGTTTGCAATCAGTGTGAACTGGGAATGAGTGGAGTGAAATGTCTCAGTGTGTTCTGTGAATGAGGGACGTCAAGAGCCTCATTGTGAATTGCGAATGAGCGGAGTGAAGGGTCTCAGTGTGAACTGGGAATGATGAGAGTGATGTGAATCAGTGTAAACTGGGAGTGAGGGGAGTGATGGGAATCAATGTGAACTGATGGTGAGGGGAGTGAATAACCTCATTGTGAACTGGGAATGAGGGGTGTGAAGAGCCTAATTGTGAACTGGGAATGAGAGGAGTGAAAAGACTAATTGTCAACTGTGAATGAGGGGAGTGATTGTACCCATTGTGATCTGGGAATGAGGGGAATGAAGGGACTAAGTGACAACTGGAAATAAGGGGAGAGAAGAGCCTCAGTGTGATTTTGGAATGAGGGGAGTGATTTGACTCATAGTAAACTGGGAATGTGGGAGTGAAGGGATCAGTGTGAACTGGAAATGAGGGGTGTGAGGAAACTAAGTGTGAACTGGGAATGAGGGGAGTGATGAGCCTCATACGAACTGGGAATGAGGGGAGTAATGCTACCCATTGTGAGCTGGGAATGAGGGGCATGAAGAGCCTTATTGTGAACTGGGAATAAGATGTGATGGGATTCAGTGTGAACTGGGAATGAGAGTAGTGAAGGGACTCATTGTGAACTGGGAATGAGGGGAGTGAAGGGACTCATTGTGAACTGGAAATGAGGTGCATGAAGAGCCTCATTGTGAACTGGGAATGAGTGGAGTGTAGAGCCTCAGTGTGAAATAAGAATGAGGGGATTGAAGGGATTCATTATGAACTAGGAATGAGGGGCGTGGTGAACCTCATTCTGAACAGGAAATGAGGGGCAGGAAGAGCCTCAGCGTGAACTGGGACTGAGGGGAGTGATGAGAATCAGTGTGAACTGGGAATGAGGGGAGTGAAGGGACTCATTGTGAACTGGGATTGAAGGGAGTGAAGGGACTTATTGTGAACTCGGAATGAAGGTAGTGAAGGGTCTCATTGTCAAATGGGAATGAGGGGAGAGAAGAGCCTCAGTGTCAACTGGGAATGAGGGGAGTGATCGGACTCATTGTGAACTGGGAATGAGGGGAGTGATGGGAATTAGTGTGAACTGAGAATGAGGGGAGTGAAGGGACTCATTGTCAGCTGGGAATTAGGGGAGAGAAGAGCCTCAGTGTGAACTGGGAATGAGGGCAGTGAATTGACTCTTTGTGAATTGGGAATGAGGGCAGCGAAGAGCCTCAATGTGAACTGGGAATGATGGGTTTGATGGGACTCAGTTTGAACAGGGAATGAGGGGAGTGATGGGAATCAATGTGAACTGGGAATGAGGGGAGTGACTGGAGTCATTGAGAACTGGGAATGAGGGGCGTGTAGAGCCTCATTACGAACTAGGAATGAGGGGAGTGATGGGACTCATAGTAAACTGGGAATGTGGTGAGTGAAGGGGATCAGTGAGAACTGGAAATGAGGGGTGTGAAGAAACTAAGTGTGAACTGGGAATGAGGGGAGTAACAGGCCTCATACGAACTGGGAATGAGGGGAGTAAAGGTACCCATTGTGAGCTGGGAATGAGGGGCGTGAAGGGCCTCATTGTGAACTGGGAATGAGGGGAGTGATGGGAATCAGTGTGCACTGGGAATAAGTGGAGTGAAAGGACTCAGTGTGATCTGTGAATGAGGGGCATCAAGAGCCTCATTGTGAATTGCGAATGAGGGGAGTGAAGGGACTCAGTGTGAACTGGGAGTGAGGGGAGTGATGGGAATCAGTGTAAACTGATGGTGAGGGGAGAGAAGGGATTCATTGTGAACTGGGAATGAGGGGTGTGAAGAGCCTAATTGTAAACTGGGAATGAGGGGAGTGAAGAGACTCAGTATGAGTTGGGAATGAGGGAATTGAAGGGCCTCATTGTGAATTGGGAAAGAGGAGAATGTTGGGCTTCGTTGTGAACTGGGAATGAGGAGCCTGAAGAGCCTCAGTGTAAACTGGGAATGAGGGGAGGGTCTCAGTGTGAACTGGCAATGAAGAGCCTCAGTGTGAACTGGGAATGCAGAGAGTATTCTGAATCAGTGAGCATTGGCAATGACTGGAGTGATGGGTTCAGTGTGAAATGGGAATGAGGTGTGTGACGAGCCTCTTTGTGAACTGGGAATGACGGGAGTGATGGGAATCAGTTTGAACCAGGAATGAGGGGAGTGAGAACCCTTAGTGTGACCTGGGAATGAGCAGAGTAACGGGACACAATCTGAACTAGGAATGAGGGGCGAGAAGATCCTCAGTGTGAACTGGCAATGAGGGGAGTGAAAGGATTCATTGCGAAATGGGAATGAGGGGAGTGAAGAGCCTCCGTGTGAACTGGGATTGAGGGGAGTGAAGGGACTCATTGCAAAATGGCAATGAGGGGAGTGATGGGAGTTAATGTGAACTGGGAATGGGGGGAATGAAGAGCCTCAGTGTAACCTGGGAATGAGCGGAGTAATGGGACTCAATCTGAACTAGGAATGAGGGGCGAGAAGATCCTCAGTGTGAACTGGGAATGAGGGAAGTGAAGAGCCTCACTGTGAACTGGGAATGAGGGGAGTGAAGAGCCTCACTGTGAACTGGGAATGAGAGGAGTGAAGAGCCTCACTGTGAAATTGGAATGAGGGTAGCGAAGTGACTCATTGCTAAATGAGAATGAGGGGAGTGAGGAGCCTCAGTGTGAACTGGGATTGAGGGGAGTAAAGGGACTGATTATCAACAGGGAATGAGGGGCATGATGGGAATCCGTGTGAACTGGAAAGTAGAGGATTGAAGAACCTCAGTGTGAACTGGGAATGATGACTAATGTAAATCAGTGTGAACTGGGAATGAGGAGACTGATGTCAATCAGTGTGAACTGGGAATAAGGGGAGCGATAGGACTCAGTGTGAACTGGGAATGAGGGGCAAGAGGAGACTCAGTGTGAACTGGGAATGAGGGGAGTGCAGAACCTTAGTGTGAACTGGGAAAGAGGGGCCTAATGGGACTCAAACTGAACTAAGAATGAGGGGCGGGAAGATCCTCAGTGTGAACTGAGAATGAGGGGAGTGAAGATCCTCGGTGTGAACTGGGAATGAGGGGAATGAAGTGAATTCATGTGATCCGGGAATGAGGGGAGTGAAGAGCCTCAGTATGAGTTGGGAATGAGGTGATTGAAGAGCCTCATTGTGAATTGGGAAAGAGGGGAGTGATGGGCTTCATTGTGAACTGGGAATGAGGAGCATGAAGAGCCTCAGTATGAATTGGGAATAAGGGGACTGAAGAGACTCAGTATGAATTGGGAATGAGGTGACTGAAGAGCCTCAATATTATCTGGGAATGAGGGGAGTGAAGAGCCTCAGTGTGAACTGGGAATGAGGAGAGTGATCTGAATCAGTGTGAATTGGGAATGACTGGAGTGATGGGATTCAGTGTGAAATGGGAATGAGGGTCATGACGAGCCTCATTGTGAACTGGGAATGAGGGGTGTGCTGGGACTCATTGTAAAATGGGATTGACAGGAGTGATGGGAATCTGTTTGAACCAGGAATATGGGGAGTAAGGACCCTCAGGGTGGCCTGGGAATAAGGGGAGTAATGAGACTCAATCTGAACTAGGAATGAGGGGCGAGAAGATACTCAATGTGAACTGGGAATGAGGGGAGTGATATGAATCCATGTGAACTGGGAATGAGGGGTGAATAGCCTCAGTATGAACTGGGAATGAGGAGTTTGAAGAGCGTAATTGTGAATTGGGAAAGAGTGGAGTGATGGGAGTCGTTGTGAACCAGGAATGAGGGGCGTGAAGAGCCACAGTGTAAACTGGAAATGAGAGGAGTGAAGGGAATCATTGCGAAATGGGAATGAGGGGAGTGATGTGAATTAATATGAACTGGGAATGAGGGGAATGAAGAGCCTCAGTCTGAACTGGGAATGTGGGGCGTGGAGGGAATCAATGTGAACTGGCAGTGAGGGGAGTGATGGGATTCAGTGTGAAATGGAAATGTCGGGTGTGACGATCCTCATTGTGAACTGAGAATGAGGGGTGTGCTGGGACTCATTGCAAAATGGAAATGACGGGAGTGATGGGAATCAGGTTGTACCAGGATGAGGGGAGTGAAGATCCTCAGTGTGAACTGGGAATGAGGGGAATGAAGTGAATTCATGTGATCCAGGAATGAGGGGAGTGAATATCCTCAGTATGAACTGGGAATGAGGGGAGTGAAGAGTCTCAATATGAATTCGGAATGAGGGGATTGAAGAGTCTCATTGTGAACTGGGAATGAGGAGCGTGAAGAGCCTCAGTGTAAACTGGGAATGAGGGGAGGGTCTCAGTGTGAACTGGGAATGAAGGGCATGAAAAGCCTCATTGTGAACTGCGAGTGAGGAGAGGGAAGAGAATCATTGTGAACTGGGAATGAGGGTAGTGAAGAGAGTAAATCTGAACTGGTAATGAGGGGAGTGAAGAGACTCAGTGTGAATTAGGAATGAGGAGACTGAAGAGCCTCAATATTATCTGGGAATGAGAGGAGTGAAGGGACTCATAGTGAACTGGGAATGAGGGGAGTAATGGGAATTATTGTGAACTGGGAATGGGGGGAATGAAGAGTCTCAGTGTAACCTGGGAATGAGCGGAGTAATGGGGCTCAATCTGAACTAGAAATGAGGGGCGAGAAGATCCTCAGTGTGACCTGGGAATGAGGGAAGTGAAGAGCCTCACTGTGAACTGGGAATGAGGGGAGTGAAGAGCCTCACTGTGAACTGGGAATGAGGGGAGTGAAGAGCCTCACTGTGAACTTGGAATGAGGTTAGCGAAGTGATTCATTGCAAAATGAGAATGTGTGGAGTGAGGAGCCTCAGTGTGAACTGGGATTGAGGGGAGTAAAGGGACTGATTATCAACAGGGAATGAGGGGCGTGATGGGAATCCGTGTGAACCGGAAAGTAGAGGATTGAAGAACCTCAGTGTGAACTGGGAATGATGACTAATGCGAATCAGTGTGAACTGGGAATGAGGAGAATGATGTCAATCAGTGTGAACTGGGAATAAGGGGAGCGATAGGACTCAGTGTAAACTGGGATTGAGGGGCAAGAAGAGACTCAGTGTGAACTGGGAATGAGGGGAGTGAAGAGCCTCAGTGTGAACTGGGAAAGAGGGGAGTGAAGGGATTAATTGCATAATGGGAATGAGGGGAGTGATGGGAATTAATGTGAACTATGAATGAGGGGAATGAAGAGCATCAGTGTGAACTGGGAATGAAGAGAGTCATGTGAAGCCATGTGACCTGGGAATTAGGGGAGTGAAGAGCCTCACTATGAACTGGGAATGAGGGGATTGAAGAGCCTCATTGTGAATTGGGAAAGAGGGGACTGAAGGGACTCATTGTGAATTGGGAGTGAGGGGCGTGAAGAGCCTCAGTGTAAACAGGGAATGAGGGGATTGAAGAGCCTCAGTCTGAACCAGGAATGAGAAGCGTGGAGGGACTCAATGTGAACTGGCAAAGAGGGGCGTAAAGGGACTGATTGTAAAGGGGGAATGAGGGGTGTGATGGGAATCCATGTGAACTGGGAATGAGGGGATTGAAGAGCCTAAGTGTGAACTGGGAATGAGGAGAGTAATGTGAATCAGTGTGAACTGGAAATGAGGAGAGTGATGTGAATCAGTTTGAACAGCGAATGAGGGTCAAGAAGGGACTCGGTGTGACCTGGGAATGAGGGGAGTAATGGGACTCAATCTGAACTAGGAGTTAGGGGAGAGAAGATCCTCAGTGTGAACTGGGAATGAGAGGAGTGAAGAGCCTCACAGTGAACTGGGAAAGAGTGGAGTAATGGGAGTCGTAGTGAACCGGGAATGAGCGGCATGAAGAGCATCATTGTAAACTGGGAATGAGGGGAGTGATGGGACACATTGTGAATTGGGAATGAGGGGAGTGAAGAGGCTCATGGCAAAATGGGAATGAGGGGAGTGTTGGGAATTAATGTGGGCTGGGAATAACAGGAATGAAGAGCTTCAGTGTGAACTGGGAATGAGGAGAGTGTTGTAAAGCCATGTGACCTGGGAATGAGGAGAGTAATGAGCCTCAGTATGAACGGGGAATGAGGGGAATGAAGAGCCTCAGTATAAATGGGGAATGAGGGGAGTGAAGAGCCTCAGTATGAACTGGGAATGAGGGGAGTGAAGAGCCTCAGTATGAGCTGGAAATGAGGGGAGTGAAGAGCCTCATTGTGAACTGGCAAAGAAGGGACTGAAGGGACTCGTTGTGAACTGGGAATGAGGGGATTGAAGAGCCTAAGTGTGAACTGGGAATGAGGAGAGTAATGTGAATCAGTGTAAACTGGGAATGAGGAGATTGATGTGAATCAGTTTGAACTGGGAATGAGTGTCAAGAAGGGACTCAGTGTGAACTGGGAATGAGGGGAATGAAGAGCCTCAGTGTGACCTGGGAATGAGGGGAGTAATGGGACTCAATCTGAACTAGGAATGAAGGGCGAGAAGATACTCAATGTGAACTGGGAATGAGGGGAGTGATATGAATCCATGTGAACTGGGAATGAGAGGTGAAGAGCCTCAGTATGAACTGGGAATGAGGGGAGTGAAGAGCCTCAATATGAGCTGGGAATGAGGAGAGTGAAGAGCCTCATTGTGAATTGGGAAAGAGTGGAGTGATGGGAGTCGTTGTGAACCAGGAATGAGGGGCGTGAAGAGCCTCAGTGTAAACTGGGAATGAGAGGAGTGAAGGGAATCATTGCGAAATGGGAATGAGGGGAGTGATGTGAATTAATATGAACTGGGAATGAGGGGAATGAAGAGCCTCAGTCTGAACTGGGAATGTGGGGCGTGGAGGGAATCAATGTGAACTGGCAGTGAGGGGAGTGATGGGATTCAGTGTGAAATGGAAATGTCGGGTGTGACGATCCTCATTGTGAACTGAGAATGAGGGGTGTGCTGGGACTCATTGCAAAATGGAAATGACGGGAGTGATGGGAATCAGTTTGTACCAAGATGAAGGGAGTGAAGATCCTCAGTGTGAACTGGGAATGAGGGGAATGAAGTGAATTCATGTGATCCAGGAATGAGGGGAGTGAATATCCTCAGTATGAACTGGGAATGAGGGGAGTGAAGAGCCTCAATATGAATTGGGAATGAGGGGATTGAAGAGCCTCATTGTGAATTGGGAAAGAGGGGAGTGATGGGCTTCATTGTGAACTGGGAATGAGGAGCGTGAAGAGCTTCAGTGTAAACTGGGAATGAGGGGAGGGTCTCAGTGTGAACTGGGAATGAGGGGCATGAAAATCCTCATTGTGAACTGCGAGTGAGGAGAGGGAAAAGAATCATTGTGAACTGGGAATGAGGGTAGTGAAGAGAGTAAATCTGAACTGGTAATGAGGGGAGTGAAGAGACTCAGTGTGAATTAGGAATGAGGAGACTGAAGAGCCTCAATATTATCTGGGAATGAGAGGAGTGAAGGGACTCATAGTGAACTGGGAATGAGGGGAGTAATGGGAATTATTGTGAAATGGGAATGAGGGTCGTGATGAGCCTCATTGTGAATTGGCAATGAGGGGTGTACTGGGACTCATTGTAAAATGGGAATGACGGGAGTGGTGGGAATCAGTTTTAACCAGGAATATGGGGAGTAAGTACCCTCAGGGTGACCTGGGAATGAGGGGAGTAATGCAACTCACTCTGAACTAGGAATGAGGAGCGAGAAGTTACTCAGTGTGAACTGGGAATAAATGGAGTGGAGATCCTCAGTGTGAACTGGGAATGAGGAGCGTGAAGAGCTTCATTGTGAATTGGGAAAGAGTGGAGTGATGGGAGTCGTTGTGAACCAGAATGAGGGGTGTGAAGAGGCTCAGTGTAAACTGGGAATGAGGGGATTGATGGGACACATTGTGAATTGGGAATGAGGGGAGTGAAGAGTCTCAGTGTGAACTGGGAATAAGGGGAGCGATAGGACTCAGTGTGAACTGGTAATGAGGGGCAAGAAGGGACTCAGTGTGAACTGGGAATGAGGGGAGTGAAGGGACTCATTGTGAAATGGGAATGAGGGGACTGATGGGAATTTATGTGAACTGGAAATGTGGGGAATGAAGAGACTCAGTGTGAACTGGGGATGAGGAGAGTGATGTGAATCCATGTGACCTGGGAATGAGGGAAGTGAAGAGCCTCAGTTTGAACTGGGAATGAGGGGAATGAAGAGCCTCAGTCTGAATTGGGAATGAGGGGCGAGGTGGGACTCATTGTGAAATGGCAATGAGGGGAGTAAAAGGGTCTGATTGGGAACTGGGAATGAGGGGAGTGAAGAGCCTCAGTGTGAAATGGGCTTGAAGGGAGTGAAGGGACTCATTGCAAAAGGGCAATGAGGGGAGTGATGGGAATTAATGTGAACTGGGAATGAGGGGAATGAAGAGCCTCAGTGTGAACTGGGAATGAGGGGAGTGAAGAGCCTCAGTATGACCTGGGAATGAGGGGAGTGAAGACCCTCATTGGGAATTGGAAAAGAGGGGTGCGAAGAGCCTCAGTGTAAACTGGGAATGAGGGGATTGAAGAGCCTCAGTGTGAACTGGGAAAGATGGGCGTGAAGAGCCTCAGTGTAAACTGGGAATGAGGGGATTGAAGAGCCTCAGTCTGAACCAGGAATGAGAAACATGGAGGGACTCAATTTCAACTGGCAAAGAGGTGAGCAAAGGGACTGATTGTGAACAGGGAATGGGGGGCATGATGGAAACCGTGTGAACTGGAAAGTAGAGGATTGAAGAACCTCAGTGTGAACTGGGAATGAGGGGCTTGAAAAGCCTCAGAGTGAACTGGGAATAAGAGGAGGGATGGGACCCAGTGTGAACTGGGAATGAGGGTAGTGAAGTGCCTCAGTGTGAACTGGGAATGAGGGGCTTGAAAAGCCTCAGAGTGAACTGGGAATAAGAGGAGGGATGGGACCCAGTGTGAACTGGGAATGAGGGTAGTGAAGTGCCTCAGTGTGAACTGGGAATGAGGGGAGCAATGGGCCTCAATCTGAACTAGGAATGAGGAGCGAGAAGATCCTCAGTATGAACTGGGAATGAGGGGAGTGAAGATCCTCAGTGTGAACTAGAAATGCGGGGAGTGAATAGCCTCACTGAACTGGGAATGAGGGGAGTGAAGAGCTTCATTGTGAACTGGGAATGGGGAGTGAAGGGAATTTATGTGAACTGGAAATGAGGGGAATCAAGAGCCTCAGTGTGAACTGGGAATGAGGAGAGTGATGTGAATCCATGAGACCTGGGAATGAGGGAAGTGAAGAGCCTCAGTATGAACTGGGAATGAGGGGAGTGAAGAGCTTCATTGTGAATTGGAAAAGAGGGGAGTGATGGGACTCGTTGTGAACTTGGAATGAGGAGCGTGAAGAGCCTCATTGTAAACTGGGAATGAGGGGAGGGTCACAGTGTGAACCAGAAATGAGGGGCATGAAGAAAGTAAATCTGAACTGGTAATGGGTGGAGTGAAGATCCTCAGAATGAACTGGGAATGTGGTTAGTTAAGAGCCTAGAGTATGACCTGGGAATAAGGGGAGTGAAAAGACTCAGTGTGACTTGGGAATGAGGAAACTGAAGTGCCTCAATATTATCTGGGAATGAGGGGAGTGAAGAGCCTCAGTGTGAACTGGGAATGAGGGGAGTAATGGGACTCAAACTGAACTAAGAGTTCAAGGCGAGAAGATCCTCAGTGTGACCCGGGAATGAGAAGCGTGGAGGGACTCAGAGTGAACTGGCAATGAGGGGAGTAAAGGGACAGATTGTGAACTAGGAATGAGGGGCATGATGGGAATCCAAGTGAACTGGGAATGAGGGAATTGAAGAGCCTAAGTGTGAACTGGGAGTGAGGAGAGTAATGTGAACCAGTGTGAACTGAGAATGAGGAGAGTGTTGTGAATCACTTTGAACTGGGAATGAAGGTCAACAACGGACTCAGTGTTAACTGGGAATGGGAGGAGTGAAGAGCCTCAGTGTGAACTGGGAATGAGGGGAGTAATGGGACTCAAACTGAACTAGGAGTTAGGGGCGAGAAATCCTCAGTGTGAACTGGGAATGAGGGGAGTGAATAGCCTCACTGTGAACTGGGAATGAGGCGTGTGAAGGGACTCACTGTGAACTGACAATGAGGGGAGTAAAGGGACAGATTGTGAACTGGGAATGAGGGGCGTGATGGGAATCCAAGTGAACTGGGAATGAGCGGCGTGAAGAGCCTCAGTGTAAATTGGGAATAAGGGGAATGATGGGACACATTGTGAATTGGGAATGAGGAGAGTGAAGAGCCTCAGTGTGAACTGGGAATGAGGGGAGTGAAGGGATTCATTGCATAATGGGAATGAGGGGAGTGATGGGAATTAATGTGAACTATGAATGAGGGGAATGAAGAGCGTCAGTGTGAACTGGGAATGAAGAGAGTCATGTGAAGCCATGTGACCTGGGAATTAGGGGAGTGAAGAGCCTCAGTATGAAATGGGAATGAGGGGTGTGAAGAGCCTCAGTATGAACTGGGAATGAGGGGATTGAAGAGCCTCATTGTGAATTGGGAAAGAGGGGACTGAAGGGACTCATTGTGAACTGGGAGTGAGGGGCGTGAAGAGCCTCAGTGTAAACAGGGAATGAGGGGATTGAAGAGCCTCAGTCTGAACCAGGAATGAGAAGCATGGAGGTACTCAATGTGAACTGGCAAAGAGGGGCGTAAAGGGACTGATTGTAAAGTGGGAAGGAGGGGTGTGATGGGAATCCATGTGAACTGGGAATGAGGGGATTGAAGAGCCTAATTGTGAACTGGGAATGAGGAGAGTAATGTGAATCAGTGTAAACTGGGAATGAGGAGAGTGATGTGAATCAGTTTGAACTGGGAATGAGGGTCAAGAAGGGACTCGGTGTGACCTGGGAATGAGGGGAGTAATGGGACTCAATCTGAACTAGGAGTTAGGGGAGAGAAGATCCTCAGCGTAAACTGGGAATGAGGGGAGTGAAGAGCCTCACAGTGAACTGGGAAAGAGTGGAGTAATGGGAGTCGTAGTGAACCGGGAATGAGCGGCATGAAGAGCATCATTGTAAACTGGGAATGAGGGGTGTGATGGGCACATTGTGAATTGGGAATGAGGGGAGTGAAGAGGCTCATGGCAAAATGGGAATGAGGGGAGTGTTGGGAATTAATGTGGGCTGGGAATGACAGGAATGAAGAGCTTCAGTGTGATCTGGGAATAAGGAGAGTGTTGTAAAGCCATATGACCTGGGAATGAGGGGAGTAACGAGCCTCAGTACGAACGGGGAATGAGGGGAATGAAGAGCCTCAGTATAAATGGGGAATGAGGGGAGTGAAGAGCCTCAGTATGAACTGGGAATGAGGGCAGTGAAGAGCCTCATTGTGAACTGGCAAAGAAGGGACTGAAGGGACTCATTGTGAACTGGGAATGAGGGGATTGAAGAGCCTCAGTCTGAACCAGGATTGAGAAGCGTGGAAGGACTCAATGAGAACTGGCAAAGAGGGGCGTAAAGGGACTGATTGTAAAGTGGGAATGAGGGGCGTGATGGGAATCCATGTGAACTGGGAACGAGGGGATTGAAGAGCCGAAGTGTGAACTGGGAATGAGAAGAGTAATGTGAATCAGTGTAAACTGGGAATGAGGAGAGTGACGTGAATCAGTTTGAACTGGGAATGAGGGTGAAGAAGGGACTCAGTGTGACCTGGGAATGAGGGGAGTAATGTGACTCAATCTGAACTAGGAGTTAGGGGAGAGAAGATCCTCAGTGTGAACTGGGAAAGAGTGGAGTAATGGGAGTTGTAGTGACCCGGGAATGAGCGGCATGAAGAGCATCATTGTAAAGTGGGGATGAGGGGAGTGATGGGACATATTGTGAATTGGGAATGAGGGGAGTGAAGAGGCTCATTGCAAAATGGGAATGAGGGGCTGATGGGACTCATTGTGAACTGGGAATGAGGGGCGTGAAGAGCCTCAGTGTAAACAGGGAATGAGGGGATTGAAGAGCCTCAGTCTGAACCAGGAATGAGAAGCGTGAAGGGACTCAATGTGAACTGGGAATGAGGGGAGTAATGGGACTGATTGTAAACTGGGAATAAGGGGTGTAATGGGAATCCATGTGAACTGAGATTGAGGGGATTGAAGAGCCTAAGTGTGAACTGGGAATGAGGAGAGTGATGTGAATCAGTTTGAATTGGGAATGAGAGTCAAGAAGGGACTCAGTGTGAACTGGAAATGAGGGGAATGAAGAGCCTCAGTGTTAACAGGGAATGACGGGAGTGATGGGACTCAATCTGAACTAGGAGTTAGGGGCGAGAAGATCCTCAGTGTGAAACGGGAATGACGGGAGTGATGGGAATTAATGTGAACAGGGAATGAAAGGAATGAAGAAACTCAGTCTAAACCAGGAATGAGAATCGTGGAGGGACTCAATGTGAACTGGCAAAGAGGAGAATAAAGGGACTGACTGTAAACTGTGAATGAGGGGTGTGATAGGAAACCATGTGAACTGGGAATGAGGGGATTGAAGAGCCTAAGTGTGAACTGGGACTGAGGGAAGTGAAGAGCCTCAGTGTGAATTGGGAATGAGGGGAGTAATGTGAATCATTCTGAACTGAGAATGAGGGCAAGAAGGGACTCAGTGTGAAGTGGGAAGAGGGGAGTAATGGGACGCAACCTGAACGAGGAGTTAGGGGCGAGAAGATCGTCAGTGTGAACTGGGAATGAGTGAAGTGCAGGGACTCATTGTGAAATGGGAATGAGGGGAGTGATGGGAATTAATGTGAACTGGGAATTAGGGGAATGAAGAGCCTCAGTGTGAACTGGGAATGAGGAGAGTGATGTGAATCAGTTTGAACTGGGAATGTGGGTCAAGAAGGGACTCAGCGTGAACTGGAATGAGGGTAGTGAAGATCCTCAGTGTGAACTGGGAATGAGGGGAGTAATGTGAATCAGTGTGAACTGGGAATGAGGGGAGTAATGGGACGCAACCTGAACTAGGAGTTAGGGGCGAGAAGATCGTCAGTGTGAACTGGGAATGAGTGAAGTGCAGGGACTCATTGTGAAATGGGAATGAGGGGAGTGATGGGAATTAATGTGGACTGGGAATGAGGAGAATGAAGAGCCTCAGTGTGAACTGGGAATGAGGAGAGTGATGTGAAGCCATGTGACCTAGGAATGAGTGGAGTGAAGAGCCTCAGTATGAACTGGGAATGAGGGGATGAAGAGCCTCAGTATGAGCTGGGAATGAGGGGAGTGAAGATCTTCATTGTGAACTGGGAATGAGGGGCGTGAAGAGTCTCAGTTTAAACTGTGAATGAGGGGATTGAAGAGCCTCAGTCTGAACAGGAATGAGAAGCGTGGAGGGACTCAATGTGAACTGGCAATGAAGGGAATAAATGGACTGATTGTAAACTGGGAATGAGGGGCGTGATGGGAACCCATGTGAACTGGAAATGAGGGGAGTGAAGAGACTCAGTGTTAACAGGGAATGAAGGGAGTAATGGGACTCAAACTGAACTAGGCGTTAGGGGCCGGAAGATCCTCAGCGTGAATTGAGAATGAGGGGAGTGAAGAGCCTCAGTGTGACTTGGGAATGAGGGGAGTGAAGGGACTCATTGTGAAATGGGAACGAGGGGAGTGATGGGAATTAATGTGAACAGGGAATGAGAGGAACGAAGAGCCTCAGTCTAAACCAGGAATGAGAAGCATGGAGGGACTTAATGTGAACTGGAAATGAGGAGAATAAAGGGACTGACTGTAAACTGGGAATGAGGGGTGTGATAGGAATCCATGTGAACTGGGAATGAGGGGATTGAAGAGCCTAAGTGTGAACTGGGACTGAGGAGAGTTATGGGACTCAATCTGAACAAGGAGTTCGGGGCGAGAAGATCCTCAGTGTGAATTGGGAATGAGGGGAGTAATGTGAATCATTCTGAACTGAGAATGAGGGTCAAGGAGGGAGTCAGTGTGAACTGGGAATGAGGGGAGTAATGGGACGCAACCTGAACTAGGAGTTAGGGGTGAGAAGATCATCAGTGTGAACTGGGAATGAGGGGAATGCAGGGACTCATTGTGAAATGGGAATGAGGGGAGTGATGGGAATTAATGTGGACTGGGAATGAGGGAATGAAAAGCCTCAGTGTAAACTGGGAATGAGGAGAGTGATGTGAAGCCATGTGACCTAGGAATGAGGGGAGTGAAGAGCCTCATTGTGAACTGGGAATGAGTGGCGTGAAGAGTCTCAGTGTAAACTGGGAATGAGGGGAGTGAAGAGCCTCAGTCTGAACCAGGAATGAGAAGCGTGGAGGGACTCAATGTGAACTGGCAATGAGGGGAATAAAGGGACTGATTGTAAACTGGGAATGAGGGGCGTGATGGGAATCCATGTGAACTGGGAATGAGGGTAGTGAAGAGCCTCAGTGTGAACTGGGAATGAGGGGAGTAATGTGAATCAATGTGAACTGGAAATGTGGGTCAAGAAGGGACTCAGTGTGAAGTGGAAATGAGGGGAGTGAAGGGACTGATTGTAAACTGGGAATGAGTGGAGTGATGGGAATCCATGTGAATTGGGAATGAGGGGAGTGAAGAGCCTCATTGTGAACTGAGAATGAGCTGCGTGAAGAGCTTAATTTAAACTGGGAATGAGGGGAGTGATTGGACACATTCTGAATTGGGAACGAGGGGAGTGAAGAGTCTCAGTGTAAACTGGGAATGAGGGGAGTGATTGGACACATTCTGAATTGGGAACGAGGGGAGTGAAGAGGCTCAGTGTGAACTGGGAATGAGGGCTGTGATGGGAATTAATGTGAACTGGGAATGAGGGTAGTGAAGAGCCTCAGTGTCAACTGGGAATGAGGGGAGTGATGTGAATCAGTTTGGATTGGGAATGACAGTCAAGAAGGGACTCAGTGTGAACTGGGAATGAGGGGAGTAACGTGAATCAGTGTGAACTGGAAATGAGGAGACCGATGTGTATCAGTTTGAACTGGGAATGAGGGTCAAGAAGGGACTCAGTGTGAACTGGGAATGAGGAGAGTGAAGTGCCTCAGTGTGAACTGGGAATGAGGGGAGAAGTGCCTCATTGTGAACTGGGAATAAGGGGAGTAATGGGACGCAACCTGAACTAGGAGTTAGGGGTGAGAAGATCGTCAGTGTGAACTGGGAATGAGGGGAGTGATTGGAATTAATGTGGACTGGGAATGAGGGAATGAAGAGCCTCAGTGTGAACTGGGAATGAGGAGAATGATGTGAATCCATGTGACCTAGGAATGAGGGGAGTGAAGAGCCTCAGTATGAACTGGGAATGAGGGGATGAAGAGCCTCAGTATGAGCTGGGGATGAGGGGAGTGAAGAGCCTCATTGTGAACTGGGACTGAGGAGAGTAATGTGAAACAGTGTGAACTGGGAATGTGGTTTAAGAAGGGGCTCAGTGTGAACTTGGAATGAGGGGAGTGAAGATGCTCAGTGTGACCTGGGAATGTGAAGCATAGAGGAACTCAATGTGAACTGGCAATGAGGGGAGTAAAGGGACTGATTGTAAACTGGGAATGAGTGGAGTGATGGGAATCCATGTGAATTGGGAATTCCGGGGAGTGAAGGGACTCACTGTGAACTGGGATAGAGTGGAGTGATGGGACTCTTTGTGAACCGGGAATGAACGGCGTGAAGAGTCTCATTGTAAACTGGGAATGAGGGGAGAGATGGGACACATTCTGAATTGGGAACGAGGGGAGTGAAGAGCTCAGTGTGAATTGGGAATGAGGGGAGTGATGGGAATTAATGTGAACTGCGAATGAGGGGAGTAATTGGACTCAATCTGAACTAGGAGTTAGGGGCGAGAAGATCCTCAGTGTGAACTGGGAATGAGGGGAGTGAATAGCCTCACTGTGAACTGGAAAAGAGTGGAGTGATCGGACTCGTTGAGAATCGGGAATGAGCGGCGTGAAGAGCCTCATCATAAACTGGGATTGAGGGGAGTGATGGAACACATTGTGAATTGGTCATGAGGAGAGTGAAGGCACTCAATGTGAAATGGGCACGAGGGGAGTGATGGGAATTAATGTGAACTGGGAATGAGGGGAATGAAGAGCCTCAGTGTGAACTGGGAATGAGGAGAGTGATATGAAGCCAAGTGACCTGGGAAAGAGGGGAGTGAAGAGCCTCAGTACGAACTGTGAATGAGGGGAGTGAAGAGCCTCAGTATGAGCTGGGAATGAGGGGAATGAAGAGCCTCATTGTGAATTGGGAAAGAGGGGACTAATTGGACTCATTCTGAACTGGGAATGATGGGTGTGTAGAGCCTGAGTGTAAACAGGGAACGAGGGGATTGAAGAGCCTCCGTCTGAACCAGGAATAAGAAGAGTGGAGGGACTGAATGTGAACTGGCAAAGAGGGGAGTAAAGGGACTGATTGTAAACTGGGAATGAGGGGCATGATGGGAATCCATGTGAACTGGGAATGAGGGGATTGAAGAGCCGAAGTGTGAACTGGGAATGAGAAGAGTAATGTGAATCAGTGTGAACTGGAAATGAGGAGAGTGATGTGAATCAGTTTGAACTGGGAAAGAGGCTCAAGAAAGGACTCGGTGTGAACTGGGAATAAGGGGAGTGAAGAGCGTAGGTGTGACCTCGAAATGAGGGGTGTAATGGGACTCAATCTGAACTAGGAGTTAGGGGCGAGAAGATCCTCAGTGTGAACTGGGAATGAGGGGAGTGAAGAGCCTCACTGTGAACTGGGAATGAGGGGAGTGAAGGGACTCACTGTGAACTGGAAAAGAGTGGAGTGATCGGACTCGTTGAGAATCGGGAATGAGCGGCGTGAAGAGCCTCATCGTAAACTGGGAATGAGGGGAGTGATGGAACATACTGTGAATTGGTCATGAGGAGAGTGAGGGCACTCAATGCAAAATGGGAACGAGGGGAGTGATGGGAATTAATGTGAACTGGGAATGAGGGGAATGAAGAGACTCAGTGTGAACTGGGAATGAGGAGATTGATGTGAAGCCATGTGACCTGGGAAAGAGGGGAGTGAAGAGCCTCAGTACGAACTGCGAATGAGGGGAGTGAAGAGCCTTAGTATAAGCTGGGAATGAGGGGAGTGAAGAGCTTCATTGTGAATTGGGAAAGAGGGGACTGATTGGACTCATTCTGAACTGGGAATGATGGGTGTGTAGAGCCTCAGTGTAAACAGGGAACGAGGGGATTGAAGAGCCTCCGTCTGAACCAGGAATGAGAAGCGTGGAGGGACTGAATGTGAACTGGCAAAGAGGGGAGTAAAGGGACTGATTGTAAACTGGGAATGAGGGGCGTGATGGGAATCCATGTGAACTGGGAATGAGGGGATTGAAGAGCCGAAGTGTGAATTGGGACTGAGGAGAGTAATGTGAAGCAGTGTGAACTGGAAATGCGGAGAGTGATGTGAATCAGTTTGAACGGGGAATGAGGGTCAAGAAGGGACTCGGTGTGAACTGGGAATGAGGAGAGTGAAGTGCCTCAGTGTGAACTGGGAATAAGGGGAGTAACGGGACGCAACCTGAACTAGGAGTTAGGGGTGAGAAGATCGTCAGTGTGAACTGGGAATGAGGGGAGTGCAGGGACTCATTGTGAAATGGGAATGAGGGGAGTGATTGGAATTAATGTGGACTGGGAATGAGGGAATGAAGAGCCTCAGTGTGAACTGGGAATGAGGAGAGTGATGTGAATCCATGTGACCTAGGAATGAGGGGAGTGAAGACCCTCAGTATGAATTGCGAATGAGGTGAGTGAAGAGCCTTAGTATAAGCTGGGAATGAGGGGAGTGAAGAGCTTCATTGTGAATTGGGAAAGAGGGGACTGATTGGACTCATTCTGAACTGGGAATGATGGGTGTGTAGAGCCTCAGTGTAAACAGGGAACGAGGGGATTGAAGAGCCTCAGTCTGAACCAGGAATGAGAAGCGTGGAGGGACTCAATGTGAACTGGCAAAGAGGGGAGTAAAGGGACTGATTGTAAACTGGGAATGAGGGGCGTGATGGGAATCCATGTGAACTGGGAATGAGGGGATTGAAGAGCCGAAGTGTGAATTGGGACTGAGGAGAGTAATGTGAAGCAGTGTGAACTGGAAATGCGGAGAGTGATGTGAATCAGTTTGAACGGGGAATGAGGGTCAAGAAGGGACTCGGTGTGAACTGGGAATGAGGAGAGTGAAGTGCCTCAGTGTGAACTGGGAATAAGGGGAGTAACGGGACGCAACCTGAACTAGGAGTTAGGGGTGAGAAGATCGTCAGTGTGAACTGGGAATGAGGGGAGTGCAGGGACTCATTGTGAAATGGGAATGAGGGGAGTGATTGGAATTAATGTGGACTGGGAATGAGGGAATGAAGAGCCTCAGTGTGAACTGGGAATGAGGAGAGTGATGTGAATCCATGTGACCTAGGAATGAGGGGAGTGAAGACCCTCAGTATGAATTGGGAATGAGGGGATGAAGAGCCTCAGTATGAGCTGGGGATGAGGGGAGTGAAGAGCCTCATTGTGAACTTGGAATGAGGGGCGTGAAGAGTCTCAGTGTAAACAGGGAATGAGGGGATTGTAGAGCATCAGTCTGAACCAGGAATGAGAAGCGTGAAGGGATTCAATGTGAACTGGCAATGTGAACACATGTGAACTGGGAGAGAGGGGATTGAAGAGCCTAAGTGTGAACTGGGACTGAGGAGAGTAATGTGAAGCAGTGTGAACTGGAAATGAGGAGAGTGATGTGAATCAGTTTGAACGGGGAATGAGGGTCAAGAAGGGACTCAGTGTGAACTGGGAATGAGGGGAGTGAAGAGCTTTGGTGTGACCTCGGAATGAGGGGAGTAATGGGACTCAATCTGAACTAGGAGTTAGGGGCGAGAAGATGCTCAGTGTGAATTGGGAATGAGGGGAGTGAAGGGACTCATTGTGAAATGGGAATGAGGGGAGTACTGGGAATTAATGTGGACTGGGAATGAGGAGAATGAAGATCCTTAGTGTGAACTGGGAATGAGGAGAGTGATGTGAAGCCATGTGACCTAGGAATGAGGGGAGTGAAGAGCCTCAGTGTGAACTGGGAATGAGGGGAGTAATGTGACTCAATCTGAACTAGCAGTTAGGGGCGAGAAGACGCTCAGTGTGAATTGGGAATGAGGGGAGTGAAGAGCCTCAGTGTGAACTGGGAATGAGGGTCAAGAAGGGACCCATTGCGAAATGGGAATGAGGGTAGTAATGGGACTCAATCTGAACTATGAGTTAGGGGCGAGAAGTTCCTCAGTGTGAACTGGGAATGAGGGGAGTGAAGAGCCTCAGTATGAGCTGGGAAAGAGGGGAGTGAAGAGCCTCATTGTGAATTGGGAAAGAGGGGAGTGATGGGACTCATTGTGAACTGGGAAGAGGGGTGTGAAGAACCTCATTTTGAATTGGGAAAGAGGGGACTGATGGGTCTCCTTGTGAACTTGGAATGAGGGACGTGAAGAGCCTCAATGTTAACAGGGAATCAGGGGATAGTAGAGCCTCAGTCTGAAATTGGAATGAGACTCAATATGAACTGGGAATGAGGGGAGTAATGGGACTCAAGCTGAACTACGAGTTAGGGGTGAGAAGATCCTCAGTGTGACCTGGGAATGAGAAGCGTGGAGGGACTCAATGTGAACTGGCAATGAGGGGTGTAAAGGGACTGATTGTAATCTGGGAATGAGGGGCGTGATGGGAATCCATGTGAACTGGGAATGAGGGGATTGAGGAGCCTAAGTGTGAACTGGAAATGAGGGCGTGAAGAGCTTCAGTGTAAACAGGGAATGAGGGGATTGAAGAGCCTCAGGCTGAACCAGGAATGAGAATCGTGGAGGGATTCAATGTGAACTGGCAATGAGGGGAGTAGGGACTGATTGTAAACTGGGAATGAGGGGCGTGAAGAGCCCCAGTGTGAACTCGGAATGACGGGAGTAATGGGACTCAATCTGAACTAGGAGTTAGGGGCAAGAAGATCCTCAGTGTGAAATGGGAATGAGAAGAGTGATATGAATCAGTCTGAACTGGGAATGAGGGTCAAGAAGGGACTCAGTGTGAACTGGCAATGAGGGGAGTAAAGGGACTGATTGTGAGCTGGGAATGAGGTGCGTGATGGGAATCCATGTGAACTGGGAATTAGGGGAGTGAAATCCTCAGTGAGAACTGTGAATGAGGGTAGTAATGGGACTATACTGAACTATGAGTAAGGGGCGAGAAGATCGTCAGTGTGAACTGGGAATGAGGGGAGTGAAGAGCCTCAGTGTGAACAGGGAATGAGGAGAGTAATGTGAATCAGTGTGAACTGGAAATGAGGAGAGTGATGTGAATCAGTTTGAAATGGGAATGAGGGTCAAAAAGGGACTCGGTGTGAACTGGGAATGAGGGGAGTGAAGAACCTCAGTGTGAACTCAGAATAAGGGGAGTAATGGGAGTCAATCTGAACTAGGATTTAGGGGTGTGAAGACCCTCAATGTGAACTGGGAATGAGTGGATTGATGGGACTCGTTGTGAACTGGGAATGAGCGGCGTGAAGAGCCTCATTGTAAACTGGAAATGAGGGGAGTGATGGGACACATTGTGAACTGGGAATGAGGGGAGTGAAGGGACCCATTGCGAAATGGGACTGAGGGGAGTGATGGGAATTAATGTGAATTGGGAATGAGGGGAATGAAGAGCCTCATTGTGAATTGGGAATGAGGAGAGTGATGTGAAGCCATGTGACCTGGGAATGAGGGGAGTGAAGAGCCTCAATATGAACTAGGAATGAGGGGAGTGAAGTTGTCAGTATGAGCTGGGAATGAGGGGAGTGAAGAGCCTCCTTGTGAATTGGGAAAGAGGAGACTGATGGGACTCGTTGTGAACTGGGAATGAGGGGCGTGAATAGCCTCAGTGTAAACTGGGAATAAGGGGATTGAAGAGCCTCAGTCTGAACCAGGAATGAGAAGTGTGGAGGGACTCAATGTGAACTGGGAATAAGGGGAGTAATGGGACTCAATCTGAACTAGGAGTTCAGTGCGAGAAGATCCTCAGTGTGACCTGGAAATGAGAAGCGTGGAGGGACTCAATGTGAACTGGGAATGAGGGGTGTAAAGGGACTGATTGTAAACTGGGAATGAGGTGCATGATGGGAATTAATGTGACCTGACAATGAGGGGATTGAAGAGCCTAAGTGTGAACTGGTAATGAGGGGAGTGAAGAGCCTCAGTATGAACTGGGAATGAAGGGAGTGAAGAGCCTCAGTATGAGCTGGGAATGAAGGGAGTGAAGAGCCTAAGTGTGAACTGGGAATGAGAAGAGTAATGTGAATCAGCGTGAACTGAAAATGAGGAGAGTGATGTGAATCAGTTTGAACTGGGAATGAGGGTCAAGAGGGAACTCAGTGTGAACTGGTAATGAGGGGAGTGAAGAGCCTCAGTGTGAACTGGGAATGAGGGAAGTACTGCGACTCAATCTGATCTAGGAGTTAGGGGTGAGAAGATCCTCAGTGTGAACTGGGAATGAGGGGAGTGAAGGAACTCACTGTGAACTGGGAAAGAGTGGAGTGATGGGATTCATTGTGAACCGGGAATGAGCGGCGTGAAGAGCCTCATTGTAAACTGGGAATGAGGAGAGTGATGGGACACATTCTGAATTGGGAATGAGGGGACTGAAGAGGCTCAGTGTGAACTGGGAATGAGGGAAGTACTGCGACTCAATCTGATCTAGGAGTTAGGGGTGAGAAGATCCTCAGTGTGAACTGGGAATGAGGGGAGTGAAGGAACTCACTGTGAACTGGGAAAGAGTGGAGTGATGGGATTCATTGTGAACCGGGAATGAGCGGCGTGAAGAGCCTCATTGTAAACTGGGAATGAGGAGAGTGATGGGACACATTCTGAATTGGGAATGAGGGGACTGAAGAGGCTCAGTGTGAACTGGGAATGAGGAGAGTGAAGGGACTCATTGCGAAATGGGAATGAGTGTAGTGATGTGAATTAATGTGAACTAGGAATGAGGGGCATGAAGAGCCTCAGTGTGAACTGGGAATGAGGAAACAGATATAAATCCATGTAACCTGGGAATGAGGGGCGTGAAGAGCCTCAGTATGAACTGGGTATGAGGTTTCAAGAAGGGACCCATTGCGAAATGGGAATGAGGGTAGTAATGGGACTCAATCTGAACTATGAGTTAGGGGCGAGAAGTTCCTCAGTGTGAACTGGGAATGAGGGGAGTGAAGAGCCTCAGTATGAGCTGGGAATGAGGGGAGTGAAGAGCCTCATTGTGAATTGGGAAAGAGGGGAGTGATGGGACTCATTGTAACTGGGAAGAGGGGTGTGAAGAAGCTCATTTTGAATTGGGAAAGAGGGGACTGATGGGTCTCCTTGTGAACTTGGAATGAGGGACGTGAAGAGCCTCAATGTAAACAGGGAATCAGGGGATAGAAGAGCCTCAGTCTGAAATTGGAATGAGACTCAATATGAACTGGGAATGAGGGGAGTAACGGGACTCAAGCTGAACTACGAGTTAGGGGCGAGAAGATCCTCAGTGTGACCTGGGAATGAGGAGTGTGGAGGGACTCAATGTGAACTGGCAATGAGGGGTGTAAAGGGACTGATTGTAATCTGGGAATGAGGGGCGTGATGGGAATCCATGTGAACTGGGAATGAGGGGATTGAGGAGCCTAAGTGTGAACTGGAAATGAGGGCATGAAGAGCTTCAGTGTAAACAGGGAATGAGGGGATTGAAGAGCCTCAGGCTGAACCAGGAATAAGAATCGTGCAGGGATTCAATGTGAACTGGCAATGAGGGGAGGAGGGACTGATTGTAAACTGGGAATGAGGTGCGTGATGGGAATTAATGTGACCTGGGAATGAGGGGAGTGAAGAGCCTAAGTGTGAACTGGGAATGAGAAGAGTAATGTGAATCAGTGTGAACTGAAAATGAGGAGAGTGATGTGAATCAGTTTGAACTGGGAATGAGGGTCAAGAAGGAACTCATTGTGAACTGGTAATGAGGGGAGTGAAGAGCCTCAGTGTGAACTGGGAATGAGGGAAGTACTGTGACTCAATCTGATCTAGGAGTTAGGGGTGAGAAGGAACTCAGTGTGAACTGGGAATGAGGGGAGTGAAGGAACTCACTGTGAACTGGGAAAGAGTGGAGTGATGGGATTCATTGTGAACCGGGAATGAGCGGCGTGAAGAGCCTCATTGTAAACTGGGAATGAGGAGAGTGATGGGACACATTCTGAATTGGGAATGAGGGGACTGAAGAGGCTCAGTGTGAACTGGGCATGAGGAGAGTGAAGGGACTAATTGCGAAATGGGAATGAGTGTAGTGATGTGAATTAATGTGAACTAGGAATGAGGGGAATGAAGAGCCTCAGTGTGAACTGGGAATGAGGAGACAGATATGAATCCATGTAACCTGGGAATGAGGGGCGTGAAGAGCCTCAGTATGAACTGGGAATGAGGGTCAAGAAGGGACTCAGGGTGAATTGGGAATGAGGGGAGTAATGGGACTCAATTTGAACTAGGTGTTAAGGGCAAGAAGGTCCTCAGTGTGAATTGGGAATGAGGGGAGTGAAGAGCCTCAGTGTGAACTGGGAATGAGGAGAGTGATGTGAAGCCATGTGACCTGGGCATGAGGGGAGTGAAGAGCCTCAGTATGAACTTGGAATGAGGGACGTGAAGAGCCTCAATGTAAACAAGGAATCAGGGGATAGAAGAGCCTCAGTCTGAACCAGGAATGAGAAGTGTGGAGGGACTCAATGTGAACTGGGAATGAGGGGAGTAATGGGACTCAATCTGAACTAGGAGTTCAGGGTGAGAAGATCCTCAGTGTGACCTGGAAATGAGAAGCGTGGAGGGACTCAATGTGAACTGGGAATGAGGGGTGTAAAGGGACTGATTGTAAACTGGGAATGAGGTGCATGATGGGAATTAATGTGACCTGACAATGAGGGGATTGAAGAGCCTAAGTGTGAACTGGGAATGAGAAGAGTAATGTGAATCAGTGTGAACTGAAAATGAGGAGAGTGACGTGAATCAGTTTGAACTGGGAATGAGGGTGAAGAAGGGACTCGGTGTGAACTGGTAATGAGGGGAGTGAAGGAACTCACTGTGAACTGGGAAAGAGTGGAGTGATGGGATTCATTGTGAACCGGGAATGAGCGGTGTGAAGAGCTCATTGTAAACTTGGAATGAGGAGAGTGATGGGACACATTCTGAATTGGGAATGAGGGGAGTGAAGAGGCTCAGTGTGAACTGGGAATGAGGAGAGTGAAGGGACTCATTGCGAAATGGGAATGAGCATAGTGATGTGAATTAATGTGAATTAGGAATGAGGGGAGTGAAGAGCCTCAGTGTGAACTGGGAATGAGGAGAGAGATGTGAATCCATGTGACCTGGGAATGAGGGGCATGAAGAGCCTCAGTATGAACTTGGAATGAGTGTAGTGAAGAGCCTCATTGTGAATTGGGAAAGAGTGGACTGATGGGATTCGTTGTGAACTAGGAATGAGGGGCGTGAAGAGCCTCAGTGTAAACAAGGAATGAGGGAATTGAAGAGCCTAAGTGTGAACTGGGAATGAGGAGAGTAATGTGAATCAGTGTGAACTGGGAATGAGGAGAGTGATGTGAATCTGTTAGAACTGGGATTGAGGGTCAAGAAGGGACTCAGTGTGAACTGGGAATGAGGGGAGTGAAGAGCCTCAGTGTGAACTCTGAATGAGGCAAGTAATGGGATTCAATCTGAACTAGGAGTTATGGGCGAGAACCTCCTCAGTGTGAACTGGGAATGAGGGGAGTGAAGAGCCTCACTGTGACCTGGGAATGAGGGGAGTGAAGGGACTTATTGTGAACTGAGATAGAGTGGAGTGATGGGACTCGTTGTCAGTCGGGAATGAGGGGAGTGATTGGACACCTTGTGAATTGGGAATGAGGGGAGTGAGGGGACTCACAGTGAACTGGGTAAGATGGGCGTGAAGGGACTCACTATGAACTGGGAAAGAGTGGAGTGATGGGACTCGTGAACCGGGAATGAAGGGAGTGATGGGACTCGTTATGAACTGGGAATGAGCGCGTGAAGAGCCACATTGTAAACTGGGAATGCGGGGAGTGCTGGGACACATTCTGGATTAGGAATGAGGGGAGTGAAAAGGCTCAGTGAGAACTGGGCATGAGGGAGGGAAGGGATTCATTGCGAAATGGGAATGAGGTGTGTGATGGGAATTAACGTGAACTGGGAATGAGGGGAATGAAGAGCCTCAGTGTGAACTGGGAATGAGGAGAGTGATGTGAAGCCATGTGACCTGGGAATGAGGGGACTGAAGAGCCTCAGTATGAGCTGCGTATGAGGGGAGTGAAGAGCCTCATTGTGAATTGGGAAAGAGGGGACTGATGGGACTCATTGTGAACTGGGAATGAGGGGTGTGATGTGAAGCCATGTGACCTGGGAATGAGGGGAGTCAAGGGACTCATTGCAAAATGGGAATGAAGGGAGTGATGAGCATTAATATAAACTGGGATTGAGGGGAATGAAGAGCCTCAGTATGAACTGGGAATGAGGGGAGTGAAGAGCCTCATTGTGAATTGGGAAAGAAGGGACAGATGGGACTCGTTGTGAACTGGGAATCAGGGGCATGAAGAGCCTCAGTGTAAACAGGGAATGAGGAGATTGAAGAGCCTCAGTCTGAACCAGGAATGAGAAGCGTAGAGGGCCTCAATGTAAACTGGCAAAGAGGGGAGTAAAGGGACTGATTGTGAACTGGGAAGGAGGGGCGTGATGGAAATCAATGTGAACTGGGAATGAGGGGATTGAAGAGCCTAAGTGTGAACTGGGAATGAGGACCGTATTGTGAATCAGTGTGAACTGGGAATGAGGACAGTGATCTGAATCAATTTGAACTAGGACTGAGGGTTATGAAGGGACTTGGTGTGAACTGGGAATGAGGAGAGTGAAGAGCCTCAGTGTGAACTGGGAATGAGGGGAGTAATGTGACTCAATCTGAACTAGCAGTTAGGGGCGAGAAGATGCTCAGTGTGAATTGGGAATGAGGGGAGTGAAGAGCCTCAGTGTAAACTGGGAATGAGGGGATTGAAGGGAATCATTGCGAAATGGGAATGAGGGTAGTATTGGGACTCAATCTGAACTACGAGTTAGGGGCGAGAAGATCCTCAGTGTGAACTGGGAATGAGGGGAGTGAAGAGCCTCAGTAAGAGCTGGGAATGAGGGGAGTGAAGAGCCTCATTGTGAATTGGGAAAGAGGGGAGTGATGGGACCCTTTGTGAACTGGGAATGAGGGGTGTGAAGAACCTCATTTTGAATTGGGAAAGAGTGGACTGATGGGTCTCGTTGTGAACTTGGAATGAGGGACGTGAAGAGCCTCAATGTAAACAAGGAATCAGGGGATAGAAGAGCCTCAGTCTGAACCAGGAATGAGAAGTGTGGAGGGACTCAATGTGAACTGGGAATGAGGGGAGTAATGGGACTCAATCTGAACTAGGAGTTCAGGGTGAGAAGATCCTCAGTGTGACCTGGAAATGAGAAGCGTGGAGGGACTCAATGTGAACTGGGAATGAGGGGTGTAAAGGGACTGATTGTAATCTGGGAATGAGGAGCGTGATGGGAATTAATGTGACCTGGGAATGAGGGGAGTGAAGAGCCTCAGTATGAACTGGGAATGAGGGGAGTGAAGAGGCTCAGTATGAGCTGGGAATGAGGGGAGTGAAGAGCCTCATTGTGAACTGGGAAAGAGGGGATTGAAGAGCCTAAGTGTGAACTGGGAGTGAGGGGCGTGAAGAGCCTCAGTGTAAACAGGGAATGAGGGGATTGAAGAGCCTCAGGCAGAACCAGGAATGAGAATCGTGGAGGGACTCAATGTGAACTGGCAAAGAGGGGAATAAAGGGACTGATTGTAAACTGGGAATGATGGGTGTGATGGGAATCCATGTGAACTGGGAATGAGTGGCGTGAAGAGCCTCAGTGTGAACTCGGAATGAGGGGAGTAATGGGACTCAATCTGAACTAGGAGTTAGGGGCAAGGAGATCCTCAGTGTGAAATGGGAATGAGAAGAGTGATGTGAATCAGTTTGAACTGGGATTGAGGGTCAAGAAGGGACTCAGTGTGAATTGGCAATGAGGGGAGTAAAGGGACTGATTGTAAACTGGGAATGAGGTGCATGATGGGAATCCATGTGAACTGGGAATGAGGGGAGTGAAGAGCCTCAGTGAGAACTGTGAATGAGGGTAGTAATGGGACTCAATCTGAACTAGGAGTTAGGGGCGAGAAGATCCTCAGTGTGAACTGGGAATGAGGGCAGTGAAGAGCCTCAGTGTAAACTGGGAATGAGGGGATTGAAGGGAATCATTGCGAAATGGGAATGAGGGTAGTATTGGGACTCAATCTGAACTACGAGTTAGGGGCGAGAAGATCCTCAGTGTGAACTGGGAATGAGGGGAGTGAAGAGCCTCAGTAAGAGCTGGGAATGAGGGGAGTGAAGAGCCTCATTGTGAATTGGGAAAGAGGGGAGTGATGGGACCCTTTGTGAACTGGGAATGAGGGGTGTGAAGAACCTCATTTTGAATTGGGAAAGAGTGGACTGATGGGTCTCGTTGTGAACTTGGAATGAGGGACGTGAAGAGCCTCAATGTAAACAAGGAATCAGGGGATAGAAGAGCCTCAGTCTGAACCAGGAATGAGAAGTGTGGAGGGACTCAATGTGAACTGGGAATGAGGGGAGTAATGGGACTCAATCTGAACTAGGAGTTCAGGGTGAGAAGATCCTCAGTGTGACCTGGAAATGAGAAGCGTGGAGGGACTCAATGTGAACTGGGAATGAGGGGTGTAAAGGGACTGATTGTAATCTGGGAATGAGGAGTGTGATGGGAATTAATGTGACCTGGGAATGAGGGGAGTGAAGAGCCTCAGTATGAACTGGGAATGAGGGGAGTGAAGAGGCTCAGTATGAGCTGGGAATGAGGGGAGTGAAGAGCCTCATTGTGAACTGGGAAAGAGGGGATTGAAGAGCCTAAGTGTGAACTGGGAGTGAGGGGCGTGAAGAGCCTCAGTGTAAACAGGGAATGAGGGGATTGAAGAGCCTCAGGCAGAACCAGGAATGAGAATCGTGGAGGGACTCAATGTGAACTGGCAAAGAGGGGAATAAAGGGACTGATTGTAAACTGGGAATGAGGTGCATGATGGGAATCCATGTGAACTGGGAATGAGGGGAGTGAAGAGCCTCAGTGAGAACTGTGAATGAGGGTAGTAATGGGACTCAATCTGAACTAGGAGTTAGGGGCGAGAAGATCCTCAGTGTGAACTGGGAATGAGGGCAGTGAAGAGCCTCACTCTGAACTGGGAATGAGGGGAGTGAGGGGACTCACTGTGAACTGGGAAAGACTGGAGTGATGGGCCTCGTTGTGAACTGGGAATGAGTGGCATGAAGAGCCTCATTGTAAACTGGGAATGAGGGGAGTGATGGGACACATTGTGAACTGGGAATGGGGGTCAAGAAGGAACACAATGTGAACTGCCAAAGAGGGGAGTAATGGGACTCAATCTGAACAAGGAGTTAGGGGCGAGAAGATCCTCAGTGTGAATTGGGAATGAGAGGATTGAAGGGATTCATTGCGAAATGGGACTGAGGGGAGTGATGGGAATTAATGTGAACTGGCAATGAGGGGAATGAAGAGCCTCATTGTGAACTGGGAATGAGGGTCAAGAAGGGACTCAATGTGAACTGGAAATGAGGGGAGTAATGGGACTCAATCTGAACTAGGTGTTAGGGGCGAGAAGGTCCTTAGTGTGAATTGGGAATGAGGAGAGTGAAGAGCCTCAGAGTGAACTGGGAATGATGGGTGTTAAGGCATTCATTGCGAAATGGGAATGAGGGGATTGATGAGAATTAATGTGAACTGGGAATGAGGGTAATGAAGAGCCTCAGTGTGAACTGGGAATGAGGAGAGTGATGTGAAGCCATGTGACCTGGGAATGAGGGGTGTGAAAAGCCTCAGTATGAACTGGGAATGAGGGGAGTGAAGTGCCTCAGTATGAGCTGGGAATGAGGGGAGTGAAGAGCCTCATTGTGAATTGGGAAAAAGGAGACTGATGGGATTCATTGTGAACTGGGAATGAACGGCATGAATAGCCTCAGTGTAAACTGGGAATGAGGGGATTGAAGAGCCTCAGTCTGAACCAGGAATGAGAAGTGTGGAGGGACTCAATGTGAACTGGGAATAAGGGGAGTAATGGGACTCAATCTGAACTAGGAGTTCAGTGCGAGAAGATCCTCAGTGTGACCTGGAAATGAGAAGCGTGGAGGGACTCAATGTGAACTGGGAATGAGGGGTGTAAAGGGACTGGTTGTAAACTGGGAATGAGGAGCGTGATGGGAATTAATGTGACCTGGGAATGAGGGGAGTGAAGAGCCTCAGTATGAACTGGGAATGAGGGGAGTGAAGAGGCTCAGTATGAGCTGGAAATGAGGGGAGTGAAGAGCCTCATTGTGAATTGGGAAAGAGGGGAGTGTTGGGACTCATTGTGAACTGAGAATGAGGGGCATGAATTGCCTCAGTGTAAACAGGGAATGAGGGGATTGAAGAGCCTCAGTCTGAACCAGGAATGAGAAGCTTGGAGGGACTCAATGTGAACTGGCAAAGAGAGGAGTAAAGGGACTGATTTTAATCTGGGAATGAGGGGCATGATGGGAATCCTTGTGAACTGGGAATGAGGGCAGTGATTAGCCTCAGTGTGAACTGGGAATGAGGCTAGTAATGGGACTCAATCTGAACTTGCAGTTAGGGGCGAGAAGATCCTCACTGTGAACTGGGAATGAGGGGAGTGTTGGGACTCATTGTGAACTGGGAATGAGCGGTGTGTAGAGCCTCAGAGTAAACTGGGAATGAGGAGAGTGATGGGACACATTGTGAATTGGGAATGAGGGGAATGAAGAGCCTCAGTATGAACTGGGAATGAGGGGAGTGAAGAGCCTCATTGTGAACTGGGAATGAGGGGATTGAAGAGCCTCGGTCTGAACCAAGTAAAGGGATTGACTGTTAACTGGGAATGAGGGGTGTGGTGGGAATCCATGTGAACTGGGAATGAGGGGATGGTAGAGCCTAAGTGTGAACTGGGAATGAGGAGAGTAATGTGAATCACTGTCAACTGGGAATGAGGAGAGTGATGTGAATCAGTTTGAACTGGGAATGAGGGTCAAGAAGGAACACAGTGTGAACTGCCAAAGAGGGGAGTAATGGGATTCAATCTGAACAAGGAGTTAGGGGCGAGAAGATCCTCAGTGTGAATTGGGAATGAGGGGATTGAAGGGATTCATAGCGAAATGGGAATGAGGGGAGTGATGGGAATTAATGTGAACTGAGAATGAGGGGAATGAAGAGTCTCAGTGTGAACTGGGAATGAGGAGAGTGATGTGAAGCCATGTGACCTGGGAATAAGGGGAGTGAAGAGTCTCATTGTGAACTGGGAATGAGGGGAGTGATGATACTCGTTGTGAACTTGGAATGAGGGGAGTGAAGAGAGTCAGTGTAAACTGGGCATGAGGGGATTGAAGAGCCTCAGTGCATACAGGGAATGAGGGGATTGAAGAACCTCAGTCTGAACCAGGAATGAGAAGTGTGGAGGGACTCAATGTGAACTGGCAATGAAGGGAATAAAGGGACTGATTGTAAACTGGGAATAAGGGGCGTGATGGGAATCCATGTGAACTGGGAATGAGGGGATTGATGAGCCTCAGTGTGAATTGGGAATGAGGAGAGTGATGTGAATCAGTGTGAACTGGGAATGAGGGGAGTGATGGGACTCAATGTGAACTGCGAATGAGGGGAGTGAAGTGTCTCTGAATGAACTGGGAATGAGGGGCGTGAGGAACCTCAGTGTTAACTGGGAATGAGGGTAGTGAAGGGACTCAGTGTGAACTGTGAATGAGGGGCAAGAAGTGACTCAGTGTGAACTGGGAATGAGGGTAGTGAAGGGACTCATGTGAACTGGGAATGAGGGGCGTGAAGATCCTCAGTGTGAACTGGGAATGAGGGGATCCAAGGGTCTCATTGTGAACTGGTATGAGGGGAGTGATGGGAATCAGAGTGAACTGGAAATGAGGGGAGTGAAGGGAATCGTGTTATCTTGGAAGGAAGGTAGTGAAATTACTCATTGTGAACTGGGAATGAGGGGAGTGAAGAGCCTCAGTGTGAACTGGGAATGAGGGGAGAGATGGGATTTATTGTGAACTGGGAATGAGGGGAGTGGAGGGACTCACTGTGTACTGGGAATGAGGGGCATGAAGAGCCTGATTGTGAACTGGGAGTGAGGGGAGTGAAGAGGCTCAGTGTGAGCTGGGAATGAGGGGTGTGAAGAGCCTCATTTTTAACTGGGAATGAGGGGAGTCAAGAGCCTCATTGTGAACTGGGAATGAGGGTCTTGAAGAGCCGCATTGTGAACTGGGAATGAGGTTCTTGAAGAGCCGCATTGTGAACTGGGAATGAGGGGCTTGAAGAGCCGCATTGTGAACTGGGAATGAGGGGCTTGAAGAGCCGCATTGTGAACTGGGAATGAGGGGCTTGAAGAGCCGCATTGTGAACTGGGAATAAGGGGAGTGAAGAGTCGCTTTGTGAACTGGGAATGAGGGGAGTGAAGAGCCGCTTTGTGAACTGGGAATGAGGGGAGTGAAGAGCCGCATTGTGAACTGGGAATGAGGGGAGTGAAGAGCCGCATTGTGAACTGGGAATGAGGGGAGTGAAGAGCCGCTTTGTGAACTGGGAATGAGGGGAGTGAAGAGCCACTTTGTGAACTGGGAATGAGGGGAGTGCAGACTCAGTTTCCCCTGGGAATGAGGGAAATGCACTGACTCTGTGTAAACTGGCGGTGAGGGTTCACCGGTTTTCGTGCACTCTTCGAAGAGAGGTCACGAAGCCAGGAAATTTTCACCAAATTATTTGGTGGCACCAGTAGAGAAGAATAGCTTCAAATATACCACTATGTCATGGAATTATTACAGCGGGAAGGAGGACATTCAGCCCATCATGTCTGCGCTGCTCTTTGTGGGAGCATTTTGCCTCAAGCTGCTCCCCTACCTTCTCCCCGTAGCCCAACATATTATTCCTTTTCAGATCAGAATCCAATTTCCCTCTGAGTGCCTCGATGGTAACTCGATGAAGCTGGGTAGATTTCTGTACTGGAAATCTCTATGACAGATAACCAATAGTTTCTTATTTAACCCCTTTCCCTAATGTCAAGCAATGAAGAAGTACACCAGAATTTGGATTGATTTAATGCTGTACAAAATTCCCTGTCATCATCCCAGTAAACGATCTGTACATTTCAGAAGTGCTATTCCTCTTTCCAATTCTAAATGGAGATAAATGATGAATTAGAGATTTCCATTTCAGGATCAATGGCAGAGCCCAGTGTGCAGCTTCCTGACAGAGTAAAAGCAAGATCATCGTGATCTCTGGCTCCTCTTTCATTTGCCCATTTAATTACATTTGTCAGCAACTTTCATTTGAACAAGTGCACTTTCAGTTTATTAATCTGAGCGGGAGCTTGGAGACCTGCAGTGGGGGGTGGGGAGTTACCACAGATTAGACATCAACAGTATCTGCTAGATGGAAATTAATTACCTGCTCCCTGCTCGGAGCGGGGGGGAGGGGTGTTGGGGGAGGCGGGGGCAGTGGGGGAGGTATCAATGAGTCAGCTCGCCATCTACCTTCTGAAGCATAGAGGCTGCACATTGAGCAAAGGACTCTTACAGTTAACTCAAGCGTCTGAACCATGCTGAGGACAATGGGCAATGCCCAATCAAAAAACTAAAATGCAGCAGGATAAATTTTAATGATCCTTGGACAACGAGATATTCTGAGTGCTAGCTTGAAAGTAATTAGAATCAATGGTACAACTCAGCATTGCAGTTTAATGCTGGTTAATGTTAAGATGGAGGTTTGACGCTTCATGAAGTCTCTTCCTTCAATCAGTGCTTTATTTTGTACTCCCCCTCTCACCCACTACTAGCCACTTGGTGCACCCTCAAATAGGGGGGTGGGGGGAAGCAGGACTTGAATTTATATAGCATCTTTCACAACTCCTAAAGTGCTTTACAGCCAGTCAAGCACTTTCAAATAACTGCTGTAGTGTCAGAGGCAACCAATTTCTGTACAGCAAGCTCCCACAAACAGCAACATGATAATGATTGTTATATATTGTTTTATTTTCTGTAAATACCTGTAAATAGCTAGGAACTAATTTGCTAAGAGCTAATTGTTATGTATTAGTGTTCCAGGGGTCAGATTTCATGGCTGGACTAGACACTCATGTGAAATGAAGCAGGCCCAGTTCGATTCAGTCCTTCTATTGTACCAAACAGTATGACCAAATTAGACATAACGAGTTTCTGATCTTTACACCCTTCAAGTGTGATTATTAGCAACATTTGGGAACCAAAAGAGAACAAGAACACTTGGCAATGATGAAATAATCTGTTTTTGTGACACTATTTAAGGAATGCTCTTGAACTCAGGGCTCTTCTTTGAAATGATCTTTTAACCTCAACTGAGACAGGCCTTGGTTTAACATTGCATCAAAAATGTAACCCCGCTGAGAGTGCAGTGTTCCCGCTTTATGACATAGGAACATCAGCCAAGATTATAAAATCAAAATCTTGGAGTGGAATTTGAACCCACAATACTCTGTCTCAGAAACACTACCAAAGAAACCACAGCTAACTCCTGACAGGAGCTTAATGTTCCAAATCACCAGGGCTGAGGGAGCACCTGACATAGCAGTGCCCTCGGAAATGGCTGACAGGCAGGCGCAGAAAACAAACTCCTAGTTTTTTAGCGAGCGTGTGTTTTTCAAACAACCTGCACTCGTGCACTGAGGTAACCAAATACCTGTGGTGTTTATGGAGGCGCACTATTGCTGGCAAACTGCTATCTTGTGTTTCAGGATTCTTCGAAGCTGCTCGGTGTTATCCCCAACCCTCACCCTCAGGTTTCACTAAATCAGCCCTCCCACCGCCACCAATCCCCCATCACCCTCTGCATCCACCCCCACAAACTTAGGCTTCCTTTACCCAGATCCTGGTCCACTCCCAGGCTTTCTTCCCGCCTGTGTCGCACCTCAATTATGGTTCCTTTGTCTAGCTCCCATTCAGCTGCCATATCGCTCAGGCTTTTTCTAACTAGGTCAGTGCCACCCACCTCCTTTACCTGCAAGCTTCGCCAGACAGCACCCCCCTTGCTGTCGGCACTAGGCTAATGTGTTTCATTGCTAGTGGCAGTATTGCAGGCCGATGTGCAGAACAATTGAACACGTCTGGTGAGAAGAAGCAACAATACAAGCTTTGCACCTCTTCAAACCAATATGCAAGGGAGCAGCCAAGGGAGAATTAGCATTGATGACCAGCACCTATATGCTCGCTGCCGTCTGCAGCACTCTTGTCATCACTGGTTAATGAGGCAAGTCTGATGGGTACATGCAGATGTCAGCAAACAGCATAGTGTAATAGCAGCAGGGAGGAGTCATAGAGACTTACATTACGGAACCTCACAGTCTGAAACAAGAGACTCATTCCAAAAATTCACAAAGATGAGATATTCTCTCAGAATGCATTACAATATGCATAAGTGAAGGAGTTTTAGATAAATCTACAACATGATTAATCAACAAACCCTCACCAATTCCTCACCAAACCCTCACCAATCCCCCATCAATCCTTCACTAATTCCTCACCAATCCCTCACCAAACAATTGCCAAATGCTTGTGAATCACTCACCAATCCCTTATCAATCCTTCACCAATTCCTCACCAATCCCTCACCAATCTCTCACCAATCTCTCACCAATGCCTCACTAACCTCTCACCAATCCCTCACCAATCTCTCACCAATCTCGCACCAATCCCTTAGCAATCTCTGACCAATCTCTCAACAACTCCTCACCAATCCCTCACCAGTCTCTCACCAATCCCTCACCAATTTCTCACCAATCATTCAGCAATCTCTCACTAATCACTCACCAATCTCTCACCAATCCATCACCAATCCCTCATCAATCCTTCACCAGCCATCATCAATCCCTCGCTAACCCCTTGCCAATCCCACGCCAAACTCTCACCAAACCCTCGCCAATCTCTCGCAAATTCCTCATCAACCCCTCACCAATCATCACCAAATACTCGCTACGCCCTCGCCGATCACTCGCCAATCCCTCCTCAATCCCTCACCAATCATCACCAAATCCGCGCCAATACCTCACCAATTACTCGCCAAACTATCAGCAAATCCTCACGAAACACTCACCAATACCTCACCAATCTCTCACCAATCCCTCACCAATCCCTCACCAATCTCTCACCAATCCCTCAACAATTCTTCAATAATCTCCCACCAACACTCACCAATCTCTCAACAATGTCTCACCAATGCCTCACTAATCTCTCACCAATCCCTCAATAATCTCTCACCAATCTCTAGCCAATCCCTCACCAATCCCTCATCAATTCTTCACTAATCTCCCACCAACACTCACCAATGCCTCACCAATCTCTCACCAATCTCTCACTAATCTCTCACCAATCCCTCACTAATCTATCGCCAATCTCTCGCCAAACCCTCCCCAATCTCTCGCCAATTCCTCGCCAACCCCTCGCCAATCTCTCGCCAATCACTCACCAACCCCTCAACAACCCATAACCAATCTCCCACCAATCTCTCAACAACTCCACACCAATCCCTCACCAATCTATCCCCAATCCCTCACCAATGTCTCCCCAATCCCTCACCAATCACTCACCAACCCTTCGCCAATCTCTCACCAGTTGCTCACCAATCTCTCACAAATCTCTCAAAAACGCATCACCAATCTCCCACCAATCTCTTAACAACTCCTGACCAATCCCTCGCCGATCCCTCACCAATCTCCCACCAATCTCTCAACAACTCCTCACCAATCCCTCACCAGTCTCTCACCAATCTCTCACCAAATCCTCACCAATCTCTCACTAACCCCTCACCAATCCCTCATCAATCCTTCACCAACCATTATCAATCCCTCGCCAACCCCTCGCCAAACTCTCGCCAATTCCACGTCAATCATCACAAAATCCTCGCATAACCCATGCCAAACCCTTACCAATTCCTCACCAAAAACTTGCCAATCCCTCACCAATCCCTCACCAATCTCCCACCAATCTCCCACCAATCTCCAACCAATTCCTCAACAATCCCTCACCAATCTCTCACTAATCCCTCACCAATCTCTCACTAATCCATCACCAATCCCTCACCAATCCCTCATCAATCCTTCACCAGCCATCATCAATCCCTCGCCAACCCCTTGCCAATCCCTCGCCAAACTCTCACCAAACCCTCGCCAATCTCTTGCAAATTCCTCATCAATCCCTCACCAATCATCACCAAATACTCGCCACCCCCTCACCGATCTCTCGCCAATCCCTCCCCAATCATCACCAACTCCTCGCCAATCCCTCGCCAATCTCTCGCCAAACTATCACCAATTCCTCACCAAACACTCGCCAATACCTCACCAATCTCTCACCAATCCCTCACCAATCTCTCACCAATCTCTCACCAATCCCTCATCAATTCTTCACTAATCTCCCACCAACACTCACCAATCTATCACCAATCCCTCACCAATCTCTCACCAATCTCTCACCATTGCCTCACTAAACTCTCACCAATCCCTCACTAATCTCTCACCAATCCCTCACCAAGCCCTCATCAATTCTTCACTAATCTCCCACCAACACTCACAAATCTCTCACCAATCCCTCACCAATCTCTCACCAATCTCTCACAAATCTCTCAACAACCCCTCACCAGTCTCTTACCAATCTCTCACAAATCCCTCACCAATCCTTCACCAATCTCTCACCAAATCATCACCAATCTTTCACCAACCTCTCACTAAACCCTCACCAATCCCTCAGCAATCCTTCACCAACCATCATCAATCCTTCACCAACCACTCGCCAAACCCTCGCCAATCTCTCGCCAATCCCTCGTCAATCACTCGTCAAACATCACCAAATCCTTGCATATCTCTCACCAAAACCTCACCAAAAACTCGCCAATCCCTCACCAATCCCTCACCAATCTATCCCCAATCCCTCATCAATCCCTCACCAATGTCTCACCAATCCCACACCAATCTATAACCAATCCCTTAGCAATCTCCCAACAATCTGACAACTCCTCACCAATCCCTCACCAATCTCTCACCAATCCCTCACCAATCTCTCACCAATCCATCACCAATCCCTCATCAATCCTTCACCAGCCATCATCAATCCCTCGCCAACCCCTTGCCAATCCCTCACCAACCCCTCACCAAACCCTCGCCAATCTCTCGCAAATTCCTCATCAATCCCTCACCAATCATCACCAAATACTCGCTACCCCCCTCGCCGATCTCTCGCCAATCCCTCCTCAATCCCTCGCCAATCTCTCGACAAACTATCACCAATTCCTCACCAAACACTCGCCAATACCTCACCAATCTCTCACCAATCCCTCACCAATCTTTCCCCAATCTCTCACCAATCTCCCACCAATCTCCCACCAATCTCCCACCAATCCCTCACCGATCCCTCACCGATCTCTCACTAATCCCTCACCAATCTCTCACCAATCCATGACCAATCCCTCACCAATCCCTCATCAATCCCTCACCAATCCCTCATCAATCCTTCACCAGCCATCATCAATCCCTCGCCAACCCCTTGCCAATCCCTCGCCAACCCCTCAACAAACCCTCGCCAATCTCTCGCAAATTCCTCATCAATCCCTCAACAATCATCACCAAATCCTCGCCAATCCCTCGCCAATCTCTCACCAAACTATCACCAATTCCATACCAAACAATCGCCAAAACCTCACCAATCTCTAACCAATCTCTCACCAATCTCTCAGCAATCCCTCATCATTTCTTCACTAATCTCCCACCAACACTCACTAATCTCTCACCAATCTCTCACCAATCCCTTAGCAATCTCCCACCAATCTCTCAACAGCTCCTCACCAATCCCTCACCAATCACTCACCAAACTCTCAGCAATCCCTCACCAATTTCTCACCAATCACTCACCAATCTCTCACCAATCCATCACCAATCCCTCATCAATCCCTCATCAATCCTTCTCCAGCCATCATCAATCCCTCGCCAACCCTTTGCCAATCCCTCACCAACCCCTCACCAAACACTCGCCAATCTCTCGCAAATTCCTCATCAATCCCTCACCAATCATCAAATACTCGCTACCCCCTCACCGATCTCTCGCCAATCCCTCCTCAATCCCTCGCCAATCTCTCACCAAACTATCACCAATTCCTCATCAAACACTCGCCAATACCTCACCAATCTCTCACCAATCCCTCACCAATCTCTCACCAATCTCTCACCAATCCCTCATCATTTCTTCACTAATCTCCCACCAACACTCACCAATCTCTCACCAATCTCTCACCAATGCCTCCCTAAACTCTCACCAATGCCTCACTAATCTCTCACCAATCCCTCACTAATCTCTCGCCAATTTCTCGCCAATACCTCACCAATCCCTCATCAATTCTTCACTAATCTCCCACCAACACTCACCAATCTCTCACCAATCCCTCACCAATCTCTCGCCAATCTCTCGCCAATACCTCACCAATCCTTATCAATTCTTCACTAATCCCACACCAACATTCACCAATCTCTCACCAATCCCTCACCAATCACTCACTAATCTATTGCCAATCTCTCGCCAGTCTCTCGCCAAACACCCCCAATCTCTCGCCAATTCCTCACCAACCCCTCGCCAATCTCTCACTAATCACTCATCAACCCCTCAACAACCCATAACCAATCTCCCACCAATCTATCAACAACTCCACACCAATGCCTCACCAATCTATCCCTAATCCCTCATCAATCCCTCACCAATGTCTCCCCAATCCCTCACCAATCACTCACCAACCCTTCGCCAATCTCTCACCAGTTGCTCACCAATCTCTCACAAATCTCTCAACAACCCCTCACCAGTCTCTTACCAATCTCTCACAAATCCCTCACCAATCCTTCACCAATCTCTCACCAAATCATCACCAATCTTTCACCAACCTCTCACTAAACCCTCACCAATCCCTCAGCAATCCTTCACCAACCATCATCAATCCTTCACCAACCACTCGCCAAACCCTCGCCAATCTCTCGCCAATCCCTCGTCAATCACTCGTCAAACATCACCAAATCCTTGCATATCTCTCACCAAAACCTCACCAAAAACTCGCCAATCCCTCACCAATCCCTCACCAATCTATCCCCAATCCCTCATCAATCCCTCACCAATGTCTCACCAATCCCACACCAATCTATAACCAATCCCTTAGCAATCTCCCAACAATCTGACAACTCCTCACCAATCCCTCACCAATCTCTCACCAATCCCTCACCAATCTCTCACCAATCCATCACCAATCCCTCATCAATCCTTCACCAGCCATCATCAATCCCTCGCCAACCCCTTGCCAATCCCTCACCAACCCCTCACCAAACCCTCGCCAATCTCTCGCAAATTCCTCATCAATCCCTCACCAATCATCACCAAATACTCGCTACCCCCTCGCCGATCTCTCGCCAATCCCTCCTCAATCCCTCGCCAATCTCTCGACAAACTATCACCAATTCCTCACCAAACACTCGCCAATACCTCACCAATCTCTCACCAATCCCTCACCAATCTTTCCCCAATCTCTCACCAATCTCCCACCAATCTCCCACCAATCCCTCACCGATCCCTCACCGATCTCTCACTAATCCCTCACCAATCTCTCACCAATCCATGACCAATCCCTCACCAATCCCTCATCAATCCTTCACCAGCCATCATCAATCCCTCGCCAACCCCTTGCCAATCCCTCGCCAACCCCTCAACAAACCCTCGCCAATCTCTCGCAAATTCCTCATCAATCCCTCAACAATCATCACCAAATCCTCGCCAATCCCTCGCCAATCTCTCACCAAACTATCACCAATTCCATACCAAACAATCGCCAAAACCTCACCAATCTCTAACCAATCTCTCACCAATCTCTCAGCAATCCCTCATCATTTCTTCGCTAATCTCCCACCAACACTCACTAATCTCTCACCAATCTCTCACCAATCCCTTAGCAATCTCCCACCAATCTCTCAACAGCTCCTCACCAATCCCTCACCAATCACTCACCAAACTCTCAGCAATCCCTCACCAATTTCTCACCAATCACTCACCAATCTCTCACCAATCCATCACCAATCCCTCATCAATCCTTCTCCAGCCATCATCAATCCCTCGCCAACCCTTTGCCAATCCCTCACCAACCCCTCACCAAACACTCGCCAATCTCTCGCAAATTCCTCATCAATCCCTCACCAATCATCAAATACTCGCTACCCCCTCACCGATCTCTCGCCAATCCCTCCTCAATCCCTCGCCAATCTCTCACCAAACTATCACCAATTCCTCATCAAACACTCGCCAATACCTCACCAATCTCTCACCAATCCCTCACCAATCTCTCACCAATCTCTCACCAATCTCTCACCAATCTCTCACCAATCCCTCATCATTTCTTCACTAATCTCCCACCAACACTCACCAATCTCTCACCAATGCCTCCCTAAACTCTCACCAATGCCTCACTAATCTCTCACCAATCCCTCACTAATCTCTCGCCAATTTCTCGCCAATACCTCACCAATCCCTCATCAATTCTTCACTACTCTCCCACCAACACTCACCAATCTCTCACCAATCCCTCACCAATCTCTCACCAATCTCTCGCCAATACCTCACCAATCCTTATCAATTCTTCACTAATCCCACACCAACATTCACCAATCTCTCACCAATCCCTCACCAATCTCTCACCAATCACTCACTAATCTATTGCCAATCTCTCGCCAGTCTCTCGCCAAACACCCCCAATCTCTCGCCAATTCCTCACCAACCCCTCGCCAATCTCTCACTAATCACTCATCAACCCCTCAACAACCCATAACCAATCTCCCACCAATCTATCAACAACTCCACACCAATGCCTCACCAATCTATCCCTAATCCCTCATCAATCCCTCACCAATGTCTCCCCAATCCCTCACCAATCACTCACCAACCCTTCGCCAATCTCTCACCAGTTGCTCACCAATCTCTCACAAATCTCTCAACAACCCCTCACCAGTCTCTTACCAATCTCTCACAAATCCCTCACCAATCCTTCACCAATCTCTCACCAAATCATCACCAATCTTTCACCAACCTCTCACTAAACCTTCACCAAACCCTCAGCAATCCTTCACCAACCATCATCAATCCTTCACCAACCACTCGCCAAACCCTCGCCAATCTCTCGCCAATCCCTCGTCAATCACTCGTCAAACATCACCAAATCCTTGCATATCTCTCACCAAAACCTCACCAAAAACTCGCCAATCCCTCACCAATCTATCCCCAATCCCTCATCAATCCCTCACCAATGTCTCCCCAATCCCTCACCAATTACTCACCAACCCTTCGCCAATCTCTCACCAGTTGCTCACCAATCTCTCACAAATATCTCAACAAACCCTCACAAATCCCTCACCAATCCCTCACCAGTCTCTCACCAATCTCTCACAAATCCCTCACAAATCCCTCACCAATCCTTCACCAAACTCTCACTAACCCCTCACCAATCCCTCATCAATCCTTCACCAACCATCATCAATCCCTCGCCAACCACTCACCAAACTCTCGCCAATCTCTCGCCAATTCCTCATCAATCATCACCAAATTCTTGCCTATCTCTTGCCAATCCCTCGTCAATCACTCGTCAATCATCACCAAATCCTTGCATATCTCTCACCAAAAACTCGCCAATCCCTCACCAATCTCTCACCAATCTTTCCCGAATCTCTCACCAAACTCCCACAAATCTCCCACCAATCTCCAACCAATCCCTCAACAATCCCTCACCGATCCCTCACCAATCTCTCACTAATCCCTCACCACTCTCTCACCAATCCATGACCAATCCCTCACCAATCCCTCATCAATCCTTCACCAGCCATCATCAATCCTTCGCCAACCCCTTGCCAATCCCTCACCAACCCCTCAACAAACCCTCACCAATCTCTCGCAAATTACTCATCAATCCCTCACCAATCATCACCAAATACTCGCCACCCCCCTCGCCGATCTCTCGCCAATCCCTCCCCAATCCCTCACCAATCATTAACAAATGCTCACCAATCCCTCGCCAATCTCTTGCCAAAATATCACCAATTCCTCACCAAATCCCTCACTAATCTCTCGCCAATTTCCCGCCAATACCTCACCAATCCCTCATCAATTCTTCACTAATCTCCCACCAACACTCACCAATCTCTCACCAATCCCTCACCAATCTCTCGCCAATCTCTCGCCAATACCTCACCAATCCTTATCAATTCTTCACTAATCGCACACCAACATTCACCAATCTCTCACCAATCCCTCACCAATCTCTCACCAATCACTCACTAATCTATTGCCAATCTCTCACCAGTCTCTCGCCAAACACCCCCAATCTCTCGCCAATTCCTCACCAACCCCTCGCCAATCTCTCACTAATCACTCATCAACCCCTCAACAACCCATAACCAATCTCCCACCAATCTATCAACAACTCCACACCAATGCCTCACCAATCTATCCCTAATCCCTCATCAATCCCTCACCAATGTCTCCCCAATCCCTCACCAATCACTCACCAACCCTTCGCCAATCTCTCACCAGTTGCTCACCAATCTCTCACAAATCTCTCAACAACCCCTCACCAGTCTCTTACCAATCTCTCACAAATCCCTCACCAATCCTTCACCAATCTCTCACCAAATCATCACCAATCTTTCACCAACCTCTCACTAAACCCTCACCAATCCCTCAGCAATCCTTCACCAACCATCATCAATCCTTCGCCAACCCCTCGCCAAACCCTCGCCAATCTCTCGCCAATCCCTCGTCAATCACTCGTCAAACATCACCAAATCCTTGCATATCTCTCACCAAAACCTCACCAAAAACTCGCCAATCCCTCACCAATCCCTCACCAATCTTTCCCCAATCCCTCACCAATCTCTCACCAATCCATGACCAATCCCTCACCAATCCCTCATCAATCCTTCACCAGCCATCATCAATCCCTCACCAACCCCTTGCCAATCCCTCGCCAACCCCTCAACAAACCCTCGCCAATCTCTCGCAAATTCCTCATCAATCCCTCAACAATCATCACCAAATCCTCGCCAAACCCTCGCCAATCTCTCACCAAACTATCACCAATTCCATACCAAACACTCGGCAAAACCTCACCAATCTCTAACCAATCTCTCAGCAATCCCTCATTTCTTCACTAATCTCCCACCAACACTCACCAATCTCTCACCAATCCCTCACCAATCACTCGCTAATCTCTCACTAATCCCTCATCAATTCTTCACTAATCTCCCACCAACACACACCAATCTCTCACCAATCCCTCACCAATCTGTCGCCAATCTTTCACCAAACTCTCCCCTATCTCTCACCAATTCCTCGCCAACCCCTCGCCAATCTCTCGCCAATCACTCACCAACCTCTCAACAACCCAGAACCAATCTGTCACCAATCTCTCAACAACTCCACACCGATCTCTCACCAATCTATCCCCAATCCCTCATTAATCCCTCACCAATGTCTCCCCAATCCCTCACCAATCACTCACCAACCCTTCGCCAATCTCTCACCAGTTGCTCACCAATCTCTCCCAAATCTCTCAACAACCCCTCACCAATCTCCCACCAATCTCTTAACAACTCCTCACCAATCCCTTACCAATCCCTCACTTAACCCTCGCCAATCCCTTGCTAATCCATCACCAATCATTACCAAACCCTCACCAATCACCAAACCCTCATCAATCTCTCACCAATCCCTCATCAATTCTTCACTAATCTCCCACCAACTGCTCACCAATCTCTCACCTATCCCTCACCAATCACTCACCAATCTCTCACCAATACCTCACTAATCTCTCATCAATCCCTCACCAATCTTTCACCAATCCCTTAGCAATCTCCCACCAATCTCTCAACTACTCCTCACTAATCTCTCACCAATCCCTCACCAATCTCTTGCCAATCACTCACCAATCTCTCACTAATCTCTCACCAATCCATCACCAAACCCTCTCCAATCCCTCATCAATCCTTCACCAGCCATCATCAATCCCTCGCCAACCCCGTGCCAATCCTCGCTAACCCCTCACCACACACTCGACAATCTCTCGGAAATTCCTCATCAATCCCTCACCAATCATCACCAAATACTCGCTACCCCCTCGCCGAGCTCTCGCCAATCCCTCCTCAATCCCTCACCAATCATCACCAAATCTGCACCAATCGCTCGCCAATCTCTCGCCAAACTATCACCCATTCCTCGCCACTCGCCAATACCTCACCAATCTCTTACCAATCCCTCACCAATCTCTCACCAATCCCTCATCAATTCTTCACTAATCTTCCACCAACACTCACCAATCTCTCAACAATCCCTCAACAATCCCTCACCAATCTCTCACTAATCCCTCACCAATCTCTCACCAATCCATCACCAATCCCTCACCAATCCCTCATCAATCCTTCACCAGCCATCATCAATCCCTGGCCAATCCCTCGCCAACCCCTCAACAAACCCTCGCCAATCTCTCACAAATTCCTCATCAATCCCTCCCCAATCCTTCACCAAATCCTCGCCAATCTCTCACCAATCTCTCGCCAAACTATCACCAATTCCTCACCAAAAACTCGCCAAAACCTCACCAATCTCTCACCAATCCCTCACCAATCTCTCAGCAATCCCTCATCATTTCTTCACTAATCTCCCACCAACACACACCAACCTCTCACCAATCCCTAACCAATCTCTCAACAATCTCTTGCTGAACTCTCCCCTATCTCTCGCCAATTCCTCGCCAACCCCTCGCCAATCTCTCGCCAATCACTCACCAACTCCACACCGATCTCTCACCAATCTATCCCCAATTCCTCATTAATCCCTCACCAATGACTCCCCAATCCCTCACCAATCTCTCACAAATTTCTCACCAATCCCTCCTCAATCCCTCAACAATCATCACCAAATCCGCGCCAATACCTCGCCAATCTCTCACCAACCTATCACCAATTCCTCACCAAATACTCGCCAATACCTCACCAATCTCTCACCAAACCCTCACCAACCTCTCACCAATCTCTCACCAATCCCTCATTTCTTCACTAATCTCCCACCAACAATCACCAATCTCTCACCAATCCCTCACCAATCTCTCACCAATCTCTCACCAATGCCTCACTAAACTCTCACCAATCCCTCACTAATCTCTCGCCAATCTCTCACCAATCCCTCACCAATCCCTCATCAGTTCTTCACTAATCTGCCACCAACACACACCAATCTCTTGCCAATCCCTCACCAATCTCTCACCAATCCCTGACTAATCTCTCGCTAATCTCTCCCCAAACCCTCCCTGATCTCTCGCCAATTCCTCGCCAACCCCTCGCCAATCTCTCACTAACCCCTCACCAATCCCTCATCAATCCCTCGCCAACCCCTCGCCAAACACTTACCAATCTCTCGCCAATTCCTCATCAATCATCACCAAATCCTCGCCACACCCTCGCCGATCTCTCGCCAATCCCTTGTCAATCCCTCGTCAATCATCATCAAATCCTCGCCTAGCTCTCGCCAAACCCTCACCAATTCCTCACCAAAAACTCGCCAATCCCTCACCAATCTCTCACCAATCTCCCACCAATCTCTCAATAATCCCTCACCAATCTCTCCCCAATCCCTCACCAATCTTCCACCAATCTCTCACCAATCTCTCATCAAGCCTTCACCAATCCCTCACCAGCCATCACCAATCCCTCACCAACACCTCGCCAATCCCTTGCCAAACCCTCGCCAATCTCTCACCAATCCCACACCAATCATCACCAAATCCTCACCACACACTCCCCAATCCCTCGCCAATCCCTCACTTAACCCTTGCCAATCCCTTTCCAATCCCTCACCAATCATTACCAAACCCTCACCAATCACCAAACCCTCATCAATCTCTCACCAATCCCTCATCAATTCTTCACTAATCTCCCACCAACTGCTCACCAATCTCTCACCTATCCCTCACCTATCCCTCACCAATCTCTCACCAATCTCTCACCAATGCCTCACTAATCTCTCACTAATCTCTCACCAATCCCTCACCAATCTTTCACCAATCCCTTAGCAATCTCCCACCAATCTCTCAACTACTCCTCACCAATCTCTCACCAATCTCTCACCAATCCCTCACCAATCACTCACCAATCTCTCACTAATTTCTCACCAATTCATCACCAATCCCTCATCAATCTCTCATCAATCCTTCACCAGTCATCATCAATCCCTCGCCAACCCCGTGCCAATCCCTCACTAACCCCTCACCAAACACTCGACAATCTCTCGGAAATTCCTCATCAATCCCTCACCAATCATCACCAAATACTTGCTACCCATTCGCTGATCTCTCGCCAATCCCTCCTCAATCCCTCACCAATCATCACCAAATCCACGCCAATCTCTAGCCAATCTTTCGCCAAACTATCACCAATTCCTCACCAAACACTCGCCAAAACCTCGCCAATCTCTCACCAATCACTCACCAATCTCTCACCAATCTCTCAGCAATCCCTCATCATTTCTTCACTAATCTCCCACCAAACCTCACCAATCTCTCACCAATCCCTAACCAATCTCGCAACAATCTCTTGCTAAACTCTCCCCTATCTCTCGCCAATTCCTCGCCAACCCCTCGCCAATCTCTCGCCAATCACTCACCAACTCCACACCGATCCCTCACCAATCTATCACCAATCCCTCATTAATCCCTCACCAATGACTCCCCAATCCCTCACCAATCACTCACCAACCCTTCGCCAATCTCTCACCAGTTGCTCACCAATCTCTCACAAATCACTCAACAACCCCTCACCAATCTCCCACCAATCTCTTAACAACTCCTCACCAATCCCTCACCAATCTCTCACAAATCTCTCACCAATCCCTCACCAATTTCTCACCAATCACTCATCAATCTCTCACTAATCCCTCACCAATTTCTCACCAATCACTCATCAATCTCTCATTAATCCCTCACCAATCTCTCACCAATCCATCATCAATCCCTCCCCAATCCCTCGCCAAACTTTCACAAATTCCTCATCAATCCCTCACTAATCATCACCAAATACTCGCTACCCCCTCGCCGATCTCTCGCCAATCCCTCCTCAATCCCTCACCAATCATCACCAAATCCGCGCCAATACCTCGCCAACCTATCACCAATTCCTCACCAAATACTCGCCAAAACCTCACCAATCTCTCACCAATCCCTCACCAACCTCTCACCAATCTCTCACCAATCCCTCATTTCTTCACTAATCTCCCACCAACACTCACCAATCCCTCACCAATCTCTCACCAATCTCTCACCAATGCCTCACTAAACTCTCACCAATCCCTCACTAATCTCTCGCCAATCTCTCAACAATCTCTCACCAATCCCTCACCAATCTCTCACCAATCCCTGACTAATCTCTCAACAATCTCTCACCAAACCCTCCCTGATCTCTCGCCAATTCCTCGCCAACCCCTCGCCAATCTCTCGCCAATCACTCACCAACCCCTCAACAACCCATAACCAATCTCCCACCAATCTCTCAACAACTCCACACCAATCTCTCACCAATCTATCCCCAATCCCTCATCAATCCCTCTCCAATGTCTCCCCAATCCCTCATCAATCACTCACCAACACTTCGCCAATCTCTCGCCAGTTGCTCACCAATCTCTCACAAATCTCTCAACAACCCCTCACCAATCTCCCACCAATCTCTCAACAACTCCTCATCAATCCCACACCAGTCCCTCATCAATCCCACACCAGTCCCTCACCAATCCCTCACCAATCTCTCACAAATCCCTCACCAATCCTTCACCAATCTCTCATCAAATCCTCACCAATCTCTCCCTAACCCCTCACCAATCCCTCATCAATCCTTCACCAACAATCATCAATCCCTTGCCATCCCCTCGCCAATCTCTCGCCAATTCCTCATTAATCATCACCAAATCCTCGCCTATATCTCAGCAAACCCTCACCAAATCCTCACCAAAAAATCGCCAATCCCTCACCAATCTCCCACCAATCTTTCCCCAATCTCTCACCAATCTCCAACCAATCCCTCAACAATCGCTCACCAATCCCTCATCAATCTCTCACAAAGCCCTCAACAATCCATGACCAATCTCTCACCAATCCCTGACCAAATCCTCACCAATCTCTCACTAACCCCTCACCAATCCCTCATCAATCCTTCACCAACCATAATCAATCCCTCGCCAACCCCTCGCCAAACTCTCACCAATCTCTCGCCAATTCCTCATCAATCATCACCAAATCCTCACCACACGCTCGCCAATCTCTCGCCAATCCCTTCTCAATCCCTCATCAATCAACAAATCCTCACCTAGCTCTCGCCAAATCCTCACAAATTCCTCACCAAAAGCTCGCCAATCCCTCACCAATCTCTCACCAATCTCCCACCAATCTCCAACCAATCCCTCAATAAACCCTCACCAATCCCTCAACAATCTCTCCCCAATCCCTCACCAATCTTCCACCAATCTCTCACCAATCTCTCATCAAGCCTTCACCAATCCCTCACCAGCCGTCACCAATCCCTCACCAACCCCTCACCAATCCCTTGCCAAACCCTCACCAATCTCTCGCCAATCCCAAATCAATCATCACCAAATCCTCACCATACACTCCCCAATCCCTCGCCAATCCCATCACTTAAGCCTCGCCAATCTCTTGGCAATCCCTCACCAACCATTACCAAACCCTCACCAATCACCAAACCCTCATCAATCTCTCACCAATCCCTCATCAATTCTTCACTAATCTCCCACCAACTGCTCACCAATCTCTCACCTATCCCTCACCATTCTCTCACCAATCTCACACCAATGCCTCACTAATCTCTCACCAATCCCTCACCAATCTTTCACCAATCCCTTAGCAATCTCCCACCAATCTCTCAACAACTCCTCACCAATCTCTCACCAATCCCTCACCAATTTCTCACCAATCACTCACCAATCTCTCACTAATCTCTCACCAATCCATCACCAATCCCTCATCAATCCATCATCAATCCTTCACCAGCCATCATCAATCACTCGCCAACACCGTGCTAATCCCTCACTAACCCCTCACCAAACACTCGACAATCACTAGGAAATTCCTCATCAATCCCTCACCAATCATCACCAAATGCTCGCTACCCCCTCGCCGATCTCTCGCCAATCTCTCCTTAATCCCTCACCAATCATCACCAAATCTGCGCCAATCTCTCGCCAAACTATCACCAATTCCTCACCAAACACTCGCCAAAACCTCACCAATCTCTCACCAATCTCTCAGCAATCCTTCATCATTTCTTCACTAATCTCCCACCAACACTCACCAATCTCTCACCAATCCCTCACCAATCTCTCGCCAATCTCTCACTAAACCCTCACCAATCCCTCATCAATTCTTCACTAATCTCCCACCAACAGACACCATCTCTCACCAATCTCTAACCAATCTCTCAACAATCTCTTGCCAAACTCTTCCCTATCTCTCGCCAATTCCTCGCCAACCCCTTGCCAATCTCTCGCCAATCACTCACCAACTCCACACCGATCTCTCACCAATCTATCCCCAATCCCTCATTAATCCCTCACCAATGTCTCCCCAATCCCTCACCAATCACTCACCAAACCTTCTCCAATCTCTCACCAGTTGCTCACCAATCTCTCAAAAATCTCTCAACAACCCCTCACCAATCTCCCACCAATCTCTTAACAACTCCTCACCAATCCCTCACCAATCTCTCACCAATCCTTCACCAATCTCTCACCAATCTCTCACCAATCCCTTAGCAATCTCCCACCAATCTCTCAACAACTCCTCACCAATCTCTCACAAATCCCTCACCAATCCTTCACCAATCTCTCACCAAATCCTCACCAATCTCTCCCTAACCCCTCACCAATCCCTCATCAATCCTTCACCAACCATCATCAATCCCTCACCAATCTCTCATCGATCCCTCATCAATTCTTCACTAATCTCCCACCAACACTCACCAATCTCTCACCAATCTCTCACCAATGCCTCACCAATGCCTCACTAATCTCTCACCAATCTCTCACTAATCTCTCGCCAATCTATTGCCAATACCTCACCAATCCCTCATCAATTCTTCACTAATCTCACACCAATACTCACCAATCTCTCACTAATCCCTCACCAATCTCTCGCCAATCTCTCGCCAATCTCTCACCAATCTCTCACCAAACTCTCCACTATCTCTCACCAATTCCTCGCCAACCCCTCGTCAATTACTCACCAGCCCCTCAACAACCCATAACCAATCTCTCACCAATCTCTCAACAACTCCACACCAATCTCTCACCAATACATCCCCAATCCCTCATTAATACCTCACTAATGTCTCCCCAATCCCTCACCAATCACTCACCAACCCTTCGCCAATCTCTCACCAGTTGCTCACCAATCGATCAAAAATCTCTCAACACCTCACCAATCTCCCACCAATCTCTCAACAACTCCTCACCAATCCCTCACCAATCTCTCACAAATCCCTCACCAATCCCTCACCAATCCCTCACCAATTTCTCACCAATCACTCATCAATCTCTCACTAATCCCTCACCAATCCCTCCCCAATCCCTCGCCAAACTTTCACAAATTCCTCATCAATCCCTCACTAATCATCACCAAATACTCGCTACCCCCTCGCCAATCCCTCCTCAATCCCTCACCAATCATCACCAAATCCGCGCCAATACCTCGCCAACCTTTCACCAATTCCTCACCAAATACTCGCCAAAACCTCACCAATCTCTCACCAATCCCTCACCAACCTCTCACCAATCTCTCACCAATCCCTCATTTCTTCACTAATCTCCCACCAACACTCACCAATCCCTCACCAATCTCTCACCAATGCCTCACTAAACTCTCACCAATCCCTCACTAATCTCTCGCCAATCTCTCAACATCCCTCACCAATCCCTCATCAATTCTTCACTAATCTGCCACCAACACACACCAATCTCTCACCAATCCCTCACCAATCTCTCACCAATCCCTGACTAATCTCTCGACAATCTTTCACCAAACCCTCCCTGATCTCTTGCCAATTCCTCGCCAACCCCGTGCCAATCTCTCGCCAATCACTCAACCAACCCCTCAACAACCCACAACCAATCTCCCACCAATCTCTCAACAACTCCACACCAATCTCTCACCAATCTATCCCCAATCCCTCATCAATCCCTCTCCAATGTCTCCCCAATCCCTCATCAATCACTCACCAACACTTCGCCAATCTCTCACCAGTTGCTCACCAATCTCTCACAAATCTCTCAACAACCCCTCACCAATCTCCCACCAATCTCTCAACAACTCCTCATCAATCCCACACCAGTCCCTCATCAATCCCACACCAGTCCCTCACCAATCCCTCACCAATCTCTCACAAATCCCTCACCAATCCTTCACCAATCTCTCACCAAATCCTCACCAATCTCTCCCTAACCCCTCACCAATCCCTCATCAATCCTTCACCAACCATCATCAATCCCTTGCCATCCGCTCGCCAATCTCTCACCAATCTCTCGCCAATTCCTCATTAATCATCACCAAATCCTTGCCTATCCCTCGCCAAACCCTCACCAAATCCTCAGCAAAAACTCGTCAATCCCTCACCAATCTCCCACCAATCTCTCACAAATCTTTCCCCAATCTCTCACCAATCTCCAATCAATCCCTCAACAATCACTCACCAATCCCTCATCAATCTCTCACAAATCCCTCAACAATCCATCACCAATCTCTCACCAATCCCTCACCAAATCCTCACCAATCTCTCACTAACCCCTCACCAATCCCTCATCAATCCTTCACCAACCATCATCAATCCCTCGCCAACCCCTCGCCAAACACTCACCAATCTCTCGCCAATTCCTCATCAATCATCACCAAATCCTCGCCACACCCTCGCCGATCTCTCGCCAATCCCTTGTCAATCCCTCGTCAATCATCATCAAATCCTCCCCCAGCTCTCGCCAAACCCTCACCAATTCCTCACCAAAAACTCGCCAATCCCTCACCAATCTCTCACCAATCTCTCACCAATCTCTCACCAATCTCTCACCAATCTCCCACCAATCTCTCAATAATCCTTCACCAATCTCTCCCCAATCCCTCACCAATCTTCCACCAATCTCTCACCAATCTCTCATCAAGCCTTCACCAATCCCTCACCAGCCATCACCAATCCCTCACCAACACCTCGCCAATCCCTTGCCAAACCCTCGCCAATCTCTCACCAATCCCACACCAATCATCACCAAATCCTCACCACACACTCCCCAATCCCTCGCCAATCCCTCACTTAACCCTTGCCAATCCCTTTCCAATCCCTCACCAATCATTACCAAACCCTCACCAATCACCAAACCCTCATCAATCTCTCACCAATCCCTCATCAATTCTTCACTAATCTCCCACCAACTGCTCACCAATCTCTCACCTATCCCTCACCAATCTCTCACCAATCTCTCACCAATCTCTCACCAATCTCTCACCAATGCCTCACTAATCTCTCACCAATCCCTCACCAATCTTTCACCAATCCCTTAGCAATCTCCCACCAATCTCTCAACTACTCCTCACCAATCTCTCACCAATCTCTCACCAATCCCTCACCAATCTCTCACTAATCTCTCACCAATTCATCACCAATCCCTCATCAATCTCTCATCAATCCTTCACCAGTCATCATCAATCCCTCGCCAACCCCGTGCCAATCCCTCACTAACCCCTCACCAAACACTCGACAATCTCTCGGAAATTCCTCATCAATCCCTCACCAATCATCGCCAAATACTCGCTACCCATTCGCTGATTTCTTGCCAATCCCTCCTCAATGCCTCACCAATCATCACCAAATCCACGCCAATCTTTCGCCAAACTATCACCAATTCCTCACCAAACACTCGCCAAAACCTCGCCAATCTCTCACCAATCACTCACCAATCTCTCACCAATCTCTCAGCAATCCCTCATCATTTCTTCACTAATCTCCCACCAACCCTCACCAATCTCTCACCAATCCCTCACCAATCTCTCGCCAATCTCTCACTAATCCCTCACCAATTCTTCACTAATCTCCCACCAACACACACCAATCTCTCACCAATCCCTAACCAAGCTCACAATCTCTTGCCAAACTCTCCCCTATCTCTCGCCAATTCCTCGCCAACCCCTCGCCAATCTCTCACCAATCACTCACCAACTCCACACCGATCCCTCACCAATCTATCCCCAATCCCTCATTAATCCCTCACCAATGACTCCCCAATCCCTCACCAATCACTCACCAACCCTTCTCCAATCTCTCACCAGTTGCTCACCAATCTCTCACAAATCACTCAACAACCCCTCACCAATCTCCCACCAAACTCTTAACAACTCCTCACCAATCCCTCACCAATCTCTCACCAATGCCTCACTAATCTCACACTAATCTCTCACCAATCCCTCACGAAGCTCATACCAATCTCTCACCAATCCCTTAGCAATCTACCACCAATCTCTCAACAACTCCTCACCAATCCGTCACCAATCTCTCACCAATCTCTCAGCAATCTCTCACCAATTTCTCACCAATCTCTCACTAATCCCTCACCAATATCTCACCAATCAATCACCAATCCCTCACCAATCGCTCATCAATCCTTCACCAGCTATCATCAATCCCTCGCCAACCCCTTGCCAATCCCTCGCCAAACCCTCACCAAACCCTTGCCAATACCTCACAAATTCCTCATCAATCCCTCACCAATCATCACCAAATATCCGCTACCCCCTCGCCGATCTCTCGCCAATCCCTCCTCAATCCCTCACCAATCACCACCAAATCCTCGCCAATCCCTCACCAATCTCTCGCCAAACTATCACCAATTCCTCACCAAACACTCGCCAATACCTCACCAAGCTCTCACCAATCCCTCACCAATCTCTCATCGATCCCTCATCAATTCTTCACTAATCTCCCACCAACAATCACCAATCTCTCACCAATCTCTCACCAATGCCTCACTAATCTCTCACCAATCTCTCACTAATCTCTCGCCAATCTATTGCCAATACCTCACCAATCCCTCATCAATTCTTCACTAATCTCCCACCAACACACACCAATCTCTCACTAATCCCTCACCAATCTCTCACCAATCTCTCACCAAACTCTCCCCTATCTCTCACCAATTTCTCGCCAACCCCTCGCCAATCTCTCGCCAATCACTCACCAGCCCCTCAACAACCCATAACCAATCTCTCACCAATCTCTCAACAACTCCACACCAATCTCTCACCAATCTATCCCCAATCCCTCATCAATCCCTCTCCAATGTCTCCCCAATCCCTCATCAATCACTCACCAACACTTCGCCAATCTCTCGCCAGTTGCTCACCAATCTCTCACAAATCTCTCAACAACCCCTCACCAATCTCCCACCAATCTCTCAACAACTCCTCATCAATCCCACACCAGTCCCTCATCAATCCCACACCAGTCCCTCACCAATCCCTCACCAATCTCTCACTAATCCCTCACCAATATCTCACCAATCAATCACCAATCCCTCACCAATCGCTCATCAATCCTTCACCAGCTATCATCAATCCCTCGCCAACCCCTTGCCAATCCCTCGCCAAACCCTCACCAAACCCTTGCCAATACCTCACAAATTCCTCATCAATCCCACACCAATCATCACCAAATATCCGCTACCCCCTCGCCGATCTCTCGCCAATCCCTCCTCAATCCCTCACCAATCACCACCAAATCCTCGCCAATCCCTCACCAATCTCTCGCCAAACTAGCACCAATTCCTCACCAAACACTCGCCAATACCTCACCAAGCTCTCACCAATCCCTCACCAATCTCTCATCGATCCCTCATCAATTCTTCACTAATCTCCCACCAACAATCACCAATCTATCACCAATCTCTCACCAATGCCTCACTAATCTCTCACCAATCTCTCACTAATCTCTCGCCAATCTATTGCCAATACCTCACCAATCCCTCATCAATTCTTCACTAATCTCCCACCAACACACACCAATCTCTCACTAATCCCTCACCAATCTCTCGCCAATCTCTCACCAAACTCTCCCCTATCTCTCACCAATTTCTCGCCAACCCCTCGCCAATCTCTCGCCAATCACTCACCAGCCCCTCAACAACCCATAACCAATCTCTCACCAATCTCTCAACAACTCCACACCAATCTCTCACCAATCTATCCCCAATCCCTCATCAATCCCTCTCCAATGTCTCCCCAATCCCTCATCAATCACTCACCAACACTTCGCCAATCTCTCGCCAGTTGCTCACCAATCTCTCACAAATCTCTCAACAACCCCTCACCAATCTCCCACCAATCTCTCAACAACTCCTCATCAATCCCACACCAGTCCCTCATCAATCCCACACCAGTCCCTCACCAATCCCTCACCAATCTCTCACTAATCCCTCACCAATATCTCACCAATCAATCACCAATCCCTCACCAATCGCTCATCAATCCTTCACCAGCTATCATCAATCCCTCGCCAACCCCTTGCCAATCCCTCGCCAAACCCTCACCAAACCCTTGCCAATACCTCACAAATTCCTCATCAATCCCTCACCAATCATCACCAAATATCCGCTACCCCCCTCGCCGATCTCTCGCCAATCCCTCCTCAATCCCTCACCAATCACCACCAAATCCTCGCCAATCCCTCACCAATCTCTCGCCAAACTAGCACCAATTCCTCACCAAACACTCGCCAATACCTCACCAAGCTCTCACCAATCCCTCACCAATCTCTCATCGATCCCTCATCAATTCTTCACTAATCTCCCACCAACAATCACCAATCTATCACCAATCTCTCACCAATGCCTCACTAATCTCTCACCAATCTCTCACTAATCTCTCGCCAATCTATTGCCAATACCTCACCAATCCCTCATCAATTCTTCACTAATCTCCCACCAACACATACCAATCTCTCACTAATCCCTCACCAATCTCTCGCCAATCTCTCGCCAATCTCTCACCAAACTCTCCCCTATCTCTCACCAATTTCTCGCCAACCCCTCGCCAATCTCTCGCCAATCACTCACCAGCCCCTCAACAACCCATAACCAATCTCTCACCAATCTCTCAACAACTCCACACCAATCTCTCACCAATCCATCCCCAATCCCTCATTAATCCCTCACTAATGTCTCCCCAATCCCTCACCAACCCTTCGCCAATCTCTCACCAGTTGCTCACCAATCGATCAAAAATCTCTCAACACCTCACCAATCTCCCACCAATCTCTCAACAACTCCTCACCAATCCCTCACCAATCTCTCACAAATCTCTCACAAATCTCTCACCAATCCCTCACCAATTTCTCACCAATCACTCATCAATCTCTCACTAATCCCTCACCAATCTCTCACCAATCCATCATCAATCCCTCCCCAATCCCTCTCCAAACTTTCACAAATTCCTCATCAATCCCTCACTAATCATCACCAAATACTCGCTACCCCCTCGCCGATTTCTCGCCAATCCCTCCTCAATCCCTCACCAATCATCACCAAATCCGCGCCAATACCTCGCCAACCTATCACCAATTCCTCACCAAATACTCGCCAAAACCTCACCAATCTCTCACCAATCCCTCACCAACCTCTCACCAATCTCTCACCAATCCCTCATTTCTTCACTAATCTCCCACCAACACTCACCAGTCCCTCACTAATCTCTCACCAATCTCTCACCAATGCCTCACTAAACTCTCACCAATCCCTCACTAATCTCTCGCCAATCTCTCAACAATCTCTCACCAATCCCTCACCAATCTCTCACCAATCCCTGACTAATCTATCGACAATCTCTCACCAAACCCTCCCTGATCTCTCGCCAATTCCTCGCCAACCCCTCGCCAATCTCTCGCCAATCACTCACCAACCCCTCAACAACCCATAACCAATCTCCCACCAATCTCTCAACAACTCCACACCAATCTCTCACCAATCTATCCCCAGTCCCTCATCAATCCCTCTCCAATGTCTCCCCAATCCCTCATCAATCACTCACCAACACTTCGCCAATCTCTCGCCAGTTGCTCACCAATCTCTCACAAATCACTCAACAACCCCTCACCAATCTCCCACCAAACTCTTAACAACTCCTCACCAATCCCTCACCAATCTCTCACCAATGCCTCACTAATCTCACACTAATCTCTCACCAATCCCTCACGAAGCTCATACCAATCTCTCACCAATCCCTTAGCAATCTACCACCAATCTCTCAACAACTCCTCACCAATCCGTCACCAATCTCTCACCAATCTCTCAGCAATCTCTCACCAATTTCTCACCAATCTCTCACTAATCCCTCACCAATATCTCACCAATCAATCACCAATCCCTCACCAATCGCTCATCAATCCTTCACCAGCTATCATCAATCCCTCGCCAACCCCTTGCCAATCCCTCGCCAAACCCTCACCAAACCCTTGCCAATACCTCACAAATTCCTCATCAATCCCTCACCAATCATCACCAAATATCCACTACCCCCTCGCCGATCTCTCGACAATCCCTCCTCAATCCCTCACCAATCACCACCAAATCCTCGCCAATCCCTCACCAATCTCTCGCCAAACTATCACCAATTCCTCACCAAACACTCGCCAATACCTCACCAAGCTCTTACCAATCCCTCACCAATCTCTCATCGATCCCTCATCAATTCTTCACTAATCTCCCACCAACAATCACCAATCTATCACCAATCTCTCACCAATGCCTCACTAATCTCTCACCAATCTCTCACTAATCTCTCGCCAATCTATTGCCAATACCTCACCAATCCCTCATCAATTCTTCACTAATCTCCCACCAACACACACCAATCTCTCACTAATCCCTCACCAATCTCTCGCCAATCTCTCGCCAATCTCTCACCAAACTCTCCCCTATCTCTCACCAATTTCTCGCCAACCCCTCGCCAATCTCTCGCCAATCACTCACCAGCCCCTCAACAACCCATAACCAATCTCTCACCAATCTCTCAACAACTCCACACCAATCTCTCACCAATCCATCCCCAATCCCTCATTAATCCCTCACTAATGTCTCCCCAATCCCTCACCAATCACTCACCAACCCTTCGCCAATCTCTCACCAGTTGCTCACCAATCGATCAAAAATCTCTCAACACCTCACCAATCTCCCACCAATCTCTCAACAACTCCTCACCAATCCCTCACCAATCTCTCACAAATCTCTCACCAATCCCTCACCAATTTCTCACCAATCACTCATCAATCTCTCACTAATCCCTCACCAATCTCTCACCAATCCATCATCAATCCCTCCCCAAACCTTCGCCAAACTTTCACAAATCCCTCCTCAATCCCTCACCAATCATCACCAAATCCGCGCCAATACCTCGCCAACCTATCACCAATTCCTCACCAAATACTCGCCAAAACCTCACCAATCTCTCACCAATCCCTCACCAACCTCTCACCAATCTCTCACCAATCCCTCATTTCTTCACTAATCTCCCACCAACACTCACCAATCCCTCACTAATCTCTCACCAATCTCTCACCAATGCCTCACTAAACTCTCACCAATCCCTCACTAATCTCTCGCCAATCTCTCAACAATCTCTCACCAATCCCTCACCAATCTCTCACCAATCCCTGACTAATCTCTCGACAATCTCTCACCAAACCCTCCCTGATCTCTCGCCAATTCCTCGCCAATCTCTCGCCAATCACTCACCAACCCCTCAACAACCCATAACCAATCTCCCACCAATCTCTCAACAACTCCACACCAATCTCTCACCAATCTATCCCCAATCCCTCATCAATCCCTCTCCAATGTCTCCCCAATCCCTCATCAATCACTCACCAACACCTCGCCAATCTCTCGCCAGTTGCTCACCAATCTCTCACAAATCTCTCAACAACCCCTCACCAATCTCCCACCAATCTCTCAACAACTCCTCATCAATCCCACACCAGTCCCTCATCAATCCCACACCAGTCCCTCACCAATCCCTCACCAATCTCTCACAAATCCCTCACCAATCCTTCACCAATCTCTCACCAAATCCTCACCAATCTCTCCCTAACCCCTCACCAATCCCTCATCAATCCTTCACCAACAATCATCAATCCCTTGCCATCCCCTCGCCAATCTCTCGCCAATTCCTCATTAATCATCACCAAATCCTCGCCTATCTCTCAGCAAACCCTCACCAAATCCTCACCAAAAATTCGCCAATCCCTCACCAATCTCCCACCAATCTTTCCCCAATCACTCACCAATCTCCAATCAATCCCTCAACAATCGCTCACCGATCCCTCATCAATCTCTCACAAATCCCTCAACAATCCATCACCAATCTCTCACCAATCCCTCACCAAATCCTCACCAATCTCTCACTAACCCCTCACCAATCCCTCATCAATCCTTCACCAACCACAATCAATCCCTCGCCAACCCCTCGCCAAACTCTCACCAATCTCTCACCAATTCCTCATCAATCATCACCAAATCCTCACCACACGCTCGCCGATCTCTCGCCAATCCCTTCTCAATCCCTCGTCAATCATCAACAAATCCTCGCCTAGCTCTCGCCAAATCCTCACCAAAAGCTCGCCAATCCCTCACCAATCTCTCACCAATCTCCCAGCAATCTCCAACTAATCCCTCAATAATCCCTCACCAATCCCTCAACAATCTCTCCCCAATCCCTCACCAATCTTCCACCAATCTCTCACCAATCTCTCATCAAGCCTTCACCAATCCCTCACCAGCCATCACCAATCCCTCACCAACCCCTCACCAATCCCTTGCCAAACCCTCACCAATCTCTCGCCAATCCCACATCAATCATCACCAAATCCTCACCACACACTCCCCAATCCCTCGCCAATCCCATCACTTAAGCCTCGCCAATCTCTTGGCAATCCCTCACCAATCATTACCAAACCCTCACCAATCACCAAACCCTCATCAATCTCTCACCAATCCCTCATCAATTCTTCACTAATCTCCCACCAACTGCTCACCAATCTCCCACCAATCTTTCAACAACTCCTCACCAATCCCTCACCAATCTCTCACCAATCACTCATCAATCTCTCACTAATCCCTCACCAATCTCTCACCAATCCATCATCAATCCCTCCCCAATCCCTCGCCAAACTTTCACAAATTCCTCATCAATCCCTCACTAATCATCACCAAATACTCGCTACCCCCTTGCCGATCTCTCGCCAATCCCTCCTCAATCCCTCACCAATCATCACCAAGTCCGCGCCAATACCTCGCTAACCTATCACCAATTCCTCACCAAATACTCGCCAAAACCTCACCAATCTCTCACCAATCCCTCACCAACCTCTCACCAATCTCTCACCAATCCCTCATTTCTTCACTAATCTCCCACCAACACTCACCAATCCCTCACTAATCTCTCACCATTCTCTCACCAATGCCTCACTAAACTCTCACCAATCCCTCACTAATCTCTCGCCAATCTCTCAACAATCTCTCACCAATCCCTCACCAATCCCTGACTAATCTATCGACAATCTCTCACCAAACCCTCCCTGATCTCTCGCCAATTCCTCGCCAACCCCTCGCCAATCTCTCGCCAATCACTCACCAACCCCTCAACAACCCATAACCAATCTCCCACCAATCTCTCAACAACTCCACACCAATCTCTCACCAATCTATCCACAATCCCTCATCAATCCCTCTCCAATGTCTCCCCAATCCCTCATCAATCACTCACCAACACTTCGCCAATCTCTCGCCAGTTGCTCACCAATCTCTCACAAATCTCTCAACAACCCCTCACCAATCTCCCACCAATCTCTCAACAACTCCTCATCAATCCCACACCAGTCCCTCATCAATCCCACACCAGTCCCTCACCAATCTCTCACAAATCCCTCACCAATCCTTCACCAATCTCTCACCAAATCCTCACCAATCTCTCCCTAACCCCTCACCAATCCCTCATCAATCCTTCACCAACAATCATCAATCCCTTGCCATCCCCTCGCCAATCTCTCGCCAATTCCTCATTAATCATCACCAACTCCTCGCCTATCTCTCAGCAAACCCTCACCAAATCCTCACCAAAAAATCGCCAATCCCTCACCAATCTCCCACCAATCTTTCCCCAATCTCTCACCAATCTCCAACCAATCCCTCAACAATCGCTCACCAATCCCTCATCAATCTCTCACAAATCCCTCAACAATCCATGACCAATCTCTCACCAATCCCTGACCAAATCCTCACCAATCTCTCACTAACCCCTCACCAATCCCTCATCAATCCTTCACCAACCATAATCAATCCCTCGCCAACCCCTCGCCAAACTCTCACCAATCTCTCGCCAATTCCTCATCAATCATCACCAAATCCTCACCACACGCTCGCCGATCTCTCGCCAATCCCTTCTCAATCCCTCGTCAATCATGAACAAATCCTCACCTAGCTCTCGCCAAATCCTCACCAATTCCTCACCAAATGCTCGCCAATCCCTCACCAATCTCTCACCAATCTCCCAGCAATCTCCAACTAATCCCTCAATAATCCCTCACCAATCCCTCAACAATCTCTCCCCAATCCCTCACCAATCTTCCACCAGTCTCTCACCAATCTCTCATCAAGCCTTCACCAATCCCTCACCAGCCATCACCAATCCCTCACCAACCCCTCACCAATCCCTTGCCAAACCCTCACCAATCTCTCGCCAATCCCACATCAATCACCAAATCCTCACCACACACTCCCCAATCCCTCGCCAATCCCATCACTTAAGCCTCGCCAATCTCTTGGCAATCCCTCACCAATCATTACCAAACCCTCACCAATCACCAAACCCTCATCAATCTCTCACCAATCCCTCATCAATTCTTCACTAATCTCCCACCAACTGCTCACCAATCTCTCACCTATCCCTCACCATTCTCTCACCAATCTCTCACCAATCTCTCACCAATCTCTCACCAATCTCTCACCAATCTCTCACCAATGCCTCACCAATCTCTCACCAATCCCTCACCAATCTTTCACCAATCCCTTAGCAATCTCCCACCAATCTCTCAACAACTCCTCACCAATCTCTCACCAATCCCTCACCAATCTCTCACTAATCTCTCACCAATCCATCACCAATCCCTCATCAATCCATCATCAATCCTTCACCAGCCATCATCAATCACTCGCCAACACCGTGCCAATCCCTCACTAACGCCTCACCAAACACTCGACAATCACTAGGAAATTCCTCATCAATCCCTCACCAATCATCACCAAATGCTCGCTACCCCCTCGCCGATCTCTCGCCAATCCCTCCTTAATCCCTCACCAATCATCACCAAATCTGCGCCAATCTCTCGCCAAACTATCACCAATTCCTCACCAAACACTCGCCAAAACCTCACCAATCTCTCACCAATCTCTCAGCAATCCTTCATCATTTCTTCGCTAATCTCCCACCAACACTCACCAATCTCTCACCAATCCCTCACCAATCTCCCAGCAATCTCCAACTAATCCCTCAATAATCCCTCACCAATCCCTCAACAATCTCTCCCCAATCCCTCACCAATCTTCCACCAGTCTCTCACCAATCTCTCATCAAGCCTTCACCAATCCCTCACCAGCCATCACCAATCCCTCACCAACCCCTCACCAATCCCTTGCCAAACCCTCACCAATCTCTCGCCAATCCCACATCAATCATCACCAAATCCTCACCACACACTCCCCAATCCCTCGCCAATCCCATCACTTAAGCCTCGCCAATCTCTTGGCAATCCCTCACCAATCATTACCAAACCCTCACCAATCACCAAACCCTCATCAATCTCTCACCAATCCCTCATCAATTCTTCACTAATCTCCCACCAACTGCTCACCAATCTCTCACCTATCCCTCACCTATCCCTCACCATTCTCTCACCAATCTCTCACCAATCTCTCACCAATCTCTCACCAATCTCTCACCAATGCCTCACCAATCTCTCACCAATCCCTCACCAATCTTTCACCAATCCCTTAGCAATCTCCCACCAATCTCTCAACAACTCCTCACCAATCTCTCACCAATCCCTCACCAATCTCTCACTAATCTCTCACCAATCCATCACCAATCCCTCATCAATCCATCATCAATCCTTCACCAGCCATCATCAATCACTCGCCAACACCGTGCCAATCCCTCACTAACCCCTCACCAAACACTCGACAATCACTAGGAAATTCCTCATCAATCCCTCACCAATCATCACCAAATGCTCGCTACCCCCTCGCCGATCTCTCGCCAATCCCTCCTTAATCCCTCACCAATCATCACCAAATCTGCGCCAATCTCTCGCCAAACTATCACCAATTCCTCACCAAACACTCGCCAAAACCTCACCAATCTCTCACCAATCTCTCAGCAATCCTTCATCATTTCTTCGCTAATCTCCCACCAACACTCACCAATCTCTCACCAATCCCTCACCAATCTCTCGCCAATTTCTCACTAAACCCTAACCAATCCCTCATCAATTCTTCACTAATCTCCCACCAACACACACCAATCTCTCACCAATCTCTAACCAATCTCTCAACAATCTCTTGCCAAACTCTTCCCTATCTCTCGCCAATTCCTCGCCAACCCCTTGCCAATCTCTCGCCAATCACTCACCAACTCCACACCGATCTCTCACCAATCTATCCCCAATCCCTCATTAATCCCTCACCAATGTCTCCCCAATCCCTCACCAATCACTCACCAAACCTTCTCCAATCTCTCACCAGTTGCTCACCAATCTCTCACAAATCTCTCAACAACCCCTCACCAATCTCCCACCAATCTCTTAACAACTCCTCACCAATCCCTCACCAATCTCTCACCAATCCTTCACCAATCTCTCACCAATCTCTCACCAATCCCTTAGCAATCTCCCACCAATCTCTCAACAACTCCTCACCAATCCCTCACCAATCTCTCACCAATCTCTCACCAATCCCTCACCAATCTCTCACCAATCCATCACCAATCCTTCACCAATCGCTCATCAATCCTTCACCAGCCATCATCAATCCCTCGCCAACCCCTTGCCAATCCCTCGCCAAACCCTCACCAAACCCTTGCCAATATCTCACAAATTCCTCATCAATCCCTCACCAATCATCACCAAATACCCGCTACCCCCTCGCCGATCTCTCGCCAATCCCTCCTCAATCCCTCACCAATCATCACCAAATCCTCGCCAATCCATCGCCAATCTCTAGCCAAATTATCACCAATTCCTCACCAAACACTCGCCAGTACCTCACCAATCTCTCACCAATCTCTCACCAATGCCTCACTAATCTCTCGCCAATCTCTTGCCAATACCTCACCAATCCCTCATCAATTCTTCACTAATCTCCCACCAACACACACCAATCTCTCACTAATCGCTCACCAATCTCTCGCCAAACACTCCCCTATCTCTCGCCAATCCCTCGCCAACCCCTCGCCAAACTCTCGCCAATCTCTCACCAATTCCTTATCAATCATCACCAAATCCTGGCCTGTCTCTCGCCAATCACTCGTCAATCATTCATCAATCATCACCAAATCCTTGCAGATCTCTCAACAAACCCTCACCAAAAACTCGTCAATCCCTCATCAATCTCTCACCAATCTTTCCACAATCTCTCACCAATCTCCCATCAAACTCCCACCAATCGCCAACCAATCCCTCAACAATCCCTCACTGATCCCTCACCAATCTCTCACTAATCCCTCAACAATCTCTCACCAATCCATGACCAATCCCTCACCAATCCCTCATCAATCCTTCACCAGCCATCATCAATCCCGCGCCAACCCCTTGCCAATCCCTCGCCAACCCCTCAACAAACCCTTGCCAACCTCTTGCAAATTCCTCATCAATCCCTCACCAATCATCACCAAATACCGGCTACCCCCTCACTGATCTCTCGCCAATCCCTCCCCAATCCATCACCAAATCTTCGCCAATCTCTAGCCAATCTCTCGCCAATCTCTCGCCAAACTAACACCAATTCCTCACCAAACACTCGCCAAAAACTCAACAATCTTTCACCAATCTCTCAGCAATCCCTCATCATTTCTTCACTAATCTCCCACCAACACTCACCAATCTCTCACCAAACCCGCACCAATCTCTCGCCAATCTCTCACTAATCCCTCACCAATCCCTCATCAATTCTTCACTAATCTCCCACCAACACACACCAATCTCTCACCAATCCCTCACCAATCTCTCGCCAATCTCTCCCCTATCTCTCGCCAATTCCTCGCCAACCCCTCGCCAATCACTCGCCAATCACTCACCAAACCCTCAACAACACATAACCAATCTCTCAACAATCTCTCAACAACTCCACACCAATCTCTCACCAATCTATCCCCAATCCCTCATTAATCCCTCACCAATGTCTCCCCAATCCCTCAACAATCACTCACCAACCCTTTGTCAATCTCTCACCAGTTGCTCACCAATCTATCAAAAATCTCTCAACAACACCTCACCAATCTCCCACCAATCTCTTAACAACACCTCACCAATCCCTCACCAATATCTCACCAATGCCTCACTAATCTCTCACTAATCTCTCACCAATCCCTCACCAATCTCTCACCAATCCTTTAGAAATCTCCCACCAATCTCTCAACAACTCCTCACCAATCCCTCACCAATCTCTCACAAATCTCTCACAAATCTCTCACCAATCTCTCACCAATCCCTCACCAATCCCTCACCAATCCCTCACCAAATACTCACCAATCTCTCACTAATCCCTCACCAATCTCTCACCAATCCATCACCAATCCCTCACCAATCCCTCGCCAAACTCTCACAAATTCCTCACCAATCATCACCAAATACTCGCTACCCCCTCGCTGATCTCTCGCCAATCCCTCCTCAATCCCTCATCAATCATCACCAAATCCGCGCCAATCCCTCGCCAATCTCTCGCCAACCTATCACCAATTCCTCAGCAAATACTCGCCAATACCTCACCAATCTCTCACCAATTCCACACCAACCTCGCACCAATCTCTCACCAATCCCTCATTTCTTCACTAATATCCCACCAACACTCACCAATCTCTCACCAATTCCTCACCAATCTCTCACCAATGCCTCACTAAACTCTCACCAATCCCTCACTAATCTCTCGCCAATCTCTCACCAATCCCTCACGAATCCCTCATCAATTCTTCACTAATTTCCCACCAACACACACCAATCTCTCACCAATCCCTCACCAATCTCTCACCAATCCCTCACTAATCTCTCGCCAATCTCTTGCCAAACCCTCCCCGATCTCTCGCCAATTCCTCGCCAACCCCTCGCCAATCACTCACCAACCCCTCAACGACCCATAACCAATCTCCCACCAATCTCTCAACAACTCCACACCAATCTCTCACCAATCTATCCCCAATCCCTCATCAATCCCTCTCCAATGTCTCCCCAATCCCTCACCAATCACTCACCAACCCTTCGCCAATCTCTCGCCAGTTGCTCACCAATCTCTCACAAATCTCTCAACAACCCCTCACCAATCTCCCACCAATCTCTCAACAACTCCTCAGCAATCCCTCACCAGTCCCTCACCAATCCCTCACCAATCTCTCACAAATCCCTCACCAATCCTTCACCAATCTCTCACCAAATCCTCACCAATCTCTCACCAATCTCTCCATAACCCCTCACCAATCTCTCATCAATCCTACACCAACCATCATCAATCCCTTGCCATCCCCTCGCTAATCTCTCGCCAACTCCTCATTAATCATCACCAAATCCTCGCCTATCTCTCGCCAAACCCTCACCAAATCCTCACCAAAAACTCGCCAATCCCTCACCAATCTCCCACCAATCTTTCCCCAATCTCTCACCAATCTCCAACCAATCCATCAACAATCGTTCACCAATCCCTCATCAATCTCTCACAAATCCCTCAACAATCCATCACCAATCTCTCACCAATCCCTCACCAAATCCTCACCAATCTCTCACTAGCCCCTCACCAATCCCTCATCAATCCTTCACCAACCATCATCAATCCCTCGCCAACCCCTCGCCAAACTCTCACCAATCTCTCGCCAATTCCTCATCAATCATCACCAAATCCTTGCCACACACTCACCGATCTCTCGCCAATCCCTTGTCAATCCCTCGTCAATCATCACCAAATCCTCACCTAGCTCTCTCAAAACCCTCACCAATTCCTCACCAAAAACTAGCCAATCCCTCACCAATCTCTCACCAATCTCCCACCAATCTCCAACCAATCCCTCAATAATCCCTCACCAATCTGTCCCCAATCCCTCACCAATCTTCCACCAATCTCTCACCAATCTCTCATCAAGCCTTCACCAATCCCTCACCAGCCATCACCAATCCCTCACCAACCCCTCACCAATCCCTTGCCAAACCCTCGCCAATCACACACCAATCATCACCAAATCCTCACCACACACTCCCCAATCCCTCGCCAATCCCTCACTTAACCCTCACGAATCCCTTGCTAATCCCTCACCAATCATTACAAAACCCTCACCAATCACCAAACCCTCATCAATCTCTCACCAATCCCTCATCAATTCTTCACAAATCTCCCACCAACTGCTCACCAATCTCTCACCAATCTCTCACCAATCTCTCACCAATGCCTCCCTAATCTCTCACCAATCCCTCACCAATCTCTCACCAATCCCTTAGCGTTCTCCCACCAATCTCTCAACAACTCCTCACCAATCTCTCACCAATCTCTCACCAATCCCTCACCAATTTCTCATCAATCACTCACCAATCTCTCACTAATCACTCACCAATCCATCACCAATCCCTCATCAATCCCTCATCAATCCTTCACCAGCCATCATCAATCCCTCGCCAACCCCGTGCCAATCCCTCACTAACCCCTCACCACACACTCGACAATCTCTCGGAACGTCCTCATCAATCCCTCACCAATCATCATCAAATACTCGCTACCCCCTCGCCGATCTCTCGCCAATCCCTCATCAATCCCTCAACAATCATCACCAAATCCTCGCCAATCTATCAACAATTACTCACCATACACTCGCCAAAACCTCACCAATCTCTCACCAATCCCTCACCAATCTCTCACCAATCTCTCATCAATCCCTCATCATTTCTTCACTAATCTCCCACCAACACTCACCAATCTCTCACCAATCCCTCACCAATCTCTCGCCAATCTCTCACTAATCCCTCACCAATCCCTCATCAATTCTTCACTAATCTCCCACCAACACACACCAATCTCTCACCAATCCCTATCCAATCTCTCAACAATTTCTTGCCAAACTCTCCCCTATCTCTCACCAATTCCTTGCCAACCCCTCGCCAATCTCTCGCCATTCACTCACCAACCTCTCAACAACCCATAACCAATGTCCCACCATTCTCTCAACAACTCCACAACAATCTCTCATCAATCTATCCCCAATCCCTCATTAATCCCTCACCAATGTCTCCCCAATCCCTCACCAATCACTCACCAACCCTTCGCCAATCTCTCACCAGTTGCTCACCAATCTCTCACAAATCTCTCAACAACCCCTCACCAATCTCCCACCAATCTCTTAACAACTCCTCACCAATCCCTCACCAATCTCTAACCAATGCCTCACTAATCTCTCACTAATCTCTCACCAATCCCTCACCAATCCCTCACCAATCTCTCACCAATCCCTTAGCAATATCCCACCAATCTCTCAACAACTCCTCACCAATCCCTCGCCAATCTCTCACCAATCTCTCACCAATCCATCACCAATCCCTCATCAATCCCTCATCAATCCTTCACCAGCCATCATCAATCCCTCGCCAACCCCTTGCCAATCCCTTGCCAAACCCTCACCAAACTCTTGCCAATATCTCGCAAATTCCTCATCAATCCCTCACCAATCATCACCAAATACTCGCTACCCCCTCGCCGATCTCTCGCCAATCCCTCCTCAATCCTTCACCAATCATCACCAAATCCTCAACAATCTCACACCAAACTATCACCAATTCCTCACCAAACACTCGCCAATACCTCACCAAGCTCTCACCAATCCCTCACCAATTTCTCACCGATCCCTCATCAATTCTTCACTAATCTCCCACTAACACTCACCAATCTCTCACCAATCTCTCACCAATGCCTCACTAATCTCTCACCAATCTCTCACCAATCTCTCACCAATCTCTCGCCAGTACCTCACCAATCCCTCATCAATTCTTCACTAATCTCCCACCAACACTCACCAATCTCTCACCAATCCCTCACCAATCTCTCACCAATCTCTCACCAATCCCTCACTAATCTATCGCCAATCTCTCGCCAGTCTCTCGCCAAACACTCCCCGATCTCTCGCCAATTCCTCGCCAACCCCTCGCCAATCTCTCGCCAATCACTCACCAACCCCTCAACAACTCCACACCAATCCCTCACCAATCTATCCCCAATCCCTCATCAATGCCTCACCAATGTCTCCCCAATCCCTCACCAATCACTCACCAACCCTTCGCCAAACTCTTACCAGTTGCTCACGAATCTCTCACAAGTATCTCAACAACCCCTCACCAATCCCTCACCAGTCTCTCACCAATCTCTCATAAATCCCTCACCAATCCTTCACCAATCTCTCACCAAATCCTCACCAATCTTTCACCAAACTCTCACTAAACCCTCACCAATCCCTCATCAATCCTTCACTAACCATCATCAATCCTTCACCAACCCCTCGCCAAACTCTTGCCAACCTCTCGCCAATTCCTCATCAATCACCAAATCCTTGCCTATCTCTCGCCAATCCCTCGTCAATCACTCGTCAATCATCACCAAATCCTTGCATATCTCTCACCAAACCCTCACCAAAAACTCACCAATCCTTCACCAATCTCTCACCAATCTCTCACCAGTCTCCCACCAATCGCCAACCAATCCCTCAACAATCCCTTACCAATCTCTCACTAATCCCTCACCAATCTCTCACCAATCCATCACCAATCCCTCACCAATCCCTCATCAATCCTTCACCAGCCATCATCAATCCCTTGCCAACCCCTTGCCAATGCCTCGCCAACCCCTCAACAAATGCTTGCCAATCTCTCGCAAATTCCTCATCAATCCCTCCCCAATCTTTCACCAAATCCTCGCCAATCTCTCGCCAAACTATCACCAATTCCTCACCAAAAACTGGCCAAAACCTCACCAAACTCTCACCAATCTCTCAGAAATCCCTCATCATTTCTTCACTAATCTGCCACCAACACTCACCAATCTCTCACCAATCCCTCACCAATCTCTCGCCAATCTCTCACAAATCCCTCACCAATCCCTCATCAATTCTTCACTAATCTCCCACCAACACACACCAATCTCTCACCAATCCCTCACCAATCTCTCACCAATCTCTCGCCAAACTCTCCCCTATCTCTCACCAATTCCTCGCCAACCCCTCGGCAATCTCTCGCCAATCACTCAGCAACCTCTCAACAACCCATAACCAATCTCCCACCAATCGCTCAACAACTCCACACCAATCTCTCACCAATCTATCCCCAATCCCTCATTAATCCCTCACCAATGTCTCCCCAATCCCTCACCACTCACTCACCAACCCTACGCCAATCTCTCACCAGTTGCTCACCAATCTCTCACAAATCTCTCAACAACCCCTCACCAATCTCCCACCAATCCCTTAACAACTCCTCACCAATCCCTCACCAATCTCTAACCAATGCCTCACTAATCTCTCACTAATCTCTCACCAATCCCTCACCAATCTCTCACCAATCCCTTAGCAATCTCCCACCAATCTCTCAACAACACCTCACCAATCTCTCACCAATCCATCACCAATCCCTCACCAATCCCTCATCAATCCTTCACCAGCCATCATCAATCCCTTGCCAACCCCTTGCCAATCCCTCACCAACCCCTCACCAAACCCTCACCAATCTCTCACAAATTCCTCATCAATCCCTCACCAATCATCACCAAATACTCGCTACCCCCTCACCGATCTCTCGGCAATCCCTCCTCAATCCATCACCAATCATCACCCAATCCACGCCAATCCCTCACCAATCCCTCACCAATCTCTCACCAATCTCTCACCAATCTCTCACAAATTCCTCATTTCTTCACTAATCTCCCACCAACACTCAACAATCTCTCACCAATCCCTCACCAATCTATCACCAATCTCTCACCAATGTCCCACTAAACTCTGACCAATCCATCAGTAATCGCTTGCCAATCTCTCACCAATCCCTCACCAATCCCTCATCAATTCTTCACTACTCTCCCACCAACACACGCCAATCTCTCACCAATCCCTCCCCAATCTCTCACCAACCCCTCACTAATCTCTCGCCAATCTCTTGCCAAACCCTCAACAACCCATAACCAATCTCCCACCAATCTCTCAACAACTCCACACCAATCTCTCACCAATCTATCCCCAATCCCTCACCAATTTCTTCCCAAACCCTCACCAATCACTCACCAACCCTTCGCAACCTCTCACCAGTTGCTCACCAATCTCTCACAAATCTCTCAACAATCCCTCACCAATCTCCCACCAATCTCTCAACCACTCCTCAGCAATCCCTCACCAGTCCCTCACCAATCACTCACAAATCCCTCACCAATCCTTCACCAATCTCTCACCAAATCCTCACCAATCTCTCACCAATCTCTCCCTAACCCCTCACCAATCCCTCATCAATCCTTCACCAACCATCATCAATCCCTCACCATCCCTTCGCCAATCTCTTGCCAATCTCTCGCCAATTCCTCATTAATCATCACCAAATCCTCGCCTTCTCACGCCAAACCTCACCAAATCCTCTCCAAAAACTCGCCAATCCCTCACCAATCTCCAACCAATCCCTCAATAATCCCTGACCAATCCCTCATCAATCTCTCACAAATCCCTCAACAATCCATCACCAATCTCTCACCAATCCCTCACCAAATCCTCAACAATCTCTCACCAATCTCTCACTAACCCCTCACCAATCCCTCATCAATCCTTCACCAACCATCATCAATCCCTCGCCAAGCCCTCACCAAACCTTCGCCAATCTCTCGCCAATTCCTCATCAATCATCAACAAATCCTCGCCACACCCTCGCCGATCTCTCACCAATCCCTCGTCAATCATCACCAAATCCTCGCCAAGCTCTCGCCAAACACTCACCAATTCCTCACAAAAACTCGCCAATCCCTCACCAATCTCTCACCAATCTTTCCCCAATCTCTCACCAATCTCCCACCAATCTCCAACCAATCCCTCAATAATCCCTGACCAATCCCTCAACAATCTCTCCCCAATCCCTCACCAATCTTCCACCAATCTCTCACCAATCTCTCACTAATGCCTCACCAATCTCTCATCAAGCCTTCACCAATCCCTCACCAGCCATCACCAATGTCTCATCGACCCCTTGACAATCCCTTGCCAAACCCTCGCCAATCTCTTGCCAATCCCACACCAATCATCACCAAATCATCGGCACACACTCCCCAATCCCTCGCCAATCCCTCACTTAACCCTTGCCAATCCCTTGCCAATCCCTCACCAATCACCAAACCCTCATCAATCTCTCACCAATCCCTCATCAATTCTTCACTAATCTCCCAACTGCTCACCAATCTCTCACCTATCCCTCACCTATCCCTCACCAATCTCTCACCAATCTCTCACCAATGCCTCACTAATCTCACAACAATCCCGCACCAATCCCTCACCAAATCCTTAGTAATTTCCCACTAATCTCCCACCAACACTCACCAATCTCTCACCAATCCCTCACCAATTTCTCACCAATCCCTCACTAATCTATCGCCAATCTCTCGCCAGTCTCTCGCCAAACACTCCCCGATCTCTCGCCAATTCCTCGCCAACCCCTCGCCAATCTCTCGCCAATCACTCACCAACCCCTCAACAACTCCACACCAATCCCTCACCAATCTATCCCCAATCCCTCATCAATGCCTCACCAATGTCTCCCCAATCCCTCACCAATCACTCACCAACCCTTCGCCAAACTCTTACCAGTTGCTCACGAATCTCTCACAAGTATCTCAACAACCCCTCACCAATCCCTCACCAGTCTCTCACCAATCTCTCATAAATCCCTCACCAATCCTTCACCAATCTCTCACCAAATCCTCACCAATCTTTCACCAAACTCTCACTAAACCCTCACCAATCCCTCATCAATCCTTCACTAACCATCATCAATCCTTCACCAACCCCTCGCCAAACTCTTGCCAACCTCTCGCCAATTCCTCATCAATCACCAAATCCTTGCCTATCTCTCGCCAATCCCTCGTCAATCACTCGTCAATCATCACCAAATCCTTGCATATCTCTCACCAAACCCTCACCAAAAACTCACCAATCCTTCACCAATCTCTCACCAATCTCTCACCAATCTCTCACCAGTCTCCCACCAATCGCCAACCAATCCCTCAACAATCCCTTACCAATCTCTCACTAATCCCTCACCAATCTCTCACCAATCCATCACTAATCCCTCACCAATCCCTCATCAATCCTTCACCAGCCATCATCAATCCCTTGCCAACCCCTTGCCAATGCCTCGCCAACCCCTCAACAAATGCTCGCCAATCTCTCGCAAATTCCTCATCAATCCCTCCCCAATCTTTCACCAAATCCTCGCCAATCTCTCGCCAAACTATCACCAATTCCTCACCAAAAACTGGCCAAAACCTCACCAAACTCTCACCAATCTCTCAGAAATCCCTCATCATTTCTTCACTAATCTGCCACCAACACTCACCAATCTCTCACCAATCCCTCACCAATCTCTCGCCAATCTCTCACTAATCCCTCACCAATCCCTCACCAATCCCTCATCAATTCTTCACTAATCTCCCACCAACACACACCAATCTCTCACCAATCCCTCACCAATCTCTCACCAATCTCTCACCAATCTCTCGCCAAACTCTCCCCTATCTCTCACCAATTCCTCGCCAACCCCTCGGCAATCTCTCGCCAATCACTCAGCAACCTCTCAACAACCCATAACCAATCTCCCACCAATCGCTCAACAACTCCACACCAATCTCTCACCAATCTATCCCCAATCCCTCATTAATCCCTCACCAATGTCTCCCCAATCCCTCACCACTCACTCACCAACCCTACGCCAATCTCTCACCAGTTGCTCACCAATCTCTCACAAATCTCTCAACAACCCCTCACCAATCTCCCACCAATCCCTTAACAACTCCTCACCAATCCCTCACCAATCTCTAACCAATGCCTCACTAATCTCTCACTAATCTCTCACCAATCCCTCACCAATCCCTCACCAATCTCTCACCAATCCCTTAGCAATCTCCCACCAATCTCTCAACAACACCTCACCAATCTCTCACCAATCCATCACCAATCCCTCACCAATCCCTCATCAATCCTTCACCAGCCATCATCAATCCCTTGCCAACCCCTTGCCAATCCCTCACCAACCCCTCACCAAACCCTCACCAATCTCTCACAAATTCCTCATCAATCCCTCACCAATCATCACCAAATACTCGCTACCCCCTCACCGATCTCTCGGCAATCCCTCCTCAATCCATCACCAATCATCACCCAATCCACGCCAATCCCTCACCAATCCCTCACCAATCTCTCACCAATCTCTCACAAATTCCTCATTTCTTCACTAATCTCCCACCAACACTCAACAATCTCTCACCAATCCCTCACCAATCTATCACCAATCTCTCACCAATGTCCCACTAAACTCTGACCAATCCATCAGTAATCGCTTGCCAATCTCTCACCAATCCCTCACCAATCCCTCATCAATTCTTCACTACTCTCCCACCAACACACGCCAATCTCTCACCAATCCCTCCCCAATCTCTCACCAACCCCTCACTAATCTCTCGCCAATCTCTTGCCAAACCCTCAACAACCCATAACCAATCTCCCACCAATCTCTCAACAACTCCACACCAATCTCTCACCAATCTATCCCCAATCCCTCACCAATTTCTTCCCAAACCCTCACCAATCACTCACCAACCCTTCGCAACCTCTCACCAGTTGCTCACCAATCTCTCACAAATCTCTCAACAATCCCTCACCAATCTCCCACCAATCTCTCAACCACTCCTCAGCAATCCCTCACCAGTCCCTCACCAATCACTCACAAATCCCTCACCAATCCTTCACCAATCTCTCACCAAATCCTCACCAATCTCTCACCAATCTCTCCCTAACCCCTCACCAATCCCTCATCAATCCTTCACCAACCATCATCAATCCCTCACCATCCCTTCGCCAATCTCTTGCCAATCTCTCGCCAATTCCTCATTAATCATCACCAAATCCTCGCCTTCTCACGCCAAACCTCACCAAATCCTCTCCAAAAACTCGCCAATCCCTCACCAATCTCCAACCAATCCCTCAATAATCCCTGACCAATCCCTCATCAATCTCTCACAAATCCCTCAACAATCCATCACCAATCTCTCACCAATCCCTCACCAAATCCTCAACAATCTCTCACCAATCTCTCACTAACCCCTCACCAATCCCTCATCAATCCTTCACCAACCATCATCAATCCCTCGCCAAGCCCTCACCAAACCTTCGCCAATCTCTCGCCAATTCCTCATCAATCATCAACAAATCCTCGCCACACCCTCGCCGATCTCTCACCAATCCCTCGTCAATCATCACCAAATCCTCGCCAAGCTCTCGCCAAACACTCACCAATTCCTCACAAAAACTCGCCAATCCCTCACCAATCTCTCACCAATCTTTCCCCAATCTCTCACCAATCTCCCACCAATCTCCAACCAATCCCTCAATAATCCCTGACCAATCCCTCAACAATCTCTCCCCAATCCCTCACCAATCTTCCACCAATCTCTCACCAATCTCTCACTAATGCCTCACCAATCTCTCATCAAGCCTTCACCAATCCCTCACCAGCCATCACCAATGTCTCATCGACCCCTTGACAATCCCTTGCCAAACCCTCGCCAATCTCTTGCCAATCCCACACCAATCATCACCAAATCATCGGCACACACTCCCCAATCCCTCGCCAATCCCTCACTTAACCCTTGCCAATCCCTTGCCAATCCCTCACCAATCACCAAACCCTCATCAATCTCTCACCAATCCCTCATCAATTCTTCACTAATCTCCCAACTGCTCACCAATCTCTCACCTATCCCTCACCAATCTCTCACCAATCTCTCACCAATGCCTCACTAATCTCACAACAATCCCGCACCAATCCCTCACCAAATCCTTAGTAATTTCCCACTAATCTCCCACCAACACTCACCAATCTCTCACCAATCCCTCACCAATTTCTCACCAATCCCTCACTAATCTATCGCCAATCTCTCGCCAGTCTCTCGCCAAACACTCCCCGATCTCTCGCCAATTCCTCGCCAACCCCTCGCCAATCTCTCGCCAATCACTCACCAACCCCTCAACAACTCCACACCAATCCCTCACCAATCTATCCCCAATCCCTCATCAATGCCTCACCAATGTCTCCCCAATCCCTCACCAATCACTCACCAACCCTTCGCCAAACTCTTACCAGTTGCTCACGAATCTCTCACAAGTATCTCAACAACCCCTCACCAATCCCTCACCAGTCTCTCACCAATCTCTCATAAATCCCTCACCAATCCTTCACCAATCTCTCACCAAATCCTCACCAATCTTTCACCAAACTCTCACTAAACCCTCACCAATCCCTCATCAATCCTTCACTAACCATCATCAATCCTTCACCAACCCCTCGCCAAACTCTTGCCAACCTCTCGCCAATTCCTCATCAATCACCAAATCCTTGCCTATCTCTCGCCAATCCCTCGTCAATCACTCGTCAATCATCACCAAATCCTTGCATATCTCTCACCAAACCCTCACCAAAAACTCACCAATCCTTCACCAATCTCTCACCAATCTCTCACCAGTCTCCCACCAATCGCCAACCAATCCCTCAACAATCCCTTACCAATCTCTCACTAATCCCTCACCAATCTCTCACCAATCCATCACTAATCCCTCACCAATCCCTCATCAATCCTTCACCAGCCATCATCAATCCCTTGCCAACCCCTTGCCAATGCCTCGCCAACCCCTCAACAAATGCTCGCCAATCTCTCACAAATTCCTCATCAATCCCTCCCCAATCTTTCACCAAATCCTCGCCAATCTCTCGCCAAACTATCACCAATTCCTCACCAAAAACTGGCCAAAACCTCACCAAACTCTCACCAATCTCTCAGAAATCCCTCATCATTTCTTCACTAATCTGCCACCAACACTCACCAATCTCTCACCAATCCCTCACCAATCTCTCACTAATCCCTCACCAATCCCTCATCAATTCTTCACTAATCTCCCACCAACACACACCAATCTCTCACCAATCCCTCACCAATCTCTCACCAATCTCTCGCCAAACTCTCCCCTATCTCTCACCAATTCCTCGCCAACCCCTCGGCAATCTCTCGCCAATCACTCAGCAACCTCTCAACAACCCATAACCAATCTCCCACCAATCGCTCAACAACTCCACACCAATCTCTCACCAATCTATCCCCAATCCCTCATTAATCCCTCACCAATGTCTCCCCAATCCCTCACCACTCACTCACCAACCCTACGCCAATCTCTCACCAGTTGCTCACCAATCTCTCACAAATCTCTCAACAACCCCTCACCAATCTCCCACCAATCCCTTAACAACTCCTCACCAATCCCTCACCAATCTCTAACCAATGCCTCACTAATCTCTCACTAATCTCTCACCAATCCCTCACCAATCCCTCACCAATCCCTTAGCAATCTCCCACCAATCTCTCAACAACACCTCACCAATCTCTCACCAATCCATCACCAATCCCTCACCAATCCCTCATCAATCCTTCACCAGCCATCATCAATCCCTTGCCAACCCCTTGCCAATCCCTCACCAACCCCTCACCAAACCCTCACCAATCTCTCACAAATTCCTCATCAATCCCTCACCAATCATCACCAAATACTCGCTACCCCCTCACCGATCTCTCGGCAATCCCTCCTCAATCCATCACCAATCATCACCCAATCCACGCCAATCCCTCACCAATCCCTCACCAATCTCTCACCAATCTCTCACAAATTCCTCATTTCTTCACTAATCTCCCACCAACACTCAACAATCTCTCACCAATCCCTCACCAATCCCTCACCAATCTCTCACCAATGTCCCACTAAACTCTGACCAATCCATCAGTAATCGCTTGCCAATCTCTCACCAATCCCTCACCAATCCCTCATCAATTCTTCACTACTCTCCCACCAACACACGCCAATCTCTCACCAATCCCTCCCCAATCTCTCACCAACCCCTCACTAATCTCTCGCCAATCTCTTGCCAAACCCTCAACAACCCATAACCAATCTCCCACCAATCTCTCAACAACTCCACACCAATCTCTCACCAATCTATCCCCAATCCCTCACCAATTTCTTCCCAAACCCTCACCAATCACTCACCAACCCTTCGCAACCTCTCACCAGTTGCTCACCAATCTCTCACAAATCTCTCAACAATCCCTCACCAATCTCCCACCAATCTCTCAACCACTCCTCAGCAATCCCTCACCAGTCCCTCACCAATCACTCACAAATCCCTCACCAATCCTTCACCAATCTCTCACCAAATCCTCACCAATCTCTCACCAATCTCTCCCTAACCCCTCACCAATCCCTCATCAATCCTTCACCAACCATCATCAATCCCTCACCATCCCTTCGCCAATCTCTTGCCAATCTCTCGCCAATTCCTCATTAATCATCACCAAATCCTCGCCTTCTCACGCCAAACCTCACCAAATCCTCTCCAAAAACTCGCCAATCCCTCACCAATCTCCAACCAATCCCTCAATAATCCCTGACCAATCCCTCATCAATCTCTCACAAATCCCTCAACAATCCATCACCAATCTCTCACCAATCCCTCACCAAATCCTCAACAATCTCTCACCAATCTCTCACTAACCCCTCACCAATCCCTCATCAATCCTTCACCAACCATCATCAATCCCTCACCAAGCCCTCACCAAACCTTCGCCAATCTCTCGCCAATTCCTCATCAATCATCAACAAATCCTCGCCACACCCTCGCCGATCTCTCACCAATCCCTCGTCAATCATCACCAAATCCTCGCCAAGCTCTCGCCAAACACTCACCAATTCCTCACAAAAACTCGCCAATCCCTCACCAATCTCTCACCAATCTTTCCCCAATCTCTCACCAATCTCCCACCAATCTCCAACCAATCCCTCAATAATCCCTGACCAATCCCTCAACAATCTCTCCCCAATCCCTCACCAATCTTCCACCAATCTCTCACCAATCTCTCACTAATGCCTCACCAATCTCTCATCAAGCCTTCACCAATCCCTCACCAGCCATCACCAATGTCTCATCGACCCCTTGACAATCCCTTGCCAAACCCTCGCCAATCTCTTGCCAATCCCACACCAATCATCACCAAATCATCGGCACACACTCCCCAATCCCTCGCCAATCCCTCACTTAACCCTTGCCAATCCCTTGCCAATCCCTCACCAATCACCAAACCCTCATCAATCTCTCACCAATCCCTCATCAATTCTTCACTAATCTCCCAACTGCTCACCAATCTCTCACCTATCCCTCACCAATCTCTCACCAATCTCTCACCAATGCCTCACTAATCTCACAACAATCCCGCACCAATCCCTCACCAAATCCTTAGTAATTTCCCACCAATCTCTCAATAACTCCTCACCAATCTCTCACCAATCCCTCACCAATTTCTCACCAATCACTCACCAATCTCTCACCAATCTCTCACTAATCTCTCACTAATCTCTCACTAATCTCTCACTAATCTCTCACTAATCTCTCACTAATCTCTCACCAATCCTTCAACAATCCCTCATCAATCCTTCACCAGCCATCATCAATCCCTCGCCAACCCCGTGCCAATCCCTCACTAACCCCTCACCAAACACTCGCCAATCTCTCAGAAATTCCTCATCAATCCCTCACCAATCATCACCAAATACTCGCTACCCCCTCGCAGATCTCGCCAATCCCTCCTCAATCCCTCACCAATCATCACCAAATCCGCGACAATCTCTCACCAAACTATCACCAATTCCTCACCAAACAGTCGCCAAAACCTCACCAATCTCTCACCAATCCCTCACCAATCTCTCGCCAATCTCTCAGCAGTTCCTCATCATTTATTCACTAATCTCCCACCAACACTCACGAATCTCTCACCAATCCCTCACCAATCTCTCGCCAATCTCTCACTAATCCCTCACCAATCTCTCATCAATTCTTCACTAATCTCCCACCAGCACACACCAATTTCTCACCAATCCCTAACCAATCTCTCAACAATCTCTTGCCAAACTCTCCCCTATCTCTCGCCAATTCCTCGCCAACCCCTCGCCAATATCTCGCCAATCACTCACCAACCTCTCAACAACCCATAACCAATCTCCCACCATTCTCTCAACAACTCCACACCAATCTTTCACCAATCTATCACCAATCCGTCATTAATCCCTCACCAATGTCTCCCCAATCCCTCACCAATCACTCACCAACCCTTCGCCAATCTCTCACCAGTTGCTCACCAATCTCTCACAAATCTCTCAACAACCCCTGACCAATCTCCCACCAATCTCTTAACAACTCCTCACCAATCCCTCACCAATCTCTCACCAATGCCTCACTAATCTCTCACTAATCTCTCACCAATCTCTCACCAATCCCTCACCAATCTCTCACCAATCTCTCACCAATCTCTCACCAATCTCTCACCAATCCCTTAGCAATCTCCGACCAATCTCTCAACAACTCCTCACCAATCCCTCGCCAATCTCTCACCAATCTCTCAGCAATCCCTCACCAATTTCTCACCAGTCGCTCACTAATCCCTTACCAATCTCTCACCAATCCATCAGCAATCCCTCATCAATCCTTCACCAGCCATCATCAATCACTCGCCAACCCCTTGCCAATCCCTCGCCAAACCCTCACCAAACCCTTGCCAATATCTGGCAAATTCCTCATCATTCCCTCACCAACCATCACCAAATACTCGCTACCCCCTCGCCGATCTCTCGCCAATCCCTCCTCAATCCCTCACCAATTATCACCAGATTCTTGCCAATCCCTCGCCAATCTCTCGCCAAACTATCACCAATTCCTCACCAAACACTCGCCAATACCTCACCAAGCTCTCACCAATCCCTCACCAATCTCTCACCGATCCCTCATCAATTCGTCACTAATCTCCCACCAACACTCACCAATCTCTCACCAATCTCTCACCAATGCCTCACTAATCTCTCACCAATCCCTCACTAATCTCTCACCAATCTCTCACCAATACCTCACCAATCCCTCATCAATTCTTCACTAATCTCCCACCAATCACTCACTAATCTATCGCCAATCTCTCGCAAGTCTCTTGCCAAACCCTCCCCGATCTCTCGCCAATTCCTTGCCAACACCGCGCCAATCTCTCGCCAATCACTCACCAACACCTCAACAACCCATAACCAATCTGCCACCAATCTCTCAACAACTCCACACCAATGCCTCACCAATTTTTCCCCAATCCCTCATCAATGCACCACAAATGTCTCCTCAATCCCTCACCAATCACTCACCAACCCTTCACCAAACTGTCACCAGTTGCTCACCAATCTCTCACAAGTATCTCAACAACCCCTCAACAATCCTTCACCAGTCTCTCACCAATCTCTCACAAATCCCTCACCAATCCTTCACCAATCTCTCACCAAATCCTCACCAATCTTTCACCAAACTCTCACTAAACCCTCACCAATCCCTCATCAATCCATCACTAACCATCATCAATCCCTCACCAACCCCTCGCCAAACTCTCACCAATCTCTCGCCAATTCCTCATCAATCATCACCAAATCCTTGTCTATCTCTCGCCAATCCCTTGTCAATCAGTCGTCAATCATCACCAAATCCTTGCATATCTCTCACCAAACCCTCACCAAAAACTCGCCAATCCTTCACCACTGTCTCACCAATCTCTCACCAATCTCTCACCAATCTCTCACCAATCTCTCACCAATCTCTCACCAATCTCCCAGCAATCGCCAACCAATCCCTCAACAATCCCGCACCAATCTCTCACTAATCCCTCACCAATCTCTCACCAATCCATCACCAATCCCTCACCAATCCCTCATCAATCCCTCATCAATCCCTCATCAATCCTTCACCAGCCATCATCAATCCCTTGCCAATCCCTCGCCAAAACCTCAACAAACCCTCACCAATCTCTCACAAATTCCTCATCAATCCCTCCCCAATCCTTCACCAAATCCTCGCCAATCTCTCACCAATCTCTCGCCAAACTATCACCAATTCCTCACCAAAAACTCGCCAAAACCTCACCAATCTCTCACCAATCCCTCACCAATCTCTCACCAATCTCTCAGCAATCCCTCATCATTTCTTCACTAATCTCCCACCAACACGCACCAATCTCTCACCAATCTCTCACCAATCTCTCGCCAATCTCTCGCCAAACTCTCCCCTATCTCTCGCCAATTCCTCGCCAACCCCTCGGCAATCTCTCGCCAATCACTCAGCAACCTCTCAACAACCCATAACCAATCTCCCAACAATCTTTCAACAACTCCACAACAATCTCTCACCAATCTATACCCAATCCCTCATTAATCCCTCAACAATGTCTCCCCAATCTCTCACCACTCACTCACCAACCCTTCGCCAATCTCTCACCAGTTGTTCAGCAATCTCACAAATCTCTCAACAACCCCTCACCAATCTCCCAACAATCTCTTAACAACTCCTCACCAATCCCTCACCAATCTCTCACCAATGCCTCACTAATCTCTCACTAATCTCTCACCAATCTCTCACCAATCCCTTAGCAATCTCCCACCCATCTCTCAACAACACATCACCAATCCCTCACCAATCTCTCACCAATCTCTCACCAATCCCTCACCAATTTCTCACCAATCTCTCACTAATCCCTCACTAATCCCTCACCAATCTCTCACCAATCCATCACCAATCCCTCACCAATCCCTCACCAATCATTACCAAATCCTCGCCAATCCCTCGCCAAACTATCGCCAAACTATCAGCAATTCCTCACCAAACGCTCGCCAAAACCTCACCAATCTCTCACCAATCTCTCAGCATTCCCTCATCATTTCTTCACTAATCTCACACCAACACTCACCAACCTCTCACCAATCGCTCACCAATCTCTCGTCAATCTCTCACCAATCCCTCACCAATCTCTCGCCAATCTCTCGCCAAAATCTCCCCTATCTCTAGCCAATTCCTCGCCAACCCCTCGCCAATCTCTTGACAATCACTCACCAACCCCTCAACAACCCATAACCAATCTCCCACCAATCTCTCAACAACTCCACACCAATGCCTCACCAATCTATCCTCAATCCCTCATCAATCCCTCACCAATGTCTCTCCAATCCCTCACCAATCACTCACCAACCATTCGCCAATCTCTCACCAGTTGCTCACCGATCTCTCACAAATCTCTCAACAACCCCTCACCAATCCCTCACCAGTCTCTCACCAATCTCTCACCAAATCATCACCAATCTTTCACCAAACTCTCACTAAACCCTCACCAATCCCTCATCAATGCTTCACCAACCATCATCAATCCCTCGCCAACCCCTCGCCAAACTCTCACCAATCTCTTGCCAATTCTTCATCAATCATCACCAAATCCTTGCCTATCTCTCGCCAATCCCTCGTCAATCTCTCATCAAACGTCACCAAATCCTTGCATATCTCTCAGCAAACCCTCACCAAAAACTCGCCATTCCCTCACCAATCTCTCACCAATCTTTGCCCGATCTCTCACCAATCTCCCACCAATCTCCAACCAATCCCTCAACAATCCCTCACCGATCCCTCACCAATCCCTCACCAGTCACTCACCAATCCATGACCAATCCCTCGCCAATCCCTCATCAATCCTTCACCAGCCATCATCAATCCCTCGCCAAACCCTTGCCAATCCCTCGCCAACGCCTCAACAAACCCTCGCCAATCTCTCGCAAATTCCTCATCAATCCCTCACCAATTATTACCAAATCCTCGCCAATCCCTCGCCAAACTATCGCCAAACTATCAGCAATTCCTCACCAAACACTCGCCTAAACCTCACCAATCTCTCACCAATCTCTCACCAAACTCTCAGCATTCCCTCATCATTTCTTCACTAATCTCACACCAACACTCACAAATCTTTCACCAATTGCTCACCAATCTCTCATCAATCTCTCACTAATCCCTCACCAATCCCTCATCAATTCTTCACTAATCTCCCACCAACACACATCAATCTCTCACCAATCCCTCACCAATCTCTCGCCAATCTCTCGCCAAAATATCCCCTATCTCTAGCCAATTCCTCGCCAACCCCTCGCCAATCTCTCGACAATAACTCACCAACTTCTCAACAAACCATAATTAATCTCCCACCAATCTCTTAACAACTCCTCACCAATCCCTCACCAATCTCTCACCAATGCCTCACTAATCTCTCACTAATCTCTCACCAATCCCTCACCAATCTCTCACCAATCCCTCACCAATCTCTCACCAATCTCTCACCAATCCCTTAGCAATCTCCGACCAATCTCTCAACAACTCCTCACCAATCCCTCACCAATCTCTCACCAATCTCTCAGCAATCCCTCACCAATTTCTCACCAGTCGCTCACTAATCCCTTACCAATCTCTCACCAATCCATCAGCAATCCCTCATCAATCCTTCACCAGCCATCATCAATCACTCGCCAACCCCTTGCCAATCCCTCGCCAAACCCTCACCAAACCCTTGCCAATATCTGGCAAATTCCTCATCATTCCCTCACCAACCATCACCAAATACTCGCCACCCCCTCGCCGATCTCTCGCCAATCCCTCCTCAATCCCTCACCAATTATCACCAAATTCTTGCCAATCCCTCGCCAATCTCTCGCCAAACTATCACCAATTCCTCACCAAACACTCGCCAATACCTCACCAAGCTCTCACCAATCCCTCACCAATCTCTCACCGATCCCTCATCAATTCGTCACTAATCTCCCACCAACACTCACCAATCTCTCACCAATCTCTCACCAATGCCTCACTAATCTCTCACCAATCCCTCACTAATCTCTCACCAATCTCTCACCAATACCTCACCAATCCCTCATCAATTCTTCACTAATCTCCCACCAATCACTCACTAATCTATCGCCAATCTCTCGCAAGTCTCTTGCCAAACCCTCCCCGATCTCTCGCCAATTCCTCGCCTACACCGCGCCAATCTCTCGCCAATCACTCACCAACACCTCAACAACCCATAACCAATCTGCCACCAATCTCTCAACAACTCCACACCAATGCCTCACCAATTTTTCCCCAATCCCTCATCAATGCACCACAAATGTCTCCTCAATCCCTCACCAATCACTCACCAACCCTTCACCAAACTGTCACCAGTTGCTCACCAATCTCTCACAAGTATCTCAACAACCCCTCAACAATCCTTCACCAGTCTCTCACCAATCTCTCACAAATCCCTCACCAATCCTTCACCAATCTCTCACCAAATCCTCACCAATCTTTCACCAAACTCTCACTAAACCCTCACCAATCCCTCATCAATCCATCACTAACCATCATCAATCCCTCACCAACCCCTCGCCAAACTCTCACCAATCTCTCGCCAATTCCTCATCAATCATCACCAAATCCTTGTCTATCTCTCGCCAATCCCTTGTCAATCAGTCGTCAATCATCACCAAATCCTTGCATATCTCTCACCAAACCCTCACCAAAAACTCGCCAATCCTTCACCACTGTCTCACCAATCTCTCACCAATCTCTCACCAATCTCCCAGCAATCGCCAACCAATCCCTCAACAATCCCGCACCAATCTCTCACTAATCCCTCACCAATCTCTCACCAATCCATCACCAATCCCTCACCAATCCCTCATCAATCCCTCATCAATCCTTCACCAGCCATCATCAATCCCTTGCCAATCCCTCGCCAAAACCTCAACAAACCCTCACCAATCTCTCACAAATTCCTCATCAATCCCTCCCCAATCCTTCACCAAACCCTCGCCAATCTCTCACCAATCTCTCGCCAAACTATCACCAATTCCTCACCAAAAACTCGCCAAAACCTCACCAATCTCTCACCAATCCCTCACCAATCTCTCACCAATCTCTCAGCAATCCCTCATCATTTCTTCACTAATCTCCCACCAACACGCACCAATCTCTCACCAATCTCTCACCAATCTCTCGCCAAACTCTCCCCTATCTCTCGCCAATTCCTCGCCAACCCCTCGGCAATCTCTCGCCAATCACTCAGCAACCTCTCAACAACCCATAACCAATCTCCCAACAATCTTTCAACAACTCCACAACAATCTCTCACCAATCTATACCCAATCCCTCATTAATCCCTCAACAATGTCTCCCCAATCTCTCACCACTCACTCACCAACCCTTCGCCAATCTCTCACCAGTTGTTCAGCAATCTCACAAATCTCTCAACAACCCCTCACCAATCTCCCAACAATCTCTTAACAACTCCTCACCAATCCCTCACCAATCTCTCACCAATGCCTCACTAATCTCTCACTAATCTCTCACCAATCTCTCACCAATCTCTCACCAATCCCTTAGCAATCTCCCACCCATCTCTCAACAACACATCACCAATCCCTCACCAATCTCTCACCAATCTCTCACCAATCCCTCACCAATTTCTCACCAATCTCTCACTAATCCCTCACCAATCTCTCACCAATCCATCACCAATCCCTCACCAATCCCTCATCAATCCCTCACCAATCATTACCAAATCCTCGCCAATCCCTCGCCAAACTATCGCCAAACTATCAGCAATTCCTCACCAAACGCTCGCCAAAACCTCACCAATCTCTCACCAATCTCTCAGCATTCCCTCATCATTTCTTCACTAATCTCACACCAACACTCACCAACCTCTCACCAATCGCTCACCAATCTCTCGTCAATCTCTCACCAATCCCTCACCAATCTCTCGCCAATCTCTCGCCAAAATCTCCCCTATCTCTAGCCAATTCCTCGCCAACCCCTCGCCAATCTCTTGACAATCACTCACCAACCCCTCAACAACCCATAACCAATCTCCCACCAATCTCTCAACAACTCCACACCAATGCCTCACCAATCTATCCCCAATCCCTCATCAATCCCTCACCAATGTCTCTCCAATCCCTCACCAATCACTCACCAACCATTCGCCAATCTCTCACCAGTTGCTCACCGATCTCTCACAAATCTCTCAACAACCCCTCACCAATCCCTCACCAGTCTCTCACCAATCTCTCACAAATACCTCACCAGTCCTTCACCAATCTCTCACCAAATCATCACCAATCTTTCACCAAACTCTCACTAAACCCTCACCAATCCCTCATCAATGCTTCACCAACCATCATCAATCCCTCGCCAACCCCTCGCCAAACTCTCACCAATCTCCCGCCAATTCCTCATCAATCATCACCAAATCCTTGCCTATCTCTCGCCAATCCCTCGTCAATCTCTCATCAAACGTCACCAAATCCTTGCATATCTCTCAGCAAACCCTCACCAAAAACTCGCCATTCCCTCACCAATCTCTCACCAATCTTTGCCCGATCTCTCACCAATCTCCCACCAATCTCCAACCAATCCCTCAACAATCCCTCACCGATCCCTCACCAATCCCTCACCAGTCACTCACCAATCCATGACCAATCCCTCGCCAATCCCTCATCAATCCTTCACCAGCCATCATCAATCCCTCGCCAAACCCTTGCCAATCCCTCGCCAACGCCTCAACAAACCCTCGCCAATCTCTCGCAAATTCCTCATCAATCCCTCACCAATTATTACCAAATCCTCGCCAATCCCTCGCCAAACTATCGCCAAACTATCAGCAATTCCTCACCAAACACTCGCCTAAACCTCAATCTCTCACCAATCTCTCACCAAACTCTCAGCATTCCCTCATCATTTCTTCACTAATCTCACACCAACACTCACCAATCTTTCACCAATTGCTCACCAATCTCTCATCAACCTCTCACTAATCCCTCACCAATCCCTCATCAATTCTTCACTAATCTCCCACCAACACACATCAATCTCTCACCAATCCCTCACCAATCTCTCGCCAATCTCTCGCCAAAATATCCCCTATCTCTAGCCAATTCCTCGCCAACCCCTCGCCAATCTCTCGACAATAACTCACCAACTTCTCAACAAACCATAATTAATCTCTCACCAATCTCTCAACAACTCCACACCAATCTCTCACCAATCTATCCCCAATCCCTCATTAATCCCTCACCAATGTCTCCCCAATCCCTGACCAATCACTCACCAACCCTTCGCCAATCTCTCACCAGTTGCTCACCAATCTCCCACCAATCTCTCAACAACTCCTCACCAATCCCTCACCAATCTCTCACCAATGCCTCACTAATCTCTCACTAATCCCTCACCAATCTCTCGCCAAACTATCACCAATTCCTCGCCAAACACTCGCCAAAACCTCACCAATCTCTGACCAATCTCTCACCAATCTCTCAGCAATCTCTCATCATTTCTTCACTAATCTCCCACCAACACTCACCAATCTCTCACAAATCCCTCACCAATCCCTCACCAATTTCTCACCAATTTCTCACCAATCACTCACCAATCTCTCACTAATCCCTCACTAATCACTCACTAATCTCTCACCAATCCATCACCAATCCCTCACGAATCCCTCATCAATCCTTCACCAGCCATCATCAATCCCTCGCCAACCCCTTGCCAATCCCTCACCAACCCCTCACCAATCTCTCGCAAATTCCTCATCAATCCCTCACGAATCATCACCAAATACTCGCTACCCCCTCGCCGATCTCTCGCCAATCCCTCCTCAATCCCTTGCCAATCTCTCGCCAAACTATCACCAATTCCTCACCAAACACTCGCCAATACCTCACCAATCTCTCACCAATCCCTCACCAATCTCTCACCAATCCCTCATCATTTCTTCACTAATCTCCCACCAACACTCACGAATCTCTCACCAATCCCTCACTAATTACTCGCCAATCTCTCACCAATCCCTCACCAATCCCTCATCAATTCTTCACTAATCTCCCACCAACACACACCAATCTCTCACCAATCCCTCACCAATCTCTCACCAATCTCTCGCCAATTCCTCATCATCATCACCAAATCCTCACCACACCCTTGCCGATCCCTCATTAATCATCACCAAATCCTCGCTTATCTCTCGCCAAACCCTCACCAATTCCTCACCAAAAACTCGCCAATCCCTCACCAATCTCTCACCAATCTCTCACCAATCTTTCCCCAGTCTCTCACCAATCTCCAACCAATCCCTCAATAATCCCTCACCAATCCCTCAACAATCTCTCCCCAATCCCTCATCAATCTTCCACCAATCTCTCACCAACCTCTCACTAATGCCTCACCAATCTCTCATCAAGCCTTCACCAATCCCTCACCAGCCATCACCAATCCCTCACCAACCCCTTGACAATCCCTCGGCAAACTCTCGCCAATCTCTCACCAATCCCACACCAATCATCACCAAATCATCGGCACACACTCCCCAATCCCTTGCCAATCCCTCACTTAACCCTCACCAATCCCTTGCCAATCGCTCACCAATCATTACCAAACCCTCACCAATCACCAAACCCTCATCAATCTCTCACCAATCTATCACCAATGCCTCACCAATCTATCACCAATTCCTCACTAATCTCTCACCAATCCCTCAAAAATCTCTCACCAATCTCTCAACAACTCCTCACCAATCCCTCACCAGTCTCTCACCAATCTCTCACCAATCCCTCACCAATTTCTCACAAATCACTCACCAATCTCTCACTAATCCCTCACCATTCTCTCACCAATCCTTCACCAATCCCTCCTCAATCCTTCACCAGCCATCAATACCTCGCCTACCCCTTGCCAATCCCTCGCCAAACCCTCAACAAACCCTCGCCAATCTCTCGCAAATTCCTCATCAATCCCTCACCAATCATCACCAAATACTCACTACCCCCTCGCCGATCTCTCGCCAATCCCTCCTCAATCCCTCACCAATCATCACCAAATCGTCGCCAATCCCTCACAAATCTCTCACCAAACTATCACCAATTCCTCACAGAACACTCGCCAATACCTCACCAATTCCTCACCGATCGCTCACCAATCTCTCACCGATCCCTCATCAATTCTTCGCTAATCTCCCACCAACACTCACCAATCTCTCACAATTCCCTCACCCATCTCTCACCAATCTCTCACCAATGCCTCACCAATGCCTCACTAATCTCTCACCAATCCCTCACTAATCTCTCACCAATCTCTCGCCAATACCTCACCAATACCTCACCAATACCTCATCATTTCTTCACTAATCTATCGCCAATCTCTCGCCAGTCTCTCGCCAAACACTCCCCGATCTCTTGCCAATTCCTCGCCAACCCCTTGCCAATCTTTCGCCAATCACTCACCAACCCCTCAACAACCCATAACCAATCTCCCACCAATGTCTCAACAACTCCACACCAATCCCTCACCAATCTATCCCCAATCTCTCATCAATCCCTCACCAATCCCTCACCAATGTCTCCCCAATCCCTCACCAATCACTCACCAACCCTTCGCCAATCTCTCACCAGTTGCTCACCAATCTCTCACAAATCTCTCAACAATCTCTCACCAATCTCTCACCAAATCCTCACCAATCTTTCACCAAACTCTCACTAACCCCTCACCAATCCCTAATCAATCCTTCACCAACCATCAATCCCTCGCCAACCCCTCGCCAATCGCTCACCAGTTGCTCACCAATCTCTCACAAATCTCTCAACAACCCCTCACCAATCTCCCACCAATCTCTCAACAACTCCTCAGCAATCCCTCACCAGTCCCTCACCAATCTCTCACAAATCCCTCACCAATCCCTCACCAATCCCTCACCAAATCCTCATCAATCTCTCACCAATCTCTCCCTAACCCCTCACCAATCCCTCATCAATCCTTCACCAACCATCATCAATCCCTTGCCATCCGCTCGCCAATCTCTCACCAATCTCTCGCCAATTCCTCATTAATCATCACCAAATCCTTGCCTATCCCTCGCCAAACCCTCACCAAATCCTCAGCAAAAACTCGTCAATCCCTCACCAATCTCCCACCAATCTCTCACCAATCTTTCCCCAATCTCTCACCAATCTCCAACCAATCCCTCAACAATCACTCACCAATCCCTCATCAATCTCTCACAAATCCCTCAACAATCCATCACCAATCTCTCACCAATCCCTCACCAAATCCTCACCAATCTCTCACCAATCTCTCACTAACCCCTCATCAATCCCTCATCAATCCTTCACCAACCATCATCAATCCCTCGCCAACCCCTCGCCAAACTCTCACCAATCTCTCGCCAATTCCTCATCAATCATCACCAAATCCTTGCCTATCTCTCGCCAATCCCTCATCAATCACTCGTCAATCATCACCAAATCCTTGCATATCTCACAACAAACCATCACCAAAAACTCGCCAATCCCTCATCAATCTCTCACCAATCTTTCCCCAAACTCTCACCAATCTCCCACCAATCTCCCACCAATCTCCCACCAAGCCCTCAACAATCCCTTACCAATCCCTCACCAATCTCTCACTAATCCCTCACCAATCTCTCACTAATCCCTCACCAATCTCTCACCAATCCATGACCAATCCCTCACCAATCCCTCATCAATCCTTCACCAGCCATCATCAATCCCTCGCCAACCCCTCAACAAACCCTCGCCAATCTCTCGCAAATTCCTCATCAATCCCTCAGCAATCATCACCAAGTACTCGCTACCCCCTCGCCGATCTCTCGCCAATCCCTCCCCAAACCATCACCAAATCCTTGCCAATCTCTCGCCAATCTCTCGCCAAACTATCACCAATTCCTCACCAAACACTCGCCAAAACCTCACCCATCTCTCACCAATCCCTCACCAATCTCTCACCAATCTCTCAGCAATCCCTCATCATCTCTTCACTAATCTCCCACCAACACTCACCAATCTCTCGCCAATCTCTCACTAATCCCTCACCAATCCCTCATCAATTCTTCACTAATCTCCCACCAACACACACCAATCTCTCACCAATCCCTCATCAATCTCTCTTCAAGCTCTCGCCAAACTCTCCCCTATCTCTCGCCAACCCCTCACCAATCTCTCGCCAATAACTCACCAACCCCTCAACAACCCATAACCAATCTCTCACCAATCTCTCAACAACTCCACACCAATCTCTCACCAATTTATCCCCAATCCCTCATTAATCCCTCACAAATGTCTCCCCAAACCCTCACCAATCACTCCCCAACCCTTCGCCAATCTCTCACCAGTTGCTCACCAATCTATCACAAATCTCTCAACAAAACCTCACCAATCTCCCACCAATGTCTTAACAACTCCTCACCAATCCCTCACCAATCTCTCACCAATCCCTTAGAAATCTCCCACCAATCTCTCAACAACTCCTCACCAATCCCTCACCAATCTCTCACAAATCTCTCACCAATCCCTCACCAATTTCTCACCAATCACTCATCAATCTCTCACTAATCCATCACCAATCTCTCACCAATCCATCACCAATTCCTCACCAATCCCTCGCCAAACTCTCGCAAATTCCTCATCAATCCCTCACCAATCATCACCATATACTTACTGCCCCCTCGCCGATCTCTCGCCAATCCCTCCTCAATCCCTCACCAATCATCACCAAATCCGCGCCAATCTCTCGCCAATCTCTCGCCAAACTATCACCAATTCCTCACCAAATACTTGCCAAAACCTCACCAATCTCTCACCAATCCTTCACCAATCTCTCACCAATCTCTCACCAATCCCTCATTTCTTCACTAATCTCCCACCAACACTCACCAATCTCTCACAAATCTCTCACCAATGCCTCACTAAACTCTCACCAATCCCTCACTAATCTCTTGCCAATCTCTCACCAATCCCTCACCAATCCCTTATCAATTCTTCACTCATCTCCCACCAACACACACCAATCTCTCACCAATTCCTCACCAATCTCTCACTAATCCCTGACTAATCTGTCGCCAATCTCTCGCCAAACTATCCCCGATCTCTCGCCAATTCCTCGCCAATCTCTCGCCAATCACTCACCAACCCCTCAACGACCCATAACCAATCTCCCACCAATCTCTCAACAACTCCACACCAATCTCTCACCAATCTATCCCCAATCCCTCATCAATCCCTCTCCAATGTCTCCCCAATCCCTCGCCAATCACTCACCAACCCTTCGCCAATCTCTCACCAGTTGCTCACCAATCTCTCACAAATCTCTCAACAACCCCTCACCAATCTCTCAACAACTCCTCAGCAATCCCTCACCAGTCCCTCACCAATCCCTCACCAATCTCTCACAAATCCTTCACCAATCCTTCACCAATCTCTCACCAAATCCTCATCAATCTCTCACCAATCTCTCCCTAACACCTCACCAATCCCTCATCAATCCTTCACCAACCATCATCAATCCCTTGCCATCCGCTCACCAATCTCTCACCAATCTCTTGCCAATTCCTCATTAATCATCACCAAATCCTTGCCTATCCCTCGCCAAACCCTCACCAAATCCTCAGCAAAAACTCATCAATCCCTCACCAATCTCCCACCAATCTCTCACCAATCTTTCCCCAATCTCTCTCCAATCTCCAACCAATCCCTCAACAATCACTCACCAATCCCTCATCAATCTCTCACAAATCCCTCAACAATCCATCACCAATCTCTCACCAATCCCTCACCAAATCCTCACCAATCTCTCACCAATCTCTCACTAACCCCTCATCAATCCCTCATCAATCCTTCACCAACCATCATCAATCCCTCGCCAACCCCTCGCCAAACTCTCACCAATCTCTCGCCAATTCCTCATCAATCATCACCAAATCCTCACCACACCCTCTCCGATCTCTTGCCAATCCCTTATCATCCCTCATCAATCATCACCAAATCCTCGCCCAGCTGTCGCCAAACCCTCACCAATTCCTGCCCAAAAACTCGCCAATACCTCACCAATCTCTCACCAATCTCTCACCAATCTTCCACCATTCTCCAACCAATCCATCAACAATCTTCCACCAATCTCTCACCAATCTTCCACCAATCACTCACCAATCTCTCATCAAGCCTTCACCAATCCCTCACCAGCCATCACCAATCCCTCACCAACCCCTCGCCAATCCCTTGCCAAGCCCTCACCAATCTCTCACCAATCCCACACCAATCATCACCAAATCCTTACCACACACTCCCCAATCCCTCGCCAATCCCTCACTTAACCCTCGCCAATCCCTTGCCAATCCCTCACCAATCATTACCTAACCCTCACCAATCACCAAACCCTCATCAATCTCTCACCAATCCCTCATCAATTCTTCACTAATCTCCCACCAACTCCTCACCAATCTCTCACTTATCCCTCACCAATAACTCACCAATCTCTCACCAATCTCTCACCAATCTCTCACCAATGCCTCACTAATCTCTCACCAATCCCTCACCAATCTCTTGCCAATCACTCACCAATCTCTCACTAATCTCTCACCAATCCATCACCAAACCCTCTCTAATCCCTCATCAATCCTTCACCAGCCATCATCAATCCCTCGCCAACCCCGTGCCAATCCTCGCTAACCCCTCACCAAACCCTCGCCAATCTCTCGGAAATTCCTCATCAATCCCTCACCAATCATCACCAAATACTCGCTACCCCCTCGCCGAGCTCTCGCCAATCCCTCCTCAATCCCTCACCAATCATCACCAAGTCTGCACCAATCGCTCACCAATCTCTCACCAAACTATCACCCATTCCTCGCCACTCGCCAATACCTCACCAATCTCTTACCAATCCCTCACCAATCTCTCACCAATCCCTCATCAATCCCTCATCAATTCTTCACTAATCTTCCACCAACACTCACCAATCTCTCACTAATCCCTCACCAATCCATCACCAATCCCTCACCAATCCCTCATCAATCCTTCACCAGCCATCATCAATCCCTTGCCAATCCCTCGCCAACCCCTCAACAAACCCTCGCCAATCTCTCGCAAATTCCTCATCAATCTCTCCCTAATCCTTCACCAAATCCTTGCCAATCTCTTGCCAATCTCTCGCCAAACTATCACCAATTCCTCACCAGAAACTCGCCAAAACCTCACCAATCTCTCACTAATCCCTCACCAATCTCTCACCAATCTCTCAGCAATCCCTCATCATTTCTTCACTAATCTCCCACCAACACTCACCAATCTTTCACCAATCCCTCACCAATCTCTCGCCAATCTCTCACTAATCCCTCACCAATCCCTCATCAATTCTTCACTAATCTCCCACCAACACACACCAATCTCTCACCAATCTCTCACCAATCTCTCGCCAATCTCTCCCCTTTCTCTCGCCAATTCCTCACCAACCCCTCAGCAATCTCTCGCCAATCACTCACCAACCTCTCAACAACCCATAACCAATCTCCCAACAATCTCTCAACAATTCCACTCCAATCTCTCACCAATCTATACCCAATCCCTCATTAATCCCTCACCAATATCTCTCCAATCCCTCACCACTCACTCACCATCCCTTCTCCAATCTCTCACCAGTTGTTCACCAATCTCACAAATCTCTCAACAACCCCTCACCAATCTCCCACCAATCTCTTAACAACTCCTCACCAATCCCTGACCAATCTCTCACTAATGCCTCACTAATCTCTCACTAATCTCTAACCAATCCCTCACCAATCTCTCACCAATCCCTTAGCAATCTCCCACCAATCTCTCAACAACACATCACCAATCCCTCACCAATCTCTCACCAATCTCTCACCAATCCCTCACCAATCTCTCACTAATCCCTCACCAATCTCTCACCAATCCATCACCAATCCCTCATCAATCCTTCACCAGCCATCATCAATCCCTCGCCAACCCCTTGCCAATCCCTCACCAACCTCTCACCAAACCCTCGCCAATCTCTCACAAATTCCTCATCAATCCCTCACCAATCATCACCAAATACTCGCTACCCCCTCACCGATCTCTCAGCAATCCCTCCTCAATCCCTCACCAATCATCACCAAATCCACGCCAATCCCTCGCCAATCTCTCACCAATCTCTCACCAATCTCTCACGAATCCCTCATTTCTTCACTAATCTCCCACCAACACTCACCTATCTCTCACCAATCCCTCACTAATCTCTCGCCAATCTCTCGCCAAACCCTCCCCGATCTCTCACCAATTCCTCGCCAATCTCTCGCCAATCACTCTCCAACCCCTCAACAACCCATAATCAATCTCCCACCAATCTCTCAACAGCTCCACACCAATCTCTCACCAATCTACCCCCAATCCCTCATCAATCTTTCACCAATTTCTCCCAAAACCTCACCAATCACTCACCAACCCTTCGCTAATCTCTCACCAGTTGCTCACCAATCTCTCACAAATCTCTCAACAACCCCTCACCAATCTCTCAACCACTCCTTAGCAATCCCTCACCAGTCCCTCACCAATCACTCACAAATCCCTCACCAATCCTTCACCAATCTCTCACCAAATCCTCACCAATCTCTCACCAATCTCTCACCAATCTCTCCCTAACCCCTCACCTTCCCCTCGCCAATCTCTAGCCAATCTCTCGCCAATTCCTCATTAATCATCATCAAATCCTCGCCTATCTCACGCCAAACCTCACCAAATCCTCACCAAAAACTCACCAATCCCTCACCAATCTCCCACCAATCTCTCAACCACTCCTCAGCAATCCCTCACCAGTCCCTCACCAATCACTCACAAATCCCTCACCAATCCTTCACCAATCTCTCACCAAATCCTCACCAATCTCTCACCAATCTCTCCCTAACCCCTCGCCATCCCCTCGCCAATCTCTAGCCAATCTCTCGCCAATTCCTCATTAATCATCACCAAATCCTCGCCTATCTCACGCCAAACCTCACCAAATCCTCACCAAAAACTCACCAATCTCCCACCAATCTCTCACCAAGCTTTCCCCAATCTCTCACCAATCTCCCACCAATCTCCAACCAATCCCTCAACAATCGCACACCAATCCCTCATCAATCTCTCACAAATCCCTCAACAATGCATCACCAATCATCATCAATCCCTCGCCAACCCCTCAGCAAACCTTCGCCAATCTCTCACCAATTCCTCATCAATCATCACCAAATCCTCGCCACACCCTCACCGATCTCTCGCCAATCCCTCGTCAATCATCACCAAATCCTCGACTAGCTCTCGCCAAACACTCACCAATTCCTCACAAAAACTCACCAATCCCTCACCAATCTCTCACTAATCTTTCCCCAATCTCTCACAAATCTCCCACCAATCTCCAACCAATCCCTCAATAATCCCTGACCAATCCCTCAACAATCTCTCCCCAATCCCTCACCAATCTTCCACCAATCTCTCACCAATCTCTCACTAATGCCTCACCAATCTCTCATCACGCATTCACCAATCCCTCACCAGCCATCACCAATCCCTCACCAACCCCTTGACAATCCGTTGCCAAACCCTCGCCAATCTCTCGCCAATCCCACACAAATCATCACCAAATCATTGGCACACACTCCCCAATCCCTCGCCAATCCCTCACTTAACCCTTGCCAATCCCTTGCCAATCCCTCACTAATCATTATCAAACCCACACCAATCACCAAACCCTCACCAATCTCTCACCAATCTCTCACCAATTACTCACTAATCTCTCACCAATCCCTTAAAAATCTCTCACAAATCTCTCAACAACTCCTCACCAATCTCTCACCAATCCCTCACCAATTTCTCACCAATCTCTCACCAATCCATCACCGATCCCTCACCAATCCCTCATCAATCCTTCACCAGCCATCATCAATCCCTCGCCAACGCCTTGCCAATCCCTCACCAAACACTCACCAAACCCTCGCCAATCTCTCACAAATTCCTCATCAATTCCTCACCAATCATCACCAAATACTGGCTACCCCCTCGCCGATCTCTCGCCAATCCCTCCTCAATCCCTCACCAATCATCACCAAATCCTCGCCAATCCCTCGCCAATCTCTCGCCAAGCTATCACCAATTCCTCAAAGAACACTTGCCAATACCTCACCAATCTCTCACCAATCCCACACCAATCTCTCACCAATCTCTCACCGATCCCTCATCAATTCTTCACTAATCTCCCACCAACACTCACCAATCCCTCACCAATCTCTCACCAATCTCTCACCAATGCCTCATTAATCTCTCACCAATCCCTCACTAATCTCTCGCCAATCTCTCGCCAATACCTCACCAATCCCTCATCAATTCTTCACTAAACTCCCACCAACACTCACCAATCTCTCACCAATCCCTCGCCAATCTCTCGCCAATCTCTCGCCAATACCTCACCAATTCCTCATCAATTCTTCACTAATCTCCCACCAACATTCACCAATCTCACACCAATCCCTCACCAATCTCTCACCAATCCCTCACTAATCTATCACCAAACTCTTGCCAGTCTCTCGCCAAAACCTCCCCAATCTCTCGCCAACCCCTCGCCAATCTATCGCCAATCACTCACCAACCCCTCAACAACCCATAACCAATCTCCCACCAATCTCTCAACAACTCCACACCAATGCCTCACCAATCTATCCCCAATCCCTCATCAATCCCTCACCAATGTCTCCCCAGTCCCTCACCAATCACTCACCAACCCTTTGCCAATCTCTCACCAGTTGTTCACCAATCTCTCACAAATCTCTCAACAACACCTCACCAATCCCTCACGAGTCTCTCACCAATCCCTCACAAATACCTCACGAATCCTTCACTAATCTCTCACCAAATCATCACCAATCTTTCACCAAACTCTCACTAAACCCTCACCAATCCCTCATCAATGCTTCACCAACCATAATCAATCCCTCGCCAACCCCTCGCCAAACTCTCGCCAATCTCTCATCAATTCCTCATCAATCACTCGTCAAACATCACCAAATCCTTGCATATCTCTCACCAAACCCTCACCAAAAACTCGCCAATCCCTCACCAATCTCTCACCAATCTTTCCTCAATCTCTCACCAATCTCCCACCAATCTCCCACCAATCTCCAACCAATCCCTCAACAATCCCTCACCAATCACTCACCAATCTCTCACTAATCCCTCACCAATCTCTCACCAATCCCTCATCAATCCTTCACCAGCCATCATCAATCCCTCGCCAAACCCTTGCCAATCACTCGCCAACCCCTCAACAAACCCTCACCAATCTCTCGCAAATTCCTCATCAATCCCTCACCAATCATTACCAAATCCTCGCCAATCCCTTGCCAAACTATCGGCAAACTATCAGCAATTCCTCACCAAACACTCGCCAAAACCTCACCAATCTCTCACCAATCTCTCACCAATCTCTCAGCATTCCCTCATCATTTCTTCACTAATCTCACACGAACACTCACCAATCTCTCACCAATCGCTCACCAATCTCTCGTCAATCTCTCACTAATCCCTCACCAATCCCTCATCAATTCTTCACTAATCTCCCACCAACACACATCCATCTCTCACCAATCCCTCACCAATCTCTCGCCAAAATCTCCCCTATCTCTAGCCAATTCCTCGCCAACCCCTCGCCAATCTCTCGACAATCACTAACCTCTCAACAAACCATAACTAATCTCTCACCAATCTCTCAACAACTCCACACCAATCTCTCACCAATCTATCCCCAATCCCTCATTAATCCCTCACCAATGTCTCCCCAATCCCTGACCAATCACTCACCAACCCTTCACCAATCTCTCACCAGTTGCTCACCAATCTCCCACCAATCTCTCATCAACTCCTCACCAATCCCTCACCAATCTCTCACCAATGCCTCACTAATCTCTCACTAATCTCTCACTAATCTCTCACCAATCCCTCACCAATCTCTCACCAATCCCTCACTAATCCCTCACCAATCCCTCATCAATTCTTCACTCATCTCCCACCAACACACACCAATCTCTCACCAATCTCTCGCCAATCTCTCACCAAACTCTCCCCTATCTCTCGCCAATTCCTCGCCAACCCCTCGCCAATCTCTCGCCAATCACTCACCAACCCCTCAACAACCCATAAACAATATCTCACCAATCTCTCAACAACTCCACACCAATCTCTCACCAATCTATCCCCAATCCCTCATTAATCCCTCACCAATGTCTGCCCAATCCCTCACCAATCACTCCCCAACCCTTTGCCAATCTCTCACCAGTTGCTCACCAATCGATCACAAATTTCTCAACAACACCTCACCAATCTCCCACCAATGTCTTAACAACTCCTCACCAATCCCTCACCAATCTCTCACCAATGCCTCACTAATCTCCCACTAATCTCGCACCAATCCCTCACCAATCTCTCACCAATCCCTTAGAAATCTCCCACCAATCTCTCAACAAATCCTCACCAATCCCTCACCAATCTCTCACAAATCTCTCACCAATCCCTCACCAATTTCTCACCAATCACTCACCAATTTCTCACTAATCCCTCACCAATCTCTCACCAATCCATCACCAATCCCTCACCAATCCCTCGCCAAACTCTCGCAAATTCCTCATCAATCCCTCACCATTCATCACCAAATACTCGCTACCCACTCGCCGATCTCTCGCCAATCCCTCCTCAATCCCTCACCAATCATCACCAAATCCGTGCCAATGCCTCGCCAATCTCTCGCCAAAATATCACCAATTCCTCACCAAATACTCGCCAATACCTCACTAATCTCTCACCAATCCTTCACCAATCTCTCACCAATCTCTCACTAATCCCTCATTTCTTCACTAATCTCCCACCAACACTCACCAATCTCTCACCAATCTCTCACCAATGCCTCACTAAACTCTCACAAGTCCCTCACTAATCTCTTGCCAATCTCTCACCAATCCCTCATCAATTCTTCACTCATCTCCCACCAACACACACCAATCTCTCACCAATTCCTCACCAATCTCTCACCAATCCCTGACTAATCTGTCGCCAATCTCTCGCCAAACCCTCCCCGATCTATCGCCAATTCCTCGCCAACCCATCGCCAATCTCTCACCAATCACTCACCAAACCCTCAACGACCCATAACCAATCTCCCACCAATCTCTCAGCAACTCCACACCAATCTCTCACCAATCTATCCCCAATCCCTCATCAATCCCTCCCCAATGTCTCCCCAATCCCTCGCCAATCACTCACCAACCCTTCGCCAATCTCTCACCAGTTGCTCACCAATCTCTCACAAATCTCTCAACAACCCCTCACCAATCTCCCGCCAATCTCTCAACAACTCCTCAGCAATCTCTCACAAATCCCTCACCAATCCTTCACCAATCTCTCACCAAATCCTCACCAATCTCTCACCAATCTCTCCCTAACCCCTCACCAATCCCTCATCAATCCTTCACCAACCATCATCAATCCCGTGCCATCCCCTCGCCAATCTCTCACCAATCCCTCGCCAATTCCTCATTAATCAACACCAAATCCTTGCCTATCCCTCACCAAACCCTCACCAAATCCTCACCAAAAACTCGTCAATCCCTCACCAATCTCCCACCAATCTCTCACCAATCTTTCCCCAATCTCTCACCAATCTCTCACCAATCTCCAACCAATCCCTCAACAATCGCTCACCAATCCCTCATCAATCTCTCACAAATCCCTCAACAATCCATCACCAATCTCTCACCAATCCCTCACCAAATCCTCACCAATCTCTCACTAACCCCTCACCAATCCCTCATCAATCGTTCACCAACCATCATCAATCCCTCACCAACCCCTCACGAAACTCTCAACAATCTCTCGCCAAATCCTCATCAATCATCACCAAATCCTCACCACACCCTCGCCGATCTCTTGCCAATCCCTTGTCAATCCCTCATCAATCATCATCAAATCCTTGCCCAGCTCTCGCCAAACCCTCACCAATTCCTGCCCAAAAACTCGCCAATCCCTCGCCAATCCCTCACCAATCTCTCACCAATCTCCAACCAATCCCTCAATAATCCCTCACCAATCCCTCAACAATCTCTCCCCAATCCCTCACCAATCTTCCACCAATCTCTCACCAATCTCTCATCAAGCCTTCACCAATCCCTCACCAGCCATCACCAATCCCTCACCAACCCCTCGCCAATCCCTTGCCAAACCCTCGCCAATCTCTCACCAATCCCACACCAATCATCACCAAATCCTCAGCACACACTCCCCAATCCCTCGCCAATCCCTCACTTAACCCTCGCCAATCCCTTGCCAGTCCCTCACCAATCATTACCAAACCCTCACCAATCACCAAACCCTCATCAATCTCTCACCAATCCCTCATCAATTCTTCACTAATCTCCCACCAACTCCTCACCAATCTCTCACCTATCCCTCACCAATCCCTCACCAATCTCTCACCAATCTCTCACCAATCTCTCACCAATCTCTCACCAAAGCCTCACTAATCTCTCACCAATCCCTCACCAATCTCTTGCCAATCACTCACCAATCTCTCACTAATCTCTCACCAATCCATCACCAAACCCTCTCCAATCCCTCATCAATCCTTCACCAGCCATCAACAATCCCTCGCCAACCCCATGCCAATCCTTCGCTAACCCCTCACCAAACCCTCGCCAATCCCTCACCAATCATCACCAAATACTCGCTACCCCCTCGCCGATCTCTCGCCAATCCCTCCTCAATGCCTCACCAATCATCACCAAATCCGCACCAATCGCTCGCCAATCTCTCGCCAAACAATCACCAATTCCTCACCACTCGCCAATACCTCACCAATCTCTTACCAAGCCCTCACCAATCTCTCACCAATCACTCATCAATCCCTCATCAATTCTTCACTAATGTCCCACCAACACTCACCAATCTCTCACCAATCCCTCACCAATCTCTCACTAATCTCTCACTAATCTCTCACCAATACCTCACTAATCACTCACCCATCTCTCACCAATCCCTCACCAATCCCTCATCAATTCTTCACTAATCTCCCAAAACTCACCATCTCTCACCAATCCCTCACCAATCTCTCACAAATCCCGAACCAATCCCTCACCAATCTCTCACTAATCCCTCACTAATCTATCGCCAATCTCTCACCAGTCTCTCGCCAAACCCTCCCCGATCTCTCGCCAATTCCTCGCCAACCCCTCACCAATCTATCCCCAATCCCTCATCAATCCCTCACCAATGTCTCCCCAATCCCTCACTAATCACTCACAAGCCCTTCGCCAATCTCTCACCAGTTGCTCACCAATCTCCAACCAATCTCATAACGCCTCGCCAATCCCTCACCGAACCCTCACCAATCTCTCAACAACTCCTCACCAATTCCTCACCAGTCTCTCACCAATCCCTCACCAATCTCTCAAAAATCCCTCACCAATCCTTCACCAGTCTCTCAACAAATCCTCACCAATCTCTCACCAATCTCTCACTAATCCCTCACTAATCCCTCACCAATCGCTCATCAATTCTTCACAAATCTCCCACCAACACACACCAATCTCTCACCAATCCCTCACCAATCTCTCGCCAATCTCTCGCCAATCTCTCGCCAAACCCTCCCCAATCTCTCGCCAATTCCTCACCAACCCCTTGCCAATCTCTTTCCAATCACTCACCAACCCCTCAACAACCCATAACCAATCTCTCACCAATCTCTCAACAACTCCACGCCAATCTCTCACCAATCTATCCCCAATCCCCCATTAATCCCTCACCAAAGTCTCCCCAATCCCTCACCAATCACTCACCAACCCTTCACCAATCTCTCACAAGTTGCTCACCAATCTCTCACCAACCCCTCACCAAACTCCCACCAATCTCTTAACAACTCGTCACCAATCCCTCACCAATCTCTCACCAATTCCTTAGCAATCTCCCACCAATCTCTCAACAGCACCTCACCAATCCCTCACCAATATCTCACCAATCTCTCACCAATTCCTCACCAATTTGTCACCAATCACTCACCAATCTCTCACTAAACCCTCACCAATCTCTCACCCATCCATCACCAATCCCTCACCAATCCTTCATCAATCCCTCACCAGCCATTATCAATCCCTCGCCAACCCCTTGCCAATCCCTCGCCAACCCCTCACCAAACCCTCGCCAATCTCTCGCAAATTCCTCATCAATCCCTCACCGGTCATCACCAAATACTCGCTACCCCCTCACCGATCTCTCACTAATCCCTCCTCAATCCCTCACCAATCATCACCAAATCCATGCCAATCCCTCGCCAAACTATCACCAATTCCTCACCAAACACTCGCCAATACCTCACCAATCTCTCACCAATCCCACAATTCTTCACTAATCTCCCACCAACACTCACCAATCTCTCACCAATCGCTCACCAATCTCTTACCAATGCCTCATTAAACTCTCACCAATCCCTCACTAATCTCTCACCAATCTCTCACCAATCCCTCACCAATCCCTCATCAATTCTTCACTAATCTCCCACCAACACACACCAATCTCTCACCAATCCCTCACCAATCACTCACCAATCTCTCACCAATCCCTCACTAATCTCTCGCCAATCTGTCACCAAACCCTCCCCGATCTCTCATCAATTCCTCGCCAACCCCTCGCCAATCTCTCGCCAATCACTCACCAACCTCTCAACAACCCATAACCAATCTCCCACCAATCTCTCAACAACTCCACACCAATCTCTTACCAATCTATCCCCAATCCCTCATCAATCCCTCACCAATGTCTCCTCAATCCCTCACCAATCACTCACCAACCCTTCACCAATCTCTCACCAGTTGCTCACCAATCTCTCACAAATCTCTCAACAACCCCTCACGAATCTCCCACCAATCTCTTAACTTCCTCACCAATCCCTCACCGATCCCTCAACCATCTCCCACCAATCTCTCAACAACTCCTCACCAATCCCTCACCAGTCCCTCACCAATCTCTCACCAATCCCTCACCAATCCATCACCAATCTCTCGCCAAATCCTCACCAATCTCTCACCAATCTCTCACTAACCCCATACCAATCCTTCACCAACCATCATCAATCCCTTACCAACCCCTCGCCAATCTCTCGCCAATTCCTCATCAATCATCACCAAATCCTCGCCTATGTCTCGCTAAACCCTCACCAATTCCTCACCAAAATCTCACCAATCCCTCACCAATCTCCCACCAATCTCTCACCAATCTTTCCCCAATCTCTCACCAATCTCCCACCAATCTCCAACCAAACCCTCAACAATCACTCACCAATCCCTCATCAATCTCTCACAAATCCCTCAATAATCCATCACCAATCTCTCACCAATCCCTCACCAAATCCTCACCAATCTCTCACCAATCTCTCACTAACCCCTCACCAATCCCTCATCAATCGTTCACCAACCATCATCAATCCCTCGCCAACCCCTCGCCAAACCTTTGCCAATTCCTCATCAATCATCACCAAATCCTCACCACACCCTCGCCGATCTCTCGCCAATTACTCGTCAATCATCACCAAATCCTCGCCTAGCTCTCGCCAAACCCTCACCAATTCCTCACCAAAAACTCGACAAACCCTCACCAATCTCTCACCAATCTTTCCCCAATCTCCAAACAATCCCTCAATAATCCCTCACCAATCCCTCAACAATCTCTCCCCAATCCCTCACCAATCTTCCACCAATCTCTCCCCAATCTCTCACGAATCCCTCACCAATCTCTCATCAAGCCTTCACCAATCCCTCACCAGCCATCACCAATCCCTCACCAACCCCTCGGCTATCCCTTGCCAAATCCTGGCCAATCTCTCGCCAATCCCACACCAATCATCACCAAATCCTCACCACACACTCCCCAATCCCGTGCCAATCCCTCACTTAACCCTCGCCAATCCCTTGCCAATCCCTCACCAATCATTACCAAACCCTCACCAATCACCAAACCCTCATTAATCTCTCACCTATCCCTCACCAATCCCTCACCAATCCCTCACCATTCTCTCACCAATGCCTCACTAATATCTCACCAACCTTCACCAATCTCTCACCAATCACTTAGCAATCTCCCACCAATCTCTCAACAACTCCTCAACAATCCCTCACCAATCTCTCACCAAACTCTCACCAATCACTCACCAATCACTCACCAATCTCTCACCAATCCCTCACCAATCTCTCACCAATGCCTCAATAATCTCTCACCAAACCCTCAATAATCTCTCGCCAATCTCTCGCCAATCCCTCACCAATCCCTTATCAATTCTTCACTAATCTCCCACCAGCACTCACCAATCTCTCACCAATCTCTCACCAATCACTCACCAATCTCTCGCCAAATCCTCACCAATCTCTCACCAATCTCTCACTAACCCCTCACCAATCCTTCACCAACCATCATCAATCCCTTACCAACCCCTCGCCAATCTCTCGCCAATTCCTCATCAATCATCACCAAATCTTCGCCTATGTCTCACCAAACCCTCACCAATTCGTCACCAAAATCTCACCAATCCCTCACCAATCTCCCAACAATCTCTCACCAATCTTTCCCCAATCTCTCACCAATCTCCCACCAATCTCCCACCAATCTCCAACCAATCCCTCAACAATCCCTCACCAATCACTCACCAATCTCTCACTAATCCCTCACCAATCTCTCACCAATCCCTCATCAATCCTTCACCAGCCATCATCAATCCCTCGCCAAACCCTTGCCAATCACTCGCCAACCCCTCAACAAACCCTCACCAATCTCTCGCAAATTCCTCATCAATCCCTCACCAATCATTACCAAATCCTCGCCAATCCCTTGCCAAACTATCGGCAAACTATCAGCAATTCCTCACCAAACACTCGCCAAAACCTCACCAATCTCTCACCAATCTCTCACCAATCTCTCACCAATCTCTCACCAATCTCTCAGCATTCCCTCATCATTTCTTCACTAATCTCACACGAACACTCACCAATCTCTCACCAATCGCTCACCAATCTCTCGTCAATCTCTCACTAATCCCTCACCAATCCCTCATCAATTCTTCACTAATCTCCCACCAACACACATCCATCTCTCACCAATCCCTCACCAATCTCTCGCCAAAATCTCCCCTATCTCTAGCCAATTCCTCGCCAACCCCTCGCCAATCTCTCGACAATCACTAACCTCTCAACAAACCATAACTAATCTCTCACCAATCTCTCAACAACTCCACACCAATCTCTCACCAATCTATCCCCAATCCCTCATTAATCCCTCACCAATGTCTCCCCAATCCCTGACCAATCACTCACCAACCCTTCACCAATCTCTCACCAGTTGCTCACCAATCTCCCACCAATCTCTCATCAACTCCTCACCAATCCCTCACCAATCTCTCACCAATGCCTCACTAATCTCTCACTAATCTCTCACTAATCTCTCACCAATCCCTCACCAATCTCTCACCAATCCCTCACTAATCCCTCACCAATCCCTCATCAATTCTTCACTCATCTCCCACCAACACACACCAATCTCTCACCAATCTCTCGCCAATCTCTCACCAAACTCTCCCCTATCTCTCGCCAATTCCTCGCCAACCCCTCGCCAATCTCTCGCCAATCACTCACCAACCCCTCAACAACCCATAAACAATATCTCACCAATCTCTCAACAACTCCACACCAATCTCTCACCAATCTATCCCCAATCCCTCATTAATCCCTCACCAATGTCTGCCCAATCCCTCACCAATCACTCCCCAACCCTTTGCCAATCTCTCACCAGTTGCTCACCAATCGATCACAAATTTCTCAACAACACCTCACCAATCTCCCACCAATGTCTTAACAACTCCTCACCAATCCCTCACCAATCTCTCACCAATGCCTCACTAATCTCCCACTAATCTCGCACCAATCCCTCACCAATCTCTCACCAATCCCTTAGAAATCTCCCACCAATCTCTCAACAAATCCTCACCAATCCCTCACCAATCTCTCACAAATCTCTCACCAATCCCTCACCAATTTCTCACCAATCACTCACCAATTTCTCACTAATCCCTCACCAATCTCTCACCAATCCATCACCAATCCCTCACCAATCCCTCGCCAAACTCTCGCAAATTCCTCATCAATCCCTCACCATTCATCACCAAATACTCGCTACCCACTCGCCGATCTCTCGCCAATCCCTCCTCAATCCCTCACCAATCATCACCAAATCCGTGCCAATGCCTCGCCAATCTCTCGCCAAAATATCACCAATTCCTCACCAAATACTCGCCAATACCTCACTAATCTCTCACCAATCCTTCACCAATCTCTCACCAATCTCTCACTAATCCCTCATTTCTTCACTAATCTCCCACCAACACTCACCAATCTCTCACCAATCTCTCACCAATGCCTCACTAAACTCTCACAAGTCCCTCACTAATCTCTTGCCAATCTCTCACCAATCCCTCATCAATTCTTCACTCATCTCCCACCAACACACACCAATCTCTCACCAATTCCTCACCAATCTCTCACCAATCCCTGACTAATCTGTCGCCAATCTCTCGCCAAACCCTCCCCGATCTATCGCCAATTCCTCGCCAACCCATCGCCAATCTCTCACCAATCACTCACCAAACCCTCAACGACCCATAACCAATCTCCCACCAATCTCTCAGCAACTCCACACCAATCTCTCACCAATCTATCCCCAATCCCTCATCAATCCCTCCCCAATGTCTCCCCAATCCCTCGCCAATCACTCACCAACCCTTCGCCAATCTCTCACCAGTTGCTCACCAATCTCTCACAAATCTCTCAACAACCCCTCACCAATCTCCCGCCAATCTCTCAACAACTCCTCAGCAATCTCTCACAAATCCCTCACCAATCCTTCACCAATCTCTCACCAAATCCTCACCAATCTCTCACCAATCTCTCCCTAACCCCTCACCAATCCCTCATCAATCCTTCACCAACCATCATCAATCCCGTGCCATCCCCTCGCCAATCTCTCACCAATCCCTCGCCAATTCCTCATTAATCAACACCAAATCCTTGCCTATCCCTCACCAAACCCTCACCAAATCCTCACCAAAAACTCGTCAATCCCTCACCAATCTCCCACCAATCTCTCACCAATCTTTCCCCAATCTCTCACCAATCTCTCACCAATCTCCAACCAATCCCTCAACAATCGCTCACCAATCCCTCATCAATCTCTCACAAATCCCTCAACAATCCATCACCAATCTCTCACCAATCCCTCACCAAATCCTCACCAATCTCTCACTAACCCCTCACCAATCCCTCATCAATCGTTCACCAACCATCATCAATCCCTCACCAACCCCTCACGAAACTCTCAACAATCTCTCGCCAAATCCTCATCAATCATCACCAAATCCTCACCACACCCTCGCCGATCTCTTGCCAATCCCTTGTCAATCCCTCATCAATCATCATCAAATCCTTGCCCAGCTCTCGCCAAACCCTCACCAATTCCTGCCCAAAAACTCGCCAATCCCTCGCCAATCCCTCACCAATCTCTCACCAATCTCCAACCAATCCCTCAATAATCCCTCACCAATCCCTCAACAATCTCTCCCCAATCCCTCACCAATCTTCCACCAATCTCTCACCAATCTCTCATCAAGCCTTCACCAATCCCTCACCAGCCATCACCAATCCCTCACCAACCCCTCGCCAATCCCTTGCCAAACCCTCGCCAATCTCTCACCAATCCCACACCAATCATCACCAAATCCTCAGCACACACTCCCCAATCCCTCGCCAATCCCTCACTTAACCCTCGCCAATCCCTTGCCAATCCCTCACCAATCATTACCAAACCCTCAACAATCACCAAACCCTCATCAATCTCTCACCAATCCCTCATCAATTCTTCACTAATCTCCCACCAACTCCTCACCAATCTCTCACCTATCCCTCACCAATCCCTCACCAATCTCTCACCAATCTCTCACCAATCTCTCACCAAAGCCTCACTAATCTCTCACCAATCCCTCACCAATCTCTTGCCAATCACTCACCAATCTCTCACCAATCTCTCACCAATCTCTCACCAAAGCCTCACTAATCTCTCACCAATCCCTCACCAATCTCTTGCCAATCACTCACCAATCTCTCACTAATCTCTCACCAATCCATCACCAAACCCTCTCCAATCCCTCATCAATCCTTCACCAGCCATCAACAATCCCTCGCCAACCCCATGCCAATCCTTCGCTAACCCCTCACCAAACCCTCGCCAATCCCTCACCAATCATCACCAAATACTCGCTACCCCCTCGCCGATCTCTCGCCAATCCCTCCTCAATGCCTCACCAATCATCACCAAATCCGCACCAATCGCTCGCCAATCTCTCGCCAAACAATCACCAATTCCTCACCACTCGCCAATACCTCACCAATCTCTTACCAAGCCCTCACCAATCTCTCACCAATCACTCATCAATCCCTCATCAATTCTTCACTAATGTCCCACCAACACTCACCAATCTCTCACCAATCCCTCACCAATCCCTCATCAATTCTTCACTAATCTCCCACCAACACACACCAATCTCTCACCAATCCCTCACCAATCACTCACCAATCTCTCACCAATCCCTCACTAATCTCTCGCCAATCTGTCACCAAACCCTCCCCGATCTCTCATCAATTCCTCGCCAACCCCTCGCCAATCTCTCGCCAATCACTCACCAACCTCTCAACAACCCATAACCAATCTCCCACCAATCTCTCAACAACTCCACACCAATCTCTTACCAATCTATCCCCAATCCCTCATCAATCCCTCACCAATGTCTCCCCAATCCCTCACCAATCACTCACCAACCCTTCACCAATCTCTCACCAGTTGCTCACCAATCTCTCACAAATCTCTCAACAACCCCTCACGAATCTCCCACCAATCTCTTAACTTCCTCACCAATCCCTCACCGATCCCTCAACCATCTCCCACCAATCTCTCAACAACTCCTCACCAATCCCTCACCAGTCCCTCACCAATCTCTCACCAATCCCTCACCAATCCATCACCAATCTCTCGCCAAATCCTCACCAATCTCTCACCAATCTCTCACTAACCCCATACCAATCCTTCACCAACCATCATCAATCCCTTACCAACCCCTCGCCAATCTCTCGCCAATTCCTCATCAATCATCACCAAATCCTCGCCTATGTCTCGCTAAACCCTCACCAATTCCTCACCAAAATCTCACCAATCCCTCACCAATCTCCCACCAATCTCTCACCAATCTTTCCCCAATCTCTCACCAATCTCCCACCAATCTCCAACCAAACCCTCAACAATCACTCACCAATCCCTCATCAATCTCTCACAAATCCCTCAATAATCCATCACCAATCTCTCACCAATCCCTCACCAAATCCTCACCAATCTCTCACCAATCTCTCACTAACCCCTCACCAATCCCTCATCAATCGTTCACCAACCATCATCAATCCCTCGCCAACCCCTCGCCAAACCTTTGCCAATTCCTCATCAATCATCACCAAATCCTCACCACACCCTCGCCGATCTCTCGCCAATTACTCGTCAATCATCACCAAATCCTCGCCTAGCTCTCGCCAAACCCTCACCAATTCCTCACCAAAAACTCGACAAACCCTCACCAATCTCTCACCAATCTCTCACCAATCTTTCCCCAATCTCCAAACAATCCCTCAATAATCCCTCACCAATCCCTCAACAATCTCTCCCCAATCCCTCACCAATCTTCCACCAATCTCTCCCCAATCTCTCACGAATCCCTCACCAATCTCTCATCAAGCCTTCACCAATCCCTCACCAGCCATCACCAATCCCTCACCAACCCCTCGGCTATCCCTTGCCAAATCCTGGCCAATCTCTCGCCAATCCCACACCAATCATCACCAAATCCTCACCACACACTCCCCAATCCCGTGCCAATCCCTCACTTAACCCTCGCCAATCCCTTGCCAATCCCTCACCAATCATTACCAAACCCTCACCAATCACCAAACCCTCATTAATCTCTCACCTATCCCTCACCAATCCCTCACCAATCCCTCACCAATCTCTCACCATTCTCTCACCAATGCCTCACTAATATCTCACCAACCTTCACCAATCTCTCACCAATCACTTAGCAATCTCCCACCAATCTCTCAACAACTCCTCAACAATCCCTCACCAATCTCTCACCAAACTCTCACCAATCACTCACCAATCACTCACCAATCTCTCACCAATCCCTCACCAATCTCTCACCAATGCCTCAATAATCTCTCACCAAACCCTCAATAATCTCTCGCCAATCTCTCGCCAATCCCTCACCAATCCCTTATCAATTCTTCACTAATCTCCCACCAGCACTCACCAATCTCTCACCAATCTCTCACCAATCACTCACCAATCTCTCGCCAAATCCTCACCAATCTCTCACCAATCTCTCACTAACCCCTCACCAATCCTTCACCAACCATCATCAATCCCTTACCAACCCCTCGCCAATCTCTCGCCAATTCCTCATCAATCATCACCAAATCCTCGCCTATGTCTCACCAAACCCTCACCAATTCGTCACCAAAATCTCACCAATCCCTCACCAATCTCCCAACAATCTCTCACCAATCTTTCCCCAATCTCTCACCAATCTCCCACCAATCTCCCACCAATCTCCCACCAATCTCCAACCAATCCCTCAACAATCGCTCACGAATCCCTCATCAATCTCTCACAAATCCCTCAATAATACATTACCAATCTCTCACCAATCCCTCACCAAATCCTCACCAATCTCTCACCAATCTCTCACTAACCCCTCACCAATCCCTCATCAATCCTTCACCAACCATCATCAATCCCTCGCCAACCCCTCACCAAACCTTTGCCAATTCCTCATCAATCATCACCAAATCCTCGCCACACCCTCGCTGATCTCTCGCCAATTACTCGTCAATCATCACCAAATCCTCACCTAGCTCTCACCAAACCCTCACCAATTCCTCACCAAAAACTCGACAAACCCTCACCAATCTCTCACCAATCTCTCACCAATCTTTCCCCAATCTCCCACCAATCTCCCACCAATCCCTCAATAATCCCTCACCAATCTTCCACCAATCTCTCACCAATCTCTCACGAATCCCTCACCAATCTCTCATCAAGCCTTCACCAATCCCTCACCAGCCATCACCAATCCCTCACTAACCCCTCGGCTATCCCTTGCCAAACCCTCGCCAATCTCTCGCCAATCCCACACCAATCATCACCAAATCCTCACCACACACTCCCCAATCCCGTGCCAATCCCTCACTTAACCCTCGCCAATCCCTTGCCAATCCCTCACCAATCATTACCAAACCCTCAACAATCACCAAACCCTCATCAATCTCTCACCTATCCCTCACCAATCCCTCACCAATCTCTCACCATTCTCTCACCATTCTCTCACCAATGCCTCACTAATATCTCACCAACCTTCACCAATCTCTCACCAATCACTTAGCAATCTCCCACCAATCTCTCAACAACTCCTCACCAATCCCTCACCAATCTCTCACCAATCACTCACCAATCTCTCACCAATCCCTCACCAATCTCTCACCAATGCCTCAATAATCTCTCACCAAACCATCACTAATCTCTCGCCAATCTCTCGCCAATCCCTCACCAATCCCTCATCAATTCTTCACTAATCTCCCACCAACACTCACCAATCTCTCACCAATCCCTCACCAATCCCTCACCAATGCCTCACTAATCTCTCACCAATCCCTCACTAATCTCTTGCCAATCTCTTGCCAATCCCTCACCAATCCCTCATCAATTCTTCACTAATCTCCCACCAACACTCACCAAGCTCTCACCAATCCCTCACCAATCCCTCACCAATCTATTCCCACTCCCTCATCAATCCCTCACCAATGTCTCCCCAATCCCTCACCAATCACTCACCAGCCCTTCGCCAATCTCTCACCAGTTGCTCACCAATCTCTCACAAATCTCTCAACAACCCCTCACGAATCTCCCACCAATCTCTTAACTCCTCACCAATCCCTCACCGATCCCTCACAAATCTCACAACTCCTCACCAATCCCTCACCAGTCTCTCACCAATCCCTCACCAATCTCACACAAATGCCTCAACAATCCTTCACCAATCTCTCAACAAATCCTCACCAATCTCTCACTAAACCCTCACCAATCCCTCATCAATCCTTCACCAACCATCATCAAACCCTCGCCAACCCCTCACCAATCTCTCACCAATTCCTCATCAATCATCACCAAATCCTAGCCTATCTCTCGCCAATTCCTCGTCAATCATCACCAAATCCTTGCCTATCTCTTGCCAAACCCTCACCAATTCCTCACCAAAAACTCGCCAATCCCTCACCAATCCCTCACCAATCTCCCACCAATCTCCCACCAATCTCCCACCAATCTCCCACCAATCTCCCACCAATCTCCCACCAATCGCCAAACAAATACCTCAACAATCCATCACCAATCCCTCACCAATCTCTCACAAATCCCTCAACAATCCATCACCAATCTCTCACCAGTCCCTCACCAAATCCTCACCAATCTCTCACCAATCTCTCACTAACCCCTTACCAATCCCTCATCAATCCTTCACCAACCATCAATCCCTCACCAAACTCTCGCAAATCTCTCGCCAATTCCTCATCAATCATCACCAAATCCTCGCCACACCCTCGCCGATCTCTCGCCAATCCCTCGTCAATCATCACCAAATCCTCACCTATCTCTCGCCAAACCCTCACCAATTCCTCACCAAAAACTCACCAATCTCTCTCCAATCTCTCACCAATCCCTCACCAATCTTTCCCCAATCCCTCACCAATCTTCCACCAATCTTTCACCAATCTCTCATCAAGCCTTTTGCAATCCCTCACCAGCCATCACCAATCCCTCACCAACCCCTCGCCAATCCCTTGCCAAACCCTCGCCAATCTCTCACCAATCCCACACCAATCATCACCAAATCCTCGCCACACACTCCTCAATCCCTCGCCAATCCCTCACTTAACCCTCGCCAATCCCTTGCCAATCCCTCACCAATCTTTACCAAACCCTCACCAATCAAAAAACCCTCACCAATCCCTCATCAATCCCTCACCAATCTCTCACCAAACCCTCACCAACTCCTCACCAATCCCTCTCCAGTCTCTCACCAATCCCTCACCCATCCCTCATCAATCCTTCACCAACTATCATCAATCCCTTGCCAACCCATCGCCAATCCCTCGCCAACCCCTCACCAAACTCTCGCCACTCCCTCGCCAATTTCTCGTCAATCCCTCACCAATCATCACCACATCCTCGCCACACATTTAACGACCTCTCACCAATTATTCACCAATCACTGACCAATCTCTCACTAATCCCTTACCAATCTCTCACTAATCACTCAACAATCCCTCATCAATCCTTCACCAACCATCATCAATCCCTCGCCAAATCCTTGCCACAAACACCCCAATCTCTTGCCAATCCCTCGCCAATCCCTCACTTAACACTTGCCAATCCCTTGCCAATCTCTCACCAAATATTACCAAACCCTCACCAATCCTTCACCAATCTCTCATCAATCCCTCATCAATTCTTCACTATTCGCCCACCAACTCCTCACCAATCTCTCACCTATCCCTCACGTATCCCTCACCAATCCCTCACCAATCCTTCACCAATGCCTCACCAATGCCTCACCAATGCCTCTCTAATCTCTCACCAATCCCTCTTCAATCTCTCACCAATCCCTTAGCAATCTCCCACCAATCTCTCAACAACTCCTCACCAATCCCTCACGAGTCTCTCACCAATCTCTCACTAATCCCTCACCAATCTCTCACCAATCCCTCAACAATAACTCATCAATCCTTCACCAACCATCATCAATCCCTCGCCAACCCCTTGCCAATCCCTCGACAACCACTCACCAAACCCTCGCCAATCTCTCGCCAATTCCTCATCAATCCCTCACCAATCATCACCAAATCCTCGCCACCCCCTCACCGATCTCTCGCCAATCCCACCACAATCCCTCACCAATCATCACCAAATCCTCGCCAATCCCTTGCCAATCTCTCACCAAACTATCACCATTTCCTCACCAAACACTTGCCAATCGCTCACCAATCTCTCACCAATCTCTCACCTATCCCTCACCAATCCCTCACCAATCTCTCACCAATCTCTCACCAATGCCTCAATAATCTCTCACCAATCCCTCACCAATCCCTCACCAATCCCTCACCAATCCCTCACCAATCCCTTAGCAATCTCCCATCAATCTCTCAACTCCTCACCAATCCCTCACCAGTCTCTCACCAATCTCTCACCAATCTCTCACTAATCTCTCACCAATCTCTCACCAATCCCTCACCAATCCCTCATCAATCCTTCACCAACCATCAATCCCTCACCAACCCCTTGCCAATCCCTTGCCAACCACTCAACAAACCCTCGCCAATCTCTCGCCAATTCCTCAATCCCTCACCAACCACCAAATCCTCGCCACCACCTCGCCAATCTCTCGCCAATCCCTCCTCAATCCCTCACCAATCATCACAAAATCCTTGCCAATCTCTCGCCAAACTATCACCAATTCCTCACCAAACACTCGCCAATCCGTCACTAATCTCTCACCAATCCCTCACTAATCTCTCGCCAATTTCTCGCCAATCCCTCACCAATCTCTCACCAATCCCTCATCAATTCTTCACTAATCTCCCACCAACACTCACCAATCTCTAACCAATCCCTCACCAATCTCTCACCAATCCCTCACTAATCTCTCGCCAATCTCTCACCAATCCCTCACCGATCTCTCACCAATCCCTCATCAATTCTTCACTAATCTCCCACCAACACACACCAATCCCTCACCAATCCCTCACAAATCTCTCACCAATGCCTCACCAATCTCTCACTAATCCCTCACTAATCTCTTGCCAATCTCTCGCCAATCTTTTGCAAACCTTCCCCATCTCTCGCCAGTTCCTCTCCAATCTCTCACCAATCACTCACCAACCCCTCAACAACCCATAACCAATCACCCACCAATCTCTCAACAACTCCACATCAATACCTCACCAATCCCTCACAAATGTCTCCCCAATCCCTCACCAACCCTACACCAATCTCTCACCAGTTGCTCACCAATCTCTCACAAATCTCTCAACAACCCCTCACCAATCTCCCACCAATTTCTTAACAACTCCTCACCAATCCCTCATCAGTCTCTCACCGATCTCCCACCAATCCCTCACCAATCCCTCACAAATCCCTCACCAATCTTTCACCAGTCTCTCACCAATCCCTCACCAAATCCTCACCAATCTCTCACCAATCTCTCACTAACCCCTCACCAATCCCTCATCAATCCTTCACCAACCATCATTAATCCCTCGCCAACCCCTCGCCAAACTCTCACCAATTCCTCATCAATCATCACCAAATGCTCGCCACACACTCGCCGATCTCGCGCCAATCCTTCGTGAATCCCTTGTCAATCATCACCAAATCCTCGCCTATCTCTAGCCAAATCCTCACCAATTCCTCACCAAAAACTCGCCAATCCCTCACCAATCTCTCACTAATCCCTCACCAATCTCTCTTCAATCTCTCACCAATCCCTCATCAATTCTTCACTAATCTCCCACCAACCCTCACCAATCTCTCACCAATCCCTCACCAATCCCTCACCAATCTCTCACTAATCTCTCACCAATCCCTCACTAATCTCTCACCAATCCCTCACTAATCTCTCGCCAATTTCTCGCCAATCTCTCACCAATCCCTCATCAATTCTTCACTAATCTCCCACCAACACTCACCAATCTCTCACCAATCTCTCACCAATCTCTCACCAATCTCTCACCAATCTCTCACCAATCCCTCATCAATTCTTCACTAATCTCCCACCAACACACACCAATCACTCACCAATCCCTCACCAATCTTTCACCAATCTCTCACCAACCCCTCACCAAATCCTCACCAATCTCTCACCAATCTCTCACTAACCCCTCACCAATCCCTCATCAATCCTTCACCAACCATTATTAATCCCTGGCCAACCCCTCGCCAAACTCTCACCAATCTCTCACCAATTCCTCATCAATGATCACCAAATGCATGCCACACCCTCGCCGATCTCTCACCAATCCTTCCTCAATCCCTCGTCAACCATCACCAAATCCTCGCCTATCTCTAGCCAAACCCTCACCAATTCCTCACCAAAAACTCACCAATCCCTCGCCAATCTCTTATTAATCCCTCACCAATCTCTCTTCAATCTCTCACCAATCCCTCATCAATTCTTCACTAATCTCCCACCAACCCTCACCAATCTCTCACCAATCTCCCACTAATCTCTCACCAATCCCTCACCAATCATCACCAAATCCTCGCCAATCCCACGCCAAGCCCTCACCAATTCCTCACCAAACACTTGCCAATCTCTCACCAATCCCTAGCCAATCTCTCACCAACCTCTCACCAATGCCTCACTAATCTCTCACTGATCCCTCACCAATCTCTCACCAATGCCTCGCTAATCTCACACCAATCCCTCACCAATCTCTCACCAATCCTTCACCAATCTTCCACCAATCACTCACCAATCTCTCACTAATCCCTCACCAATCTCTCATCAAGCCTTCACCAGTCCCTCACCAACCATCACCAATCCCTCACCAATCCCTCACCAAACCCTCACCAATCTCTTGCCAATCTCACACCAATCATCACCTAATCCTCATCACACACTCCAAAATCTCTCGCCAGTCCCTCACCAATCCCTCACTTAACCCTCGCCAATCCCTTCCCAATCCCTCACCAATCATTACCAAACCCTCACCAATCCATCATCAATCCTTTACCAATCTCTCACCAATCTGTCGCCAACCTCTCATCAATCCCTCACTAATCATCACCAAACCCTCACCAATTCCTCACCAAACCCTCACCAATCCATCATCAATCCTTCAACAAACCCTCACCTTTCCCTCACCAATCTCTCACCAATCCTTCATCAATCCCTCCCCAATCTCTCACCAATTCCTCACCAATGCCTCGCCAATCTCTAGCCAATCACTCACCAATCACTCATCAATCCTTCAGCAAGCCCTCACCAATCCCTCACCAATTTATTCCCAATCCCCCACCAACGTCTCCCCAATACCTCACCAATCCCTAACCATTCTCTCACCAACCTTTCACCAATCTCTCAGCAATTTCTCACCAATCTCTCACCAATCTTTCCCAAATTTCTCACCAATCTCCAAACAATCTCCGACCAATCTCCCACCAATCCCTCAACAATCCCTCACCAATCTTCCACCAATCTCTCACTAATCCATCACCAATCTCCCATCAAGCCTTCACAAATCTCTCAACAGCCATCACCAATCCCTCACCAACCCCTCACCAATCTCTCGCCAATCCCTCACCAATCCCTCACTTAACCCACGCCAATCCCTTGCCAATCCATCACCAATCATTACCAAACCCTCACCAATCACCAAACCCTCACCAATCCCTCATCAATCCTTCACCAATCTCTCGCAAACCTTTCATCAATCCCTCACTAATCATCACCAAACCCTCACCAATTCCTCAACAAACCCTCATCAATCCATCACCAATCCCTCACCAATCTCTCACCAATCTCTCACCGAACCCTCACCAACCTCCCACCAATCTGTCAACAACTGCTCACCAATCTCTCACCAGTCTCTCACCAATGCCTCACTAATCTCTCATCAATCCCTCACCAATCTCTCACCAATCACTCACCAGTCCCTTAGCAATCTCTCACCAATCTCTCAACAACCCCTCACCAATCCCTCACCAATCTCACCAATTTCTCACCAATCTCTCACTAATCTCTCACCAATCCCTCTTCAAACCCTCACCAATCCTTCACCAAACATCATCAATCCCTCGCAAACCCGTTGCCAATCCCTCGCCAACTCCTCACCAAACCCCCGCCAATTCCTCATCAATTCCTCACCAATCACCAAATCCTCCCCACCACCTTGCCGATCTCTCGCCAATCCCTCCTCAACCCCTGACCAATCATCACCAAATCTTTGCCAATCTCTCAACAAAGCCCCACCAATTCCTCAACAAACACTCGCCAATCTCTCAACAATCCCTCAACAATCTCTCACCAACCTCTCACCAATGCCTCACTAATCTCTCACCGATCCCTCACCAATCTCTCACCAATGCCTCACTAATCTCACACCAATTCCTCACCAATCTCTCACCAATCCTTCACCAATCTCTCACCAATCCCTCAACAATCTTCCACCAATCTCTCACCAATCGCTCACTAATCCCTCACCAATCTCTCATCAAGCCTTCACCAGTCCCTCACCAATCCCTCACCAATCCCTCACCAATCCCTCACCAAACCCTCACCAATCTCTTGCCAATCTCACACCAATCATCACCAAATCCTCGTCACACACTCCAAAATCTCTCGCCAATCCCTTGCCAATCCATCACTTAACCCTTGCCAATCCCTTGCCAATCCCTCACCAATCATTACCAAACCCTCACCAATCAATCATCAATCCTTCACCAATTTCTCACCAGTCTGTCACCAACCTCTCATCAATCCCTCACTAATCATCACCAAACCCTCACCAATTCCTCACCAAATCCTCACCAATCCCTCATCAATCCCTCCCCAATCTCTTGCCAATTCCTCGCCAATGCTTCGCCAATCTCTCGTCAATCACTCACCAATTGCTCATCAATCCTTCAGCAAACCCTTACCAATCCCTCACCAATTTATCCCCCACCGTGTCCCCAATACCTCACCAATCCCTACCATTCTCTCACCAACCCTTCGCTAATCTCTCACCAATTCCTCACCAATCTCTCAATAACCTCTCACCAAACATTCACCAATCTCTCACCAATTCCTCACCCATCTTTCCCCAATTTCTCACCAATATCCCAACAATCTCCCACCAATCTCCAACCAATCCCTCAACAATCCCTCACCAATCCCTCACGAATCTCTCCCCAATCCCTTACCAATCTCTCACCAATCTCTCACTAATCCCTCACCAATCTCTCATCAATCCTTCACCAATCCCTCAACAACCATCACCAATCCCTCACCCACTGCTCGCCAATCTCTGGCCAATCCCTCACCAATCCCTCACTTAACCCTCGCCAATCCCTTGCCAATCCCTCACCAATCATTACCGAACCCTCACCAATCACCAAACCCTCACCAATCCCTCATCAATCCTTCACCAATCTCTTGTCAACCTTTCATCAATCGCTAACTAATCATCACCAAACACTCACCAATTCCTCACCAAACCCTCACCAATCCCTCACCAATCTCTCACTAATCCCTCACCAATCTCTCACCAATCCCTCTTCAAACCCTCACCAATCCTTCACCAACCATCATCAATCCATCGCAAACCCCTTGCCAATCCCTCGCCAACCCTCACCAAACACTCGCCAATTCCTCGTGAAGCCCTCACCAATCATCACCAAATCCTCGCCACCCCCTCGCCGATCTCTCACCAATCCCTCCTCAATCCCTCACCAATCATCACCACATCTTTGCCAATCCTTTGCCAATCTCTCACCAAACCCTCACCAATTCCTTACCAAACACTCGCCAATCCCTCACCAATCTCTCACCAATCCCTCACCAATCTCCCACCAATCTGTCGACAACTCCTCACCAATCCCTCTCCAGTCTCTCACCAATCCCTCACCAATCTCTCACCAATCCCTCACCAATCTCCTACTAATCCCTTACCAATCTCTCACTAATCCTTCACCAATCCCTCATCAATCCTTCACCAACCATCATCAATCCCTCGCCAACCCCTTGCCAATCCCTCACCAATCTCTCGCCAATTTCTCATCAACCCTCACCGATCATTACCATATCCAGGCCACACCTTCGCCGATCTCTCGCCAATACATCACCAATCTCTCACCAATTTCTCACTAATCCCTTACCAATCTCTCACTAATCACTCACCAGTCCCGCATCAATCCTTCACCAACCATCATCAATCCCTCGTCAACACCTCGCCAATCACTCGCCAACCCCTCGCCAAACTCTCGCCATGCCTCGTCAATCCCTCACCAATCATCACCAAATCCTCGCCAATCCCTTGCCAATCTCTCGCCAAACTATCTCCAATTCCTCACCAAACACTCGCCAATCGCTCAACAATCTCTCACCTATCCCTCACCAATCCCTCACCAATCTCTCATCAACCTCTCAACAATCCCTCATCTATTCTTCACTACTCTCCCATGAACCCCTCACCAATCTCTCACCAATCTCTCACCTATCCCTCACCAATCCCTCACCAATCTCTCACCAATCTCTCACCAATCTCTCACCAATCCCTAACCATTCTCTCACCAACCCTTCGCCAATCTCTCACCAATTCCTCACCAATCTCTCAATAACCTCTCACTAATCCTTCACCAATCCCTCACCAATGTCTCCCAAATCCCTCATCAATCACTCATCAACCCTTCGCCAATCTCGCACCAGTTGCTCACCAATCTCTCACAGATCTCTCAACAACCCCTCACGAATCTCCCAACAATCTCTTAACAAGTCCTCACCAATCCCTCATCAATCTCTCACCAATCTCTCACCGATCCTTCACTAACCTCCTACCAATCTGTCAACAACTCCTCACCAATCTCTCACCAATCTCTCACCAATGCCTCACTAATATCTCACCAATCACTCACCAATCTCTCACCAATCCCTTAGCAATCTCCCACCAATCTCTCAACGCCTCACCAATCCGTCACCAATCGGTCACCAATCTCTCACTAATCCCTCACCAATTCCTCACCATTCCCTCAACAAACCATCACCGATCCTTCACCAACCATCATCAATCCCTCACAAACCCCTTGTCAATCCCTTGCCAACCCCTCACAAATTCCTCATCAATCCCTAACCAATCATCACCAAATCCTCGCCACCCCCTCGTCAATCACTCGCCAATCCGTCCTCAATTCCTAACCAATCATCACAAAATCTTTGTCAATCCCTCGCCAATCTCTCACCAAACCCTCAACAATTCCTTACCAAGCACTCGCCAATCCCTCACCAATCGCTCAACAATCCCTCATCAATCCCTCACCAATCTCCCACCAATCTGTCAACAACTCCTCACCAATCCCTCTCCAGTCTCTCACCAATCCCTCACCAATCTCTCACCAATCCCTCACCAATCTCTCACCAATCTCCTACTAATCCCTTACCAATCTCTCACTAATCACTCACCAATCACTCATCAATCCTTCACCAACCATCATCAATCCCTCGCCAACCCCTCGCCAACCCCTCGCCAAACTCTGGCCAATTTCTTGTCAATCCCTCACCAATCATCACTAAATCCTCGCCACAACTTCACCAATCTCTCGCCAATCCTTCACCAATCTCTCACCAATCTCTCAGTAATCCCTTACCAATCTCTCACTAATCACTCACCAATCCCTCATCAATCCTTCACCAACCATCAATCCCTCGCCAACCCCTTGTGAATCCCTCGCCAACCCCTAGCCAAATTCTCGCCAATCTCTCGCCAATTTCTCGTCAATCCCTCACCAATCATCACCACATTCTCGCCACACCCTTGCAGATCTCTCGCCATCCCTCATCGATCCCTCACTAATCATCACCAAATCCTCACCAATCCCTCGCAAATCTCTCACGAATCCCTCATCAATCTCTCACCAATCCCTCATCAATTCTTCACTAATCACCCACCAACTCCTCACCAATCTCTCACCAATACCACACCTATCCCTCACCAATCCCTCACCAATCTCTCATCAATGCCTCACCAATCTCTCACTAATGCCTCAATAATCTCTCACCAATGCCTCACCAATCTCTCACCAATCACTCACCAATCTCTCACCAATCTCTCACCAATCCCTTAGCAATCACCCACCAATCTCTCAACAACTCCTCACCAATCCCTCACCAGTCTCTCACCAATCTCTCAACAATCCCTCACCAATCTCTCACCAATCCCTTAGCACTTTCCCACCAAACTCTCAACAACTCCTCACCAATCCCTCACCAGTCTCTCACCAAACTCTCAGCAATCCCTCACCAATTTCTCACCAATCTCTCAACAATCCCTCAACAATCCCTCACCAATCCCTCATCAATCCTTCACCAACCATCATCAATCCCTCGCCATCCCCCTGCCAATCCCTCAACAACCACTCACCAAGCCCTCGCCAATTTCTCGCCAATTCCTCATCAAACTCTCACCAATCCTCACCAAATCCTCGCCGATCTCTCGCCAATCCCTCCTCAATCCCTCACCAATCATCACTAAATCCTCGCCAATCCCTCGCCAATTTCTCACCGAACCTTCACCAATTTCTCACCAAACGCTCGCCAAGCCCTCACCAATCTCTCACCAATCCCTCACCAATCTCTCACCAATCCCTCACAAATCTCTCACCAATCTCTCACCAATGCCTCATTGATCTCTCACCAATCCCTCACTAATCTTTTGCCAATCTCTTGCCAATCTCTCGCCAATCCCTCCCCTATCTCTCGCCAATTCCTCACGAACCCCTCGCCAATCTCTCACCAGTCAGTCACCAACCCTACGTCAATCTGTCACCAGTTGCTCACCAATCTCTCACAAATCTCTCTACAACCCCTCAGCAATCTCCCACCAATCTCTTAAAAACTCCTCACCAATCCCTCACCAATCTCTCATCGATCCCTTACCAATCTCCCAACAATCTATCAAAAACTTCTCACCAATCCCTCATCAGTCTCTCACCAATCCCTCACCAATCTCTCACCAATCCTCACCAATCTCTCACCAACCTCACTAACCCCTCACCAATCCCTCATCAATCCTTCACCAACCATCATCAATCCCTCACCAACACCTTGCCAAACTCTCACCAATTCCTCATCAATCATCACCAAATCCACGCCACACCCTCGCCCATCTCTTGCCAATCCCTTGTCAATCCCTCATCAATCATCACCAAATCTCGCCTATCTCTCACCAAACCCTCACCAATTCCTCACCAAAAACTCACCAATCCCTCACCAATCTCTCACCAATCCCTCAGCAATCCCTCAGCAATCCCTCATCTACACTAATCTTCCACCAACCCTCACCAATCTCTCACCAATCACCCAATAATCTCACACCAATCTCTCACCAATCATCACCAAATCCTTGCCAATCCCTCGCCAAAACATCACCAATTCCACTCCAAACACTCACCAATCCCTCACTAATCTCTCACCGATCCCTCACCAATCTCTCACCAATGCCTCAATAATCTCACACCAAGCCCTCACCAATCTCTCACCAATCCTTCATCAATCCTTCACCAACCCCTCACCAATCTTCCACCAATCTCTCACTAATCTCTCACTAATCCCTCACCAATCTCTCATCAAGCCTTCACCAGTCCCTCACCAACCATCACCAATCCCTCACCAAACCCTGACCAATCTCTTGCCAATCCCACACCAATCATCACCAAATCCTTGCCACACACTCCCCAATCTCTCACCAATCCCTCGCCAATCCCTCACTTAACCCTCGCCAATCCCTTGCCAATCCCTCACCAAACATTATCAAACCCTTACCAATCCATCATCAATACTTCACCAATCTCTCACCAATCCCTCGCCAGCCTCTCATCAATCCCTCACTAATCATCACCAAAACCTCACCAATTCCTCACCAAGCCCTCACCACTCCCTCATCAATCCTTCACCAAACCCTCACCAATGCCTCGCCAATCCCTCACCAATCCCTCACCAATCTCTTGCCAATTCCTCACCAACCCCTCGCCAATCACTCACCAATCCCTCAGCAAACAATCACCAATCCCTCACCAATTATCCCCAACACCCCACCAATGTCTCCCCAATACCTCACCAATCTCTTGCCATCCTCTCACCAACCCTTCGCCAATCTCTCACCAATTCCTCACCAAACCATCACCAATCCCTCATCAATCCTTCACCAAACACTCATCAATCCCTCACCAATCCCTTCCCAATCTCTCACCAATTTCTCACCAACCCTTCGCCAATCACTCACCAATCCCTCATCAATCCTTCAGCAAGCCCTCACCAATCCCTCACCAATTTATGCCCAATCCCCCACCAATGTCTCCCCAATACCTCACCAATCTCTTGCCATTCTCTCACCAACCCTTCACCAATCTCACACAAATTCCTCGCCAATCTCTCAATAACCTCTCAACAATCCATCACCAATCCCTCACCAATGTCTCCCCAATCCCTCACCAATCACTCATCAACCCTTTGCCAATCTCTCACCAGTTGCTCACCATTCTCTCACAAATCACAACCCCTCACGAATATCCCAACAATCTCTTAACAAGTCCTCATCAATCCCTCACCAATCTCTCACCAATTTCTCACCGATCCCTCACCAACCTCCCACCAATCTGTCAACAACTCCTCACCAATCTCTCACCAATCTCTCACTAGTCCCGCACCAATCACTCATCAATCCTTCACCAACCATCATCAATCCCTCACCAACCCCTTGCCAATCACTCGCCAACCCCTCGCCAACCCCTCGCCAAACTCTCGCCAATCTCTCGCCAATCTCTCGTCAATCACCCAGCAATCATCACCACATCCTTGCCACACCTTCGCCGATCTCTTGCCAATCCTTCACCAATCTCTCATGAATCTCTCACTAATCCCTTACCAATCTCTCACTAATCACTCACCAATCCCTCATCAATCCTTCGCCAACCATCAATCCCTCGCCAACCCCTCGCCAATCCCTCACCAACTCTTTGCCAAACTCTCGCCAATCTCTCGCCAATTTCTCGTCAATCCCTCACCAATCATCAACACATTCTCGCCACACCCTCGCCGATCTCTCGCCATCCCTCATCAATCCCTCACCAATCATCACCAAATCCTCGCCAATCCCTCACCAATCTCTCGCCAAACTGTCACTAATTCCTCACTAAACACTCGCCAAACCCTCACCAATCTGTCACCAATCCCTCAACAATCTCTCATCAATCTCTCACCAATCCCTAAATTCTTCACTAATCTCCCACCAACTCCTCACCAATCTCTCACCTATCCCTCACTTATCACTCACCAATCCCTCACCAATTTCTCACCAATCACTCACCAATCTCTCACTAATCCCTCACCATTCTCTCACCAATCCATCACCAATCCCTACTCAATCCTTCACCAACCATCATCAATCCCTCGCCATCCCCCTGCCAATCCCTCAACAACCACTCACCAAGCCCTCGCCAATTTCTCGCCAATTCCTCATCAAACTCTCACCAATCCTCACCAAGCCCTCACCACTCCCTCATCAATCCTTCACCAAACCCTCACCAATCCCTCGCCAATCCCTCACCAATCCCTCACCAATCTCTTGCCAATTCCTCACCAACCCGTCGCCAATCACTCACCAATCCCTCAGCAAACAATCACCAATCCCTCACCAATTATCCCCAACACCCCATCAATGTCTCCCCAATACCTCACCAATCTCTTGCCATCCTCTCACCAACCCTTCGCCAATCTCTCACCAATTCCTCACCAATCTCTAAATAACCTCTTACCAATCCTTCACCAATCCATCACCAATCCCTCACCAATGTCTCCCCAATCCCTCACCAATCACTCATCAACCCTTCGCCAATCTCTCACCACTTGCTCACCAATCTCTCACAAATCTCTCAACAACCCCTCACGAATCTCACAACAATCTCTTAACAAATCCTCACCAATCCCTCACCAATCTCTCACCAATCTCTCGCCAACCTCTCATCAATCCCTCACTAATCATCAACAAACCCTCACCAATTCCTCACCAAACCATCACCAATCCCTCATCAATCCTTCACCACTCATCAATCCCTCACCAATCCCTCCCCAATCTCTCGCCAATTTCTCACCAACCCCTCGCCAATCACTCACCAATCCCTCATCAATCCTTCAGCAAGCCCTCACCAATCCCTCACCAATTTATGCCCAATCCCCCACCAATGTCTCCCCAATACCTCACCAATCTCTTGCCATTCTCTCACCAACCCTTCACCAATCTCGCACAAATTCCTCACCAATCTCTCAATAACCTCTCAACAATCCATCACCAATCCCTCACCAATGTCTCCCCAATCCCTCACCAATCACTCATCAACCCTTTGCCAATCTCTCACCAGTTGCTCACCATTCTCTCACAAATCACAACCCCTTACGAATATCCCAACAATCTCTTAACAAGTCCTCACCAATCCCTCACCAATCTCTCACCAATTTCTCACTGATCCCTCACCAACCTCCCACCAATCTGTCAACAACTCCTCACCAATCTCTCACCAATCTCTCACTAGTCCCTCACCAATCACTCATCAATCCTTCACCAACCATCATCAATCCCTCACCACCCTTGCCAATCACTCGCCAACCCCTCGCCAAACTCTCGCTAATCTCTCACCAATTTCTCAATCCCTCACCAATCATCACCACATCCTCGCCACACCTTCACCGATCTCTTGCCAATCCTTCACCAATCTCTCATGAATCTCTCACTAATCCCTTACCAATCTCTCACTAATCACTCACCAATCCCTCATCAATCCTTCGCCAACCATCAATCCCTCGACAACCCCTCGCCAATCCCTCACCAACTCTTTGCCAAACTCTCGCCAATCTCTCGCCAATTTCTTGTCAATCCCTCACCAATCATCAACACATTCTCGCCACACCCTCGCCGATTTCTCGCCATCCCTCATCAATCCCTCACCAATCATCACCAAATCCTCGCCAATCCCTCGCCAATCTCTCACCAAACTGTCACTAATTCCTCACTAAACACTCGCCAATCCCTCACCAATCTGTCACCAATCCCTCACCAATCTCTCATCAATCTCTCATCAATCTCTCACCAATCCCTCAATTCTTCACTAATCTCCCACCAACTCCTCACCAATCTCTCACCTATCCCTCACTTATCACTCACCAATCCCTCACCAATCCCTCAGCAATCTCTCAACAATCTCTCAACAATCTTTCATCAATGCCTCACTAATCTCACACCAATGCCTCACTAATCTCTCACCAAGCCCTTAGAAATCTCCCACCAATCTCTCAACAACTCCTCACCAATGTCTCACCAGTCTCTCACCAATCTCGCACCAATCCCTCACCCATTTCTCACCAATCTCTCACTAATCCCTCACCAATCTCTCACCAATCCCTCACCAATCCCTCACCAATCCCTCATCAATCCTTCACCAAACATTATCAATCCCTCGCCAACCCCTTGCCAATCCCTCACAAACCACTCATCAAACCCTCGCCAATCTCTCACCAATTCCTCATCAATCCCTCACCAATCACCAAATCCTCAACACCCCCTCGCCGATCTCTTGACAATCACTCACCAATCCCTCATCAATCCTTCAGCAAACCCTCACCAATCCCTTACCAATTTATCCCCGATCCTCCGACAATGTCTCCCCAAATCCTCACCAATCTCTTGCCATTCTTTCACCAACCCTTCACCAATCTCTCACCAATACCTCACCAATCTCTCAATAACCTCTCACCAATCCCTCACCATTGTCTCCCCAGTCCCTCAGCAATCATTCATCAACCCTTCGCCAATCTCTCACCAGTTGCTCACCAATCTCTCACAAATCTCTCAACAGCCCCTCACGAATCTCTCACCAATCTCTTAACAAGTCCTCACCAATCCTTCACCAATCTCTCACCAATCTCTCACTGATCCCTCACCAACCTCCTACCAATCTGTCAACAACTCCTCACCAATCTCTCACCAATCTCTCACCAATGCCTCACAAATCCCTTAGCAATCTCCCACCAATCTCTCAACAACTCCTCACCAATCCCTCACCAATCTCTCACTAATCCATCACCAATTTCTCACCAATCCCTCACCAAAACCTCACCAATCCTTCACCAACCATCATCAGTCCCTCGCAAACCCCTTGCCAATCCCTCGCCAACCCCTCACCAAACCCTCGCCAATTCCTCGTCAATCCCTCACCAATCATCACCAAATCCTCGCCACCACCTCGCCGATCTCTTGCCAATCCCTCCTCAATCCCTCACCAATCATCACCAAATCCGTGCCAATCCCTCGCCAATCTCTCACCAAACCCTCACCAATTCCTTGTCAATTCCTCACCAATCATCACCAATTTCTTGCCACCCTCTCGCCGACCTCTCGCCAATCCCTCCTCAATCCCTCACCAATCATCACCAAATCCGTGCCAATCCCTCACCAATCTCTCACCAAACCCTCACCAATCCCTCACCAATTTATCCCCAATCCCCCACCAATGTCTCCCCAATACCTTACCAATCTCTCGCCATTCTCTCACCAACTCTTTACCAATCTCTCACAAATTCCTCACCAATCTCTCCATAACCACTCACCAATCATTCACCAATCCCTCACCAATGTCTCCCCAATCCCTCACCAATCACTCATCAACCCTTCGCCAATCTCTCACCAGTTGCTTACCAATCTCTCACAAATCTCTCAACAACCCCTCACGAATCTCCCAACAATCTCTTAACAACTCCTCACCAATCCCTCCCCAGTCTCTCACCAATCCCTCACCAATCTCTCACCAATCCCTCACCAATCTCCTAAAAATCCCTTACCAATCTCTCACTAATCCCTCAACAATCACTCATCAATCCTTCACCATCATCAATCCCTCACCAATCCCTCGACAACCCCTCGCCAAACTCTCAACAATCTCTCACCAATTTCTCGTCAATCCCTCACCAATCATCACCACATCCTCGCCACACCTTTGCTGATTTCTCGCCAATCCTTCACCAATCTCTCACCAATCTCTCACTAATCCCTTACCAATCACTTACTAATCACTGACCAATTCCTCATCAATCCTTCACCAACCATCATCAATCCCTCACCAAACCCTCGCCAATCCCTCGCCAATCCCTCGACAACCCCTCGCCAAACTCTCGACAATCTCTCACCAATTTCTCATCAATCCCTCACCAATCATCACCACATCCTCGCCACACCTTCGCTGATCTCTCGCCAATCCTTCAATCTCTCACCAATCTCTCACTAATCCCTTACCAATCACTTACTAATCACTGACCAATCACTCATCAATCCTTCACCAACCATCATCAATCCCTCGCCAACCCCGTGCCAATCCCTCGCCAAACCCTCGCCAAACTCTTGCCAATCTCTCGCCAATTTCTCGTCAATCCCTCACCAATCACTCACCAACCCTTCGCCAATCTGTCACCAGTTGCTCACCAATCTCTCACAAATCTCTGAACAACCCATCACCAATCTCCCCCTAATCTCTTAACAACTCCTCACCAATCCCTCACTGATCTCTCACTGATCTCTCACTGATCTCTCACTGATCTCTCACTGATCTCTCACTGATCTCTCACTGATCTCTCACTGATCTCTCACTGATCTCTCACCGATCTCTCACCGATCTCTCACCAATCTCTCACCAATCTCTCACCAATCTCTCACCAATCTCTCACCAATCTCTCACCAATGCCTCACTAATCTCTCACCAACCCCTCAACAATCTCTCACCAATCTCTCATCAATCCCTCACCAATCGCTCACCAATCCCTCACCAATCCCTCATCAAACCTTCACCAACCATCTTCAATCCCTCGCCAACACCTTGCCAATCCCTCGCCAACCACTCACCAAACCCTCGCCAATCTCAGGCCAATTCCTCATCAATCCCTCACCAATCATCACTAAATCCTCGCTAATCCCTCACCAATCTCTTGCCAAACCCTCACCAATTCCTCACCAAACACTCGCCAATCCTGTACAAATCCCTCACCAATCTCTCATCAATGCCTCATTAATCTCTCACCAATCCTTCACTAATCTCTTGCCAATCTCTCGCCAATCTCTCACCAATCCCTCCCCAATTCCTCGCCAACCACTCGCCAATCTCTCGGCAATCACTCACCAACACCTCAACAACCCATAACCAATCTCCCACCAACCTCTCAACAACTCCACACCAATCCCTCACCAAGCGATCCCCAATCCCTCACCAATATCTCCCCAATCCCTCACCAATCACTCACCAAAACTTCGCCAATCTGTCACCAGTTGCTCATCAATCCCTCACCAATTTCTCACCGATCCCTCACCAATCTCCCACCAATCTCTCAACAACTCCTCACCAATCCCTCATCAGTCTCTCACCAATCCCTCACCAATCTCTCACCAATCTCTCACTAACCCCTCATCAATCCCTCATCAATCCTTCACCAAACCCTCACCAATCCCTCATCAATCCCTCACCAATCTCTTGCCAATTCCTCACCAACCCCTCACCAATCTCTTGCCAATCACTCACCAATCTCTCATCAATCCTTCAGCAAACCCTCACCAATCCCTCACCAATTTATCCCCAATCCTCCGACAATATCTCCCCAATACCTCAACAATCTCTTGCCATTCTTTCACCAACCCTTCACCAATCTCTCACCAATTCCCCACCAATCTCTCAATAACCTCTCACCAATCCTTCACCAATCCCTCACCATTGTCTCCCCAATCCCTCACCAATCACTCATCAACCCTTCGCCAATCTCTCACCAGTTGCTCACCAATCTCTCACAAATCTCTCAACAACCCCTCACGAATCTCCCAACAATCTCTTAACAAGTCCTCACCAATCCTTCACCAATCTCTCGCCAATCTCTCACCGATCCCTCACCAACCTCCTACCAATCTGTCAACAACTCCTCACCAATCTCTCACCAATCTCTCACCATTCTCTCACCAATCTCTCACCGATTCCTCACCAACCTCCTACCAAACTGTCAACAACTCCTCACCAATCTCTCACCAATCTCTCACCAATGCCTCACCAATCTCTCACCAATGCCTCACAAATCTCTCACCAATCACTCACCAATCTCTCACCAATCCCTTAGCAATCTCCCACCAATCTCTCAACAACTCCTCACCAATCCCTCACCAATCTCTCGCCAATCTCTCTCCAATCCCTCACCAATCTCTCACCAATCTCTCACCAATCCCTTAGCAATCTCCCACCAATCTCTCAACAACTCCTCACCAATCCCTCACCAATCTCTCACTAATCCATCACCAATTTCTCGCCAATCCCTCACCAAAACCCCACCAATCCTTCACCAACCATCATCAATCCCTCACAAACCCCTCGCCACCCCCTCGCCGATCTCTCGCCAATCCCTCACCAATCATCACCAAATCCGTGCCAATCCCTCGCCAATCTCTCACCAAACCCTCACCAATCCCTCACCAATTTATCCCCAATCCCCCACCAATGTCTCCCCAATACCTCAACAATCTCTCGCAATTCTCTCACCAACCCTTCACCAATCTCTCACAAATTCCTCACCAATCTCTCAATAATCTATCAGCAATCATTCACCAATCCCTCACCAATGTCTCCCCAATCCCTCACCAATCACTCATCAACCCTTCGCCAATCTCTCACCAGTTGCTCACCAATCTCTCACAAATCTCTCCACAACCCCTCACGAATCTCCCAACAATCTCTTAACAACTCCTCACTAATCCCTCCCCAGTCTCTCACCAATCCCTCACCAATCTCTCACCAATCTACTAAAAATCCCTTACCAATCTCTCACTAATCCCTCACCAATCACTCATCAATCCTTCACCAACCATCATCAATCCCTCACCAAACCCTCGCCAATCACTCACCAATCTGTCACTAATCCCTTACCAAACACTTACTAATCACTCACCACTCCCACATCAATCCTTCACCAACCATCATCAATTCCTCGCCAATTTCTCGTCAATCCCTCACCAATCACTCACCAACCCTTCGCCAATCTGTCACCAGTTGCTCACCAATCTTTCACAAATCTCTGAACAACCCATCACCAATCTCCCACTAATCTCTTAACAATTCCTCACCAATCCCTCACCAACCTCTCACCAATGCCTCACTAATCTCTCACTAATCTCACTGATCTCTCACCAATCTCTCAACAATGCCTCACTAATCTCTGACCAATCCCTCACCAATCTCTCACCAATCTCTCACCAAACCCTCACCAATACCTCACCAATCCCTCATCAATCCTTCACCAACCATCTTCAATCCCTCGCCAAACCCTGCCAATCCCTCACCAACCACTCACCAAATCCTGGCCAATCTCACGCCAATTCCTCATCAATCACTCACCAATCATCACTAAATCCTCACTAATCCTTCGCCAATGTCTTGCCAAACCCCAATTCCTCACAAAACACTTGCCAATCCCGCACAAATCCCTCACCAATCTCTCATCAATTCTTCACTAAACTCCCTCCAACCCTCACCAATCTCTCACCAATCCCTCACCAATCTTTTACGAATCTCTCACCAATGCCTCATTAATCTCTCACCAATTCTTCACTAATCTCTTGCCAATCTCTCGCCTATCTCTTGCCAATCCCTCCCCAATTCCTCGCCAAGCCCTCGCCAATCTCTCGGCAATCACTCACCAACACCTCAACAACAAATAACCAATCTCCCACCAACCTCTCAACAACTCCACACCAATCCCTCACCAATCGATCCCCAATCCCTCACCAATCCCTCACCAATGTCTCCCCAATCCCTCACCAATCACTCACCAACCCTTCGCCAATCTGTCACCAGTTGCTCACCAAACCCTCACCAATGTCTCACTAACCCCTCACCAATCCCTCATCAATCCATCACCAACGATCATCAATCCCTCGCCAACACCTCGCCAAACTCTCGCCAATCTCTCACGAATTCCTCATCAATCATCACCAAATCCTTGCCACACCCTCGTCGATTTCTTGCCAATCCCTCGTCAATCCCTCGTCAATCGTCACCAAATCCTCGCCTATCTCTCACCAAACACTCACCAATTCCTCACCAAAAACTGGCCAATACCTCACCAATCTCTCACCAATCCCTCACCAATCTCTCACCAAGCCCTCATCAATTATTCACTAATCTCACACCAACTCTCACCAATCACTCAACAATGTCTCACTAATCTCTCACCAATCCCTCACCAATCATCACCAAATCCTCACCAATCCCTCACCAATTCCTCACCAAACACTCACCAACCCCTCACCAATCTCTCACCAATCCCTCACCAAACCCTCACCAAACCCTCACCAATCTCTCACCAATGCCTCACTAATCTCTCACTAATCTCTCACCGATCCCTCACCAATCTCTCACCAATGCCTCACTAATCTCACACCAATCCCTCACCAATCACTCACAAATCCTTCACCAATCCCTCACCAATCTCGCACCAATCTCTCGCTAATCCCTCACCAATCTCTCATTAAGCCTTCACCGGTCCCTCACCAACAATCATCAATCCCTCACCAAACCCTCACCAATCTCCTGCCAATCCCACACCAATCACCAAATCCTTGCCACAGACTCCCCAATCTCTCGCCAATCCCTCGCCAATCCCTCACTTAACCCTCGCCAATCCCTTGCCAATCTCTCACCAAATATTACCAAACCCTCACCAATCCTTCACCAATCTCTAACCAATCCCTCATCAATTCTTCACTATTCGCCCACCAACTCCTCACCAATCTCTCACCTATGCCTCACCTATCCCTCACCAATCCCTCACCAATCCCTCACCAATCCCTCACCAATCTCTCACCAATGCCTCACCAATGCCGCAACAATGCCTCACTAATCTCTCACCAATCCCTCATCAATATCTCACCAATCCCTTAGCAATCTCCCACCAATCTCTCAACAACTCCTCACAAATCCCTCAAAAGTCTCTCACCAATCTCTCACTAATCCCTCACCAATCTCTCACCAAACCCTCAACAATCCCTCATCAATCTTTCACCAACCATCATCAATCCCTCCCCAACCCCTTGCCTATCCCTCACCAACCACTCACCAAACCCTCGCCATTCTCTCGCCAATTCCTCATCAATCCCTCACCAATAATCACCAAATCCACGCCACCCCCTCACCGATCTCCCGCCAATCCCTCCACAATCCCTCACCAATCATCACTCAATCCTCGCCAATCCCTCAGCAATCTCTCGCCAAACCCTCACCAATTCTTTACCAAACAGTCGGCAATCCCTCACCAATCTCTCATCAATCCCTCACCAATCTCTCACCAATCCCTCCTCAATTCTTCACTTATCTCCAACCAACCCTCATTAATGGCTCACCAATCCCTCACGAATCTCTCACCAATCTTTCACCAATCTCTCACCAATGCCTCATTAATATGTCACCAATCCCTAACTAATCTCTTGCCAATCTCTCGCCAATCTCTTAGCAATCCCTCCCCATCTCTTGCCAATTCATCGCCAACCCCTCACCAATCTCTCACCAATCTTTCACCAATCTCTCAACAACCCCTCACCAATCTCCCACCAATCTCTTAACAACTCCTCACCAATCTCTCACCAATCTCTCAATAACCCCTCACCAATCCCTCATCAATCCTTCACCAACCATCATCAGTCCCTCGCCAACCCCTCGCCAAACTCTCACCAATCTCTCACCAATTCCTCATCAATCATCACCAAATCCTCGCCACACCCTCGCCGATCTCTCGTCAATCCCTCGTCAATCCCTCGTCAATCCCTCGTCAATCATCACCAAATCCTCCCCAATGTCTCGCCAAACCCTCACCAATTCCTCACCAAAAACTCGCCAATCCCTCACGAATCTCTCACCAATCCCTCACCAATCCCTCATCAATCTCTCACCAATGCCTCATCAATTCTTCACTAATCTCACACCAACACTCACCAATCTCTCACTAATCTCTAACCAATCCCTCACCAATCATCACCAAATCCATGCCAAACCCTCGCCAAACCCTCATCAATTCCTCACCAAACACTCACCAATCCCTCACCAATCCCTCACTAATCTCTCATCAACCTCTCACCAACGACTCACTAATCTGTCACTAATCTCTCCCCGATCCCTCACCAATCTCTCACCAATGCCTCACTAATCTCACACCAATCCCTCACCAATCCTTCAACAATCCCTCACCAATCCTTCAACAATCCCTCACCAATCCCTCACCAATCTTCCACCAATCTCTCAATAATCTCTCACTAATCCCTCACCCATCTCTCAAGCCTTCACCAGTCCCTCACCAACCATGACCAATCCCTCACCAATCCCTCACCAAACTCTGACCAATCTCTTGCCAATTTCACATCAATCATTAACAAATCCTTGCCACCCCCTCACCGATCTCTCGCCAATCCCTCAGCAAACATCACTCAATCCTCGCCAATCCCTCACCAATCTCTCGCCAAACCCTCACCAATTCCTCACCAAACACTCGGCAATCCCTCACCAATCTCTCATCAATCCCTCACCAATCTCTCACCAATCCCTCCTCAATTCTTCACTTATCTCCAACCAACCCTCATTAATGGCTCACCAATCCCTCACGAATCTCTCACCAATCTTTCACCAATCTCTCACCAATGCCTCATTAATATGTCACCAATCCCTAACTAATCTCTTGCCAATCTCTCGCCAATCTCTCAGCAATCCCTCCCCATCTCTTGCCAATTCATCGCCAACCCCTCACCAATCTCTCACCAATCTTTCACCAATCTCTCAACAACCCCTCACCAATCTCCCACCAATCTCTTAACAACTCCTCACCAATCCCTCACCAATCTCTTGCCAATCCCTCACGAATCCCTCATCAATCCTTCACCAACCATCATCAATCCCTCGCCAACCCCTCACCAAACTCGCACCAATCTCTCACCAATTCCTCATCAATCATCACCAAATCCTCGCCACACCCTCGCCGATCTCTCGTCAATCCCTCGTCAATCATCACCAAATCCTCCCCAATGTCTCGCCAAACCCTCACCAATTCCTCACCAAAAACTCGCCAATCCCTCACCAATCCCTCATCAATCTCTCACCAATGCCTCATCAATTCTTCACTAATCTCACACCAACACTCACCAATCACTCACCAATCTCTCACTAATCTCTAACCAATCCCTCACCAATCATCACCAAATCCACGCCAAACCCTCGCCAAACCCTCATCAATTCCTCACCAAACACTCACCAATCCCTCACCAATCCCTCACTAATCTCACACCAATCCCTCACCAATCCTTCAACAATCCCTCACCAATCCTTCAACAATCCCTCACCAATCCCTCACCAATCTTCCACCAATCTCTCAATAATCTCTCACTAATCCCTCACCCATCTCTCAAGCCTTCACCAGTCCCTCACCAACCATGACCAATCCCTCACCAATCCCTCACCAAACTCTGACCAATCTCTTGCCAATTTCACATCAATCATTAACAAATCCTTGCCACCCCCTCCTCGATCTCTCGCCAATCCCTCACCAATCATCACTCAATCCTCGCCAATCCCTCACCAATCTCTCGCCAAACCCTCACCAATTCCTCACCAAACACTCGGCAATCCCTCACCAATCTCTCACCAATCCCTCACCAATCTATCACCAATTCCCCCTCAATTCTTCACTTATCTCCCACCAACCCTCACTAATGGCTCACCAATCCCTCACCAATCTCTAACCAATCTTTCACCAATCTCTCACCAATGACTCACTAATCTCTCACTAATCTCTCCCTGATCCCTCACCAATCTCTCACCAATGCCTCACTAATCTCACACCAATCCCTCACCAATCCTTCAACAATCCCTCACCAATCCTTCAACAATCCCTCACCAATCCCTCACCAATCTTCCACCAATCTCTCAATAATCTCTCACTAATCCCTCACCCATCTCTCAAGCCTTCACCAGTCCCTCACCAACCATGACCAATCCCTCACCAATCCCTCACCAAACTCTGACCAATCTCTTGCCAATTTCACATCAATCATTAACAAATCCTTGCCACCCCCTCCTCCATCTCTCGCCAATCCCTCACCAATCATCACTCAATCCTCGCCAATCCCTCACCAATCTCTCGCCAAACCCTCACCAATTCCTCACCAAACACTCGGCAATCCCTCACCAATCTCTCACCAATCCCTCACCAATCTATCACCAATTCCCCCTCAATTCTTCACTTATCTCCCACCAACCCTCACTAATGGCTCACCAATCCCTCACCAATCTCTAACCAATCTTTCACCAATCTCTCACCAATGCCTCATTAATCTCTCACCAATCCCTCACTAATCTCTTGCCAATCTCTCGCCAATCTATCAGCAATCCCTCCCCTATCTCTCGCCAATTCCTCGCCAACCTCTCACCAATCCCTCACCAATCACTCACCAATCGCTCACCAATCTCTCACCAATCTCTCACCAATCTCTCAACAACCCCTCACCAATCTCCCACCAATCTCTTTACAATTCCTCACCAATCACTCACCAATCTCTCACCAATCCCTCACCAATCCCTCACCAATCCCTCACCAATCCCTCATCAATCCTTCACCAACCATCATCAATCCCTCGCCAACCCCTCGCCAAACTCTCGCCAAACTCTCGCCAATCTCTCACCAGTTCCTCATCAATCATCACCAAATCCTTGCCACACCCTCGCCGAACTCTCGCCAATCCCTCGTCAATCATCACCAAATCCTCGCCTATCTCTCACCAAATACTCAATTCCTCACCAAAAACTCGCCAATCCCTCACCAATCTCTCACCAACCTCACCAATCCCTCATCAATTATTCACTAATCTCACACCAACCCTCACCACTCACCAATCTCTCACTAATCTCTCGCCAATCCCTCATCAATCATCAGCAAATCCTCACTTATCCCTCACCAAACCCTCACCAATTCCTCACCAAACACTCACCAATCCCTCACCAATCTCTCACCAATCCCTCACCAATCTCTCACCAACCTTTCACCAATGCCTCACTAATCTCTCACTAATCTCTCACCGATCCATCACCAATCTCTCACCAATGCCTCACTAATCTCACACTAATCCCTCACTAATCTCTTATCAAGCCTTCACCAGTCCCTCACCAACCATCACCAGTCCCTCACCAATCCCTCACCAATCCCTCACCAATCTCCTGCCAATCCCACACCAATCATCACCAAATCCTTGCCACACACTGCCCAATCTCTCACCAATCCCTCACCAATCCCTCACTTAACCCTCGCCAATCCCTTGCCAATCCCTCACCAAATATTACCAAACCCTCACTAATCCTTCACCAATCTCTCATCAATCTCACCCCAATCCCTCATGAATTCTTCACTATTCGCCCACCAACTCCTCACCAATCTCTCACCTATCCCTCACCTATCCCTCACCAATCCCTCACCAATCCCTCACCAATCTCTCACCAATCTCTCACCAATCTCTCACCAATGCCTCACCAATGCCGCACCAATGCCGCACCAATGCCTCACTAATCTCTCACCAATCCCTTAGCAATCTCCCACCAATCTCTCAACAACTCCTTTTCAATCCCTCACGAGTATCTCACCAATCTCTCACCAATCCCTCACCAATTTCTCACCAGTCTCTCACCAGTCTCTCACCAATCTCTCACTAATTCCTCACCAATCTCTCACAATCCCTCACCAATCCCTCATCAATCCTTCACCAACCATCATCAATCCCTCGCCAACCGCTTGACAATCCTTCGCCTACCACTCACCAAACCCTCGCCAATCTCTCGCCAATTCCTCATCAATCCCTCACCAATCATCACCAAATCCTCGCCACCCCCTCGCCGATCTCTCGCCAATCCCTCACCAATCATCACTCAATCCTCGCCAATCCCTCACTAATCTCTCGCCAAACCCTCACCAATTCCTCACCAAACACTCGGCAATCCCTCAATAATCTCTCACCAATCCCTCACCAATCTATCACCAATCCCTCCTCAATTCTTCACTTATCTCCCACTAACCCTCACTAATGGCTCACCAATCCCTCACCAATCTCTAACCAATCTTTCACCAATCTCTCACCAATACCTCATTAATCTCTCACCAATCCCTCACTAATCTCTTGCCAATCTCTCGCCAATCTATCAGCAATCCCTACCCTATCTCTCGCCAATTCCTCGCCAACCTCTCACCAATCCCTCACCAATCTCTCACCGATCGCTCACCAATCTCTCAACAACCCCTCACCAATCACTTAACAACTCCTCACCAATCCCTCACCAATCTCTCACTAATCCCTCACCAATCTCTCATCAAGCATCCACCGGTCCCTCACCAACCATCACCAACCATTATCAATCCCTCGCCAACCGCTTGCCAATCCTTCGCCAACCACTCACCAAACCCTCGCCAATCTCTCGCCAATTCCTCATCAATCCCTCACCAATCATCACCAAATCCTCGCCACCCCCTCCCCAATCTCTCACCAATCCCTCACCAATCATCACTCAATCCTCGCCAATCCCTCACCAATCTCTCGCCAATCCCTCAACAATCTATCACCAATTCCCCCTCAATTCTTCACTTATCTCCCACCAACCCTCACTAATGGCTCACCAATCCCTCACCAATCTCTAACCAATCTTTCACCAATCTCTCACCAATGTCTCATTAATCTCTCACCAATCCCTCACTAATCTCTTGCCAATCTCTCGCCAATCTATCAGCAATCCCTCCCCTATCTCTCGCCAATTCCTCGCCAACCTCTCACCAATCCCTCATTAATCACTCACCGATCGCTCACCAATCTCTCAACAACCCCTCACCAATCTCCCACCAATCTCTTTACAATTCCTCACCAATCACTCACCAATCCCTCACCAATCCCTCACCAATCCCTCACCAATCCTTCACCAACCATCATCAATCCCTCGCCAACCCCTCGCCAAACTCTCGCCAATCTCTCACCAATTCCTCATCAATCATCACCAAATCCTTGCCACACCCTCGCCGATCTCTCGCCAATCCCTCGTCAATCAACAAATCCTCGCCTATCTCTCACCAAACACTCACCAATTCCTCACCAAAAACTCGCCAATCCCACACCAATCTCTCACCAACCTCACCAATCCCTCATCAATTATTCATTAATCTCACACCAACCCTCACCACTCACCAATCTCTCACTAATCTCTCGCCAATCCCTTGTCAATCATCAGCAAATCCTCGCTTATCCCTCACCAAACCCTCACCAATTCCTCACCAAACACTCACCAATCCCTCACCAATCTCTCACCAATCCCTCACCAATCTCTCACCAACCTTTCACCAATGCCTCACTAATCTCTCACTAATCTCTCACCGATCCATCACCAATCTCTCACCAATGCCTCACTAATCTCACACTAATCCCACACCAATCACTCACAAATCCTTCACCAATCTCTCACCAATCTCTCACTAATCCCAGACCAATCTCTCATCAAGCCTTCACCAGTCCCTCACCAACCATCACCAGTCCCTCACCAATCCCTCACCAAACCCTCACCAATCTCCTGGCAATCCCACACCAATCATCAACAAATCCTTGCCACACACCCGCCAATCTCTCGCCAATCCCTCACTTAACCCTCGCCAATCCCTTGCCAATCCCTCACCAAATATTACCAAACCCTCACTAATCCTTCACCAATCTCTCATCAATCTCACACCAATCCCTCATCAATTCTTCACTATTCGCCCACCAACTCCTCACCAATCTCTCACCTATCCCTCACCTATCCCTCACCAATCCCTCACCAATCTCTCACCAATCTCTCACCAGTGCCTCACCAATGCCGCACTAATGCCTCACTAATCTCTCACCAATCCCTTAGCAATCTCCCAACAATCTCTCAACAACTCCTCACCAATCCCTCACAAGTATCTCACCAATCTCTCACCAATCCCTCACCAATTTCTCACCAATTTCTCACCAATTTCTCACCAGTCTCTCACCAATCTCTCACTAATTCCTCACCAATCTCTCACCAATCCCTCACCAATCCCTCATCAATCCTTCACCAACCATCATCAATCCCTCGCCAACCGCTTGCCAATCCTTCGCCATACACTCACCAAACCCTCACCAATATCTCACCAATTCCTCATCAATCCCTCACCAATCATCACCAAATCCTCGCCACCCCCTCGCCGATCTCTCGCCAATCCCTCCTCAATCCCTCATCAATCATCACTAAATCCTCGCCAATCCCTCACCAATCTCTCGCCAAACCATCACCAATTCCTCACCAAACACTCGGCAATCCCTCACCAATCTCTCACTAATCCCTCACCAATCCCTCATCAATTCTTCACTTATCTCCCACCAACCCTCACTAATGGCTCACCAATCCCTCACCAATCTCTAACCAATCTTTCACCAATTTCTCACCAATGCCTCATTAATCTCTCACCAATCCCTCACTAATCTCTTGCCAATCTCTCGCCAATCTATCAGCAATCCTTCCCCGATCTCTCGCCAATTCCTCGCCATCCTCTCACCAATCCCTCACCAATCTCTCACCGATCGCTCACCGATCTCTCACCGATCGCTCACCAATCTCTCAACAACCCCTCACCAATCTCCCACCAATCTCTTTACAACTCCTCACCAATCCCTCACCAATATCTCAACAATCCCTCACCAATCCCTCATCAATCCTTCACCAACCATCATCAATCCCTCACCAACCCCTCGCCAAACTCTCACCAATCTCTCACCAATTCCTCATCAATCATCACCAAATCCTTGGCACACCCTCGCCGATCTCTCGCCAATCCATCAATCCCACGTCAATCATCACCAAATCCTTACCTATCTCTCACCAAATCATCACAAATTCCTCACCAAAAACTCACCAATCCCTCACCAATCTCTCACCAATCCCTCACCAATCTCTCACCAATCCTTCATCAATTATTCACTAATCTCACACCAACTCTCACCAATCACTCAGCAATCTCTCACTAATCTCTCACAAATCCCTCACCAATCATCACCAAATCCTCGCCAATCCCTCACCATTTCCTCACCAAACACTCACCAACCCCTCACCAATCTCTCACCAATCCCTCACCAATCCCTCACCAATCTCTCACCAACCTCTCACCAATGCCTCACTAATCTCTAACTAATCTCTCACCGATCCCTCACCAATCTCTCACCAATGCCTCACTAATCTCACTCCAATACCTCACCAATCACTCACAAATCCTTCACCAATTCCTCACCAATCTCTCACCAATCTCTCACTAATCCCTCACCAATCTCTCATCAAGCTTTCACCGGTCCCTCACCAACCATCACCAATCCCTCACCAATCCCTCACTAAACCATCACCAATCTCCTGCCAATCCCACAGTCACCAAATCCTTGCCACACACTCCCCAATCTCTCGCCAATCCCTCGCCAATCCCTCACTTAACCCTCGCCAATCCCTTGCCAATCCCTCAACAAATATTACCAAACCCACACCAATCCTTCACCAATCCCTGATCAATTCTTCACTATTCGCCCACCAACTCCTCACCAATCCCTCACCAATCTCACCAATGCCACACCAGTGCCGCACCAATGCCGCACCAATGCCTCACTAATCTCTCACCAATCCCTCATCAATCTCTCACCGATCCCTTAGCAATCTCCCACCAATCTCTCAACAACTCCTCACCAATCCCTCACGAGTCTCTCACCAATCTCTCACCAATCCCTTACCAATTTCTCACCAATTTCTCACCAGTCTCTCACCAGTCTCTCACCAGTCTCTCACTAATCCCTCACCAATCTCTCACCAATCCCTCACCAATCCCTCACCAATTCCTCATCAATCCCTCACCAATCATCACCAAATCCTCGCCACCCCCTCACCGATCTCTCGCCAATCCCTCCTCAATCCCTCACCAATCATCACCAAATCCTCGCCAATCCCTCACCAATCTCTCGCCAAACCCTCACCAACTCCTCACAACACACTCGGCAATCTCTCACCTATCTCACACCAATCCCTCACCAATCTCCCACCAATCCCTCCTCAATTCTTCACTTATCTCCCACCAACCCTCACTAATGGCTCACCAATCCCTCACCAATCTCTCACCAATCTTTCACCAATGCCTCATCAATCTCTCACCAATCCCGCACTAATCTCTTGCCAATCTCTCGCCAATCTCTCAGCAATCCCTCCCCTATCTCTCGTCAATTCCTCGCCAACCACTCACCAATCCCTCACCAATCTCTCACTAATCCCTCACCAATCTCTCATCAAGCCTTCATCGGTCCCTCACCAACCATCACCAATCCCTCACCAATCCCTCACCAAACCCTTACAAATCTCCTGCCAATCCCACATCAATCACAAAATCCTTGCCACACACTCCCCAATCTCTCGCCAATCCCTCGCCAATCCCTCACTTAACCCTCGCCAATCCCTTGGCAATCCCTCAATATTACCAAACCCTCACCAATCCTTCACCAATCCCTCATCAATTCTTCACTATTCACCCACCAACTCCTGACCAATCCCTCACCAATCCCTCAGAAATCTCTCACCAATGCCGCACCAATGCCTCACTAATATCTAACCAATCCCTCATCAATCTCTCACCAATCCCTTAGCAATCTCCCACCAATCTCTCAACAACTCCTCACCAATCCCTCACAGGTCTCTCACCAATCTCTCACCAATCCCTCACCGATTACTCACCAGTCTCTCACTAATCTCTCACCAATCCCTCACCGATTACTCACCAGTCTCTCACCAGTCTCTCACTAATCCCTCACCAATCTCTCACCAATCCCTCACCAATCCCTCATCAATTCTTCACCAATCCTTCATCAATTCTTCACTATTCACCCACCAACTCCTGACCAATCCCTCACCAATCCCTCAGAAATCTCTCACCAATGCCTCACCAATGCCGCACCAATGCCTCACTAATATCTAACCAATCCCTCATCAATCTCTCACCAATCCCATAGCAATCTCCCACCAATCTCTCAACAACTCCTCACCAATCCCTCACAAGTCTCTCACCAATCTCTCACCAATCCCTCACCGATTACTCACCAGTCTCTCACCAGTCTCCCACTAATCCCTCACCAATCTCTCACCAATACCTCACCAATCCCTCACCAATCCCTCATCAATCCTTCACCAACCATCATCAATCCCTCACCAACCCCTTGCCAATCCCTCGCCAACCACTCACCAAACCCTCGCCAATCTCTCGCCAATTCCTCATCAATCCCTCACCAATCATCACCAAATCCTCGCCACCCCCTCACCAATCTCTCGCCAATCCCTCAATCCCTCACCAATCATCACTAAATCCTCGCCAATCCCTCACCAATCTCCCGCCAAACCCTCACCAATTCCTCACCAAACACTCGGCAATCCCTCACCTATCTCTCACCAATCCCTCACCAATCTCTCACCAATCCCTCCTCAATTCTTCGCTTATCTCCCACCAACCCTCACTAATGGCACACCAATTCCTCACCAATCTTTCACCAATCTCTCACCAATGCCTCATTAATCTCTCACCAATCCCTCACTAATCTCTTGCCAATCTCTCGCAAATCTCTCAGCAATACCTCCCCATCTCTCGCCAAATCCTCGCCAACCCCTCACCAATCCCTCACCAATCTTTCACCAATCTCTCAACAACCCGTCACCAATCACCCACCAATCACTTAACAACTCCTCACCAATCTCTCACCAATCTCTCACCAACCCCTCACCAATCCTTCACCAATCCCTCACCAATCCTTCACCAACCATCACCAACACTCACCAATCACTCACCAAACTCTCACAATCTCTAACCAATCCCTCACCAATCACCAAATCCAAGCCAAACCCTCACCAAACCCTCAGCAATTCCTCACCAAACACTCACCATTACATCACCAATCCCTAACTAATCTCTCATCAACCTCTCACCAATGCCTCACTAATCTCTCACTAATCTCTCACTGATCCCTCACCAATCTCTTACCAATGCCTCACTAATCTCACACCAATCCCTCACCATTCCCTGACCAATCTTCCACCAATCTCTCACTAATCTCTCATGAATCCCTCACCAATCTCTCAAGCCTTCACCAGTCCCTCACCAACCATCACCAATCCCTCACCAATCTGTCATGAAACTCTCACCAATCTCTTGCCAATTCCACACCAATCATTAACAAATCCTTGCCACACAATCCCCAATCTCTCACCAATCCCTCGCCAATCCCTCACTTAACCCTCGCCAATCCCTTGCCAAACCCTCACCAAACATTACCAAACACTCACCAATCTCTCATCAATCCTTCACCAATCTCTCATCAATCTTTCACCAATCCCTCATCAATTCTTCACTAATCTCTCAACAACTCCTCACCAATCCCTCACCAGTCTCTCACCAATCTCTCACTAATCCCTCACCAAATTCTCACCAATTTCTCACCAATCTCTCAACAATTTCTCACCAATCCCTCACCAATCCCTCATCAATCCTTCACCAACTATCATCAATCCCTCGCCAACCCCTTACCAATCCCTCGCCAACCACTCAACAAACCCTTGCCAATCTCTCACCAATTCCTCATCAATTCCTCACCAATCATCAATAAATCCTTGCCACCCACTCGCCGATCTCTTGCCAATCCCTCCTCAATCCATCACCAATCATCACTAAATCCTCGCCAATCTCTCACCAAACCCTCACCAATTCCTCAACAAACACTCGGCAATCCTTCACCTATTTCTCACCAATCCCTCACCCATCTCTCACCAATCCCTCCTCAATTCTTCACTTATCTCCCACCAACCCTCACTAATGGCTCACCAATCCCTCACCAATCTCTCACCAATCTTTCACCAATCTCTCACCAATGCCTCATTAATCTCTCACCAATCCCTCACTAATCTCTTGCCAATCTCTCGCCAATCTCTCAGCAATCCCTCCCCGATCTCTCACCAATTCCTCGCCAACCCCTCACCAATCCCTCACCAATCTTTCACCAATCTCTCAACAACCCCTCACCAATCTCCCACCAATCACTTAACAACTCCTCACCAATCCCTCACCAATCTCTCACCAATCTCTCACTAATGCCTCACCAATCTCTCATCAAGCCTTCACCGGGCCCTCACCAACCATCACCAATCCCTCACCAATCCCTCACCAAACCCTCACCAATCTCCTGCCAATCCCACAACAATCACCAAATCCTTGCCACACACTCCCCAGTCTCTCGCCAATCCCTTGCCAATCCCTCACTTAACCCTCGCCAAAAGCTTGCCAATCACACAACAAATATTACCAAACCCTCACCAATCCTTCACTAATCCCTCATCAATTCTTCGCTATTCGCCTACCAACTGCTCACCAATCCCTCACCAATCCCTCACCAATCTCTCACCAATGCCTCACCAATGCTGCACCAATGCCTCACTAATCTCTCACCAATCCCTCATCAATCTCTCACCAATCCCTTAGCAAACTCCCAACAATCTCTCAACAACTCCTCACCAATCCCTCACAAGTCTGTCACCAATCTCTGACCAATCCGTCACCAATTTCTCACCAATTTCTAACCAGTCTCTCACCAGTCTCTCACTAATCCCTCACTAATCCCTCACCAATCTCTCACCAATCACTCACCAATCCCTCATCAATCCTTCACCAACCATCATCAATCCCTCGACAACCCCTTGCCAATCCCTCGCCAACCACTCACCAAACCCTCGCCAATCTCTCGCCAATTCCTCATCAATCCCTCACCAATCATCACCAAATACTCGCCACCCCCTCACCGATCTCTTGCCAATCCCTCCTCAATCCCTCATCAATCATCACCAAATCCTCACCAATCCCTCACCAATCTCTCTCCAAACCTTCACCAATTCCTCACCAAGCACTCCTCAATCCCTCACCTATCTCTCACCAATCCCTCACCAATCTCTCACCAATCCCTCCTCAAATCTTAACTTATCTCCCACCAACCCTCACTAATGGCTCACCAACGCCTCACCAATCTCTCACCAATCTTTCAGCAATCTCTCACCAATGCCTCATTAATCTCTCACCAATCCCTCACAAATCTATTGCCAATCTCTCGCCAATCTCTCAGCAATCCCTCCCCTATCACTCGCCAATTCCTCGCCAAACCCTCACCAATCCCTCACCAATCTTTCACCAATCTCTCAACAACCCCTCACCAATCTCCCACCAATCACTTAACAACTCCTCACCAATCTCTCACCAATCTATCACCAATCCCTCACCAATCCCTCATTAATCCTTCACCAACCATCATCAATCCCTCGCCAACCCCTTGCCAAACTCTCGCCAATCTCTCATCAATTCCTCAACAATCAACAAATCCTCGCCACACCCTCGCCGATCTCTCGACAATCCCTCATCAATCCCTCATTAATCATCACCAAATCCTCCCCTACCTCTCGCCAAAACCCCACCAATTCCTCACCAAAAACTCGCCAATCCCTCACGAATCTCTCACCAATCCCTCACCAATCTCTCATCAATCTCTCACCAATCCCTCATCAATTCTTCACTAATCTCACACCAACACTCACCAATCACTCACCAAACTCTCACTAATCTCTAACCAATCCCTCACCAATCACCAAATCCACGCCAAACCCTCGCCAAACCCTCAGCAATTCCTCACCAAACACTCACCAATCCATCACCAATCCCTAACTAATCTCTCACTAACATCTCACCAATGCCTCACTAATCTTTCACTAATCTCTCACTAATCCCTCACCAATCTCTCACCAATGCCTCACTAATCTCACACCAATCCCTCACCAATCCCTCACCAATCTTCCACCAATCTCTCACTAATCTCTCACGAATCCCTCACCATTCTCTCAAGCCTTCACCAGTCCCTCACCAACCATCACCAATCACTCACCAATCCGTCACCAAACTCTCACCAATCTCTTGCCAATTCCACAACAATCATTAACAAATCCTTGCCACACAATCCACAATCTCTAACCAATCCCTCGCGAATCCCTCACTTAACCCTCGCCAATCCCTTGCCAAACCCTCACCAAACATTACCAAACACTCACCAATCCATCATCAATCCTTCACCAATCTCTCATCAATCTCTCACCAATCCCTCATCAATTCTTCACTAATCTCTCAACAACTCCTCACCAATCCCTCACAAGTCTCTCACCAATCTCTCATCAATCCCTCACCAATTTCTCACCAATTTCTCACCAGTCTCTACCAGTCTCTCACTAATCCCTCACCAAACTCTCACCAATCCCTCACCAATCTTCCACCAATCTCTCACTAATCTCTCACTAATCTCTCACGAATCCCTCACCAATCTCTCAAGCCTTCACCAGTCCCTCACCAACCATCACCAATCCCTCGCCAATCCGTCACCAAACTCTCAGCAATCACTTGCCAATTCCACAACAATCATTAACAAATCCTTGCCAAACAATCCCCAATGTCGCGCCAATCCCTCGCCAATCCCTCGCCAATCCCTCACTTAACCCTCGCCAATCCCTTGCCAAACCCTCACCAAACATTACCAAACACTCACCAATCCATCATCAATCCTTCACCAATCTCTCATCAATCTCTTACCAATCCCTCATCAATTCTTCACTAATCTCTCAACAACTACTCACCAATCCCTCACCAGTCTCTCACCAATCTCTCACCAATCCCTCACCAATCCCTCACCAATTTCTCACCAATTTCTCACCAATCTCTCACCAATCTCTCACCAATCTCTCACCAATTTCTCACCAATCCCTCACCAATCCCTCATCAATCCTTCACCAACTATCATCAATTCCTCGCCAACCCCTTGCAAATCCCTCGCCAACCACTCACCAAACCCTTGCCAATCTCTCGCCAATTCCTCATCAATTCCTCACCAATCATCACTAAATCCTTGCCACCCACTCGCCGATCTCTTGCCAATCACTCCTCAATCCCTCACCAATCATCACTAAATCCTCGCCAATCTCTCACCAAACCCTCACCAATTCCTCAACAAACACTCGGCAATCCCTCACCTATCTCTCACCAATCCCTCACCCATCTCTCACCAATCCCTCCTCAATTCTTCACTTAACTCCCACCAAACCTCACTAATGGCTCACCAATCCCTCACCAATCTCTCACCAATCTTTCACCAATCTCTCACCAATGGCTCATTAATCTCTCACCAATTCCTCACTAGTCTCTTGCCAATCTCTCGCCAATCTCTCAGCAATCCCTCCCCATCTCTCACCAATTCCTCGCCAACCCCTCACCAATCCCTCACCAATCTTTCACCAATCTCTCAACAACCCCTCACCAATCTCCCACCAATCACTTAACAACTCCTCACCAATCCCTCACCAATCTCTCACTAATCCCTCACCAATCTCTCATCAAGCATCCAAAGATCCCTCACCAACCATCACCAATCCCTCACCAATCCATCACCAAACCCTTACCAATCTCCTGCCAATCCCACACCAATTACCAAATCCTTGCCACACACTCCTCAGTCTCTCGCCAATCCCTTGCCAATCCCTCACTTAACCCTCGCCAATCGCTTGCCAATCCCACAAATATTACCAAACCCTCACCAATCCTTCACCAATCCCTCAGCAATTCTTCACTATTCGCCCACCAACTGCTCAGCAATCCCTCACCAATCTCTCACCAATGCCTCACCAATGATGCACCAATGCCTCACTAATCTCTAACCAATCTCTTAGCAATCTCCCAACAATCTCTCAACAACTTCTCACCAATCCCTCACAAGTCTCTCACTAATCTCGCACCAATCCCTCACCAATTTCTCACCAATTTCTCACCAGTCTCTCACCAGTCTCTCACTAATCCCTCACCAATCTCTCACCAATCCCTCACCAATCCTTCACCAACCCTTCACCAACCATCATCAATCCCTCGACAACCCTTTGCCAATCCCTCGCCAACGACTCACCAAACCCTCGCCAATCTCTCGCCAATTCCTCATCAATCCTTCACCAATCATCACCAAATACTCGCCAACCCCTCACCGATCTCTCGCCAATCCCTCCACAATCCCTCATCAATCATCACCAAATCCTCGCCAATCCCTCACCAATCTCTCGCCAAACCCTCACCAATTCCTCACCAAGCACTCGTCAATCCCTCACCTATCTCTCACCAATCCCTCCTCAATTCTTCACTTATCTCCCACCAACCCTCACTAATGGCTCACCAACCCCTCACCAATCTCTCACCAATCTTTCACCAATCTCTCACCAATGCCTCATTAATCTCTCACCAATCCCTCACTAATCTCTTGCCAATCTCTCGCCAATCTCTCAGCAATCCCTCCCCTATCACTCGCCAATTCCTCGCCAAACCCTCACCAATCCCTCACCAATCTTTCACCAATCTCTCAACAACCCCTCACCAATCTCCCACCAATCACTTAACAACTCCTCACCAATCCCTCACCAATCTATCACCAATCCCTCACCAATCCCTCATCAATCCTTCACCAACCATCATCAATCCCTCACCAACCCCTAGCCAAACTCTCGCCAATCTCTCATCAATTCCTCATCAATCATCACACAATCCTCGCCACACCCTCGCCGATCTCTCGACAATCCCTCGTCAATCCCTCATCAATCATCACCAAATCCTCCCCTACCTCTCGCCAAACCCTCACCAATTCCTCACCAAAAACTCGCCAATCTCTCACAAATCTCTCACCAATCCCTCACCAATCTCTCACAAATCTCTCATCAATCTCTCACCAATCCCTCATCAATTCTTCACTAATCTCACACCAACACTCACCAATCACTCACCAATCTCTCACTAATCTCTAACCAATCCCTCACCAATCACCAAATCCACGCCAAGCCGTCGCCAAACCCTCAGCAATTACTCACCAAACACTCACCAATCCATCACCAATCCCTAACTAATCTCTCACCAACATCTCACCAATGCCTCACTAATCTCTCACGAATCTCTCACTGATCCCTCACCAATCTCTCACCAATGCCTCACTAATCTCACACCAATCCCTCACCAATCCCTCACCAATCTTCCACCAATCTCTCACTAATCTCTCACGAATCCCTCACCAATCTCTAAAGCCTTCACCAGTCCCTCAACAACCATCACCAATCCCTCACCAATCCGTCACCAAACTCTCACCAATCTCTTGCCAATTCCACAACAATCATTAACAAATCCTTGCCACACAATCCCCAATCTCTCGCCAATCCCTCACTTAACCCTCGCCAATCCCTTGCCAAACCCTCACCAAACATTACCAAACACTCACCAATCCATCATCAATCCTTCACCAATCTCTCATCAATCTTTCACCAATCCCTCATCAATTCTTCACTAATCTCTCAACAACTCCTCCCCAATCCCTCACCAGTCTCTCACCAATCTCTCACCAATTTCTCACCAATCCCTCACCAATCCCTCACCAATCTCCTGCCAATCCCCAAATCCTTGCCACACACTCCCCAGTCTCTCGCCAATCCCTTGCCAATCCCTCACTTAACCCTCGCCAATCGCTTGCCAATCCCACAACAAATATTACCAAACCCTCACCAATCCTTCACCAATCCCTCATCAATTCTTCACTATTCGCCCACCAATTGCTCACCAATCCCTTACCAATCCCTCACCAATCTCTCACCAATGCCTCACCAATGCTGCACCAATGCCTCACTAATCTCTCAGCAATCCCTCATCAATCTCTCACCAATCCCTTAGCAATCTCCCAACAATCTCTCAACAACTCCTCACCAATCCCTCACAAGTCTCTCACCAATCTCTCACCAATCTGTCACCAATTTCTCACCAATCTCTCACCAGTCTCTCACCAGTCTCTCACCAGTCTCTCACCAGTCTCTCACCAATCCCTCACCAATCTCTCACCAATCCCTCACCAATCCCTCATCAATCCTTCACCAGCCATCATCAATCCCTCGACAACCCCTTGCCAATCCCTCGCCAACCACTCACCAAACCCTCGGCAATCTCTCGCCAATTCCTCATCAATCCCTCACCAATCATCACCAAATACTCACCACCCACTCACCGATCTCTCGCCAATCCCTCTTCAAACCCTCATCAATCATCACCAAATCCTCGCCAATCCCTCACCAATCTCTCGCCAGACCCTCACCAATTCCTCACCAAGCACTCGTCAATCCCGCACCTATCTCTCACCAATCCCTCACCAATATCTCACCAATCCCTCACCAATCTCTCACCAATCCCTCCTCAATTCTTCACTTATCTCCCACCAACCCATACTAATGGCTCACCAACCCCTCACCAATCTCTCACCAATCTTTCAGCAATCTCTCACCAATGGCTCATTAATCTCTCACCAATCCCTCACTAATCTCTTGCCAATCTCTCGCCAATCTCTCAGCAATCCCTCCCCTATCACTCGCCAATTCCTCGCCAACCCCTCACCAATCCCTCACCAATCTTTCACCAATCTCTCAACAACCCCTCACCAATCTCCCACCAATCACTTAACAACTCCTCACCGAACCCTCACCAATCCCTCATCAATCCTTCACTAACCATCATCAATCCCTCGCCAACCCCTCGACAAACTCTCGCCAATCTCTCATCAATTCCTCATCAATCATCACACAATCCTCGCCACACCCTCGCCGATCTCTCGACAATCCCTCGTCAATCCCTCATCAATCATCACCAAATCCTCCCCTACCTCTCGCCAAACTCTCACCAATTCCTCACCATAAACTCGCCAATCCCTCACGAATCTCTCACCAATCCCTCACCAATCCCTCACCAATCTCTCATCAATCTCTCATCAATCTCTCATCAATCTCTCATCAATCTCTCACCAATCCCTCATCAATTCTTCACTAATCTCACACCAACACTCACCAATCTCTCACTAATTTCTAACCAATCCCTCACCAATCACCAAATCCACGCCAAACCCTCGCCAAACCCTCAGCAATTCCTCACCAAACACTCACCAATCCATCACCAATCCCTAACTAATCTCCCACCAACCTCTCACCAATGCCTCACTAATCTCACACCAATCCCTCACCAATCCCTCACCAATCTTCCACCAATCTCTCACTAATCTCTCACAAATCCCTCACCAATCTCTGAAGCCTTCACCAGTCCCTCACCAACCATCACCAATCCCTCACCAATCCGTCACCAAACTCTCACCAATCTCTTGCCAATTCCACAACAATCATTAACAAATCTTTGCCACACAATCCCCAATCTCTCGCCAATCCCTCACTTAACCCTCGCCACTCCCTTGCCAAACACTCACCAAACATTACCAAACACTCACCAATCCATCATCATTCCTTCACCAATCTCTCATCAATCTTTCACCAATCCCTCATCAATTCGTCACTAATCTCTCAACAACTCCTCACCAATCCCTCACCAGTCTCTCACCAATCTCTCACCAATCCCTCACCAATTTCTCACCAATTTCTCACCAATCTCTCACCAATCTCTCACCAATCTCTCACCAATCCCTCAACAATCCCTCATCAATCCTTCACCAACCATCATCAATCCCTCGCCAACCCCTTGCCAATCCCTCGCCAACCACTCACGAAACACTTGCCAATCTCTCACCAATTCCTCATCAATTCCTCACCAATCATCACTAAGTCCTCGCCACCCACTCGCAGATCTCTTGCCAATCCCTCCTCAATCCCTCACCAATCATCTATAAATCCTCGCCAATCTCTCGCCAAACCCTCACCAATTCCTCACCAAGCACTCATCAATCCCTCACCCTTCTCTCACCAATCCCTCACCAATCTCTCACCAATCCCTCATCAATTCTTCACTTATCTCCCACCAACCCTCACTAATGGCTCACCAACCCCTCACCAATCTCTCACCAATCTTTCACCAATCTCTCACCAATGCCTCATTAATCTCTCAGCAATCCCTCACTAATCTCTTGCCAATCTCTCGCCAATCTCTCAGCAATCCCTCCCCTATCACTCGCCAATTCCTCGCCAACCCCTCACCAATCCCTCACCAATCTTTCACCAATCTCTCAACAACCCCTCACCAATCTCCCACCAATCACTTAACAACTCCTCACCAATCCCTCACCAATCCTTCACCAACCATCATCAATCCCTCGCCAACGCCTCGACAAACTCTCGCCAATCTCTCATCAATTCCTCATCAATCATCACACAATCCTCGCCACACCCTCGCCGATCTCTCGACAATCCCTCGTCAATCCCTCATCAATCATCACCAAATCCTCCCCTACCTCTCGTCAAATCCTCACCAATTCCTCACCATAAACTCGCCAATCCCTCACAAATCTCTCACCAATCCCTCACCAATCTCTCATCAATCTCTCATCAATCACTCACCAATCCCTGATCAATTCTTCACTAATCTCACACCAACACTCACCAATCACTCACCAATCTCTCACTAATTTCTAACCAATCCCTCACCAATCACCAAATCCACGCCAAACCCTCGCCAAACCCTCAGCAATTCCTCACCAAACACTCACCAATCCATCACCAATCCCTAATTAATCTCTCACCAACCTCTCACCAATGCCTCACTAATCTCTCACTAATCTCTCACTGATCCCTCACCAATCTCTCACCAATGCCTCACTAATCTCACACCAATCCCTCACCAATCCCTCACCAATCTTCCACCAATCTCTCACTAATCTCTCACGAATCCCTCACCAATCTCTCAAGCCTTCACCAGTCCCTCACCAACCATCACCAATCCCTCACCAATCCCTCACCATACTCTCACCAATCTCTTGCCAATTCCACAACAATCATTAACAAATCCTTGCCACACAATCCCCAAACTCTCGCCAATCCCTCACTTAACCCTCGCCAATCCCTTGCCAAACCCTCACCAAACATTACCAAACACTGACCAATCCATCATCAATCCTTCACCAATCTCTCATCAATCTTTCACCAATCCCTCATCAATTCTTCAATAATCTCTCAACAACTCCTCACCAATCCCTCACCATTCTCTCACCAATCTCTCACCAATCCCTCACCAATTTCTCACCAATCTCTCACCAATTTCTCACCAATCCCTCATCAATTCTTCACCAACCATCATCAATCCCTCGCCAACCCCTTGCCAATCCCTCATCAACCACTCACCAAACCCTTGCCAATCTCTCGCCAATTCCTCATCAATCCCTCACCAATCATCACTAAATCCTCGCCACCCACTCGCCGATCTCTTGCCAATCCCTCGTCAATCCCTCACCAATCATCACTAAATCCTCGCCAATCTCTCGCCAAACCCTCACCAATTCCTCAACAAACACTCGCCAATCCCTCACGAATCTCTCACCAATCTCTCATTAATCTCTCACCAATCCCTCATCAATTCTTCACTAATCTCACACCAACACTCACCAATCACTCACCAATCTGTCACTAATCTCAAACCAATCCCTCACCAATCACCAAATCCTCGCCAAACCCTCACCAAACCCTCAGCAATTCCTCACCAAACACTCACCAATCCATCACCAATCCCTAACTAATCTCTCACCAACCTCTCACCAATGCCTCACTAATCTCTCACTGATCCCTCACCAATCTCTCACCAATGCCTCACTAAGCTCACACCAATCCCTCACCAATCCCTCACCAATCTTCCACCAATCTTCCACCAATCTTCCACCAATCTCTCACTAATCTCTCACGAATCCCTCACCAATCTCTCAAGCCTTCACCAGCCCCTCACCAACCATCACCAATCCCTCACCAATCCATCACCAAACTCTCACCAATCTCTTGCCAATTCCACAACAGTCATTAACAAATCCTTGCCACACACTCCCCAATCTCTCGCCAATCCCTCACTTAACCCTCACCAATCACTTGCCAAACCCTCACCAAACATTACCAAACACTCATCAATCCATCATCAATCCTTCACCAATCTCTCATCAATCTCTCACCAATCCCTCATCAATTCTTCACTAATCTCTCAACAACTCCTCACCAATCCCTCACCAGTCTCTCACCAATCTCTCACCAATCCCTCACCAATTTCTCAACAATTTCTCACCAATCTCACCAATTTCTCACCAATCCCTCAACAATCCCTCATCAATCCTTCACCAACCATCATCAATCCCTCGCCAACCCCTTGCCAATCCCTCACCAACCACTCACCAAACCCTTGCCAATCTCTCGCCAATTCCTCATCAATCCCTCACCAATCATCACTAAATCTTCACCACCCACTCGCCGATCTCTTGCCAATCCCTCCTCAATCCCTCACCAATCATCACTAAATCCTCACCAATCTCTCGCCAAACTGTCACCAATTCCTCAACAAACACTCGCCAACCTGACCAGTCTCTCACCAAACCCTCACCAATCTCTCACCAATCCCCCATCAATTCTACACTTATCTCCCACCAACCTCTCAACAACTGCACACCAATCCCTCACCAATCTATCCCCAATCCCTCACCAATCACTCACCAACCCTTCGCCAATCTGTCACCAGTTGCTCACCAATCCCTGACCAATCACTCACTGATCCCTCACCAATCTCCCACCAATCTCTCAATGACTCCTCACCAATCCCTCCTCAGTCTCTCACCAATCATTCACCAATCTCTCACCAATCCCTCACCAATCTCTCACCAATCCCTCATCAATCATTCACAAACCATCATCAATCACTCGCCAACCCCTCGCCAAACTCTCGCCAATGTCTCACCAATTCCTCATCAATCATCACCAAATCCTTGCCACACCCTCGCCGATCTCTCGCCAATCCCTTGTCAATAATCACCAAATCCTCGCCTATCTCTCAATGAACCCTCACCAATTCCTCACCAAAAACTCACCAATACCTCACCAATCTCTCACGAATACTTCACCAATCTCTCACCAATCCCTCATCAATTATTCACTAATGTCACAGCAACTCTCACCAATCACTCACCAATCTCTCACTAATCTCTCACCAATCCATCACCAATCATCACCAAATCCTCGCCAGCCCCTCACCAAACCCTCACCAATTCCTCACCAAACACTCACCAATCCCTCACCAATCTCTCACCAATCCCTCACCAATCTCTCAACAACCTCTCACCAATGCCTCACTAATCTCTCACCGATCCCTCACCAATCTCTCAACAATGCTTCACTAATCTCACACCAATCCCTCACCAATCTCTCACCAATCCTTCACCAATCCCTCACCAATCTTCCACCAATCTCTCACTAATCTCTCACGAATCCCTCACCAATCTCTCAAGCCTTCATCAGTCCCTCACCAACCATCACCAATCCCTCCCCAATCTCTCACCAAAATCTCACCAATCTCTTGCCAATTCCACAACAATCATTAACAAATCCTTGCCACACACTCCCCAATCTCTCGCCAATCCCTCGTCAATCCCTCACTTAACCCTCGCCAATCCCTTGCCAATCCATCACCAAACATTACCAAACACTCACCAATCCATCATCAATCCTTCACCAATCTCTCATCAATCTTTCACCAATCCCTCATCAATTCTTCACTAATCTCTCAACAACTCCTCACCAATCCCTCACCAGTCTCTCACCAATCTCTCACCAATCCCGCACCAAATTCTCACCAATCTCTCATCAATTTCTCACCAATCCCTCACCAATCCTTCATCAATCCTTCACCAACCATCATCAATCCCTCGCCAACCCCTTGCCAATCCCTCGCCAACCACTCGCCAAACCCTAGCCAATCTCTCGCCAATTCCTCATCAAGCACTCACCAATCATCACTAAATCCTCGCCACCCACTCGCCGATCTCTTGCCAATCCCTCCTCAATCCCTCACCAATCATCACTAAATCCTCGCCAATCTCTCGCCAAACCGTCACCAATTCCTCAACAAACACTCGCCAATTACTGACCAATCTCTCACCAAACCCTCACCAATCTCTCACCAATCCCCCTTCAATTCTTCACTTATCTCCCACCAACCTCTCAATAATTGCACACCAATCCCTCACTAATCTATCCCCAATTCCTCACCAATGTCTCCCCAATCCCTCACCAATCACTCTTCAACCCTTCACCAATCTGTCACCAGTTGCTCACCAATCACTCACCAATCTCTCACCGATCCCTCACCAATCTCCCACCAATCTCACAACAACTCCTCACCAATCCCTCCTCAGTCTCTCACCAATCCCTCACCAATTTCTCACCAATCCCTCACCAATCTCTCACCAATCCCTCACCAATCCTTCACCAACCATTATCAATCCCTCGCCAACCCCTCGCCAAACTCTCGCCAATCTCTCACCAATTCCTCATCAATCATCACCAAATCCTTGCCACACCCTCGCCGATCTCTCGCCAATCCCTCGTCAAACATCACCAAATCCTCGCCTATCTCTCACCAAACCCTCACCAATTCCTCACCAAAAACTCGCCAATACCTCACCAATCTCTCACGAATCCCTCACCAATCTCTCAACAATGCTTCACTAATCTCACACCAATCCCTCACCAATCTCTCACCAATCCTTCACCAATCCCTCACCAATCTTCCACCAATCTCTCACTAATCTCTCACGAATCCCTCACCAATCTCTCAAGCCTTCATCAGTCCCTCACCAACCATCACCAATCCCTCACCAATCTCTCACCAAAATCTCACCAATCTCTTGCCAATTCCACAACAATCATTAACAAATCCTTGCCACACACTCCCCAATCTCTCGCCAATCCCTCGTCAATCCCTCACTTAACCCTCGCCAATCCCTTGCCAATCCATCACCAAACATTACCAAACACTCACCAATCCATCATCAATCCTTCACCAATCTCTCATCAATCTTTCACCAATCCCTCATCAATTCTTCACTAATCTCTCAACAACTCCTCACCAATCCCTCACCAGTCTCTCACCAATCTCTCACCAATCCCGCACCAAATTCTCACCAATCTCTCATCAATTTCTCACCAATCCCTCACCAATCCTTCATCAATCCTTCACCAACCATCATCAATCCCTCGCCAACCCCTTGCCAATCCCTCGCCAACCACTCGCCAAACCCTAGCCAATCTCTCGCCAATTCCTCATCAAGCACTCACCAATCATCACTAAATCCTCGCCACCCACTCGCCGATCTCTTGCCAATCCCTCCTCAATCCCTCACCAATCATCACTAAATCCTCGCCAATCTCTCGCCAAACCGTCACCAATTCCTCAACAAACACTCGCCAATTACTGACCAATCTCTCACCAAACCCTCACCAATCTCTCACCAATCCCCCTTCAATTCTTCACTTATCTCCCACCAACCTCTCAATAATTGCACACCAATCCCTCACCAATCTATCCCCAATTCCTCACCAATGTCTCCCCAATCCCTCACCAATCACTCTTCAACCCTTCACCAATCTGTCACCAGTTGCTCACCAATCACTCACCAATCTCTCACCGATCCCTCACCAATCTCCCACCAATCTCACAACAACTCCTCACCAATCCCTCCTCAGTCTCTCACCAATCCCTCACCAATTTCTCACCAATCCCTCACCAATCTCTCACCAATCCCTCACCAATCCTTCACCAACCATTATCAATCCCTCGCCAACCCCTCGCCAAACTCTCGCCAATCTCTCACCAATTCCTCATCAATCATCACCAAATCCTTGCCACACCCTCGCCGATCTCTCGCCAATCCCTCGTCAAACATCACCAAATCCTCGCCTATCTCTCACCAAACCCTCACCAATTCCTCACCAAAAACTCGCCAATACCTCACCAATCTCTCACGAATCCCTCACCAATCTCTCACCATACCCTCATCAATTATTCACTAATGTCACAGCAACCCTCACCAATCACTCACCAATCTCTCACTCATCTCTCACCAATCCCTCACCAATCAACACCAAATCCTCGCCAGTCCCTCACTAAACCCTCACCAATTCCTCACCAAACACTCCCCAATCCTTCTCCAATCTCTCACCAATCCCTCACCAATCTCTCACCAACCTCTCACCAATGCCTCACTAATCTCTCTCTAATCTCGCACCGATCCCTCACCAATCTTTCACCAATGTCTCACTAATCTCACACCAATCCCTCACCAATCACAAATCCTTCACCAATCTCTCACCAATCTCTCACCAATCCCTCATCAATCTCCCACCAATGCCTCATCAATTCTTCACTAATCTCACACCAACACTTACCAATCACTCAGCTAACTCACCAATCTCTAACCAATCCCTCACCAATCATACCAAGTCCACGCCAAACCCTCGCCAAACCCTCAGCAATTCCTCACCAAACACTCACCAATCCCTCACTAATCTCTCACCAAACACTCACCAATGCCTCACTAATCTCTCACTAAACTCTCAACGATCCCTCACCAATCTCTCACCAATGCCTCACTAATCTCACACCAATCCGTCACAAAATCTCTCACCAATCCTTCACCAATCCCACACCAATCCCTCACCAATATCTCACTAATCTCTCACTACTCCCTCACCAATCACTCAAGCCTTCACCATTCCCTCACCAACCATCACCAATCCCTCACCAATCCCTCACCAAACTCTCACCAATCCCTTGCCAATTCCACACCAATCATTAACAAATCTTTGCCACACACACCCCAATCTCTTACCAATCCCTCGCCACTCCCTCACTTAACCCTCGCCAATCCCTTGCCAAACCCTCACCAAACATAACCAAACACTCACCAATCCATCATCAATACTTCACCAATCTCTCATCAATCTCTAATCAATCCCTCATCAATTCTTCACTAATCTCTCAGCAACTCCTCACCAATCCTTCACCAGTCTCTCACCAATCCCTCACCAATTTCTCACCAACCTCTCACCAACCTCTCACCAACCTCTCACCAATTTCTCAACAAACACTCGCCAATCCCTGACCAATCTCTCACCAAACCCTCACCAATCTCTCAAAAGTCCCCCATCAATTCTTCACTTATCTCCCACAAACCTCTCAACAACTCCACACGAATCCCTCACCAATCTATCCCCAATCCCCCACCAATTTCTCCCCAGTCCCTCACCAATCAGTGACCCTTAGCCAATCTGTGACCAGTTGCTCAACAATCACTCACCAATCTCTCACTAATCCCTCACCAATCTCTCATCAAGCCTTCACCAGTCCCTCACCAATGCCTCATTAATCTCTCACCAAGCCCTCACTAATCTCTCACCAATCTTTCACCAATCTCTCAGCAATCCCTCCCCTATCACTCGCCAATTCCTCGCCAACCCCTCACCAATCCCTCACCAATCTTTCACCAATCTCTCAACAACCCCTCAACAATCTCCCACCAATCACTTAACAACTCCTCACCAATCCCTCATCAATCCTTCACCAACCATCATCAATCCCTCGCCAACCCCTCGACAAACTCTCGCCAATCTCTCATCAATTCCTCATCAATCATCACACAATCCTCGCCACACCCTCGCCGATCTCTCGACAATCCCTCGTCAATCCCTCGTCAATCATCGCCAAATCCTCCCCTACCTCTCGCCAAACCCTCACCAATTCCTCACCAAAAACTCGCCAATCCCTCACGAATCTCTCACCAATCCCTCACCAATCTCTCATCAATCTCTCACCAATCCCTCATCAATTCTTCACTAATCTCACACCAACACTCACCAATCACTCACCAATCTCTCACTAATTTCTAACCAATCCCTCACCAATCACCAAATCCACGCCAAACCCTCAGGAATTCCTCACCAAACACTCACTAATCCATCACCAATCCCTAACTAATCTCTCACCAACCTCTCACCAATGCCTCACTAATCTCTCACTAATCTCTCACTAATCTCTCACTAATCTCTCACTAATCTCTCACTAATCTCTCACTAATCTCTCACTGATCCCTCACCAATCTCTCACCAATGCCTCACTAATCTCACACCAATCCCTCACCAATCCCTCACCAATCTTCCACCAATCTCTCACCAATCTCTCACTAATCTCTCACGAATCCCTCACCAATCTCTCAAGCCTTCACCAGTCCCTCACCAACCATCACCAATCCCTCACCAATCCATCACCAAATTCTCACCAATCTCTTGCCAATTCCACAACAATCATTAACAAATCCTTGCCATACAATCCCCAATCTCTCGCCAATCCCTCACTTAACCCTCGCCAATCCCTTGCCAAACCCTCACCAAACATTACCAAACACACACCAATCCATCATCAATCCTTCACCAATCTCTCATCAATCTTTCACCAATCCCTCATCAATTCTTCACTAATCTCTCAACAACTCCTCACCAATCCCTCACCAGTCTCTCACCAATCTCTCATCAATCCCTCACCAAATTCTCACCAATCCCTCAACAATCCCTCAACAATCCCTCATCAATCCTTCACCAACCATCATCAATCCCTCGCCAACCCCTTGCCAATCCCTTGCCAACCACTCACCAAACCCTTGCCAATCTCTCGCCAATTCCTCATCAATCCCTCACCAATCATCACTAAATCCTCGCCACCCACTCGCCGATCTCTTTTGCCAATCCCTCCTCAATCCCTCACCCATCATCACTAAATCCTCGCCAATCTCTCGCCAAACCCTCACCAGTTCCTCAACAAACACTCGCCAATCCCTGACCAATCTCTCACCAAACCCTCACCAATCTGTCACCAATCCCCCATCAATTCTTCATTTATCTCCCAACAACCTCTCAACAACTGCACACCAGTCCCTCACCAATCTATCCCCAATCCCTCACCAATCCCTCAACAATGTCGCCCCAATCCCTCACCAATCACTCACCAACCCTTCGCCAATCTGTCACCAGTTGCTCACCAATCCCTCAACAATCTCTCACCGATCCCTCACCAATCTCTCACCAATCTCTCAATGACTCCTCACCAATTCCTGCTCAGTCTCTCACCAATCCCTCACCAATCTCTCACCAATCCCTCACCAATCTTCCACCAATCTCTCACTAATCTCTCACGAATCCCTCACCAATCTCTCAAGCCTTCACCAGTCCCTCACCAACCATCACCAATTCCTCACCAATCCATCACCAAATTCTCACCAATCTCTTGCCAATTCCACAACAATCATTAACAAATCCTTGCCACACAATCCCCAATCTCTCGCCAATCCCTCACTTAACCCTCGCCAATCCCTTGCCAAACCCTCACCAAACATTACCAAACACACACCAATCCATCATCAATCCTTCACCAATCCCTCATCAATTCTTCACTAATCTCTCAACAACTCCTCACCAATCCCTCACCAGTCTCTCACCAATCTCTCACCAATCCCTCACCAAATTCTCACCAATCTCTCACCAATTTCTCACCAATCCCTCAACAATCCCTCATCAATCCTTCACCAACCATCATCAATCCCTCGCCAACCCCTTGCCAATCCCTCACCAACCACTCACCAAACCCTTGCCAATCTCTCGCCAATTCCTCATCAATCCCTCACCAATCATCACTAAATCCTCGCCACCCACTCGCCGATCTCTTGCCAATCCCTCCTCAATCCCTCACCCATCATCACTAAATCCTCGCCAATCTCTCGCCAAACCCTCACCAGTTCCTCAACAAACACTCGCCAATCCCTGACCAATCTCTCACCAAACCCTCACCAATCTGTCACCAATCCCCCATCAATTCTTCATTTATCTCCCACCAACCTCTCAACAACTGCACACCAGTCCCTCACCAATCTATCCCCAATCCCTCACCAATTCCTCAACAATGTTGCCCCAATCCCTCACCAATCACTCACCAACCCTTCGCCAATCTGTCACCAGTTGCTCACCAATCCCTCACCAATCTCTCACCGATCCCTCACCAATCTCTCACCAATCTCTCAATGACTCCTCACCAATTCCTGCTCAGTCTCTCACCAATCCCTCACCAATCTCTCACCAATCCCTCACCAATCTCTCACCAATCCCTCATCAATCCTTCACCAACCATCATCAATCCCTCGCCAACCACTCGCCAAACTCTCGCCGATCTCTCACCAATTCCTCATCAATCATCACACAATCCATCACCAATCCTTCACCAATTCCTCACCAATATCTCACCAATCTCTCACTAATCCCTCACTAATCCCTCACCAATCTCTCATCAAGCCTTCACCAGTCCCTCACCAACCATCACCAATCCCTCACCAATCCCTCACCAAACCCTCACTAATCTCATGCCAATCCCACACCAATCATCACCAAATCCTTGCCATACACTCCCCAATCTCTCGCCAATCCCTCGCCAATCCCTCACTTAACCCTCACCAATCCCTTGCCAATCCCTCACCAAATATTACCAAACTCTCACCAATCCTTCACCAATCTCTCATCAATCTCTCACCAATCCCTCATCAATTCTTCACTATTCGCCCACCAATCTCTCACCTATCCCTCACCAGTCCTTCACCAATCCCTCACCAATCCCTCACCAATCTTCCACCAATCTCTCACTAATCTCTCACTAATCCCTCACCAATCTCTCATCAAGCCTTCACCAGTCGCTCACCAACCATCACCAATCCCTCACCAATCTCTCACCAGACCCTCACCAATCTCTCACCAATCCCCCATCAATTCTTCACTTATCCCCCACCAACCTCTCAACAACTCCACACCAATCCCTCACCAATCTATCCCCAATCCCTCACCAATCCCTCACCAATGTCTCCCCAATCCCTCACCAATCACTCACCAACCCTTCGCCAATCTGTCACCAGTTGCTCACCAATCCCTCACCAATCTCTCACCGATCCCTCACCAATCTCCCACCAATCTCTCAACAACTCCTCACCAAGCCCTCCTCAGTCTCTCACCAATCTGTCACCAATCTCTCACCAGTCCCTCACCAATCTCTCACTAACCCCTCGCCAATCTCTCACCAATTCCTCATCAATCATCACCAAATCCTTGCCACACCCTCGCCGATCTCTCGCCAATCCCTCATCAATCCCTCGTCAATCATCACCAAATCCTCGCCTATCTCTCACCAAACCCTCACCAATTCCTCACCAAAAACTCGCCATACCCTCACCAAACTCTCACAAATCCCTCACCAATCTCGCACCAATCTCTCATCAATTATTCACTAATCTCACACCAACCCTCACCAATCACTCACCAATCTCGCACTAATCTCTCACCAATCCCTAACCAATCATCACCAAACCTCGCCAATCCTTCACCAAACCCTCACCAATTCCTCACCAAACACTCACCAATCCCTCACCAATCTCTCACCAATCTCTCACCAACCCCTCACCAACCCCTCACCAACCTCTCACCAACCTCTCACCAACCTCTCACCAATGCCTCACTAATCTCGCACCGATCCCTCACCAATCTCTCACCAATGCCACTCTAATCTCACACCAATCCCTCACCAATCACTCAAAAATCCTTCACTAATCCCTCACCAATCTCTCACCAATCTCTCACTAATCCCTCACCAATCTCTCATCAAGCCTTCACCAGTCCCTCACCATCACCAATCTCTCACCAATCCCTCACCAAACCCTCACCAATCTCCTGCCAATCCCACACCAATCATCACCAAATCCTTGCCACACACTCCCTAATCTCTTGCCAATCCTTCGCCAATCCCTCACTTAACCCTCGCCAATCCCTTGCCAATCCCTCACCAAATATTACCAAACTCTCACCAATCCTTCACCAATCTCTCATCAATCTCTCACCAATGCCTCATCAATTCTTCACTATTTGCCCACCTACTCCTCACAAATCTCTCACATATCCCTCACCAATCCTTCACCAATCACTCACCAATCCCTCACCAATCTCCCACCAATCTCTCACGAATCTGTCACTAATCCCTCACCAATCTCTCATCAAACCTTCACCAGTCCCTCACCAACCATCAGCAATCCCTCACCAATCCCTCTCCAAACTCTCACCAATCTCTTGCCAATCCCACACCAACCATTAACAAATCCTTGCCACACACTCCCCAATCGCTCGCCAATCCCTCATCAATTATTCACTAATCTCACACCAACCATCACCAAACACTCACCAATCTCTCACTAATCTCTCACCAATCCCTCACCAAACCCTCACAAATTCCTCACCAAATACTCACCAGTCCTTCACCAATCTCTCACCAATCCCTCACCAATCTCTCACCAACCTCTCACCAATGCCTCACTAATCTCTCACTAATCTCTCACCGATCCCTCACCAATGACTCACTAATCTCACACCAATCCCTCACCAGTCACTCACAAATCCTTCACCAATTCATCACCAATCTCTCACCAATCTCTCACTAATCCCTCACCAATCTCTCATCAAGCCTTCACCCGTCCCTCACCAACCATCACCAATCCCTCACCAATCCCTCACCAATCTCATGCCAATCCCACACCAATCATCACCAAATCCTTGCCACACACTCACCAATTTCTCGCCAATCCCTCGCCAATCCCTCACTTAACCCTCACCAATCCCTTGCCAATCCATCACCAAATATTACCAAACTCTCACCAATCCTTCACCAATCTCTCATCAATCTCTCACCAATCCCTCATCAATTCTACACTATTCGCCCACCAACTCCTCACCAATCTCTCACCTATCCCTCAACAGTCCTTCAACAAGCCCTCACCAACCCCTCACCAATCTTCCACCAATCTCTCACTAATCTCATAATAATCCCTCACCAATCTCTCATCAAGCCTTCACCAGTCCCTCACCAACCATCACCAATCCCTCACCAATCTCTCACCAAACCCTCACCAATCTCTTGCCAATCTCCCATCAATTCTTCACTTATCCCCCACCAACCTCTCAACAACTCCACACCAATCCCTCACCAATCTATCCCCAATCCCTCACCAATGTCTCCCCAATCCCTCACCAATCACTCACCAACCCTTCGCCAATCTGTCACCAGTTGCTCACCAATCCCTCACCAATCTCTCACCGATCCCTCACCATTCTCCCACCAATCTCTCAACATCTCCTCACCAAGCCCTCCTCAGTCTCTCACCAATCCCTCACCAATCTCTCACCAGTCCCTCACCAATCTCTCACTAACCCCTCACCAATCCCTCATCAATCCTTCACCAACCATCAATCCCTCGTCAACGCCTCGCCAAACTCTCGCCAATCTCTCACCAATCCCTCATCAATCATCACCAAATCCTCGCCTATCTCTCACCAAACCCTCACCAATTCCTCACCAAAAACCCGCCAAACCCTTACCAATCGCTCACCAATCCCTCACCAATCTCGCACCAATCCCTCATCAATTATTCACTAATCTCACACCAACCCTCACCAATCACTCACCAATCTCTCACTAATCTCTCACCAATCCCTTACCAATCATCACCAAACCTCGCCAATCCTTCACCAAACCCTCACCAATTCCTCACCAAACACTCACCAATCCCTCACCAATCTCTCACCAACCCCTCACCAATCTCTCACCAACCTCTCACCAATGCCTCACTAAACTCTCACCGATCCCTCACCAATCTCTCACCAATGCCTCACTAATCTCACACCAATCCCTCACCAATCACTCACAAATCCTTCACCAATCCCTCACCAATCCCTCACTAATCCCTCACTAATCCCTCACTAATCCCTCACTAATCCCTCACCAATCTCTCATCAAGCCTTCACCAGTCCCTCACCAACCATCACCAATCCCTCACCAATCCCTCACCAAACCCTCACCAATCTCCTGCCAATCCCACACCAATCATCACCAAATCCTTGCCACACACTCCCTAATCTCTCGCCAATCCCTCACTTAACCCTCGCCAATCCCTTGCCAATCCCTCACCAAATATTACCAAACTCTCACCAATCCTTCACCAATCTCTCATCAATCTCTCACCAATCCCTCATCAATTCTTCACTCTTCACCCACCAACTCCTCCCCAATCTCTCACATATCCCTCACCAATCCTTCACCAATCACTCACCAATCCCTCACCAATCTTCCACCAATCTCTCACTAATCTGTCACTAATACCTCACCAATCTCTCATCAAGCCTTCACCAGTCCCTCATCAACCATCACCAATCCCTCACCAATCCCTCACCAAACCCTCACCAATCTCCTTCCAATCCCACAACAATCATCTCCAAATCCTTGCCACACACTCCCCAATCTCTCGCCAATCCCTCGCCAATCCCTCAATTAACCAACGCCAATCCCTTTCCAAACCCTCACCAAATATTACCAAACCCTCACCAATCCTACACCAATCTCTAATCAATCTCTCACCAATCCCTCATCAATTCTTCACTATTCGCCCACCAACTCCTCACCAATCTCTCACCTATCCCTCACCTATCCATCACCAATCCCTCATCAATTCTTCACTAATCTCTCAACAACTCCTCACCAATCCCTCACCAATCCTTCACCAACCATCATCAATCCCTCGCCAACGCCTCGACAAACTCTCGCCAATCTCTCATCAATTCCTCATCAATCATCACACAATCCTCGCCACACCCTCGCCGATCTCTCGACAATCCCTCGTCAATCCCTCATCAATCATCACCAAATCCTCCCCTACCTCTCGTCAAATCCTCACCAATTCCTCACCATAAACTCGCCAATCCCTCACAAATCTCTCACCAATCCCTCACCAATCTCTCATCAATCTCTCATCAATCACTCACCAATCCCTGATCAATTCTTCACTAATCTCACACCAACACTCACCAATCACTCACCAATCTCTCACTAATTTCTAACCAATCCCTCACCAATCACCAAATCCACGCCAAACCCTCGCCAAACCCTCAGCAATTCCTCACCAAACACTCACCAATCCATCACCAATCCCTAATTAATCTCTCACCAACCTCTCACCAATGCCTCACTAATCTCTCACTAATCTCTCACTGATCCCTCACCAATCTCTCACCAATGCCTCACTAATCTCACACCAATCCCTCACCAATCCCTCACCAATCTTCCACCAATCTCTCACTAATCTCTCACGAATCCCTCACCAATCTCTCAAGCCTTCACCAGTCCCTCACCAACCATCACCAATCCCTCACCAATCCCTCACCATACTCTCACCAATCTCTTGCCAATTCCACAACAATCATTAACAAATCCTTGCCACACAATCCCCAAACTCTCGCCAATCCCTCACTTAACCCTCGCCAATCCCTTGCCAAACCCTCACCAAACATTACCAAACACTGACCAATCCATCATCAATCCTTCACCAATCTCTCATCAATCTTTCACCAATCCCTCATCAATTCTTCAATAATCTCTCAACAACTCCTCACCAATCCCTCACCATTCTCTCACCAATCTCTCACCAATCCCTCACCAATTTCTCACCAATCTCTCACCAATTTCTCACCAATCCCTCATCAATTCTTCACCAACCATCATCAATCCCTCGCCAACCCCTTGCCAATCCCTCATCAACCACTCACCAAACCCTTGCCAATCTCTCGCCAATTCCTCATCAATCCCTCACCAATCATCACTAAATCCTCGCCACCCACTCGCCGATCTCTTGCCAATCCCTCGTCAATCCCTCACCAATCATCACTAAATCCTCGCCAATCTCTCGCCAAACCCTCACCAATTCCTCAACAAACACTCGCCAATCCCTCACGAATCTCTCACCAATCTCTCATTAATCTCTCACCAATCCCTCATCAATTCTTCACTAATCTCACACCAACACTCACCAATCACTCACCAATCTGTCACTAATCTCAAACCAATCCCTCACCAATCACCAAATCCTCGCCAAACCCTCACCAAACCCTCAGCAATTCCTCACCAAACACTCACCAATCCATCACCAATCCCTAACTAATCTCTCACCAACCTCTCACCAATGCCTCACTAATCTCTCACTGATCCCTCACCAATCTCTCACCAATGCCTCACTAAGCTCACACCAATCCCTCACCAATCCCTCACCAATCTTCCACCAATCTTCCACCAATCTTCCACCAATCTCTCACTAATCTCTCACGAATCCCTCACCAATCTCTCAAGCCTTCACCAGCCCCTCACCAACCATCACCAATCCCTCACCAATCCATCACCAAACTCTCACCAATCTCTTGCCAATTCCACAACAGTCATTAACAAATCCTTGCCACACACTCCCCAATCTCTCGCCAATCCCTCACTTAACCCTCACCAATCACTTGCCAAACCCTCACCAAACATTACCAAACACTCATCAATCCATCATCAATCCTTCACCAATCTCTCATCAATCTCTCACCAATCCCTCATCAATTCTTCACTAATCTCTCAACAACTCCTCACCAATCCCTCACCAGTCTCTCACCAATCTCTCACCAATCCCTCACCAATTTCTCAACAATTTCTCACCAATCTCACCAATTTCTCACCAATCCCTCAACAATCCCTCATCAATCCTTCACCAACCATCATCAATCCCTCGCCAACCCCTTGCCAATCCCTCACCAACCACTCACCAAACCCTTGCCAATCTCTCGCCAATTCCTCATCAATCCCTCACCAATCATCACTAAATCTTCACCACCCACTCGCCGATCTCTTGCCAATCCCTCCTCAATCCCTCACCAATCATCACTAAATCCTCACCAATCTCTCGCCAAACTGTCACCAATTCCTCAACAAACACTCGCCAACCTGACCAGTCTCTCACCAAACCCTCACCAATCTCTCACCAATCCCCCATCAATTCTACACTTATCTCCCACCAACCTCTCAACAACTGCACACCAATCCCTCACCAATCTATCCCCAATCCCTCACCAATCACTCACCAACCCTTCGCCAATCTGTCACCAGTTGCTCACCAATCCCTGACCAATCACTCACTGATCCCTCACCAATCTCCCACCAATCTCTCAATGACTCCTCACCAATCCCTCCTCAGTCTCTCACCAATCATTCACCAATCTCTCACCAATCCCTCACCAATCTCTCACCAATCCCTCATCAATCATTCACAAACCATCATCAATCACTCGCCAACCCCTCGCCAAACTCTCGCCAATGTCTCACCAATTCCTCATCAATCATCACCAAATCCTTGCCACACCCTCGCCGATCTCTCGCCAATCCCTTGTCAATAATCACCAAATCCTCGCCTATCTCTCAATGAACCCTCACCAATTCCTCACCAAAAACTCACCAATACCTCACCAATCTCTCACGAATACTTCACCAATCTCTCACCAATCCCTCATCAATTATTCACTAATGTCACAGCAACTCTCACCAATCACTCACCAATCTCTCACTAATCTCTCACCAATCCATCACCAATCATCACCAAATCCTCGCCAGCCCCTCACCAAACCCTCACCAATTCCTCACCAAACACTCACCAATCCCTCACCAATCTCTCACCAATCCCTCACCAATCTCTCAACAACCTCTCACCAATGCCTCACTAATCTCTCACCGATCCCTCACCAATCTCTCAACAATGCTTCACTAATCTCACACCAATCCCTCACCAATCTCTCACCAATCCTTCACCAATCCCTCACCAATCTTCCACCAATCTCTCACTAATCTCTCACGAATCCCTCACCAATCTCTCAAGCCTTCATCAGTCCCTCACCAACCATCACCAATCCCTCCCCAATCTCTCACCAAAATCTCACCAATCTCTTGCCAATTCCACAACAATCATTAACAAATCCTTGCCACACACTCCCCAATCTCTCGCCAATCCCTCGTCAATCCCTCACTTAACCCTCGCCAATCCCTTGCCAATCCATCACCAAACATTACCAAACACTCACCAATCCATCATCAATCCTTCACCAATCTCTCATCAATCTTTCACCAATCCCTCATCAATTCTTCACTAATCTCTCAACAACTCCTCACCAATCCCTCACCAGTCTCTCACCAATCTCTCACCAATCCCGCACCAAATTCTCACCAATCTCTCATCAATTTCTCACCAATCCCTCACCAATCCTTCATCAATCCTTCACCAACCATCATCAATCCCTCGCCAACCCCTTGCCAATCCCTCGCCAACCACTCGCCAAACCCTAGCCAATCTCTCGCCAATTCCTCATCAAGCACTCACCAATCATCACTAAATCCTCGCCACCCACTCGCCGATCTCTTGCCAATCCCTCCTCAATCCCTCACCAATCATCACTAAATCCTCGCCAATCTCTCGCCAAACCGTCACCAATTCCTCAACAAACACTCGCCAATTACTGACCAATCTCTCACCAAACCCTCACCAATCTCTCACCAATCCCCCTTCAATTCTTCACTTATCTCCCACCAACCTCTCAATAATTGCACACCAATCCCTCACTAATCTATCCCCAATTCCTCACCAATGTCTCCCCAATCCCTCACCAATCACTCTTCAACCCTTCACCAATCTGTCACCAGTTGCTCACCAATCACTCACCAATCTCTCACCGATCCCTCACCAATCTCCCACCAATCTCACAACAACTCCTCACCAATCCCTCCTCAGTCTCTCACCAATCCCTCACCAATTTCTCACCAATCCCTCACCAATCTCTCACCAATCCCTCACCAATCCTTCACCAACCATTATCAATCCCTCGCCAACCCCTCGCCAAACTCTCGCCAATCTCTCACCAATTCCTCATCAATCATCACCAAATCCTTGCCACACCCTCGCCGATCTCTCGCCAATCCCTCGTCAAACATCACCAAATCCTCGCCTATCTCTCACCAAACCCTCACCAATTCCTCACCAAAAACTCGCCAATACCTCACCAATCTCTCACGAATCCCTCACCAATCTCTCAACAATGCTTCACTAATCTCACACCAATCCCTCACCAATCTCTCACCAATCCTTCACCAATCCCTCACCAATCTTCCACCAATCTCTCACTAATCTCTCACGAATCCCTCACCAATCTCTCAAGCCTTCATCAGTCCCTCACCAACCATCACCAATCCCTCACCAATCTCTCACCAAAATCTCACCAATCTCTTGCCAATTCCACAACAATCATTAACAAATCCTTGCCACACACTCCCCAATCTCTCGCCAATCCCTCGTCAATCCCTCACTTAACCCTCGCCAATCCCTTGCCAATCCATCACCAAACATTACCAAACACTCACCAATCCATCATCAATCCTTCACCAATCTCTCATCAATCTTTCACCAATCCCTCATCAATTCTTCACTAATCTCTCAACAACTCCTCACCAATCCCTCACCAGTCTCTCACCAATCTCTCACCAATCCCGCACCAAATTCTCACCAATCTCTCATCAATTTCTCACCAATCCCTCACCAATCCTTCATCAATCCTTCACCAACCATCATCAATCCCTCGCCAACCCCTTGCCAATCCCTCGCCAACCACTCGCCAAACCCTAGCCAATCTCTCGCCAATTCCTCATCAAGCACTCACCAATCATCACTAAATCCTCGCCACCCACTCGCCGATCTCTTGCCAATCCCTCCTCAATCCCTCACCAATCATCACTAAATCCTCGCCAATCTCTCGCCAAACCGTCACCAATTCCTCAACAAACACTCGCCAATTACTGACCAATCTCTCACCAAACCCTCACCAATCTCTCACCAATCCCCCTTCAATTCTTCACTTATCTCCCACCAACCTCTCAATAATTGCACACCAATCCCTCACCAATCTATCCCCAATTCCTCACCAATGTCTCCCCAATCCCTCACCAATCACTCTTCAACCCTTCACCAATCTGTCACCAGTTGCTCACCAATCACTCACCAATCTCTCACCGATCCCTCACCAATCTCCCACCAATCTCACAACAACTCCTCACCAATCCCTCCTCAGTCTCTCACCAATCCCTCACCAATTTCTCACCAATCCCTCACCAATCTCTCACCAATCCCTCACCAATCCTTCACCAACCATTATCAATCCCTCGCCAACCCCTCGCCAAACTCTCGCCAATCTCTCACCAATTCCTCATCAATCATCACCAAATCCTTGCCACACCCTCGCCGATCTCTCGCCAATCCCTCGTCAAACATCACCAAATCCTCGCCTATCTCTCACCAAACCCTCACCAATTCCTCACCAAAAACTCGCCAATACCTCACCAATCTCTCACGAATCCCTCACCAATCTCTCACCATACCCTCATCAATTATTCACTAATGTCACAGCAACCCTCACCAATCACTCACCAATCTCTCACTCATCTCTCACCAATCCCTCACCAATCAACACCAAATCCTCGCCAGTCCCTCACTAAACCCTCACCAATTCCTCACCAAACACTCCCCAATCCTTCTCCAATCTCTCACCAATCCCTCACCAATCTCTCACCAACCTCTCACCAATGCCTCACTAATCTCTCTCTAATCTCGCACCGATCCCTCACCAATCTTTCACCAATGTCTCACTAATCTCACACCAATCCCTCACCAATCACAAATCCTTCACCAATCTCTCACCAATCTCTCACCAATCCCTCATCAATCTCCCACCAATGCCTCATCAATTCTTCACTAATCTCACACCAACACTTACCAATCACTCAGCTAACTCACCAATCTCTAACCAATCCCTCACCAATCATACCAAGTCCACGCCAAACCCTCGCCAAACCCTCAGCAATTCCTCACCAAACACTCACCAATCCCTCACTAATCTCTCACCAAACACTCACCAATGCCTCACTAATCTCTCACTAAACTCTCAACGATCCCTCACCAATCTCTCACCAATGCCTCACTAATCTCACACCAATCCGTCACAAAATCTCTCACCAATCCTTCACCAATCCCACACCAATCCCTCACCAATATCTCACTAATCTCTCACTACTCCCTCACCAATCACTCAAGCCTTCACCATTCCCTCACCAACCATCACCAATCCCTCACCAATCCCTCACCAAACTCTCACCAATCCCTTGCCAATTCCACACCAATCATTAACAAATCTTTGCCACACACACCCCAATCTCTTACCAATCCCTCGCCACTCCCTCACTTAACCCTCGCCAATCCCTTGCCAAACCCTCACCAAACATAACCAAACACTCACCAATCCATCATCAATACTTCACCAATCTCTCATCAATCTCTAATCAATCCCTCATCAATTCTTCACTAATCTCTCAGCAACTCCTCACCAATCCTTCACCAGTCTCTCACCAATCCCTCACCAATTTCTCACCAACCTCTCACCAACCTCTCACCAACCTCTCACCAATTTCTCAACAAACACTCGCCAATCCCTGACCAATCTCTCACCAAACCCTCACCAATCTCTCAAAAGTCCCCCATCAATTCTTCACTTATCTCCCACAAACCTCTCAACAACTCCACACGAATCCCTCACCAATCTATCCCCAATCCCCCACCAATTTCTCCCCAGTCCCTCACCAATCAGTGACCCTTAGCCAATCTGTGACCAGTTGCTCAACAATCACTCACCAATCTCTCACTAATCCCTCACCAATCTCTCATCAAGCCTTCACCAGTCCCTCACCAATGCCTCATTAATCTCTCACCAAGCCCTCACTAATCTCTCACCAATCTTTCACCAATCTCTCAGCAATCCCTCCCCTATCACTCGCCAATTCCTCGCCAACCCCTCACCAATCCCTCACCAATCTTTCACCAATCTCTCAACAACCCCTCAACAATCTCCCACCAATCACTTAACAACTCCTCACCAATCCCTCATCAATCCTTCACCAACCATCATCAATCCCTCGCCAACCCCTCGACAAACTCTCGCCAATCTCTCATCAATTCCTCATCAATCATCACACAATCCTCGCCACACCCTCGCCGATCTCTCGACAATCCCTCGTCAATCCCTCGTCAATCATCGCCAAATCCTCCCCTACCTCTCGCCAAACCCTCACCAATTCCTCACCAAAAACTCGCCAATCCCTCACGAATCTCTCACCAATCCCTCACCAATCTCTCATCAATCTCTCACCAATCCCTCATCAATTCTTCACTAATCTCACACCAACACTCACCAATCACTCACCAATCTCTCACTAATTTCTAACCAATCCCTCACCAATCACCAAATCCACGCCAAACCCTCAGGAATTCCTCACCAAACACTCACTAATCCATCACCAATCCCTAACTAATCTCTCACCAACCTCTCACCAATGCCTCACTAATCTCTCACTAATCTCTCACTAATCTCTCACTAATCTCTCACTAATCTCTCACTAATCTCTCACTGATCCCTCACCAATCTCTCACCAATGCCTCACTAATCTCACACCAATCCCTCACCAATCCCTCACCAATCTTCCACCAATCTCTCACCAATCTCTCACCAATCTCTCACGAATCCCTCACCAATCTCTCAAGCCTTCACCAGTCCCTCACCAACCATCACCAATCCCTCACCAATCCATCACCAAATTCTCACCAATCTCTTGCCAATTCCACAACAATCATTAACAAATCCTTGCCATACAATCCCCAATCTCTCGCCAATCCCTCACTTAACCCTCGCCAATCCCTTGCCAAACCCTCACCAAACATTACCAAACACACACCAATCCATCATCAATCCTTCACCAATCTCTCATCAATCTTTCACCAATCCCTCATCAATTCTTCACTAATCTCTCAACAACTCCTCACCAATCCCTCACCAGTCTCTCACCAATCTCTCATCAATCCCTCACCAAATTCTCACCAATCCCTCAACAATCCCTCAACAATCCCTCATCAATCCTTCACCAACCATCATCAATCCCTCGCCAACCCCTTGCCAATCCCTTGCCAACCACTCACCAAACCCTTGCCAATCTCTCGCCAATTCCTCATCAATCCCTCACCAATCATCACTAAATCCTCGCCACCCACTCGCCGATCTCTTTTGCCAATCCCTCCTCAATCCCTCACCCATCATCACTAAATCCTCGCCAATCTCTCGCCAAACCCTCACCAGTTCCTCAACAAACACTCGCCAATCCCTGACCAATCTCTCACCAAACCCTCACCAATCTGTCACCAATCCCCCATCAATTCTTCATTTATCTCCCAACAACCTCTCAACAACTGCACACCAGTCCCTCACCAATCTATCCCCAATCCCTCACCAATCCCTCAACAATGTCGCCCCAATCCCTCACCAATCACTCACCAACCCTTCGCCAATCTGTCACCAGTTGCTCACCAATCCCTCAACAATCTCTCACCGATCCCTCACCAATCTCTCACCAATCTCTCAATGACTCCTCACCAATTCCTGCTCAGTCTCTCACCAATCCCTCACCAATCTCTCACCAATCCCTCACCAATCTTCCACCAATCTCTCACTAATCTCTCACGAATCCCTCACCAATCTCTCAAGCCTTCACCAGTCCCTCACCAACCATCACCAATTCCTCACCAATCCATCACCAAATTCTCACCAATCTCTTGCCAATTCCACAACAATCATTAACAAATCCTTGCCACACAATCCCCAATCTCTCGCCAATCCCTCACTTAACCCTCGCCAATCCCTTGCCAAACCCTCACCAAACATTACCAAACACACACCAATCCATCATCAATCCTTCACCAATCCCTCATCAATTCTTCACTAATCTCTCAACAACTCCTCACCAATCCCTCACCAGTCTCTCACCAATCTCTCACCAATCCCTCACCAAATTCTCACCAATCTCTCACCAATTTCTCACCAATCCCTCAACAATCCCTCATCAATCCTTCACCAACCATCATCAATCCCTCGCCAACCCCTTGCCAATCCCTCACCAACCACTCACCAAACCCTTGCCAATCTCTCGCCAATTCCTCATCAATCCCTCACCAATCATCACTAAATCCTCGCCACCCACTCGCCGATCTCTTGCCAATCCCTCCTCAATCCCTCACCCATCATCACTAAATCCTCGCCAATCTCTCGCCAAACCCTCACCAGTTCCTCAACAAACACTCGCCAATCCCTGACCAATCTCTCACCAAACCCTCACCAATCTGTCACCAATCCCCCATCAATTCTTCATTTATCTCCCACCAACCTCTCAACAACTGCACACCAGTCCCTCACCAATCTATCCCCAATCCCTCACCAATTCCTCAACAATGTTGCCCCAATCCCTCACCAATCACTCACCAACCCTTCGCCAATCTGTCACCAGTTGCTCACCAATCCCTCACCAATCTCTCACCGATCCCTCACCAATCTCTCACCAATCTCTCAATGACTCCTCACCAATTCCTGCTCAGTCTCTCACCAATCCCTCACCAATCTCTCACCAATCCCTCACCAATCTCTCACCAATCCCTCATCAATCCTTCACCAACCATCATCAATCCCTCGCCAACCACTCGCCAAACTCTCGCCGATCTCTCACCAATTCCTCATCAATCATCACACAATCCATCACCAATCCTTCACCAATTCCTCACCAATATCTCACCAATCTCTCACTAATCCCTCACTAATCCCTCACCAATCTCTCATCAAGCCTTCACCAGTCCCTCACCAACCATCACCAATCCCTCACCAATCCCTCACCAAACCCTCACTAATCTCATGCCAATCCCACACCAATCATCACCAAATCCTTGCCATACACTCCCCAATCTCTCGCCAATCCCTCGCCAATCCCTCACTTAACCCTCACCAATCCCTTGCCAATCCCTCACCAAATATTACCAAACTCTCACCAATCCTTCACCAATCTCTCATCAATCTCTCACCAATCCCTCATCAATTCTTCACTATTCGCCCACCAATCTCTCACCTATCCCTCACCAGTCCTTCACCAATCCCTCACCAATCCCTCACCAATCTTCCACCAATCTCTCACTAATCTCTCACTAATCCCTCACCAATCTCTCATCAAGCCTTCACCAGTCGCTCACCAACCATCACCAATCCCTCACCAATCTCTCACCAGACCCTCACCAATCTCTCACCAATCCCCCATCAATTCTTCACTTATCCCCCACCAACCTCTCAACAACTCCACACCAATCCCTCACCAATCTATCCCCAATCCCTCACCAATCCCTCACCAATGTCTCCCCAATCCCTCACCAATCACTCACCAACCCTTCGCCAATCTGTCACCAGTTGCTCACCAATCCCTCACCAATCTCTCACCGATCCCTCACCAATCTCCCACCAATCTCTCAACAACTCCTCACCAAGCCCTCCTCAGTCTCTCACCAATCTGTCACCAATCTCTCACCAGTCCCTCACCAATCTCTCACTAACCCCTCGCCAATCTCTCACCAATTCCTCATCAATCATCACCAAATCCTTGCCACACCCTCGCCGATCTCTCGCCAATCCCTCATCAATCCCTCGTCAATCATCACCAAATCCTCGCCTATCTCTCACCAAACCCTCACCAATTCCTCACCAAAAACTCGCCATACCCTCACCAAACTCTCACAAATCCCTCACCAATCTCGCACCAATCTCTCATCAATTATTCACTAATCTCACACCAACCCTCACCAATCACTCACCAATCTCGCACTAATCTCTCACCAATCCCTAACCAATCATCACCAAACCTCGCCAATCCTTCACCAAACCCTCACCAATTCCTCACCAAACACTCACCAATCCCTCACCAATCCCTCACCAATCTCTCACCAATCTCTCACCAATCTCTCACCAATCTCTCACCAACCCCTCACCAATCTCTCACCAACCTCTCACCAATGCCTCACTAATCTCGCACCGATCCCTCACCAATCTCTCACCAATGCCACTCTAATCTCACACCAATCCCTCACCAATCACTCAAAAATCCTTCACTAATCCCTCACCAATCTCTCACCAATCTCTCACTAATCCCTCACCAATCTCTCATCAAGCCTTCACCAGTCCCTCACCATCACCAATCTCTCACCAATCCCTCACCAAACCCTCACCAATCTCCTGCCAATCCCACACCAATCATCACCAAATCCTTGCCACACACTCCCTAATCTCTTGCCAATCCTTCGCCAATCCCTCACTTAACCCTCGCCAATCCCTTGCCAATCCCTCACCAAATATTACCAAACTCTCACCAATCCTTCACCAATCTCTCATCAATCTCTCACCAATGCCTCATCAATTCTTCACTATTTGCCCACCTACTCCTCACAAATCTCTCACATATCCCTCACCAATCCTTCACCAATCACTCACCAATCCCTCACCAATCTCCCACCAATCTCTCACGAATCTGTCACTAATCCCTCACCAATCTCTCATCAAACCTTCACCAGTCCCTCACCAACCATCAGCAATCCCTCACCAATCCCTCTCCAAACTCTCACCAATCTCTTGCCAATCCCACACCAACCATTAACAAATCCTTGCCACACACTCCCCAATCGCTCGCCAATCCCTCATCAATTATTCACTAATCTCACACCAACCATCACCAAACACTCACCAATCTCTCACTAATCTCTCACCAATCCCTCCACCATCACCAAATCTCGCCAATCCCTCACCAACCCTCACAAATTCCTCACCAAATACTCACCAGTCCTTCACCAATCTCTCACCAATCCCTCACCAATCTCTCACCAACCTCTCACCAATGCCTCACTAATCTCTCACTAATCTCTCACCGATCCCTCACCAATGACTCACTAATCTCACACCAATCCCTCACCAGTCACTCACAAATCCTTCACCAATTCATCACCAATCTCTCACCAATCTCTCACTAATCCCTCACCAATCTCTCATCAAGCCTTCACCCGTCCCTCACCAACCATCACCAATCCCTCACCAATCCCTCACCAATCTCATGCCAATCCCACACCAATCATCACCAAATCCTTGCCACACACTCACCAATTTCTCGCCAATCCCTCGCCAATCCCTCACTTAACCCTCACCAATCCCTTGCCAATCCATCACCAAATATTACCAAACTCTCACCAATCCTTCACCAATCTCTCATCAATCTCTCACCAATCCCTCATCAATTCTACACTATTCGCCCACCAACTCCTCACCAATCTCTCACCTATCCCTCAACAGTCCTTCAACAAGCCCTCACCAACCCCTCACCAATCTTCCACCAATCTCTCACTAATCTCATAATAATCCCTCACCAATCTCTCATCAAGCCTTCACCAGTCCCTCACCAACCATCACCAATCCCTCACCAATCTCTCACCAAACCCTCACCAATCTCTTGCCAATCTCCCATCAATTCTTCACTTATCCCCCACCAACCTCTCAACAACTCCACACCAATCCCTCACCAATCTATCCCCAATCCCTCACCAATGTCTCCCCAATCCCTCACCAATCACTCACCAACCCTTCGCCAATCTGTCACCAGTTGCTCACCAATCCCTCACCAATCTCTCACCGATCCCTCACCATTCTCCCACCAATCTCTCAACATCTCCTCACCAAGCCCTCCTCAGTCTCTCACCAATCCCTCACCAATCTCTCACCAGTCCCTCACCAATCTCTCACTAACCCCTCACCAATCCCTCATCAATCCTTCACCAACCATCAATCCCTCGTCAACGCCTCGCCAAACTCTCGCCAATCTCTCACCAATCCCTCATCAATCATCACCAAATCCTCGCCTATCTCTCACCAAACCCTCACCAATTCCTCACCAAAAACCCGCCAAACCCTTACCAATCGCTCACCAATCCCTCACCAATCTCGCACCAATCCCTCATCAATTATTCACTAATCTCACACCAACCCTCACCAATCACTCACCAATCTCTCACTAATCTCTCACCAATCCCTTACCAATCATCACCAAACCTCGCCAATCCTTCACCAAACCCTCACCAATTCCTCACCAAACACTCACCAATCCCTCACCAATCTCTCACCAACCCCTCACCAATCTCTCACCAACCTCTCACCAATGCCTCACTAAACTCTCACCGATCCCTCACCAATCTCTCACCAATGCCTCACTAATCTCACACCAATCCCTCACCAATCACTCACAAATCCTTCACCAATCCCTCACCAATCCCTCACTAATCCCTCACTAATCCCTCACTAATCCCTCACTAATCCCTCACCAATCTCTCATCAAGCCTTCACCAGTCCCTCACCAACCATCACCAATCCCTCACCAATCCCTCACCAAACCCTCACCAATCTCCTGCCAATCCCACACCAATCATCACCAAATCCTTGCCACACACTCCCTAATCTCTCGCCAATCCCTCACTTAACCCTCGCCAATCCCTTGCCAATCCCTCACCAAATATTACCAAACTCTCACCAATCCTTCACCAATCTCTCATCAATCTCTCACCAATCCCTCATCAATTCTTCACTCTTCACCCACCAACTCCTCCCCAATCTCTCACATATCCCTCACCAATCCTTCACCAATCACTCACCAATCCCTCACCAATCTTCCACCAATCTCTCACTAATCTGTCACTAATACCTCACCAATCTCTCATCAAGCCTTCACCAGTCCCTCATCAACCATCACCAATCCCTCACCAATCCCTCACCAAACCCTCACCAATCTCCTTCCAATCCCACAACAATCATCTCCAAATCCTTGCCACACACTCCCCAATCTCTCGCCAATCCCTCGCCAATCCCTCAATTAACCATCGCCAATCCCTTTCCAAACCCTCACCAAATATTACCAAACCCTCACCAATCCTACACCAATCTCTAATCAATCTCTCACCAATCCCTCATCAATTCTTCACTATTCGCCCACCAACTCCTCACCAATCTCTCACCTATCCCTCACCTATCCATCACCAATCCCTCATCAATTCTTCACTAATCTCTCAACAACTCCTTACCAATCCCTCACCAGTCTCTCACCAATCTCTCACCAATCCCTCACCAATTTATCACCAATTTCTCACCAATCTCTCACCAATCTCTCACCAATTTCTCACCAATCCCTCACCAATCCCTCATCAATCCTTCACCAGCCATCATCAATCCCTCACCAACCCCTTGCCAATCCCTCGCCAACCACTCACCAAACCCTTGCCAATCTCTCGCCAATTCCTCAACAATTCCTCACCAATCATCACTAAATCCTCGCCACCCACTCGCCGATCTCTTGCCAATCCCTCCTCAATCCCTCACCAATCATCACTAAATCCTTGCCAATCTCTCGCCAAACCCTCACCAATTCCTCAACAAACACTCGCCAAACCCTGACCAATCTCTCACCAAACCCTCACCAATCTCTCACCAATCCCCCATCAATTCTTCACTTACCTCCCACCAACCTCTCAACAATCCACACCAATCCCTCACCAATCTATCCCCAATCCCTCACCAATGTCTCCCCAATCCCTCAGCAATCACTCACCAACCCTTCGCCAATGTGTCACCAGTTGCTCACCAATCCCTCACCTATCTCTCACCGATCCCTCACCAATCTCCCACCAATCTCTCAACAACTCCTCACCATTCCCTCAGTCTCTCACCAATCCCTCGCCAATCTCTCACCAATCCCTCACCAGTCTCTCACTAACCCCTCACCAATCCCTCATCAATCCTTCACCAACCATCATCAATCCCTCGCCAACCCTCACCAAACTCTCACCAATCTCTCACCAATTCCTCATGAATCATCACCAAATCCTTGCCACACCCTCGCCGATATCTCACCAATCCCTCATCAATCCCATGTCAATCATCACCAAATTCTCACCTATCGCTCACCAAACCCTCACAAATTGCTCACCAAAAACTCGCCAATCCCTCACCAATCTCTCACCAACCTCTCCAATGCCTCACTAATCTCTCAGTAATCTCTCACCGATCCCTCACCAATGACTCATGAATCTCACACCAATCCCTCACCAATCACTCACAAATTCTTCACCAATTCCTCACCAATCTCTCACCATTCTCTCACTAATCCCTCACCAATCTCTCATCAAGCCTTCACCAGTCCCTCACCAACTATCACCAATCCCTCAACAATCCCTCACCAAACACTCACCAATCTCCTGCCAATCCCACACCAATCATCACCAAATCCTTGCCACACACTCCCCAATCTCTCGCCAATCTCTCGCCAATCCCTCACTAAACCCTCGCCAATCCCTTGCCAATCCCTCACTAAATATTACCAAACTCTCACCAATCCTTCACCAATCTCTCATCAATCTCTCACCAATCCCTCATCAATTCTTCACTATTCGCCCACCAACTCCTCACCAATCTCTCACCTATCCCTCAGCAATCCTTCACCAATCCCTCACCAATCCCTCACCAATCTTCCACCAATCTCTCACTAGTCTCACACCAATCCCTCACCAATCTCTCACCAATCCTTCACCAATCCCTCACCAATCCCTCACCAATCTTCAACCAATCTCTCACTAATCTCTCACTAATCCCTCACCAATCTCTCATCAAGCCTTCACCAGTCCCTCCACAACCCTCACCAATTCCTCAAAAATCCCTCACCAAACTCTCACCAATCTCTTGCCAATCCCACACCAATCATTAACAAATCCTTGCCACACACTCCCCAATTGCTCGCCAATCCCTCACTTAACCCTCACCAATCCCTTGCCAATCCCTCACCAAACATTACCAAACACTCAACAATCTATCCTCAATCCTTCACCAATCTCTCATCAATCTCTCACCAATCCCTCATCAATTCTTCACTAATCTCTCAACAACTCCTCACCAATCCCTCACCAGTCTCTCACCAATCTCGCAACAACCCCTCACCAATTTCTCACCAATTTCTCACCAATCTCTCACCAATCTCTCACCAATCTCTCACCAATCTCTCACCAATCTCCTGCCAATCCCACACCAATCATCACCAAATCCTTGCCACACACTCCCTAATCTCTTGCCAATCCTTCGCCAATCCCTCACTTAACCCTCACCAATCCCTTGCCAATCCCTCACCAAATATTACCAAACTCTCACCAATCCTTCACCAATCTCTCATCAATCTCTCACCAATGCCTCATCAATTCTTCACTATTTGCCCACCTACTCCTCACAAATCTCTCACATATCCCTCACCAATCCTTCACCAATCACTCACCAATCCCTCACCAATCTCCCACCAATCTCTCACGAATCTGTCACTAATCCCTCACCAATCTCTCATCAAACCTTCACCAGTCCCTCACCAACCATCAGCAATCCCTCACCAATCCCTCTCCAAACTCTCACCAATCTCTTGCCAATCCCACACCAACCATTAACAAATCCTTGCCACACACTCCCCAATCGCTCGCCAATCCCTCATCAATTATTCACTAATCTCACACCAACCATCACCAAACACTCACCAATCTCTCGCTAATCTCTCACCAATCCCTCACCAACCATCACCAAATCCTCGCCAATCCCTCACCAAACCCTCACAAATTCCTCACCAAATACTCACCAGTCCTTCACCAATCTCTCACCAATCCCTCACCAATCTCTCACCAACCTCTCACCAATGCCTCACCAATGCCTCACTAATCTCTCACTAATCTCTCACCGATCCCTCACCAATGACTCACTAATCTCACACCAATCCCTCACCAGTCACTCACAAATCCTTCACCAATTCATCACCAATCTCTCACCAATCTCTCACTAATCCCTCACCAATCTCTCATCAAGCCTTCACCCGTCCCTCACCAACCATCACCAATCCCTCACCAATCTCATGCCAATCCCACACCAATCATCACCAAATCCTTGCCACACACTCACCAATTTCTCGCCAATCCCTCGCCAATCCCTCACTTAACCCTCACCAATCCCTTGCCAATCCCTCACCAAATATTACCAAACTCTCACCAATCCTTCACCAATCTCTCATCAATCTCTCACCAATCCCTCATCAATTCTACACTATTCGCCCACCAACTCCTCACCAATCTCTCACCTATCCCTCAACAGTCCTTCAACAAGCCCTCACCAACCCCTCACCAATCTTCCACCAATCTCTCACTAATCTCATAATAATCCCTCACCAATCTCTCATCAAGCCTTCACCAGTCCCTCACCAACCATCACCAATCCCTCACCAATCTCTCACCAAACCCTCACCAATCTCTTGCCAATCTCCCATCAATTCTTCACTTATCCCCCACCAACCTCTCAACAACTCCACACCAATCCCTCACCAATCTATCCCCAATCCCTCACCAATGTCTCCCCAATCCCTCACCAATCACTCACCAACCCTTCGCCAATCTGTCACCAGTTGCTCACCAATCCCTCACCAATCTCTCACCGATCCCTCACAATTCTCCCACCAATCTCTCAACATTTCCTCAACAAGCCCTCCTCAGTCTCTCACCAATCCCTCACCAATCTCTCACCAGTCCCTCACCAATCCCTCATCAATCCTTCACCAACCATCAATCCCTCGTCAACGCCTCGCCAAACTCTCGCCAATCTCTCACCAATCCCTCATCAATCATCACCAAATCCTCGCCTATCTCTCACCAAACCCTCACCAATTCCTCACCAAAAACCCGCCAAACCCTTACCAATCGCTCACCAATCCCTCACCAATCTCGCACCAATCCCTCATCAATTATTCACTAATCTCACACCAACCCTCACCAATCACTCACCAATCTCTCACTAATCTCTCACCAATCCCTTACCAATCATCACCAAACCTCGCCAATCCTTCACCAAACCCTCACCAATTCCTCACCAAACACTCACCAATCCCTCACCAATCTCTCACCAACCCCTCACCAATCTCTCACCAACCTCTCACCAATGCCTCACTAAACTCTCACCGATCCCTCACCAATCTCTCACCAATGCCTCACTAATCTCACACCAATCCCTCACCAATCACTCACAAATCCTTCACCAATCCCTCACCAATCTCTCACCAATCTCTCACTAATCCCTCACTAATCCCTCACTAATCCCTCACCAATCTCTCATCAAGCCTTCACCAGTCCCTCACCAACCATCACCAATCCCTCACCAATCCCTCACCAAACCCTCACCAATCTCCTGCCAATCCCACACCAATCATCACCAAATCCTTGCCACACACTCCCTAATCTCTCGCCAATCCCTCACTTAACCCTCGCCAATCCCTTGCCAATCCCTCACCAAATATTACCAAACTCTCACCAATCCTTCACCAATCTCTCATCAATCTCTCACCAATCCCTCATCAATTCTTCACTCTTCACCCACCAACTCCTCCCCAATCTCTCACATATCCCTCACCAATCCTTCACCAATCACTCACCAATCCCTCACCAATCTTCCACCAATCTCTCACTAATCTGTCACTAATACCTCACCAATCTCTCATCAAGCCTTCACCAGTCCCTCATCAACCATCACCAATCCCTCACCAATCCCTCACCAAACCCTCACCAATCTCCTTCCAATCCCACAACAATCATCTCCAAATCCTTGCCACACACTCCCCAATCTCTCGCCAATCCCTCGCCAATCCCTCAATTAACCATCGCCAATCCCTTTCCAATCCCTCACCAAATATTACCAAACCCTCACCAATCCTACACCAATCTCTAATCAATCTCTCACCAATCCCTCATCAATTCTTCACTATTCGCCCACCAACTCCTCACCAATCTCTCACCTATCCCTCACCTATCCATCACCAATCCCTCATCAATTCTTCACTAATCTCTCAACAACTCCTTACCAATCCCTCACCAGTCTCTCACCAATCTCTCACCAATCCCTCACCAATTTATCACCAATCTCTCACCAATCTCTCACCAATCTCTCACCAATTTCTCACCAATCCCTCACCAATCCCTCATCAATCCTTCACCAGCCATCATCAATCCCTCACCAACCCCTTGCCAATCCCTCGCCAACCACTCACCAAACCCTTGCCAATCTCTCGCCAATTCCTCAACAATTCCTCACCAATCATCACTAAATCCTCGCCACCCACTCGCCGATCTCTTGCCAATCCCTCCTCAATCCCTCACCAATCATCACTAAATCCTTGCCAATCTCTCGCCAAACCCTCACCAATTCCTCAACAAACACTCGCCAAACCCTGACCAATCTCTCACCAAACCCTCACCAATCTCTCACCAATCCCCCATCAATTCTTCACTTACCTCCCACCAACCTCTCAACAATCCACACCAATCCCTCACCAATCTATCCCCAATCCCTCACCAATGTCTCCCCAATCCCTCAGCAATCACTCACCAACCCTTCGCCAATGTGTCACCAGTTGCTCACCAATCCCTCACCTATCTCTCACCGATCCCTCACCAATCTCCCACCAATCTCTCAACAACTCCTCACCATTCCCTCAGTCTCTCACCAATCCCTCGCCAATCTCTCACCAATCCCTCACCAGTCTCTCACTAACCCCTCACCAATCCCTCATCAATCCTTCACCAACCATCATCAATCCCTCGCCAACCCCTCACCAAACTCTCACCAATCTCTCACCAATTCCTCATGAATCATCACCAAATCCTTGCCACACCCTCGCCGATATCTCACCAATCCCTCATCAATCCCACGTCAATCATCACCAAATTCTCACCTATCGCTCACCAAACCCTCACAAATTGCTCACCAAAAACTCGCCAATCCCTCACCAATCTCTCACCAACCTCTCCAATGCCTCACTAATCTCTCAGTAATCTCTCACCGATCCCTCACCAATGACTCATGAATCTCACACCAATCCCTCACCAATCACTCACAAATCCTTCACCAATTCCTCACCAATCTCTCACCATTCTCTCACTAATCCCTCACCAATCTCTCATCAAGCCTTCACCAGTCCCTCACCAACTATCACCAATCCCTCAACAATCCCTCACCAAACACTCACCAATCTCCTGCCAATCCCACACCAATCATCACCAAATCCTTGCCACACACTCCCCAATCTCTCGCCAATCTCTCGCCAATCCCTCACTAAACCCTCGCCAATCCCTTGCCAATCCCTCACTAAATATTACCAAACTCTCACCAATCCTTCACCAATCTCTCATCAATCTCTCACCAATCCCTCATCAATTCTTCACTATTCGCCCACCAACTCCTCACCAATCTCTCACCTATCCCTCAGCAATCCTTCACCAATCCCTCACCAATCCCTCACCAATCTTCCACCAATCTCTCACTAGTCTCACACCAATCCCTCACCAATCCTTCACCAATCCCTCACCAATCCCTCACCAATCTTCAACCAATCTCTCACTAATCTCTCACTAATCCCTCACCAATCTCTCATCAAGCCTTCACCAGTCCCTCCACAACCCTCACCAATTCCTCAAAAATCCCTCACCAAACTCTCACCAATCTCTTGCCAATCCCACACCAATCATTAACAAATCCTTGCCACACACTCCCCAATTGCTCGCCAATCCCTCACTTAACCCTCACCAATCCCTTGCCAATCCCTCACCAAACATTACCAAACACTCAACAATCTATCCTCAATCCTTCACCAATCTCTCATCAATCTCTCACCAATCCCTCATCAATTCTTCACTAATCTCTCAACAACTCCTCACCAATCCCTCACCAGTCTCTCACCAATCTCGCAACAACCCCTCACCAATTTCTCACCAATTTCTCACCAATCTCTCACCAATCTCTCACCAATCTCTCACCAATCTCTCACCAACTCCTCACCAATCTCTCACCAATCTCTCACCAATCTCTCAACAATCTCTCAACAATCCCTCTCCAATTTCTCACCAATTTCTCACCAATCTCTCACCAATTTCTCACCAATCCCTCACCAATCCCTCATCAATCCTTCACCAACGATCATCAATCCCTCACCAACCCCTTGCCAATCCCTCACCAACCACTCACCAAAACCTTGCCAATCTCTCACCAATTCCTCATCAATCCCTCACCAATCATCACTAAATCCTCGCCACCCACTCGTCCATCTCTTGCCAATCCCTCCTCAATCCCTCACCAATCATCACTAAATCCTCACCAATCGCTCACCAAACCCTCACCAATTCCTCACCAAACACTCACCAAACCCTGACCAATCTCTCACCAATCCTCCATCAATTCTTCACTTATCTCCCAACAACCTCTCATCTCCACACCAATCCCTCACCAATCTATCCCCAATCCCTCACAAATCCCTCACCAATGTCTCCCCAATCCCTCACCAATCACTCACCAACCCTTCGCCAATCTGTCACCAGTTGCTCACCAATCCCTCACCAATCTCTCACCGATCCCTCACCAATCTCCCACCAATTTCTCAACAACTCCTCACCAAGCACTCCTCAGTCTCTCACCAATCCCTCACCAATCTCTCACCAATCCCTCACCAATCTCTCACTAACCCCTCACCAATCTCTCACTAACCCCTCACCAATCCCTCATCAGTCCTTCACCAACCATCAATCCCTCGCCAACCCCTCGCCAAACTCTCGCCAATCTCTCATCAGTTCCTCGTCAATCATCACCAAATCCTTGCCTATCTCTCACCAAACCCTCACCAATTCCTCACCAAAAATTCGCTAATCCCTTACCAATCTCTCACCAATCCCTCATCAATTTTTCACTAATCTCAAACCAACCCTCACCAATCACTCACCAATCTCTCACTAATCTCTCAACAATCCCTCACCAATCATCACCAAACCTCACCAATCCTTCATTAAACCCTCACCAATTCCTCACCAAACACTCCCCAATCCCTCACCAATTTCTCACCAATCCCTCACCAATCCCTCACCATTCTCTCACCAACCTCTCACCAATGCCTCACTAATCTCTCACTAATCTCTCACTAATCTCTCACTAATCTCTCACTAATCTCTCACCAATCCCTCACCAATCTCTCACCAATGCCTCACTAATCTCACACCAATCCCTCACCAATCACTCACAAATCCTTCACCAATCTCTCACTAATCCCTCACCAATCTCTCATCAAGCCTTCACCAGTCCCTCACCAACTATCACCAATCCCTCAACAATCCCTCACCAAACACTCACCAATCTCCTGCCAATCCCACACCAATCATCACCAAATCCTTGCCACACACTCCCCAATCTCTCGTCAATCCCTCGCCAATCCCTCACTTAACACTCGCCAATCCCTTGCCAATCCCTCACCAAATATTACCAAACCCTCACCAATCCTTCACCAATCTTTCATCAATCTCTCACCAATTCCTCATCAATTCTTCACTATTCGCCCACCAACTCCTCACCAATCTCTCACCTATACCTCACCTATCCATCACCAATCCCTCGCCAATCTCTCATCAATCTCTCACCAATGCCTCACCAATGCCGCACCAATAGCTCACTAATCTCTCACCAATTCCTCATCAATCTCTCACCAATCCCTTAGGAAACTCCCACCAATCTCTCAACAAATCCTCACCAATCCCTGACGAGTATCTCACCAATCTCTCACCAATTTCTCACCGATTTCTCACCAGTCTCTCACCAATCTCTCACCAATGCCTCACCAATGCCACACCAATGACTCACTAATCTCTCACCAATCCCTCATCAATCTGTCACCAATCCCTTAGCACTCTCCCACCAATCTCTCAAAAACTCCTCACCAATCCCTCACGAGTCTCTCATCAATCTCTCACCAATCCCTCATCAATTCTTCACTATTTGCCCACCAACTCCTCACCAATCTCTCACCAATACCTCACCTATCCATCACCAATCCCTCACCAATCCCTCACCAATCCCTCACCAATCCCTCACCAATCTCTCATCAATCTCTCACCAATGCCTCACCAATAGCTCACCAATAGCTCACTAATCTCTCACCAATCCCTCATCAATCTCTCACCAATCCCTTAGCAAACTCCCACTAATCTCTCAACAACTCCTCACCAATCCCTCACGTGTATCTCACCAATCTCTCACCAATTTCTCACCAGTCTCTCACCAACCTCTCACCAACCTCTCACAAATGCCTCACCAATGCCACACCAATGACTCACTAATCTCTCACCAATCCCTCATCAATCTCTCACCAATCCCTTAGCAATCTCCCACCAATCTCTCAAAAACTCCTCACCAATCCCTCACGAGTCTCTCACCAATCTCTCACCAATCCCTCACCATTCCATCATCAATCCTTCACCAACCATCATCAATCCCTCGCCAACCCCTTGCCAATCTCTCGCCAACCACTCACCAAACACTTGCCAATTCCTCATCAATCACTCACCAATCATCACCAAATCCTCGCCACCCCCTCGCCGATCTCTCGCCAATCCCTCACCAATTCCTCACCAGACACTCGGCAATCCCTCACCAACCTCTCACCAATCCCTCCTCAATTCTTCACTTATCTCCCACCATCCCTCACTAATGGCTCACCAATCCCTCACTAAACCATCACCAATCTCTCACCAATGCCTCATTAATCTCTCACCAATCCCTCACTAATCTCTTGCCAATCTCTCGCCAATCTATCAGCAATCCCTCCCCATCTCTCGCCAATTCTTCGCCAACCCCTCACCAATCCCTCACCAATCTCTCACCGATCCCTCACCAATCTCTCAACAACCCCTCACCAATCTCCCACCAATCTCTTAACAACTCCTCGCCAATCCCTCACCAATCTCTCACCAATCCTTCACCAATCCCTCATCAATCCTTCACCAACCATCAATCTCTCACCAACCCCTCGCCAAACTCTAGGCTATCTCTCACCAATTCCTCATCAATCATCACACAATCCTCGCAACACCCTCGCCGATCTCTTGCCAATCCCTCGTCAATCATCACCAAATCCTCCCCTATCTCTCGCCAAACCCTCACCAATTCATCACCAAAAACTCGCCAAACCCTCACGAATCTCTCACCAATCCCTTACCAATCTCTCATCAATCTCTCACCAATCTCTCATCAATTCTTCTCTAATCTCACGCCAACCCTCACCAATCTCTCAGTAATCTCTAACCAATCCCTCACCAATCATCACCAAATCCGAGCCAATCCCTCGCCAAACCCTCAGCAATTCCTCACCAAACACTCACCAGTCCCTCACCAATCCCTCACTAATCTCTCACCAACCTCTCACCAATGCCTCACTAATCTCTCAATAATCTCACACCAATCCCTCACCAATCTCTCACCAATCCGTCACCAATCCCTCACCAATCTTGCACCAATCTCTCACTAATCCCTCACTAATCCCTCACCAATCTCTCAACATGCCTTCTCCAGTCCCTCACCAACCATCACCAATCCCTCACCAAACTCTCACCAATCTCTTGCCAATCCTACACCAATCATTAACAAATCCTTGCCACACACTCCCCAATCTCTCGCCAATTCCACGCCAATCCCTCACTTAACCCTCGCCAATCCCTTGCCAATCCCTCACCAAACATTACCAAACACTCACCAATCCATCATCAATCCTTCACCAATCTCTCATCAATCTCTCACCAATCCCTCATCAATTCTTCACTAATCTCTCAACAACGCCTCACTAATCCCGCACCAGACTCTCACCAATCTCTCACCAGCCCCTCACCAATTTCTCACCAATTTCTCACCAATCACTCACCAATCACTCACCAATTTCTCACCAATCCCTCACCAATCCCTCATCAATCCTTCACCAATCCCTCATCAATCCTTCACCAACCATCATCAATCCCTCGCCAACCCCTTTCCAATCCCTCGCCAACCACTCACCAAACACTCGCCAATCTCTCAGCAATTCCTCATCAATCCCTCACCAATCATCACTAAATCCTCGCCACCCACTCGCCGATCTCTTGCCAATCCCTCCTCAATCCCTCACCAATCATCACTAAATCCTCGCCAATCTCTCGCCAACCCCTCACCAATTCCTCACCAAACACTCGCCAATCCCTGACCAATCTCTCACCAAACCCTCACCAATCTCTCACCAATCCCCCATCAATTCTTCACTTATCTCCCACCAACCCTCACCAATCTCTCACCAATCCCTCATTAATCTCTCACCAATCCCTCACTAATCTCTTGCCAATCTCTTGCCAATCTCTCACCAATCCCTCCCCTATCTCTCGACAATTCCTCGCCAAACCCTCACCAATATTTCGCCAATCACTCACCAACCCATTAACAACCCATAACCAATCTCCCACTCACCTCTCAACAACTCCACACCAATCCCTCACCAATCCCTCATGAATGTCTCCCCAATCCCTCACCACTCACTCACCAACCCTTCACCAATCTGTCACCAGTTGCTCACCAATCTTGCACAAATCCACAAAAACCCTCACCAATCTCCCACCAATGTCTTAACAGCTCACCAGTCCCTCACCAATCTCTCACCGATGCCTCACCAATCTCCCACCAATCTCTCAACAACTCCTCACCAATCCCTCATCAGTCTCTCACCAATCCCTCACCAATCTCTCACCAATCCCTCACCAATTTCTCACCAAATCATCACCAATCTCTCACCAACCCCTCACTAATCTCTCACCAATCATCACCAAATCTTCGCCAATCTCTCGCCAATCCATCACCAATCTCTCACCAACCTCTCAGCAATGCCTCACTAATCTCTCACTAATCTCTCACCGATCAATCACCAATCTCTCACCAATGCCTCACTAATCTCACACCAATCCCTCACCAATCACTCACAAATCCTTCAGCAATCCCTCACCAATCGCTAACCAATCTCTCACTAATCCCTCACCAATCTCTCATCAAGCCTTCACCACTCCCTCACCAAACCATCACCAATCTACTGCCAATCCCACACCATCATCACCAAATCCTTGCCACACACTCCCCAATCTCTCGCCAATCCCTCGCCAATCCCTCACCTAACCATCACCAATCCGTTGCCAATCCCTCACCAAATATTACCAAACCCTCACCAATCCTTCACCAATCTCTCATCAATCTCTCACCAATCCCTCATCAATCCTTCACTATTCACCCAACAACTCCTCACCAATCACTCACCTATCCCTCAACTATCCCTCACCAATCCCTCATCAATCCCTCACCAATCTCTCACCAATCTCTCACCAATGCCTCATCAATGCCACACCAATGCCTCACTAATTTCTCACCAATCCCTCATCATTCTCTCCCCAATCCCTTAGCAATCTCCCACCAATCTCTCAACAACACCTCACCAATCCCTCACGAGTCTCTCACCAATCTCTCACCAATCCCTCACCAATTTCTCACCAATTTCTCACCAATTTCTCACCAGTCTCTGACCAATCTCTCACTAATCCCTCACCAATCCCTCACCAATCTCTCACCAATCCCTCACCAATCCCTCATCAATCCTTCACCAACCATCATCAATCCCTCGCCAACCCCTTGCCAATCCCTCGCCAACCACTCACCAAACCCTTGCCAATCTCTCGCCAATTCCTTATCAACAACTCACCAATCATCACTAAATCATCGCCACTCCCTCGCCGATCTCTCACCAATCCCTCCTCAATCCCTCACCAATCATCACTCAATCCTCGCCAATCCCTCACCAATCTCTCACCAAACCCTCACCAATTCCTCACCAGACACTCAGCAATCCCTCACCAACCACTCACCAATCCCTCACCAATACTTCACTTATCTCCCACCAACCCTCACTAATGGCTCACCAATCCCTCACCAAACTTTCACCAATCTCTCACCAATGCCTCATTAATCTCTCACCAATCCCTCACTAATCTCTTGCCAATCTCTCGCCAATCTATCAGCAATCCGTCCCTTATCTCTCGCCAATTCTTTGCCAACCCCTCACCAATCCCTCACCAATCTCTCACCGATCCCTCACCAATCTCTCAACAAACCCTCACCAATCTCCCACCAATCCCTCACCAAACTCTCACCAATCCGTCACCAATCCCTCATCAATCCTTCACCAACCATCAATCCCTCACCAACCCCTCGCCAAACTCTAGCCTATCTCTCACCAATTCCTCATCAATCATCACAAAATCCTCGCCACACCCTCACCGATCTCTCGACAATCCCTCGTCAATCCCTCCTCAATCATCACCAAATCCTCCCCTATCTCTCACCAAACCCTCACCAATTCCTCATCAAAAACTCGCCAAACCCTCACGAATCTCTCACCAATCCCTCATCAATCTCTCACCAATCTCTCATCAATTCTTCACTAATCTCACACCAACCCTCACCAATCACACACCAATCTCTCACTAATCTCTAACCAATCCCTCACCAATCATCACCAAATCCGAGCCAATCCCTCGCCAAACCCTCAGCAATTCCTCACCAAACACTCACCGGTCCCTCACCAATCCCTCACTAATCTCTCACCAACCTGTCACCAATCACTCACCAATCTCGCACTAATCACTCACCAATCCTTCACTAATCATCACCAAATCCTCGCCAATCCCTCACCAATCTCTCACCAATGCCTCACTAATCTCTCACTAATCTCTCACCGATACCTCACCAATCTCTCACCAATTCCTCACTAATCACACACCAATCCCTCACCACTCACAAATCCTTCAGCAATCCCTCACCAATCGCTAACCAACCTCTCACTAATCCCTCACCAATCTCTCATCAAGCCTTCACTACTCCCTCACCAACCATCACCAATCCATCACCAATCCCTCACCAAACCCTCACCAATCTCCTGCCAATCTCACACCATCATCACCAAATCCTTGCCACACACTCCCCAATCTCTCGCCAATCCCTCAAGAATCCCTCACTTAACCATCGCCAATCCGTTGCCAATCCCTCACCAAATATTACCAAACCATCACCAATCCTTCACCAATCTCTCATCAATCTCTCGCCAATCCCTCATCAATCCATGACTATTCACCCACCAACTCCTCACCAATCTCTCACCTATCCCTCACCTATTCCTCACCTATTCCTCACCAATCACTCACCAATCTCTCACCAATCTCTCACCAATCTCTCACCAATGCCTCACCAATGCCACACCAATGCCTCAGTAATTTCTCACCAATCCCACATCAATCTCTCACCAATCCCTTAGCAATCTCCCACCAATCTCTCAACAACTCCTCACAAATCCCTCACGAGTCTCTCACCAATCTCTCACCAATCCCTCACCAATTTCTCACCAGTCTCTGACCAATCTCTCACTAATCCCTCACCAATCTCTCACCAATCCCTCACCAATCCCTCATCAATCCTTCACCAACCATCATCAATCCCTCGCCAACCCCTTGCCAATCTCTCGCCAACCACTCACCAAACACTCGCCAATCTCTCGCCAATTCCTCATCAATCACTCACCTATCATCACCAAATCATCGCCACTCCCTCACCAATCTCTCACCAAACACTCACCAATTCCTCACCAAACACTCAGCAATCCCTCACCAACCTCTCACCAATCCCTGCTCAATTCTTCACTTATCTCCCACCAACCCTCACTAATGGCTCACCAATCCCTCACCAAACTTTCACCAATCTCTCACCAATGCCTCATTAATCTCTCACCAATCCCTCACTAATCTCTTGCCAATCTCTCGCCAATCTATCAGCAATCCCTCCCCTATCTCTCGCCAATTCTTCGCCAACCGCTCACCAATCCCTCACCAATCTCTCACCGATCCCTCACCGATCTCTCAACAAACCCTCACCAATCTCCCACCAATCTCTTAACAACTCCTCACCAATCCCTCACCAATCTCTCACCAATCCCTCACCAATCCCCCATCAATCCTTCACCAACCATCATCAATCCCTCACCAACCCCTCGCCAAACTCTAGCCTATCTCTCACCAATTCCTCATCAATCATCACCAAATCCTCGCCACACCCTCGCTGATCTCTCGCCAATCCCTCGTCAATCCCTCCTCAATCATCACCAAATCCTCCCCTATCTCTCGCCAAACCATCACCAATTCCTCACCAAAAACTCGCCAAACCCTCACGAATCGCTCACCAATCCTTTACCAATCTCTCATCAATCTCTCACCAATCTCTCATCAATTCTTCACTAATCTCACACCAACCCTCACCAATCACTCACCAATCACTCACTAATCTCTAACCAATCCCTCACCAATCATCACCAAATTCGAGCCAATCCCTCGCCAAACCCTCAGCAATGCCTCACCAAACACTCACCAGTCCCTCACCAATCCCTCAATAATCTCTCACCAACCTCTCACCAATCACTCACCAATCTCTCACTAATCTCTCACCGATCCCTCACCAATCTCTCACCAATCCTTCACCAATCCCTCACCTATCCCTCAACAATCTTCCACCAATCTCTCACCAATCTCTCACTAATCCCTCACCAATGATCACCAATCGCTCACCAATCATCACTAAATCCTCGCCAATCTCTCACCAAACCCTCACCAATTCCTCAACAAACATTCGCCAATTCCTGACCAATCTCTCACCAAACCCTCACCAATCTCTCACCAATCCCCCATCAATTCTTCATTTATCTCCCACCAACCTCTCAACAATCCTCACCAATCCCTCACCAATCTATCCACAATCCCTCACTAATCCCTCACCAATGTCTCCCCAATCCCTCACCAATCACTCACCAACCATTCGCCAATCTGTCACCAGTTGCTCCCCAATCCCTCACCAATCTCTCACCAATCCCTCACCAATCTCCCACCAAACTCTCAACAACTCCTCACCAATCCCTCCTCAGTCTCACAACAATCCCTCACCAATCTCTCACCAATCCTTCACCAATCTCTCACTAACTCCTCACCAATCCCTCATCAATCCTTCACCAACCATCATCAATACCTCGCCAACCAGTCACCAAACTCTCACTAATCTCTCACCAATTCCTCATCAATCATCACCAAATCCTTGCCACACCCTCGCCGATATCTCACCAATCCCTCGTCAATCCCACATCAATCATCACCAAATTCTCGCCTATCGCTCACCAAACCCTCACAAATTGCTCACCAAAAACTCACCAATCCCTCATCAATTATTCACTAATCTCACACCAACCCTCACTAATCCCTTACCAATCTCTCACTAACCTCTCACCAATCCCTCACCAACCATCACCAGATCCTCGCCAATCCATTACCAAACCCTCACCAATTCCTCACCAAACACTCATCAGTCCCTCACCAATCTCTCACCAATCCCTCACCAATCTCTCACCAACCTCTCACCAATGCCTCACTAATCTCTCAGTAATCTCTCAACGATCCCTCACCAATGCCTCACGAATCTCACACCAATCCCTCACCAATCACTCACAAATGCTTCACCAATTCATCACCAATCTCTCACCAATCTCTCACTAATCCTTCACCAATCTCTCATCAAGCCTTCACCAGTCCCTCACCAACTAACACCAATCTCTCAACAATCCCTCACCAAACCCTCACCAATCCCCTGCCAATCCCACACCAATCATCACCAAATCCTTGCCACACACTCCCCAATCTCTCGCCAATCCCTCGCCAATCCCTCACTTAACCCTCACCAATCCCTTGCCAATCCCTCACCAAATATTACCAAACTCTCACCAATCCTTCACCAATCTCTCATCAATCTCTCACCAATCCCTCATCAATTCTTCACTATTCGCCCACCAACTCCTCACCAATCTCTCACCTATCCCTCACCAATCCCTCACCAATCTTCCACCAATCTCTCACTAATCTCTCATTAATCCCTCACCAATCTCTCATCAAGCCTTCACCAGTCCCTCACCAACAATCACCAATCCCTCACCAATCCCTCACCAAACTCTCACCAATCTCTTGCCAATCCCACACCAATCATTAACAAATCCTTGCCACACACTCCCCAATCGCTCGACAATCCCTCACTTAACCCTCACCAATCCCTTGCCAATCCCTCACCAAACATTACCAAACACTCACCAATCTATCATCAATCCTTCACCAATCTCTCATCAATCTCTCACCAATCCCTCATCAATTCCTCACTAATCTGTCAATAACTGCTCACCAATCCCTCACCAGTCTCTCACCAATCTCTCACCAATCTCTCACCAATCTCTCAACAATCTCTCAACAATCTCTCAACAATCTCTCACCAATTTCTCACCAATCTCTCACCAATCTCTCACCAATCTCTCACCAATTTCTCACCAATCCCTCACCAATCCCTCATCAATCCTTCACCAACCATCATCAATCCCTCACCAACCCCTTTCCAGTCCCTTGCCAAACACTCACCAAAACCTTGCCAATCTCTCGCCAATTCCTCATCAATCCCTCACCAATCATCACTAAATCCTCACCACCCACTCGCCGATCTCTTGCCAATCCCTCCTCAATCCCTCACCAATCATCACTAAATCCTCACCAATCACTCGCCAAACCCTCACCAATTCATCACCAAACACTCACCAAACCCTCACCAATCTCTCACCAAACCCTCACCAATCTCTCACCAATCCCCCATCAATTCTTCACTTATCCCCCAACAACCTCTCAACATCTCCACACCAATCCCTCACCAATCTATCCCCAATCCCACACCAATCCCTCACCAATGTCTCCCCAATCCCTCACCAATCACTCACCAACCCTTCGCCAATCTGTCACCAGTTGCTCACCAATCCCTCACCAATCTCTCACCGATCCCTCACCAATCTCCCACCAATTTCTCAACAACTCCTCACCAAGCCCTCCTCAGTCTCTCACCAATCCCTCACCAATCTCTCACCAATCCCTCACCAATCTCTCACCAATCCCTCACCAATCCCTCACCAATCTCTCACTAACCCCTCACCAATCCCTCATCAGTCCCTCATCAGTCCTTCACCAACCATCAATCCCTCGCCAACCCCTTGCCAAACTCTCGCCAATCTCTCACCAATTCCTCGTCAATCATCACCAAATCCTCGCCTATCTCTCACCAAACCCTCACCAATTCCTCACCAAAAATTCGCTAATCCCTTACCAATCTCTCACCATTCCCTCACCAATCTCTCACCCATCCCTCATCAATTTTTCACTAATCTCAAACCAACTCTCACCAATCACTCACCAATCTCTCACTAATCTCTCACTAATCTCTCACTAATCTCTCACTAATCTCTCACCAAACCCTCACCAATTCCTCACCAAAAACTCCCCAATCCCTCACCAATCTCTCACCAATCCTTCATCAATTCTTCACTAATCTCTCAACAACTCCTCACCAATCCCTCACCAGTCTCTCACTAATCTCTCACCAATCTCTCAACAATCCCTCACCAATTTCTCACCAGTCTCTCACCAATCTCTCAACAATCCCTCACCAATTTCTCACCAATTGCTCACCAATCTCTCACCAATTTCTCACCAATCCCTCACCAATCCCTCATCAATCCTTCACCAACCATAATCAATCCCTCACCAACCCCTTGCCAGTCCCTTGCCAAACACTCACCAAAACCTTGCCAATCTCTCGCCAATTCCTCATCAATCCCTCACCAATTATCACTAAATCCTCACCACCCACTCGCCGATCTCTTGCCAATCCCTCCTCAATCCCTTACCAATCATCACTAAATCCTCACCAATCACTCGCCAAACCCTCACCAATTCATCACCAAACACTTACCAAACCCTCACCAATCTCTCACCAAACCCTCACCAATCTCTCACCAATCCCCCATCAATTCTTCACTTATCCCCCAACAACCTCTCAACATCTCCACACCAATCCCTCACCAATCTATCCCCAATCCCTCACCAATCCCTCACCAATGTCTCCCCAATCCCTCACCAATCACTCACCAACCCTTCGCCAATCTGTCACCAGTTGCTCACCAATCCCTCACCAATCTGTCACCGATCCCTCACTAATCTCCCACCAATTTCTCAACAACTCCTCACCAAGCCCTCCTCAGTCTCTCACCAATCCCTCACCAATCTCTCACCAATCCCTCACCAATCTCTCACTAACCCCTCACCAATCCCTCATCAGTCCTTCACCAACCATCAATCCCTCGCCAACCCCTTGCCAAACTCTCGCCAATCTCTCACCAATTCCTCGTCAATCATCACCAAATCCTCGCCTATCTCTCACCAAACCATCACCAATTCCTCACCAAAAATTCGCTAATCCCTTACCAATCTCTCACCATTCCCTCACCAATCTCTCACCAATCCCTCATCAATTTTTCACTAATCTCAAACCAACTCTCACCAATCACTCACCAATCTCTCACTAATCTATCACCAATCCCTCACCAATCATCACCAAACCTCACCAATCCTTCACCAAACCCTCACCAATTCCTCACCAAAAACTCCCCAATCCCTCATCAATCTCTCACCAATCCCTCATCAATTCTTCACTAATCTCTCAACAACTCCTCACCAATCCCTCACCAGTTTCGCACCAATCTCTCACCAATTTCTCAACAATCCCTCACCAATTGCTCACCAATCCCTCACCAATCCCTCATCAATCCTTCACCAACCATCATCAATCCCTCACCAACCCCTTTCCAGTCCCTTGCCAAACACTCACCAAAACCTTGCCAATCTCTCGCCAATTCCTCATCAATCCCTCACCAATCATCACTAAATCCTCACCACCCACTCGCCGATCTCTTGCCAATCCCTCCTCAATCCCTCACCAATCATCACTAAATCCTCACCAATCACTCGCCAAACCCTCACCAATTCATCACCAAACACTCACCAAACCCTCACCAATCTCTCACCAAACCCTCACCAATCTCTCACCAATCCCCCATCAATTCTTCACTTATCCCCCAACAACCTCTCAACATCTCCACACCAATCCCTCACCAATCTATCCCCAATCCCACACCAATCCCTCACCAATGTCTCCCCAATCCCTCACCAATCACTCACCAACCCTTCGCCAAACTGTCACCAGTTGCTCACCAATCCCTCACCAATCTCTCACCGATCCCTCACCGATCCCTCACCAATCTCCCACCAATTTCTCAACAACTCCTCACCAAGCCCTCCTCAGTCTCTCACCAATCCCTCACCAATCTCTCACCAATCCCTCACCAATCTCTCACCAATCCCTCACCAATCCCTCACCAATCTCTCACTAACCCCTCACCAATCCCTCATCAGTCCCTCATCAGTCCTTCACCAACCATCAATCCCTCGCCAACCCCTTGCCAAACTCTCGCCAATCTCTCACCAATTCCTCATCAATCATCACCAAATCCTCGCCTATCTCTCACCAAACCCTCACCAATTCCTCACCAAAAATTCGCTAATCCCTTACCAATCTCTCACCATTCCCTCACCAATCTCTCACCCATCCCTCATCAATTTTTCACTAATCTCAAACCAACTCTCACCAATCACTCACCAATCTCTCACTAATCTCTCACTAATCTCTCACTAATCTCTCACTAATCTCTCACCAAACCCTCACCAATTCCTCACCAAAAACTCCCCAATCCCTCACCAATCTCTCACCAATCCTTCATCAATTCTTCACTAATCTCTCAACAACTCCTCACCAATCCCTCACCAGTCTCTCACTAATCTCTCACCAATCTCTCAACAATCCCTCACCAATTTCTCACCAGTCTCTCACCAATCTCTCAACAATCCCTCACCAATTTCTCACCAATTGCTCACCAATCTCTCACCAATTTCTCACCAATCCCTCACCAATCCCTCATCAATCCTTCACCAACCATAATCAATCCCTCACCAACCCCTTGCCAGTCCCTTGCCAAACACTCACCAAAACCTTGCCAATCTCTCGCCAATTCCTCATCAATCCCTCACCAATTATCACTAAATCCTCACCACCCACTCGCCGATCTCTTGCCAATCCCTCCTCAATCCCTTACCAATCATCACTAAATCCTCACCAATCACTCGCCAAACCCTCACCAATTCATCACCAAACACTTACCAAACCCTCACCAATCTCTCACCAAACCCTCACCAATCTCTCACCAATCCCCCATCAATTCTTCACTTATCCCCCAACAACCTCTCAACATCTCCACACCAATCCCTCACCAATCTATCCCCAATCCCTCACCAATGTCTCCCCAATCCCTCACCAATCACTCACCAACCCTTCGCCAATCTGTCACCAGTTGCTCACCAATCCCTCACCAATCTCTCACCGATCCCTCACTAATCTCCCACCAATTTCTCAACAACTCCTCACCAAGCCCTCCTCAGTCTCTCACCAATCCCTCACCAATCTCTCACCAATCCCTCACCAATCTCTCACTAACCCCTCACCAATCCCTCATCAGTCCTTCACCAACCATCAATCCCTCGCCAACCCCTTGCCAAACTCTCGCCAATCTCTCACCAATTCCTCGTCAATCATCACCAAATCCTCGCCTATCTCTCACCAAACCATCACCAATTCCTCACCAAAAATTCGCTAATCCCTTACCAATCTCTCACCATTCCCTCACCAATCTCTCACCAATCCCTCATCAATTTTTCACTAATCTCAAACCAACTCTCACCAATCACTCACCAATCTCTCACTAATCTATCACCAATCCCTCACCAATCATCACCAAACCTCACCAATCCTTCACCAAACCCTCACCAATTCCTCACCAAAAACTCCCCAATCCCTCACCAATCTCTCACCAATCCCTCATCAATTCTTCACTAATCTCTCAACAACTCCTCACCAATCCCTCACCAGTTTCGCACCAATCTCTCACCAATTTCTCAACAATCCCTCACCAATTGCTCACCAATTTCTCACCAATCTCTCACCAATCTCTCACCAATCTCTCACCAACTCCTCACCAATCCCTCACCAGTCTCTCACCAATCTCTCACCAATCTCTCAACAATCCCTCACCAATTTCTCACCAATCACTCACCAATTTCTCACCAATCCCTCATCAATCCTTCACCAACCATCATCAATCCCTCACCAACCCCTCGCCAGTCCCTTGCCAACCACTCACCAAAACCTTGCCAATCTCTCGCCAATTCCTCAATTCCTCACCAATCATCACTAAATCCTCACCACACTCTCGCCGATCTCTTGCCAATCCCTCCTCAATCCCTCACCAATCATCACTAAATTCTCACCAATCACTCGTCAAACCCTCACCAATTCATCACCAAACACTCACCAAACCCTGACCAATCTCTCACCAAACCCTCACCAATCTCTCACCAATCCCCCATCAATTCTTCACTTATCGCCCAACAACCTCTCAACATCTCCACACCAATCCCTCACCAATCTATCCCCAATCCCTCACCAATCCCTCACCAATGTCTCCCCAATCCCTCACCAATCACTCACCAACCCTTCGCCAATCAGTCACCAGTTGCTCACCAATCCCTCACCAATCTCTCACCGATCCCTCACCAATCTCCCACCAATTTCTCAACAACTCCTCACCAAGCCCTCCTCAGTCTCTCACCAATCCCTCACCAATCTCTCACCAATCCCTCACCAATCTCTCACTAACCCCTCACCAATCCCTCATCAGTCCTTCACCAACCATCAATCCCTCGCCAACCCCTTGCCAAACTCTCGCCAATCTCTCACCAATTCCTCGTCAATCATCACCAAATCCTCGCCTATCTCTCACCAAACCATCACCAATTCCTCACCAAAAATTCGCTAATCCCTTACCAATCTCTCACCATTCCCTCACCAATCCCTCATCAATTTTTCACTAATCTCAAACCAACTCTCACCAATCACTCACCAATCTCTCACTAATCTCTCACCAATCCCTCACCAATCATCACCAAAGCTCACCAATCCTTCACCAAACCCTCACCAATTCCTCACCAAAAACTCCCCAATCCCTCACCAATCTCTCACCAATCCCTCAGCAATCCCTCACCAATCTCTCACCAACCTCTCACCAACCTCTCACCAATGCCTCACTAATCTCTCACCAATCCCTCACCAATCTCTCACCAATGCCTCACTAATCTCACACCAATCCCTCACCAATCACTCACAAATCCTTCACCAATCCCTCACCAATCTCTCACAAATCTCTCACTAATCCCTCACCAATCTCTCATCAAGCCTTCACCAGTCCCTCACCAATTATCACCAATCCCTCACCAATCCCTCACCAAACACTCACCAATCTCCTGCCAATCCCACACCAATCATCACAAAATCCTTGCCAAACACTCCCCAATCTCTCGTCAAACCCGCGCCAATCCCTCACTTAACACTCGCCAATCCCTTGCCAATCCCTCATCAAATATTACCAAACCCTCACCAATCCTTCACCAATCTTTCATCAATCTCTCACCAATCCCTCATCAATTATTCACTATTCGCCCACCAACTCCTCACCAATCTCTCACCTATACCTCACCTATCCATCACCAATCCCTCACCTATCTCTCGCCAAACCCTCACCAATTCCTCACCAAAACTCGCCAATCTCTCACCAATCCCTCACCAATCTCTCATCAATCGCTCACCAATCTCTCATCAATTCTTCACTAATCTCACACCAGCCCTCACCAATCCTTCACCAATCTCTCACCAATGCCTCACTAATCTCACACCAATCCCTCACCAATCACTCACAAATCCTTCGCCAATTCATCACCAATCTCTCACCAATCTCTCAACAATCCCTCACCAAACCCTCACCAATCTCCTGCCAATCCCACACCAATCATCACCAAATCCTTGCCACACACTCCCCAATCTCTCGCCAATCCCTCGCCAATCCCTCACTTAACCCTCACCAATCCCTTGCCAATCCCTCACCAAATATTACCAAACTCTCACCAATCCTTCACCAATCTCTCATCAATCTCTCACCAATCCCTCATCAATTCTTCACTATTCGCCCACCAACTCCCCACCAATCTCTCACCTATCCCTCACCAATCCTTCACCAATCCCTCACCAATCTTCCACCAATCTCTCACTAATCTCTCACTAATCCCTCACCAATCTCTCATCAAGCCTTCAGCAGTCCCTCACCAACAATCACCGATCCCTCACCAATCCCTCACCAAACTCTCACCAATCTCTTGCCAATCCCACACCAATCATTAACAAATCCTTGCCACACACTCCCCAATCGCTCACCAATCCCTCACTTAACCCTCACCAATCCCTTGCCAATCCCTCACCAAACATTACCAAACACTCACCAACCTATCATCAATCCTTCACCAATCTCTCATCAATCTCTCACCAATCCCTCATCAATTCTTCACTAATCTCTCAACAACTCCTCACCAATCCCTCACCAGTCTCTCACCAATCTCTCACCAATCCCTCACCAATCCCTCACCAATTTCTCACCAATCTCTCACCAACTCCTCACCAGTCCCTCACCAGTCTCTCACCAATCTCTCAACAATCCCTCACCAATTTCTCACCAATTTCTCACCAATCTCTCACCAATCCCTCACCAATCCCTCACCAATGCCTCACCAATCTCTCACCAACCTCTCACCAATGCCTCACTAATCTCTCACCAATCCCTCATCAATCTCTCACCAATGCCTCACTAATCTCACACCAATCCCTCACCAATCACTCACAAATCCTTCACCAATCCCTCACCAATCTCTCACTAATCCCTCACCAATCTCTCATCAAGCCTTCACCAGTCGCTCACCAATTATCACCAATCCCTCACCAATCCCTCACCAAACACTCACCAATCTCCTGCCAATCCCACACCAATCATCACAAAATCCTTGCCAAACACTCCCCAATCTCTCGTCAAACCCGCGCCAATCCCTCACTTAACACTCGCCAATCCCTTGCCAATCCCTCACTAAATATTACCAAACCCTCACCAATCCTTCACCAATCTTCCATCAATCTCTCACCAATCCCTCATCAATTATTCACTATTCGCCCACCAACTCCTCACCAATCTCTCACCTATACGTCACCTATCCATCACCAATCCCTCACCAATCTCTCATCAATCTCTCACCAATGCCTCACCAATGCCGCACCAATAGCTCACTAATCTCTCACCAATCCCTCATCAATCCATCACAATTCACCAACCAATCCCTCACCAATCCCACACCAATCTCTCACCAATCTCTCACCAATGCCTCACCAATGCCTCACCAATGCCTCACCAATGCCTCACCAATGCCTCACCAATGCCTCACCAATCCCACATCAATCTCTCACCAATCCCTTAGCAATCTCCCACCAATCTCTCAACTCCTCACCAATCCCTCACGAGTCTCTCACCACTCTCTCACCAATCCCTCACCAATTTCTCACCAATTTCTCACAACTCTCTGACCAATCTCTCACTAATCCCTCACCAATCTCTCACCAATCCCTCATCAATCCTTCACCAACCATCATCAATCCCTCGCCAACCCCTTGCCAATCTCTCGCCAACCACTCACCAAACACTCGCCAATCTCTCGCCAATTCCTCATCAATCCCTCACCAAACTTTCACCAATCTCTCACCAATGCCTCATTAATCTCTCACCAATCCCTCACTAATCTCTTGCCAATCTCTCGCCAATCCATCAGCAATCCCTCCCCTATCTCTCACCAATTCTTCGCCAACCCCTCACCAATCGCTCACCAATCTCTCACCAATCCCTCACCAATTTCTCAACAACCCCTCACCAATCTCCCACCAATCTCTTAACAACTCCTCACCAATCTCTAACCAATCCCTCACCAATCCCTCATCAATCCTTCACCAACCATCATCAATCCCTCCCCAACCCCTCGCCAAACTCTAGCCTATCTCTCACCAATTCCTCATCAATCATCACCAAATCCTCGCCACACACTCGCCGATCTCTCGACAATCCCTCCTCAATCCCTCGTCAATCATCGCCAAATCCTCCCCTATCTCTCGCCAAACCCTCACCAATTCCTCACCAAAAGCTCGCCAATCCCTCACGAATCTCTCACCAATCCCTCACCAATCTCTCATCAATCTCTCATCAATCTCTCACCAATCTCTCATCAATTCTTCACTAATCTCACACCAGCCCTCACCAATCACTCACCAATCTCTCACTAATCTCTAACCAATCCCTCACCAATCATCACCAAATCCGAGCCAATCCCTCACCAAACCCTCACCAATTCCTCACAAAAACTCGCCAATCCCTCAGCAATCTCTCATCAATTCCTCACTAACCTCACACCAATCTCTCATCAATCACGCACCAATCCCTCACCAATCATCACCAAATCCTCGCCAATCCCTCGTCAAACCCTCACCAATTCCTCACCAAACACTCGCCAATCCCTCACCAAGCTCTCACCAGTCCCTCACCAATCATCACCAAATCCTCGCCAATCTCTCGTCAAACCCTCACCAATTCCTCACCAAACACTCGCCAATCCCTCACCAAGCTCTCACCAGTCCCTCACCAAGCTCTCACCAGTCCCTCACCAATCCTTCACTAATCTCTCACCAACCACTCACCAATGCCTCACTAATCTCTCACTAATCTCTCACCGATTCCTCACCAATCTCTCACCAATGCCTCACTAATCTCACACCAATCCCTCACCAATCTCTCACCAATGCTTCACCAATCCCTCACCGATCCCTCACCAATCATCACCAAATCCTCGCCAATCCATCGTCAAACCCTCACCAATTCCTCACCAAACACTCGCCAATCCCTCACCAAGCTCTCACCAGTCCCTCACCAATCATCACCAAATCCTTGCCAATCCCTCGTCAAACCCTCACCAATTCCTCACTAAACACTCGCCAATCCCTCACCACGCTCTCACCAGTCCCTCACCAATCCTTCACTAATCTCTCACCAACCACTCACCAATGCCTCACTAATCTCTCATCGATTCCTCACCAATGCCTCACTAATCTCACACCAATCCCTCACCAATCTCTCACCAATCCATCACCAATCCCTCACCAATCTTCCACCAATCTCTCACTAATCTCTCATTAATCCCTCACCAATCTCTCAACAAGCCTTCACCAGTCCCTCACCAACCATCACCAATCCCTCACCAATCCCTCACCAATCCCTCACCAATCCCTCACCAATCCCTCAACAAACTCTCACCAATCTCTTGCCAATCCCACACCAATCATTAACAAATCCTTGCCACACACTTCCCAATCTCTCGCCAATCCCTCACCAATCCCTCACTTAACCCTCGCCAATCCCTTGCCAAACCCTCACCAAACACTCACCAATCCATCATCAATCCTTCACCAATCTCTCATCAATCTCTCACCAATCCGTCATCAATTCTTCACTAATCTCTCAACAACTCACCAATCCCTCACCAGGCTCTCACCAATCTCTCACCAGTCCCTCACCAATTTCTCACCAATTTCTCACCAATCACTCACCAATTTCTCACCAATCCCTCACCAATCCTTCACCACCCATCATCAATCCCTCGCCAACCCCTTGCCAATCTCTCACCAACCCCTCACCAATTCCTCACCAAACAGTCACCAATCCCTGACCAATCTCTCACCAAACACTCACCAATCTCTCACCAATCCCCCATCAATTCTTCACTTATCTCCCACCAACCCTCACCAATCTCTCACCAATCCCTCATTAATCTCTCACCAATCCCTCACTAATCTCTTGCCAATCTCTTGCCAATCTCTCACCAATCCCTCCCTATCTCTTGACAATTCCTCGCCAAATACTCACCAATATCTCGCCAATCACTCACCAACCCCTTAACAACCCATAACCAATCTCCCACTCACCTCTCAACAACTCCACACCAATCCCTCATCAATCCCTCAAGAATGTCTCCCCAATCCCTCACCACTCACTCACCAACCCTTCACCAATCTGTCACCAGTTGCTCACCAATCTCGCACAAATCCTCAAAAACCCTTACCAATCTCCCACCAATGTCTTAACACCTCACCAATCCCTCACCAATCTCTCATCTATCCCTCACCAATCTCCAACCAATCTCTCAACAACTCCTCACCAATCCCTCAGCAGTCTCTCACCAATCCCTCACCAATCTCTCACCAATCCATCACCAATCTCTCACCAATCTCTCACCTATCCCTCACCAATCTCCAATCAATCTCTCAACAACTCCTCACCAATCCCTCAGCAGTCTCTCACCAATCCCTCACCAATCTCTCACCAATCCCTCACCAATCTCTCACCAATTTCTCACCAAATCATCACCAATCTCTCACCAACCCCTCACCAATCACTTATTAATCCTTCACCAATCATCAATCCCTCGCCAACCCCTCACCAGACTCTCGCCAATCTCTCACCAATTCCTCATCAATCATCACCAAATCTTCGCCACACCCTTGTCGATCTCTCGCCAATCCCTCGTCAATCCCTCGTCAATCAACACCAAATCCTCGCCTATCTCTCGCCAAACCCTCAACAATTCCTCACCAAAACTCGCCAATCCCTCACCAATCTCTCATCAATCGCTCACCAATCTCTCATCAATTCTTCACTAATCTCACACCAGCCCTCACCAATCACACACCAATCTCTCACTAATCTCTAACCAATCCCTCACCAATCATCACCAAATCCGAGCCAATCCCTCGCCAAACCCTCACCAATTCCTCACAAAAACTCGCCAATCCCTCAGCAATCTCTCATCAATTCCTCACTAACCTCACACCAATCTCTCATCAATCACGCACCAATCCCTCACCAATCATCACCAAATCCTCGCCAATCCCTCGTCAAACCCTCACCAATTCCTCACCAAACACTCGCCAATACCTCACCAAGCTCTCACCAGTCCCTCACCAATCATCACCAAATCCTTGCCAATCCCTCGTCAAACCCTCACCAATTCCTCACCAAAAACTCGCCAATCCCTCACCAAGCTCTCACCAGTCCCTCACCAATCCTTCACTAATCTCTCAACAACCACTCACCAATGCCTCACTAATCTCTCACTAATCTCTCACCACTTCCTCACCAATCTCTCACCAATGCCTCACTAATCTCACACCAATCCCTCACCAATCTCTCACCAATGCTTCACCAATCCCTCACCAATCCCTCACCAATCTTCCACCAATCTCTCACTAATCTCTCATTAATCCCTCACCAATCTCTCAACAAGCCTTCACCAGTCCCTCACCAACCATCACCAATCCCTCACCAATCCCTCAACAAACTCTCACCAATCTCTTGCCAATCCCACACCAATCATTAACAAATCCTGGCCACACACTCCCCAATCTCTCGCCAATCCCTCGCCAATCCCTCACTTAACCCTCGCCAATCCCTTGCCAAACCCTCACCAAACACTCACCAATCCATCATCAATCCTTCACCAATCTCTCATCAATCTCTCACCAATCCGTCATCAATTCTTCACTAATCTCTCAACAACTCCTCACCAATCCCTCACCAGGCTCTCACCAATCTCTCACCAGTCCCTCACCAATTTCTCATCAATTTCTCACCAATTACTCACCAATTTCTCACCAATCCCTCACCAATCCTTCACCACCCATCATCAATCCCTCGCCAACCCCTTGCCTATCCCTCGCCAACCACTCACCAAACCCTCGCCAATCTCTCACCAACCCCTCACCAATTCCTCACCAAACACTCGCCAATCCCTGACCAATCTCTCACCAAACCCTCACCAATCCCCCATCAATTCTTCACTTATCTCCCACCAACCCTCACCAATCTCTCAACAATCCCTCATTAATCTCTCACCAATCCCTCACTAATCTCTTGCCAATCTCTTGCCAATCTCTCACCAATCCCTCCCCTATCTCTCGACAATTCCTCGCCAAACACTCACCAATATCTCGCCAATCACTCATCAGCCCCTTAACAACCCATAACCAATCTCCCACTCACCTCTCAACAACTCCACACCAATCCCTCATCAATCCCTCACGAATGTCTCCCCAATCCCTCACCACTCACTCACCAACCCTTCACCAATCTGTCACCAGTTGCTCACCAATCTCGCACAAATCCTCAAAAACCCTCACCGATCTCCCACCAATGTCTTAACACCTCACCAATCCCTCACCAATCTCTCACCTATCCCTCACCAATCTCCAACCAATCTCTCAACAACTCCTCACCAATCCCTCAGCAGTCTCTCACCAATCTCTCACCAATCCCTCACCAATTTCTCACCAATTTCTCACCAAATCATCACCAATCTCTCATCAACCCCTCACCAATCACTTATCAATCCTTCACTAATCATCATCAATCCCTCGCCAACCCCTCACCAAACTCTCGCCAATCTCTCACCAGTTCCTCATCAATCATCACCAAATCTTCGTCACACCCTTGCCGATCTCTCGCCAATCCCTCGTCAATCCCTCGTCAATCATCACCAAATCCTCACCTATCTCTCGCCAAACCCTCACCAATTCCTCACCAGAACTCGCCAATCCCTCACCAATCTCTCACCAATCCCTCACCAATTTCTCATCAATCGCTCACCAATCCCTCATCAATTCCTCACTAATCTCCCACCAATGCTCACCAATCTCTCACCAATCTCTCACTAATCTCTCACCAATCCCTCACCAATCATCACCAAATCTTCACCAATTTCTCGCCAATCACTCACCAATCTCTCACCAACCTCTCACCAATGCCTCACTAATCTCTCACTAATCTCTCACCGATCCCTCAAAAATCTCTCACCAATCCTTCACCGATCCCTCACCTATCCCTCAACAATCTTCCACCAATCTCTCACCAATCTCTCACTAATCCCTCACCAACCATCACCAATCGCTCACCAATCATCTCTAAATCCTCGCCCATCTCTCACCAAACCCTCACCAATTCCTCAACAATCACTCGCCAATCCCTGACAAATCTCTCACCAAACCCTTACCAATCTCTCACCAATCCCCCATCAATTCTTCACTTATCTCCCACCAACCTCTCAACAATCCACACCAATCCCTCACCAATCTATCCACAATCCCTCACTAATCCCTCACCAATGTCTCCCCAATCCCTCACCAATTACTCACCAACCCTTCACCAATCTGTCACCAGTTGCTCCCCAATCCCTCACCAATCTCTCACCAATCCCTCACCAATCTCCCACCAAACTCTCAACAACTCCTCACCAATCCCTCCTCAGTCTCACACCAATCCCTCACCAATCTCTCACCAATCCCTCACCAATCTCTCACTAACCCCTCACCAATCCCTCATCAATCCTTCACCAACCATCATCAATCCCTCACCAACCCCTCACCAAACACTCGCCAATCCCTCACCAAGCTCTCACCAGTCCCTCACCAATCCTTCACTAATCTCTCACCAACCACTCACCAATGCCTCACTAATCTCTCACAAATCTCTCACCGATTCCTCACCAATCTCTCACCAATGCCTCACTAATCTCACACCAATCTCTCACCAATGCTTCACCAATCCCTCACCGATCCCTCACCAATCATCACCAAATCCTCGCCAATCCATCGTCAAACCCTCACCAATTCCTCACCAAACACTCGCCAATCCCTCACCAAGCTCTCACCAGTTCCTCACCAATCATCACCAAATCCTTGCCAATCCCTCGTCAAACCCTCACCAATTCCTCACTAAACACTCGCCAATCCCTCACCAAGCTCTCACCAGTCCCTCACCAATCCTTCACTAATCTCTCACCAACCACTCACCAATGCCTCACTAATCTCTCATCGATTCCTCACCAATCTCTCACCAATGCCTCACTAATCTCACACCAATCCCTCACCAATCTCTCACCAATCTCTCACCAATCCATCACCAATCCCTCACCAATCTCCCACCAATCTCTCACTAATCTCTCACTAATCTCTCATTAATCCCTCACCAATCTCTCAACAAGCCTTCACCAGTCCCTCACCAACCATCACCAATCCCTCACCAATCCCTCAACAAACTCTCACCAATCTCTTGCCAATCCCACACCAATCATTAACAAATCCTTGCCACACACTTCCCAATCTCTCGCCAATCCCTCACCAATCCCTCACTTAACCCTCGCCAATCCCTTGCCAAACCCTCACCAAACACTCACCAATCCATCATCAATCCTTCACCAATCTCTCATCAATCTCTCACCAATCCGTCATCAATTCTTCACTAATCTCTCAACAACTCACCAATCCCTCACCAGGCTCTCACCAATCTCTCACCAGTCCCTCACCAATTTCTCACCAATTTCTCACCAATCACTCACCAATTTCTCACCAATCCCTCACCAATCCTTCACCAATCCTTCACCACCCATCATCAATCCCTCGCCAACCCCTTGCCAATCCCTCGCCAACCACTCACCAAACCCTCGCCAATCTCTCACCAACCCCTCACCAATTCCTCACCAAACAGTCACCAATCCCTGACCAATCTCTCACCAAACACTCACCAATCTCTCACCAATCCCCCATCAATTCTTCACTTATCTCCCACCAACCCTCACCAATCTCTCACCAATCCCTCATTAATCTCTCACCAATCCCTCACTAATCTCTTGCCAATCTCTTGCCAATCTCTCACCAATCCCTCCCTATCTCTCGACAATTCCTCGCCAAATACTCACCAATATCTCGCCAATCACTCACCAACCCCTTAACAACCCATAACCAATCTCCCACTCACCTCTCAACAACTCCACACCAATCCCTCATCAATCCCTCAAGAATGTCTCCCCAATCCCTCACCACTCACTCACCAACCCTTCACCAATCTGTCACCAGTTGCTCACCAATCTCGCACAAATCCTCAAAAACCCTTACCAATCTCCCACCAATGTCTTAACACCTCACCAATCCCTCACCAATCTCTCATCTATCCCTCACCAATCTCCAACCAATCTCTCAACAACTCCTCACCAATCCCTCAGCAGTCTCTCACCAATCCCTCACCAATCTCTCACCAATCCATCACCAATCTCTCACCTATCCCTCACCAATCTCTCACCTATCCCTCACCAATCTCCAACCAATCTCTCAACAACTCCTCACCAATCCCTCAGCAGTCTCTCACCAATCCCTCACCAATCTCTCACCAATCCCTCACCAATCCCTCACCAATTTCTCACCAAATCATCACCAATCTCTCACCAACCCCTCACCAATCACTTATTAATCCTTCACCAATCATCAATCCCTCGCCAACCCCTCACCAGACTCTCGCCAATCTCTCACCAATTCCTCATCAATCATCACCAAATCTTCGCCACACCCTTGTCGATCTCTCGCCAATCCCTCGTCAATCCCTTGTCAATCAACACCAAATCCTCGCCTATCTCTCGCCAAACCCTCAACAATTCCTCACCAAAACTCGCCAATCCCTCACCAATCTCTCATCAATCGCTCACCAATCTCTCATCAATTCTTCACTAATCTCACACCAGCCCTCACCAATCACACACCAATCTCTCATTAATCTCTAACCAATCCCTCACCAATCATCACCAAATCCGAGCCAATCCCTCGCCAAACCCTCACCAATTCCTCACAAAAACTCGCCAATCCCTCAGCAATCTCTCATCAATTCCTCACTAACCTCACACCAATCTCTCATCAATCACGCACCAATCCCTCACCAATCATCACCAAATCCTCGCCAATCCCTCGTCAAACCCTCACCAATTCCTCACCAAACACTCGCCAATACCTCACCAAGCTCTCACCAGTCCCTCACCAATCATCACCAAATCCTTGCCAATCCCTCGTCAAACCCTCACCAATTCCTCACCAAAAACTCGCCAATCCCTCACCAAGCTCTCACCAGTCCCTCACCAATCCTTCACTAATCTCTCAACAACCACTCACCAATGCCTCACTAATCTCTCACTAATCTCTCACCACTTCCTCACCAATCTCTCACCAATGCCTCACTAATCTCACACCAATCCCTCACCAATCTCTCACCAATGCTTCACCAATCCCTCACCAATCCCTCACCAATCTTCCACCAATCTCTCACTAATCTCTCATTAATCCCTCACCAATCTCTCAACAAGCCTTCACCAGTCCCTCACCAACCATCACCAATCCCTCACCAATCCCTCAACAAACTCTCACCAATCTCTTGCCAATCCCACACCAATCATTAACAAATCCTGGCCACACACTCCCCAATCTCTCGCCAATCCCTTGCCAATCCCTCACTTAACCCTCGCCAATCCCTTGCCAAACCCTCACCAAACACTCACCAATCCATCATCAATCCTTCACCAATCTCTCATCAATCTCTCACCAATCCGTCATCAATTCTTCACTAATCTCTCAACAACTCCTCACCAATCCCTCACCAGGCTCTCACCAATCTCTCACCAGTCCCTCACCAATTTCTCACCAATCCCTCACCAATCCTTCACCACCCATCATCAATCCCTCGCCAACCCCTTGCCTATCCCTCGCCAACCACTCACCAAACCCTCGCCAATCTCTCACCAACCCCTCACCAATTCCTCACCAAACACTCGCCAATCCCTGACCAATCTCTCACCAAACCCTCACCAATCTCTCACCAATCCCCCATCAATTCTTCACTTATCTCCCACCAACCCTCACCAATCTCTCAACAATCCCTCATTAATCTCTCACCAATCCCTCACTAATCTCTTGCCAATCACTTGCCAATCTCTCACCAATCCCTCCCCTATCTCTCGACAATTCCTCGCCAAACACTCACCAATATCTCGCCAATCACTCATCAGCCCCTTAACAACCCATAACCAATCTCCCACTCACCTCTCAACAACTCCACACCAATCCCTCATCAATCCCTCACGAATGTCTCCCCAATCCCTCACCACTCACTCACCAACCCTTCACCAATCTGTCACCAGTTGCTCACCAATCTCGCACAAATCCTCAAAAACCCTCACCGATCTCCCACCAATGTCTTAACACCTCACCAATCCCTCACCAATCTCTCACCTATCCCTCAGCAATCTCCAACCAATCTCTCAACAACTCCTCACCAATCCCTCAGCAGTCTCTCACCAATCCCTCACCAATCCCTCACCAATCCCTCACCAATCCCTCACCAATCTCTCACCAATCTCTCACCAATCCCTCACCAAATCATCACCAATCTCTCACCAATCCCCTCACCAATCACTTATCAATCCTTCACTAATCATCATCAATCCCTCGCCAACCCCTCACCAAACTCTCGCCAATCTCTCACCAATTCCTCATCAATCATCACCAAATCTTCGCCACACCCTTGCCGATCTCTCGCCAATCCCTCGTCAATCCCTCGTCAATCATCACCAAATCCTCACCTATCTCTCGCCAAACCCTCACCAATTCCTCACCAAAACTCGCCAATCCCTCACCAATCTCTCACCAATCCCTCACCAATTTCTCATCAATCGCTCACCAATCCCTCATCAATTCCTCACTAATCTCCCACCAATGCTCACCAATCTCTCACCAATCTCTCACTAATCTCTCACCAATCCCTCACCAATCATCACCAAATCTTCACCAATTTCTCGCCAATCACTCACCAATCTCTCACCAACCTCTCACCAATGCCTCACTAATCTCTCACTAATCTCTCACCGATCCCTCAAAAATCTCTCACCAATCCTTCACCAATCCCTCACCTATCCCTCAACAATCTTCCACCAATCTCTCACCAATCTCTCACTAATCCCTCACCAACCATCACCAATCGCTCACCAATCATCTCTAAATCCTCGCCCATCTCTCACCAAACCCTCACCAATTCCTCAACAATCACTCGCCAATCCCTGACAAATCTCTCACCAAACCCTTACCAATCTCTCACCAATCCCCCATCAATTCTTCATTTATCTCCCACCAACCTCTCAACAATCCACACCAATCCCTCACCAATCTATCCACAATCCCTCACTAATCCCTCACCAATGTCTCCCCAATCCCTCACCAATTACTCACCAACCCTTCACCAATCTGTCACCAGTTGCTCCCCAATCCCTCACCAATCTCTCACCAATCCCTCACCAATCTCCCACCAAACTCTCAACAACTCCTCACCAATCCCTCCTCAGTCTCACAACAATCCCTCACCAATCTCTCACCAATCCCTCACCAATCTCTCACTAACCCCTCACCAATCCCTCATCAATCCTTCACCAACCATCATCAATCCCTCACCAACCCCTCGCCAAACTCTCGCCAATCTCTCACCAATTCCTCATCAATCGTCACCAAAACCTTGCCACACCCTCGCCGATATCTCACCAATCCCTCGTCAATCCCACATCAATCATCACCAAATTCTCGCCTATCGCTCACCAAACCCTCAAGAATTGCTCACCAAAAACTCACCAATCCCTCACCAATCTCTCACCAATCCCTCATCAATTATTCACTAATCTCACACCAACCCTCACTAATCCCTTACCAATCTCTCACTAATCTCTCACCAATCCCTCACCAACCATCACCAGATCCTCGCCAATCCATTACCAAACCCTCACCAATTCCTCACCAAACACTCACCAGTCCCTCACCAATCTCTCACCAATCCCTCACCAATCTCTCACCAACCTCTCACCAATGCCTCACTAATCTCTCAGTAATCTCTCACCGATCCCTCACCAATGCCTCACGAATCTCACACCAATCCCTCACCAATCACTCACAAATCCTTCACCAATTCATCATCAATCTCTCACCAATCTCTCACTAATCCCTCACCAATCTCTCATCAAGCCTTCACCAGTCCCTCACCAACTATCACCAATCTCTCAACAATCCCTCACCAAACCCTCACCAATCTCCTGCCAATCCCACACCAATCATCACCAAATCCTTGCCACACACTCCCCAATCTCTCGCCAATCCCTCGCCAATCCCTTGCCAATCCCTCACCAAATATTACCAAACTCTCAACAATTCTTCACCAATCTCTCATCAATCTCTCACCAATCCCTCATCAATTCTTCACTATTCGCCCACCAACTCCTCACCAATCTCTCACCTATCCCTCACCAATCCTTCACCAATCCCTCACCAATCCCTCACCAATCTTCCACCAATCTCTCACTAATCTCTCACTAATCCCTCACCAATCTCTCATCAAGCCTTCACCAGTCCCTCACCAACAATCACCAATCCCACACCAATCCCTCACCAAACTCTCACCAATCACTTGCCAATCCCACACCAATCATTAACAAATCCTTGCCACACACTCCCCAATCGCTCGCCAATCCCTCACTTAACCCTCGCCAATCCCTTGCCAATCCCTCACCAAACATTACCAAACACTCACCAATCTATCATCAATCCTTCACCAATCTCTCATCAATCTCTCACCAATCCCTCATCAATTCTTCACTAATCTCTCAACAACTCCTCACCAATCCCTCACCAGTCTCTCACCAATCTCTCACCAATCTCTCAACAATCCCTCACCAATTTCTCACCAATCTCTCAATCTCTCACCAATCTCTCACCAACTCCTCACCAATCCCTCTCCAGTCTCTCACCAATCTCTCAACAATCCCTCACCAATTTCGCACCAAGTTCTCACCAATCTCTCACCAATTTCTCACCAATCCCTCACCAATTCCTCATCAATCCTTCACCAACCATCATCAATCCCTCACCAACCCCTTGCCAATCACTCACCAAAACCTTGCCAATCTCTCACCAATTCCTCATCAATCCCTCACCAATCATCACTAAATCCTCACCACCCACTCGCCGATCTCTTGCCAATCCCTCCTCAATCACTCACCAATCATCACTAAATCCTCACCAATCACTCGCCAAACCCTCACCAATTCATCACCAAACACTCACCAAACCCTGACCAATCTTTCACCAAACCCTCACCAATCTCTAATCAATCCCCCATCAATTCTTCACTTATCCCCCAACAACCTCTCAACATCTCCACACCAATCCCTCACCAATCTATCCCCAATCCCTCATCAATCCCTCACCAATGTCTCCCCAATCCCTCACCAATCACTCACCAACCCTTCGCCAATCTGTCACCAGTTGCTCACCAATCCCTCACCAATCTCTCACCGATCCCTCACCAATCTCCCACCAATTTCTCAACAACTCCTCACCAAGCCCTCCTCAGTCTCTCACCAATCCCTCACCAATCTCTCACCAATCCCTCACCAGTCTCTCACTAACCCCTCACCAATCCCTCATCAGTCCTTCACCAACGATCAATCCCTCGCCAACCCCTCACCAAACTCTCGCCAATCTCTCACCAATTCCTCGTCAATCATCACCAAATCCTCGCCTATCTCTCACCAAACCCTCACCAATTCCTCAACAAAAATTCGCTAATCCCTTACCAATCTCTCACCATTCCCTCACCAATCTCTCACCAATCCCTCATCAATTTTGAACTAATCTCAAACCAACTCTCACCAATCACTCACCAATCTCTCACTAATCTCTCACCAATCCCTGACCAATCATCACCAAACCTCATCAATCCTTCACCAAACGCTCAACAATTCCTCACCAAAAACTCCCCAATCCCTCACCAATCTCTCACCAATCCCTCACCAATCTCTCACCAACCTCTCACCAACCTCTCACCAATGCCTCACTAATCTCTCACCAATCCCTCACCAATCTCTCACCAATGCCTCACTAATCTCACACCAATCCCTCACCAATCACTCACAAATCCTTCACCAATCCCTCACCAATCTCTCACTAATCCCTCACCAATCTCTCATCAAGCCTTCACCAGTCCCTCACCAACTATCACCAATCCCTCACCAATCCCTCACCAAACACTCACCAATCTCCTGCCAACCCCACACCAATCATCACCAAATCCTTGCCAAACACTCCCCAATCTCTCGTCAAACCCGCGCCAATCCCTCACTTAACACTCGCCAATCCCTTGCCAATCCCTCACCAAATATTACCAAACCCTCACCAATCCTTCATCAATCTTTCATCAATCTCTCACCAATCCCTCATCAATTCTTCACTATTTGCCTACCAACTCCTCACCAATCTCTCACCTATACCTCACCTATCCATCACCAATCCCTCGCCAATCTCTCATCAATCTCTCACCAATGCCTCACCAATGCCGCACCAATAGCTCACTAATCTCTCACCAATCCCTCATCAATCTCTCACCAATCCCTTAGCAACTCCCACCAATCTCTCAACAACTCCTCACCAATCCCTCACGAGTATCCCACCAATATCTCACCAATTTCTCACCAATTTCTCACCAGTCTCTCACCAATCTCTCACCAATCTCTCACCAATCTCTCACCAATGCCTCACCAATGCCACACCAATGACTCACTAATCTCTCACCAATCCCTTAGCAATCTCCCACCAATCTCTCAAAAACTCCTCACCAATCCCTCACGAGTCTCTCATCAATCTCTCACCAATCCCTCATCAATGCTTCACTAATCGCCCAGCAACTCCACACCAATCTCTCACCTATACCTCACATATCCATCACCAATCCCACACCAATCCCTCACCAATCTCTCATCAATCTCTCACCAATGCCTCACCAATGCCACACCAATGACTCACTAATCTCTCACCAATCCCTCATCAATCTCTCACCAATCGCTTAGCAAACTCCCACCAATCTCTCAAAAACTCCTCACCAATCCCTCACGAGTCTCTCACCAATCCCTCACCATTCTCTCACCAATCCCTCACCAATCCCTCATCAATCCTTCACCAACCATCATCAATCCCTCGCCAACCCCTTGCAAATCTCTCGCCAACCACTCACCAAACACTCGCCAATCTCTCGCCAATTCCTCATCAATCACTCACCAATCATCACCAAATCCTCGCCACGCCCTCGCCGATCTCTCGCCAATCCCTCACCAATTCCTCACCAGACACTCAGCAATCCCTCACCAACCTCTCACCAATCCCTCCTCAATTCTTCATTTATCTCCCACCAACCCTCACTAATGGCTCACCAATCCCTCACCAAACCATCACCAATCTCTCACCAATGCCTCATTAATCTCTCACCAATCCCTCACTAATCTCTTGCCAATCTCTCGCCAATCTATCAGCAATCCCTCCCCATCTCTCGCCAATTCTTCACCAACCCCTCACCAATCCCTCACCAATCTCTCACCGATCCCTCACCAATCTCTCAACAACCACTCACCAATCTCCCACCAATCTCTTAACAACTCCTCACCAATCCCTCACCAATCCCTCACCAATCCCTCACCAATCCCTCATCAATCCTTCACCAACCATCATCAATCCCTCACCAACCCCTCGCCAAACTCTAGGCTATCTCTCACCAATTCCTCATCAATCATCACACAATCCTCGCCACACCCTCGCCGATCTCTCGCCAATCCCTCGTCAATCCCTCCTCAATCATCACCAAATCCTCCCCTATCTCTCGCCAAACCCTCACCAATTCCTCACCAAAAACTCGCCAAACCCTCACGAATCTCTCACCAATCCCTCACCAATCTCTCATCAATCTCTCACCAATCTCTCATCAATTCTTCTCTAAACTCACACCAACCCTCACCAATCACTCACCAATCTCTCAGTAATCTCTAACCAATCCCTCACCAATCATCACCAAATCCGAGCCAATCCCTCGCCAAACCCTCAGCAATTCCTCACCAAACACTCACCAGTCCCTCACCAATCCCTCACTAATCTCTCACCAACCTCTCACCAAGGCCTCACTAATCTCTCAATAATCTCTCACCGATCCCTCACCAATCTCTCACCAATGCCTTACTAATCTCACACCAATCCCTCATCAATCTCTCACCAATCCGTCACCAATCCCTCACCAATCTTCCAACAATCTCTCACTAATCTCTCACTAGTCCCTCACCAATCTCTCAACAAGCCTTCACAAGTCCCTCACCAATCATCACCAATCCCTCACCAAACTCTCACCAATCTCTTGCCAATCCCACACCAATCATTAACAAATCCTTGCCACACACTCCCCAATCTCTCGCCAATCCCACGCCAATCCCTCACTTAACCCTCGCCAATCCCTTGCCAATCCCTCACCAAACATTACCAAACACTCACCAATCCATCATCAATCTTTCACCAATCTTTCATCAATCTCTCACCAATCCCTCATCAATTCTTCACTAATCTCTCAACAACGCCTCACCAATCCCGCACCAGTCTCTCACCAGTCTCTCACCAATCTCTCACCAGTCCCTCACCAATTTCTCACCAATCACTCACCAATCCTTCACCAACCATCATCAATCCCTCGCCAACCCCTTGCCAATCCCTCGCCCACCACTCACCAAACCCTCGCCAATCTCTCGCCAATTCCTCATCAATCCCTCACCAATCATCACTAAATCCTCACCACCCACTCGCCGATCTCTTGCCAATCCCTCCTCAATCCCTCACCAATCATCACTAAATCCTCGCCAATCTCTCGCCAACCCCTCACCAATTCCTCACCAAACACTCGACAATCCCTGACCAATCTCTCACCAAACTCTCACCAATCTCTCACCAATCCCCCATCAATTCTTCACTTATCTCCCACCAACCCTCACTAATCTCTCACCAATCCCTCATTAATCTCTCACCAATCCCTCACTAATCTCTTGCCAATCTCTTGCCAATCTCTCACCAATCCCTCCCCTATCTCTCGACAATTCCTCGCCAAACCCTCACCAATATTTCGCCAATCACTCACCAACCCCTTAACAACCCATAACCAATCTCCCACTCACCTCTCAACAACTCCACACCAATCCCTCACCAATCCCTCATGAATGTCTCCCCAAACCCTCACCACTCATTCACCAACCCTTCACCAATCTGTCACCAGTTGCTCACCAATCTCGCACAAATCCTCAAAAACCCTCACCAATCTCCCACCAATGTCTTAACACCTCACCAATCCCTCACCAATCTCTCACCGATCCCTCACCAATCTCCCACCAATCTCCCACCAATCTCTCAACTCCTCACCAATCCCTCATCAGTCTCTCACCAATCCCTCACCAATTTCTCACCAAATCATCACCAATCCCTCACAAACCTCTCACCAATCCTTCATCAATAATTCACTAATCTCACACCAACCCCCACCAATCACTCACCAATCTCTCACTAATCTCTCACCAATCCTTCACTAATCATCACCAAATCCTCGACAATCCCTCACCAAATCCTCACCAATTCCTCATGAAACACTCACCAATCCCTCACCAATCTCTCACCAACTTCTCACCAATGCCTCACTAATCTCTCACCGATCCCTCATCAATCTCTCACCAATGCCTCACTAATCTCACACCAATCCCTCACCAATCATTCACAAATCCTTCAGCAATCCCTCACCAATCGCTAACCAATCTCTCACTAATCCCTCACCAATCTCTCATCAAGCGTTCACCACTCCCTTACCAACCATCACCAATCCCTCACCAATCCCTCACCAAACCATCACCAATCCCTCACCAAACCATCATCAATCTACTGCCAATCCCAAACCATCATCACCAAATCCTTGCCACACACTCCCCAATCTCTCGCCAATCCCTCGCCAATCCCTCACCTAACCATCACCAATCCATTGCCAATCCCTCACCAAATATTACCAAACCCTCACCCATCCTTAACCAATCTCTCATCAATCTCTCACCAATCCCTCATCAATCCTTCACTATTCACCCACCAACTCCTCACCAATCACTCACCTATCCCTCACCTATCCCTCATCAATCCCTCATCAATCCCTCACCAATCCCTCACCAATCTCTCACCAATCTCTCACCAATCTCTCACCAATCTCTCACCAATCTCACACCAATGCCTCATCAATGCCACACCAATGCCTCACTAATTTCTCACCAATCCCTCATCATTCTCTCACCAATCCCTTAGCAATCTCCCACCAATCTCTCAACAACTCCTCACCAAACCCTCACGAGTCTCTCACCAATCTCTCACCAATCCCTCACCAATTTCTCACCAATTTCTCACCAATTTCTCACCAGTCTCTGACCAATCCCTCACTAATCCCGCACCAATCTCTCACCAATCCCTCACCAATCCCTCATCAATCCTTCACCAACCATCATCAATCCCTCACCAACCCCTTGCCAATCTCTCGCCAACCACTCACCAAACACTCACCAATCTCTCGCCAATTCCTTATCAACAACTCACCAATCATCACCAAATCATCGCCACTCCCTCGCCGATCTCTCGCCAATCCCTCCTCAATCCCTCACCAATCATCACTCAATCCTTGCCAATCCCTCACCAATCTCTCACCAAACCCTCACCAATTCCTCACCAGACACTCAGCAATCCCTCACCAACCTCTCACCAATCCCTCCTCAATACTTCACTTATCTCCCACCAACCCTCACTAATGGCTCAACAATCCCTCACCAAACTTTCACCAATCTCTCACCAATGCCTCATTAATCTCTCACCAATCCCTCACTAATCTCTTGCCAATCTCTCGCCAATCCATCAGCAATACCTCCCCTATCTCTCGCCAATTCTTCACCAACCGCTCACCAATCCCTCACCAATCTCTCACCGATCCCTCACCAATTTCTCAACAACCCCTCACCAATCTCCCACCAATCTCTTAACAACTCCTCACCAATCCCTCACCAATCTCTCACCAATCCCTCACCAATCCCTCATCAATCCCTCATCAATCCTTCACCAACCATCATCAATCCCTCACCAACCACTCGCCAAACTCTAGCCTATCTCACCAATTCCTCATCAATCATCACAAAATCCTCGCCACACCCTCGCCGATCTCTCGACAATCCCTCGTCAATCCCTCCTCAATCATCACCAAATCCTCCCCTATCTCTCACCAAACCCTCACCAATTCCTCACCAAAAACTCGCCAAACCCTCACGAATCTCTCACCAATCCCTCACCAATCTCTCATCAATCTCTTACCAATCTCTCATCAATTCTTCACTAATCTCACACCAACCCTCACCAATCACTCACCAATCTCTCACTAATCTCTAACCAATCCCTCACCAATCATCACCAAATCCGAGCCAATCCCTCGCCAAACCCTCAGCAACTCCTCACCAAACACTCACCGGTCCCTCACCAATCCCTCACTAATCTCTCACCAACCTCTCACCAATCACTCACCAATCTCTCACTAATCACTCACCAATCCTTCATTAATCATCACCAAATCCTTGCCAATCCCTCACCAATCTCTCACCAACCTCTCACCAATGCCTCACTAATCTCTCACTAATCTCTCACTAATCTCTCACCGATCCCTCACCAATCTGTCACCAATGTCTCACTAATCACACACCAATCCCTCACCAAATACTCACAAATCCTTCAGCAATCCCTCACCAATCGCTAACCAATCTCTCACTAATCCCTCACCAATCTCTCATCAAGCCTTCACCACTCCCTCACCAATCATCACCAATCCATCACCAATCCCTCACAAAACCCTCACCAATCTCCTGCCAATCCCACACCATCATCACCAAATCCTTGCCACACACTCCCCAATCTCTCGCCAATACCTAACTTAACCATCGCCAATCCGTTGCCAATCCCTCACCATATATTACCAAACCATCACCAATCCTTCACCAATCTCTCATCAATCTCTCACCAATCCCTCATCAATCCATCACTATTCACCCACCAACTCCTGACCAATCTCTCACCTATCCCTCACCTATCCCTCACCTAAACCCTCACCAATCCCTCACCAATCCCTCACCAATCACTCACCAATCTCTCACCAATGCCTCACCAGTGCCACACCAATGCCTCAGTAATTTCTCACCAATCCCTCATCAATCTCTCACCAATCCCTTAGCAATCTCCCACCAATCTATCAACAACTCCTCACCAATCCCTCACGAGTCTCTCACCAATCTCTCACTAATCCCTCACCAATCTCTCACCAATCCATCACCAATCCCTCATCAATCCTTCACCAACCATCACCAATCCCTCACCAAACTCTCACCAATCTCTTGCCAATCCCACACCAATCATTAACAAATCCTTGCCACACACTCCCCAATCTCTCGCCAATCCCACGCCAATCCCTCACTTAACCCTCGCCAATCCCTTGCCAATCCCTCACCAAACATTACCAAACACTCACCAATCCATCAATCTTTCACCAATCTTTCATCAATCTCTCACCAATCCCTCATCAATTCTTCACTAATCTCTCAACAACGCCTCACCAATCCCGCACCAGTCTCTCACCAGTCTCTCACCAATCTCTCACCAGTCCCTCACCAATTTCTCACCAATCACTCACCAATTTCTCACCAATCCCTCACCAATCCCTCATCAATCCTTCACCAACCATCATCAATCCCTCGCCAACCCCTTGCCAATCCCTCGCCCACCACTCACCAAACCCTCGCCAATCTCTCGCCAATTCCTCATCAATCCCTCACCAATCATCACTAAATCCTCGCCACCCACTCGTCGATCTCTTGCCAATCCCTCCTCAATCCCTCACCAATCATCACTAAATCCTCGCCAATCTCTCGCCAACCCCTCACCAATTCCTCACCAAACACTCGACAATCCCTGACCAATCTCTCACCAAACTCTCACCAATCTCTCACCAATCCCCCATCAATTCTTCACTTATCTCCCACCAACCCTCACTAATCTCTCACCAATCCCTCATTAATCTCTCACCAATCCCTCACTAATCTCTTGCCAATCTCTTGCCAATCTCTCACCAATCCCTCCCCTATCTCTCGACAATTCCTCGCCAAACCCTCACCAATATTTCGCCAATCACTCACCAACCCCTTAACAACCCATAACCAATCTCCCACTCACCTCTCAACAACTCCACACCAATCCCTCACCAATCCCTCATGAATGTCTCCCCAAACCCTCACCACTCACTCACCAACCCTTCACCAATCTGTCACCAGTTGCTCACCAATCTCGCACAAATCCTCAAAAACCCTCACCAATCTCCCACCAATGTCTTAACACCTCACCAATCCCTCACTAATCTCTCACCGATCCCTCACCAATCTCCCACCAATCTCTCAACTCCTCACCAATCCCTCATCAGTCTCTCACCAATCCCTCACCAATTTCTCACCAAATCATCACCAATCCCTCACAAACCTCTCACCAATCCTTCATCAATAATTCACTAATCTCACACCAACCCCCACCAATCACTCACCAATCTCTCACTAATCTCTCACCAATCCTTCACTAATCATCACCAAATCCTCGACAATCCCTCACCAAATCTTCACCAATTCCTCATGAAACACTCACCAATCCCTCACCAATCTCTCACCAACTTCTCACCAATGCCTCACTAATCTCTCACCAATCCCTCACCAATCTCTCACCAATGCCTCACTAATCTCACACCAATCCCTCACCATTCATTCACAAATCCTTCAGCAATCCCTCACCAATCGCTAACCAATCTCTCACTAATCCCTCACCAATCTCTCATCAAGCGTTCACCACTCCCTCACCAACCATCACCAATCCCTCACCAATCCCTCACCAAACCATCACCAATCTACTGCCAATCCCACACCATCATCACCAAATCCTTGCCACACACTCCCCAATCTCTCGCCAATCCCTCGCCAATCCCTCACCTAACCATCACCAATCCGTTGCCAATCCCTCACCAAATATTACCAAACCCTCACCCATCCTTAACCAATCTCTCATCAATCTCTCACCAATCCCTCATCAATCCTTCACTATTCACCCACCAACTCCTCACCAATCACTCACCTATCCCTCACCTATCCCTCATCAATCCCTCACCAATCCCTCACCAATCTCTCACCAATCTCTCACCAATCTCACACCAATCTCACACCAATGCCTCATCAATGCCACACCAATGCCTCACTAATTTCTCACCAATCCCTCATCATTCTCTCACCAATCCCTTAGCAATCTCCCACCAATCTCTCAACAACTCCTCACCAATCCCTCACGAGTCTCTCACCAATCTCTCACCAATCCCTCACCAATTTCTCACCAATTTCTCACCAGTCTCTGACCAATCTCTCACTAATCCCTCACCAATCCCTCACCAATCCCTCATCAATCCTTCACCAACCATCATCAATCCCTCGCCAACCCCTTGCCAATCTCTCGCCAACCACTCACAAAACACTCACCAATCTCTCGCCAATTCCTTATCAACAACTCACCAATCATCACCAAATCATCGCCACTCCCTCGCCGATCTCTCGCCAATCCCTCCTCAATCCCTCACCAATCATCACTCAATCCTTGCCAATCCCTCACCAATCTCTCACCAAACCCTCACCAATTCCTCACCAGACACTCAGCAATCCCTCACCAACCTCTCACCAATCCCTCCTCAATACTTCACTTATCTCCCACCAACCCTCACTAATGGCTCAAAAATCCCTCACCAAACTTTCACCAATCTCTCACCAATGCCTCATTAATCTCTCACCAATCCCTCACTAATCTCTTGCCAATCTCTCGCCAATCCATCAGCAATACCTCCCCTATCTCTCGCCAATTCTTCGCCAACCCCTCACCAATCCCTCACCAATCTCTCACCGATCCCTCACCAATTTCTCAACAACCCCTCACCAATCTCCCACCAATCTCTTAACAACTCCTCACCAATCCCTCACCAATCTCTCACCAATCTCTCACCAACCATCATCAATCCCTCACCAACCACTCGCCAAACTCTAGCCTATCTCTCACCAATTCCTCATCAATCATCACAAAATCCTCGCCACACCCTCGCCGATCTCTCGACAATCCCTCGTCAATCCCTCCTCAATCATCACCAAATCCTCCCCTATCTCTCACCAAACCCTCACCAATTCCTCACCAAAAACTCGCCAAACCCTCACGAATCTCTCACCAATCCCTCACCAATCTCTCATCAATCTCTTACCAATCTCTCATCAATTCTTCACTAATCTCACACCAACCCTCACCAATCACTCACCAATCTCTCACTAATCTCTAACCAATCCCTCACCAATCATCACCAAATCCGAGCCAATCCCTCGCCAAACCCTCATCAATTCCTCACCAAACACTCACCGGTCCCTCACCAATCCCTCACTAATCTCTCACCAACCTCTCACCAATCACTCACCAATCTCTCACTAATCACTCACCAATCCTTCATTAATCATCACCAAATCCTTGCCAATCCCTCACCAATCTCTCACCAACCTCTCACCAATGCCTCACTAATCTCTCACTAATCTCTCACTAATCTCTCACTAATCTCTCACTAATCTCTCACTAATCTCTCACTAATCTCTCACTAATCTCTCACTAATCTCTCACTAATCTCTCACCGATCCCTCACCAATCTCTCACCAATGCCTCACTAATCACACATCAATCCCTCACCAAACACTCACAAATCCTTCAGCAATCCCTCACCAATCGCTAACCAATCTCTCACTAATCCCTCACCAATCTCTCATCAAGCCTTCACCACTCCCTCACCAATCACCAATCCCTCACCAATCTCTCACCAAACACTCACCAATCTCCTGCCAATCCCACACCATCATCACCAAATCCTTGCCACACACTCCCCAATCTCTCGCCAATCCCTAACTTAACCATCGCCAATCCATTGCCAATCCCTCACCAAATATTACCAAACCATCACCAATCCTTCACCAATCTCTCATCAATCTTTCACCAATCCCTCATCAATCCATCACTATTCACCCACCAACTCCTGACCAATCTCTCACATATCCCTCACCTAAACCCTCACCAATCCCTCACCAATCCCTCACCAACCCTCACCAATCACTCACCAATCTCTCACCAATGCCTCAGCAATGCCACACCAATGCCTCAGTAATTTCTCACCAATCCCTCATCAATCTCTCACCAATCCCTTAGCAATCTCCCACCAATCTATCAACAACTCCTCACCAATCCCTCACGAGTCTCTCACCAATCTCTCACTAATCCCTCACCAATCTCTCACCAATCCCTCACCAATCCCTCATCAATCCTTCACCAACCATCATCATTCCCTCGCCAACCCCTTGCCAATCTCTCGCCAACCACTCACCAAACACTCGCCAATCTCTCGCCAATTCCTCATCAATCACTCACCAATCATCACCAAATCATCGCCACTCCCTCACCAATCTCTCACCAAACTCTCACCAATATCTCACCAAACACTCATCAATCCCTCACCAACGTCTCACCAATCCCTCCTCAATTCTTCACTTATCTCCCACCAACCCTCATTAATGGCTCACCAATCCCTCACCAAACTTTCACCAATCTCTCACCAATGCCTCATTAATCTCTCACCAATCCCTCACTAATCTCTTGCCAATCTCTCGCCAATCCATCAGCAATCCCTCCCCTATCTCTCGCCAATTCTTCGCCAACCCCTCACCAATCCCTCACCAATCTCTCACCGATCCCTCACCAATCTCTCAACAAACCCTCACCAGTCTCCCACCAATCTCTTAACAACTCCTCACCAATCCCTCACCAATCTCTCACCAATCCCTCATCAAACCTTCACCAACCATCATCACTCCCTCACCAACCCCTCGCCAAACTCTAGCCTATCTCTCACCAATTCCTCATCAATCATCACCAAATCCTCGCCACAGCCTCGCCGATCACTCGACAACCCCTCGTCAATCCCTCCTCAATCATCACCAAATCCTCCCCTACCTCTCGCCAAACCCTCACCAATTCCTCACCAAAAACTCGCCAAACCCTCACGAATCTCTCACCAATCCTTCACCAATCATCACTAAATCCTCACCAATCTCTTGCCAAACCCTCACCAATTCCTCACCAAAAACTCGCCAATCCCTGACCAATCTCTCACCAAACCCTCACCAATCTCTCACCAATCCCCCATCAATTCTTCATTTATCTCCCACCAACCTATCAACAACTCCCCACCAATCCCTCACCAATCTATCCACAATCCCCCACTAATCCCTCACCAATGTCTCCCCAATCCCTCACGAATCACTCACCAACCCTTTGCCAATCTGTCACCAGTTGCTCACCAATCCCTCACCAATCTCTCACCAATGCCTCACCGATCTCCCACCAATCTCTCAACAACTCCTCAACAATCCCTCCTCAGTCTCTCACCAATCCCTCACCAATCTATCACCAATCCCTCACCAATCCCTCACCAATCTCCCACTAACCCCTCACCAATCCCTCATCAATCCTTCACCAACCAAAATCAATCCCTCGCCAAACCCTCGCCAATCTCTCACCAATTCCTCATAAATCATCACCAAATCCGAGCCACACCCTTGCCGATCTCTCGCCAATCCCTCGTCAATCCCTCGTTAATCATCACCAAATCCTCGCCTATCTCTCACCAAACCCTCACCAATTCCTCACCAAAAACTCACCAATCCCTCATCAATTATTCACTAATCTCACACCAACCCTCACCAATCACTCACTAATCTCTCACCAATCCCTCACTAATCATAACCAAATCCTCGACAATCCCTCACCAAATCCTCACCAATTCCTTACGAAACACTCACCAATCCCTCACCAATCTCTCACCAACCTCTCACCAATGCCTCACTAATTTCTCACTAATCTCTCACCGATCCCTCACCAATCTCTCACCAATACCTCTCTAATCTCACACCAATCCCTCACCAATCATTCAAAAATCCTTCAGCAATTCCTCACCAATCACTAACCAATCTCTCACTAATCCCTCACCAATCTCTCATCAAGCCTTCACCACTCCCTCACCAACCATCACCAATCCCTCACCAATCGCTCACCAAACCCTCACCAATCTCCTGCCAATCCCACACCAATCATCACCAAATCCTTGCCACACACTCCCCAATCTCTCGCCAAACCCTCGTCAATTCTTCACTATTCACCCACCAATCTCTGACCAATCTCTCACCAATCCCTCACCAATCTCTCACCAAACGCTCACCAATCTCCTGCCCATCCCACACCAATCATCACCAAATCCTTGCCACACATTCCCCAATCTCTCACCAATCCCTCGCCAATCCCTCCCTTAACCATCGCCAATCCCTTGCCAATCCCTCACCAAATATTACAAAATACTCACCAATCCTTCACCAAACTCTCATCAATCTCTCACCAATCCCTCAATTCTTCACTATTCACCCACCGACTCCTCACCAATCTCTCACCTATCCCTCACCTATCCCTCACCAATCCCTCACCAATCTCTCACCAATGCCTCACCAATGCCACACCAATGCCTCACTAATCTCTCACCAATCCTTCATCAATCTCTCACCAATCCCTTAGCAATCTCCCACCAATCTATCAACAACTCCTCACCAAACCCTCACGAGTCTCTCACCAATCTCTCACCAATCCCTCACCAAATTCTCACCAATTTCTCACCAGTCTCTGACCAATCTCTCACCAATCCCTCACCAATCTCTCACCAATCCCTCACCAATCTCTCACCAATCCCTCACCAATCTCTCACCAATCCCTCACCAATCTCTCACCAATCCCTCATCAATCCTTCACCAACCATCATCAATCCCTTGCCAACCCCTAGCTAATCTCTCGCCAACCACTCACCAAACACTCGCCAATCTCTCGCCAATTCCTCATCAATCACTCACCAATCATCACCAAATCCTCGCCACCCCCTCGCCGATCTCTCACCAATCCCTCCTCAATCCCTCACCAATCATCACTCAATCCTCGCCACCCCTCACCAATCTCTCACAAAACCCTCACCAATTCCTCAGCAGACACTCGGCAATCCCTCACCAACCTCTCACCAATCCCTCCTCAATACTTCACTTATCTCCCACCAACCCTCACTAATGGCTCGCCAATCCCTCACCAAACTTTCACCAATCTCTCACCAATGCCTCATTAATCTCTCACCAATCCCTCATTAATCTCTTGCAAATCTCTCGTCAATCTATCAGCAATCCCTCCCCTATCTCTCGCCAATTCTTCGCCAATCCCTCACCAATTCCTCACCAATCTCTCACTGATCCCTCACCAATCTCTCAACAACCCCTCACCAATCTCTCACCAATCTCTTAACAACTCCTCACCAATCCCTCACCAATCTCTCACCAATCCCTCACCAATCCCTCATCAATCCTTCACCAACCATCATCAATCCATCACCAATGCCTAGCCAAACTCTAACCTATCTCACCAATTCCTCATCAATCATCACCAAATCCTCGCCACACCCTCGCCGATTTCTCGCCAATCCCTTGTCAATCCCTTGTCAATCATCACCAAATCCTCCCCATCTCTCGCCAAACCCTCACCAATTCCTCACCAAAAACTCACCAATCCCTCATGAATCTCTCACCTATCCCTCACCAATCCCTCACCAATCCCTCACCAATCTCTCACCGATCACTCACCAATGCCTCACCAATGCCACACCAATGCCTCGCTAATCTCTCACCAATCTCTCATCAATCTCTCACCTATCCCTTAGCAATCTCCCACCAATCTCTCAACAACTCCTCACCAATCCCTCACGAGACTCTCACCAATCTCTCACCAATTTCTCACCAATTTCGCAACAGTCTCTGACCAATCTCTCACCAATCCCTCACCAATCTCTCACCAAACACTCACCAATCTCCTGCCCATCCCACACCAATCATCACCAAATCCTTGCCACACATTCCCCAATCTCTCACCAATCCCTCACCAATCTCTCACCAATGCCTCACCAATGCCGCACCAATGCCTCACTAATCTCTCACCAATCCTTCATCAATCTCTCACCAATCCCTTAGCAATCTCCCACCAATCTATCAACAACTCCTCACCAAACCCTCACGAGTCTCTCACCAATCTCTCACCAATCCCTCACCAAATTCTCACCAATTTCTCACCAGTCTCTGACCAATCTCTCACCAATCCCTCACCAATCTCTCACCAATCCCTCACCAATCCCTCACCAATCCATCATCAATCCTTCACCAACCATCATCAATCCCTCGCCAACCCCTTGCCAATCTCTCGCCAACCACTCACCAAACACTCGCCAATCTCTCGCCAATTCCTCATCAATCACTCACCAATCATCACCAGATCCTCGCCACCCCCTCGCCGATCTCTCGTCAATCCCTCCTCAATCCCTCACCAAATATCACTCAATCCTCGCCAATCCCTCACCAATCTCTCACAAAACCCTCACCAATTCCTCACCAGACACTCGGCAATCCCTCACCAACCTCTCACCAATCCCTCACCAAACTTTCACCAATCTCTCACCAATGCCTCACTAATCTCTTGCAAATCTCTCGCCAATCTATCAGCAATCCCTCCCCATCTCTCATCAATTCTTCGCCAACCCCTCACCAATCCCTCACCAATCTCTCACCGATCCCTCACCAATCTCTCAACAACCCCTCACCAATCTCCCACCAATCTCTTAACAACTCCTCACCAATCCCTCACCAATCTCTCACCAATCCCTCACCAATCCCTCATCAATCCTTCACCAACCATCATCAATCCCTCACCAACCCCTCACCAAACTCTAGCCTATCTCTCACCAATTCCTCATCAATCATCACCAAATCCTCGCCACACCCTCGCCGATCTCTCGCCAATCCCTCGTCAATCCCTCGTCAATCATCACCAAATCCTCCCCATCTCTCGCCAAACCCTCACCAATTCCTCACCAAAAACTCACCATTCCCTCATGAATGTCTCACCAATCCCTCACCAATCTCTCATCAATCTCTCATCAATCTCTCATCAATCTCTCATCAATCTCTCATCAATCTCTCACCAATCTCTCATCAATTCTTCACAAACCTCACACCAACCCTCACCAATCACTCACCAATCTCTCACTAATCCCTAACCAATCCCTCACCAATCATCACCAAATCCGAGCCAATCCCTCGCCAAACCCTCAGCAATTCCTCACCAAACACTCACCAGTCTCTCACCAATCCCTCACCAATCTCTCACCAACCACTCACCAATGCCTCACTAATCTCTCACTAATCTCTCACCGATCCCTCACCAATCTCTCACCAATGCCTCACTAATCTCACACCAATCCCTCACCAATCTCTCACCAATCCTTCACCAATCCCTCACCAATCCCTCACCAATCTTCCACCAATCTTCCACCAATCTCTCACTAATCCCTCACCAATCTCTCAACAAGCCTTCACCAGTCCCTCACCAACCATCACCAATCCCTCACCAATCCCTCACCAATCCCTCACCAATCCCTCACCAAACTCTTACCAATCTCTTGCCAATCCCACACCAATCATTAACAAATCCTTGCCAAACAATCCCCAATCTCTCACCAATCCCTCGCCAATCCCTCACTTAACCCTCGCCAATCCCTTGCCAATCCCTCATCAAACATTACCAAACACTCACCAATCCATCATCAATCCTTCACCAATCTCTCATCAATCTCTCACTAATCCCTCATCAATTCTTCACTAATCTCTCAACAACTCCTCACCAATCCCACACCAGTCTCTCACCAATCTCTCACCAGTCCCTCACCAATTTCTCACCAATTTCTCACCAATCACTCACCAATTTCTCACCAATCCCTCACCAATCCCTCACCAATCCCTCACCAATCCCTCATCAATCCTTCACCAACCATCATCAATCGCTCACCAACCCCTTGCCAATCCCTCGCCAACCACTCACCAAACCCTCGCCAATTCCTCAGCAATCCCTCACCAATCATCACTAAATCCTCGCCACCCACTCGCCGATCTCTTGCCAATCCCTCCTCAATCCCTCACCAATCATCACTAAATCCTTGCCAATCTCTCGCAACCCTTCACCAATTCCTCACCAAACACTCGACAATCCCTGACCAATCTCTCGCCAAGCCCTCACCAATCTCTCACCAATCGCCCATCAATTCTTCACTTATCTCCCACCAACCCTCACTAATCTCTCACCAATCCCTCATTAATCTCTCACCAATCCCTCACTAATCTCTTACCAATCTCTTGCCAATCTCTCACCAATCCCTCCCCTATCTCTCGACAATTCCTCACCAAACCCTCACCAATATCTCGCCAATCACTCACCAACCGCTTAACAACCCATAACCAATCTCCCACTCACCTCTCAACAATTCCACACCAATCCCTCACCAATCCCTCACGAATGTCTCCCCAATCCCTCACCACTCACTCACCAACCCTTCACCAATCTGTCACCAGTTGCTCACCAATCTCGCACAAATCCTCAAAAACCCTCACCAATCTCCCACCAATGTCTTAACACCTCACCAATCCCTCACCAATCTCTCACCGATCCCTCACCAATCTCCCACCAATCTCTCAACAACTCCTCACCAATCCCTCAGCAATCTCTCACCAATCCCTCACCAATTTCTCACCAAATCATCACCAATCTCTCACCAACCCCTCACCAATCACTCATCAATCCTTCACCAATCATCAATCCCTCGCAAACCCCTCGCCAAACTCTTGCCAATCTCTCACCAATTCCTCATCAATCATCACCAAATCTTCGCCACACCCTTGCCGATCTCTCGCCAATCCCTCGTCAATCTCTCGTCAATCATCACCAAATCCTCGCCTATCTCTTGCCAAACCCTCACCAATTCCTCACCAATCCCTCACCAATCTCTCACCAATCCCTCACCAATCCCTCACTAATCTCTCAGCAATCTCTCAGCAATCTCTCACCAATCCCTCATCAATTCTTCACTAATCTCTCTACAACTCCTCACCAATCCTGCACCAGTCTCTCAACAATCTTTCACCAATCCCTCACCAATTTCTCACCAATCCCTCACCAATCATCACCAAATCCGAGCCAATCCCTCGCCAAACCCTCAGCAATTCCTCACCAAACACTCACCAGTCTCTCACCAATCCCTCACCAATCTCTCACCAACCACTCACCAATGCCTCACTAATCTCTCACTAATCTCTCACCGATCCCTCACCAATCTCTCACCAATGCCTCACTAATCTCACACCAATCCCTCACCAATCTCTCACCAATCCTTCACCAATCCCTCACCAATCCCTCACCAATCTTCCACCAATCTCTCACTAATCTCTCACTAATCCCTCACCAATCTCTCAACAAGCCTTCACCAGTCCCTCACCAACCATCACCAATCCCTCACCAATCCCTCACCAAACTCTTACCAATCTCTTGCCAATCCCACACCAATCATTAACAAATCCTTGCCAAACAATCCCCAATCTCTCACCAATCCCTCGCCAATCCCTCACTTAACCCTCGCCAATCCCTTGCCAATCCCTCATCAAACATTACCAAACACTCACCAATCCATCATCAATCCTTCACCAATCTCTCATCAATCTCTCACTAATCCCTCATCAATTCTTCACTAATCTCTCAACAACTCCTCACCAATCCCACACCAGTCTCTCACCAATCTCTCACCAGTCCCTCACCAATTTCTCACCAATTTCTCACCAATCACTCACCAATCACTCACCAATTTCTCACCAATCCCTCACCAATCCCTCACCAATCCCTCACCAATCCCTCACCAATCCCTCATCAATCCTTCACCAACCATCATCAATCCCTCACCAACCCCTTGCCAATCCCTCGCCAACCACTCACCAAACCCTCGCCAATTCCTCAGCAATCCCTCACCAATCATCACTAAATCCTCGCCACCCACTCGCCGATCTCTTGCCAATCCCTCCTCAATCCCTCACCAATCATCACTAAATCCTTGCCAATCTCTCGCAACCCTTCACCAATTCCTCACCAAACACTCGACAATCCCTGACCAATCTCTCGCCAAGCCCTCACCAATCTCTCACCAATCGCCCATCAATTCTTCACTTATCTCCCACCAACCCTCACTAATCTCTCACCAATCCCTCATTAATCTCTCACCAATCCCTCACTAATCTCTTACCAATCTCTTGCCAATCTCTCACCAATCCCTCCCCTATCTCTCGACAATTCCTCACCAAACCCTCACCAATATCTCGCCAATCACTCACCAACCGCTTAACAACCCATAACCAATCTCCCACTCACCTCTCAACAATTCCACACCAATCCCTCACCAATCCCTCACGAATGTCTCCCCAATCCCTCACCACTCACTCACCAACCCTTCACCAATCTGTCACCAGTTGCTCACCAATCTCGCACAAATCCTCAAAAACCCTCACCAATCTCCCACCAATGTCTTAACACCTCACCAATCCCTCACCAATCTCTCATCGATCCCTCACCAATCTCCCACCAATCTCTCAACAACTCCTCACCAATCCCTCAGCAATCTCTCACCAATCCCTCACCAATTTCTCACCAAATCATCACCAATCTCTCACCAACCCCTCACCAATCACTCATCAATCCTTCACCAATCATCATCAATCCCTCGCAAACCCCTCGCCAAACTCTTGCCAATCTCTCACCAATTCCTCATCAATCATCACCAAATCTTCGCCACACCCTTGCCGATCTCTCGCCAATCCCTCGTCAATCTCTCGTCAATCATCACCAAATCCTCGCCTATCTCTTGCCAAACCCTCACCAATTCCTCACCAATCCCTCACCAATCTCTCACCAATCCCTCACCAATCCCTCACTAATCTCTCAGCAATCTCTCACCAATCCCTCATCAATTCTTCACTAATCTCTCTACAACTCCTCACCAATCCTGCACCAGTCTCTCAACAATCTTTCACCAATCCCTCACCAATCCCTCACCAATCCCTCACCAATCCCTCACCAATCCCTCACCAATTTCTCACCAATTTCTCACCAATCCCTCACCAATCCCTCACCAATCCCTCACCAATCCCTCATCATTCCTTCACCAACCATCATCAATCCCTCACCAACCCCTTGCCAATCCCTCACCAACCACTCAACAATCCCTCACCAATCACTCACCAATCTCTCACCAATCCCTCAACAATTCCTCACCAATCCCTCACCAACCCCTCACCAATCCCTCATCAATCCTTCACCAATCATCAATCCCTCGCCAACCCCTCGCCAAACTCTCGCCAATCTCTCACCAATTCCTCCTCAATCATCACCAAATCTTTGCCACACCCTTGCCGATCTCACACCAATCCCTCATCAATCCCTCGTCAATCATCACCAAATCCTCACCTATCTCTCGCCAAACCCTCACCAATTCATCACCAAAACTCGCCAATCACTCACCAAACCCTCACCAATCCCTCACCAATCTCTCAACAATCTCTCAACAATCCCTCATCAATTCTTCACTAATCTCCCACCAACCCTCACCAATCTCTCACCAATCCCTCACCAATCATCACCAAATCCGAGCCAATCCCTCGCCAAACCATCAACAATTCCTCACCAAACACTCACCAATCCCTCACCAATCCCTCACCAATCTCTCATCAATCTCTCATCAATCTCTCACCAATCCCTCATCAATTCTTCACTAATCTCTCAACAACTCACCAATCCTGCACCAGTCTCTCAACAATCTCTCACCAATCCCTCACCAATTTCTCACCAGTTTCTCACCAATCCCTCACCAATCCCTCACCAATCCCTCACCAATCCCTCACCAATCCCTCACCAATCCCTCACCAATCCCTCATCATTCCTTCACCAACCATCATCAATCCGTCACCAACCCCTTGCCAATCCCTCACCACCCACTCACCAATCTCTCACCAATCACTCACCAATCTCTCACCAATCCCTCACCAATTCCTCACCAATTCCTCACCAATCTCTCACCAACCCCTCACCAATCCCTCATGAATCCTGCACCAATCATCATCAATCCCTCGCCAACCCCTCGCCAAACTCTCGCCAATCTCTCACCAATTCCTCCTCAATCATCACCAAATCCTCGCCACACCCTTGCCGATCTCAGTCCAATCCCTCATCAATCCCTCATCAATCATCACCAAATCCTCACCTATCTCTCACCAAACCCTCACCAATTCCTCACCAAAATTCGCCAATCACTCACCAATCCCTCACCAATCTCTCAACAATCTCTCAACAATCTCTCACCAATCCCTCATCAATTCTTCACTAATCTCCCACCAACCCTCACCAATCTCTCACCAATGTCTCACCAATCATCACCAAATCCTCAACAATCCCTCGCCAATCCCTCACCAATCTCTCAACAACCTCTCACCAATTCCTCAATAATCTCTCAATAATCTCTCACCGATCCCTCACCAATCTCTCACCAATCTTTCACCAATCCCTCACCTATCCCACAAAAATCTCCCACCAATCTCTCAACAACTCCTCACCAATCCCTTACGAGTCTCTCACCAATCCCTCACCAATTTCTCACCAATTTCTCACCAATTTCTCACCAATTTCTCACCAGTCTCTGACCAATCTCTCACTAATCCCTCACAAATCTCTTATCAATCCCTCACCAATCCCTCATCAATCCGTCACCAATCCCTCATCAATCCGTCACCAACCATCATCAAAACCTCGCCAACCCCTTGCCAATCTCTCGCCAACCAGTCACCAAACACTCGCCAATCTCTCGCCAATTCCTCATCAATCAGTCACCAATCATCACCAAATCCTCGCCACCGCCTTGCCGATCTCTCGACAATCCCTCCTCAATCCCTCACCAATCATCACTCAATCCTCACCAATCCCTCACCAATCTCTCGCCAAACCCTCACCAATTCCTCACCAAAAACTCGCCAATCCCTCACGAATCTCTCACCAATCCCTCACCAATCTCTCATCAATCTCTCACCAATCTCTCAATTCTTCACTAATCTCACACCAACCCTCACCAATCACTCACCAATCTCTCAGTAATCTCTAACCAATCCCTCACCAATCATCACCAAATCCGAGCCAATCCCACGCCAAACCCTCAGCAATTCCTCACCAAACACTCACCAGTCCCTCACCAATCCCTCACTTATCCCTCACTTATCCCTCACCAACCTATCACCAATGCCTCACTAAACTCTCACTAATCTCACACCGATCCCTCACCAGTCTCTCACCAATGCCTCACTAATCTCACACCAATCCCTCACCAATCTCTCACCAATCCTTCACCAATCCCTCACCAATCTTCCACCAATCTCTCACTAATCTCTCACTAATCCCTCACCAATCTCTCAACAAGCCGTCACCAGTCCTTCACCAACCATCACCAATCCCTCACCAATCCCTCACCAAACTCTCACCAAACTCTCACCAATCTCTCACCAATCTCTTGCAAATCGCACACCAATCATTAACAAATCCTTGCCACACACTCCCCAATCTCTCGCCAATCCCTCGCTAATCCCTCACTTAACCCTCACCAATCCCTTGCCAATCCCTCACAAAACATTACCAAGCACTCACCAATCCATCATCAATCCTTCACCAATCTCTCATCACTTTCTCACCAATCCCTCATCAATTCTTCACTAATCTCTCAACAACTCCTCACCAATCCCACACCAGTCTCTCACCAATCTCTCACCAGTCCCTCACCAATTTCTCACCAATCACTCACCAATTTCTCACCAAACCCTCACCAATCCCTCATCAATCCTTCACCAACCATCAATCCCTCGCCAACACCTTGCCAATCCCTCGCCAACCACTCACCAAACCCTTGCCAATCCCTCGCCAATTCCTCAGCAATCCCTCACCAATCATCACTAAATCCTCGCCACCCACTCGCCGATCTCTTGCCAATCCCTCCTCAATCCCTCACCAATCATCACTAAATCCTCGCCAATCTCTCGCCAACCCCTCACCAATTCCTCACCAAACACTCGCCAATCCCTGACCAATCTCTCACCAATCCCTCATTAATCTCTCACCAATCCCTCACTAATCTCTTGCCAATCTCTTGCCAATCTCTCACCAATCATTCCCCTATCTCTCGACAATTCCTCACCAAACCCTCACCAATATCTCGCCAATCACTCACCAACCGCTTAACAACCCATAACCAATCTCCCACTCACCTCTCAACAACTCCACACCAATCCCTCACCAATTCCTCATGAATGTCTCCCCAATCCCTCACCACTCACTCACCAACCCTTCACCAATCTGTCACCAGTTGCTCACCAATCTCGCACAAATCCTCAAAAACCCTCACCAATCTCCCAACAATTTCTTAACACCTCACCAATCCCTCACCAATCTCTCACCGATCCCTCACCAATCTCCCACCAATCTCTCAACAACTCCTCACCAATCCATCAGTCTCTCACCAATCCCTCACCAATCTCTCACCAATCCCTCACCAATTTCTCACCAAATCATCACAAATCTCTCAACCCCTCACCAATCACTTATCAATCCTTTACCAATCATCATCAATCCCTCACCAACCCCTCACCAAACTTTCACCAATCGCTCACCAATTCCTTATCAATCATCACCAAATATTCGCCACACCCTTGCCGGTCTCTCGCCAATCCCTCGTCAATCCCTCGTCAATCATCACCAAATCCTCGCCTATCTCTCACCAATCCCTCAACAATCTCTCACCGATCCCTCACCAATCTCCCACCAATCTCTCAACAACTCCTCACCAATCCATCAGTCTCTCACCAATCCCTCACCAATCTCTCACCAATCCCTCACCAATTTCTCACCAAATCATCACAAATCTCTCAACCCCTCACCAATCACTTATCAATCCTTCACCAATCATCATCAATCCCTCACCAACCCCTCACCAAACTTTCACCAATCGCTCACCAATTCCTTATCAATCATCACCAAATATTCGCCACACCCTTGCCGGTCTCTCGCCAATCCCTCGTCAATCCCTCGTCAATCATCACCAAATCCTCGCCTATCTCTCGCCAATCCCTCACCAATTCCTCACCAAAACTCGCCAATCCCTCACCAATCTCTCACCAATCCCTCACCAATCTCTCATCAATCTCTCACCAATCCCTCAATTCTTCACTATTCTCCCACCAACCCTCACCAATCTCTCACCAATCTCTCACTAATCTCTCACCAATCCCTCACCAATCCCTCACCAATCATCACCAAATCCTCGCCAATCTTTCGCCAATCCCTCACCAATCTCTCACCAATCCTTCACCAATCCCTCAACTATCCCTCAACAATCTTCCACCAATTTCTCACCAATCATGACTAGATCCTCGCCAATCTTTCGCCGAACCCTCACCAATTCCTCAACAAACACTTGCCAATCCCTGACCAATCTCTCACCAAACCCTCACCAATCTCTCACCAATCCCCCATCAATTCTTCATTTATCTCCCACCAACCTCTCAACACCTCCACACCAATCCCTCACCAATCTATCCACAATCCCTCACTAATCCCTCACCAATGTCTCCCCAATCCCTCACCAATCACTCACCAACCCTTCGCCAATCTGTCACCAGTTGCTCACCAATCCCTCACCAATCTCTAACCAATCCCTCGCCAATCTCCCACCAATCTCTCAGCAACTCCTCACCAATCCCTCCTCAGTCTCTCACCAATCACTCACCAAACTCTCACCAATCCCTCACCAATCTCCCACTAACCACTCACCAATCCCTCATCAAACCTTCACAAACCAAAATCAATCCCTCGACAAACCCTCGCCAAACTCTCGCCTATCTCTCACCAATTCCTCATCAATCATCAACAAATCCGAGCCACACCCTCGCCGATCTCTCGCCAATCCCTCGTCAATCATCACCAAATCCTCGCCTATCTCTCACCAAACCCTCACCAATTCCTCACCAAAAACTCGGCAATCCCTCACCAATCTCTCACCAATCCCTCATTCATTATTCACTAATCCCACAACAACACTCACCAATCACTCACCAATCTCTCACTAATCTCTCAACAATCCCTCACTAATCATCACCAAATCCTCGACAATCCCTCACCAATGCCTCACTAATCTCTCACTAATCTCTCAACAATCCCTCACTAATCATCACCAAATCCTCGACAATCCCTCACCAATGCCTCACTAATCTCTCACTAATCTCTCACCGATCCCTCACCAATCTTTCACCAATGCCTCACTAATCTCACACCAATCCCTCACCAATCACTCACAAATCCTTCACCAATCCCTCACCAATCGCTAACCAATCTCTCACTAATCCCTCACCAATCTCTCATCAAGCCTTCACCACTCCCTCACCAACCATCACCAATCTCTCAACAATCCCTCACCAAACCCTCACCAATCTCCTGCCAATCCCACACCAATCATCACCAAATCCTTGCCGCACACTCCCCAATCTCTCGCCAATCCCTCGCCAATCCCTTACTTAACCATCGCCAATCCCTTGCCAATCCCTCACCAAATATTACCAAACCCTCACCAATCCTTCACCAATCTCTCATCAATCTCTCACCAATCCCTCATCAATTCTTCACTATTCACCCACCAACTCCTCACCAATCTCTCACCTATCCCTCACCAATCCCTCACCAATCCCTCACCAATCCCTCACCAATCCCTCACCAATCCCTCACCAATCCCTCACCAATCCCTCACCAATGCCTCACCAATGCCACACCAATGCCTCACTAATCTCTCACCAATCCCTCATCAATCTCTCACCAATCTCTCATCAATTCTTCACTAATCTCACACCAACCCTCACCAATCACTCACCAATCCCTCAACAATCATCACCAAATCCAAGCCAAACCCTCGCCAAACCATCAGCAATTCCTCACCAAACACTCACCAATCCCTCACCAATCCCTTACTAATCTCTCATCAATCTCTCACCAATCCCTCATCAATTCTTCACTAATCTCTCAACAACTCCTCACCAATCCTGCACCAGTCTCTCAACAATCACTCACCAATCCCTCACCAATTTCCCACCAATTTCTCACCAATCTCTCACCAATCCCTCACCAAGCCATCATCAATCCTTCACCAACCATCATCAATCCCTCGCCAACCCCTTGCCAATCCCTCGCCAACCACTCACCAATCCCTCACCAATCTCTCAATCTCTGACCAATCACTCACCAATCTCTCACCAATCCCTCACCAATTCTCACCAATCTCTCACCAACCTCTCACCAATCCTTCATCAATCCTTCACCAATCATCATCAATCCCTCGCCAACCCCTCGCCAAACTCTCGCCAATCTCTCACCAATTCCTCCTCAATCATCACCAAATCTCCGCCACACTCTTGCCGATCTCTCGCCAATCCCTCATCAATCCCTCGTCAATCATCACCAAATCCTCGCCTATCTCTCACCAAACCCTCACCAATTCCTCACCAAAACTCGCCAATCCCTCACCAATCGCTCACCAATCTCTCAAAAATCTCTCACCAATCCCTCAACAACTCTTGACTAATCTCCCACCAACCCTCACCAATCTCTCACCAATGTCTCAATAATCTCTCACCAATCATCACCAAATCCTTACCAATCTCTCGCCAATCCCTCACCAATCTCTCACCAACCTCTCACCAATGCCTCACTAATCTCTCAATAATCTCTCACCGATCCATCACCAATCTCTCACCAATCCTTCACCAATCCCTCACCTATCCCTCAAAAATCTCCCACCAATCTCTCAACAACTCCTCACCAATCGCTCACGAGTCTCTCACCAATCTCTCACCAATCCCTCACCAATCCCTCACCAATTTATCACCAATTTATCACCAGTCTCTGACCAATCTCTCACTAATCCCACACCAATCTCTCACCAATCCCTCACCAATCCCTCATCAATCCGTCACCAAACATCATCAATCCCTCGCCAACCCCTTGCCAATCTCTCGCCAACCACTCACCAAACACTTGCCAATCTCTCGCCAATTCCTCATCAATCACTCACTAATCACTCAATCCTCGCCAATCCCTCACCAATCTCTCGCCAAACCCTCACCAATTCCTCACCAAAAACCCGCCAATCCCTCACGAATCTCTCACCAATCCCTCACCAATCTCTCATCAATCTCTCACCAATCTCTCATCAATTCTTCACTAATCTCACATCAACCCTCACCAATCACTCACCAATCTCTCAGTAATCTCTAACCAATCCCTCACCAATCATCACCAAATCCGAGCCAATCCCTCGCCAAACCCACAGCAATTCCTCACCAAACACTCACCAGTCCCTCACCAATCCCTCACTAATCTCTCACCAACCTCTCACCAATGCCTCACTAATCTCTCACCGATCCCTCACCAATGCCTCACTAATCTCACACCAATCCTTCAACAATCTCTCACCAATCCTTCACCAATCCCTCACCAATCCCTCACCAATCTTCCACCAATCTCTCACTAATCTCTCACTAATCCCTCACCAATCTCTCAACAAGCGTTCACCAGTCCCTCACCAACCATCACCAATCCCTCACCAATCCCTCACCAAACTCTCACCAATCTCTTGCCAATCCCACACCAATCATTAACGAATCCTTGCCACACACTCCCCAATCTCTCGCCAATCCCACGCCAATCCCTCACTTAACCCTCACCAATCCCTTGCCAATCCCTCACCAAACATTACCAAACACTCACCAATCCATCATCAATCCTTCACCAATCTCACATCAATCTCACCAATCCCTCATCAATTCTTCACTAATCTCTCAACAACTCCTCACCAATCCCGCACCAGTCTCTCACCAATCTCTCACCAGTCCCTCACCAATTTCTCACCAATTTCTCACCAATCACTCACCAATTTCTCACCAATCACTCACCAATCCCACATCAATCTCTCATCAATCCTTCACCAACCATCATCAATCCCTCGCCAACCCCTTGCCAATCCCTCGCCAACCACGCACCAAACCCTCGCCAATCTCTCACCAATTCCTCATCAATCCCTCACCAATCATCACTAAATCGTCGCCATGCACTCGCCGATCTCTTGCCAATCCCTCCTCAATCTCTCATCAATCATCACTAAATCCTCGCCAATCTCTCGCCAACCCCTCACCAATTCCTCACCAAACACTCGCCAATCCCTGACCAATCTCTCACCAAACCCTCACCAATCTCTCACCAATCCCCCATCAATTCTTCACTCATCTCCCACCAACCCTCACTAATCTCTCACCAATCCCTCACTAATCCCTTGCCAATCTCTCACCAATCCCTCCCCTATCTCTCGACAATTCCTCGCCAAACCCTCACCAATATCTCGCCAATCACTCACCAACCCCTTAACAACCCATAACCAATCTCCCACTCACCTCTCAACAACTCCACACCAATCCCTCACCAATCCCTCACGAATGTCTCCCCAATCCCTCACCACTCACTCACCAACCCTTCACCAATCTGTCACCAGTTGCTCACCAATCTCGCACAAATCCTCAAAAACCCTCACCAATCTCCCACCAATGTCTTAACACCTCACCAATCCCTCACCAATCTCTCACCGATCCCTCACCAATCTCCCACCAATCTCTCAACAACTCCTCACCAATCCCTCATCAGTCTCTCACCAATCCCTCACTAATCTCTCACCAATCCCTCACCAATTTCTCACCAAATCATCACCAATCTCTCACCAACCCCTCACAAATCACTCATCAATCCCTCACCAATCTCTCACCAATCCCTCACCAATCCCTCACCAACCCCTCACCAATCCCTCACCAATCCCTCACCAATCCCTCATCAATCCTTCACCAATCATCAATCCCTTGCCAACCCCTTGCCAAACTCTCACCAATCTCTCACCAATACCTCATCAATCATCACCAAATCTTCGCCACACCCTTGCCGATCTCTCGCCAATCCCTCGTCAATCCCTCGTCAATCATCACCAAATCCTCGCCTATCTCTCGCCAAACCCTCACCAATTCCTCACCAAAACTCACCAATCCCTCACCAATCTCTCACCAATCACTCACCAATCTCTCATCAATCTCTCACCAATCCCTCATCAATTCTTCACTAATCTCCCACCAACCCTCACCAATCTCTCACTAATCTCTCACCAATCCCTCACCAATCATCACCAAATCCTCGCCAATTTCTCGCCAATCCCTCACCAATCTCTCACCAACCTCTCACCAATGCCTCACTAATCTCTCACTAATCTCTCACCAATGCCTCACTAATCTCTCACTAATCTCTCACCGATCCCTCACCAATCTCTCACCAATCCTTCACCAATCCCTCACCTATCCCTCAACAATCTTCCACCAATCTCTCACCAACCTCTCACGAATCCCTCACCAATCATCACCAATCCCACACCAATCATGACTAAATCCTCACCAATCTCTCACCAAACCCTCACCAATTCCTCAACAAACACTCGCCAATCCCTGACCAATTTCTCACCAAACCCTTACCAATCTCTCACCAATCCCCCATCAATTCTTCATTTATCTCCCACCAACCACACAACTCCACACCAATCCCTCACCAATCTATCTGCAATCCCTCACTAATCCCTCACCAATGTCTCCCAAATCCCTCACCAAACACTCACCAACCCTTCGCCAATCTGTCACCAGTTGCTCACCAATCCCTCAACAATCTCCCACCAATCTCTCAGCAACTCCTCACCAATCCCTCCTCAGTCTCTCACCAATCCCTCACCAATCTCTCAACAATCCCTCACCAATCTCCCACTAACCCCTCACCAATCCCTCATCAATCCTTCACCAACCAAAATCAATCCCTCGACAACCCCTCGCCAAACTCTCGACAATCTCTCACCAATTCCTCATCAATTATCACCAAATCCGAGCCACACCCTCGCCGATCTCTCGCCAATCACTCGTCAATCCCTCATTAATCATCACCAAATCCTCGCCTATCTCTCACCAAACCCTCACCAATTCCTCATCAAAACTCGCCAATCCCTCACCAATCTCTCACCAATCCCTCATCAATTATTCACTAATCTCACACCAACCCACACCAATCACTCACCAATCTCTCACTAATCTCTCACCAATCCCTCACTAATCATCACCAAATCCTCGACAATCCCTCACCAAATCCTCACCAATTCCTCACGAAACAATCACCAATCCCTCACCAATCTCTCACCCACCTCTCACCAATGCCTCACTAATCTCTCACTAATCTCTCACTGATCCCTCACCAATCTCTCACCAATGCCTCACTAATCTCACACCAATCCCTCACCAATCATTCACAAATCCTTCAGCAATCCCTCACCAATCGCTAACCAATCTCTCACTAATCCCTCACCAATCTATCATCAAGCCTTCACCACGCCCTCACCAATCACCAATCCCTCACCAATCCCTCACCAAACCCTCACCAATCTCCTGCCAATCCCACACGAATCATCACCAAATCCTTGCCACACACTCCCCAATCTCTCGCCAATCCCTCACTTAACCATCGCCAATCCCTTGCCAATCCCTCACCAAATATTACCAAACACTCACCAATCCTTCACCAATCTCTCATCAATCTCTCACCAATACCTCATCAATTCTTCACTATTCACCCACCAAGTCCTCACCAATCTCTCACCTATCCCTCACCTATCCCTCACCAATCCCTCATCTATCCCTCATCTATCCCTCATCTATCCCTCACCAATCCCTCACCAATCCCTCACCAATCCCTCACCAATCTCTCACCAATCTCTCACCAATGCCTCACAAATGCCACACCAATGCCTCACTAATCTCTCACCAATCCCTCATCAATCTCTCACCAATCCCTTAGCAATCTCCCACCAATCTCTCAACAACTCCTCACCAATCCCTCACGAGTCTCTCACCAATCTCTCACCAATCCCTCACCAATTTCTCACCAATTTCTCACCAATCCCTCATCAATCGTTCACTAACCATCATCAATCCCTCGCCAACCCCGTGCCAATCTCTCGCCAACCACTCACCAAACACTCGCCAATCTCTCGCCAATTCCTCATCATCACTCACCAATAATCACCAAATACTCGCCACCCCCTCGTCGATCTCTTGCCAATCCCTCGTCAATCCCTCACAAATCATCACTCAATCCTCACCAATCTCTCACCAAACCCTCACCAATTCCTGACCAGACACTCGGCAATCCCTCACCAACCTCTCACCAATCCCTTCTCAATTCTTCACTTATCTCCCACCAACCCTCACTAATGGCTCAACAATCCCTCACCAAACTTTCACCAATCTCTCACTAATCTCTTGCCAATCTCTCGCCAATCTATCAGCAATCCCTCCCCTATCTCTCGCCAATTCTTCGCCAACCCCTCACCAATCCCTCACCAATCTCTCACCGATCCCTCACCAATCTGTCAACAAACCCTCACCAATCTCCCTCACCAATCTCTCATCAATCTCTCAACAATCTCTCATCAATTCTTCACTAATCTCACACCAACCCTCACCAATCACTCACCAATCTCTCAATAATCTCTAACCAATCCCTCACCAATCATCACCAAATCCGAGCCAATCCCTTGACAAACCCTCAGCAATTCCTCACCAAACACTCACCAATCCCTCACCAATCCCTCACTAATTTCTCATTAATCTCTCACCAATCCCTCATCAATTCTTCACTAATCTCTCAACAACTCCTCACCAATCCTGCACCAGTCTCTCACCAATCTCTCACCAATCCCTCACCAATTTCTCACCCATTTCTCACCAATCTCTCACCAATCTCTCACCAATCTCTCACCAATCCCTCACCAATCCCTCATCAATCCTTCACCAAACATCAATCCCTCGCCAACCACTCACCAAACACTCGCCAATCTCTCGCCAATTCCTCATCAATCCCTCACCAATCATCACTAGATCCTCGCCACCCACTCGCCGATCTCTTGCCAATCCCTCCTCAATCCCTCACCAATCATCACTAAATCCTCACCAATCTCTCGCCAACACCTCACCAATTCCACACCAAACACTCGCCAATCCCTGACCAATCTCTCACCAAACACTAACCAATTCCTCACCAATCCCCCATCAATTCTTCACTTATCTCCCACCAACCCTCACTAATCTCTCACAAATCCCTCATTAATCTCCCACCAATCCCTCACTAATCTCTTGCCAATCTCTTGCCAATCTCTCACCAATCACTCCCCTATCTCTCGACAATTCCTCACCAAACCCTCACCAATATCTCGCCAATCACTCACCAACCCCTTAACAACCCATAACCAATCTCCCACTCACCTCTCAACAACTCCACACCAATCCCTCACCAATCCCTCATGAATGTCTCCCCAATCCCTCACCACTCACTCACCAACCCTTCGCCAATCTGTCACCAGTTGCTCACTAATCTCGCACAAATCCTCAAAAACCCTCACCAATCTCCCACCAATGTCTTAACTCTTCACCAATCTCTCACTGATCCCTCACCAATCTCCCACCAATCTCTCAACAACTCATCACCAATCCCTCATCAGTCTCTCACCAATCCCTCACCAATCTCTCACCAATCCCTCACCAATCTATCACCAATCTATCACCAATCCCTCACCAACCCCTCACCAACCCCTCATCAATCCTTCACCAATCATCAATCCCTCGCCAACCCCTTGCCAAACTCTCACCAATCTCTCACCAATTCCTCCTCAATCATCACCAAATCTTCGCCACACCCTTGCCGATCTCTCGCCAATCCCTCGTCAATCCCTCATCAATCATCACCAAATCCTCGCCTATCTCTCGCCAAACCCTCACCAATTCCTCACCAAAACTCACCAATCCCTCACCAATCTCTCACCAATCCCTCACCAATCTCTCAACAATCTCTTACCAATCCCTCATCAATTCTTCACTAATCTCCCACCAACGCTCACCAATCTCTCACCAATGTCTCACCAATCTCTCGCCAATCCCTCACCAATCTCTCACCAACCTCTCACCAATGCCTCACTAATCTCTCACTAATCTCTCACCAATCCGTCACCAATCTCTCAACAACTCCTCACCAATCCCTCATCAGTCTCTCACCAATCCCTCACCAATCTCACACCAATCCCTCACCATTCTCTCACCAATCCCTCACCAATCCCTCATCAATTCTTCAACAATCATCAATCCCTCGCCAACCCCTTGCCAAACTCTCACCAATCCCTCGCCAATCCCTTGTCAATCATCACCAAATCTTCACCTATCTCTCAACGATCTCTCACCAATCCCGCATTAATTCTTCACTAATCTCCCACCAACCCTCACCAATCTCTCACCAATGTCTCACCAATCTCTCGCCAATCCCTCACCAATCTCTCACCAACCTCTCAACAATGCCTCACTAATCTCTCAATAATCCCTCACCGATCCCTCACCAATCTCTCACCAATCCCTCACCTATCCCTCACCTATCCCTCAACAATCTTCCACCAATCTCTCACCAATCTCTCACTAATCCCTCACCAACCATCACCAATCCCTTACCAAACCCTCACCAATCTCTTGCCAATCCCACACCAATCATCACCAAATCCTTGCCACACCCTCCCCAATCTCTCGCCAATCCCTCGTCAATCCCTCACTTAACCCTCGCCAATCCCTTGTCAATCCCTCACCAAACATTACCAATCCCTCACCAAACATTTCCAAACCCTTACCAGTCCATCATCAATCCTTCACCAATCTCTCACCAATCTCTAGCCAACCTCTCATCAGTCCATCACTAATCATCACCAAAGCCTCACCAAATCCTCACCAACCCCTCACCAATCCCTCATCAATCCTTCACCAAACCCTCACCAATCCCTCACCAATCTCTTGCCAATCCCTCACCAATCCCTCATCAATCCTTAAGCAAACACTCACCAATCCCTCGCCAATTATCCCCAATCCCCCAGCAATGTCTCCCCATTACCTCACCAATCTCTTGCCATTCCCTCACAAACCCTTCACCAATCTCTCACCAATTCCTCACCAATCTCTCAATAACCTCTCACCAATCCTTCACCAATCCATCACCAATCCCTCACCAATGTCTCCCCAATCCCTCACCAATCACTCATCAACCCTTCGCCAATCTCTCACCAGTTGCTCACCAATCTCTCAACAACCCCTCACCAATCTTCCACCAATCACTTAACAACTCCTCACCAATCCCTCACCAATCACTCACCAAACTCTCGCCAATCTCTCGCCAATTTCTCGTCAATCCCTCACCAATCATCACCACATCCTCGCCACACCTTCGCCAAACTCTCGCCAATCCTTCACCAATCTCTCACCAATCACTCACTAATCCCTTACCAATCTCTCACTAATCACTCACCAATCCCTCATCAATCCTTCACCAACCATCATCAATCCCTCGCCAACCCCTCCCCAATCCCTCGTCAACCCCTCGCCAAACTCTCGCCAATCTCTCGTCAATCTCTCACCAATTTCTCTTCAATCCCTCATCAATCATCACCACAGTCTCGCCATACCCTTGCCGATCTCTCGCTATCCCTCGTCAAGCCCTCTCTAATCATCACCAAATCCTCACCAATCACTCACAAATTTCTCACCAATCCCTCACCAATCTCTCATCAATCTCTCACCAATCCCTCATCAATTCTTCACTAATCTCTCAACAACTCCTCACCAATCCCGCACCAATCCCTCACCAATCCCTCGCCAATCCCTCACCAATCTCTCACCAATCTCTCACCAATCTCTCACCAATCTCTCACCAATGCCTCACCAAAGCCTCACCAATGCCTCACTAATCTCGCACCAATCCCTTACCAATCTCTCACCAATCCCTCACCAATCCCTCACCAATGCCTCACTAATCTCTCACCAATCCCTCATCAATCTCTCACCAATCCCTTAGCAATCTCCCACCAATCTCTCAACAACTCCTCACCAATCCCTCACGAGTCTCTCACCAATCTCTCACCAATCCCTCACCAATTTCTCACCAATTTCTCACCAATCCCTCATCAATCGTTCACTAACCATCATCAATCCCTCGCCAACCCCGTGCCAATCTCTCGCCAACCACTCACCAAACACTCGCCAATCTCTCGCCAATTCCTCATCATCACTCACCAATAATCACCAAATACTCGCCACCCCCTCGTCGATCTCTTGCCAATCCCTCGTCAATCCCTCACAAATCATCACTCAATCCTCACCAATCCCTCACCAATCTCTCACCAAACCCTCACCAATTCCTGACCAGACACTCGGCAATCCCTCACCAACCTCTCACCAATCCCTTCTCAATTCTTCACTTATCTCCCACCAACCCTCACTAATGGCTCAACAATCCCTCACCAAACTTTCACCAATCTCTCACTAATCTCTTGCCAATCTCTCGCCAATCTATCAGCAATCCCTCCCCTATCTCTCGCCAATTCTTCGCCAACCCCTCACCAATCCCTCACCAATCTCTCACCGATCCCTCACCAATCTGTCAACAAACCCTCACCAATCTCCCACCAATCTCTTAACAACTCCTCACCAATCTCTCACCAATCCCTCATCAATCCTTCACCAACCATCATCAATCCCTCACCAACCCCTCGCCAAACTCTAGGCTATCTCTCACCAATTCCTCATCAATCATCACCAAATCCTCGCCACACCCTCGCCGATCTCTCGTCAATCCCTCGTCAATCCCTCATCAATCATCACCAAATCCTCCCCTATCTCTCGCCAAACGCTCACCAATTCCTCACCAAAAACACCCCAATCCCTCACGAATCTCTCACCAATCCCTCACCAATCTCTCATCAATCTCTCACCAATCTCTCAATTCTTCACTAATCTCACATCAACCCTCACCAATCACTCACCAATCTCTCAGTAATCTCTAACCAATCCCTCACCAATCATCACCAAATCCGAGCCAATCCCTCGCCAAACCCTCAGCAATTCCTCACCAAACACTCACCAGTCCCTCATCAATCCCTCACTAATCTCTCACCAACCTCTCACCAATGCCTCACTAATCTCTCACTAATCTCTCACCGATCCCTCACCAATCTCTCACCAATGCCTCACTAATCTCACATCAATCCCTCACCAATCTCTCACCAATCCTTTACCAATCCCTCACCAATCCCTCACCAATCTTCCACCAATCTTCCACCAATCTCTCACTAATCTCTCACTAATCCCTCACCAATCTCTCAACAAGTCTTCACCAGTCCCTCACCAACCATCTCCAATCCCTCACCAATCCCTCACCAAACTCTCACCAATCTCTTGCCAATCCCACACCAATCATCACCAAATTCTTGCCACACACTCCCCAATCTCTCGCCAATCCCTCAAGAATCCCTCACTTAACCATCGCCAATCCCTTACCCATCCCTCACCAAATATTACCAAACCCTCACCAATCCTTCACCAATCTCTCATCAATCTCTCACCAATCCCTCATCAATTCTTCACTATTCACCCACCAACTCCTCACAAATCTCTCACCTATCCCTCACCAATCCCTCACCAATCCCTCACCAATCCCTCACCAATCCCTCACCAATCCCTCACCAATCTCTCACCAATCTCTCACCAATCTCTCACCAATCTCTCACCAATGCCTCACCAATGCCACACCAATGCCACACCAATGCCTCACTAATCTCTTACCAATCCCTCATCAATCTCTCACCAATCCCTTAGCAATCTCCCACCAATCTCTCAACAACTCCTCACCAATCCCTCACGAGTCTCTCGCCAATCTCTCACCAATCCCTCACCAATTTCTCACCAATTTCTCACCAATTTCTCACCAGTCTCTGACCAATCTCTCACTAATCTCTCACCAATCCCTCACCAATCCCTCACCAATCCCTCACCAATCCCTCACCAATCCCTCATCAATCCTTCATCAATCCTTCACCAACCATCATCAATCCCTCGCCAACCCCTTGCCAAGCTCTCGCCAACCACTCACCAAACACTCGCCAAGCTCTCTCTAATTCCTCATCAATCACTCACCAATCATCACCAAATCCTCGCCACCCCCTCTCCGATCTCTCGCCAATCCCTCCTCATTCCCTCACCAATCATCACTCAATCCTCGCCAATCCCTCACCAATCTCTGGCCAAACCCTCACCAATTCCTCACCAGACACTCGGCAATCCCTCACCAACCTCTCACCAATCCCTCCTCAATTCTTCACTTATCTTCCACCAACCCTCACTAATGGCTCACCAATCCCTCACCAAACTTTCACCAATCTCTCACCAATGCCTCATTAATCTCTCACCAATCCCTCACTAATATCTTGCCAATCTCTCGCCAATCTATCAGCAATCACTCCCCTATCTCTTGGCAATTCTTCGCCAACCCCTCACCAATCCCTCACCAATCTCTCATCGATCCCTCACCAATCTCTCAACAAACCGTCACCAATCTCCCACCAATATCTTAACAACTCCTCACCAATCCCTCACCAATCCCTCATCAATCCTTCACCAACCATCATCAATCCCTCACCAACCCCTCGCCAAACTCTAGCCTATCTCTCACCAATTCCACATCAATCATCACCAAATCCTCGCCACACCCTCGCCGATTATTCGTCAATCCCTCGTCAATCCCTCATCAACCATCACCAAATCCTCCCCTATCTCTCGCCAAACCCTCACCAATTCCTCACCAAAAACTCACCAATCCCTCACGAATCTCTCACCAATCCCTCACCAATCTCTCATCAATCTCTCAACAATCTCTCATCAATTCTTCACTAATCTCACACCAACCCTCACCAATCACTCACCAATCTCTCACTAATCTCTAACCAGTCCCTCACCAATCATCACCAAATCCGAGCCAATCCCTCACCAAACCATCAGCAATTCCTCACCAAACACTCACCAATCCCTCACCAATCTCTCACTAATCTCTCAACAATCCCTCATCAATTCTTCACTAATCTCTCAACAACTCCTCACCAATCCTGCACCAGTCTCTCAACAATCTCTCACCAATCCCTCACCAATTTTGCACCAATTTCACACCAATCTCTCACCAATTTCTCACCAATCCCTCACCATTCCCTCATCATTCCTTCACCAACCATCATCAATCCCTCGCCAACCACTTGCCAATCCCTCGCCAACCACTCACCAATTCCTCACCAATCTCTCACCAATCACTCACCAATCTCTCACCAATCCCTCACCAATCCCTCACCAATCCCTCACCAATCCCTCACCAAATCCTCACCAATCTCTCACCAACCCCTCACCAATCCCTCATCAATCCTTCACCAATCATCATCAATCCCTCGCCAAACCCTCGCCAATCTCTCACCAATTCCTCATCAATCATCACCAAATCTTCGCCACACCCTTGCCGATCTCTCGCCAATCCCTCATCAATCCCTCATCAATCATCACCAAATCCTCACCTATCTCTCGCCAAACCCTCACCAATTCCTCACCAAAACTCGCCAATCCCTCACCAATCTCTCACCAATCTCTCACCAATCTCTCACCAATCTCTCACCAATCTCTCAACAATCTCTCACCAATCTCTCACCAATCCCTCATCAATTCTTCACTAATCTCCCACCAACCCTCACCAATCTATCACCAATGTCTCAATAATCTCTCACCAATCCCTCACCAATCATCACCAAATCCTTACCAATCTCTAACCAATCCCTCACCAATCTCTCACCAACCTCTCACCAATGCCTCACTAATCTCTCAATAATCTCTCACCGATCCCTCACCAATCTCTCACCAATCCTTCACCAATCCCTCACCTATCCCTCAACAATCTCCCACCAATCGCTCAACAACTCCTCACCAATCCCTCACGAGTCTCTCACCAATCTCTCACCAATCCCTCACCAATTTCTCACCAGTCTCTGACCAATCTCTCACTAATCCCTCACCAATCTCTCACCAATCCCTCACCAATCCCTCTTCAGTCCGTCACCAACCATCATCAATCCCTCACGAACCCCTTGCCAATCGCTCGGCACCCACTCAACAAACACTCGCCAATCTCTCGCCAATTCCTCATCAATCACTCACCAATCATCACCAAATCCTCGCCACCCCCTTGCCGATCTCTCGCCAATCCTTCACCAATCTCTCACCAATCTCTCACTAATCCATCACCAATCTCTCACTAATCCCTCACCAATCCCTTATCAATCCTTCACCAACCATCATCAATCCCACGCCAACCCCTTGCCAATCTCTCGCCGACCACTCACCAAACACTCGCCAATCTCTCACCAATTCCTCATCAATCACTCACCAATCATCACCAAATTCTCGCCACCCCCTCGCCGATCTCTCGCCAATCCCTCCTCAATCCCTCACCAATCATCACTCAATCCTCACCAATCCCTCACCAATCTCTTGCCAAACCCTCACCAATTCCTCACCAGACACTCGGCAATCCGTCACCAACCTCTCACCAATCCCTCCTCAATTCTTCACTTATCTCCCACCAACCCTCACTAATGGCTCACCAATCCCTCACCAAACTTTCACCGATCTCTCACCAATGCCTCATTAATCTCTCACCAATCCCTCAGTAATCTCTTGCCAATCTCTCGCCAATCTATCAGCAATCACTCCCCTATCTCTTGCCAATTCTTCGCCAACCACTCACCAATCCCTCACCAATCTCTCACCGATCCCTCACCAATCTCTCAACAAACCCTCACCAATCTCTCAACAAACCCTCACCAATCTCTCAACAAACCCTCACCAATCTCCCACAAATCTCTTAACAACTCCTCACCAATCCCTCACCAATCTCTCACCAATCCCTCACCAATTCCTCATCAATCCTTCACCAACCATCATCAATCCCTCACCAACCCCTCGCCAACCCCTAGCCTATCCCTCACCAATTCCTCATCAATCATCACCAAATCCTCGCCACACCCTCGCCGATCTCTCGCCAATCGCTCGTCAATCCCTCATCAATCATCACCAAATCCTCCCCTAGCTCTCGCCAAACCCTCACCAATTCCTCACCAAAAACTCGCCAATCCCTCACGAATCTCTCACCAATCCCTCACCAATCTCTCATCAATCTCTCAACAATCTCTCATCAATTCTTCACTAATCTCACACCAACCCTCACCAATCACTCACCAATCTCTCAATAATCTCTAACCAATCCCTCACCAATCATCACCAAATCCGAGCCAATCCCTTGACAAACCCTCAGCAATTCCTCACCAAACACTCACCAATCCCTCACCAATCCCTCACTAATTTCTCATTAATCTCTCACCAATCCCTCATCAATTCTTCACTAATCTCTCAACAACTCCTCACCAATCCTGCACCAGTCTCTCACCAATCTCTCACCAATCCCTCACCAATTTCTCACCCATTTCTCACCCATTTCTCACCAATCACTCACCAATTTCTCACCAATCTCTCACCAATCCCTCATCAATCCTTCACCAAACATCAATCCCTCGCCAACCACTCACCAAACACTCGCCAATCTCTCGCCAATTCCTCATCAATCCCTCACCAATCATCACTAGATCCTCGCCACCCACTCGCCGATCTCTTGCCAATCCCTCCTCAATCCCTCACCAATCATCACTAAATCCTCACCAATCTCTCGCCAACACCTCACCAATTCCACACCAAACACTCGCCAATCCCTGACCAATCTCTCACCAAACACTAACCAATTCCTCACCAATCCCCCATCAATTCTTCACTTATCTCCCACCAACCCTCACTAATCTCTCACAAATCCCTCATTAATCTCCCACCAATCCCTCACTAATCTCTTGCCAATCTCTTGCCAATCTCTCACCAATCACTCCCCTATCTCTCGACAATTCCTCACCAAACCCTCACCAATATCTCGCCAATCACTCACCAACCCCTTAACAACCCATAACCAATCTCCCACTCACCTCTCAACAACTCCACACCAATCCCTCACCAATCCCTCATGAATGTCTCCCCAATCCCTCACCACTCACTCACCAACCCTTCGCCAATCTGTCACCAGTTGCTCACTAATCTCGCACAAATCCTCAAAAACCCTCACCAATCTCCCACCAATGTCTTAACTCCTCACCAATCTCTCACTGATCCCTCACCAATCTCCCACCAATCTCTCAACAACTCATCACCAATCCCTCATCAGTCTCTCACCAATCCCTCACCAATCTCTCACCAATCCCTCACCAATCTATCACCAATCCCTCACCAACCCCTCACCAACCCCTCATCAATCCTTCACCAATCATCAATCCCTCGCCAACCCCTTGCCAAACTCTCACCAATCTCTCACCAATTCCTCCTCAATCATCACCAAATCTTCGCCACACCCTTGCCGATCTCTCGCCAATCCCTCGTCAATCCCTCATCAATCATCACCAAATCCTCGCCTATCTCTCGCCAAACCCTCACCAATTCCTCACCAAAACTCACCAATCCCTCACCAATCTCTCACCAATCCCTCACCAATCCCTCACCAATCTCTCAACAATCTCTTACCAATCCCTCATCAATTCTTCACTAATCTCCCACCAACGCTCACCAATCTCTCACCAATGTCTCACCAATCTCTCGCCAATCCCTCACCAATCTCTCACCAACCTCTCACCAATGCCTCACTAATCTCTCACTAATCTCTCACCAATCCGTCACCAATCTCTCAACAACTCCTCACCAATCCCTCATCAGTCTCTCACCAATCCCTCACCAATCTCACACCAATCCCTCACCATTCTCTCACCAATCCCTCACCAATCCCTCATCAATTCTTCAACAATCATCAATCCCTCGCCAACCCCTTGCCAAACTCTCACCAATCCCTCGCCAATCCCTTGTCAATCATCACCAAATCTTCACCTATCTCTCAACGATCTCTCACCAATCCCGCATTAATTCTTCACTAATCTCCCACCAACCCTCACCAATCTCTCACCAATGTCTCACCAATCTCTCGCCAATCCCTCACCAATCTCTCACCAACCTCTCAACAATGCCTCACTAATCTCTCAATAATCCCTCACCGATCCCTCACCAATCTCTCACCAATCCTTCACCAATCCCTCACCTATCCCTCAACAATCTTCCACCAATCTCTCACCAATCTCTCACTAATCCCTCACCAACCATCACCAATCCCTTACCAAACCCTCACCAATCTCTTGCCAATCCCACACCAATCATCACCAAATCCTTGCCACACCCTCCCCAATCTCTCGCCAATCCCTCGTCAATCCCTCACTTAACCCTCGCCAATCCCTTGTCAATCCCTCACCAAACATTACCAATCCCTCACCAAACATTTCCAAACCCTTACCAGTCCATCATCAATCCTTCACCAATCTCTCACCAATCTCTAGCCAACCTCTCATCAGTCCATCACTAATCATCACCAAAGCCTCACCAATTCCTCACCAACCCCTCACCAATCCCTCATCAATCCTTCACCAAACCCTCACCAATCCCTCACCAATCTCTTGCCAATCCCTCACCAATCCCTCATCAATCCTTAAGCAAACACTCACCAATCCCTCGCCAATTATCCCCAATCCCCCAGCAATGTCTCCCCATTACCTCACCAATCTCTTGCCATTCCCTCACAAACCCTTCACCAATCTCTCACCAATTCCTCACCAATCTCTCAATAACCTCTCACCAATCCTTCACCAATCCATCACCAATCCCTCACCAATGTCTCCCCAATCCCTCACCAATCACTCATCAACCCTTCGCCAATCTCTCACCAGTTGCTCACCAATCTCTCAACAACCCCTCACCAATCTTCCACCAATCACTTAACAACTCCTCACCAATCCCTCACCAATCACTCACCAAACTCTCGCCAATCTCTCGCCAATTTCTCGTCAATCCCTCACCAATCATCACCACATCCTCGCCACACCTTCGCCAAACTCTCGCCAATCCTTCACCAATCCCTCACCAATTTCTCACTAATCCCTTACCAATCTCTCACTAATCACTCACCAATCCCTCATCAATCCTTCACCAACCATCATCAATCCCTCGCCAACCCCTCCCCAATCCCTCGTCAACCCCTCGCCAAACTCTCGCCAATCTCTCGTCAATCTCTCACCAATTTCTCTTCAATCCCTCATCAATCATCACCACAGTCTCGCCATACCCTTGCCGATCTCTCGCTATCCCTCGTCAAGCCCTCTCTAATCATCACCAAATCCTCACCAATCACTCACAAATTTCTCACCAATCCCTCACCAATCTCTCACCAATCCCTCATCAATTCTTCACTAATCTCTCAACAACTCCTCACCAATCCCGCACCAATCCCTCACCAATCCCTCGCCAATCCCTCACCAATCTCTCACCAATCTCTCACCAATCTCTCACCAATCTCTCACCAATGCCTCACCAATGCCTCACCAATGCCTCACTAATCTCGCACCAATCCCTTACCAATCTCTCACCAATCCCTCACCAATCCCTCACCAATCTCTCACCAATCTCTCACCAATCCCTCACCAATCCCTCACCAATCCCTTAGCAATCTCCCACCAATCTCTCAACAACTCCTCACCAATCCTTCACCAGTCTCTCACCAATCTCTCACCAATCCCTCACCAATCCCTCACCAATCCCTCACCAATCCCTCATCAATTCTTTACTAATCTCACACCAACTCCTCACCAATCTCTCACCTATCCCTCACCAATCCCTCATGAATCCCTCACCAATCTCTCACCAATCTCTCACCAATGCCTCACCAATGCCTCACCAATGCCTCACCAATGCCTCACCAATGCCTCACCAATGCCTCACTAATCTCACACCAATCCCTTACCAATCTCTCACCAATCCCTTAGCAATCTCTCAACAACTCCTCACCAATCTCTCACCAATCCCTCACCAATCCCTCACCAATCCCTCACCAATCCCTCACCAATCCCTCACCAATCCCTCACCAATCCCTCATCAATCACTCATCAATCCTTCACCAACCATCATCAATCCCTCGCCAACCCCTTGCCAATCCCTTGCCAACCACTCACCAAACCCTCACCGATCGCTCGCCAGTCCCTCCTCAATCCCTCACCAATCAGCACTAAATCCTCGCCAAACCCTCACCAATTTCTCACCACTCGACAATCCCTCACCAATCTCTCACCAATCCCTCACTGATCTCTCACCAATCCCTCATCAATTCTTCACTAATCTCCCACCAACCTTCACCAATCTCTCACCAATCCCTCACGAATCTCTCACCAATGCCTCATTAGTCTCTCACCAATCCCTCACTAATCTCTTGCCATTCTCTTGCCAATCTCTTACCAATCCCTCCCCTATCTCTCGCCAATTCCTCACCAAACCCTCGCCAATCTCTCACCAATCACTCACCAACCCCTCAACAGCCCATAACCAATCTCCCACCAACTCTCAACAGCTCCACACCAATCCCTCACCAAGCTATCCCCAATCCCTCACCAATCCCTCAACAATGTCACTCCAATCCCTCAAAAATTACTCACCAACCCATCAGCAATCTGTCACCAGCTGCTCACCAATCTCTCAACAAACCCCTCACCAATCTTCCACCAATCTCTTAACAACTCCTCACCAATCCCTCACCAATCTCTGACCGATCCCTCACCAATCTCCCACCAATCTCTCAACAACTCCTCACCAATCCCTCATCTGTCTCTCACCAATCCCTCAGCAATCTCTCACCAATCCCTCACCAATCCCTCACCAATCCCTCACCAATCCCTCACCAAATCCTCACCAATCTCTCACCAATCTCTCACCAATCTCTCACCAATCTCTCAATAACCCCTCACCAATCCCTCATCAATCCTTCACCAAGCATCATCAATCCCTTGCCAATCCCTCGCCAATTCCTCGGCAACCCCTCGCCAAACTCTCACCAATTTCTCGTCAATCCCTTGCCATTCATAACCACATCCTCGCCACACCTTCGCTGCTCTCTCGCCAATCCTTCACCAATCTCTCACCAATCTCTCACCAATCCCTCATCAATCCTTCACCAACCATCATCAATCCCTCACCAACCCCTCGCCAATCCCTCGCCAACCCCTCGCCAAACTCTCGCCAATCTCTCGTCAATTTCTCGTCAATCCCTCACCAATCATCACCACATTCTCGCCACACCCTCGCTGATTTCTCGCCATCCCTCATCAATCCCACACCAATCATCACCAAATCCTCACAAATCCCTCGCCAATCTCTCACCAATTCCTCACTAAACACTCGCCAATCCCTCACCAATCTCTCACCAATCCCTAACCAATCTCTCAACAATCTCTCACCAATCCCTCATCAATTCTTCACTAATCTCCCACCAACCCTCACCAATCTCTCACCAATGTCTCACCAATCTCTCGCCAATCCCTCACCAATCTCTCACCAACCTCTCACCAATGCCTCACTAATCTCTCAATAATCTCTCACCGATCCTTCACCAATCTCTCACCAATCCTTCACCAATCCCTCACCTATCCCTCAACAATCTTCCACCAATCTCTCACTAATCCCTCACCAACCATCACCAATCCCTTACCAATCCCTCACCAAACCCTCACCAATCTCTTGCCAATCCCACACCAATCATCACCAAATCCTTGCCACACCCTCCCCAATCTCTCGCCAATCCCTCGCCAATCCCTCACTTAACCCTCGCCAATCCCTTGCCAATCCCTCACCAAACATTACCAATCCCTCACCAAACATTTCCAAACCCTTACCAATCCATCATCAATCTTTCACCAATCTCTCACCAATCTCTAGCCAACCTCTCATCAGTCCGTCATTAATCATCACCAAAGCCTCACCAATTCCTCACCAACCCCTCACCAATCCCTCATCAATCATCACCACAGTCTCGCCATACCCTCGCCGATCTCTCGCTGTCCCTCGTCAAGTCCTCTCTAATCATCACCAAATCCTCGCCAATCACTCACAAATCTCTCACCAATCCCTCACCAATCCCTCACCAATCCCTCACCAATCTCTCACCAATCTCTCACCAATCTCTCATCAATCTCTCATCAATCTCTCATCAATCTCTCATCAATTCTTCACTAATCTCTCAACAACTCCTCACCAATCCCACACCTATCCCTCACCAATCCCTCGTCAATCCCTCACCAATCTCTCACCAATGCCTCACCAATGCCTCACCAATGCCTCACCAATGCCTCACTAATCTCGCACCAATCCCTTACCAATTTCTCACCAATCCCTCACCAATCTCTCACCAATCTCTCACCAATCCCTTAGCAATCTCTCAACAACTCCTCACCAATCCTTCACCAGTCTCTCACCAATCTCTCACCAATCCCTCACCAATCCCTCATCAATTCTTTACTAATCTCACACCAACTCCTCACCAATCCCTCACCTATCCCTCACCTATCCCTCACCAATCCCTCACCAATCTCTCACCAATCTCTCACCAATCTCTCACCAATCTCTCACCAATCTCTCACCAATCTCTCACCAATCTCTCACCAATCTCCCACCAATCTCTCACCAATGCCTCACCAATGCCTCACCAATGCCTCACTAATCTCGCACCAATCCCTCACCAATCTCTCACCAATCCCTTAGCAATCTCACACCAATCTCTCAACAACTCCTCACCAATCCCTCACCAGTCTCTCACCAATCCCTCACCAATCCCTCACCAATCCCTCACCAATCCCTCAACAATCCCTCAACAATCCCTCAACAATCCCTCAACAATCCCTCAACAATCCCTCAACAATCCTTCACCAACCATCATCAATCCCTCGCCAACCCCTTGCCAATCCCTTGTCAACCACTCACCAAACCCTCGCCAATCTCCCGCCAATTCCTCATCAATCCCTCACCAATCACCAAATCCTCACCACCCCCTCGCCGATCGCTCGCCAGTCCCTCCTCAATCCCTCACCAATCAGCACTAAATCCTCGCCAAACCCTCACCAATTTCTCACCAAACACTCGACAGTCCCTCACCAATCTCTCACCAATCCCTCACTGATCTCTCACCAATCCCTCATCAATTCTTCACTAATCTCCCACCAACCTTCACCAATCTCTCACCGATCCCTCACCAATCTCTCACCAATGCCTCATTAGTCTCTCACCAATCCCTCACTAATCTCTTGCCATTCTCTTGCATATCTCTTACCAATCCCTCCCCTATCTCTCGCCAATTCCTCAACAAACCCTCGCCAATCTCTCGCCAATCACTCACCAACTCCTCAACAGCCCATAACCAATCTCCCACCAACCTCTCAACAACTCCACACCAATCCCTCACCAAGCTATCCCCAATCCCTCACCAATCCCTCAACAATGTCACTCCAATCCCTCAAAAATTACTCACCAACCCATCAGCAATCTGTCACCAGTTGCTCACCAATCTCTCAACAAACCCCTCACCAATCTTCCACCAATCTCTTAACAACTCCTCACCAATCCTTCACCAATCTCTGACCAATCCCTCACCAATCTCCCACCAATCTCTCAACTCCTCACCAATCCCTCATCTGTCTCTCACCAATCCCTCACCAATCTCTCACCAATCCCTCACCAAATCCTCACCAATCTCTCACCAATCTCTCAATAACCCCTCACCAATCCCTCATCAATCCTTCACCAAGCATCATCAATCCCTTGCCAATCCCTTGCCAATCCCTCGGCAACCCCTCGCCAAACTCTCACCAATTTCTCGTCAATCCCTCGCCATTCATCACCACATCCTCGCCACCCCTTCGCCGATCTCTCACCAATCCTTCACCAATCTCTCACCAATCTCTCACTAATCCTTTACCAACCTCTCACTAATCACTCACCAATCCCTCATCAATCCTTCACCAACCATCATCAATCCCTCACCAACCCCTCGCCAATCCCTTGCCAACCCCTCGCCAAACTCTCGCCAATCTCTCGTCAATTTCTCGTCAATCCCTCACCAATCATCACCACAATCTCGCCACACCCTCGCCATCCCTCATCAATCCCACACCAATCATCACCAAATCCTCACAAATCCCTCGCCAATCTCTCACCAATCTCTCACCAATCCCTAACCAATCTCTCAACAATCTCTCACCAATCCCTCATCAATTCTTCACTAATCTCCCACCAACCCTCACCAATCTCTCACCAATGTCTCACCAATCTCTCGCCAATCCCTCACCAATCTCTCACCAACCTCTCATCAATGCCTCACTAATCTCTCAATAATCTCTCACCGATCCCTCACCAATCTCTCACCAATCCTTCACCAATCCCTCACCTATCCCTCAACAATCTTCCACCAATCTCTCACCAATCTCTCACTAATCCCTCACCAACCATCACCAATCCCTTACCAATCCCTCACCAAACCCTCACCAATCTCTTGCCAATCCCACACCAATCATCACCAAATACTTGCCACACCCTCCCCAATCTCTCGCCAATCCCTCGCCAATCCCTCACTTAACCCTCGCCAATCCCTTGCCAATCCCTCACCAAACATTACCAATCCCTCACCAAACATTTCCAAACCCTTACCAATCCATCATCAATCCTTCACCAATCTCTCACCAATCCCTAGCCAACCTCTCATCAGTCCGTCACTAATCATCACCAAAGCCTCACCAATTCCTCACCAACCCCTCACCAATCCCTCATCAATCCTTCACCAAACCCTCACCAATCCCTCACCAATCTCTTGCCAATCCCTCACCAATCCCTCATCAATCCTTCAGCAAACACTCACCAATCCCTCGCCAATTATCCCCAATCCCCCAGCAATGTCTCCCCATTACCTCACCAATCTCTTGCCATTCCCTCACAAACCCTTCACCAATCTCTCACCAATTCCTCACAAATATCTCAATAACCTCTCACCAATCCTTCACCAATCCATCACCAATCCCTCACCAATGTCTCCCCAATCCCTCACCAATCACTCATCAACCCTTCGCCAATCTCTCACCAGTTGCTCACCAATCTCTCAAGAACCCCTCACCAATCTTCCACCAATCACTTAACAACTCCTCATCAATCCCTCACCAATCACTCACCAAACTCTCGCCAATCTCTCGCCAATTTCTCGTCAATCCCTCACCAATCATCACCACATCCTCGCCACACCTTCGCCAAACACTCGCCAATCCTTCACCAATCTCTCACCAATCACTCACTAATCCCTTACCAATCTCTCACTAATCACTCACCAATCCCTCATCAATCCTTCACCAACCATCATCAATCTCTCGCCAACCCCTCCCCAATCCCTCGTCAACACCTCGCCAAACTCTCGCCAATCTCTCGTCAATCTCTCGCCAATATCTCTTCAATCCCTCATCAATCATCACCACAGTCTCGCCATACCCTTGCCGATCTCTCGCTATCCCTCGTCAAGCCCTCTCTAATCACCAAATCCTCGCCAATCACTCACAAATCTCTCACCAATCCCTCACCAATCTCTCATCAATCTCTCACCTATCCCTCATCAATTCTTCACTAATCTCTCAACAACTCCTCACCAATCCCGCACCTATCCCTCACCAATCTCTCGCCAATCCCTCACCAATCTCTCACCAATGCCTCACCAATCTCGCACCAATCCCTTACCAATCTCTCACCAATCCCTCACCAATCTCTCACCAATCCCTCACCAATCCCTCACCAATCCCTCACCAATCTCTCACCAATCTCTCACCAATCCCTTAGCAATCTCCCACCAATCTCTCAACAACTCCTCACCAATCCTTCACCAGTCTCTCACCAATCTCTCACCAATCCCTCACCAATCCCTCACCAATCCCTCATCAATTCTTTACTAATCTCACACCAACTCCTCACCAATCTCTCACCTATCCCTCACCAATCCCTCACGAATCCCTCACGAATCCCTCACCAATCTCTCACCAATCTCTCACCAATCTCTCACCAATCTCTCACCAATGCCTCACCAATGCCTCACTAATCTCGCACCAATCCCTTACCAATCTCTCACCAATCCCTCACCAATCTCTCACCAATCCCTTAGCAATCTCACACCAATCTCTCAACAACTCCTCACCAATCCCTCACCAGTCTCTCACCAATCTCTCACCAATCCCTCACCAATCCCTCACCAATCCCTCACCAATCCCTCATCAATCCTTCACCAACCATCATCAATCCCTCGCCAACCCCTTGCCAATCCCTTGCCAACCACTCACCAAACCCTCGCCAATCTCCCGCCAATTCCTCAGCAATCCCTCACCAATCATCACCAAATCCTCACCACCCCCTCGCCGATCGTTCGCCAGTCCCTCCTCAATCCCTCACCAATCAGCACTAAATCCTCGCCAAACCCTCACCAATTTCTCAGCACTCGACAATCCCTCACCAATCTCTCACCAATCCCTCACTGATCTCTCACCAATCCCTCATCAATTCTTCACCAATCTCCCACCAACCTTCACCAATCTCTCACCGATCCCTCACCAATCTCTCACCAATGCCTCATTAGTCTCTCACCAATCCCCCACTAATCTCTTGCCATTCTCTTGCATATCTCATAACAATCCCTCCCCATCTCTCGCCAATTCCTCACCAAACCCTTGCCAATCTCTCGCCAATCACTCACCAACCCCTCAACAGCCCATAACCAATCTACCACCAACCTCTCAACAACTCCACACCAATCCCTCACCAAGCTATCCCCAATCCTCACCAATCCCTCAACATTTCACTCCAATCCCTCAAAAATTACTCACCAACCCATCAGCAATCTGTCACCAGTTGCTCACCAATCTCTCAACAAAACCCTCACCAATCTTCCACCAATCTGTTAACAGCTCCTCACCAATCCCTCACCAATCTCTGACCCATCCCTCACCAATCTCCCACCAATCTCTCAACAACTCCTCACCAATCCCTCATCTGTCTCTCACCAATCTCTCACCAATCTCTCACCAATCCCTCACCAAATCCTCACCAATCTCTCAATAACCCCTCACCAATCCCTCATCAATCCTTCACCAAGCATCATCAATCCCTTGCCAATCCCTCGCCAATCCCTCGGCAACCCCTCGCCAAACTCTCACCAATTTCTCGTCAATCCCTCACCATTCATCACCACATCCTCGCCACACCTTCGCCGATCTCTCGCCAATCCTTCACCAATCTCTCACCAATCTCTCACTAATCCTTTACCAACCTCTCACTAATCACTCACCAATCCCTCATCAATCCTTCACCAACCATCATCAATCCCTCACCAACCCCTCGCCAAACTCTCACCAATCTCTCGTCAATTTCTCGTCAATCCCTCACCAATCATCACCACATTCTCGCCACACCCTCGCCGATCTCTCACCATCCCTCATCAATCCCACACCAATCATCACCAAATCCTCACAAATCCCTCACCAATCTCTCACCTATTCCTCACTAAACACTCGCCAATCCCTCACCAATCTCTCACCAATCCCTAACCAATCTCTCATCAATCTCTCACCAATCCCTCATCAATTCTTCACTAATCTCCCACCAACTCCTCCCCAATCTCTCACCTATCCCTAACGTATCCCTCACCAATCCCTCACCAATCCCTCACTAATCCATCACCAAACCCTCACCAATCTCTTGCCAATCCCACACCAATCATCACCAAATCCTTGCCACACACTCCCCAATCTCTCGCCAATCCCTCGCCAATCACTCACTTAACTCTTGCCAATCGCTTGCCAATCCCTCACCAATGCATCATCAATCTCTCACCAATCTCTCACCAATCCCTCGCCAACCTTTCATCAATCCCTCACTAATCATCACCAAAGCCTCACCAATTCCTCACCAAACCCTCACCAATCTCTCATCAATCCTTCACCAAACCCTCACCAATCCCTTACCAACCTCTCGCCAATCCCTCACCAATCCCTCACCAAGCTCTCACCAATCCCTCACCAATCCCTCATCAATCCCTCACCAACCATCATCAATCTCTCCCAACCCCTTGCCAATCCCTTGCCAACCACTCACCAAACCCATGCCAATCTCTCAACTCCTCACCAATCACCAAATCCTCACCACCCCCTTGCCGATCTCTCGCCAATCCCTCCTCAATCCCTCACCAATCATCACTAAATCCTCGCCAATCCCTCGCCAATCTCTCACCAAACCCTCAGCAATTCCTCACAAAACACTCGCCAATCCCTCACCAATCTCTCACCAATCCCTCATCAATTCTTTACTAATCTCCCACCAACCCTCACCAATCACTCACGAGTCCCTCACTAATCCATCACCAAACCCTCACCAATCTCTTGCCAATCCCACACCAATCATCACCAAATCCTTGCCACACACTCCCCAATCTCTCGCCAATCCCTCGCCAATCACTCACTTAACTCTTGCCAATCGCTTGCCAATCCCTCACCAATGCATCATCAATCTCTCACCAATCTCTCACCAATCCCTCGCCAACCTTTCATCAATCCCTCACTAATCATCACCAAAGCCTCACCAATTCCTCACCAAACCCTCACCAATCTCTCATCAATCCTTCACCAAACCCTCACCAATCCCTCACCAACCTCTCGCCAATCCCTCACCAATCCCTCACCAAGCTCTCACCAATCCCTCATCAATCCCTCACCAACCATCATCAATCTCTCCCAACCCTTTGCCAATCCCTTGCCAACCACTCACCAAACCCATGACAATCTCTCATCAACTCCTCACCAATCATCACCAAATCCTCACCACCCCCTTGCCGATCTCTCGCCAATCCCTCCTCAATCCCTCACCAATCATCACTAAATCCTCGCCAATCCCTCGCCAATCTCTCACCAAACCCTCAGCAATTCCTCACCAAACACTCGCCAATCCCTCACCAATCTCTCACCAATCCCTCATCAATTCTTTACTAATCTCCCACCAACCCTCATCAATCACTCACGAGTCCCTCACCAATCTCTCACCAATATCTCACCAATGCCTCATTAATCTCTCACCAATCCCTCACTAATCTCTTGCCAATCTCTCGCCAATCTCTTGCCAATCCCTACCCTATCTCTCGCCAATTCCTCGCAAACCCCTCGCCAATCACTAGCCAATCACTCACCAACCCCTCAACAACCCATAACCAATCTCCCACCCACCTCTCAACAACTCCACACCAATCCCTCACCAATCTATCCCCAATCCCTCACCAATATCTCCCCAATCCCTCACCAATCACTCACCAACCATTCGACAATCTGTCAAAAGTTGCACTCCAATCTCTCACAAATTTCTCAACAACCCCTCACCAATCTCCCACCAATCTTTTAACAACCCCTCACCAATCCCTCATCAATCCCTCACCAATCTCTCACCGATCCCTCACCGATCCCTCACCAATCTCTCATCAACTCCTCACCAATCCCTCATCAGTCTCTCACCAATCCCTTACCAATCACTCACCAAATCCTCACCAATCTCTCACTAACCCCTCAGCAATCCCTCATCAATCCTTCACCAACCATCATCAATCCCTCGCTAACCCCTTGCCAAACTCTCGCCAATCTCTAACCAATTCCTCATCAATCATCACCAAATCCTCGCCACACCCTCGCCGATCTCTCGCCAATCCCTCATCAAGCCCTCGTCAATCATCACCAAATCCTCGCCTATCTCTGGCCAAACCCTCACCAATTCCTCACCAAAAACTCGCCAATCCCTCACCAATCTCTCATCAATGCCTCACCAATCTCTCATCAATCTCTCATCAATCTCTCACCAATCCCTCACCAATCCCTCACCAATCATCACCAAATCCTCACCAATCATCACCAAATCCTCACCAATCCCTCGTCAAACCCTCACCAATTCCTCACCAATCCCTCACCAATCTCTCACCAATCCCTCACCAATCCCTCACCAATCCCTCACCAATCTCTTACCAACCTCTCAACCAGGCTTCACTGATCTCTCACTAATCTCTCACCGATCCCTCACCAATCTCTCACCAATGCCTTACTAATCTCACACCAATCCCTCACCAATCTCTCACCAATCCTTCACCAAACCCTCACCAATCCCTCACCAATCTTCTACCAATCTCTTACAAATACCTCACCAATCTCTCATGAAGCCTTCACCAGTCCCTCACCAACCATCACCAATCCCTTATCAAACCCTCACCAATCTCTTGCCAATCCCACACCAATTATCAGCAAATCCTTGCCACACATTCTCCAATCTCTCGCCAATCCCTCACCAATCCCTCACTTAACCCTCGCCAATCCCTTGCCAATCCCTCACCAAACATTACCAAACCCTCACCAATCCATCATCAATCCTTCAGCAATCTCTCACCAACCTCTCATCAATCCCTCACCAATCAACTCCAAAGCCTCACGAATTCCTCACCATACCTTCACCAATCCCTCACCAATCTCTCGCCAATCCCTCACCAATCCCTCACCAATCTCTCATCAATTCCTCACCAACCCCTCGCCAATCTCTCACCTATCACTCACCAATCCCTCATCAATCCTTCAGCAAACACTTGCCAATCGCTCACCAATTATCCCCAATCCCACACCAATGTCTCCCCAATACCTTATCAATCTCTTGCCATTCTCTCACCAACCCTTCGCCAATCTATCACCAATTCCTCACCAATCTCTCAATAACCTCTCACCAATCCTTCACCAATCCATCACCAAACCCTCACCAATGTCTCCCCAATCCCTCACCAATCACTCATCAACCCTTCGCCAATCTCTCACCACTTGCTCACCAATCTCTCACAAATCTCTCAACAACCCCTCACGAATCTCACAATTTCTTAACAAGTCCTCACCAATCCCTCACAAATCTCTCACCAATCTCTCACCAACCTCTCATCAATCCCTCACTCAACATCACCAAACCCTCACCATTTCCTCACCAAACCCTCACCAATCCCTCACCAATCCTTCACCAAACCCTCACAAATCCCTCACCAATCTCTCACAATTCCCTCACCAATCCCTCCCCAATCTCTCACCAATTCCTCACCAACTCCTCACCAATCACTCACCAATCCGTCATCAATCCTTTAGCAAACCCTCACCAATCCCTCACCAATTTATCCCCAATTCCCCACCAATGTCTCTCCAATACCTCACCAATCTCTCGCCATTCCCTCACCAACCCTTCACCAATCTCTCACAAATTCCTCACCAATCTCTCAATAACCTCTCACCAATCTTTCACCAATCCCTCACCAATGTCTCCTCAATCCCTCACCAATCACGCATCAACCCTTCGCCAATCTCTCACCACTTGCTCACCAATCTCTCACAAATCTCTCAACAACCCCTCACGAATCTCCCAACAATCTCTTAACAAGTCCTCACCAATCCCTCACCAATCCTTCACCAATCTTTCACCGATCCCTCACCAACCTCCCACCAATCTGTCAACATCTCCTCACCAATCACTCACCAATCTCTCACTAATCCCTCACCAATCCCTCAACAATCCTTCACCATCATCAATCCCTTGCCAAACCCTGGCCAATCCCTCGCCAACCCCTTGCCAAACACTCGCCAATCTTTCACCTATTTCTTGTCAATCCCTCACCAATCATCACCACATCCTTGCCACGCCTTCGCCCATCTCTCGCCAATCCTTCACCAATCTCTCACCAATCTCTCACTAATCACTCACCAATCCCTCATCAATCATTCACCAACCATCATCAATCCCTCGCCAACACCTCGCCAATTACTTGCCAACCCCTCGCCAAACTCTCGCCAATCTCTCGCCAATTTCTCGTCAATCCCTCACCAATCATCACCACATTCTCGCCACACCCTCACTGATCTCTCGCCATCCCTCATCAATCCCTCACCCATCATCACCAAATCCTTGCCAATCCCTCGCCAAACTATAACCAATTCCTCACCACTCGCCAATCCCTCACCAATCTCTCACCCATCCCTCACCAATCTGTCATCAATTTCTCACCAATCCCTCATCAATTCTTCACTAAACTCCCACCAACTCCACACCAATCTTTCACCTATCCCTCACCTATCCCTCACTAATCCCTCACCAAACCCTCACCAATCCCTCACCAGTCCCTCACCAGTCCCTCACCAGTCCCTCACCAGTCCCTCACCAGTCCCTCACCAATCTCACACCAATGCCTCACTAATCTCTAACCAATCCCTCACCAATCTCTCACCAATCCCTTTGCAATCTCCCACCAATCTCTCAACAGCTCCTCAAAAATCCCTCACCAGTCTCTCACCAATCTCTCACCAATCCCTCACCAATCACTCACTAATCCCTCACCAATCTCTCACCAATCCCTCACCAATCCCTCACCAATCCTTCACCAACCATCATCAATCCCTCGCCAACCACTTGCCAAACCCTCACCAACCACTCACCAAACCCTCGCCAATCTCTCGCCAATTCCTCATCAATCCCTCACCAATCATCACCAAATCCTCGCCAATCCCTCGCCAATCTCTCGCCAAACCCTCACCAATTCCTCACCAAACACTCGCCAATCCCTCACCAATGTCTCACCAATCCCTCACCAATCTCTCAACAATGCCTCACTAATCTCTCACCAATCCCTGACTAATCCCTCGCCAATCTCTCGCCAATCCCTCCCCTATCTCTCGCCAGTTCCTCGCCAACCCCTTGCCAATCTATCGCCAAACACTCACCAACCCCTCAACAACCAATAACGAATCTCCCACCAATCCCTCAACAACTCCACAACAATCCCTCACCAATCTATCCCCAATCCCTCACCAATCCCTCACCAATGTCTCCCCAATCCATCACCAATCACTCACTAACCCTTCGCCTATCTCTCACCAGTTGCTCACCACAAATCTCTCACAAATCTCTCAACAACCCCTCACCAATCTCCTACCATTCTCTTAACAACTTGTCAACAATCCCTCACTAATCCCTCACCAAGCTGTCACTGATCACACTCCAATCTCCCACCAATCTCTCAACAACTCCTCACCAATTCCTCACCAGTCTCTCCCCAATCCCTCACAAATCTCTCACCAATCCCACACTAATCTCTCACCAATCCCTCACCAAATCCTCACCAATCTCTCACCAATTCCTCACTAATTTCTCACCAATCTCTCACTAATCCCTCACCAATCCCTCACCAATTCCTCACCAATTCCTCACCAATTCCTCACCAATCTCTCATCAATCCTTCACCAACTATCTTCAATCCTTCACCAACCCCTTGCCAATCCTTCGCCAACCCCATCACCAAACCCTCGCCAATCTCTTGCCAATTCCTCATCAATCCCTCATCAATCATCACCAAATCCTCACCACCCCCTCGCCCATCTCACGCCAATCCCTCCTCAATCCCTCACCAATCATCACCAAATCCTCGCCAATCCCTCTCCAAACCCTTGCCAATCCATCACCAAATCCTCACCACTCACCAATCCCTCACCAATCTATCACGAATCCTTCACGAATCTCTCACCAATCCCTCATCAATTCTTCACTAATCTCCCACCAACACTCACCAATCTCTCACCAATCCCTCACCAATCCCACACCAATCTCTCACCAATCCCTCACTAATCTCTCGCCAATCCCTCCCCATCTCTCGCCAATTCCTCGCCAAACCCTCGCTAATCTCTCGCCAATCACTCAACGACCCCTCAACAACCCATAACCAATCTCCCACCAATCTCTCAACAACTCCGAAATGAATCCCTCACCAATCTATCCCCAATCCCTCACCAATCCCTCACCAATGTCTCCCCAATCCCTCACCAATCACTCACCAACCCTTTGCCAATCTCTCACCAGTTGCTCACCAATCTCTCACAAATCTCTCAACAACTCCTCACCAATCTCCCAACAATCTCTTAACAACTCCTCACCAATCCCTCACCGAACTCTCACCGATCCCTCACCAATCTCCCACCAATCTCTCAACAACTCCTCCCCAATCCCTCACCAATCTCTCACCAATCTCTCACAAATCCCTCACCAATCCTTCACCAATCTCTCACCAATCCCTCACCAAATCCTCACCAATCTCTCACCAATCTCTCAATAACCCCTCACCAATCCCTCATCAATCCTTCACCAACCATCATCAATCCCTCGCCAGCCCCTCGCCAAACTCTCACCAATCTCTCACCAATTTCTCATCAATCATCACCAAATCTTTTCCTATCTCTCGCCAAACCCTCACCAATTCCTCACCAAAAACTCGCCAATCCCTCACCGATCTCTCACCAATCCCTCACCAATCTCTCACCAATCCCTCACCAATCTCTCACCAATCTCTCACCAATCCCTCACCAATCTCTCACCAATCTCTCACCAATCTCTCACCAATCTCTCACCAATCCCTCACCAATCTCTCACCAATCCCTCACCAATCTCTCACCAATCCCTCACCAATCTCTCACCAATCCCTCACCAATCTCTCACCAATCCCTCACCAATCTCTCACCAATCTCTCACCAATCCCTCACCAATCTCTCACCAGTCTCTAACTAATCCCTCACCAATCTCTCACCAATCCCTCATGAACGATCATCAATCCCTCGCAAACCCCTTGCCAATCCGTCGACAACCCCTCACCAAACCCTTGCCAATTCCTTGTCAAACATCACCAAATCCTCGCCACCCCCTCACTGATCTCTCGCCAATCCCTCCTCAATCCCTCACCAATCATCACCAAATCTTTGCCAATCCCTCACCAATCTCCCAGCAATCTATCAACAATTCCTCACCAATCCCTCTCCAGTCTCTCACCAGTCTCTCACCAATCCCTCACCAATCCCTCACCAATCTCCTACTAATCCCTTACCAATCTCTCACTAATCCCTCACCAATCCCTCATCAATCCTTCACCGACCATGATCAATCCCTCGCCAACCCCTCGCCAATCCCTTGCCAACCCCTCGCCAAACTCTCGCCAATCACTCACCAATTTCTCGTCAATCTCTCACCAATCATCACCACATCCTCACCACACCTTTGCCGATCTCTCGCAAATCCTTCACCAATCTCTCACCAATCTCTCACTAATCCCTTACCAATCTCTCATTAATCACTCACCAATCCCTCATCAATCCTTCACCAACCATCTTCAGTCCTTCACCAACCATCATCAATCCCTCACCAACCCCTCGCCAAACTCTAACTAATCTCTCACCAATTCCTCATCATCACCAAATCCTCACCACACCCTTGCTGATCTCTCGCCAATCCCTCATCAATCCCTTGTCAATCACCAAATCTTCTCCTATCTCTCGACAAACCCTCACCAATTCCTCACCAAAAACTTGCCAATCCCTCACCGATCTCTCACCAATCCCTCACCAATCTCTCACCAATCCCTCACCAATCTCTCACCAATCTCTCACCGATCTCTCACCGATCTCTCACCGATCTCTCACCGATCTCTCACCGATCTCTCACCGATCCCTCACCAACCTCCCACCAATCTCCCACCAATCTCTCAACAACTCCTCACCAATCCCTCACCAATCTCTAACTAATCCCTCAGCAATCTCTCAACAATCCCTCACCAAACCCCCACCAACAATCATCAATCCCTCGCAGACCCCTTGCCAATCCCTCGACAATACCTCACCAAACCCTTGCCAATTCCTCGTCAATCATCACCAAATCCTCGCCACCCCCTCGCCGATCTCTCGCCAATCCCTCCTCAATCCCTCACCAATCATCACCAAATCTTTGCCAATCCCTCACCAATCTCCCAGCAATATATCAACAAATCCTCACCAATCCCTCTCCAGTCTCTCATCAATCGCTCACCAATCTCCTACTAATCCCTTACCAATCCCTCATCAATCCTTCACCGACCATGATCAATCCCTCGCCAACCCCTCGCCAATCCCTTGCCAACCCCTCGCCAAACTCTCGCCAATCACTCACCAATTTCTCGTCAATCCCTCACCAATCATCACCACATCCTCGCCACACCTTTGCCGATCTCTCGCAAATCCTTCACCAATCTCTCACCAATCTCTCACTAATCCCTTACCAATCTGTCACTAATCACTCACCAATCCCTCATCAATCCTTCACCAACCATCAATCCTTCACCAACCATCATCAATCCCTCACCAACCCCTCGCCAAACTCTAACCAATCTCTCACCAATTCCTCAACAATCATCACCAAAACCTCACCAAATCCCCGCCTATCTCTCGCCAAACCCTCACCAATTCCTCACCAAAAACTCGCTAATCCCTCATCAATCTCTCACCAATCCCTCACCAATCTCTCATCAATCTCTCACCAATCTCTCACCAATCCCTCATCAATTCTTCACTAAGTTCCCACCAACGCTCACCAATCTCTCACCAATCTCTCACTAATCTCTCACTAATCTCTCACCAATCCCTCACTAATCTCTCACTAATCTCTCACTAATCTCTCACCAATCCCTCACCAATCCCTCACCAGTCCCTCACCAGTCCCTCACCAGTCCCTCACCAGTCCTTCACCAATCTCCCAGCAATCTGTCAACAACTCCTCACCAGTCTCTCTCCAGTCTCTCACCAATCCCTCACCAATCTATCCCCAATCCCTCACCAATCCCTCACCAATGTCTCCCAAATCCCTCAACAACCCTATACCAATCTCCCACCAATCTCTTAATAACTCCTCACCAATCCCTCACCAATCCCTCACCGATCCCTCACCGATCCCTCACTGATCCCTCACTGATCCCTCACCAATCTCTCAACAAGTCCTCACCAATCCCTCACCAGTCCCTCACCAATCTCTCACCAATCTCTCACCAATCTCTCACCAATCTCCTACTAATCCCTTACCAATCTCTCACTAATCCCTCACCAATCCCTCATCAATCCTTCACCAACCATCATCAATCCCATGCCAACCCCTCACCAATCCCTCGACAACCCCTAACCACACTCTCGCCAATCTCTCACCAATTTCTCGTCAATCCCTCACCAATCATCACCACATCCTCACCACACCTTCGCCGATCTCTCGCCAATCCTTCACCAATCTCTCACTAATCCCTTACCAATCTCTCACTAATCCCTTACCAGTCTCTCACTAATCACTCACCAATCCCACCAATCTCTCAACAACTCCTCACCAATCCCTCACCAGTCTCTCACCAATCCCTCACCAATCTCTCATCAATCTCTCACCAATCCCTCATCAATTCTTCACTAAGTTCCCACCAACGCTCACCAATCTCTCACCAATCTCTCACCAATCTCTCACCAATCTCTCACCAATCCCTCACCAATCCCTCACCAAACACTCACCAATCCCTCACCAGTCCCTCACCAGTCCTTCACCAATCTCCCAGCAATCTGTCAACAACTCCTCACCAGTCTCTCTCCAGTCTCTCATCAATCCCTCACCAATCTATCCCCAATCCCTCACCAATCCCTCACCAATCCCTCACCAATGTCTCCCAAATCCCTCAACAATCACTCACCAACCCTTCACCAATCTCTCACCAGTTGCTCACCAATCTCTCACAAATCTCTCAACAACCCTATACCAATTTCCCACCAATCTCTTAATAACTCCTCACCAATCACTCACCAATCCCTCACCGATCCCTCACTGATCCCTCACTAATCTCTCAACAAGTCCTCACCAATCCCTCACCAGTCCCTCACCAATCTCTCACCAATCTCTCACCAATCTCTCACCAATCTCTCACCAATCTCCTACTAATCCCTTACCAATCTCTCACTAATCCCTCACCAATCCCTCATCAATCCTTCACCAACCATCATCAATCCCATGCCAACCCCTCACCAATCCCTCGACAACCCCTAACCACACTCTCGCCAATCTCTCACCAATTTCTCGTCAATCCCTCACCAATCATCACCACATCCTCACCACACCTTCGCCGATCTCTCGCCAATCCTTCACCAATCTCTCACTAATCCCTTACCAATCTCTCACTAATCCCTTACCAATCTCTCACTAATCACTCACCAATCCCACCAATCTCTCAACAACTCCTCACCAATCCCTCACCAGTCTCTCACCAATCTCTCACCAATCTCTCACCAATCCCTCACCAATCTCCTACTAATCCCTTACGAATCTCTCACTAATCCCTCACCAATCCCTCATCAATCCTTCGCCAACCATCATCAATCCCTCTCCAACCCCTCGCCAATCCGTCGACAACCCCTCGCCAAACTCTCGCCAATCTCTCGCCAATTTCTCATCAATCCCTCACCAATCATCACCACATTCTCGCCACACCATCGCAGATCACTCGCCACCCCCATCAATCCCTCACCAATCATCACCAAATCCGCGCCAATCCCTCGCCAATCTCTCACCAATCGCTCACCAATCCCTCATCAATTCTTCACTAATCTCTCACCAACTCCTCACCAATCCCTCAGCTATCCCTCACCAATCTCTCACCCATCTCTTACCAATGCCTCACTAATCTCTCACCGCTCCCTCACCAATCTCTCACCAATCCCTCACCAATCTCTCACCAATCCCTTAGCAATCTCCCACCAATTTCTCCCACCAATTGATGAGAGATTGGTGAGGGATTAGTGAGAGATTGGTGAGAGATTGGTGAGAGATTGGTGAGGGATTGGTTGGAGATTAGTGAGGATTGGCGAGAGATGGGCGAGGGTTGGTGAGGGGTTGGCGTGGGATTGGCAAGGGGTTGGCGAGGGATTGAAGATGGTTGGTGAAGGATAGATGAGGGATTGGTGAGGGATTGGTGAGGGATTAGTGAGAGTCCCTCACCACCCATCACCAATCCCTCACCAATCTCTCACCAATACATCACCAATACCTCACCAATCCCTCACCAATCATCACCAAATCCTCACCAATCCCTCTCCAAACCCTTGCCAATCCCTCACCAAATCCTCACCAAACACTCGCCAATCCCTCACCAATCTCTCACCAATACCTCACCAATCTCTCTCCAACCTCTCACCAATGCCTCACTAATCTCTCACTGATCCCTCACCAATCTCTCACCAATGCCTCACTAATCTCCAACCAATCCCTCACCAATCTCTCACCAATACCTCACCAATCTCTCACCAATCTCTCACTAATCCCTCACTAATCCCTCACTAATCCCTCACCAATCTCTCATCAAGCCTTCACCAGTCCCTCACCACCCATCACCAATCCCTCACCAATCTCTTGCCAATCCCACACCAATCATCACCAAATCTTCGCCACACACTCCCCAATCTCTCACCAACCCCTCGCCAATCCCTCACTTAACCCTCGCCAATCCCTTGCCAATCCCTCACCAATCATTACCAAACCCTCACCAATCCATCATCAATCCTTCACCAATCCCTCACCAATCTCTCACCAATCTTCCACCAATCTCTCACTAATCCCTCACCAAGCTCTCACCAGTCCCTCACCAAACCCTCACCAACGATCATCAATCCCTCGCAAACCCATTGCCAATCCCTCGACAACCCCTCACCAAACCCTTGCCAATTCCTCTTCATCATCAACAAATCCTCACCACCCCCTCGCCGATTTCTCGCCAATCCCTCCTCAATCCCTCACCAATCATCACCAAATCTTTGCCAATCCCTCACCAATCTCCCAGCAATCTATCAACAACTCCTCACCAATCCCTCACCAATCCCTCTCCAGTCTCTCACCAATCCCTCACCAATCTCCTACTAATCCCTTACCAATCTCTCACTAATCCCTTACCTATCTCTCACCAATCCCTCACCAATCCCTCATCAATCCTTCACCAACCATCAGCAATCCCTCGCAAATCCCTTGCCAATCCCTGGCCAAACACTCACCAAACCCTTGCTATTTCCTCATCAATCCCTCACCAGTCATCACCAAATCCTTGCCACCCCCTCGCCGATCTCTCGCCAATCTCTCCTCAATCCCTCACCAATCATTACCAAAACCTCGACAATCTCTCGCCAAACCCTCACCAATTCCTTGGCAATCCCTCACCAATCTCTCATCAATCCCTCATCAATTTTTCACTAATCTCTCACCATCCCTAACCAATCTCTCACCAATCCCTCACCAATCTCTCATCAATCTCTCAACAATGCCTCACTAACCTCTCACCAATCCGTGACTAATCTCTCGCCAAACTCTCGCCAATCCCTCCCCATCTCTCGCCAATTCCTCACCAACCCCTCGCCAATCTATCACCAATCACTCACCAACCCCTCAACAACCCATAACCAATCTCCCACCAATCTCCCACCAATCTCTTAACAACTTCTCAACAATCCCTCACTAATCCCTCACCAAGCTGTTACCGATCCCTCTCCAACCTCTCACCAATCTCTCAACAACTCCTCACCAATCCATCACCAGTCTCTCACCATCCCTCACAAATCTCTCACCAATCCCCAACTAATCTCTCAACAATCCCTCACCAAATCCTCACCAATCTCTCAATAACCCCTCACCAATCCCTCATCAACACTTCACCAACCATCATCAATTCCTCGCCAACCCCTCACCAAACTCTCGCCAATCTCTCACCAACTCCTCATCAATCATCACCAAATCCTTGCCACACCCTCGCCGATCTCGTGCCAATCCCTCATCAATCATCACCAAATCCTTGCCTATCTCTCACCAAACACTCACCAATTCCTCACCAAAAACTCGTCAATCCCTCACCAATCTCTCACCAATCCCTCACCAATCTCTCACCAATCTCTCACCAATCTCTCACCAATCTCTCACCAATCTCTCACCAATCTCTCACAAATCCCTCATCAATTTTTCACTAATCTCCCACCAACCCTCACCAATCTCTCACCAATCTCTCACCAATCTCTCACCAATCTCTCACTAATCTCTCACTAATCTCTCACTAATCTCTCACAAATCTCTCACCAATCATCACCAAATCCTTGCCAATCCCTCACCAAACCCTCACCAATTCCGCACCAAACACTCGCCAATCCCTCACCAATCTCTCACCAATCCCTCACCAATCTCTCACCAATACCTCACCAATACCTCACCAATCTCTCTCCAACCTCTCACCAATGCCTCACTAATCTCTCACTGATCCCTCACCAATCTCTCACCAATGCCTCACTAATCTCCAACCAATCCCTCACCAATCTCTCACCAATCTCTCACCAATCTCTCACCAATCTCTCACTAATCCCTCACCAATCTCTCATCAAGCCTTCACCAGTCCCTCACCAACCATCACCAAACCCTCACCAATCTCTTGCCAATCCCACACCAATCATCACCAAATCCTCGCCACACACTCCCCAATCTCTCACCAACCCCTCGCCAATCCCTCACTTAACCTTCGCCAATCCCTTGCCAATCCCTCACCAATCATTACCAAACCCTCACCAATCCATCATCAATCCTTCACCAATCTCTCACCAATCTCTCATCAATCCTTCACTAATCATCACCAAAGCCTCACCAATTCCTCACCAAACCCTCACCAATCTTTCATCAATCCTTCACCAAACCCTCACCAATCCCTCACCAATCTCTCGCCAATCCCTCACCAATCCCTCACCAGTCTCTCGCCAATTCCTCGACAACCCCTCGCCAACCTCTCACCAATCACTCATCAATCCCTCACCAATCCTTCAGCAAACCCTCACCAATCCCTCAACAATTATCCCCAATCCCCCACCAATGTCTGCCCAATACCTCACAATCTCTCGCCATTCTCTCACCAACCCTTCACCAATCTCTCAACAATTCCTCACCAATCTCTCAATAAGCTCTCACCAATCCTTCACCAATCCCTCACCAATCCCTCACCAATGTCTCCCCAATCACTCATCAACCCTTCGCCAATGTCTCACCAGTTGCTCACCAATCTCTCACAAATCTCTCAACAACCCCTCACGAATCTCCCAACAATCTCTTAACAAGTCCTCACCAATCCCTCACCAATCTCTCACTAATCTCTCATCGAACCCTCACCAACCTCCCACCAATCTGTCAACAACTCCTCACCAATCTCTCACCAATGCGTCACTAATCTCTCACCAATCCCTCACCAATCTCCCACCAATCTCTCACCAATCCCTTAGCAATCTCCCACCAATCTCTCAACAACTCCTCACCAATCCCTCACCAATCCCTCACCAATCCCTCACTAATCCCTCACTAATCCCTCACTAATCCCTCACTAATCCCTCACTAATCCCTCACTAATCCCTCACTAATCCCTCACTAATCTCTCACTAATCTCTCACTAATCTCTCACCAATCCCTCACCAATCCCTCACCAATCCCTCACCAAACCCTCACCAAACCCTCACCAACCATCATCAATCCCTTGCAAACCCCTTGCCAATCCCTCACCAAACCCTTGCCAATTCCTCGTCAATCCCTCACCAATCATCACCAAATCTTTGCCAGTCCCTCACCAATCTCTCACCAAACCCTCACCAATTCCTCACCAAACACTCGCCAATCCCTCACCAATCTCCCAGCAATCTGTCAACAACTCCTCACCAATCCCTCTCCAGTCTCTCACCAATCTCTCACCAATCACTCACCAATCTCCTACTAATCCCTTATCAATCTCTCACTAATCCCGCATCAATCCCTCATCAATCCTTCACCAACCATCATCAATCCCACGCCAACCCCTCGCCAATCCCTCGCCAACCCCTCGCCAAACTCTCACCAATTTCTCGTCAATCCCTCACCAATCATCACCACATCCTCGCCACACCTTCACCGATCTCACGCCAATCCATCACCAATCTCTCACCAATCTCTCACTAATCCCTTATCAATCTCTCACTAATCACTCACCAATCCCTCATCAATCCTTCACCAACCATCATCAATCCTTCACCAACCCCTCGCCAATCCCTCGCCAATCCCTTGCCAGCTCCTTGCCAAACTCTCGCCAAACTCTCGCCAATTTCTCGTCAATCCCTCACCAATCATCACCACATTCTCGCCACACCCTCGCCGATCTCTCGCCATCCCTCATCATTCCCTCACCAATCATCACCAAATCCTCGCAAATCCCTCGCCAATCTCTCGCCAAACTATCACCAATTCCTCACCAAACACTCGCCAATCCCTCACCAATCTCTCACCAATCTCTCATCAATCTCTCACCAATCTCTCATCAATTCTTCACTAATCTCTCACCAACTCCTCACCAATCCCTCACCTATCCCTCACCAATCTCTCACCAATCTCTCAACAATGCCTCACCACTCCCTCACCAATCTCTCACCAATCTCTCACCAATCCCTCACCAATCCCTCACCAATCCCTCACCAATCCCTTTGCAATCTCCCACCAATTTCTCAACAACTCCTCACCAATCCCTCACCAGTCTCTCACCAATCTCTCACCAATCCCTCACCAATCTCTCACTAATCCCTCACCAATCTCTCACTAATCCCTCACCAATCTCTCACTAATCCCTCACCAATCTCTCACTAATCCCTCACCAATCTCTCACTAATCCCTCACCAATCTCTCACTAATCCCTCACCAATCTCTCACTAATCCCTCACCAATCTCTCACTAATCCCTCACCAATCTCTCACCAATCCCTCACCAATCCCTCACCAATCCCTCATCAATCATTCACCAACCATCATCAATCCCAGGCCAACCCCTTGCCAATCCCTCGCCAACCCCTCACCAAACTTTAACCAATCTCTCGCCAATTCCTCATCAATCCCTCACCAATCATCACCAAATCCTTGCCACCCCCTCACCCATCTCTCGCCAATCCCTCCTCAATCCCTCACCAATCATCACCAAATCCTCGCCAATCCCTCTCCAATCTCTCGCCAATCCCTCACCAAATCCTCACCAAACACGCGCCAATCCCTCACCAATCTCTCACCAATCCCTCACCAATCTCTCACCAATCCCTCATCAGTTCTTCACTAATCTCCCACCAACACTCACCAATCTCTCACCAATCCCTCACCAATCCCTCATCAATCCTTCACCAATCCCTTACCAATCCCTCGCCAATCTCTCGCCAATCTCTCGCCAATCTCTCGCCAATCTCTCGCCAATCTCTCGCCAATCTCTCGCCAATCCCTCCCCAATCTCTTGCCAATTACTTGCCAACCCCTCACCAATCCCTCACCAATCTCTCACCAATCCCTCATCAATTCTTCACTAATCTCCCACCAACACTCACCAATCTCCCACCAATCTGTCAACAACTCCTCACCAATCCCTCTCCAGTCTCTCACCAATCCCTCACCAATCTCTCACCAATCCTTCACCAATCTCTCACCAATCCCTCACCAATCTCCTCCTAATCCCTTACCAATCTCTCACTAATCCCTCACCAATCCCTCATCAATCCTTCGCCAACCATCATCAATCCCTCGCCAACCCCTTGCCAACCCCTCCCCAAACTCTCGCCAATTTCTCGTCAATCCCTCACCAATCATCACCACATCCTCGCCACACCCTCACCGATCTCTCGCCAATCCTTCAATCTCTCACCAATCCCTCACCAATTTCTCACTAATCCCTTACCAATCTCTCACTAATCCCTCACCAATCACTCATCAATCCTTCACCAACCATCATCAATCCCTCGCCAACCCCTCGCCAATCCCTCACCAACCCTTCGCCAAACTCTCACCAATCTCTCGCCAATTTCTTGTCAATCCCTCGCCAATCATCACCACATCCTCGCCACACCCTCGCCGATCTCTCACCATCCCTCGTCAATCCCTCACCAATCATCACCAAATCATTGCCAATCCCTCACCAATCTCTCACCAATCGCTCACCAATCTCTCATCAATCTCTCATCAATCTCTCTCCAATCCCTCATTAATTCTTCACTAATCTCCCACCAACTCCTCACCAATCCCTCACCTATCCCTCACCTATCCCTCACCTATCCCTCACCAATCCCTCACCAATCCCTCACTAATCCCTCACTAATCCCTCACTAATCCCTCACCAATCCCTCACCAATCCCTCACCAATCCCTCACCAATCCCTCACCAATCTCTCACCAATCTCTCACCAATGCCTCACTAATCTCACTAATCTCTCACCAATCCCTCACCAATCTCTCACCAATCCCTCACCAATCTCTCACCAATCCCTTAGCAATCTCCCACCAATCTCTCAACAACTCCTCACCAATCCCTCAATAGTCTCTCACCAATCTCTCACCAATCCCTCACCAATTTCTCACCAATCTCTCACCAATCTCTCATTAATCCCTCATCAATCTCTCACCAATCCCTCACCAATCTCTCACCAATCCTTCACCAACGATCATCAATCCCTCACCAACCCCTTGCCAATCCCTTGCCAACCCCTCACCATCCCCTCGCCGATCTCTCGCCAATCCCTCCTCAATCCCTCACCAATCATCACCAAATCCTCGCCAATCCCTCGCCAATCTCTCACCAAACCCTCACCAATTCCTCACCAAACACTCGCCAATCCCTCACCAATCTCTCGCCAATCCCTCACCAATCTCTCACCAATCCCTCACCAATCTCTCACCAATCCCTCACCAATCTCTCACCAATCCCTCACCAATCTCTCACCAATCCCTCATCAATTCTTCACTAATCTCCCCCCAACCCTCACCAATCTCTCACCAAACCCTCACCAATCTCTCACCAATCTCTCACCAATCTCTCACCAATCTCTCACCAATCTCTCACTAATCTCTCACTAATCTCTCACTAATCTCTCACTAATCTCTCACCAATCCCTCACCAATCCCTCAACAATCTCACATCAATCCATTCCCAATTCCTCACAAATCCTACTCATCCCTCTCGATCCATTATTACCAATCCATCACCAACCCATCATCACTAATTTAATACCAATCCATCCCCAATCAATCATCAACCCATTGTCACTAAACTAATACCAATCCATCACCAATTTCTCAACAATCCATCAGTAACAATCCATCACCAATCCATCATCATGAACTCTTACCAATCCATCATTACCACACAATTACCACTCCTTCACCGTGAATTCCTCAACCCCAATCCATTCAGATCTCTATTCCAAGCTCCACTCATCTACAAGTATTACAGACTTGTTTGTTTAGTTGCAGATATACTTTGGCTCTGAACACCATTTTTGTGTGTAAAGCCACCAGCCTATATCAATAAATGTTCTCAATACTAGGTGCAGTTTTCATGCAGATTCAATGCCTTGTAGAGCAGATTGAAGACAGTAGATTTCATAAGACAGCAAACCAAATTATAAAGCAGGAATGTTTAACATGCAGCTTAATAGTAAAAGAACTTTGAGATACTCATTCACTCACTTCAGGTACAACGTTTATATTGATAAATATCCCTCTACTTTTACAATATAAACTTATACAATATACTTTGTACAAACCCAACTTGACTGTTAATGCATGTTAAAGCTTTCTTGTGTAAACTCCTTTTTGTCATTTAGTTTGTTTGTGTCCTCTGGTGATTTCAGACGCTGTCAGATTGTTTTCTTTAATTGAAGTGCAAGTATTTGTACTCTGTCAATCCATCTGATTGCTATCCTCCTATTGTGTGTCCAAACACATAAATCTGTATGACTTTGTTACTTGTTTCTGTTGTCATTAATATGCAGACCCCATCAGTGCTTATTTACAGAACAGAATCCTTGCAGTGCAGAAGGAGGCCATTTGGCCCAGCAAGCCTACACCAGCTCCCTGAAAGAGCATTCTATCTAATCCCAATCCCCTGCCTTATCCCCATAACCTAATACATTTTTTCTTGCTGTATAGCAATCCAATTGCCTTTTGAATACCTCAATCGACCCTGCCTCCACCACCCTCTCTGAGAGTTCATTTCAGACTCCAACCACTCTATGGTTGAAAAAATTTTTCCTCGCATCACATTTACTCCTTTTGCTATTTATTTTGAATCTGTGCATTCTAGTTCTTGATGTTCTCTTGAGTAGGAACAGTTTCTCAACATCTACCCTGTCTATGCCATGCAGGATCTGGAATACAGCATCTGCATCATATTTGTTACCGTCAATTAATTCAGTCTATTTATGATTTGACATTTCACTACTAGATAATTTTGGTCATATTTAAGCATTTGTCAACCCATCTTTAACTCGAAGTTATGATTTGTGATCATTTACTCGTATTTAGTGCCAGCTTTATGTTCTGGTGTCTTCCTTAATGACTTGACAAACAAGGAGTTCATTCACTCAATTTGCTTGAGGTAACCTAATCAAGCGTTAGTAAGTTGAATTGATTTTGATTTGAACTGATCAGCATAAGACAGTCAGGAATCATTTATGTCTGCATCAACGCTATGTTGTATACCACTAGATGGTTCCTAGTGTGGAGTTAAAGTAAGGGATTAAGTATTCATTTTTTTTCTCGACAAATATTCACCAAGATACTGAAACTAGACTTTCTAACACCTATCTGATTTGTCTGGAGTGTGGGCCTGGTTAACAGGTAAAAACAGGGGCCCCTCCCAAAATTTCCTGGGATATGGTTCTTGTCAACAGATATAACATTGTTCTCTCCCCAGTTCCAAAGAAGAGTCATATTCGATTCAAAATGTTAACTCTGTTTCTTTCTCCACAGATGCTGCCAAACCTGCTGAGTTTGTCCAGCACTTTCTATATTATTCCCCTCCACAATTGCCAAGGCTCATGGGTCTGGCTAATAGATATGGTAACAGATGAAGAGAGGCACATACATGTATATGAGGAGGAAAATAATGTATAAGAGAAGGACAAAACCAGAGAGAAAAATGCCTATGAAAGGAAAGGGGGGCACAGTGTGAACATCCAACAATAAAACAGGTTGAGGAGAGAGAAAGGGTAGGCAGAGTGTAGAGTATCTGTGGTGTTATCAAGCTAACATCTGTCATACCTCTTGCTTTTCTGCTTTATCTTCCTCTCTTAACTTCTTCAAGATCTAGGTAGCTCTGGCTTTGTTTGCCCTTCCTTCTCCAGTTGTGGGAATGTGCCTGGATTGTACCAAGCCATCTCATCTACTTTTCTACCTGACACTCTGACTCCAATTTACCCAGGCCAGATCCATCCAGAATCCACTGAAATTATCCCTCCTCCAGTTATATTTTTTTTATTATAGGTTTCTCCTTTTCCTTCTCCATAACTAATCTAAATTTAAATATACTATGGTCGCTATTCCTGATATGCTCCCCCTCATCCCAACTGTGACATTTTCCACTTGACCCACTTCATTCTGTAGACTCAGCAATGCCTCCTTCCTCATTGGAAAGGAAACATCCTGGTCAAAAAATTCTCCTGAACACCCATCAGAGATTTCCCCCCCTCTCACTGCCCCATTCAATATCTCCCATTATCATTAAATTCTCCCGAGTCATACACCTTTCAGAATTCACTTGCAGATCTACTCCACTATCTTCCTCCCACTATTTGGTGACCTACAAAAACCACTAAGTCCTGCCAGAGCTCCTTTCTTATTTTTGCTATGATAACCAAATAGATCCAGTCTTTAACTCTTCAAGGAGATTCTCTGTTTTTAGGTCTTTGGTCAAAGTTGCTTTAATTTCATTCCCTATCTTTCCTGAATACCTCGTTTGCTGGAATATTAATCGCTTAATTGTCCCACTTTCCTGATATCACCATTAAATCATGGCCTGAATCTTCTGGTCAGCATGCAGGGGCAGGCCCCGCTCGCCAACGTGTAAAATGACGCACGGTGACATTGGGCGTGCGTCCCAATGTCACCGCGCATCATTCCAATCCTCAGTTTGGCAGGCATGCACCGGAGTCAGCTGCGAACCCACCGAACTGTCAAAGGCCTATTAAGGTCATTAATTAACTACTTAAACTGATTCTCAAGGCTGCCCTTCCAACCTTAAGGTTGGTGGGCAGGCGAAGAGCCCAGGCAGCCTTTGCATTTTTCATGGAACCTCATCCACAGGTGGGATGACTTTAACTTTAATTAAAAAATTTTAATAAAATTCATAGAAATGTCCTAGCTCATGTGATACTGTCAATTGAAGGGACATGTCCGATTAATATTTTCAAATCTTTTTTTCAGGTTTTCCCAATGAAATTAATCTCCCTGAGGCAGCTCCGTGCCTCAGGGAGATTTCTGCCAATCACGGGTAGTGCTCAGCTGTGCACCTGCCTGTGCCCACTCCTGCCCAGCCCGCACGACAGGGAGAAAATGCTCCCCCATATCCCCGCAAGTCAATTTGGACCTGCAACTCACCAACCTTTTTAACCACTTCATGCACTTACACATACACTCCAAACCTAACCCATGCCTCATTTTACTTTTGTTGAAGATACACAATCCCATAATTTTGACAATGAGGAAGCTTTTAGAGATGATAAGTTGAGACAAAATTATCACTGGACAAATGTGGATGAATTAAGCAAAGTCAGCATGGACTTATTAAAGGTAAATCATGTTTAACTAACTTGAATGAGTTTTTGATGAGGTGGCAGAGAGAGTTGATGAGGGCAATGCAGTTGATATGGTGTACATTGACTTCCAAAAGGTGCTTGATAAAGTGCCACATAATAGACTTGCCAGCAAAGTTGAAGCCCATGGAATTAAAGGGACAGTGACAGCATGAATATGAAGTTGGCTGAGTGGCAAGAAACATAGAGTAGTGGTGAATGGCTGCCTTTCTGTTGAGTGGAAAGTGTACAGTGGGATTCCCCAGCGGTCAGTATTAGGACATCTACATTTCTTGATGTATGTTAATGACCTAGATTTGGGCACAATTTCAACATTTGCAGATAACTCAGAAGTTGGATGTATTGTAAAGAAGATAGTGATAGACTTCAAGAGGATATCTACAGGCTGGTGGAATGGGAGGACAAGTACAAATGAAATTTAATGCAGAGGAGTGGGAAGTGATACATTTTGATAGGGAGAATGGGGAGCAAATGTTCTAAACGGGGTGCAAGAATTGAGAGACCTGGAAGTAAATTTGCAAAATGGTTGAATGTGGCAGGCAGGTTGAGAAAGCGGTTAGAGAGACATATGGGATCCTGGGCTTTATGAAAAGAGGTAGAGAGTACAGCAACAAGGAAAGTATGATGAACCTTTATAAAACACTTGTTTCGCCTTATCTGGAGTTTGGGTTCAATTCTGGTCACTGCACTTCAGGAACGTTTTAGAGAGGGTGCTGAAAAAATTTACAAGAATAGTTCTAGGGGTGAGGGACTTCAGTAACGTGGGTAGATTGGAGAAGCTAGGACTATTCTCCTTGGAGAAGAAAAGGTTGGGAGGAGATTTGATTGAGGTGTTCAAAATCATGAGGGGTCTAGATAGAGTAGATAGAGAGAAACTGTTCCTATTGGCAGAAGAGTTGCAAACCACAGACACCATTAAAATGATTGGCAAAGGAACCAATAGTGACTGGTTAGGATCTGGAATGAGCTGCCTGAGAGTGTAGGGAAGGCAGATTCAATTATGATTCAAAAGGGAATTGGACAAATACCTTAACAGAAAAGATTTTCAGGGTTCCTGGGAAAGGATGGGGAGAGTGTGATCAGCTGAGTTTCTCTTGCAGAGAACTGGCAAACGCAGAATAGGCCAAATGACCTCCCTCTGTGCTGTAACCCTCCTGTGACCCTATCCTATAATGGTATCCAGATGCAAAGACGAATAGTCCTGTAATGATGTCTCCAGGTAAAGGTGCACAATCCCACATTACCCAAATGGCATCCATCCATCACAGAAGACGATGGATTGCACCCAGGGTGTCATCGTCACTGGCTGTCCCTCGGTTCAAGGAGAATATCTACTCAGGGTCGCAAATTTCTTCCATGGATCTTCATGTGGCTGGTCGATTCTCAACCTGCAGATCTTTGGGCACATGGGGCAGGACATCCCACAGGGCAGGTGGATTTGGAGTGCAAGATTTCCTTCCTTTTCAATATATAAAGCATTCTTTCTTTGACCATAATGATGGTAATCCATCAGGTTCCCCAGCCAGGAGAAAGTGAGTCAGCCTATTTTTAGGGCACCTATTCTAGCTCCCTCCCCTTTTGGGGTGAGCAGAGGGTGCCCTGAAGAGGACTGCTCAGTCACAGATGCTGCTGCCCAAAGACACCTCTGTCCCAACATAGATGTCCAGTGACCTTCATGCACTTGTTGCCAGTGTGCGGGTTCTTGATGAGGGACTCCCAGGTTCACAGCCCTGCCCCATCACTAATCCTCCATCTCCATGGGACTTGTCAAAGAAGCCTGCGTGTGACTTTGTTTAACATGGGGACCTTGGGCCTGTCATTGTCCACACGATCTTGGCAGGTTGGTGGTCAGATTCCTATAAAGTGTTGAATCACAATGACTGGGACCACCTTGCCACTGCAGCCTTCTTCTGCCTTTGCAGCCAGTGAGGCACAGAGTCTTCCTCTGCCTGTTCTGCTGTTGAGGAAGTTTTGGACTACGCTCTGTCTGGCCCCTCTCTCCTACCATGGATGACATAATCAGGAGCAAGGAGCTCCCGATGGCATTACTCAGGGGATCATTGGAGCACACAAGCCTCTCCACCATGTCAAGGTGGCGATCCACGGAGGGGCCAGGGTAAACTTTATTCTTGGATTGAACATTGTCTGTTGTGGTTGTAGAGGCCGATTCATGATTGGCAGGCCTTTCCACTGCTGGCACAGTGGAATAATGTTGGCCCAAGGTTGACTGATGTCTTTTCCTTTTGGAGGCTCTCTTTTCCTCCATTTGGTCTTTTTTTTTCCCCTCTGTTTTTTCCACACCATTCCTGACTGTTTGTCTCTGGTCAGCAGTGAGGACCTCCCAGACATCGACTCCGATCCCACTCAGCTCGAGGTCTCACTTACAGGCACCCTTGTATCGCTGACGTGGATAACCAGTTGGCCTTGTGCCAATAGCAAGCTCACCATAGAGACGTCTTTGGGCATGCGCCCATCATCCATTGGGCTTATGTGACCCAGCCAATGGAGTTGCTGCTGGGCATGCTTGTGCACTGGTGTACTTCCATATTCAGCACTCTGTCTTGCCAGGAGATGCCCAATATTTATCAGAGGCAGTGGCAGTGGAAGCTGTTCAACTGTTTTTCTTGGCTTGTATAAGCTGACTATGCCTCACTGCTGTAAAGGAGGGTGCTGAGAACACAAGCCTGGAACACATGGAGCTTTGTATTCTCGGTTAGTTTACTGTTGGTCCACATTCAACTTCTCAACTTTGACAGGACAGCTGCGGCCTTGGCAATCCTGGTGCTGATTTTGGTAAGAAATCCAGGGACAGGTTGTTGGTAATAGTGGATCCAAGGTATGTGAAACTGGCAATGGCCTTCAGAGTAAGGTTGTCAATGTTGATGGAAGGTGAAGTCTCGACATCCTGGCCCATAACTTTGGACTTCTGACGCTGATTGTCAGTCAAAACTCCTTGCAGGCCCGGGAGAACCAATCTACAAGCTGCTGCAAGGAATGTTGGTATGGGATAGCAGCATAGTGTCAACAGCAAACAGCAACTCACAGACCAGGACATTATGCACTTTGGTCTTGGCATGCAAACTTGCCAAGTTGAGCAGCTGGCATGCAGGTAAACATATTCGTTTGAGTGGCCAAAAGTTTATTAACCAGAACCAGATTCAGTAATGCCTCCTTCCTTGCTGGCTTGGAAACACATAAAATTCTCCTGAGCACACTCCAAAACTTCTGACCCCTCTCTGCCCTTTAATTAATTACTACCCCAGTTTATCTTAGAGTAATTAAAGTCCACCATTATCATTATTCTGCAAATTTGTTCCTCTATATCATTCCCACTAGTTGGTGGCCTGTGGAATACCTAGTAATGTAATAATACCTCCATTGTTTCTTAACTCGACCAAATAGATTCTGTTCATGATGCCTCCAGGACATCCTCTTGCTCCATCACTGTCCTATTCTCCTTATTCAACACTGACACCTCTCCTCCATTCTACTCTTCCCTATTTTTCCTGAACACTTCGGACCCGGGAATATTTAGTACTCAGGCCTGCCCTTTTTTGAGCCAGGTCTCTGTTATTGCCATGGATGTGGTTACCTACATCAATGCCTTCTTTACCACACTTTGTGCATTTTTACATACATGTACAGTAAACCTCATTTAGTCCTTATCACATTCCCTTTTATTCTGACCAATGGCTTACTAGTTCTTACCCTAGGGTTATCTGTGTCTCTCCCATTGCAAGAACAGTGAGCACAGTTGCTAAGTGGAGCGATGAAAAGAGAGAGGGGAAAAGAGAAAGGGGAAAAGAGAGAGAGAAAACACCCTACGGACAGCAGGAAGCCTGAGCAACCGCGAGGCTAAAAGGAACAGCAGAAAGAAATAGAGAGAGAGAGACAGCACTGCAGGAGCAATTAAACAAAAAAAAAATTAAGGAGTTAGGTCGCAGGGCAGCAGGTAGCTGATTGGTTCCTCAGGGAATGCAGCGGTAAGGAGAATGGACCTGAAGGAGTTGGAGGGTGAGGCAGCCAAGCTGAGCATTAGGGAGTGCAGTAAAAAAACTAAAAGGTGTCAACACAAGGGAAGCTGTTGATTGGAGAAGAGCTGTTAGGCCTTTTTTACATGAGTTTTAAAAAAGATAGAAAGAAAGAATCTGAGGAAAGGAAATTCTGAAGGCATGAGGGGCAAGGCAGCTATGGTGGATTGAGAAAATACACTAAAAGATTTGACAGTAGACAGGCAATGGCTAGTATTTAAAGAAATACAATAGAAATACATTCCTCTAAGGCACAAACTTCCAAAGGGAAAGGTAAATCAATCGTGGTTAACAAAAGAAGTTAAAGATTGCATTAGATCAAAGGAAGTGGTTTATAAGGATGTTGGAAAAAGTGGCAAGCCTGAGGATTGGGAGTCCAGCAAAGGAAGGCCAAGAAACTGATTAAGAAAGGGAAATGAGAATATGAATGCAAACTAGCAAGGAACATGAAGGCGGGCTGTAAAAGTTCCTTTAGGTACGTGGCATCTACCCAGCTATGTGGAAAATTGCCCAGGTGTGTCCTGTACACAAAAAGCAGGACAAATCCATCCTGGCCAATTACCACCCCATCAGCCTGCTCTAGATCATCAGCAAAGTGATGGAAGGGTCATCAACAATGCTATCAAGTAGCATTTGCTTAGCAATAAACTGCTCATTGATGCCCAGTTTGGGTTCCACCAGGGCCACTTAGCTCTTGACCTTATTACAACCTTGGTTCAAACATGGACAATAGAGCTGAACTCCCGCGGTAAGGTGACAGTGACTGCCCTTGATATCAAGGCAGCATTTGACAGAGTGTAGCATCAAGGAGCCCTAGCGAAACTGGAGTCAATGGAAATCAGGGGGAAAACTCTCCACTGGTTAGAGTCATAGCTAGCACAAAGGAAGATGGCTGTGGTTGTTGGAGGTCAATCATCTCAGCTCCAGGACATCACTGCAGGAGTTCCTCAGGGTAGTGTCCTCAGCCCAACCATCTTCAGCTGCTTCATCAATGACCGTCCTTCCATCATAAGGTCAGAAGTGGGGATGTTCATTGATGATTGCACAATGTTCAGCACCATTTGCAACTCCTCAGATACTGAAGCAGTCCATGTCCAAACGCAGCAAGACCTGGACAACATTCAGGTTTGGGCTGACAAGTGGCAAGTAACATGCCATACAAGTGCCAGGCAATGACCACAAGAGAGAATCCAACCAGCACACCTTGACATTCAATGGCATTACCTTCACTGAATCCCCCTTATTAACATCCTGTAAGTGACTATTGACCAGAAACTGAACTGGTCATATAAATACTGTGACTACAACAGCAGGTCAGAGGCTATGAATCCTGCGATGAGCAACTCCCCCCTTCACTTCCCAAAGCCTGTCCATCATCTACAAGGCACAAGTCACAAGTGAGATGGAATACTCTCTACTTGCCTGGATGAGTGCAGCCCCAACAACACTCAAGAAGCTTGACACCATCCAGGACAAAGCAGCCCGCTTGATTGGCACCACATCCGTAAACATTCACTCCCTCCACCACCGACACACAGTGGCAGCAGTGTTTAGCATCTACAAGATGCACTGCAGAAACTCACCAAGGCTCCTTAGGCAGCATCTTCAAAACCCACGACCACTACCATCTAGAAGGACAAGGGAAGCAGATAGATGGGAACACCACCACCTGGAATTTCCGCGCCAAGCCACTCACCATCCTGACTTGGAAATATATCGCTGTTCCTTCAATGTCATTGGGTCAAAATCCTGGAACTCTGTCACCCAGCACTGTGGGTGTACTTACACCACATGGACTGCAGCAGTTCAAAAAGGCAGCTAACCACCACCTTCTCAAGGGCAATTAAGGATGGGCAATAAATGCTGGCCTTGCTAGTGACGCCCACATCTCATAAACGAATGAAAAAAAAGAAAAAGATTAGCTGGGTCAAATGGGGACAGAATTTATCATGGAGAACAGGCGGAGAAACTAAACAGTTACTTTGCGCCTGTCTTCACAGAAGATACAGAAAACCTCCCAGAAATATTAGGCGACCAAGAGACTTGTGAAACCAAGGAACTGAAATAAATAAATAAATAAAGCGGTAGTACTTGAAAAATTAATTGGATTGAAGATTGATAAGTCCCCTGGACCAGATAAGCTACATCCCAGAGTGTTGAAGACGGTGACTAGAGAGATAGTGGATGCATTGGTGGTTATCTTTCAAAATTCTATAGATTCTGGAAATGTTCTCGTGGACTGGAAAGTAGCAAATTTAACCCCCTAAGAAGGGAGGGAGAGGAAGAATGGAGAACTACAGACCCCTGAATTTGGCGTTAGTAGTCAAGAAAATTTTATAATGTATTATAAAGGATGTGAGAATTGGACATTTAGAAAAGAAAGGTAAAATTGGGCAAAGAATTGGGAAATATTGGATGTATGAAAGGCAAATTATGTCTGACAAACTGTTGGAGTTTTTTGAGGATTACTTGTAGCACTGATAAAGGAGAACCAGTGGATGTTGTGTATTTGGATTTTCAGAAGGCTTTGATAAGGTCCCACACAGGAGGTTAAATAAAATTAGAGGGCATGGGATTGGGGGAAATATACTAGTGTGGATTGAGAGTTGGTTACCAGACAGAAAGCAGAGAGTAGAAATAAATGGATCATTCTCAGGATGGCAGGCTGTTATTAGTGGTATACCACAAGGATCAGTGCTAGGCCCAGAGCTGTTCATAATCTATATAAATAATTTGGATGTGGGGACCAATTGTAATATTTTCAACTTTTCTGATGACACCAAACTGGGTTGGAATGTAAATTGTGAGGAGGCTGCAAGAAGGCTTCAAGAGGACTTGGACAGGCTAAGTGAATGGGCTAGAACACGGCTGATGGAATATAATGTGATTAAGTGTGAAGTTGGCGGAAAAAAAACAGAAAGGTAGAGTATTTCTTAAATGGTGAGAGGTTGGGAAGTGCGGCTGTCCAAAGGGACCTGGGTGCCCTTGTTCATGAGTCACTAAAAATTAGCATGCAGGTGCAGCAAGCAATTGGGAAGACAAATTGTATGTTGGTCTTCATCATGAGGGGATGCGAGTACAGGAGTAAAGATGTCTCGCTGCAGTTGTATAGACCCTTGGTACAGTTTTGGTCCCCTTATCTAGGGAAAGATATACTTGACAACAGAGGTTCTCCAGATTTATCCGTAGGATGGCAGGATTGTCTTATGAGGAGAGATTAGGAAGACTGGGTCTGTATTCCATAGAGTTTCAAAGAATGAGGGTGACATCATTGAACTTACCGTATTCTTACAGAGCCTGACAGGTCGATGTAGATAAGGTGTTTCTCCCTGCTGGTGAGTCTAAAACCAGGGGACATAATCTCAGGATAAGGGGCAGGCCATTTAAGACTAAGATGAGGAGGAATTTCTTCACTCAGAGAGTGGTGAATATTTGGAATTCTCTACCCCAGAGGACTGTGGAAGCTCATCATTGAGCATGTTCGAAAGAGAAATTGATAGGTTTCTGGAGAATAATGACATCAAGGGATTTGGGGATAGTGGGAAAAGTGGCATTGAGGTAGATGATCAGCCATGATCAAATTGAATGGCAGAGCAGACTCGACAGGCTGAATGGCCTACTCCAACTTCTATGATCTAAAAATTAAAGTATTGTAGGGCAACTCAGTCCCTTGGAGCGTAAATCCTGTTCCTTAAGGGAAATCCAGTGTCCTGTAGAACCGCATGTACAGGATTGTTATCAGCTGGAGGAGCTTGAGCTCCAGGTTTCAGAGCTTGAGCAGCAGCTGGTGGCACTGTAGTGCATCCACAAAGCTGAGAGTATGTATGGTATATTTATCAATGTGGTCACCCCGCAGCTTAAGGGTATGTATGCAGAGAGGGAATGGTGGTCAGCCAAGGAAGCAGACAGGTTGTGCAAGAGTTGCTTCAGTGCATCTTGCACTCAAAACAGTTTTCAGTACTGAATTCTCAATAAATCCATGAATCAGTATAGCATGGGTGTGACAATACACAGTCCCACAATTACATCTCTCACAAAGATACACAGTCCCACAATGACTTCTACATGTCAAAATACAGTCCCACAGTGACATCTCTAGTTAAGACACACAGTCCCACAGTGACATCTCTAGGTAAAGACACACAGTCCCACAGTGATACTTCTAGGTAAAGATACACAGTCCCACAGAGACATCTCTAAGTGAAGATAGTCCCACAGTGACTTCTCCATGTCAAGATACACAGTCCCACAATGACATCTCCATGTCAAGATACAGTCTCACAAAGAGATCTCTAGTTAAAGGCACACAGTCCCACAGTGACATCTCTACCTAAAGATATAGTCACGTAGAGATATCGCTACATAAAGATACACAGTCCCACAGTGACAAGTCTACGTAAAGATACACAGTCTCACAGAGATATCTCTACATAAAGATGCAGTCCCACAGTGACAAGTCTACGTAAAGATACACAGTCTCACAGAGATATCTCTACATAAAGATGCAGTCCCACAGTAACATCTCTATGTAAAGATACACAGTCCCACAGTGACATCTCTACCTAAAGATACACACTCTCACAGAGACATCTGTACGGAGGGATACACAGTCCCACAGTGACATCTCTACCTAAAGATACACACTCTCACAGAGACATCTCTATGGAGGGATACACAGTCCCACAGTGATATCTACGTGTGAAGATACACAGTCCCACAGTGACATCTCTATGTAAAGGTACACAGTCCCACAATGTCATCTTTATGTAATGATACACACTCGCAGAGTGACATCTCTATGTAAAGATATACAATCCCACAATGATGTCACTAGGTAAACATAAACAGTCCAAAAGAGACATGTTTCATAAAGATACACAGATGCAGAGTCACACATTTAAGAAAAGATGCAGTCCCACAATGACTCCTCCTTGTAACAATACACAGTCCCACAGTGACATCGCTAGGTCAAGATACACAGTCTCACAGTGACATCTCCAGATAAAGTTACAGAATTCGGCAGGGACATGTCTACGTAAGAATACACAGTCCCACAGTGACATCTCTAAGTACGGTTACTCAGACCCACAGTAAAATCTCAATGTAAAGATACATAGTCCCACTGTGAAATCCCTACGTAAAGATACAAAGTCCCACAGTAACATCTCTATGTAAAGACACACAGTCAGTCAGTGACGTTTCTATGTAAGGATGCAAGAGTCCACAGTGACATCTCTAGGAAAAGATCCACAGCCCCACAGTGAAATCTCAATGTAAGGATACATAGTCCCACACTGACATCTCTAGGAAAACATACACAGTCCCACAGTAGCATCTCAAATTAAAGATACGCAGTCCCCAGTGACAACTCCATGTAAAAATACACAGTCCCACAGTGACATCTCTATGTAAAGAAACACAGACCTACAATAACATCTCAATGTAAAGATACACATACCCACAGTGACATCTGTTCTTAAAGGTACACAGTCTCACAGTGACATTTTTATGTAAAGAAACACAGTCCCACAGTGACATCTCTACTTAAGGATACACACACAGTGATATCTCTATGTATAGATACACAGTCCCAGAGTAACATCTCTATGTAAAGATATACAGTCCCACTGTGACATCTTTGGCTAAGGAAACACAGTCCCACAGTGACATCTGAAAGTAAGGATACACAGTCCAACAGGGACATCGCCATGTAAGGATATACAGTCATACACTGATGTTTCTAAGTAAGGATACAAAGTTCCACAGTGACACCTCTATGAAAAGATCCACATTCCCACAGTAACATCTCTACATAAAGATATACAGTCCCACAGTGACATCTCCATGTAAATATACATAGACCCACAGCGAAATTCTACATGAAGATACACAATCCCACAGTATCAACTCTATGTAAAGATACACAGCCCCACAGTGACATCTTTCTGTAAAGATACACAGTCCCACTCTAACATCTGTACATAAAGATACAGAGCCCAATAGTGTCATCTCTATGTAAAGATACACAGTTCCACAGTAACATTTCTATGTAAAGAAACACAGTCCCACAGTGACATCTCGTGGTAAGTATACACAGTCCCACAGTAACATATCTATGCAAAGATATACAGTCCCACTGTGACATCACTGCCTAAGGAAACACAGTTACACAGTAACATCGCTAGGTAAAGATTTGCAGTTCTACTGTGCCATCTCTATTTAAAAGTTACACAGTCTCACAGTGATATCAGTGATATCTTTATTTGAAGAAACACAGTCCCACAGTGACAACTCTACTTAAGGATACACACACAGTGATATCTCTATGTAAAGATACACAGTCCCACTGTGACATCTCTGCCTAAGGAAACACAGTCCCACAGTGGCATCTCAAAGTAAGGATACACAGTCCAACAGTAAAATCTCAATTTAAAGATACACAGTCATACAGTGATGTTTCTAACTAAGGATACAAAGTTCCACAGTGACACCTCTATGAAAAGATGCACAGTCCCATATTAACATCTCGATGTAAATATAAATAGTCCCACAACGACATTTCTAGGTAAAGTTACACAGTCCCACAGTGACATCTCTAAGGAAAAAAAACACAGTCCCACAGTAACATCTCTACATCAAGATACAAAGTCCCACACTAACATCTCTATTTAAGGGTACACAATCCCACAGTGACATCGCTAAGTACGGTTACACAGTCCCACAGTAAAATCTCAATGTAAAGAGACATAGCCCCACAATGAAATCCCTACATAAAGATACAAAGTCCCACAGTGACATCTCTATGTAAAGACACACAGTGATGTTTCTATGTAAGGATGCAAGTGGACACCTCTAGGAAAAGATCCACAGTTCCATATTAACACCTATCTTTAAAGATAAACAGTCCAACAATAACATCTCTACATAAAGATACATAGTCCCCTTGTGACATCACTACATAAAGATACACAGCCCCACAGTGGCATCTTTATGTAAAGATATACAGTCCCACTCTAACATCTCTACTTAAAGATACAGAGCCCGATAGTGACATCTCTATACAAAGAAACACAGTTCCACAGTGACATCTCAATATAAAGATGCACAGTCAAACTGTGACATCTCTACATATGGATACACAATTCTACAGTGACATCTCTATTTAAAAACACAGTCCACAGTGTCATCTCCATGTAAAGATACACAGTCCCACAATAACATCTCTCTGTAATGATACAGAACCCCATAGTGACATCTCTAAGTAAAGAAACACAGTCCCACCCCAGTGACATATCATGGTAAGTATACACAGTCCCACAGTAACATCTCTATGCAAAGATACACATCCCACAGTAACATCTCTATGTAAAGATACATAGTGACAATTTCTATAAAGATACAAAGTGCCATAGTGACATCTCCACTTAAAGATACACAATCCCACATTGACATCTCTATGTAACGATACACAGTCCCACAATAACATTTCTTTGTAAACATACACAGTCCCACAGTGACATCTCTACGTAAGGATAGGAAGTCCCACTGTGACATCTCTATGTAAAGAAATACAGTCCCATAATGACATCTCTACGCAATGATACACAGTCCCACAGTGAAATCTCCATGTAAAGATACGCAGCCCCACAGTGACTTCTCTATGTAAAGAAATACAGTCCCACAATGACATCTCTATGCAAAGATACACAGTCCCACAGTGACATCTCTATGTAAAGAAATACAGTCCCACAATGACATCTCTATGCAAAAATACACAGTCCCACAGTAACATCTCTACCTAAAGATACACAGTCCCACTGTGACATCTCAAGACAAAAATACGCACTTCCATGGTAACATCCGTAGGTTAATATACACAGTCTCACAGCGACATCTCTACATAATCAATACACAGTCGCTCAGTGTCAACTCTATGTAAAGATACACCATCCTGCACTGTTCACTCTATGTAAAGATACACCATCCTATAGTAACATCTCTGTGTTAAGATACACAGTCCCACGGTGACATCTCTCTGTATGGGTACACTGTTTCACAGTAACATCACTATGTAAATATACACAGTCCCACACTGACATCTCTAGGTAAGAATACACAGTCCCACAGTAACATCTCTATGTAAAGATACACAGTCCCACAGTGGCATCTCTATGTAAGGATTCACAGTCTCACAGTGACAACTCTAGGAAAAGACACACAGTCCCACATTTACATCTCACTGTAAAGATACACAGTCCCACAGTGACATCTCTAAGTAAGGATCCACAGTCCCACAGTGACATCTCTAAGTAAGAATAAACAGTCCCACAGTGACATCTCTATGTAAAGATACACAGCCCCACAGTGACATCTCTACATAAAGTTACACAGTCCCACAGTAATATCTCTCGGAAAAGATACACAGTTCCACAGTGGCATCTCTATGTAAGGATACAGAGTCCCACAATAACATCTCCATGTAAAGATACACAGCCCCACTATGACATCTTTATACAAAGATACACAGCCCACAGTGATATCTCTATGTAAAGATACACAGCCCCACAGTGACATCTCCAGGCAAAGATATACAGTTGCATTCTGACAGCTCTAGATATAACTGCATTGTCCCACAGTGACATCTCAAGACAAAAATACACACTTCCATAGTAAGATCTGTAGGTTAAGATACACAGTCTCACTGTGACATCTCTACATAATGAATACACAGTCCCTCAGTGGCATCTCTATCCAAATATACACCGTCCCGCACTGTTCACTCTATGTAAAGATACACAGTCCCACGGTGATATCTATATGTACGGGTACACAATCTCACAGTAACATAACTACGTAAATATACACAGTCCCACACTGACATCTCTAGATAAGTGTGCACAGTCCCACAGTAACATCTCTATGTAAAGATACACAGTCCCACGGTGACATCTCTACATTATGGTACACAGTCTCACATTAACACCTCTACACAAGGATACATAGTGCTACAGTGACATCTCTAGGAAAAGATACACAATCACACAGTAACATCTCTATGTAAAGATACATGGTACCACAGTAACATCTCTACGTAAAGATACACAGTCTCACAGTGACAACTTTATGTAAGGATCCACAGTCCCACAGTAATATCTCTAAGTAAAGATACATAGATCCCTGCGACATCTTTAGGTAAAGAGACACAGTCCCACAGTGATATCTCTACATTAGGATACACAGTCCACAATGACATCTCTACAACCGGATACACAATCCCACAGTGACATCTCAATGTACGGATACAGAGTACCACCACAACACCTCCTTTCAATGTCCACATTTCCACAATAATGTCTCCTACATGGATACGCTATCCCAGACTGACATCTTTTAAAAAGACATACAGTCCCACAATACCATCATCAATAGAGAAATAGGCCCAGTTATCTGCCACGATGGATAGGCTCTCTGTCATGGTGAAAATAACAGAAAATCCCAATATTTGGTAGTCCTGCCCCTGAACTCGGCTCTTCCAATTTTTTGCGGGATGGGAATGGAGTCGGAGCATGTTTCATGGGTGCACGCTTTATGGAGGCAGCTGGCCATTTAACTCATCAGTTGCCTCCACTCAAGTGGGATTTTGGTTGGCCAGGAATGTGAAATACAAAATGTGCACATTAGACGACGTAAGAGCTGATCTGAACTTGGTGGATTCATTTGGATAGCCAGGGTACCTCTTTGGAGAGGTAAGGTGCCTCTTTTAATCTGGTCCTGGGACATTTCTGTTGACATAAGCCTGAGGGTTTCCATTACTGAATTAACGCTGCATGATGATTTCACAACCATCCATTATCACAGTAGGGTGCCTTCAGTTTCACAGTTTGATTGATAGGTACAAGTGGTTATAGGCTCTTTGATATAGGACTATGAATTCCAATGCTATTGCCATAAGGAAGTGGGTTTTTATAAATGAGTGTGATTTTCCCAATGTAGTGAAGTCTGCAGTAGACAGTTAGAACTTTATTTTAAATAATGTTATTTTATCGGATATCTGCAAGGGTCCTGAGGCCTGCCCCTGACAGCTATATTGTCAACTGGCATGGTAGGTGCAAGGGCAATGGGTGTGTGTGGGGGGCAGTGGTTGACATGAGTTGGCATCAAGTTGCCATAGGGGCTAAAAAGGGCCATGGGGATGGGTAAAGGGCATGAGATGACTTGGGTTGGAAAGATGGGGCATGAGGAATGTGTGGGCGGTTAGGGGCTGTGAGGGTGAGGACTGGAGGGATGTTTTATATTTTAATCTTTAATTTTTATTTTGGGCACAGTGCCAGAGCCCCGAGACAGGCCTTCCACCCAGCCTGCTTCTGCATCTGGGAGCCTCACTTCTTCCAGGGTCACAAGGATTTCCGTATGAGCCTGCTCCTGCAGGCCCAAAATCTGACAGTTGCAGCCATTTTTCAAGGCCGGGGTCGTGGAGCTAGGAATTCTGCTGACTGCGCACCCAACCTAGCAGTGAAAATCTGGGCCTTATTGTCCCATACTGATATCAGTCAGAAAGATACACAGCCCAACTATGATCCCTCCTATAAAGATACACAGCCCCACTATGATCTTTCCTATAAAGATACACAGCGTTACGATGATCTCTCCTATAAAGGCACACAGCCCTACTATGATCTCTCCTAGAAAGGCACACAACCCTACTATGATCTCTCCTATAAAGATATATAGCGCAACGATGATCTCTCCTATAAAGACATACAGACACGCTATCATCTCTCCTATAAAGATATACAGCCCCACTATGATCTCTGCTATAAAGATGTACAGCCCAACGATGATCTCTCCTATAAGGATACAAAGACCCAATATGATCTCTCCTATGAAGTTATACAGCCCCACTCTGATCCCCCCAAACAGATATACAGACCCAATATGATCTCTCCTGTAAAGATATACAGCACCACTATGATCTCTCCTTTAAAGATATACACCTCTACTATGATCTCTCCTGTAAAGATACACAATCCCACGATGATCTCTCTTATAAAGATATACAGACCCACAATGATCACTCCAATAAAGATATACAGCCCCACTATGTTCTCTCCCAAAAAGATACATACCCCAATGTGATATCTCCTATCAAGGTACATAGCCCCACTATGATCTCTCATATAAAGATATACAGGCCCACGCTGATCTCTCAAATAAAGATATACACCCGCACTATGATCTCTCCCAATAAGGTACAAAGCCCCACGATGACCTCTCTATAAAGATATATAGACCCAAGATGATCTCTCCTATGAAGATATACAGCCACACGGGTGATCTCTCCTATAAAAAAATACAGCCCCACTATGATCTCTCCAATACAGATATACAGCCCCATGATGATCTCTCCTATAAAGAAATACAGAAACACAATGATCTCTCCTATAAAGATATATAGCCCCACTATTGTCTCTGCGATAAAGATATACAGGCGCACCATGACCTCTCCTATAAATATTTCCAGACACCACTATTATCTTTCCTAAGAAGTTAAAGAGCCCCACTATGATCTCTCCTATAAAGATATTCAATCCCACTATGATCTCTATCAAAATAAATAGCCCCACTATGATCTCTCCTCTAAAGATATACAGCCTCACTATGATCTCTCCTAAGAAGATACATAGCCCCACGAACATCTCACCTGTAAATGTATACAGCCCCACTATGATCTCTCCAATAAAGATATACATCCCCACTATGATCTCTCCACGAAAGACACGTAGCCCGACTATGATCTCTCCTATAAAGATATACAGACCCATTATGATCTCTCCAAAACTATATACAGCACTATTCGGATCTCTCCAAAAAACGATATACAGCCCCACTATGATCGCTACTATAAAGATACATTGCCCAACTATGATCTCTGTTGTAAAGATATACAGCCCCACTATGATATCTCCTATAAAGATATACAGCCCCACAATGATCTCCCATATAAAAATACACAACCCCACAATGACCTCACCTATAAAGATACATAGCTCCACTATGATCTCTTCTATAAAGATATACAGCCGAACTATTATTTCTCCTATAAAGATATACAGACCCACTATGATCTCTCCTATAAAGATACATAGCCCCACTATGATCTCTCCTATAAAGATATACAGCCCGACTATGATCTCTTATATAAAGATATATAGCCCCACCATGATCTCTCCTATAAAAATAAACAGCCCCACTATTATCTCTCCTATAAAGATATACCGCCCCACTAAGATCTTTCCTATGAAGATAAAGAGCTCCACAATAATCTCTCCTATAAATATACATGGCCTCACGATGATCTCTCCTATAAAGATACATAGCCCCATCATCTCTCCTATTAAGATATACAGCCCCACTATCATCTCTCCAAGAAAGACACATAGACCCACTATGATCTCTCCTGTAAAGATTCATAGCCCCACGATGATCACTTCTATAAATATATGCAGCCCCACTATGATCCCTCACATAAAAATAAAAATCCCCACTATGACCTCTCCTAAAAAGATACACAGCCCCACTCTGTCCTCTCCTATAAAGATATACAACCCCACGATGATCTCTCCTATAAAGATTCAAAGCCCCACTATGATCTCTCATATAAAGATACATAGCGCCAAAATGTTCTCTCCTTTATAGATATAGAGCCCCGCTAAGTTCGATCCTACAAAGATATACAGCCCCACTATGATCTCTCCTATAAATATATACAGCCCCACTCTGATCTCTCCAATAAAGAGGTACACCTGCCCGATGATCTATCCCAATATGATACATAGCCCCACTGTGATCTCTCCTGTTAAGATACAGAGCCACACTATGACCTCTCCTATAAAGTTATACAGCCCCACTGTGATAACTCCTATACAGATATACAGCCCCACGATGATCTCTCCAGTAAAGATACACAGACACAGGATGATCCTTCCTATAAAGGTATACAGCCCCACGATGATCTCTCCTATAAAAAAATACTGCCCCACTATCATCACTCCGATATAGATATACAGCCCCACGATGATCTCTCCTATAAAGATACACAGCCCCACTATGTTCTCCCCTATAAAGATACACAGCCCCACTATGCTCTCTGCGATAAAGACATACAGCCATACTATGATCTCTCCAAGAAAGACACATAACCCCATTATGATCTCTGCTATAAAGATAAACAGACCCACTCTGACCTCTCCAATAAAGATATACAGCCCCACTATGATCTCTCCCAAAAAGATACATTGCCCAACTGTGATCTCTCCTTTAAAGATACACAGCCCCACTATGATCACTCCTATAAAGCTGTACAACCCGACGATGATCGCTCCTATATATATGTATAAAAAGGCCCAGTATGATCTCTCCTATAAAGATACACAATTCCACAGTTATCTCTCCTATAAAGATACACAGCGACACTATGATCACTCCTACAAAGATATACAGCACCATTATCATCTCTTCTGTAAAGATACATAGCCCCACTATGATCTCTGCTATTAAGATATACAGAACCACTCTGATATCTCCAATGAACATATACACCCCCACTATGATCTCTCCTATAAAGATACTTAGCGCCACAATGACCTCTCCTATAAAGATGTACAGCCCCACTATGATCTCACCAATAAAGATATACAGCCCCTCAATGATCTCTCCTATAAAGATATACAGCCCCATGATGATCTCTCCAATAAAAAAATACAGCCCCACTATCATCCTTCCTCTTAAGATACACAGTCCCACTATGGTCTCTGCTATAATGATATACAGCCCCATTATGACCTCTCCTATAAAGATATACAGCGCCACTATGATTTTTCCTAAGAAGATAAAGAGCCCCACTGTTATCTCTCCTATAGAGATATACATCCCCACTATGATCTCTCCTATATAGTTATACAGCCCCACTATGATCTCTCCTATTAAAATAAATAGCCCCAATATGATCTCTCCTATAAAGATATACAGCCCCATGATGATCTCTCCTATAAAGATATACAGCCCACTATGATGTCTCCGATAAAGATATACAGCCCCACTAGGATCTCTTCTATAAAGATATACAGCCCCACTATGATGTCTCCAATAAAGATATACAGCCCCACTATGATCTCTCCTATAAAGATATACAGCCCCACTATGATTAATCCTATAAAGATATACAGCCCCACTGTTATACCTCCGATAAAGATATACAGCCAGACGATGAACTCTCCTATAAAGATATAGAGCCCCGCTATGATCTCTCCTATAAAGATACACAGCCCCAATATGATCTCTCCTATAAAGATATACAGCCCCACTATGATCTCGCCAATAAAGATATACAGCCCCTCGATGATCTCTACTATTAAGATGTACAGTCCCATGTTGATATTTCCCATATAAAAATACAGCACCACTATCATCCCTCCTTTTAAGATACACAGTCCCACTGTGGTCTCTGCTATAATGACATACAGCCGAACAATGATCTCTCCAAGAAACACACATAGCCCCATTATGATTTCTCGCATGAAGATATACAGCCCCATTATGATCATTCCATTAAAGTTACACAGCCCCACGCTGATCTCTCCAATAAAGATATACATTCCCACTGTAACCTATCCTGTAGAGATACACAGCCCCACTATGATCACTCCTATAAACATATACAACCCCACAATCATCTCTCCTATAAAGATATATATCCCCACGATGATCTCTCCTATAAAGATATATAGCCCCATGATGATCTCTCCTATAAAAATACAAAGCCCCACTATGACCTCTCCAATAAAGATATATAGCCCCGCTATGATCTCTCCAAGAAACACAAAAAGCCCCATTTTGAATTCTCCTATGAAGATACACTGCCCCATTATGATCAGTCCTTTAAAGGCACACAGCCCCACTCTGATCTCCCCAGTAAAGATATGCAGCCCCACCATGATCTCTACCAAAAAGTTATACATCACTATTGTAATCTATCCTGTAAAGATACACAGCCCCATTATGATCAATCCTATAAACATAAACAGCCCCACTATGATCTCTACTATAATGTTATACAGCCCCACTATGTTCTCTCCTATAAAGTTAAACAGCTCCACCATGATGTCTCCTATAAAGATATACAACCTCACAATCATCTCTCCTATAAAGATATACATACCCACGATGATCTCTCCTATAAAGATATACAGCCCCTCTATGATTGCTCCAAAATGATATACAGCCCCACTATGATCTCTCCAAGAAAGAAACATAGCCTGACAGTGATCTCTCCTATAAAGATATACAGACCATTTATGATCTCTCCTACAAAGGTATACAGAACAACTATGATCTCTCCAATAAAGATATACAGCCCCACCATGATCTCTACCAAAAACATATACATCCCCACTGTAATCTATCCTGTAAAGATACACAGCCCCACTATGATCACTTCTATAAACATATACAGCCCCACTATGATCTCTCATATACAGATACACAGCCCCACTATGATCTCTACTATAAGGATACATTACCCCACTATGATCTCTCCGGTAAAGATACACAGCCCCACTATGATATCTCCCAGAAAGTTACATAGCACCACTATGATCACTCCTATAAAGATATACAGCCCCACTATGATCTCGCCAATAAAGATATACAGCCCCTCAATGATCTCTCCTATAAAGATATACAGCCCCATGATGATCTCTCCCATAAAAAATACAGCCCCACTATCATCCTTCCTCTTAAGATACACAGTCCCACAATGGTCTCTGCTATAATGATATACAGCCCCATTATGACCTCTCCTATAAAGATATACAGCGCCACTATGATTTTTCCTAAGAAGATAAAGAGCCCCTCTATGATCTCTCCTATAAAGATATACATCCCCACTATGATCTCTCCTATGGAGATATACAGCCACACTTTGATCTCTCCTATAAAGATATATAGCCACACGATGTTCTCTCCTATAAAGATATTTAGCCCCACTATGATCTCTCCTATAAAAATAAATAGCCCCCAATATGATCTCTCCTATAAAGATATACAGCCCCATGATGATCTCTTCTATAAAGATATACAGCCCCACTATGATGTCTCCGATAAAGATATACAGCCCCATTATGATCTCTCCTATAAAGATATACAGCCCCACTATGATCTCTACTATAATGATATACAGCTCCACTATGTTCTCTCCTATAAAGTTAAACAGCCCCACTATGATGTCTCCTATAAAGATATACAGGCCCACGATGATCTCTACTATAATGATATACTGCCCCACAATCATCCCTCCTATAAAGATATACATCCCCACGATGATCTCTCCTAAAGATATTTAGCCCCACTATGATCTCTCCCATAAAAATACACAGCCCCACTATGACCTCTCTGACAAAGATATGCAGCCCCACTATGATCTTTCCTAAGATATAGAGCCCCACTATGATTTCTCCTATGAAGATATACAGCCCCACTATGTTCTCTCCTATAAAGATATACAGCCCCATGATGATCTCCGCTATAAAGATATTCAGCCCCACTTATGTTCTGTCCTATAAAATAAACAGCCCCACAATGATCTCTCCAAAAAGATATACAGCCCCACTATGATCTCTCCAAGAAAGAAACATAGCTTGACTATGATCTCTCTTATAAAGATATATAGACCATTTATGATCTCTCCTATAAAGATATACAGAACCAAAATGATCTCTCCAAAAAAGATATACAGCACCACTATGATCTCTACTATAAGGATACAACTCCCCACTATGATCTCTCCTGTACAGATACACAGCCCCACTATGATATCTCCTATAAAGTTACATAGCACCACAATGATTACTCCTATAAAGATATACAGCCCCACTATGATCTCTCCTATAAAAATACACAGCCGCATTATGACCTCTCCAAAAATATATACAGCGTCAATATGATCTTTCCTAAGAAGATAAAGATCCCCACTATGATCTCTCCTATAAAGATATACAGCCCCACTATGAACTCTCCCATAAAGATAAACAGCCCCACGATGTTCTCCCCAATGAAGATATTCAGCCCCAGTATGATCTCACCTATAAAGATATACTGACTCACTATGATGTCTCCAAAGAAGATACTTAGCCCCACGATCATCTCTCCCATAAAGATATACAGACACATTATGATCTCTTCTATAAAGATATACAGCCCCACGATGATCTCTCCTATTAAGATAAACCTCCCCACTATGATCTCTCCTATAATGATATACAGCCCCACTATGATCTCTTCTATAAAGATAAACATCACCACTATGATCTCTCCTATAAAGATAAACAGTCCAACAATGATCTCTCTGACAAAGTTACATATCCCCACCATGATCTCTCCTATAAAGACATACATCACCACTATGATCTCTCATATAAAGATATTCAGCCCCATTATGATCTCTCCTATAATGATATTCAGCCGCATGATTATCTCTCCTATAATGATATACAGCCCCAATATGATCTCTCCTATAAAGATACACAGCCCCACTATGATCTCTCCCATAAAGATATATAGCCCATGATGATCTCTCCTGTAAAGATACATTGCCCCACTATGATCTCTCCTATAAAGATATACAGCCCCACTATGATCTCTCCTATAATGATATTCAGCCGCATGATTATCTCTCCTATAATGATATACAGCCCCAATATGATCTCTCCTATAAAGATATACAGCCCCATGATGATCTCTCACAGAAAGATATACAGCCCCATGATGATCTCTCACAGAAAGATATACAGCCCCATGATGATCTCTCACATAAAGATATACAGCCCCACGATGATCTCTCCTGTATAGATACATTGCCCCACTATGATTTCTCCTATAAAGATACACAGCCCTACTATGACCTCTCCTATAAACATATACAGCCCCACGATGATCTCTCTTTTAAAGACATTCAGCCCGACTATGATCTCTCCTAAATATATACACAGCCCCGCTATGATCTCACCTATAAAGACATACAACACCACGATGATCTCTCACAAAAAGATATACCGCCCTACTTTAAACTCTCCTATAAAGATACACAGCCCCACTATCATCTCTCCTATCAACCTATAAAGCCCCTCTATGATCTCTCCCATAAAGAAACACAGCCCCACTATGATCTCTCCTATACAGATACACAGCCCTACTATGATCTCCCCTATAAAGATATACAGCCCCACTATGATCTCTCATCTAAAGATATACAGCCCCACTATGATCTCTCCCATAAAGATACACAGCCCTAGAATGATCTCTCCTATAAAGATATCCAGTACCACTATGATCTCTCCTCTAAAGATATACAGCCCCACTATGATCTCTCCTATAAAGATATACAGCCCCACTATGATATCTCCTATAAAGAAACACAGCCCCACTATGATCTCTCCTATAAAGATACATAACCCCACTGTGATCTCTCCTTTAAACATACACAGCCCTACTATGATCTCTCGTTTTAAGATATACAGCCCCTCTATGATCTCTCCTATATAGATATACTCCCCCACTATGATCTCTCCAGTAAAGTTATACAGCCCCACAATGATCTCTCCTATAAAGATATACTGCCCCACTATGATCTCTCCTATAAAGATATACAGCCTCACTATGATCTCTCCTATAAAGGTATACAGCCCCACTATGATCTCTCCTACAATGTTATACAGCCCCACTTTGATCTCTCCTATAAAGGTATACAGCCCCACTATGATCTCTCCTATAATGTTATACAGCCCCACTTTGATCTCTCCTATAAAGGTATACATTCCCACGATGATCTCTCCTATAAAGATACATAGCCCCATTATGATGTCTCCTCTATATATAAACACAGCCCCACTATGATCGCTCCTATAAAGATACACAGCCCCACTATTATCTCTCCTATAAAGTTTCATAATCCTTCTAAGACAACTTGATATGAACATAGACATCTACTATAAAGATGCACAGTTATCCATTCACACCTCCAGCTAAAGATACACGGCCCCACAATGTTACCTCCATGTAAAGATATACAGTCCAGTACTAATAACTGCATGTGAAGTGACACAGTTCCTGCAAGTATTTCTCCATGTAAAGAAATGTTGTTGCCCAATTACATTTCTGTCAGAATACACCATTCTACAATGACACCTGCATATAAATATATACCATCTAACACTGAGTTTCACACGTAAAGATCCACAGTTCCTCTGTGAAATAGTCTGCTGACAATCTCTGAAACAAATGCTACTCTGACACTTAGAGCAGTTAGAGCACTTAGAGCCATCAATCATAATGTGAAGTCAGTAGCTGTGAATGATTTTCAGCTCAGTTAGAAAATATTGAAATATTCTACCCTGGGAGTGTTGAAGAAGGATACGGAGAGGTGAATCATTCTGAGCACCTGGAATCTAAACACTGTGACACTGTTGGAACTATAATGCACTACAGCAAATGTGATTGTTTCCATTGAAAGAAGAAGGAAGACTTGCATTTATATATCCAGGATGTACAGCCAGTGAAGTACTTTTTGAAGTGAATCATTGTAAAGTAAGAAATACAGCAGTTAGTTTTACACACAGCAAACTCCACAAACAGCAAAATTACCTGTTTCCTGTGATATTGATTAAGGGTTGAATATTGGCCAGGACTCTGGAGATAATTCCCCTGCTCTTCTTCAAAACAGTGCTACAGGATCTTTTACATGCACTTGAGACAGCCCCTCTAACAGTTCAGCACTCCCTCCATACTGCACTGGAGTGTCAACTTTGGTTTTCATGGTCAAGTCTCCAGAGCAAGACCTGAATCCAGAACTTTCTGACTTTGGGCCAAGAGTACTACCCACTGAGCTGTGGCTGACACAGGGGGCAGGGCTAGGGGGAAGGTGAGGAGTGGAGCTGTCATTTTAGAAACAAACAAGTAAATGAGATGAGTTACATCAGATCCAAGGACATTGTCCTCTGACCTTCTGCTACCTAGTTCTTCTCTGGAGAATATTTGGACATGCTCAAAACTCAATCCAGTCAGGAGGGGCACTACTGTCAGTGCCAGTGGCCCTCCTAGTCTGTGATCATCGCCCTCTGCTGGGATATTACATTTCACCACAGTTGACCTTATGGAGGAGTGAAGAAGGCTCGCCCAGACACAGCCAGTGAGTTGCAATTTTGGGGAAGATTGGAGTGTATGACAGAAGCTTACAATATCTGAGCTGCAATCAGATTCCATCTCTGCCAACAGGCTTCCCTACAGAACCAATGGGATGGATCTCACCGGGGCTAGGAGTGGGCTTTGGGATAGACCTCTCACTTTGTTCCAAAGTTACCGCAGGGATTAACAGTCTCCTTGGCAACCCTGGGCTAAAAAGGTTCTACTGAACTGAAATATAAGCAGGGACTGATGTGAGGCTAAGATGGGATAAAGTGTGGTGGCAAGCAGGCAGGAAGTATTGGAAAAGACAGAAAAGACAAGCAGCACTTACCCAGAATAAGAGATTAAAGATGAACATGAGGTATTTGAGACACTGCAAGCAATTCTGAGCCATGCTGCATCTCTTCAGCTCTAGAAGGAATATAAAGGAGAGATCCAGGTAAAAGACCACATATTTACTGCCCTTTGGAGAGGTGTACTCTGCTTTGCTGGCTTTCGGCCCCGGGTTAGTGTGTAAACCAAAGAAAGAGGAGTTTGCTCCAAACTGGCCACCATACAAGTGACTGTAACGGCGAAAGGCACCGTGTGCTGCAGAATAGTCTTTACTGTCCAGGGAAGGACTGCGGTGATAGGCAGATTCATCACTGTCAGATCGATTCATCTTCCAAACACTTCTGTGGGCTCTTTTCACACAAGAGAAAGTCTTCTGCTCATTAGCATGGTCTCAGAAGGCAAGTAAAGTAGCATTTGCAGGAATCCTTCCAGAGTGAAAAGTGACTTCAAACCAATCGCTGTCACCTGGGGGATGGTCTAACCCTCTTCAATTCTAACAAAGGCAGCAGGACAATCACACATGGTTCACCCAGCTACAGCCTGCCAGAGTTCAGCTCTGTCTGTGTCCTGAATGCCTTCGTGACTGAAGACTGTGATCTTCCCTCTCGTCCAGCAAGTCAGCTCTCCTGACTTCAAATAGCTATTCCCCACTACAGCAAGTCCTGCTCTCATTCAGAGACATTTCACACACTCCAGACCAAAGCAGCTCCTGACTTCCAACCATCCCCTCCTGTCAGTGTCAAAGCGCCAGCTCCTATGTGTGTGTATAAATCCCTTTCCTTCGTGCCTGCTCAGCACTCTCCACCTCCTGTTCTCTCTCTCTCTCTCTTACTGTTTCTGCCTCCCTCTCCAATCAAAGCTTCATTGCCATTAACCACGGCTCCCTCCCAGCCAATCACGCCAGAGCTCTGCCAGCCAGTCAGGGAGTGAGAGCGAGGAGAGAGAGAGAGCAGCAGGCTTCTGCAGAGGCGAACAGCAACTCCCACTCTGCACTGATACAGCTTTATCCCTTTGATGCAACTTCAGTTCCCCTCTCCCAGACTGCTGCTTGCTTTACAGTTCACGTGACCTCATTTAGCCCCACAGACCCCAGCTCAGTGCCTTACAGGCTGTACACTGTTAGAAGCTGCAGCAGCTCAGGTGAGCATCATACACTCATTTACTATTCAGTATTCCAATCCCTGACATTCCCGCCTCATCTCTCAGAAAGCACATTTAGCACAGCCCATCACACTCAATCCATTTAACAGTCAGCATTTCATGCTGAAGTAGCTTTTAGTGACATGGAGATGAGGCCAAGAACAGTGAACCTGAGGGACAAAGTGTTGAGGTTTTCATATTAAATTCCTTGGGTTCAGTTCCTTTCCTGTTTGCCCCCACAAGGCTCAGCATATTGTTTTCTCTTTCCTGGGGGAGAGGAAAATTGGACATTGAATCAGAAATCATTATTTCTGTTCATACAATTCAAATGCAGGGCTGAAATTATTCGAATCCGCCACAGAAAGGCATAACAAGCCTTTGCTCATTGGCTCTTCAGTAATAAACATTGCATATTCAGAAGACTGCTGCAAAACCAAAGTTCAGGAAATCAGAAAAAAATGTACTTCAAATTGGTATATTCAGATAGCAAAAAGCAATCAGAAGTAAGAAGCATACTTAGAATAATATAACCAGATCAAAACAATACAAAGGCATTTTATCAGTCCTACATTTATATTTAAGGAGCAGACCAAGATCAATTATCATGGTCAGAGTAGTGTTAACCAACAAAAGCATGCTGCAAATAAATTAAAAAGTGCAGACATACAATTCTCTCAGTATCTCAGTGTTTCTCCCTCTGTCTCAGTCTATCTCTATGTCTATCTCAATCTATCTCTCTCTATCTCAGCTTATCTCCCTCTGTCTGAGTCTATCTCTATGTCTATCTCAGTCTATCTCTCTCTATCTCAGCCTATCTCTCTCTGTCTCAATCTATCTCTATGTCTATCTCAGTCTATCTCTGTCTATCTCAGTCTATCTCTCTCTCTATCCCAGTCTATCTTGATCTCAGTCTCTCTCTATCTCAATCTTTCTCGCTCTGTCTCAGTCTATCTTTGTGTCTATCACTTGCAGTTTCAGTCTATTTCTCTATATATCTCAGTCTCTCCATCTATCTCTATGTCAGTTTCTCTATATCTCAGTCTATCTCTCTCTCTATCTCAGTTTATCTCTCTCTATCCCAGTCTCTCTCTATCCCAGTCCATCTCTTTTATCTCAGTCTATCGCTATCTCAGTCTCTCTTTCTTTATCTCAGTCTATTTCGCTCTCTATTTCAGTCTCTCTCTCTATTTCAGTCTTTCTCTCTCTATCCCAGTCTATCTTAATCTCAGTCTATCTCTCTCAGTCTCTCTCTCTATCTCAGTCTATCTATCCCAATCTATCTCTCGCAGCATCTATCTCTCTGTCTCAGTGCACAGATAAATATTATATCTTCAGTAATTTGTAGGATATTCAAAAGAAACACATTCACCAAAATGTAATCAGACTAGAATGTTGGAATGGCTGCCACTAGGAGTTGTTCATGTGAATGGCATCGATGCTTTTAAATGACAACTCGGTAAACACATAGGGCAGATGGAATGCAAGGTTATGAAGAAGAGGATAAGAGGAAGGCTCTGAAGAGACATTTGGACTCTAAATGGTAACTGTTTTTCTTTAGACAGATGCTGCCAGACCTGCTAAGTTTTTCAGCATTTTCTGTTTTTATTATGCAAAAATATGGTGATTTTTTAAAAAATATATTATTTTAAAGAATGTGGATGTCGCTGGCTGCACCAGCATTTATTACCCATCCCTAATCGCCCTTGAGAAGGTGGTGGTAAGTCACCTTCCTGAACTGCTGCAGCCCTTGTAGTGTAGGTACACCCACAGTGCTGTTAGGGAAGGTAAGGTGGGAGTGGGGGCTGGGGTGTATATATAAGGAGTTGGATTGGGGGTTGGGTTGAGGGTTTGGGCTGTGAGGTTAGATATGGTTGTGCTTGAGGCTGGGGTGGGGGTGAGTGTTGGAGGGTTGATGAAGGGTTGGAGACTATAAGGTTAGGTGGTGGAGAGGGTAAGACTGGAATGGGGGTGTTGTTGGGGGCTGCAAAGTTAGGTGGGTGTGTGGTGGGGGCAGGACTGGGGGTGTGGATGGATTTGGGAATGACGCTGTGGGAGTGGGGCTGGGCTACAGCAGTTCAAGAAGGCAGCTCACCACCACCACCTCAAGTGCAACTAGGAATGGATAATCAATGCTGGCCTAGCCACATCCCTTCAATGAATAAAAAATGGATGGGGTGGTGGTGGAAGTGGGGTGTGGAAGTTTGTAAAAGTGGAGGTTACCAGTCTACAGGTCCAAGGGTACTGACTTGTTGGGGATAATTGACATAAGAAAGGGTGAGCCTATCGGATGTGCGTCACTCAGAAGCAGAGCTTTCTGATCTTCACTAGAAGTTAACATAAGAACACAAGAATTACATACGAACATATGAACAAGGAGCATTCAGCCCCCTCGAGACTGCTCCTCCATTTAATAAGTTCATGGTTGATCTGATAGTAACCTCAAATCTGCATCCCATCTACCCCCCAATAAACTGTCACCCCCTTCCTTACCAAGAATCTATCCACCTCTGCATTAAAAATATTCAAAGGCTCTGCTTCCACCACCTTTTCAGGAAGAGAGTTCCAAATATTCATGACGCTCTGAGAGAAAAAAATTCACCTCATCTCTGCTTTAAATGGACAACCCCTTATTTTTAAACAGTGACCCCGAGTCCTAGGTTCTCCCACAAGAGGAAACATCCTCCCCACATCCATCCTGTCATCTTATATGTTTCAATCAAATCGCTTCTTACTCTTCTAAACTCCAGCCGATACAAAACTAGCCTGTCCAATCTTTCCTCATAAGACAACCTACTCATTCCAGTTAGTAATCTGATAAACCTTCTCTGAACTGCATCCAATACATTGACATCCTTCTTTAAATAAGGTGACTAATACTGTACACAGTACTCCAAATGTAGTTTCACCAATGCTCTGTACAACTGAAGCATAACCTCCCTATTTTTGTATCCGATTCCCCTCTCAATAAATGATAACATTCTATTTGCTTTCCTAATTATTTGCTGTACATGTATACTAGCCTTTTGTGATTCTTGCACTAGGACACCCAGATCCCTCTGCACCTCAGAGCTTTGCAATCTCTCACCATTTAGATAATATGCTTCTCTTTTATTCTTCCTGCCAAAATGGACAATTTCACATTTTTCCACATTATACTCCATTTGTCAGAGCTTTGCCCACACACTTAACCTATCTACATCTTTTTGAAGCCACCTTATGTTCTCTTCACAACATACTTTCCCACTTATCTTTGTGTCATCAGCAAATTTGCAGCCATCCCAGCCAACCCTTCATCCAAGTCATTTATATAAATTGTAAATAGTTGAGTTCCCAGCACTGATCCCTGTGGCACACCACTCATTGCAGCTTACCAATTTATGCCTACTCTTTGCTTTCTGTTAGCCAGCCAATCTTCTATCCATGCCAGTATGTTACCCCCATACCATGAGCTTTTATTTTATTCAATAACTTTTGATGTGTCACTTTATCAAATGCCTTCTGGAAGTCTAAGTACAGTATATCCACCGGTTCCCCCTTAGCCATAGCATTTTCCTTCCTCAAACTACTCCAATAAGTTGGTTAAACATGATGCTCCTTTCACAAGACCATGTTGACACTGCCTGATTACCTTGACCTTATCTAAGTGTCTCCTGCCATAGCTTCTTTAATAATAGCTTCCAAAAGTTTTCCTATGACAAATGTTAACCTAACTGGCTTGTCGTTTCTGGCTTTCTGTCTCCATCCCTTTTGAATAATGGAGTTACACTTGCTACCTTCCAATTTAATGGGACCTTCCCCAAATCTAGGGAGTTTTGGAAAACTAAAGCCAATGCATCAACTATCTCACTAGCCACATCACTTAAGACTCTAGGATGAAGTCCATCAGGACCCGAGTTCTTGTCAGCCCACAGCTCCAATAATTTACTCAGTACCACTTCTCTTGTGATTGTAATTTTCCTGAGATCCTCCTCTCTTCCATTTCCTGATTTACAGGTGCCTCTGGCATGTTACTTGTATCGTCTATAGTGAAGACTGATGCAAAATACCTGTTCAATTCATCTGCCATTTCCTTGTTTTCCATTATCAATTCTCCAGACTCACATTCTATAGGACCACCACTCACTTTGTTAATTTGTTTTTTTAAACATTTATAAAAACTCTTGTTATCTGTTTTTATACTTCTGGCTAGTTTTCTCTTATACTTTAAACTTTACCTCCTTATTAATCTTTTTGTCATCCTTTGCTGTTCCTTATATTCTATCCAAAGTTCTTCCTTCCATCTATCTTTGCACAATTATATGCTTTTTCTTTAAGTTTGATACTATCTTTAGCCTTCCTAGTTAACCACAGATGGTGAGTCCATCCCTTGGACTTTTTCTTACTCATTGGAATGTATCTATCCTGTATATTCTGAAATACCCCTTAAACATTTGCCACTGAATCTCGATTGACCCTTTCCTTAACCGAATTCGCCAATGCACTTTAGCCAGCTCTACTTTTATGCCCTCATAATTGCCTTTATTTAAGTTTAATGACACAGGATGGACTCGTCCCAGATTTGCACTAAACGTGGTAGTGGGCGGGCAAAACAACATTTTATCCAATGGCAATGGCAGCTTTTAGTGCCATTTCGTCCCAAACCCATGGCATTAATTATGCATTCCCGAAAAACATGCCATTTCCATGGCCTCTCATTCAGCCGCCACTTCATCACCTCGTTGCTTACTCACGCCGGCTGCCATATTTAAATTCCAGCCACGGGCACACATCTCAGGGCTTCCAGCCCACGACTGCTGCACAGAGGGCAGGACGACCCTGAAAGGCAAAAAGACTGCAGCCGCCTGCTTTAGTGACACATCCCTCAAATGCCATTTGGATGCCATGCAGGCCCGCTGTGGTGTCCTCTACCCCCACCCAAACTGCAGGAGTGGCAGCAACATCACCAATCCAGCATGGGAGGCAATGGCAGCAGTGGTCAGTGCCAATGCCCTGCAAAAGAGGACAGGCACCCAGTGCCACAAGAGGATGAATGATCTTATCCATTCTGTCAAGGTAATTCACTCTTCTCACAAACCCATCACACAGCCACAGGGATCTCACACCTTGAGGGACAACACCACTAACTCACACTCACCCTCACATCTTCATCAGGCTCATATCCTCTGGAGCTCACAACCTCACCCTGTCCATGTCTCCGCTCATCACACAAACATTCCATGCAGTGCCATGTGTCCTGCTCACACTGGCTCTATCTGTTTCCATGCAGGAGAAGCTGGCTCACAGCAGCAGGGAGAGGTCCCAGACTGGGGGTGGAGTGGCTGACATTAGGCCCCTCACTCACCTTGAGGAACGTGCCATCGTGCTGATTGTTGATGATGGCGGTGAGGTCGGTGACAAATACCCACATGAGGATCCTGCACCACATCATCCTTCTCTCAACACAACTATGAGCGCTTTCTCTCCTGTTTTTCACTCTGCTGCCATGCACTAATTATCTCTACTTTGGTTCACAGGGAGCTCTGCCAAGTGACTGACTCCCTCAGCCAGCCAGTCCCTCAGCTTCATCTATGTCCTCAATTCCAGCCAAGAAGATTCCTCCTCCATTGAAGAGCTGGAAATAAGCAGCCAGGAAGACCCATCACAGCGCTTATCCACACCCTCCACTAGCACAGAGACACACACCTCGGTGGGACCTAGATCTAGAGCAGGCTCAGGTTCACAATCTGGTGGTCACCACACGAATACGTGTCCACAGCAGGAGGAGGCAGGTTCAGCCGAGTTCCCTGGCACTCAGAGGACTGCTTGGGGAGAGGCATCTGTGAGGTCCAAGTCAGATGACAAGCTTCTGGATTCGCATTCCAACTCATCCTGGAGAGTCAGCAGAAGGCAGGGGAACATCACACAGGGCTGTTGAAAACACTCAACAGAGTGACATGCGAGTCAGAGGAGTGTATCCACCTGGTCTTTGATAAAGTGTCACCACATGTGCAGGTATGAAGTTCTCATGGAGAGAATGGTGGATGCCATGGAGACCCTGGTCCAGCAGGACAGATGCGTGTGCACAGACCTGCACTCCAACGCAGGAGTCATGAGTGAGTTCCTGCAGTGGCAACATGAGAGGGAAATGGGGCACCTCGAAGTCCCTCCAGGTGCTCTGCCCATTCAAGGAGTCAGGCCGGGGCCCTCAGGCACCCGAAGGGAGGAGGAGGGGCAGCTGGAAACCCCTGAGTCATCCACTCAGGAATCTCAGAGGCTGTCCTCTCCCTCCGAGTCCTCTTTGCCTGTGACCCCCCTCAACCTCGTCCTCTGTCACCGCAGAGGAAGCTCCGCCCTTACTCCTTCCCCTCTCCACACTCCCTTCTCCTCCCGGATACCCCCCTCTCCACACTCCCGCCACACCCCAGATTTTCTCCTCTTTTTGCACTCCTTCCTCACCCCAGACTCCCTCCCCTCTTTGAATCCCTCCCCCATTCTGAATTCCATCCCTTACAACCCCCTTACACCTACCTCCCCAGTTGCCTTCTTCTCCCCGTTACCCTCTCCTCCCCCATACACCCTCCCTCCAATCTCATCCCTCTGACACCTTCATTCCCCCCCAACCTCACCCCCAACATCTTCATTACCCCCTTCCCAACCTCAGCCCCTGATACCTTCATTACCCCCTCCCAATCCCACCCCCAAGTATCTTCATTCCCCCCCATAACCTCACTCCCCAACACCTTCAATCCCCCTCTCCCAACCTCACCCCCTTGACACGTTCATTCCCCCCAACCTCACTCCCCAACATCTTCATTCCCCCTCACAACCTCATTCCCCAACACCCTCATTCCCCTCTCCCAAACCCACCCCCTCGACACCTTCATCCCGACATTCCCACCCCCAACAACCCCCCCAACACCTTCATTCCCCCTCCCAACCTTGCCCTCCCACCAACACCTCTTCCTCTCCCAGCTGATCCTAGCCCTTCCTCTCCCACCCCCTTGACCACCATCCATTGTGAGTACCAACGGTGACTTTCCAACTTCCCTGGGCTGCTTCACAGCAAAGCCATGTCCGTGAGAATCCACCCAGCAAGCTGTGGACATTCCTCCAGGATCCTTTGCTGTCGGGCTCCAGCATCTTCTGCTGTTCGGATGACTGCGATATGAGGAAAGACCTAGGGCTAAGTCTTGACTTCTGCATGTCACAGTTGTTAAGAAGTGTTCTGAATCAGTGTGTTTTCCTGCCAACATGGGTGGGTGATCAAATGGGGGGGGGACAATTCCAGCGGGCAGGCCTGATAATGATATTCTGGTGTATTAAAGTGAGGTTCCCGATGTCCGATGGCAAGGAACGCAGCCCCCAACCGATGGGCAGAGTGGATGATCGCAAACTGGTTTTACAACGTCGTGAAACAGTTTTTTGGCTTTCTCAACATATTGTCGGCTCATACCGCCACACATGCCCGACACCAGCCAGCACAGAGTATTCTGCCCACAGTCTCAGACCCACTCCTCTCTCTTTCAAACTGAATGTAAAATTCAATCATATTGTGGTCGCTGCTACCTTGGGGCATCTTCACTATGAGATAATTATTTAATCCCATCTTGTTACACAATTTTAAGTTTAATATAGCCGGCTCTCTGGTTGGCTCCAGGACATGTTGTTCTAAGAAACTGCCCTGGAAAATTTCTATGAATTCCTCATCTAGGCTACATTTGCCCATCCAACTTTTCCAGTCTATATGTAAATTAATATCTCCCATGATTATTGCTGTGCCTTTCTGACAAGCTCCCATTATTTCTTCCTTTATGCTCCCCGCTACCTTGTGGTTACTGTTAGGGGGCCTGTACACAACTCCCACAAGTAACTTCTTGTTTTGCCATTTCTCATCTCCACCGAAACTGTTTACAATTCATGGCTTCCTGAACTTAGGTCATCCCTCCCTATTGTGCTAATACCATCATTAACTAACAGAGCCACCTGTGCACCTTTTCCTCACTTCCTGTCCTTCCTAAATGTCCTGTACCCTTCAATATTGAGATCCCAAACCATGTCCTCCTGCAGCCATGTCTCCATAATTGCTGTCAAATCGTACTTATTTATTTCTATGTGCAATCTAAGTTCATCTGTTTTGTTTCGAATGCTTCATGTATTCAGATACAGAGCTTTTAATTTTATCCTTTTATTCTTTTTATAACCTCTAGTCTCATCTGTTGATTGACTGTTAGATTTGTACTCTCTATCCCTTCCTGTCACTGTTTTTCATTTCCCGTAATAATACCTTTCTCTTTTGCCTTGTCTCTACTCTTTGATTTACCACATCTTCCTAAATTTGATCCCTTGCCCCCACTATTTAGTTTAAAACCCTCTCTACTTTCCAAGTTATGTGGCTCTCAAGAACACCGGTCCCAGCACGGTTTGAGTGCAGGTCGTCCCAACGCTACAGATCCCACTTTCCCCAATACTGGGCCAGTGCCCCACCAACTGGAACCCACTTATCCCACACTCATTTTTGAGCCACACATTCATCTCCCAATTTGGATTTGTCCTATGCCAATTTGCACATGGCTCAGATAATAATGCTGAGATTATGACCTTTGAGGATCTGCTTCTTAATTTGGTGCCTAGCTCCTCAAACTGACTATGCAGTAACTCCTTCTTTGTCCTGCCTATGTCATTGGTACCAACACAGACCACGCTGACTAGGTCCTCCCCCTCACTCTGCAAGTTCCTCTCCATCCCCAAGCTGATGTCTCAAACCCTGACACCGGGCAGGCAACACAGCCACCTGGACTCACACTCTTTGCTGCAGAGAATGGTATCAATCCCTCTGACTATACTGTCCCCTACTGCCACTACATTCCTTGGAACTCCTCCCACTTGAATGTCTTCCTGTACCACGGTGCCATAGCCAGTTTGCTCGTCCGCCCTGCAGCCCCCACTCTCATCCAAACAAGCTGAAGAAACCTTAAATCTGTTGGACAATTTCAGAAGCTACTGCTCTCCTGCCCTCTGGGTCCCCTTACTTGTCTCAATCGCAGTTATGTCCTCCTGTCTCCTGTCCATGACCGCTGACAAAATCAGGAGATTCTATTGTAAGGGGTGTGACCATCTCCTGGAATAAAGTGACCAAGTAACTTCCACCATGCACCGCCCCCCCCCACCCCCACCCCCCGCCCAGGTATGCCGCAGTGTCTGCAGGTCGGCCTCCAGCTCAATAACTCAGAACCGAAGTTCCTGCAGCTGCAAACACTTACTGCAGAAGTCTTTGCCCTGGATCACACCGGTATCCAAAAGCTCCCACATCTTGTTATCGCAGCACATCACCTGCCCTGCCATCTCCAATATGTGTTATTTAATTAATAATCACTAATTAATTCATTATAATTAATACAGCCTACACCTCCAAATAGGTTTTGGAGCTGCCAGTGAACTTTACAATACTGATAAAACAACACAGTACTTACAATACTGATAAAACTAATAATACCAGTTATTGGTTTACCTGCTCCTTCTGCTGCACCAAGTGGAAATCAAATACTGGAGGCTGAAAAAGAGCAGAAGGAGAAAAAAGCACCTCCTCCTCACCCTTCACCGAACTCCCCACTCAGCACACTTCACTTCTTACTATAAACCTTACCTAAAGCATCTCTTTCCCCCTGTGCACCAAATGCCCACTTTGAACCAAATTCCCAAATATACTCACTCAGTCTGTGTCTCATTCAGGCTGAAGTGTCCCCTCACTGAATGTGCACCTCTTAATGACCGTGCACCTCTTAATTACGAGCAGGGGTAGGCAATTCAGCCCCTCGAGCCTGCTCCACCATTCAATAACATCATGGCTTATCAGATTGTGGCCTCAACTCCACATTCCCGCATTTCCCCCAATCACCCTTGACTTCCTTGTCGATCAAAAATCTGTCTAACTCAAACTCAAATATATTCAATGGCTCAGCCTCCACTGCTCTCTGGTGGAAGAGAATTCCACAGACTAATGACCCTCTGAGGAAAACAAAAACTTCGCACCTCAATCTTAAATGGGAGACCCTTAATATTGAAATTGTGCCCCTTTATTTCCCCCACAAGGGGAAACACCCTCTCAGCATCCATCCTGTCCAGTCCACACAAGATTTTATGGTTCACTCTTACTCTTCCAAGATCCAATTGGTTTGTGCTCAAGCTGCTCAGTCTTTCCTCATAAGATGACCCTTTCACCCCACGAAGCAGTTGAGTGAACCTTGTCTGATCTGCTTTGTTAAAAATTATTTCCCAGGGTATGGGCGTCATTGGCTGGTCCAGCATTTATTGCCCATCCCTAATTGCCCTTGAGAAGGTGATGGTGAGCTGCCTCTTTGAACCGTTGTAGTCCATGTGGTTTAGGTACACCCACAGTGCTGTAGAACCATAGAACCATGGAAAAGTTATGGTGAAGAAAGAGACCATTCAGCCCATCGTGTCTGCGCTAGTCAAAAAGAGATGAAAGATAGTAGCCATGCATTTTAATCCCACTTTCCAGCACCTGGTCTGTAGCCTTGCAGGTTACAGCACTTTAGATGCAGATCCAGATATCTTTTAAATGAGTTGAGCATTTCAGCTTCAACCACCAACCTAGGCAGTAAATTCCAGACATCCCAGTGCTGTTAGGAAGGGAGTTCCAGGATTTTGACCTAGCAACAGTCAAAGAACAGTGATATATTTCCAAGTCAGGATGGTGAGTGACTTGGTGGTGAACTTCTAGGCGATGGTGTTCCCATCCATCTGTTGTCCTTGTCCTTCTAGGTAGTAGTGGCCGTGGATTTGGAAGGTGCTGTCTAAGAAGCCTTGGTAAATTCCTGCAGCGCATCTTGTAGCTGGTACACACTGCTGCTACTGTGTGTCAGTGGTGGAGGGATAGAATATTTAAGGTGGAGGATGGGGTACCAATCAAGCAGGCTGCTTTGTCCTGGATAGTGTCAAGCTTCTTGAGTGTTGTTGGAGCTGTTCTCATCCAGGCAAGTGAAGAGTATTCCATTCCATTCCTGACTTGTGCCTTGTTGATGGTGGACAGGCTTTGGGAAGTTAAGAGTCAATCCCCTAAGAAGATCAATAGTGCACACAATACTCCAGATGCGATCCCACCAACTTCCTGTACAACTGTAGGAAAACTTCCCTACTTGATTCCTCTTGCACTAAATATCAACATTCCGTTGTTTTTTGTGAATTTTTTTGTGAATCATGTACCAGGACACCCAGATCCCTCTGTACCCCATAGAGTTCTGTAGTCTCTCTCCATTCAAATAATATACTTTTTCTCAACTCTTCCTGCCAAAATTTGGGACAAGTTTACATTTTTGCACATTTACACTTCACCTGCCAAATTTTTGCCCATTCACTTAACCGATTTAAATCCCTCAGCCAACTTCATGTCATCTTGACAGCCTACTGTCCTACTTATCTTTGCGTCATCAGCAGATTTAGCTACCATATCTTCAGCCCCTTCATCCCAGTCATTGATGCAGGTTGTAAATTGTTTAGGCCCCAGGTCTGATTCTTGTGGCATTTCACGAATAACAGCTTTCCCCATCCCAAAAATAATCCATCTATGTCTACTCTCTGCTTGCTGTTAACTAACCAATCCTTTATCCATGCTAATATCTTACCCCCTACACCATGAACTCTTATCTTGTGAGGTAACCTTTGATGTGGCACCTTACTGAATACCTTTTAGAAATCCAAGTACCCCACATCTAGAAGTTCCCCTCTATCCATGTTGTTAGCTACTTGCTCAAAGAATTCTAAAAAAATTTGTAAAACACAATTTCCCTTTCACAAAACCATGTTGACTCTACCTGATTATATTGTGATTTTCTAAACGTCCTGCTACAACCTCTTTAATAATGCATTCTAGCTATTTCAATATGACCGACTTTAGGCTAATTAGCCTATATTTTCCTGCTTTCAGTCTCCCTCATTTCTTGAATAGAGATGTTACATTTATGATTTTCCAATCACTGGGGCCTTTCCAGGATCTAGAGAATTTTGGAAGATCACTGGAGATGTATCCACTGTCTTTGCAGCTGCTCCTTTTAATACCCTAGAATTAAAGCCATCAGGCCCAGGGGACTTACCAACCTTTAGCTCTAATTGTTTTCCCAGCACCTTTTCCTTCGCGATTGTGATTGTTTTAAATTCTTCCCTCCCTTTTACCTCTTGATTTTCACATATTGTTGGGATTTTTTTGTGTCTTTTACAGTGAAGACAGACACAAAACACCTGATCAATGCTTCCGCCATTTTTGTTTTTCCCATTCTTAATTCCCCAGTCTCACCTTCTAAGGGGCCAACACTCACTTTTAGTTACTCTATGCTTTTTTGAATACTCATAGAAATTCTTACTATCTGTTTTGATATTTCTGGCTAGCTTTCTCTCATATCCTAATTTCTTACTCTATTTTTAGACATTTGCCGATCTGTCCAATCTTCTTACCTATCATTAATCTTTGCCGTATTGTACGCTTCTTCTTTCAATTTGATACTATCTTTAACTTCCTTAGTTAGCCATGGATGGTGCATCCTTCTCAAAGAATCTTTCTTTCTCAATGGAATTTTTCTTTGCTCAAAGTTACCAAATATCTCCTTAAATGTCTGCTACTGCTTTTCTACTGTCCTACCATTTAATCAATTTTCCCAATTCACTTTTGGCAATTCTGTCCTCATACCCTTGTAATTGCCTTTATTTAATTTTAAAACATTAGTCTTAGTCCTGCTCTACCCTCCCTCAAACTGAATGCTAAAATTCAAGCATGTTATGATCACTGTTACCTAGAGGCCTCTTTAATATGAGGTCATTAATTAAACCTGCCTCATTGCACACTACTGGGTCTAGAATAACCTGCTCTCTAGTTGGCTCTAAATGTGCTGCTCTGAGAAACTGAAGTGAAAATACTCTATGAACTCATCTTTCATGCTACCTTTGCCGATCTGATTTGCCCAATCCATGTGTACGTCAAAATAACCTATGATTATTGCCATACCTTTCTTACAAGTCCCCATTATTTCTTCCTGTATACCCCATGCTATAGTGTATCGTCAGGGGACCTATAAGCTACTCCCAAAGTAATGTTTTCCTTTGCTTTTTCTTATCTGTACCCAAATTGATTCTACATCTTGATCTTTAGAACTAAGGGCATCACTCACTATTATACTAATGCCATCCTTAATTAACAGAGCTATCACACCACCGTTTTCTAGCTTTATGTCCTTCATATGTGTCAAGTACCCTTCAATATTCAGGTCCCTGGGGCTTGGTCACCTTGCAACCACATCTGTATAATGGTTATCAGATCATACATATTTATTTGTAAAGAAGCTGACAATTCATCCATTTTATTACAAATTCTATACACATTCAGATACTGAAAGCAAAATTCTGCGGATCCTGGAAAACCAAAGCAAAAACAAAAATTGCTGGAAAGACTCAGCAGGCCTGTGGAGAGAAAAACAGAGTTAACATTTCGAGTGTCTATAGATCTCTACATTTCTATTTCTACTTAGTTCTGATGAAGAGTCATACGGACTCAAAATGTTAACTCTGTCTTTCTCGAAACAGATGCTGTCAGACCTGAAGAGATTTTCCAGCAATTTTATTTTTGTTTCAGATACAGAGCCTTTAGCTCTATATTATTACTATCTTGTTAGTTTCTCTCAGCAGATTTTTATTTCCTCAATTACTCTCCTATAAGAACTTAAGTGAGCAACTGAAAGATTTATTCTTCCTATAAAAAAGTAACTTAAGGATAGAGTGTCAGAGTTCAAAGCTCAGATGTGACTGTTGCAATGGTGTTGTGGGCAGAGGTCAGAGTTTGACTAAATTGCATGTGACTTGAAATGGAGAAAGATGAAGCCAGCTAAAACAGGATCCAGGAGTAACCTGGGTTCAGCGAGAGAATTGATAGAGAGCAGGAGGATGTGTATAGATATATAGGGATGGGGACAGTGAAGAGAGGGAGAAACAGATTATAGTAAATAAAGAAGTATAGAATGAGAAAGATTTTAGGAAATAAGGAGCATGTACAGAATGAAAAAGATTTTAAGAAATAAAGAGGATGTAAAGAATGAGACAGATTTTAGGAAATAGAGAGGATGCAGATTATGAGACAGATTTTACGAAATAAATAGTATGTGCAGAATCAGACAGATTTTAGGAAAAAGAAAGGATGCAGAGAATGAGACAGATTGTAGAAGATAGAGAGGATGTACCGAATGAGCCAGATTTTAGGAATTAGAGAGGGTGTACAGAATGAAACAGATTTCAGGAAATAAAGAGGATGTACAGAATGAGACAGATTCAGGGAAATAAGGAGGATGTACAGAATCAGATAGATTTTGGTAAATAAGGTAGATGTACAGAATGAGACAGATTTCAGGAAATAAAGAGGATGTACAGAATGACACAGATTTTAGGAAATAAAGAGGATGAACAGAATGAGAAAGATTTAAGCAAATAAAGATGATGTACAGAATGAGATGGATTTTGGAAAATAAGGAGGATATAGAGAATGACACAGATTTTTGGAAATAAAGAAGATATACAAAATGAGACAGATTTTCGGAAATAAACACGATGTACAAAATGAGACAGAATTTCGGAAATAAGGAGGATGCACAGAATGAGAAGGATTTCATGAACTATAGAGGATGTACAGAATGAGACAGATTTTTGGAAATATACAGAATGTACAGAATGAGACAGATTTTACGAAATAGATAGTATGTACAGAATCAGATAGATTTTAGGAAAAAGAAAGGATGCAGAGAATGAGATAGATTGTAAAAAATAGAGAGGATGTACCAAAAGAGACAGATTTCAGCAAATAAAGAGGATGTACAGAATGAGACAGATTTTAGGAAATAAGGAGGATGTAAAGAATGAGACAGTTTTTGGGAAATAAACAGAATGTACAGAATGAGAGAGACTTTCGGAAATAAGGAGGATGTACAGAATGAGACAGATTTTTGGAAATAGAGCGGATGTCCACAATGACAAAGATTTAAGCAAATAAAGAGGATATACTGAATGAGACAGATTTTAGGAAATAAGGAGGATGTACAGAATGACACAGATTTTAGGAAATAAAGAGGATGTACAGGATGAGAAAGATTTTGGGAAATAAAGAGGATGTACAGAATGACACAGATTTTTGTAAATAAAGAAGATGCACAGAATGAGACAGATTATCGAAATAAAGAGGATATAACGAATGAGACAGTTTTTCGGAAATAAAGGGGATATAAAGAATGAGACAGTTTTTCGGAAATAAACAGGATGTACAGAATGAGACAGAATTTCGGAAATAAGCAGGATGCACAGAATGAGAAGGATTTCATGAACTATAAAGGATGTACAGAATGAGACAGAGTTTTGGAAATAGTAAAGATGCAGATTATGAGACAGATTTTACGAAATAGAGTGTATGTACAGGATCGGACAGATTTTAGGAAAACGAAAGGATGCAGAGAATGAGACAGATTGTAGAAAAGAGAGAGGATGTACCAAATGAGACAGATTTCAGCAAATAAAGAGGATGTACAGAATGAGATAAATTTTAGGAAATAAGGTGGATGTACAGAATGACACAGATTTTAGGAAATAAGGACGATGTACAGAATGAGACAGTTTTTGGGAAAAAAACAGAATGTACAGAATGAGGCAGACTTTCAGAAATAAGGAGGATGCACAGAATGAGAAGGATTTCATGAACTATAGAGGATGTACAGAATGAGACAGATTTTTAGAAATATAGAGAATGTACAGAATGAGACAGATTTTAGGAAATAGAGAGGCTGCAGATTATGAGACAGATTTTAGGAAATATAGAGAATGTACAGAATCAGACAGATTTTAGGAAATAGAGAGGATGCTGAGAATGAGAGAGTTTGTAAAAAATAGAGAGGATTTACCGAATGAGAAAGATTTTAGGGAAAAGAGAGGCTGTACAGAATGAGACAGATTTCAGGAAATAAAAAGGATGTACAGAATGCAACACATTATAGAAAATAGAGAAGATGTACAGAATGAGAATAATTTCAGCAAATAAAGAGGATGTACAGAATTAGATTTTTAGAAATAACGAAGTTGCACAGAATGAGACAGATTTTCGAAATAAAGAGGATATACAGAATAAGACAGATTTTCAGAAATAAAGAGGATGTACAGAATGAGACAGAATTTAGGAAATAAAGAGGATGTACTGAATAGGACAGATATTAGGCAAAAAAGGGGAAGTAGAGAAGGAGACAGAATTTTGGAAATAAAGAGGATGTAATGAATGAAACAGATTTTAGGAAATAAAGAGGATGTACAGAATGAGACAGATTTTAGGAAATAAAGAGGATGTACTGAATAGGACAGATATTAGGCAAAAAAGGGGAAGTAGAGAAGGAGACAGAATTTTGGAAATAAAGAGGATGTAATGAATGAAACAGATTTTAGGAAATAAAGAGGATGTACAAAATGATACAGATTTTGGAAAAAAAATACTTTGTACATAATGAGACAGATTTTCAAAATAAAGAGGATATAAAGAATGAGACAGATTTTAGGAAATATGCATGGTTGTACAGAATGACACCGATTTTAGGAAATAAAGAGGATGTACAGAATGAGACAAACTTTCGGCAATAAAGGTGATGTACAGAATGAAACAGATTTTGGAAATAAATATGATGTTCAGAAGGAGACAGATTTTAGGAGCATAGAGTAAGCACAGAATGAGACAGATTTTGGAAAATAAGGAGGATGTACAGAATGGGACAGATATTAGGCAAAAAAGGGGAAGTAGAGAAGGAGACAGAATTTAGGAAATAAAGAGGAGGTACTGAATGAAACAGATTTTAGGAAATAAGGAGGATGTACGCAATGAGACAGATTTTAGGAAATAGAGAGGATGCAGATTATGAGACAGATTTTAAAAAATAGAGAGTATGTACAGAATCAGACAGATTTTAGGAAAAAGAAAGGATGCAGAGAATGAGACAGATTGTAAAAAATAGAGAGGATGTACCAAATGAGCCAGATTTAAGGAAATAGAGAGGATATAAAGAATGAGACAGATTTCAGGAAATAAAGAGGATGTACACAATGAGACAGATTTTGGGAAATAGGGAGGATGTACAGAATAAGACAGATTTTTGGAAATAAAAAGGATGCACAGAATGAGAAGGATTCAATGAACAATTGAGGATGTACAGAAGGAGAGAGATTTTTGGAAATATAGAGAATGTACAGAATGAGACAGATTTTAGGAAATAGAATGCAGATTATGAGACAGATTTTACGAAATAGATAGTATGTACAGAATCGGACAGATTTTAGGAAAACGAAAGGATGCAGAGACTGAGACAGATTGTAGAAAATAGAGAGGATGTACCAAATGAGACAGATTTCAGCAAATAAAGAGGATGTACAGAATGAGATAGATTTTAGAAAATAAGGAGGATGTACAGAATGACAGATTTTAGGAAATAAGGACGATGTAAAGAATGAGACAGTTTTTGGGAAATAAACAGAATGTACAGAATGAGACAGATTTTGGGAATTAAGGAGGAGGTACTGAATGAGACAGATTTTTGGAAATAGAGAGGATGTCCACAATGACAAAGATTTAAGCAAATAATGAGAATGTACTGAATGAGACAGATTTTAGGAAATAAGGAGGATGTACAGAATGACACAGATTTTAGGAAATAAAGAGGATGTACAGGATGAGACAGATTTTGGGAAATAAAGAGGATGTACAGAATGAGACAGATTATTGTAAATAAAGAAGATGCACAGAATGAGACAGATTATCGAAATAAAGAGGATATAAAGAATGAGACAGTTTTTCGGAAATAAACAGGATGTACAGAATGAGACAGAATTTCGGAAATAAGCAGGATGCACAGAATGAGAAGGATTTCATGAACTATAAAGGATGTACAGAATGAGACAGAATTTTGGAAATATAGAGAATGTACAGAATAAGACAGATTTTAGGAAATAGTGAAGATGCAGATTATGAGACAGATTTTACGAGATAGAGTGTATGTACAGAATCGGACAGATTTTAGGAAAACGAAAGGATGCAGTGAATGAGACAGATTGTAGAAAAGAGAGAGGATGTACCAAATGAGACAGATTTCAGCAAATAAAGAGGATGTACAGAATGAGATAGATTTTAGGAAATAAGGTGGATGTACAGAATGACACAGATTTTAGGAAATAAGGACGATGTACAGAATGAGACAGTTTTTGGGAAATAAACAGAACGTACAGAATGAGGCAGACTTTCAGAAATAAGGAGGATGCACAGAATGAGAAGGATTTCATGAACTATAGAGGATGTACAGAATGAGACAGATTTTTAGAAATATAGAGAATGTACAGAATGAGACAGATTTTAGGAAATAGAGAGGCTGCAGATTATGAGACAGATTTTAGGAAATATAGAGAATGTACAGAATCAGACAGATTTTAGGAAATAGAGAGGATGCAGAGAATGAGAGAGTTTGTAAAAAATAGAGAGGATTTACTGAATGAGAAAGATTTTAGGGAAAAGAGAGGATGTACAGAATGAGACAGATTTCAGGAAATAAAAAGGATGTACAGAATGCAACATATTATAGAAAATAGAGAGGATGTACAGAATGAGAATAATTTCAGCAAATAAAGAGGATGTAAAGAATTAGACAGATTTTTAGAAATAACGAAGTTGCACAGACTAAGACAGATTTTCGAAATAAAGAGGATGTACAGAATGAGACAGAATTTAGGAAATAAGGAGGATGTACAGAATGAGACAGATTTTGGGAAATAGAGAGGATGTACTGAATGGGACAGATATTAGGCAAAAAAGGGGAAGTAGAGAAGGAGACAGAATTTTGGAAATAAATAGGATGTAATGAATGAAACAGATTTTAGGAAATAAAGAGGATGTACAGAATGAGACAGATTTTAGGAAATAAGGAGGATGTACAGAATGATACAGATTTTGGAAAAAAAAACTTTGTACATAATGAGACAGATTTTCAAAATAAAGAGGATATACAGAATGAGACAGATTTTAGGAAATATGCATGGTTGTACAGAATGACACCAATTTTAGGAAATAAAGAGGATGTACAGAATGAGACAAACTTTCGGCAATAAAGGTGATGTACAGAATGAAACAGAGTTTTGGAAATAAATATGATGTTCAGAAGGAGACAGATTTTAGGAGCAGAGAGTAAGCACAGAATGAGACAGATATTAGGAAATAGAGAAGATGTACAGAATGAAACAGATTACAGGAAATAAAGAGGATATACAGAATGAGACAGATTTCAGGAAATAAAGAGAATTTACAGAGTGACACAGATTTTAGGAAATAAAGAGGATGTACAGAATGAGAAAGATTTAAGCAAATAAAGATGATGTACAGAATGAGGCAGATTTTGGAAAATAAGGAGGATGTACAGAATCGGACAGATATTAGGCAAAGAAGGGGAAGTAGAGAAGGAGACAGAATTTAGGAAATAAAAAGGAGGTACTGAATGAAACAGATTTTAGGAAATAAGGAGGATGTACGCAATGAGACAGATTTTAGGAAATAGAGAGGATGCAGATTATGAGACAGATTTTAAAAAATAGAGAGTATGTACAGAATCAGACAGATTTTAGGAAAAAGAAAGGATGCAGAGAATGAAACAGATTGTAAAAAATAGAGAGGATGTACCAAATGAGCCAGATTTAAGGAAATAGAGAGGATATAAAGAATGAGACAGATTTCAGGAAATAAAGAGGATGTACACAATGAGACAGATTTTGGGAAATAGGGAGGATTTACAGAATGTGACACATTTTAGGAAATAAAGAGGATGTACTGAATGGGACCGACATAAGGGAAAAAAGAGAATGCAGAGAAGGAGACAGAATTTAGGAAATAAAGAGGAGGTACAGAATGAGACAGATTTTATAAAATAAAGGGGATGTACAGAATGAGACTGATTTTAGGAAGTAGAGAGAGTATAAAATGAGACTGATCTTTGTAAATGAGAGGACAAACAGAATGAGAATGATTTTATGAAATAAAGAGGATGTACACAATGAGACATATTTCAGTAAATTGCGAGGAAGGAGAGAATGTGTCAGATTTTAGGAAATAGAGATGTACACATAGAGATGAGACAGATTTTAGGCAAAAAAGGATGTACTGAATGAGACAGAATTTAGGAAATAGAGAGGGAGTATAAATGAGGCTGATCTTTTTAAATGAGAGGACAAACAGAATGAGAATGATATTATGAAATAAAGAGGATGTACACAATGAGACATATTTCAGTAAATTGTGAGGAAGGACAGAATGAGTGCGATTTTAGGAAATATAGAGTGTGTACAGAATGAGACAGATTTTAGGAAAAAAAGAGGATTTGCAGAATGAGACAGATTTTTAGAAATAAAGAGGATGTATAGAATGAGACAGATTTTATAAACTTAAGAGGATGTACAGAATGAGACTGATTTTAGGAATTAAAGAAGATGTACAGAATGAGAGAGATTTGAGGAAATGAAGAGGATGTGCTGAATGGGACAGATTTTAGTAAATAGAGTGGATGCACAGAATGAGACAGATTTTAGGAAATAGAGAGGATGTACAGAATGAGACAGATTTTAGGAAATAAAGAGGATGTACTGAATGAGACAGATATTGTGGAAAAAAGAGGATGCAGAGAAGGAGACAGAATTTAGGAAATAAAGAGAATGTACAGAAAGAGACAGATTTTAATAAGTTGCGAGGAAGGACAGAATGATACAGATTTTAAGAAATAGAGAGGGTGTACAGAATGTGACAGATCTTAGGAAATAAAGAGGATGTTCAGAATGAGACAGATTTTAGGAAAAAAAGAGGATGTACTGAATGGGACAGATATTAGGGGAAAATGAGGATGTAGAGAAGGAGACAGAATTTAGGAAATAAAGAGGATGTACAGAATGAGACTGATTTTTGGAAATAGAGAGCATTTGCTGAAGGTGAAAAATTATAGGAAATGGAGAGGATTTGCAGAATGAGACAAATTGTAGAAAATGGAGAGGATTTACGGAATGTGACTGATTTTAGTAAATAATTAGGACGTACAGAATGAGACAGATTTTTGGAAATAGAGAGGATGTCCACAATGACAAAGATTTAAGCAAATAAAGAGGATATACTGAATGAGACAGATTTTAGGAAATAAGGAGGATGTACAGAATGACACAGATTTTAGGAAATAAAGAGGATGTACAGGATGAGAAAGATTTTGGGAAATAAAGAGGATGTACAGAATGACACAGATTTTAGGAAATAAAGAGGATGTACAGGATGAGAAAGATTTTGGGAAATAAAGAGGATGTACAGAATGACACAGATTTTTGTAAATAAAGAAGATGCACAGAATGAGACAGATTATCGAAATAAGGAGGATATAAAGAATGAGACAGTTTTTCGGAAATAAAGGGGATATAAAGAATGAGACAGTTTTTCGGAAATAAACAGGATGTACAGAATGAGACAGAATTTCGGAAATAAGCAGGATGCACAGAATGAGAAGGATTTCATGAACTATAAAGGATGTACAGAATGAGACAGAGTTTTGGAAATAGTAAAGATGCAGATTATGAGACAGATTTTACGAAATAGAGTGTATGTACAGAATCGGACAGATTTTAGGAAAACGAAAGGATGCAGAGAATGAGACAGATTGTAGAAAAGAGAGAGGATGTACAGAATGAGACAGATTTCAGCAAATAAAGAGGATGTACAGAATGAGATAAATTTTAGGAAATAAGGTGGATGTACAGAATGACACAGATTTTAGGAAATAAGGACGATGTACAGAATGAGACAGTTTTTGGGAAAAAAACAGAATGTACAGAATGAGGCAGACTTTCGGAAATAAGGAGGATGCACAGAATGAGAAGGATTTCATGAACTATAGAGGATGTACAGAATGAGACAGATTTTTAGAAATATAGAGAATGTACAGAATGAGACAGATTTTAGGAAATAGAGAGGCTGCAGATTATGAGACAGATTTTAGGAAATATAGAGAATGTACAGAATCAGACAGATTTTAGGAAATAGAGAGGATGCTGAGAATGAGAGAGTTTGTAAAAAATAGAGAGGATTTACCGAATGAGAAAGATTTTAGGGAAAAGAGAGGCTGTACAGAATGAGACAGATTTCAGGAAATAAAAAGGATGTACAGAATGCAACACATTATAGAAAATAGAGAAGATGTACAGAATGAGAATAATTTCAGCAAATAAAGAGGATGTACAGAATTAGATTTTTAGAAATAAAGAAGTTGCACAGAATGAGACAGATTTTCGAAATAAAGAGGATATACAGAATAAGACAGATTTTCAGAAATAAAGAGGATGTACAGAATGAGACAGAATTTAGGAAATAAGGAGGATGTACAGAATGAGACAGATTTTCGGAAATAAAGAGGATGTACTGAATAGGACAGATATTAGGCAAAAAAGGGGAAGTAGAGAAGGAGACAGAATTTTGGAAATAAAGAGGATGTAATGAATGAAACAGATTTTAGGAAATAAAGAGGATGTACAGAATGAGACAGATTTTAGGAAATAGAGAGGATGCCGAGAATGAGAGAGTTTGTAAAAAATAGAGAGGATTTACCGAATGAGAAAGATTTTAGGGAAAAGAGAGGCTGTACAGAATGAGACAGATTTCAGGAAATAAAAAGGATGTACAGAATGCAACACATTATAGAAAATAGAGAAGATGTACAGAATGAGAATAATTTCAGCAAATAAAGAGGATGTACAGAATTAGACAGATTTTTAGAAATAAAGACGTTGCACAGAATGAGACAGATTTTCGAAATAAAGAGGATATACAGAATAAGACAGATTTTCAGAAATAAAGAGGATATACAGAATGAGACAGAATTTAGGAAATAAGGAGGATGTACAGAATGAGACAGATTTTCGGAAATAAAGAGGATGTACTGAATAGGACAGATATTAGGCAAAAAAGGGGAAGTAGAGAAGGAGACAGAATTTTGGAAATAAAGAGGATGTAATGAATGAAACAGATTTTAGGAAATAAAGAGGATGTACAAAATGATACAGATTTTGGAAAAAAAAATACTTTGTACATAATGAGACAGATTTTCAAAATAAAGAGGATATAAAGAATGAGACAGATTTTAGGAAATAGAGAGGATGTACAGAATGAGACAGAATTTAGGAAATAAAGAGAATGTACTGAATGAGACAGATATTATGGAAAAAAGAGGATGCAGAGAAGGAGACAGAATTTAGGAAATAAAGAGGATGTACAGAATGAGACAGATTTTAATAAGTTGCGAGGAAGGACAGAATGATACAGATTTTAAGAAATAGAGAGGGTGTAAAGAATGTGACAGATCTTAGGAAATAAAGAGAATGTACAGAATGAGACAGATTTTTGGAAAAAAAGAGGTCGTACTGAATGGGACAGATATTAGAAGAAAATGAGGATGTAGAGAAGGAGACAGAATTTAGGAAATAAAGAGGATGTACAGAATGAGACTGATTTTTGGAAATAAAGAGTAAGTATAAAATGAGGCTGATCTTTGTAAATGAGAGGATGAACAGAATGAGAAAGATTTTATGAAATAAAGGGGATGTACAGAATGAGACCGATTTTAGTAATTAGCGAGGAAGGAGAGAATGTGTCAGATTTTAGGAAATAGAGATGTACACATAGAGATGAGACAGATTTTAGGCAAAAAAGGATGTACTGAATGAGATAGAATTTAGGAAATAGAGAGGGAGTATAAATGAGGCTGATCTTTTTAAATGAGAGGACAAACAGAATGAGAATGATATTATGAAATAAAGAGGATGTACACAATGAGACATATTTCAGTAAATTGTGAGGAAGGACAGAATGAGTGCGATTTAGGAAATATAGAGTGTGTACAGAATGAGACAGATTTTAGGAAAAAAAGAGGATTTGCAGAATGAGACAGATTTTTAGAAATAAAGAGGATGTATAGAATGAGACAGATTTTATAAACTTAAGAGGATGTACAGAATGAGACTGATTTTAGGAATTAAAGAAGATGTACAGAATGAGAGAGATTTGAGGAAATGAAGAGGATGTGCTGAATGGGACAGATTTTAGTAAATAGAGTGGATGCACAGAATGAGACAGATTTTAGGAAATAGAGAGGATGTACAGAATGAGACAGATTTTAGGAAATAAAGAGGATGTACTGAATGAGACAGATATTATGGAAAAAAGAGGATGCAGAGAAGGAGACAGAATTTAGGAAATAAAGAGAATGTACAGAAAGAGACAGATTTTAATAAGTTGCGAGGAAGGACAGAATGATACAGATTTTAAGAAATAGAGAGGGTGTACAGAATGTGACAGATCTTAGGAAATAAAGAGGATGTACAGAATGAGACAGATTTTAGGAAAAAAAGAGGATGTACTGAATGGGACAGATATTAGGGAAAATGAGGATGTACAGAATGAGACAGATTTTAGGAAATAAAGAGGATGTACAGAATGAGACTGATTTTTGGAAATAGAGAGCATTTGCTGAATGTGACAAATTGTAGGAAATAGAGAGGATTTACAGAATGAGACAAATCATAGGAAATGGAGAGGATTTACGGATTGAGACAGATTTTAGTAAATAATTAGGACGTACGTAATGTGACAGATTTTAGGAACTAAAGAGGATCTACAGAATGTGAGAGATTTTAGGAAATAAAGTGGATGCACAGAATGGGGCATATTTTAGTGTATACAGTGGATGCACAGAATGAGAAATATTTTAGGAAATAGAAAGGATGTACAGAATGAGACTGATTTTAGGAAATAAAAGGATGTACTTAATCTATCTCATTCTGTACATCCTCTTTATTTTATAAAATCTTTCTCATTCTGTTCATCATCTTATTTACAAAGATCAGCCTCATTCTGTACTTCCTCTTAACTTCCTAAAATCTATCTCATTCTGTACATCCTATTTATTTCCTAAAATCTGCCCCATTCTGTACATCCTCATTATTTCTTAAAATCTGTCTCATTCTGTGCATCCTCTCCATTTCCTACAATTTGTCTCGTTCTGTAAATCCTCTCTACTTCCATAAATCCATCTCATTCTGTACAGCCTCTCTATTTCCCTAAAATATGTCTCAGTCTATGCATCCTCACTATTTCCTAAAGTCTGTATCAGTCTGTACATCCTCTATTTCCTAAAATCGGTCCTTTTCTTTACATGCTCTTTATTTCCTAAAATCTCTCCCATTCTGTACATCTTATTTATTTCCTAAAATCTGTCTCATTCTGTACAACCTATCTATTTCCTAAAATGTTTCTCATTGTGTACATCCTCTGATTTCCAAAATCTGTCTAGTCCAGTACATCCTATTTTTTTCCTAAATCTGTCTGATTCTGTACATCCTCGCTATTTACTAAAATCTGTCTCATTCTGTTCAATCTGTTTTTTCCAAAAACCTGTCTCATTCTGTACATACCCTCTATTTCCAAAAAATTGTCTCATTCTGACATTCCTCGCTATTTACTAAAATCTGTCTCCTTCTGTACATTCTCTTTATTTCATAAAATCTGTCTCATTCTGTCCTTCCTCGCTATTTACTGAAATCTGTCTCATTTAGTACATCCTCTTTATTTCTAAAATCTGTCTCATTATGAACCTCCTCCTTTTTTTCCTAACACTTGTCTCATTCTGTCCTTCCTTGTTATTTCATAAAATCTTTCTCATTCTGTTCATCACTTTATTTACAAAGATCAGCCTCATTCTGTACATCCTCTTTACTTCCTAAAATCTGTCTCATTCTGTACTTCCTAATTATTTCCTAAAATCTGTCTCATTCTGTACATCCACTTTATTACCTGAAATGTGTATCATTCTGTACAACTTATTTATTTCCAAAAAATTGTCTCAGTCTGTCCAATCCTTGGATTTACTAAAATATGACACATTCTGTACATCCTATTTATTTTCTAAAAACTGTCTCATTCTGTACATCCACTTTATTTCCTAAATTATGTCTCCTTTTCTACATCCTCTTTTTTTTCCTAAAATCTGTCCCATTCATTACATTCTCTTTAAATCCTAAAATCTGTCTCAACCTGTACATCCCCCTTATCTCATGAAATCTGTTTCATTCTGTACAAATTCTCTATTTCCTGATATTGGTCTCCATCTGCACATCCTCTTTATTTCCTAAAATTTGTCTCATTCTGTACATCTTCTCTATTTACTAAAATCTGTCTCATAATCTGCAGCCTCTCTATTTCCTAAAATCTGTCTTATTCTGTACATCCACTTTATTACCTGAAATGTGTATCATTCTGTACAACTTATTTAATTCCATAAAATTATCTCAGTATGTCCATTCCTGGGATTTACTAAAATCTGACTCATTCTGTACATCCTCTATAAATCCTGAAATCTGTCTCATTCTGCAAATCCTCTTAATTTCCAAAAATCTGTCACATTCTCTACTAGTACACTTTATTACCTAAAATCATGCACGTTCTGTACTTCCTTACTATTTCCTAAAATGTGTCTCATTCTGTCCATCCTCGCTCGTTGCTAAAATCTGTCTCATTCTGTACATCCTCTTTATTTCATAACATCTTCCTCAGTCTGTACATCCTCTTATTTACAAAGATCAGACTCATTCTGTACTTCCTCTTTATTTCCTAAAATCTGTCTCATTCTGTGCATCCTCTTTATTTCCTAAAATCAGTCTCATTCTGTACATCCTTTCTATCTCCTAATATCTGTCTCATTCTGTACATCTTCTTTCTCTCCTAAAATCTGTCTCATTCTGTCCATCCTCATAATTTCCCAAAATCAGTCTCATTCTGTACATGCTTTCTATTTCCTACAATCCGTCTGATTCTGTGCATCCACTCTATATACTGAAATCTGTCCCATTCTGGACATTCTCTTTATTTCCTAAAATCTGTCTCATTCTGTACTTCCTGATCATTTCCTAAAATCTGTCTCATTCTGTGCATCCTCTCAATTTCCTACAATCTGTCTCATTCTGTAAATCCTCTCTACTTCCATAAATCCATCTCATTCTGCACAGCCTCTCTATTTCCAAAAATCTGTTTCATTCTGTACATCGTCTCTAATTCCTAATATCGTTCTCATTCTGTTCATCCACTTTATTTCATAAAATCTGTCCCATTCTGTACATCTTCTCTATTTCCTAATATCAGTCTCCTTCTGTGCATCCACTCTATTTAATAAAATCTGTCTCATTCTGTACTTCCTGATTATTTCCTAAAATCTGTCTCATTCTGTACATCCTCTCAATTTCCTACAATTTGTCTCATTCTGTAAATCCTCTCTACTTCCATAAATCCATCTCATTCTGTACAGCCTCTCTATTTCCAAAAATCTGTTTCATTCTGTACATCCTCTCTATGTCCTAATATCGTTCTCATTCTATTCATCTACTTTATTTCATAGAATCTGTCCCATTCAGTGCATCCTCTTAATTTTCTAAATTATGGCTCATTTTCTACATCCTGTTTTGTTCCAAAATCTGTCCCATTCATTACATCCGCTTTATTTCCTGAAACCTGTCTCATTCTGTACATCTTCTCCATTTCCTAATATCGGTCTACTTCTGCACATCCTCTGTATTTACTAAAATCTGTCTCATTCTGTACATCCACTTTATTGCCTAAAATGTGTATCATTCTGTAGAACTTATTTATTTCCAAAAAATTGTCTCAGTCTGTCCATTCCCGGGGCTTACTAAAATCTGACTAATTCTGTACATCCTCTTTATTTCCTAAAAACTGTCTCATTCAGTACATCCTCTATAATTCCTGAAATCTCTCTCATTCTGCAAATACTCTTAATTTCCAAAAATCTGTCTCATTCTGCCCTTCCTCGCTATGGACTAAAATGTATCTCATTCTACACATCCTCTTTATTTCATAAAATCTTTCTTATTCTGTACATCCTCTCATTTGCAAAGATCAGCCTTATTCTGTACTTTCTCTTTATTTCCTAAAATCTGTCTCATTCTGTACATGCTTTCTATTTCCTACAATCCGTCTGATTCTGTGCATCCACTCTATATACTAAAATCTGTCCCATTCTGGACATTCTCATTCTGTAAATCCTCTCTATTTCCATAAATCCATCTCATTCTGTACAGCCTCTCTATTTCCAAAAATCTGTTTCATTCTGTACATCGTCTCTATTTCTTAATATCGTTCTCATTCTGTTCATCCACTTTATTTCATGAAATCTGTCCCATTCTGTACATCCTCTTTATTTTCTAAATTATGGCTCCTTTTCTACATCCTCTTTTGTTCCTAAAATATGTCCCATTCATTACATCCTCATTATTTTGTAAAAAATGTCTCATTCTGTACATCTCTATTTCCTAATATCGGTCTCCTTCTGCACATCCTCTGTATTTACTAAAATCTGTCCCATTCTGTACATCCACTTTATTGTCTAAAATGTGTATCATTCTGTGCAACTTACTTATTTCCAAAAAATCATCTCAGTCTGTCCATTCCCGGGATTTGCAAAAATCTGTCTCATTCTGTACATCCTCTTTATTTCCTAAACTCTGTCTCATTCAGTACATCCTCTTTATTTCCTAAACTCTGTCTCATTCAGTACTTCCTCTCTATTTCCATAAATCTGTCTCATTCTGTACATCCTCTCATTTACAAAGATCAGACTCATTCTGTACTTCCTCTTTATTTCATAAAATCAGTTTCATTCTGTACAGACTCTCTATTTCCCAATATCAATTTCATTCTGTACATCCACTTTATTACCTAAAATCTGTCACATTCTGTACATCCTCACTATTTCCTAAAATCTGTCTCATTCTGTAAATCCTCATATATTTCCAAAAATCTCTCTCATTCTGTACATCCTCTATATTTCCAAAAATCTCTCTCATTCTGTGCATCGTCTAAATTTCCAAAAATCTGTCTCATTCTGTGCATCGTCTAAATTTCCTAAAATCTGTCTCATTCTTTACATCCTCTTTCTATCCTAAAATCTGTCTCATGCTGTTCATCCTCTCCATTTCCTATAATTATTCCGAAAATCCTCTCTATTTCCATAAATCTGTCTCATTCTGCCCGTCCTCTTTATTTCATAAAATCTGTCTCCTTCTCTACATCCTCTTCCTTTCCTAATATCTGTCCCATTCTGTACATCCTCCCTATTTACTAAAATCTGTCTCATTAGGTCTATCTTCTTTATTTCCTTAAATCTATCTCATGCTGTACATCCTCTCTATTTTCAAAAATGTCTCATTCTGTACATACCCTTTATTACCTAAAATCTGCCACATTCTGTACATCCTTACTATTTCCTAAAATCTGTCTCATTCTGTCCATCCTCTTTCTATCCTAAAATCTGTCTCATTCTGTCCATCCTCACTATTTAATAAAATCTGTCTCATTCTGTACATCCTCTTTCTATCCTAAAATCTGTCTCATTCTGTTCATCCGTTCCATTTCCTACAATCTGTCTCATTCTGCAAATTCTCTCTATTTCCATACATCCATCTCATTCTGTACTTCCTCTATATTTCCTGAAATCTCTCCCATTCTGTACATCCTCTTTATTTCCTAAAAACTGTCTCATTCTGCACATCCTCTTTAATTCCTAATATCGGTCTCCTTCTGTACATCCTCTTTATTTACTAAATTCTGTCCCATTCTGTACATCCACTTTATTGTCTAAAATGTGTATCATTCTGTGCAACTTATTTATTTCCAAAACATTGTCTCAGTCTGTCCATTCCCGGGATTTGCTAAAATCTGTCTCATTCTGTACATCCTCTTCATTTCCTAAAATCTGACTCATTCTGTCCATCCTCTTTATTTCCCAAAATCAGTCTTATTCTGTACATGCTTTCTATGTCCTAATATCTATCTCATTCTGTACATCCTCTTTCCCTCCTAAAATCTGTCTCATTCTGTACATCCTCTCCATTTCTAACAATTTTTCTCATTCTGTACATGCTTTCTTTTTCCTAAAATCTGTCTCATTCAGTACATCCTCTTTTTTCCCTAAAATCTGTTTCATTCCGTTCATCCTCTGCATCTCCCAATATCTGTCTCGTTCTCTATATCCTCTCTATTTCCAAAAATCTTTCTCATTCTGTACTTCCTCTTTATTTCATAAAATCTGTCTCATGATGTGCATCCTCTTTATTTCCTAAATTCTGTCTCCTTCTCTACATCCTCTTTTTTCCTAATATCTGTCCCATTCAGTACTTCCTCTTTATTTCCTAAAATCTGACTCATTCTGTCCATCCTATTTTTTTCCTAAATTATGTCCCATTCTGTACATCCATCCTATTTCCAAAAATCTATCTCATTCTGCCTTCCTCATAATTTCTTAAAATCTGTCTCATTCTGTGCATCCACTGTATTTACTAAAATCTGTACCATTCTGTACATCCTCTATACTTCCTAAATTCTGTCTCCTTCTCTACATCCTATTTTTACCTAATATCTGTCCCATTCAGTACTTCCTCTTTATTTCCTAAAACCTTTCTCATTCTGTTCATACTCTCATTGACAGATATCAGCGTCATACTGTACTTCCTCTCAATTTCCTAAAATCTGTCTCATTCAGTACATCCTCTTTATTTCCTAAAATCTGTCTCATTCTGTACATCCTCTTTATTTCCTAAAATTTGTCCCATTCTGTACATCCACCCTATATCCAAAAACCTATCTCATTCTGGCCATCCTCATAATTTCCTAAAATCTGTCTCATTCTGTGCATCCACTCTATTTCCTAAACTCTGTCTCATTCTGTACATCCTCTTTATTTCCTAAACTCTGTCTCATTCTGTACATCCTCTTTATTTCCTAAACTCTGTCTCATTCTGTACTTCCTCTTTATTTCCTAAAATCTCTCTCATTCTGTTCATCCTATTTACTACAATGTCTCATTCCATAAATACTCTCTATCTCCATAAATCTGTCGCATTCTGTACTTCCTCTCTATTTCCTAAACTCTGTCTCATTCAGTACATCCTCTTTATTTCCTAAACTCTGTCTCATTCAGTACTTCCTCTCTATTTCCATAAATCTGTCTCATTCTGTACATCCTCTCATTTACAAAGATCAGACTCATTCTGTACTTCCTCTTTATTTCATAAAATCAGTTTCATTCTGTACAGATTCTCTATTTCCCAATATCAATTTCATTCTGTACATCCATTTTATTACCTAAAATCTGTCACATTCTGTACATCCTCACTACTTCCTAAAATCTGTCTCATTCTGTAAATCCTCACATATTTCCAAAAATCTCTCTCATTCTGTACATCCTCTATATTTCCAAAAATCTCTCTCATTCTGTGCATCGTCTGAATTTCCAAAAATCTGTCTCATTCCGTACAACCTCTTTATTTCCAAAAATCTGTCTCATTCCGTACAACCTCTTTATTTCCAAAAATCTGTCTCATTCTGTGCATCGTCTAAATTTCCTAAAATCTGTCTCATTCTTTACATCCTCTTTCTATCCTAAAATCTGTCTCATGCTGTTCATCCTCTCCATTTCCTACAATTATTCCGAAATTCCTCTCTATTTCCATAAATCTGTCTCATTCTGCCCGTCCTCTTTATTTCATAAAATCTGTCTCCTTCTCTACATCCTCTTTCTTTCCTAATATCTGTCCCATTCTGTACATCCTCCCTATTTACTAAAATCTGTCTCATTAGGTCTATCTTCTTTATTTCCTTAAATCTATCTCATGCTGTACATCCTCTCTATTTTCAAAAATGTCTCATTCTGTACATACCCTTTATTACCTAAAATCTGCCACATTCTGTACATCCTTACTATTTCCTAAAATCTGTCTCATTCTGTCCATCCTCTTTCTATCCTAAAATCTGTCTCATTCTGTCCATCCTCACTATTTAATAAAATCTGTCTCATTCTGTACATCCTCTTTCTATCCTAAAATCTGTCTCATTCTGTTCATCCGCTCCATTTCCTATAATCTGTCTCATTCTGCAAATTCTCTCTATTTCCATACATCCATCTCATTCTGTACTTCCTCTATATTTCCTGAAATCTCTCCCATTCTGTACATCCTCTTTATTTCCTAAAAACTGTCTCATTCTGCACATCCTCTTTAATTCCTAATATTGGTCTCCTTCTGTACATCCTCTTTATTTACTAAAATCTGTCCCATTCTGTACATCCACTTTCTTGCCTAAAATGTGTATCATTCTGTGCAACTTATATATTTCCAAAAAATTGTCTCAGTCTGTCCATTCCCGGGATTTGCTAAAATCTGTCTCATTCTGTACATCCTCTTCATTTCCTACAATCTGACTCATTCTGTCCATCCTCTTTATTTCCCAAAATCAGTCTTATTCTGTACATGCTTTCTATGTCCTAATATCTGTCTCATTCTGTACATCCTCTTTCCCTCCTAAAATCTGTCTCATTCTGTACATCCTCTCCATTTCTAACAATTTTTCTCATTCTGTACATGCTCTCTTTTTCCTAAAATCTGTCTCATTCAGTACATCCTCTTTTTTCCCTAAAATCTGTTTCATTCTGTTCATCCTCTGCATCTCCCAATATCTGTCTCGTTCTCTATATCCTCTCTATTTCCAAAAATCTGCTCATTCTCTACACCCTCCCTATTTCCAAAAATCTTTCTCATTCTGTACTTCCTCTTTATTTCATAAAATCTGTCTCATGATGTGCATCCTCTTTATTTCCTAAATTCTGTCTCCTTCTCTACATCCTCTTTTTTCCTAATATCTGTCCCATTCAGTACTTCCTCTTTATTTCCTAAAATCTGACTCATCCTGTCCATCCTATTTTTTTCCTAAAATATGTCCCATTCTGTACATCCATCCTATTTCCAAAAATCTATCTCATTCTGCCATCCTCATAATTTCCTAAAATCTGTCTCATTCTGTGCATCCACTGTATTTACTAAAATCTGTACCATTCTGTACATCCTCTATACTTCCTAAATTCTGTCTCCTTCTCTACATCCTATTTTTACCTAATATCTGTCCCATTCAGTACTTCCTCTTTATTTCCTAAAACCTTTCTCATTCTGTTCATCCTCTCATTTACAGATATCAGCGTCATACTGTACTTCCTCTCAATTTCCTAAAATCTGTCTCATTCAGTACATCCTCTTTATTTCCTAAAATCTGTCTCATTCTGTCCATCCTCGCTATTTAATAAAATCTGTCTCATTCTGTACATCCTCTTTCTATCCTAAAATCTGTCTCTTTCTGTTCGTCCTCTCAATTTCCTACAATCTGTCTCATTCCGCAAATTCTCTCTATTTCCATACATCCATCTCATTCTGTACTTCCTCTATATTTCCTGAAATCTGTCCCATTCTGTACATCCTCCTTATTTCCTAAAAACTGTCTCATTCTGCACATCCTCTTTAATTCCTAATATCGGTCTCCTTCTGTACATCCTCTTTATTTCCTAAAGTCACTCTCATTCTGTTCATCCTCCCCATTTACTACAATGTCTCATTCCATAAATTCTCTCTATCTCCATCAATCTGTCGCATTCTGTACTACTTCTCTATTTCCAAAAATCTGTCTCATTCAGTACATCCTCTCTATTTCCTAAACTCTGTCTCATTCAGTACATCCTCTTTATTTCATAAAATCTGTCTCATTCTGTACATCCTCTTTATTTCATAAAATCTGTCTCATTCTGTAGATCCTCTCATTTACAAACATCAGCCTCATTCTGTACTTCCTCTTTATTTCATAAAATCTGTTTCATTCTGTACAGCCTCTCTATTTCCCAATATCGATTTCATGCTGTACATCCAGTTTATTTCATAAAATCTGTCCCATTCATTACATCCTCTTTATTTCCTAAAATCTGACTCATTCTGTGCATCCTCTTTATTTCCCAAAATCTGTCTCATTCTGTACATCCTCTTTATTACATAAAATGTGTATCATTCTGTACAAATTCTTCATTTGCAAATATTTGTCTCTGTCTGTACATCCTCACTATTTACTAAAATCTGTCTCATTCTGTACATCCTCTTTATTTCCCAAAAGCAGTCTCATTCTGCACATACTCTCTATTTCCAAAAATCTGTCACATTCTGTAAATCCTCTTTATTACCAAAAATCTGCCACATTCTGTACATCCTCACTATTTCCTAATATCTATCTCATTCTGTACATCCTCTATATTTCCTAAAATCTGTGTCCTACTGTCGATCCTCTTTATTTCCTAAAATGCATCTCATTCTGTACTTCCGATATATTTCCTAAAATCTTTCCCATTTTGTACATCCAGTTTATTTCCTAAAATCTGACTCATTCTGTCCGTCCTCGGTATTGACTAAAATCTCTCTCATTCTATACATCCTCTTTATTTCATAAATTCTGTCTCATTCTGTACATCCTATCATTTACAAAGATTAGCCTCATTCTGTACATCCTCTTTATTTCCTAAAATCTGTTTCATTCTGTACATCTTCTCTATTTCCTAAAATCTGTCCCATTCTGTACATCCTCTCTATTTCCCAATATCGATTTCATTCTGTACATCCAATTTATTTCCAAAAATCTGTCCCATTCTGTACATCTTCTCTATTTCCTAAAATCTGTCTCAAAATGTCCTTCCTCGCAATTTACTAAAATCTATCTCATTCTGTACATCCTCTTTATTTCATAATATCTTTCTCATTCTGTTCATCCTCTCATTTACAAAGATGAGCCTCATTTTATACTTCCTCTTTATCTCCTAACATTTGTCTCATTCTTTCATTCTCTATATTTCATAAAATCTTTTTCATTCTGTTCAACCTCTCATTTGCAAAGATCAGCCTCATTTTTTACTTCCTCTTTTTTCCCTAATATCTGTCCCATTCAGTACATCCTCTTTCTTTCCTTAAATCAGTCTCATACTGTACATCCTTTCTATTACCTAAAATCTTTCTCATTCTTTTGATCCACTGTATATACTAAAATATGCCCCATTCTGTGCATCCTTTTTATTTCCTAAAATCTCTCTCATTCTCTTTATTTCCTAAAATCTGTCTCATTCTGTACTTCGTAATTATTTACTAAAATCTGTCTCATTCCGTACATCCTCTCTATTTCCTACAATCTGTCACATTCTGATAATGTTCTCTATTTCCAAAAATCAGTTTCATTCTGTAAATCCTCTTTCTCTCCTAAAATCAGTCTGATTCTGTGCATTCTCTTTATTTGCTAAAATCTGTCTCATTCTGTCCTTCCTCGCAATTTACTAACATCTGTCTCATTCTGTACATCCTCTTTATTTCATAAAATCTTTCTCATTCAGTTCATCCTCTCATTTACAAAGATCAGCCTCGTTTTATACTTTCTCTTTTTTCCCAAGCATCTGTCTCATTCTGTACATCCTCTTTCTTTCCTAAAATTAGTCTCATTCTGTACATCCTTTCTATTTCCTAAAACCTTTCTCATTCTGTGCATCCACTGTATATACTAAAATATGCCCCATTCTGTGCATCTTCTTTATTTCCCAAAATCTGTCTCATTCTGTACTTCCTAATTATTTACTAAAATCCGTCTCATTCCGTAAATCCTCTCCATTTCCTACAATTTGTCTCATTCTATAAATCCCCTCTATTTCCTGCAATCTGTCACATTCTGCAAATATTCTCTATTTCCAAAAATCTGCTTCATTCTGTACATCCTCTTTATTTCCTAAAATCTGTCCCATTCTGTACATCCTCTTTATTTCCTAAAATCTCTCTCATTCTGAGCTTCCTAATTAATTCCTAAAATCTGTCTCATGCTGTTCATCCTCTCCATTTCCTACAATCTGCTTTATTCCGCAAATTCGCTCTATTTCCATAAATCTGTCGCATTCTGTACATCCTCTTTATTTCCTTAATTCTGTCTCCTTCTCTACATCCTCTTATTTCCCTAATATCTGTCTCATTCAGCACATTCTTTTTTGCCTAAAATCTGGCTGATTCTGTACATCTCTATTTCCTAAAATCTGTCTCATTCTGTGAATTCTCTTTATTTCATAAAATTTGTCTCATTCTGCACATCCTCTTCTTTTCCTAAAATCTGTCTCATTCTGTTCATCCTCTCATTTACAAAGATCAGCCTCATTATATACTTCCTCTTTTTTCCCTAATATCTGTTCCATTCAGTACATCCTCTGTTTTTCCTAAAATCTGTCACATTCTGTACATCCTTTCTATTTCCTAAAATCTTTCCCATTCTGGGCATCCACTACTAAAATATGCCCCATTCTGTAGCTCCTCTTTATTTCCTAAAATCTCTCTCATTCTGTAGCTCCTCTTTATTTCCTAAAATCTGTCTCATTCTGTACATCCTCTTCATTTCCTACCATCTGTCACATTCTGTAAATCCTCTTTATTTACTAAAATCTGTCTCATTCTGTAACTCATCTCTTTTTCCCACAATCTGTCACATTCTGCAAATGCTCTCTATTTACTAAAATTTGTCTCATTCAGAACATCCTTTTTTGTCTAAAATCTGTCTCATTCTGACCTTCCTCGCAATTTACTAAAATCGGACTCATTCTGTGCACCCTCTTTATTTCTAAAAAATCTGTCTCATTCTGTACAGCCTCTTTTTTTCCTAAAATCTGTCTCATTCTGTACACCCTCTCTATTTCCTAAATCTGTCTCATTCTGTACTTTATCGCAATTTACTAAAATCTTTCTCATTCTGTTCATCCTCTCATTTACAATGATCAGCCTCATTCTGTACTTCCTAATTATTTACTAAAATCTGTCTCAATCTGTACATCAGATTTTAGTCAATAGCGAGGATGGACAGAATTTTAGGAATAAAATAGGATGTACAGAATGAGATAGATTTTAGGAAATAGAGAGGGTGTATAGAATGTGACAGATGTATGGAAATAGAGAGAATTTGCACAATGTGACAAATTGTGGGAAATGGAGAGGATGAACAGAATGAGACAGATTTTAGAAATTAGTTAGGAAGTTCAGAATGAGACAGGTTTTAGGAAATAAAGAGGATCGACAGAAGGACTCAGATTTTAGGAAATAAAGAGGATGTACAGAATGAGTCAGATTTTAGTAAAAGCGGGGATGGACAGAATGAGACAGATTTTAGGAAATAAAGAGGATGTGCAGAAGGAGTCCGATATTAGGAAATAGAGAAGATATACAGAATGAAACAGATTTCATGAAATAATTAGGATGTTCAGAATGAGACTGATTTTAGGAAAGAAAGAGGATGTAGAAAAGGAGCCATACTTTAGGAAATTAAGAGGATGTACAGAATGGGACAGATTTTATGAAATAAAGTGGATGAACAGAATGCGAACAATATTGGCAAATATAGAGAATGTACAGAATGAAACAGATTTCATGAAATAGGGAGGATATACAGAATGAGGCAGATTTTAGGAAAGAAAGAGGATGTACAGAATGGGACAGATATTAAAGAAAAAAGAGGATGTACAGAATGAGACAGATTTTAGGAAATAAAGAGGATGTGCAGAATGAGACAGATTTTAGGAAATAAAGAGGATCGACAGAATGAGACAGATTTTAGGAAATAAGAGGATATACTGATTGGCACAGATATTAGGGGAAAAAGAGGATGTAGCAAGCACGTGCTGAATGTTTAACGAGCGTGTGCCAAGTGTTTTGGTGAGCGCATGCAGAGTGTTTTGGCAAGCACGTGTACATTGTCTATGTGTGGAATGTTATGGACAGCATGTGCAGAGTGTTTTGGCGAGTGTATGGGGAGTGTTTTGGCCAGCGTGTGCAGAGTGCTTAGCGTGCATGTGCGGAGGTTTAGCGAGCGTGTGCAGAGTGCTTAGCGAGCATGTGCAGAGTGTTTAGCGAGTGAGTGCGGAGTGTTTTGGCGAATGAGTGCGGAGCGCTTTGGCGAGCACATGCAATGTTTTTAGCAAGCGCGTGCAGAGCATTTTGGCATGCACGTGCAGAGTGTTTAGCGAGCGTGTGCAGAGTTTTTAGTGAGCGTGTGCATAGCGTTTAGCGAGAGCATGCAGAGTGTTCAGCAAGTGTGTGCAGAGTGTTTAGCAAGTGTGTGCAGAGTGTTTAATAAGCGTGTGCAGAGTTTTTAGTGAGTGTGTGCAGAGTGTTTAGCGAGCACGTGCAGTGTTTTTAGCGAACGCGAGTGGAGTATTTCGGCGAGCGCATGCGGAGTGTTTCGGCGACCGCATGGGGAGTGTTTTGGCAAGCTCGTGTAGAGTGTTTAGCGAGAGTGTGCCGAGTGTCTTGGCAAGTGCATGTGGAGTGTTTTGGCATGCACTGCAGAGCTTTTAGCGAGCGTGTGCGGAGTATTTTGGCGAGCGCATGCAGAGTGTTTTGGCGAGCAAGTGCAGAGTGTTTTGGCGAGCATGTGCAGTGCTTTTAGCGAATGCATGCGGAGTGTTTTGGCGAGGGTGTGCGGAGTATTTTGGTGAGCATGTGCAGAGTGTTTTGGCGAGCAAGTGCAGAGTCTTTTGGTAAGCGCATGCAGAGTGTTTTGGCGAGCACGTGCAGAGTGTTTTGGTGAGCATGTGCAGTGTTTTTAGTGAATGAGTGTGGAGTGTTTTGGCGAGCGTGTGTGGAGTGTTTTGGCGAGCGTGTGCGGAGTGTTTTGATGAGCAGAGTTTTTAGCAAGCGCCTACGTAGTTTTTTGACGAGCAGGTGCAGTGTTTTTAGCGAGCGCGTGCAGAGTGTTTAGCGAGCATGTGCGGAGTGTTTTGGTGAGTGCATGCAGAGTATTTTGGTGAGCTCCTGCAGAGTGTTTTGTCGAGCACGTGCAGTGTTTTTAGTGAGTGCGCGTGGAGTGTTTTGGCATGCGCGTGCAGAGCGTTTTGCAAATGCATGTGGTGTGTTTTGGCGAGCATGTGCAGAGTGTTTTGGCAAGCGTGTGCGGAGTGTTTTGGCAAGTGCATAGGGAATGCTTTGGCGATCGTGTGCAGAGCCTTTAGCGAGCGTGTGCGGAGGTTTAGCGAGTGTGTGCAGAGGTTTAGCGAACGTGTGTGGATTGTTTTGGTGAGTGTGTGCGGAGTGTTTAGCGAGTGTGTGCAGAGTGTTTAGTGAGCACGTGCGGAGGTTGAGTGAGTTTGTGCAGTGTGTTTAGCGAGTGCGTGCAGAGTATTTAGTTAGCGCATGCAGAGTGTTTTGGCGAGTGCGTGCAGAGCACTTAGCGAGCATGTGCAGTGGTTTAACGAGCATGTGCAGACTGTTTTGGTGAGCGCGTGCAGAGTGTTTAGCGAGCGTATGAAGAGTGTTTAATGAGTGCGTGCAGAGTGTTTAGCGAGTGTGTGAAGAGGGTTTAACGAGTGCGTGCAGTGTTTAGAGCGCGGGTACAGAGTGTTTAGCGAGCGCTGCAGAGTATTTAGCAAGCATGTGCAGAGTGTTTAGCGAGTGTGTGCAGAGTGTTTAGCGAGTGTGTGCAGAGTGTTTAGTGAGTGCATACAGTGTATTTAGTGACCGCGTGCAGAATGTTTAGCGAGCGCTACAGAGTGTTTAGCGAGCGCGTGTGGAGTGTTTTGGCGAGCACGTGCAGTCTTTTTAGTGAGCGCGTGCAGAGTATTTTGGCGAGCACATGCAGTGTTTTTAGTGAGCGTGTGCGGAGTGTTCTGACATGCGCGTGCAGAGCATTTAGCGAACGCGAGTGGAGTGTTTTGGCGAGCACTTGCAGAGTGTTTTGGCGAGCACATGCAATGTTTTTAGGGAGCACATTTGGAGTGTTTTGACATGCATGGCAGAGCATTTAGCGTGTGTGAGCGGTGTGTTTTGGCAAGCACATGCAGTATTTTTAGCGAACAGTGTGGAGTGTTTTGGCGAGTGTGTGTGGAGTGTTTTGCCAAGCACGAGCAGAGCATTTAGGGAGCATCTGCATAGCACTTAGCTAGAGCACGCAGAGTTTTCAGCGAGTGTGTGCAGAGTGTTTAGCGAGTGTGTGCAGATATTTTAATGAGCACGTGCAGTGTTTTTAGCGAGTGTGTGCAGTGTTTAGCGAGCATGTGCGGAGGTTGAGCAAGTGTGTGCAGAGTGTTTAGTGAGCACGTGCAGTGTTTTTAGCGAACGTGAACGGAGTGTTTCGGCGAGCGCATGCAGAGTGTTTTGGCGAGCATATGCGGAGTGTTTTGGCGAGCATGTGTGGAGTGTTTTGGCAAGCTCATGCAGAGTGTTTTGTCGGGCACGTGCAGTGTTTTAGCGAGTCCGCGCGGAGTGTTTTGGTATGCGCGTGCAGAGCATTTTGCAAATGGATGTGGAGTGTTTTGGCGAGCATGTGCGGAGTGTTTTGGCAAGCGCATGCGGAGTGTTTTGGCAAGTGCATGGGGAATGCTTTGGCGATCGCGTGCAGACCATTTAGCGAGCGTTTGCAGAGGTTTAATGTGTGTGTGCAGAGTGTTTTGGTGAGTGCGTGCGGAGTGTTTTGGCGAGTGCATGGGGAATGCTTTGACGATCGCGTGCAGAGCATTTAGCGAGCGTGTGCGGAGGTTTAGCGAGAGTGTGCAGAGTGTTTTAGTGAGCACGTGCAGTGTTTATAGGGAGCGCATTTGGAGTGTTTTGGCATGCACGGCAGAGCATTTAGCATGTGTGTGTGGAGTGCTTTGGCAAGCGCAGGCCGAGTGTTTTGGCGAGCACATGCGAAGTGTTTTGGCGAGCATGTGCAGTGTTTTTAGCGAACGAATGCATAGCGTTTAGCGAGCGTGGCTGAGTGTTTTGGTGAGCGCCTCAGAGTGTTTGGCGAGCGCGTGCAGAGTGTTTAGTGAGCATGTGCAGTTTTGGAGAGTGCGTGCGGAGTATGTTTGTCGTACATGTGTGGAGTGTTTTGGTGAGCACCACAGGGTGTTTCACGAGCGCATGCAGAGTGTTTTGGCGAGTATGTGCAGAGTGTTTTGGCGAGTATGTGCAGTATTTTTAGCGAACGCGTGCAGTGTTTTGGCGAGCGCATGTGGAGTGTTTTGGCGAGTGCATGTGGAGTGTTTTGGCATGCGTTGCAGAGCATTTAGTGAGCGTGTGCGGAGTACTTTGGCGAGCACATGCAGAGTGTTTTGGCGAGCATGTGCGGAGTACTTTGGCGAGCACATGCAGAGTGTTTTGGCGAGCATGTACAGAGTTTTTTGGCGAGCGTGTGCGGAGTGTTTTGGCAAGCTCGTGCAGAGTGTTTTGTCGAGCACGTGCAGTGTTTTTAGTGGGTGCGCGCGAAATGTTTTGGCAAGCGTGTGCAGAGTGTTTAGCCAGTGTGTGCAGAGTGTTAAGTGAGCATGTGTAGAGTGTTAAGTGAGCACGTGCAGAGTGTTTAGTGAGTGCGTGTGGAGGTTTAGCGAGCGTGTGCAGTGTTTTTAGTGAACGCATGCGGAGTGTTTCAACATGAGCGTGTAGAGCGTTTAGCGAGCATGTGCGGAGTGTTTAGTGAGCGCGTGCAGAGTGTTTAGCGAGTGCATGCAGAGTGTTTTGGCGAGCGTGTGCGGAGTATTTTGAGGAGTGTGTTCGGAGTGTTTTGACGAGTGCATGGGGAGTGTTTTGGCGATTGCGTGTGGAGGTTTAGCGAGCGTGTGTAAAGTGTTTAGTGAGTGTGTGCAGAGTGTTAAGTGAGCGCGTGTAGAGTGTCAAGTGAGCACGTGCAGAGTGTTTAGCGAGTGCATGCAGAGATTTAGCGAGTGTGTGCAGTGTTTTTAGCAAACTCGTGTGGAGTGTTTTGGCATGCGCGTGCAGAGTGTTTAGCGAGTGTGTGCAGAGTGTTAAGTGAGCGCGTGTAGAGTGTTAAGTGAGCATGTGCAGAGTGTTTAGTGAGCGTGTGCAGAGGTTTAGCGAGCGTGTGCAGTGTTTTTAGCGAACGCGTGCGGAGTGTTTTCACATGAGCGTGTAGACCGTTTAGCGAGCGTGTGCAGAATGTTTTGGTGAGCGAGCGCAGAGTGTTTTGGCAAGTGCATGCAGAGTGTTTAGCAAGCGTGTGCAGAGCACTTAGCGAGAGCGTGGAGAGTGTTAAGTGAGCATGCACAGAGTGTTTAGTGAGCGTGTGCAGAGTGTTTTGGCGAGCGCGTGCAGAGTGTTTAGCAAGCGTGTGCAGAGCACTTAGCGGGAGCATGGAGAGTGTTTAGCGAGTGTGTGCAGAGTGTTAAGTGAGCACGTGCAGAGTGTTTAGCGAGCGTGTGCGGAGTGTTTTGGCAAGCGCGTGTGGAGTGTTTTGGCAAGTGCGTGCATAGTGTTTTGTTGAGTGCCTCAGAGTGTTTGGTGAGTGCATGCGGAGTGTTTAGCGAGCGTGTGCAGAGTGTTTAGCGAACACGTGCGGAGTTGAGCGAGTGTGTGCAGATTGTTTAGCGAGTGCATGCAGAGTGTTTAGTGAGCGCATGGGGAGTGTTTTGGCGAGCGTGTGCAGTTTGTTTAATGAGCGTGTGAAGAGTGTTTACTGAGTGCATGCAGAGTGTTTAGAGCGCGCGTACAGTGTGTTTAGTAAGCGCGTGCAGAGTGTTTAGCGAGGGCTGCAGAGTATTTAGCAAGCATGTGCAGAGTGTTTAGCGAGTGTGTGCAGAGTGTTTAGTGAGCTCTGAAGAGTATTTAGCAAGCATGCGCAGAGTGTTTAGCGAGTGTGTGCAGAGTGTTTAGCAAGTGCATACAGAGTGTTTAGTGACCGCGTGCAGAGTGTTTAGTGAGTGCTGCAGAGTGTTTAGTGAGTGCGTACGGATTTTTTTTGGCGAGCACGTGCATTCTTTCTAGCGAGTGCGTGCGGAGTATTTTGGCATGCATGTGCAGTGTATTTAGCGAGTGCGTGCAGTGCATTTAGTGAGCACGTGCAGTGTTTTGGCAAGCACATGCAGTGTTTTTAGTGAGTGCGTGCGGAGTGTTTTGACGAGTGCATGGGGAGTGTTTTGGCAAGCGCATGCAGAATGTTTAGTAAGCATGTACAGAGCACTTAGCAAGAGGGTGCAGAGTGTTTAGTGAGTGAGTGCAGAGTGTTAAGTGAGCGCGTGCAGAGAGTTTAGTGAGCACGTGCAGAGTGTTTAGCGAGTGCATGCAGAGTGTTTTGGCGAGCGTATGTGGAGTGTTTTGGGGAGCGTGTTCGGAGTGTTTCGCTGAGTGTGTGCGGAATGTTTTGGCGAGTGTCTGCAGAGTGTTTCGGCGAGTGTGTGCTGTGTGTTTTGGTGAGTGCATGTGGAGTGTTTTGGCAAGCATGTGCTGTGTGTTTTGGTGAGCACATGTGGAGTGTTTTGGCAAGCATGTGCTGTGTGTTTTGGTGAGCACATGCGGAGTGTTTGGGCATGCGCGTGTAGAGTATTTAGCAAGCGTGTGCGGAGTGTTTTGGCAAGTGCATGGGAAGTGTTTTGTCGAGTGTGTGCAGAGTGTTTAGCGAGCGTGTGCATAGCTCTTACCGAGAGCATGCAGAGTGTTCAGCGAGTGTATGCAGAGTGTTTAGCGAGTGCATGCAGAGTGTTTCACGATCAGCTGTGGAGTGTTTTGGTGCGCTCATGCAGAGTGTTTAGCATGCATGTGCGGAGTGTTTTGGCGAGTGCGTGTGGAGTGTTTGGGCATGCGCGTGTAGAGTGTTTAGCGAGCGTGTACGGAGTGTTTTGGCAAGTGCATGGGAAGTGTTTTGGCGAGCACTGCAGAGTGTTTGGCAAATGCGTGCTGAGTCTGTTGGGCGAGCATGGATGGTGTGTTTGGGCGTGCATGTGTGGAGTGTTTAGTGAGTGCGGGCCAAGGGTTTTGGTGAGCATGAGCAGAGTGTTTTGGCGAGTGCATGGGAAGTGTTTTGGTGAGCGTGTGTATAGCGCTTAGCGAGAGCATGCAGAGTGTCTGGTGAGTGTGTGCAGAGTGTCCAGTGACTGTATGCAGAGTGTTTAATGAGCGCGTGCAGAGTGTTTAGTGAGCGCGTGTTGAGTGTTTTGGCGAGCGTGTGCGGAGTGTTTTGGTGAGCGAGTGTGGAGTGTTTTGACGAGTGCATGGGGAGTGTTTTGGCGATTGCGTGTGGAGGTTTAGCGAGCGTGTGCAAAGTGTTTAGCGAGTGTGTGCAGAGTGTTAAGTGAGCACGTGTAGAGTGTTAAGTGAGCACGTGCAGAGTGTTTAGCGAGTGCATGTGGAGGTTTAGCGAGTGTGTGCAGTGTTTTTAGCAAACGCGTGCTGAGTGTTTTGGCATGCATGTGCAGAGTGTTTAGCGAGTGTGTGCAGAGTGTTTTGGCGAGCGAGTGCGGAGTTTTTTGACGAGTGCATGGGGAGTGTTTTGGCGATTGCGTGTGGAGGTTTAGCGAGCGTGTGCAAAGTGTTTAGCGAGTGTGTGCAAAGTGTTAAGTGAGCGCGTGTAGAGTGTTAAGTGAGCACATGCAGAGTGTTTAGCGAGCGCGTGCAGAGGTTTAGTGAGCGTGTGCAGTGTTTTTAGCGAACGCATGTGGAGTGTTTCGACATGTGCATGTAGAGCGTTTAGCGAGCATGTGTGGAGTGTTTTGGCGAGCGAGTGCGGAGGTTTAGCGAGTGTGTGCAGAGTGTTTTGGTGAGGGCGTGCAGAGTGTTTAGCAAGCATGTGCAGAGCACTTAGCGGGAGCGTGGAGAGTGTTTAGCGAGTGTGTGCAGAGTGTTAAGCGAGCGCGTGTAGAGTGTTTAGCGAGCACGGGCCGAGTGTTTTGGAAAGCACATGCAGAGTGTTTTGGTGAGCGCCTCAGAGTGTTTGGTGAGTGCGTGCAGAGTGTTTAGCGAGCTTGTGCAGAATGTTTAGCGACCATGTGCGGAGTTGAGCGAGTGTGTGCAGTGTGTTTAGCGAGTGCGTGCAGAGTGTGTAGTGAGCGCATGCGGAGTGTTTTGGCAAGCGCATGCAGAGCACTTAGTGAGCATGTGCAGTGGATTAGCGAGCATGTGCAGACTGTTTTGGCGAGTGCGTGCAGAGTGTTTAGCGAGTGCGTGCAGAGTGTTTAGAGCGTGCGTACAGTGTGTTTAGTGAGCACATGCAGGGTGTTTAGCGAGCGCTGCAGGGTATTTAGCAAGTGTGTGCAGAGTGTTTAGCGAATGTGTGCAGAGTGTTTAGCGAGCGCATACAGAGTGTTTAGTGACCGCATGCAGAGTGTTTAGTGAGCGCGTGCTGAGTGTTTTAGTGAGGGCGTGCAGAGTGTTTAGTGAGTGCATACAGAGTGTTAGCAAGCATGTGCGGAGTGTCTAGCGAGTGTGTGCAGAGTGTTTAGCCAGCTCATACAGAGTATTTAGTGACCGCATGCAGTGTTTAGTGAGCATGTGCTGAGTGTTTTGACGAGCACGTGCAATGTTTTTAGTGAGAATGTGCGGATGTTTTGGTGAGCACTTGCAGAGTGTTTTGGTGAGCACGTGCAGAGTGTTTTGGTGAGCACATGCAGTGTTTTTAGCGAACGCGTGCGGAATGTTTTGATGATTGCATGGGGAGTGTTTTGGCAAGCGCGTGCAAAGTGTTTAGCAAGCAGGTACAGAGCACTTAGCGAGAGGGTGCAGAGTGTTTAGTGAGCGCGTGCAGAGTGTTTAGCGAGCGCATGCAGAGTGTTTTGGCGAGTGTATGTGGAGTGTTTTGAGGAGCGTTTAAAGAACGCTTGCAGATTGTTTTGGCGGGCATGTGCGGAGTTTTTCACTGAGTGTGTGTGGAGTGTTTTGGCGAGCATCTGTGGAGTGTTTTGGCAAGCGTGTGCAGAGTGTTTTGGCGAGCGTGTGCTGTGTGTTTTGGTGAGCGCATGCGGAGTGTTTTGGCATGCGCGTGTAGAGTGTTTAGCGAGCGTGTGTGGAGTGTTTTGGCGAGTGCATGGGAAGTGTTTTGTCGAGTGCGTGCAGAGTGTTTAGCAAGCATGTGCATAGCTCTTACTGAGAGCATGCAGAGTGTTCAGTGAGTGTATGCAGAGTGTTTAGCGAGTGTGTGCAGAGTGTTTCGCGATCACCTGTGGAGTGTTTTGGTGTGCTCACGCGGAGTGTTTAGCACGCTTGTGCGGAGTGTTTTGGCCAGCGCGTGTGGAGTGTTTTGGCGAGTGCCACAGAGTGTTTGGCAAATGTGTGCGGAATGTGTTGGGCGAGCGTAGACAGTGTGTTTTGGCGAGCGCTTGCCGAGTGTTTTGGCGAGTGCATGGGAAGTGTTTTGGTGAGCACGTGTGTAGCGCGTAGCGAGAGCGTGCAGAGGGTCCAGTGAGTGTGTGCAGAGTGTTTAACGAGCGCATGCAGAGTGTTTAGTGAGCGCGTGCTGAGTGTTTTGGCAAGCATGTGCAAAGTGTTTTGACGAGTGCATGGGGAGTGTTTTGGCGATCGCGTGCGGAGGTTTAGCGAATGTGTGCAGTGTTTAGGGAGTGTGTGCAAAGTGTTAAGTGAGCGCATGTAGAGTGTTAAGTGAGCGCGTGCAGAGTGTTTAGCGAGTGCGTGCGGATGTTTAGCGAACGCATGCGGAATGTTTCGGCATGCGTGTGTAGAGCGTTTAGCGAGCATGTGCAGTGTTTTGGTGAGCGAGTGCGGTGTGTTTTGGTGAGTGCATGGGGAGTGTTTTGGCGATTGCATGTGGAGGTTTACCAAGCATGTGCAGAGTGTTTAGCGAGAGCGTGGAGAGTGTTTAACGAGAGCGTGCAGAGTGTTTAGCGAGTATGTGCAGAGTGTTTAGCGAGTGTGTGCGGAGTGTTTTGGCAAGCGTGTGCGGAGTGTTTTGGTGAGCACCTCAGAGTGGTGAGTGCATGCAGAGTGTTTAGCGAACGTGTGCAGAATGTTTAGCAAACACGTGCGGAGTTGAGCGAGTGTGTGCAGATTGTTTAGCGAGTGCGTGCAGAGTGTTTTGGCGAGCGTGTGTGGAGTGTTCTGGCATGCGTGTGCAGAGCATTTAGCAAACATGAGTGGAGTGTTTTGGCGAGCGTGTGCAGTGTTTTTAGCGAGTGCGTGCGGAGTGTTTTGGCATGTAGGCAGAGCATTTAGAGTGTGTGAGTGGAGTGTTTTGGCAAGCACATGCAGTGTTTTTAGCGAACGGGTGCGGTGTGTTTTGGCGAGCGTTTGCGGAGTGTTTTGGCATGCGGAAGCAGAGCGTTTAGGGGGCGTGTGCAGAGTGTTCAGCCAGTGTGTGCAAAGTGTTTAGCGGGTGCGTGCAGAGTGTTTAGCGAGTGTGTGCAGAGTGTTTAGTGAGCATGTGCAGAGTTTTTAGCGTGTGTGTGCAGAGTGTTTAGCGAGCACGTGCAGTGTTTTTAGCGAACCCGAGCGGAGTGTTTCAGCGAGCACATGTGGAGTGTTTTGGCAAGCTCGTGTAGAGTGTTAAGCGAGAGTGCGCTGAGTGTGTTGGCAAGCGCATGCGGATTGTTTTGGCCAATGCATGTGGAGTGTTTTGGCACGCGTTGCAGAGAGTTTAGCGAGCATGTGCGGAGTAATTTGTCGAGCACGTGCAGTGTTTTTAGCAATCCCATGCAGAATGTTTTGGCAAGCGTGTGCAGAGCGCGACTGGAGTATTTTTAGCGAGCGCATGTGGAGTGTTTTAGTGATCACATGCAGAGTGTTTTGGCGAGCACATGCAGTATTTTTAGGGAGCGCATTTGGAGTGTTTTGGCATGTATGGCAGAGCATTTAGCGTGTGTGAACGGAATGTTTTGGCAAGCACATGCAGTGTTTTTAGCGAACGCGTGCGGAGTGTTTTGGCGAGCGTTTGTGGAGTGTTTTGGCATGTGCAAGCAGAGCGTTTAGGGAGCGTGTGCAGAGTGCTTAGCGAGTGTGTGCATAGTGCTTAGCGAGAGCATACAGAGTGTTCAGCGAGTGTGTGCAAAGTGTTTAGCGAGCACGTGCGGAGGTTGAGCGAGTGTGTGCAGAGTTTTTAGCGAGTGTGTGCAAAGTGTTTAGCGAGTGTGTGCAGAGTGTTCAGCGAGTGTGTGTAGAGTGTTTAGTGAGAGTGTGCCGAGTGTCTTGGCAAGCACATGTGGAGTGTTTTGGCATGTGTTGCAGAGTGTTTAGTGAGCATGTGCGGAGTATATTGGCGACCGCATACAGAGTGTTTTGGCGAGCATGTGTAGAGTGTTTTGGTGAGCGTGTGCGGAGTGTTTTGGCGAGCGTGTGCAGAGTGTTTTGGCGAGCGTGTGCGGAGTGTTTTGTCGAGCACGTGCAGTGTTATTAGCGAGTGCACGCGGAGTGTTTTGGCATGCACGTGCAGAGCATTTTACAAGCGCATGTGGAGTGTTTTGGCGAGCATGTGCGGAGTGTTTTGGCAAGTGCATGGGGAATGCTTTGGCGATCGCATGCAGAGCGGTTAGCGAGTGTGTGCAGAGGTTTAGTGAGTGTGTGCAGAGTGTTTTGGTGAGCGCATGCGGAGTGTTTTGGCAAGTGCATGGGGAATGCTTTGGTGATCGCATGCAGAGTGTTTAGCGAGCATGTGCGAAGGTTTAGCGAGTGTGTGCAGAGTGTTTTGGTGAGCATGTGCAGTGTTTTTAGAGAGCACATTTGGAGTGTTTTGACATGCACGGCAGAGGATTTAGCCTGTGTGTGCGGAGTGTTTTGGCAAGCGCAGGCCGAGTGTTTTGGCAAGCGCGTGTGGAGTGTTTTGGTGTGCTCATGCAGAGTGTTTAGCACGCGTGTGCGGAGTGTTTTGGCGTGCGCATGTGAGTGTTTTGGCGAGCGCATGTAGAGTGTTTTGGCGAGCACATGCAGTGTTTTTAGAGAGTGCGTGCGGAGTGTTTTGGCATGCATGTGCTGAGTGTTTTGGCGAGCATGTGCAGTGCGTTTAGTGAGTGTGTACAGAGTGTATTGGCGAGCATGTGCAATGTTTTTAGTGAGCGCGTGCAGAGTGTTTTGGCATGTGCGTGCAGAGCGTTTAGCGAGCGTATGCGGAATGTTTTGGCGAGCATGTGCAGTGTTTTTAGTGAGCATGTGTGGAGTGTTCTGGCACGTGCGTGCAGAGCATTTAGCGAACACGAGTGCAGTGTTTTGGTGAGCGTGTGCAGAGTGTTTTGGCATGCATGGCAGAGCATTTAGCACGTGTGTGCGGAGTGTTTTGGCAAACACATGCAGTATTTTTAGCGAATGAGTGCGGAGTGTTTTGGCGAGCGTTTCCGGAGTGTTTCGGCAGGCGCGAGCAGAGCGTTTAGCAAGCGTGTGCAGAGTGTACAGCGAGTGTGTGCAGAGTTTGTTTAGCGAGTGTGTGCAGAGTGTTTAGTGAATGTGTGCAGAGCTTTTAGCGAGTGTGTGCAGAGTGTTTAGCGAGTGTGTGCAGAGTGTTTAGTGAGCGTGTGCAGAGTTTTTAGCGAGTGTGTGCAGAATGTTTAGCGAGCACATGCAGTGTTTTTAGCAAGCCCGTGCAGAATGTTTTGGCATGCGTGTGCAGAGCATTTAGCGAGCATGACTGGAGTGTTTTTAGCGAGCGCATGTGGAGTGTTTTAGTGATCACGTGCAGAGTGTTTTGGTGAGCACATGCAGTGTTTTTAGGGAGTGCATTTGGAGTGTTTTGGCATGTACGGCAGAGCATTTAGCGTGTGTGAGCGGAGTGTTTTGGAAAGCATATGCAGTGTTTTTAGCGAACGCGTGTGGAGTGTTTTGGCGAGCGTTTGCGGAGTCTTTTAGCATGTGTTGCCGTGTGTTTAGTGAGCATGAGCGGAGTATTTTGGCGAGCACATGCAGAGTGTTTGGGTGAGCATGTGCAGAGTGTTTTGGTGAGCGTGTGCGTAGTGTTTTGGCGAGCGTGTGCAGAGTGCTTTGGCGAGCAAGTGCGGAGTGTTTTGTCGAGCACGTGCGGTGTTATTAGCGAGCTTATGTGGAATGTTTTGGCGAGCATGTGCAGTGTTTTTAGTGAGCATGTGTGGAGTGTTCTGGCACGTGCGTGCAGAGCATTTAGCGAACACGAGTGCAGTGTTTTGGTGAGCGTGTGCAGAGTGTTTTGGCATGCATGGCAGAGCATTTAGCGTGTGTGTGCGGAGTGTTTTGGCAAACACATGCAGTATTTTTAGCGAATGAGTGCGGAGTGTTTTGGTGAGCATTTCCGGAGTGTTTCGGCAGGCGCGAGCAGAGCGTTTAGCAAGCGTGTGCAGAGTGTACAGCGAGTGTGTGCAGAGTTTGTTTAGCGAGTGTGTGCAGAGTGTTTAGTGAATGTGTGCAGAGCTTTTAGCGAGTGTGTGCAGAGTGTTTAGCGAGTGTGTGCAGAGTGTTTAGTGAGCGTGTGCAGAGTTTTTAGCGAGTGTGTGCAGAATGTTTAGCGAGCACGTGCAGTGTTTTTAGCGAAACCGAGCGGAGTGTTTCAGCGAGCGCATGCGGAGTGTTTTGGCAAGCTCGTGTAGAGTGTTTAGCGAGAGTGCGCCGAGTGTCTTGGCAAGCACATGCGGATTGTTTTGGCGAATGCATGTGGAGTGTTTTGGCACGCGTTGCAGAGAGTTTAGTGAGCATGTGCGGAGTAATTTGTCGAGCACATGCAGTGTTTTTAGCAAGCCCGTGCAGAATGTTTTGGCATGCGTGTGCAGAGCATTTAGCGAGCGCGACTGGAGTGTTTTTAGCGAGCGCATGTGGAGTGTTTTAGTGATCACGTGCAGAGTGTTTTGGTGAGCACATGCAGTGTTTTTAGGGAGCGCATTTGGAGTGTTTTGGCATGTACGGCAGAGCATTTAGCGTGTGTGAGCGGAGTGTTTTGGAAAGCATATGCAGTGTTTTTAGCGAACGCGTGTGGAGTGTTTTGGCGAGCGTTTGCGGAGTGTTTTAGCATGTGTTGCAGAGTGTTTAGTGAGCATGTGCGGAGTATTTTGGCAAGCATGTGCAGAGTGTTTTGGTGAGCGTGTGCGTAGTGTTTTGGCGAGCGTGTGCAGAGTGCTTTGGCGAGCATGTGCGGAGTGTTTTGTCGAGCACGTGCAGTGTTATTAGCGAGTGCATGCGGAGTGTTTTGGCATGCATGTGCAGAGCATTTTACAAGCGCATGTGGAGTGCTTTGGCGAGCATGTGCGGAGTGTTTTGGCAAGTGCATGGGGAATGCTTTGGCGATCGCGTGCAGAGCATTTAGCGAGTGTGTGCAGAGGTTTAGCGAGTGTGTGCAGAGTGTTTTGGCAAGTGCATGGGGAATGCTTTGGCGATCGCGTGCAGAGTGTTTAGCGAGCATGTGCGGAGGTTTAGCGAGTGTGTGCAGAATGTTTTGGTGAGCATGTGCAGTGTTTTTAGGGAGCACATTTGGAGTGTTCTGGCATGCACGGCAGAGCATTTAGCCTGTGTGTGCGGTGTGCTTTGGCAAGCGCAGGCCGGGTGTTTTGGCAAGCGCATGCGGAGTGTTTTGGCGAGCGCGTGTGGAATGTTTTGGTGCGCTCATGCAGAGTGTTTAGCACGCGTGTGCGGAGTGTTTTGGTGAGCGCATGTGGAGTGTTTTGGCGAGCGCGTGTGGAGTGTTTTGGCGAGTGCCACAGAGTGTTTGGCAAATGCAGGCAGAGTGTGTTGGGCAAGCATAGACAGTGTGTTTTGGTGAGCATCTGTGGAGTGTTTAGCGAGCGCCGGCTGAGGGTTTTGGCGAGTGCTTGGGAAGTGTTTTGGTGAGCACGTGTATAGCGCTTAGCGAGAGCATGCAGAGTGTCCAGCGAGTGTTTGCAGGGTGTCCAGTGAGTGTGTGCAGAGTGTTTAATGAGCGTGTGCAGAGTGTTTAGTGAGCGTGTGCTGAGTGTTTTGGCGAGCGTGGGTGGAGTGTTTTAGTGAGTGCATGGGGAGTGTTTTGGCGATCGCATGTGGAGGTGTGCCAGCGTGTGCAGAGTGTTTAGCGAGTGTGTGCAGAGTGTTAAGTGAGCACGTGTAGAGTCTTAAGTGAGCGCATGCAGAGTGTTTAGCGAGTGCGTGCAGAGTGTTTAGTGAGTGCATGCAGAGTGTTTTGGCGAGTGCGTGCAGAGCACTTAGCGAGCATGTGCAGTGGTTTAGCGAGAATGTGCAGACTGTTTTGGCGAGCGCATGCAGAGTGTTTAGCAAGCGTGTGAAATGTGTTTAGCGAGTGCGTGCAGAGTGTTTATAGTGCGCATACAGTGTGTTTAGCGAGCGTGTGAAGAGTATTTAGCGAGTGTGTGCAGAGTGTTTAGCAAGCACGTGCTGTGTTTTTAGCGAGCGTGTGCAGAGTGTTTTGGTGAGCACATGCAGTGTTTTTAGCAAGCTTGTGCGGAGTGTTCTGGCATGCATGTGCAGAGCATTTAGCGAACGTGAGTGGAGTGTTTTGGGGCGTGTGTACAGTTTTTTTAGGGAGCTCATTTGGAGTGTTTTGGCATGCACGCCAGAGCATTTAGTGTGTGTGTGCGGAGTGTTCTGGCAAGCACATGCAGTGTTTTCAGCGAGCGTGTGCGGAGTGTTCTGGCATGCTTGTGCAGAGCATTTAGCGAACGCGAGTGGAGTGTTTTGGCGAGCGTGTGCGGAGTGTTTTGGCGAGCACATACAGTGTTTTTAGCGAACGAGTGCGGAGTGTTTCGGCGAGCGTTTGTGGAGTGTTTTGTTATGCGTGGGCAGAGTGTTTAGGGAGCGTGTGCAGAGAGTTTAGCGAGAGTGTTCAGCGAGTGTGTGCAGAGTGTTTAGCGAGTGTGTGCAGAGTGTTCAGCGAGTGTGTGCAGAGTGTTTAGTGAGTGTGTGCAGAGTGTTTAGTGAGCACGTGCAGAGTTTTTAGTGAGTGTGTGCAGAGAATTTAGTGAGTGCCCATGGAGTGTTTTGGCGAGCGTGTGCGGAGTGTTCTGGCATGCGTGTGCAGAGCATTTAGTGAACCTGAGTGGAGTGTTTTGGCGAGCGTGTGCAGAGCGTTTTGGCGAGCACTTGCAGAGTGTTTTGGCGAGCACGTACAGTGTTTTTAGGGAGTGCATTTGGAGTGTTTTGGCAAGTATGGCAGAGCATTTAGCGTGTGTGTGCGGAGTGTTTTGGCAAGCACCTGCAGTGCTTTTAGCGAATGAGTGCAGAGTGTTTTGGCGAGCGTTTGTGGAGTGTTTTGGCATGCGCAAGCAGAGCGTTTAGGGAGCGTGTGCAGAGTGTTTAGCGAGTGTGTGCATAGCGCTTAGCGAGAGCATGCAGAGTGTTTAGCGAGCATGTGCGAAGGTTTAGCGAGTGTGTGCAGAGTGTTTTGATGAGAATGTGCAGTGTTGTTAGAGAGCACATTTGGAGTGTTTTGACATGCACGGCAGAGGATTTAGCCTGTGTGTGCGGAGTGTTTTGGCAAGCGCAGGCCGAGTGTTTTGGCAAGCGCGTGTGGAGTGTTTTGGTGTGCTCATGCAGAGTGTTTAGTGAGCGTGTGCTGAGTGTTTTGGCGAGCGTGTGCAGAGTGTTTTAGTGAGTGCATGGGGAGTGTTTTGGCGATCGCGTGTGGAGGTGTGCCAGTGTGTGCAGAGTGTTTAGCGAGTGTGTGCAGTGTTAAGTGAGCACGTGTAGAGTCTTAAGTGAGCGCGTGCAGAGTGTTTAGCGAGTGCGTGCAGAGTGTTTAGTGAGTGCATGCAGAGTGTTTTGGCAAGTGCGTGCAGAGCACTTAGCGAGCATGTGCAGTGGTTTAGCGAGCATGTGCAGACAGTTTTGGCGAGCGCATGCAGAGTGTTTAATAAGCGTGTGAAATGTGTTTAGCGAGTGCATGCAGAGTGTTTATAGTGCGCATACAGTGTGTTTAGCAAGCGTGTGAAGAGTATTTAGCGAGTGCGTGGAGAGTGTTTAGAGTGTGCATACAGTGTGTTGAGTGAGTGTGTGCAGAGTGTTTAGTGAGTGTGTGCAGAGTGTTTAGCAAGCACGTGCAGTGTTTTTAGCGAGCGTGTGCGGAGTGTTCTGGCATGCGTGTGCAGAGCATTTAGCGAATGTGAGTGGAGTGTTTTGGCGAGTGTGTGCAGTGTTTTTAGGGAGCTCATTTGGAGTGTTTTGGCATGCATGCCAGAGCATTTAGTGTGTGTGTGCGGAGTGTTTTGGCAAGCACATGCAGTGTTTTCAGCGAGCGTGTGCGGAGTGTTCTGGCATGCTTGTGCAGAGCATTTAGCGAACATGAGTGGAGTGTTTTGGCGAGCGTGTGTGGAGTGTTTTGGCGAGCACATGCAGTGTTTTTAGCGAATGAGTGCGGAGTGTTTTGGCGAGTGTTTGCGGAGTGTTTTGTTATGCGCGAGCAGAGTGTTTAGGGAGCGTGTGCAGAGAGTTTAGCGAGAGTGTGCATAGCGCTTAGCGAGAGCATGAAGAGTGTTCAGCGAGTGTGTGCAGAGTGTTTAGCGAGTTTGTGCAGAGTGTTCAGCGAGCGTGTGCAGAGTGTTTAGTGAGTGTGTGCAGAGTGTTTAGTGAGCACGTGCAGAGTTTTTAGTGAGTGTGTGCAGAGTGTTTAGTGAGTTTGTGCAAAGTGTTTAGCGAGCACGTGCGGAGGTTGAGGGAGTGTGTGCAGACTGTTTAGCGAGCATGTGCATTGTTTATACCGAACGCAAGCGGAGTGTTTCAGCGAGCGCATGTGGAGTGTTTTGGAAAGCTCGTATAGAGTGTTTAGCAAGAGTGTGCCGAGTGTCTTGGCAAGCGCATGTGGAGTGTTTTGGTGAGCATGTGCGGAGTGTTTTGGCGAGTGTGTGTGGAGTGTTTTGTTGAGCACAAGCAGTGTTTTTAGCGAGTGCATGCGGAGTGTTTAGCAAGCGTGTGCAGAATGTTTAGCGAGCACGTGCGGCATTCTGCGAGTGTGTGCAGAGTGTTTAGTGACTGTGTGCAGAGTTTACAGTGAGCGCATGTGGAGTGTTTTGGCGAACGCGTGCAGAGCATTTAGTGAGCATGTGCAGTGGTTTAACGAGCATGTGCAGAGTGTTTTGGCGAATGCGTGCAGAGTGTTTAGCGAGTGTGTGCAGAGTGTTTAGTGAGCGCATGTGGAGTGTTTTGGCGAATGCGTGCAGAGCACTTAGCGAGCATGTGCAGTGGTTTAGCGAGCATGTGCAGACTGTTTTGGTGAGCACATGCAGAGTGTTTAGAGCGCACATACAGCTGTTTAGTGAGCGCATGCAGAGTGTTTAGCGAGCACTGCAGAGTATTTAGCAAGCCTGTGCAGAGTGATTAGCGAGTGTGTGCAGAGTGTTTAGCGAGTGCTACAGAGTGTTTAGCTAGCATGGGCGGAGTGTTTTGGTGGGCACATGCAGTGTTTTTAGGGAGCGCGTGCAGAGTGTTTTGGCGAGCATGTGCAGTGTTTTTAGCGAGCATGTGCGGAGTATTCTGGCATGCGTGTGCAGAGCATTTAGTGAACGTGAGTAGAGTGTTTTGGTGCGCATGTGCGGAGCATTTTGGCGAGCACTTGCAGATTGTTTTGGCGAGCATGTACAGTGTTTTTAGCGAGCGCATGCGGAGTGTTTTGGCGATCACGTGTAGAGTGTTTTGGCGAGCGTGTGCAGTTTTTTTAGGGAGTGCAGTTGGAGTGTTTTGGCATGTACGGCAGAGCATTTAGCATGTGTGAGCGGAGTGTTTTGTCAAGCACATGCAGTGTTTTTAGTTAGCGCGTGCGGAGTGTTTTGGCGAGCGTTTGCGGAGTGTTTTGGCATGCGCAAGCAGAGCGTTTAGGGAGCGTGTGCAGAGTGTTTAGCGAGTGTGTGCATAGTGCTTAGCGAGCATGTGCATGGTTTATACCGAATGGAAGCGGAGTGTTTCAGCGAGCGCATGTGGAGTGTTTTGGCAAGCTCGTGCAGAGTGTTTAGCAAGCGTGTGCAGAATGTTTAGCGAGCACGTGCGGCATTCTGCGAGTGTGTGCAGAGTGTTTAGTGACTGCGAGCAGAGTTTACAGTGAGCGCATGTGGAGTGTTTTGGCGAACACGTGCAGAGCATTTAGTGAGCATGTGCAGTGGTGTAGCGAGCATGTGCAGAGTGTTTTGGCGAATGTGTGCAGAGTGTTTAGCGAGTGTGTGCAGAGTGTTTAGTGAGCGCATGGGGAGTGTTTTGGTGAACGCGTGCAGAGCACTTAGCGAGCATGTGCAGTGGTTTAGCGAGCATGTGCAGACTGTTTTGGTGAGCGCATGCGGAGTGTTTAGAGCGCACATACAGCTGTTTAGTGAGTGCATGCAGAGTGTTTAGCGAGCGCTGCAGAGTAATTAGCAAGCGTGTGCAGAGTGATTAGCGAGTGTGTGCAGAGTGTTTAGCGAGTGCTACAGAGTGTTTAGCTAGCATGGGCGGAGTGTTTTGGTGAGCACATGCAGTGTTTTTAGAGAGCGCGTGCGGAGTGTTTTGGCGAGCATGTGCAGTGTTTTTAGCGAACATGTGTGGAGTATTCTGGCATGCGTGTGCAGAGCATTTAGTGAACGTGAGTGGAGTGTTTTGGCGCGCATGTGCGGAGCATTTTGGCGAGCCCTTGCAGAGTGTTTTGGCGAGCATGTACAGTGTTTTTAGCGAGCGCATGCGGAGTGTTTTGGCGATCACGTGTAGAGTATTTTGGCGAGCGTGTGCAGTTTTTTTAGGGAGTGCATTTGGAGTGTTTTGGCATGTATGGCAGAGCATTTAGCGTGTGTGAGTGGAGTGTTTTGGCAAGCACATGCAGTGTTTTTAGCGAACGCATGCGGAGTGTTTTGGCGAGCGTTTTTGGAGTGTTTTGGCATGCGCAAGCAGAGCGTTTAGGGAGCGTGTGCAGAGTGTTTAGCGAGTGTGTGCATAGCGCTTAGCGAGAGCATGCAGAGTGTTTAGCGAGCATGTGCGAAGGTTTAGCGAGTGTGTGCAGAGTGTTTTGGTGAGAATGTGCAGTGTTGTTAGAGAGCACATTTGGAGTGTTTTGACATGCACGGCAGAGGATTTAGCCTGTGTGTGCGGAGTGTTTTGGCAAGCGCAGGCCGAGTGTTTTGGCAAGCGCGTGTGGAGTGTTTTGGTGTGCTCATGCAGAGTGTTTAGTGAGCGTGTGCTGAGTGTTTTGGCGAGCGTGTGCAGAGTGTTTTAGTGAGTGCATGGGGAGTGTTTTGGCGATCGCATGTGGAGGTGTGCCAGTGTGTGCAGAGTGTTTAGCGAGTGTGTGCAGAGTGTTAAGTGAGCACGTGTAGAGTCTTAAGTGAGCGCGTGCAGAATGTTTAGCGAGTGCTACAGAGTGTTTAGCTAGCATGGGCGGAGTGTTTTGGTGAGCACATGCAGTGTTTTTAGAGAGCGCGTGCGGAGTGTTTTGGCGAGCATGTGCAGTGTTTTTAGCGAACATGTGTGGAGTATTCTGGCATGCGTGTGCAGAGCATTTAGTGAACGTGAGTGGAGTGTTTTGGCGCGCATGTGCGGAGCATTTTGGCGAGCCCTTGCAGAGTGTTTTGGCGAGCATGTACAGTGTTTTTAGCGAGCGCATGCGGAGTGTTTTGGCGATCACGTGTAGAGTATTTTGGCGAGCGTGTGCAGTTTTTTTAGGGAGTGCATTTGGAGTGTTTTGGCATGTATGGCAGAGCATTTAGCGTGTGTGAGTGGAGTGTTTTGGCAAGCACATGCAGTGTTTTTAGCGAACGCATGCGGAGTGTTTTGGCGAGCGTTTGTGGAGTGTTTTGGCATGCGCAAGCAGAGCGTTTAGGGAGCGTGTGCAGAGTGTTTAGCGAGTGTGTGCATAGCGCTTAGCGAGAGCATGCAGAGTGTTTAGCGAGCATGTGCGAAGGTTTAGCGAGTGTGTGCAGAGTGTTTTGGTGAGAATGTGCAGTGTTGTTAGAGAGCACATTTGGAGTGTTTTGACATGCACGGCAGAGGATTTAGCCTGTGTGTGCGGAGTGTTTTGGCAAGCGCAGGCCGAGTGTTTTGGCAAGCGCGTGTGGAGTGTTTTGGTGTGCTCATGCAGAGTGTTTAGTGAGCGTGTGCTGAGTGTTTTGGCGAGCGTGTGCAGAGTGTTTTAGTGAGTGCATGGGGAGTGTTTTGGCGATCGCGTGTGGAGGTGTGCCAGTGTGTGCAGAGTGTTTAGCGAGTGTGTGCAGAGTGTTAAGTGAGCACGTGTAGAGTCTTAAGTGAGCGCGTGCAGAGTGTTTAGCGAGTGCGTGCAGAGTGTTTAGTGAGTGCATGCAGAGTGTTTTGGCAAGTGCGTGCAGAGCACTTAGCGAGCATGTGCAGTGGTTTAGCGAGCATGTGCAGACAGTTTTGGCGAGCGCATGCAGAGTGTTTAATAAGCGTGTGAAATGTGTTTAGCGAGTGCATGCAGAGTGTTTATAGTGCGCATACAGTGTGTTTAGCAAGCGTGTGAAGAGTATTTAGCGAGTGCGTGGAGAGTGTTTAGAGTGTGCATACAGTGTGTTTAGTGAGTGTGTGCAGAGTGTTTAGTGAGTGTGTGCAGAGTGTTTAGTGAGCGCATGGGGAGTGTTTTGGTGAACGCGTGCAGAGCACTTAGCGAGCATGTGCAGTGGTTTAGCGAGCATGTGCAGACTGTTTTGGTGAGCGCATGCGGAGTGTTTAGAGCGCACATACAGCTGTTTAGTGAGTGCATGCAGAGTGTTTAGCGAGCGCTGCAGAGTAATTAGCAAGCGTGTGCAGAGTGATTAGCGAGTGTGTGCAGAGTGTTTAGCGAGTGCTACAGAGTGTTTAGCTAGCATGGGCGGAGTGTTTTGGTGAGCACATGCAGTGTTTTTAGAGAGCGCGTGCGGAGTGTTTTGGCGAGCATGTGCAGTGTTTTTAGCGAACATGTGTGGAGTATTCTGGCATGCGTGTGCAGAGCATTTAGTGAACGTGAGTGGAGTGTTTTGGCGCGCATGTGCGGAGCATTTTGGCGAGCCCTTGCAGAGTGTTTTGGCGAGCATGTACAGTGTTTTTAGCGAGCGCATGCGGAGTGTTTTGGCGATCAGGTGTAGAGTATTTTGGCGAGCGTGTGCAGTTTTTTTAGGGAGTGCATTTGGAGTGTTTTGGCATGTATGGCAGAGCATTTAGCGTGTGTGAGTGGAGTGTTTTGGCAAGCACATGCAGTGTTTTTAGCGAACGCATGCGGAGTGTTTTGGCGAGCGTTTTTGGAGTGTTTTGGCATGCGCAAGCAGAGCGTTTAGGGAGCGTGTGCAGAGTGTTTAGCGAGTGTGTGCATAGCGCTTAGCGAGAGCATGCAGAGTGTTTAGCGAGCATGTGCGAAGGTTTAGCGAGTGTGTGCAGAGTGTTTTGGTGAGAATGTGCAGTGTTGTTAGAGAGCACATTTGGAGTGTTTTGACATGCACGGCAGAGGATTTAGCCTGTGTGTGCGGAGTGTTTTGGCAAGCGCAGGCCGAGTGTTTTGGCAAGCGCGTGTGGAGTGTTTTGGTGTGCTCATGCAGAGTGTTTAGTGAGCGTGTGCTGAGTGTTTTGGCGAGCGTGTGCAGAGTGTTTTAGTGAGTGCATGGGGAGTGTTTTGGCGATCGCGTGTGGAGGTGTGCCAGTGTGTGCAGAGTGTTTAGCGAGTGTGTGCAGAGTGTTAAGTGAGCACGTGTAGAGTCTTAAGTGAGCGCGTGCAGAGTGTTTAGCGAGTGCTACAGAGTGTTTAGCTAGCATGGGCGGAGTGTTTTGGTGAGCACATGCAGTGTTTTTAGAGAGCGCGTGCGGAGTGTTTTGGCGAGCATGTGCAGTGTTTTTAGCGAACATGTGTGGAGTATTCTGGCATGCGTGTGCAGAGCATTTAGTGAACGTGAGTGGAGTGTTTTGGCGCGCATGTGCGGAGCATTTTGGCGAGCCCTTGCAGAGTGTTTTGGCGAGCATGTACAGTGTTTTTAGCGAGCGCATGCGGAGTGTTTTGGCGATCACGTGTAGAGTATTTTGGCGAGCGTGTGCAGTTTTTTTAGGGAGTGCATTTGGAGTGTTTTGGCATGTATGGCAGAGCATTTAGCGTGTGTGAGTGGAGTGTTTTGGCAAGCACATGCAGTGTTTTTAGCGAACGCATGCGGAGTGTTTTGGCGAGCGTTTGTGGAGTGTTTTGGCATGCGCAAGCAGAGCGTTTAGGGAGCGTGTGCAGAGTGTTTAGCGAGTGTGTGCATAGCGCTTAGCGAGAGCATGCAGAGTGTTTAGCGAGCATGTGCGAAGGTTTAGCGAGTGTGTGCAGAGTGTTTTGGTGAGAATGTGCAGTGTTGTTAGAGAGCACATTTGGAGTGTTTTGACATGCACGGCAGAGGATTTAGCCTGTGTGTGCGGAGTGTTTTGGCAAGCGCAGGCCGAGTGTTTTGGCAAGCGCGTGTGGAGTGTTTTGGTGTGCTCATGCAGAGTGTTTAGTGAGCGTGTGCTGAGTGTTTTGGCGAGCGTGTGCAGAGTGTTTTAGTGAGTGCATGGGGAGTGTTTTGGCGATCGCGTGTGGAGGTGTGCCAGTGTGTGCAGAGTGTTTAGCGAGTGTGTGCAGAGTGTTAAGTGAGCACGTGTAGAGTCTTAAGTGAGCGCGTGCAGAGTGTTTAGCAAGTGCGTGCAGAGTGTTTAGTGAGTGCATGCAGAGTGTTTTGGCAAGTGCGTGCAGAGCACTTAGCGAGCATGTGCAGTGGTTTAGCGAGCATGTGCAGACAGTTTTGGCGAGCGCATGCAGAGTGTTTAATAAGCGTGTGAAATGTGTTTAGCGAGTGCATGCAGAGTGTTTATAGTGCGCATACAGTGTGTTTAGCAAGCGTGTGAAGAGTATTTAGCGAGTGCGTGGAGAGTGTTTAGAGTGTGCATACAGTGTGTTGAGTGAGTGTGTGCAGAGTGTTTAGTGAGTGTGTGCAGAGTGTTTAGCAAGCACGTGCAGTGTTTTTAGCGAGCGTGTGCGGAGTGTTCTGGCATGCGTGTGCAGAGCATTTAGCGAATGTGAGTGGAGTGTTTTGGCGAGTGTGTGCAGTGTTTTTAGGGAGCTCATTTGGAGTGTTTTGGCATGCATGCCAGAGCATTTAGTGTGTCTGTGCGGAGTGTTTTGGCAAGCACATGCAGTGTTTTCAGCGAGCGTGTGCGGAGTGTTCTGGCATGCTTGTGCAGAGCATTTAGCGAACATGAGTGGAGTGTTTTGGCGAGCGTGTGTGGAGTGTTTTGGCGAGCACATGCAGTGTTTTTAGCGAATGAGTGCGGAGTGTTTTGGCGAGTGTTTGCGGAGTGTTTTGTTATGCGCGAGCAGAGTGTTTAGGGAGCGTGTGCAGAGAGTTTAGCGAGAGTGTGCATAGCGCTTAGCGAGAGCATGAAGAGTGTTCAGCGAGTGTGTGCAGAGTGTTTAGCGAGTTTGTGCAGAGTGTTCAGCGAGCGGGTGCAGAGTGTTTAGTGAGTGTGTGCAGAGTGTTTAGTGAGCACGTGCAGAGTTTTTAGTGAGTGTGTGCAGAGTGTTTAGTGAGTTTGTGCAAAGTGTTTAGCGAGCACGTGCGGAGGTTGAGGGAGTGTGTGCAGACTGTTTAGCGAGCATGTGCATTGTTTATACCGAACGCAAGCGGAGTGTTTCAGCGAGCGCATGTGGAGTGTTTTGGAAAGCTCGTATAGAGTGTTTAGCAAGAGTGTGCCGAGTGTCTTGGCAAGCGCATGTGGAGTGTTTTGGTGAGCATGTGCGGAGTGTTTTGGCGAGTGTGTGTGGAGTGTTTTGTTGAGCACAAGCAGTGTTTTTAGCGAGTGCATGCGGAGTGTTTAGCAAGCGTGTGCAGAATGTTTAGCGAGCACGTGCGGCATTCTGCGAGTGTGTGCAGAGTGTTTAGTGACTGTGTGCAGAGTTTACAGTGAGCGCATGTGGAGTGTTTTGGCGAACGCGTGCAGAGCATTTAGTGAGCATGTGCAGTGGTTTAACGAGCATGTGCAGAGTGTTTTGGCGAATGCGTGCAGAGTGTTTAGCGAGTGTGTGCAGAGTGTTTAGTGAGCGCATGTGGAGTGTTTTGGCGAATGCGTGCAGAGCACTTAGCGAGCATGTGCAGTGGTTTAGCGAGCATGTGCAGACTGTTTTGGTGAGCACATGCAGAGTGTTTAGAGCGCACATACAGCTGTTTAGTGAGCGCATGCAGAGTGTTTAGCGAGCACTGCAGAGTATTTAGCAAGCCTGTGCAGAGTGATTAGCGAGTGTGTGCAGAGTGTTTAGCGAGTGCTACAGAGTGTTTAGCTAGCATGGGCGGAGTGTTTTGGTGGGCACATGCAGTGTTTTTAGGGAGCGCGTGCAGAGTGTTTTGGCGAGCATGTGCAGTGTTTTTAGCGAGCATGTGCGGAGTATTCTGGCATGCGTGTGCAGAGCATTTAGTGAACGTGAGTGGAGTGTTTTGGTGCGCATGTGCGGAGCATTTTGGCGAGCACTTGCAGATTGTTTTGGCGAGCATGTACAGTGTTTTTAGCGAGCGCATGCGGAGTGTTTTGGCGATCACGTGTAGAGTGTTTTGGCGAGCGTGTGCAGTTTTTTTAGGGAGTGCAGTTGGAGTGTTTTGGCATGTACGGCAGAGCATTTAGCATGTGTGAGCGGAGTGTTTTGTCAAGCACATGCAGTGTTTTTAGTTAGCGCGTGCGGAGTGTTTTGGCGAGCGTTTGCGGAGTGTTTTTGGCATGCGCAAGCAGAGCGTTTAGGGAGCGTGTGCAGAGTGTTTAGCGAGTGTGTGCATAGTGCTTAGCGAGCATGTGCATGGTTTATACCGAATGGAAGCGGAGTGTTTCAGCGAGCGCATGTGGAGTGTTTTGGCAAGCTCGTGCAGAGTGTTTAGCAAGCGTGTGCAGAATGTTTAGCGAGCACGTGCGGCATTCTGCGAGTGTGTGCAGAGTGTTTAGTGACTGCGAGCAGAGTTTACAGTGAGCGCATGTGGAGTGTTTTGGCGAACACGTGCAGAGCATTTAGTGAGCATGTGCAGTGGTGTAGCGAGCATGTGCAGAGTGTTTTGGCGAATGTGTGCAGAGTGTTTAGCGAGTGTGTGCAGAGTGTTTAGTGAGCGCATGGGGAGTGTTTTGGTGAACGCGTGCAGAGCACTTAGCGAGCATGTGCAGTGGTTTAGCGAGCATGTGCAGACTGTTTTGGTGAGCGCATGCGGAGTGTTTAGAGCGCACATACAGCTGTTTAGTGAGTGCATGCAGAGTGTTTAGCGAGCGCTGCAGAGTAATTAGCAAGCGTGTGCAGAGTGATTAGCGAGTGTGTGCAGAGTGTTTAGCGAGTGCTACAGAGTGTTTAGCTAGCATGGGCGGAGTGTTTTGGTGAGCACATGCAGTGTTTTTAGAGAGCGCGTGCGGAGTGTTTTGGCGAGCATGTGCAGTGTTTTTAGCGAACATGTGTGGAGTATTCTGGCATGCGTGTGCAGAGCATTTAGTGAACGTGAGTGGAGTGTTTTGGCGCGCATGTGCGGAGCATTTTGGCGAGCCCTTGCAGAGTGTTTTGGCGAGCATGTACAGTGTTTTTAGCGAGCGCATGCGGAGTGTTTTGGCGATCACGTGTAGAGTATTTTGGCGAGCGTGTGCAGTTTTTTTAGGGAGTGCATTTGGAGTGTTTTGGCATGTATGGCAGAGCATTTAGCGTGTGTGAGTGGAGTGTTTTGGCAAGCACATGCAGTGTTTTTAGCGAACGCATGCGGAGTGTTTTGGCGAGCGTTTGTGGAGTGTTTTGGCATGCGCAAGCAGAGCGTTTAGGGAGCGTGTGCAGAGTGTTTAGCGAGTGTGTGCATAGCGCTTAGCGAGAGCATGCAGAGTGTTTAGCGAGCATGTGCGAAGGTTTAGCGAGTGTGTGCAGAGTGTTTTGGTGAGAATGTGCAGTGTTGTTAGAGAGCACATTTGGAGTGTTTTGACATGCACGGCAGAGGATTTAGCCTGTGTGTGCGGAGTGTTTTGGCAAGCGCAGGCCGAGTGTTTTGGCAAGCGCGTGTGGAGTGTTTTGGTGTGCTCATGCAGAGTGTTTAGTGAGCGTGTGCTGAGTGTTTTGGCGAGCGTGTGCAGAGTGTTTTAGTGAGTGCATGGGGAGTGTTTTGGCGATCGCGTGTGGAGGTGTGCCAGTGTGTGCAGAGTGTTTAGCGAGTGTGTGCAGAGTGTTAAGTGAGCACGTGTAGAGTCTTAAGTGAGCGCGTGCAGAGTGTTTAGCAAGTGCGTGCAGAGTGTTTAGTGAGTGCATGCAGAGTGTTTTGGCAAGTGCGTGCAGAGCACTTAGCGAGCATGTGCAGTGGTTTAGCGAGCATGTGCAGACAGTTTTGGCGAGCGCATGCAGAGTGTTTAATAAGCGTGTGAAATGTGTTTAGCGAGTGCATGCAGAGTGTTTATAGTGCGCATACAGTGTGTTTAGCAAGCGTGTGAAGAGTATTTAGCGAGTGCGTGGAGAGTGTTTAGAGTGTGCATACAGTGTGTTGAGTGAGTGTGTGCAGAGTGTTTAGTGAGTGTGTGCAGAGTGTTTAGCAAGCACGTGCAGTGTTTTTAGCGAGCGTGTGCGGAGTGTTCTGGCATGCGTGTGCAGAGCATTTAGCGAATGTGAGTGGAGTGTTTTGGCGAGTGTGTGCAGTGTTTTTAGGGAGCTCATTTGGAGTGTTTTGGCATGCATGCCAGAGCATTTAGTGTGTGTGTGCGGAGTGTTTTGGCAAGCACATGCAGTGTTTTCAGCGAGCGTGTGCGGAGTGTTCTGGCATGCTTGTGCAGAGCATTTAGCGAACATGAGTGGAGTGTTTTGGCGAGCGTGTGTGGAGTGTTTTGGCGAGCACATGCAGTGTTTTTAGCGAATGAGTGCGGAGTGTTTTGGCGAGTGTTTGCGGAGTGTTTTGTTATGCGCGAGCAGAGTGTTTAGGGAGCGTGTGCAGAGAGTTTAGCGAGAGTGTGCATAGCGCTTAGCGAGAGCATGAAGAGTGTTCAGCGAGTGTGTGCAGAGTGTTTAGCGAGTTTGTGCAGAGTGTTCAGCGAGCGGGTGCAGAGTGTTTAGTGAGTGTGTGCAGAGTGTTTAGTGAGCACGTGCAGAGTTTTTAGTGAGTGTGTGCAGAGTGTTTAGTGAGTTTGTGCAAAGTGTTTAGCGAGCACGTGCGGAGGTTGAGGGAGTGTGTGCAGACTGTTTAGCGAGCATGTGCATTGTTTATACCGAACGCAAGCGGAGTGTTTCAGCGAGCGCATGTGGAGTGTTTTGGAAAGCTCGTATAGAGTGTTTAGCAAGAGTGTGCCGAGTGTCTTGGCAAGCGCATGTGGAGTGTTTTGGTGAGCATGTGCGGAGTGTTTTGGCGAGTGTGTGTGGAGTGTTTTGTTGAGCACAAGCAGTGTTTTTAGCGAGTGCATGCGGAGTGTTTAGCAAGCGTGTGCAGAATGTTTAGCGAGCACGTGCGGCATTCTGCGAGTGTGTGCAGAGTGTTTAGTGACTGTGTGCAGAGTTTACAGTGAGCGCATGTGGAGTGTTTTGGCGAACGCGTGCAGAGCATTTAGTGAGCATGTGCAGTGGTTTAACGAGCATGTGCAGAGTGTTTTGGCGAATGCGTGCAGAGTGTTTAGCGAGTGTGTGCAGAGTGTTTAGTGAGCGCATGTGGAGTGTTTTGGCGAATGCGTGCAGAGCACTTAGCGAGCATGTGCAGTGGTTTAGCGAGCATGTGCAGACTGTTTTGGTGAGCACATGCAGAGTGTTTAGAGCGCACATACAGCTGTTTAGTGAGCGCATGCAGAGTGTTTAGCGAGCACTGCAGAGTATTTAGCAAGCCTGTGCAGAGTGATTAGCGAGTGTGTGCAGAGTGTTTAGCGAGTGCTACAGAGTGTTTAGCTAGCATGGGCGGAGTGTTTTGGTGGGCACATGCAGTGTTTTTAGGGAGCGCGTGCAGAGTGTTTTGGCGAGCATGTGCAGTGTTTTTAGCGAGCATGTGCGGAGTATTCTGGCATGCGTGTGCAGAGCATTTAGTGAACGTGAGTGGAGTGTTTTGGTGCGCATGTGCGGAGCATTTTGGCGAGCACTTGCAGATTGTTTTGGCGAGCATGTACAGTGTTTTTAGCGAGCGCATGCGGAGTGTTTTGGCGATCACGTGTAGAGTGTTTTGGCGAGCGTGTGCAGTTTTTTTAGGGAGTGCAGTTGGAGTGTTTTGGCATGTACGGCAGAGCATTTAGCATGTGTGAGCGGAGTGTTTTGTCAAGCACATGCAGTGTTTTTAGTTAGCGCGTGCGGAGTGTTTTGGCGAGCGTTTGCGGAGTGTTTTGGCATGCGCAAGCAGAGCGTTTAGGGAGCGTGTGCAGAGTGTTTAGCGAGTGTGTGCATAGTGCTTAGCGAGCATGTGCATGGTTTATACCGAATGGAAGCGGAGTGTTTCAGCGAGCGCATGTGGAGTGTTTTGGCAAGCTCGTGCAGAGTGTTTAGCAAGCGTGTGCAGAATGTTTAGCGAGCACGTGCGGCATTCTGCGAGTGTGTGCAGAGTGTTTAGTGACTGCGAGCAGAGTTTACAGTGAGCGCATGTGGAGTGTTTTGGCGAACACGTGCAGAGCATTTAGTGAGCATGTGCAGTGGTGTAGCGAGCATGTGCAGAGTGTTTTGGCGAATGTGTGCAGAGTGTTTAGCGAGTGTGTGCAGAGTGTTTAGTGAGCGCATGGGGAGTGTTTTGGTGAACGCGTGCAGAGCACTTAGCGAGCATGTGCAGTGGTTTAGCGAGCATGTGCAGACTGTTTTGGTGAGCGCATGCGGAGTGTTTAGAGCGCACATACAGCTGTTTAGTGAGTGCATGCAGAGTGTTTAGCGAGCGCTGCAGAGTAATTAGCAAGCGTGTGCAGAGTGATTAGCGAGTGTGTGCAGAGTGTTTAGCGAGTGCTACAGAGTGTTTAGCTAGCATGGGCGGAGTGTTTTGGTGAGCACATGCAGTGTTTTTAGAGAGCGCGTGCGGAGTGTTTTGGCGAGCATGTGCAGTGTTTTTAGCGAACATGTGTGGAGTATTCTGGCATGCGTGTGCAGAGCATTTAGTGAACGTGAGTGGAGTGTTTTGGCGCGCATGTGCGGAGCATTTTGGCGAGCCCTTGCAGAGTGTTTTGGCGAGCATGTACAGTGTTTTTAGCGAGCGCATGCGGAGTGTTTTGGCGATCACGTGTAGAGTATTTTGGCGAGCGTGTGCAGTTTTTTTAGGGAGTGCATTTGGAGTGTTTTGGCATGTATGGCAGAGCATTTAGCGTGTGTGAGTGGAGTGTTTTGGCAAGCACATGCAGTGTTTTTAGCGAACGCATGCGGAGTGTTTTGGCGAGCGTTTTTGGAGTGTTTTGGCATGCGCAAGCAGAGCGTTTAGGGAGCGTGTGCAGAGTGTTTAGCGAGTGTGTGCATAGCGCTTAGCGAGAGCATGCAGAGTGTTTAGCGAGCATGTGCGAAGGTTTAGCGAGTGTGTGCAGAGTGTTTTGGTGAGAATGTGCAGTGTTGTTAGAGAGCACATTTGGAGTGTTTTGACATGCACGGCAGAGGATTTAGCCTGTGTGTGCGGAGTGTTTTGGCAAGCGCAGGCCGAGTGTTTTGGCAAGCGCGTGTGGAGTGTTTTGGTGTGCTCATGCAGAGTGTTTAGTGAGCGTGTGCTGAGTGTTTTGGCGAGCGTGTGCAGAGTGTTTTAGTGAGTGCATGGGGAGTGTTTTGGCGATCGCATGTGGAGGTGTGCCAGTGTGTGCAGAGTGTTTAGCGAGTGTGTGCAGAGTGTTAAGTGAGCACGTGTAGAGTCTTAAGTGAGCGCGTGCAGAATGTTTAGCGAGTGCTACAGAGTGTTTAGCTAGCATGGGCGGAGTGTTTTGGTGAGCACATGCAGTGTTTTTAGAGAGCGCGTGCGGAGTGTTTTGGCGAGCATGTGCAGTGTTTTTAGCGAACATGTGTGGAGTATTCTGGCATGCGTGTGCAGAGCATTTAGTGAACGTGAGTGGAGTGTTTTGGCGCGCATGTGCGGAGCATTTTGGCGAGCCCTTGCAGAGTGTTTTGGCGAGCATGTACAGTGTTTTTAGCGAGCGCATGCGGAGTGTTTTGGCGATCACGTGTAGAGTATTTTGGCGAGCGTGTGCAGTTTTTTTAGGGAGTGCATTTGGAGTGTTTTGGCATGTATGGCAGAGCATTTAGTGTGTGTGAGTGGAGTGTTTTGGCAAGCACATGCAGTGTTTTTAGCGAACGCATGCGGAGTGTTTTGGCGAGCGTTTGTGGAGTGTTTTGGCATGCGCAAGCAGAGCGTTTAGGGAGCGTGTGCAGAGTGTTTAGCGAGTGTGTGCATAGCGCTTAGCGAGAGCATGCAGAGTGTTTAGCGAGCATGTGCGAAGGTTTAGCGAGTGTGTGCAGAGTGTTTTGGTGAGAATGTGCAGTGTTGTTAGAGAGCACATTTGGAGTGTTTTGACATGCACGGCAGAGGATTTAGCCTGTGTGTGCGGAGTGTTTTGGCAAGCGCAGGCCGAGTGTTTTGGCAAGCGCGTGTGGAGTGTTTTGGTGTGCTCATGCAGAGTGTTTAGTGAGCGTGTGCTGAGTGTTTTGGCGAGCGTGTGCAGAGTGTTTTAGTGAGTGCATGGGGAGTGTTTTGGCGATCGCGTGTGGAGGTGTGCCAGTGTGTGCAGAGTGTTTAGCGAGTGTGTGCAGAGTGTTAAGTGAGCACGTGTAGAGTCTTAAGTGAGCGCGTGCAGAGTGTTTAGCGAGTGCGTGCAGAGTGTTTAGTGAGTGCATGCAGAGTGTTTTGGCAAGTGCGTGCAGAGCACTTAGCGAGCATGTGCAGTGGTTTAGCGAGCATGTGCAGACAGTTTTGGCGAGCGCATGCAGAGTGTTTAATAAGCGTGTGAAATGTGTTTAGCGAGTGCATGCAGAGTGTTTATAGTGCGCATACAGTGTGTTTAGCAAGCGTGTGAAGAGTATTTAGCGAGTGCGTGGAGAGTGTTTAGAGTGTGCATACAGTGTGTTTAGTGAGTGTGTGCAGAGTGTTTAGTGAGTGTGTGCAGAGTGTTTAGTGAGCGCATGGGGAGTGTTTTGGTGAACGCGTGCAGAGCACTTAGCGAGCATGTGCAGTGGTTTAGCGAGCATGTGCAGACTGTTTTGGTGAGCGCATGCGGAGTGTTTAGAGCGCACATACAGCTGTTTAGTGAGTGCATGCAGAGTGTTTAGCGAGCGCTGCAGAGTAATTAGCAAGCGTGTGCAGAGTGATTAGCGAGTGTGTGCAGAGTGTTTAGCGAGTGCTACAGAGTGTTTAGCTAGCATGGGCGGAGTGTTTTGGTGAGCACATGCAGTGTTTTTAGAGAGCGCGTGCGGAGTGTTTTGGCGAGCATGTGCAGTGTTTTTAGCGAACATGTGTGGAGTATTCTGGCATGCGTGTGCAGAGCATTTAGTGAACGTGAGTGGAGTGTTTTGGCGCGCATGTGCGGAGCATTTTGGCGAGCCCTCGCAGAGTGTTTTGGCGAGCATGTACAGTGTTTTTAGCGAGCGCATGCGGAGTGTTTTGGCGATCACGTGTAGAGTATTTTGGCGAGCGTGTGCAGTTTTTTTAGGGAGTGCATTTGGAGTGTTTTGGCATGTATGGCAGAGCATTTAGCGTGTGTGAGTGGAGTGTTTTGGCAAGCACATGCAGTGTTTTTAGCGAACGCATGCGGAGTGTTTTGGCGAGCGTTTTTGGAGTGTTTTGGCATGCGCAAGCAGAGCGTTTAGGGAGCGTGTGCAGAGTGTTTAGCGAGTGTGTGCATAGCGCTTAGCGAGAGCATGCAGAGTGTTTAGCGAGCATGTGCGAAGGTTTAGCGAGTGTGTGCAGAGTGTTTTGGTGAGAATGTGCAGTGTTGTTAGAGAGCACATTTGGAGTGTTTTGACATGCACGGCAGAGGATTTAGCCTGTGTGTGCGGAGTGTTTTGGCAAGCGCAGGCCGAGTGTTTTGGCAAGCGCGTGTGGAGTGTTTTGGTGTGCTCATGCAGAGTGTTTAGTGAGCGTGTGCTGAGTGTTTTGGCGAGCGTGTGCAGAGTGTTTTAGTGAGTGCATGGGGAGTGTTTTGGCGATCGCGTGTGGAGGTGTGCCAGTGTGTGCAGAGTGTTTAGCGAGTGTGTGCAGAGTGTTAAGTGAGCACGTGTAGAGTCTTAAGTGAGCGCGTGCAGAGTGTTTAGCGAGTGCTACAGAGTGTTTAGCTAGCATGGGCGGAGTGTTTTGGTGAGCACATGCAGTGTTTTTAGAGAGCGCGTGCGGAGTGTTTTGGCGAGCATGTGCAGTGTTTTTAGCGAACATGTGTGGAGTATTCTGGCATGCGTGTGCAGAGCATTTAGTGAACGTGAGTGGAGTGTTTTGGCGCGCATGTGCGGAGCATTTTGGCGAGCCCTTGCAGAGTGTTTTGGCGAGCATGTACAGTGTTTTTAGCGAGCGCATGCGGAGTGTTTTGGCGATCACGTGTAGAGTATTTTGGCGAGCGTGTGCAGTTTTTTTAGGGAGTGCATTTGGAGTGTTTTGGCATGTATGGCAGAGCATTTAGCGTGTGTGAGTGGAGTGTTTTGGCAAGCACATGCAGTGTTTTTAGCGAACGCATGCGGAGTGTTTTGGCGAGCGTTTGTGGAGTGTTTTGGCATGCGCAAGCAGAGCGTTTAGGGAGCGTGTGCAGAGTGTTTAGCGAGTGTGTGCATAGCGCTTAGCGAGAGCATGCAGAGTGTTTAGCGAGCATGTGCGAAGGTTTAGCGAGTGTGTGCAGAGTGTTTTGGTGAGAATGTGCAGTGTTGTTAGAGAGCACATTTGGAGTGTTTTGACATGCACGGCAGAGGATTTAGCCTGTGTGTGCGGAGTGTTTTGGCAAGCGCAGGCCGAGTGTTTTGGCAAGCGCGTGTGGAGTGTTTTGGTGTGCTCATGCAGAGTGTTTAGTGAGCGTGTGCTGAGTGTTTTGGCGAGCGTGTGCAGAGTGTTTTAGTGAGTGCATGGGGAGTGTTTTGGCGATCGCGTGTGGAGGTGTGCCAGTGTGTGCAGAGTGTTTAGCGAGTGTGTGCAGAGTGTTAAGTGAGCACGTGTAGAGTCTTAAGTGAGCGCGTGCAGAGTGTTTAGCGAGTGCGTGCAGAGTGTTTAGTGAGTGCATGCAGAGTGTTTTGGCAAGTGCGTGCAGAGCACTTAGCGAGCATGTGCAGTGGTTTAGCGAGCATGTGCAGACAGTTTTGGCGAGCGCATGCAGAGTGTTTAATAAGCGTGTGAAATGTGTTTAGCGAGTGCATGCAGAGTGTTTATAGTGCGCATACAGTGTGTTTAGCAAGCGTGTGAAGAGTATTTAGCGAGTGCGTGGAGAGTGTTTAGAGTGTGCATACAGTGTGTTTAGTGAGTGTGTGCAGAGTGTTTAGTGAGTGTGTGCAGAGTGTTTAGTGAGCGCATGGGGAGTGTTTTGGTGAACGCGTGCAGAGCACTTAGCGAGCATGTGCAGTGGTTTAGCGAGCATGTGCAGACTGTTTTGGTGAGCGCATGCGGAGTGTTTAGAGCGCACATACAGCTGTTTAGTGAGTGCATGCAGAGTGTTTAGCGAGCGCTGCAGAGTAATTAGCAAGCGTGTGCAGAGTGATTAGCGAGTGTGTGCAGAGTGTTTAGCGAGTGCTACAGAGTGTTTAGCTAGCATGGGCGGAGTGTTTTGGTGAGCACATGCAGTGTTTTTAGAGAGCGCGTGCGGAGTGTTTTGGCGAGCATGTGCAGTGTTTTTAGCGAACATGTGTGGAGTATTCTGGCATGCGTGTGCAGAGCATTTAGTGAACGTGAGTGGAGTGTTTTGGCGCGCATGTGCGGAGCATTTTGGCGAGCCCTTGCAGAGTGTTTTGGCGAGCATGTACAGTGTTTTTAGCGAGCGCATGCGGAGTGTTTTGGCGATCACGTGTAGAGTATTTTGGCGAGCGTGTGCAGTTTTTTTAGGGAGTGCATTTGGAGTGTTTTGGCATGTATGGCAGAGCATTTAGCGTGTGTGAGTGGAGTGTTTTGGCAAGCACATGCAGTGTTTTTAGCGAACGCATGCGGAGTGTTTTGGCGAGCGTTTTTGGAGTGTTTTGGCATGCGCAAGCAGAGCGTTTAGGGAGCGTGTGCAGAGTGTTTAGCGAGTGTGTGCATAGCGCTTAGCGAGAGCATGCAGAGTGTTTAGCGAGCATGTGCGAAGGTTTAGCGAGTGTGTGCAGAGTGTTTTGGTGAGAATGTGCAGTGTTGTTAGAGAGCACATTTGGAGTGTTTTGACATGCACGGCAGAGGATTTAGCCTGTGTGTGCGGAGTGTTTTGGCAAGCGCAGGCCGAGTGTTTTGGCAAGCGCGTGTGGAGTGTTTTGGTGTGCTCATGCAGAGTGTTTAGTGAGCGTGTGCTGAGTGTTTTGGCGAGCGTGTGCAGAGTGTTTTAGTGAGTGCATGGGGAGTGTTTTGGCGATCGCGTGTGGAGGTGTGCCAGTGTGTGCAGAGTGTTTAGCGAGTGTGTGCAGAGTGTTAAGTGAGCACGTGTAGAGTCTTAAGTGAGCGCGTGCAGAGTGTTTAGCGAGTGCTACAGAGTGTTTAGCTAGCATGGGCGGAGTGTTTTGGTGAGCACATGCAGTGTTTTTAGAGAGCGCGTGCGGAGTGTTTTGGCGAGCATGTGCAGTGTTTTTAGCGAACATGTGTGGAGTATTCTGGCATGCGTGTGCAGAGCATTTAGTGAACGTGAGTGGAGTGTTTTGGCGCGCATGTGCGGAGCATTTTGGCGAGCCCTTGCAGAGTGTTTTGGCGAGCATGTACAGTGTTTTTAGCGAGCGCATGCGGAGTGTTTTGGCGATCACGTGTAGAGTATTTTGGCGAGCGTGTGCAGTTTTTTTAGGGAGTGCATTTGGAGTGTTTTGGCATGTATGGCAGAGCATTTAGCGTGTGTGAGTGGAGTGTTTTGGCAAGCACATGCAGTGTTTTTAGCGAACGCATGCGGAGTGTTTTGGCGAGCGTTTGTGGAGTGTTTTGGCATGCGCAAGCAGAGCGTTTAGGGAGCGTGTGCAGAGTGTTTAGCGAGTGTGTGCATAGCGCTTAGCGAGAGCATGCAGAGTGTTTAGCGAGCATGTGCGAAGGTTTAGCGAGTGTGTGCAGAGTGTTTTGGTGAGAATGTGCAGTGTTGTTAGAGAGCACATTTGGAGTGTTTTGACATGCACGGCAGAGGATTTAGCCTGTGTGTGCGGAGTGTTTTGGCAAGCGCAGGCCGAGTGTTTTGGCAAGCGCGTGTGGAGTGTTTTGGTGTGCTCATGCAGAGTGTTTAGTGAGCGTGTGCTGAGTGTTTTGGCGAGCGTGTGCAGAGTGTTTTAGTGAGTGCATGGGGAGTGTTTTGGCGATCGCGTGTGGAGGTGTGCCAGTGTGTGCAGAGTGTTTAGCGAGTGTGTGCAGAGTGTTAAGTGAGCACGTGTAGAGTCTTAAGTGAGCGCGTGCAGAGTGTTTAGCAAGTGCGTGCAGAGTGTTTAGTGAGTGCATGCAGAGTGTTTTGGCAAGTGCGTGCAGAGCACTTAGCGAGCATGTGCAGTGGTTTAGCGAGCATGTGCAGACAGTTTTGGCGAGCGCATGCAGAGTGTTTAATAAGCGTGTGAAATGTGTTTAGCGAGTGCATGCAGAGTGTTTATAGTGCGCATACAGTGTGTTTAGCAAGCGTGTGAAGAGTATTTAGCGAGTGCGTGGAGAGTGTTTAGAGTGTGCATACAGTGTGTTGAGTGAGTGTGTGCAGAGTGTTTAGTGAGTGCGTGCAGAGTGTTTAGCAAGCACGTGCAGTGTTTTTAGCGAGCGTGTGCGGAGTGTTCTGGCATGCGTGTGCAGAGCATTTAGCGAATGTGAGTGGAGTGTTTTGGCGAGTGTGTGCAGTGTTTTTAGGGAGCTCATTTGGAGTGTTTTGGCATGCATGCCAGAGCATTTAGTGTGTGTGTGCGGAGTGTTTTGGCAAGCACATGCAGTGTTTTCAGCGAGCGTGTGCGGAGTGTTCTGGCATGCTTGTGCAGAGCATTTAGCGAACATGAGTGGAGTGTTTTGGCGAGCGTGTGTGGAGTGTTTTGGCGAGCACATGCAGTGTTTTTAGCGAATGAGTGCGGAGTGTTTTGGCGAGTGTTTGCGGAGTGTTTTGTTATGCGCGAGCAGAGTGTTTAGGGAGCGTGTGCAGAGAGTTTAGCGAGAGTGTGCATAGCGCTTAGCGAGAGCATGAAGAGTGTTCAGCGAGTGTGTGCAGAGTGTTTAGCGAGTTTGTGCAGAGTGTTCAGCGAGCGTGTGCAGAGTGTTTAGTGAGTGTGTGCAGAGTGTTTAGTGAGCACGTGCAGAGTTTTTAGTGAGTGTGTGCAGAGTGTTTAGTGAGTTTGTGCAAAGTGTTTAGCGAGCACGTGCGGAGGTTGAGGGAGTGTGTGCAGACTGTTTAGCGAGCATGTGCATTGTTTATACCGAACGCAAGCGGAGTGTTTCAGCGAGCGCATGTGGAGTGTTTTGGAAAGCTCGTATAGAGTGTTTAGCAAGAGTGTGCCGAGTGTCTTGGCAAGCGCATGTGGAGTGTTTTGGTGAGCATGTGCGGAGTGTTTTAGCGAGTGTGTGTGGAGTGTTTTGTTGAGCACAAGCAGTGTTTTTTAGCGAGTGCATGCGGAGTGTTTAGCAAGCGTGTGCAGAATGTTTAGCGAGCACGTGCGGCATTCTGCGAGTGTGTGCAGAGTGTTTAGTGACTGTGTGCAGAGTTTACAGTGAGCGCATGTGGAGTGTTTTGGCGAACGCGTGCAGAGCATTTAGTGAGCATGTGCAGTGGTTTAACGAGCATGTGCAGAGTGTTTTGGCGAATGCGTGCAGAGTGTTTAGCGAGTGTGTGCAGAGTGTTTAGTGAGCGCATGTGGAGTGTTTTGGCGAATGCGTGCAGAGCACTTAGCGAGCATGTGCAGTGGTTTAGCGAGCATGTGCAGACTGTTTTGGTGAGCACATGCAGAGTGTTTAGAGCGCACATACAGCTGTTTAGTGAGCGCATGCAGAGTGTTTAGCGAGCACTGCAGAGTATTTAGCAAGCCTGTGCAGAGTGATTAGCGAGTGTGTGCAGAGTGTTTAGCGAGTGCTACAGAGTGTTTAGCTAGCATGGGCGGAGTGTTTTGGTGGGCACATGCAGTGTTTTTAGGGAGCGCGTGCAGAGTGTTTTGGCGAGCATGTGCAGTGTTTTTAGCGAGCATGTGCGGAGTATTCTGGCATGCGTGTGCAGAGCATTTAGTGAACGTGAGTGGAGTGTTTTGGTGCGCATGTGCGGAGCATTTTGGCGAGCACTTGCAGATTGTTTTGGCGAGCATGTACAGTGTTTTTAGCGAGCGCATGCGGAGTGTTTTGGCGATCACGTGTAGAGTGTTTTGGCGAGCGTGTGCAGTTTTTTTAGGGAGTGCAGTTGGAGTGTTTTGGCATGTACGGCAGAGCATTTAGCATGTGTGAGCGGAGTGTTTTGTCAAGCACATGCAGTGTTTTTAGTTAGCGCGTGCGGAGTGTTTTGGCGAGCGTTTGCGGAGTGTTTTGGCATGCGCAAGCAGAGCGTTTAGGGAGCGTGTGCAGAGTGTTTAGCGAGTGTGTGCATAGTGCTTAGCGAGCATGTGCATGGTTTATACCGAATGGAAGCGGAGTGTTTCAGCGAGCGCATGTGGAGTGTTTTGGCAAGCTCGTGCAGAGTGTTTAGCAAGCGTGTGCAGAATGTTTAGCGAGCACGTGCGGCATTCTGCGAGTGTGTGCAGAGTGTTTAGTGACTGCGAGCAGAGTTTACAGTGAGCGCATGTGGAGTGTTTTGGCGAACACGTGCAGAGCATTTAGTGAGCATGTGCAGTGGTGTAGCGAGCATGTGCAGAGTGTTTTGGCGAATGTGTGCAGAGTGTTTAGCGAGTGTGTGCAGAGTGTTTAGTGAGCGCATGGGGAGTGTTTTGGTGAACGCGTGCAGAGCACTTAGCGAGCATGTGCAGTGGTTTAGCGAGCATGTGCAGACTGTTTTGGTGAGCGCATGCGGAGTGTTTAGAGCGCACATACAGCTGTTTAGTGAGTGCATGCAGTGTTTAGCGAGCGCTGCAGAGTAATTAGCAAGCGTGTGCAGAGTGATTAGCGAGTGTGTGCAGAGTGTTTAGCGAGTGCTACAGAGTGTTTAGCTAGCATGGGCGGAGTGTTTTGGTGAGCACATGCAGTGTTTTTAGAGAGCGCGTGCGGAGTGTTTTGGCGAGCATGTGCAGTGTTTTTAGCGAACATGTGTGGAGTATTCTGGCATGCGTGTGCAGAGCATTTAGTGAACGTGAGTGGAGTGTTTTGGCGCGCATGTGCGGAGCATTTTGGCGAGCCCTTGCAGAGTGTTTTGGCGAGCATGTACAGTGTTTTTAGCGAGCGCATGCGGAGTGTTTTGGCGATCACGTGTAGAGTATTTTGGCGAGCGTGTGCAGTTTTTTTAGGGAGTGCATTTGGAGTGTTTTGGCATGTATGGCAGAGCATTTAGCGTGTGTGAGTGGAGTGTTTTGGCAAGCACATGCAGTGTTTTTAGCGAACGCATGCGGAGTGTTTTGGCGAGCGTTTTTGGAGTGTTTTGGCATGCGCAAGCAGAGCGTTTAGGGAGCGTGTGCAGAGTGTTTAGCGAGTGTGTGCATAGCGCTTAGCGAGAGCATGCAGAGTGTTTAGCGAGCATGTGCGAAGGTTTAGCGAGTGTGTGCAGAGTGTTTTGGTGAGAATGTGCAGTGTTGTTAGAGAGCACATTTGGAGTGTTTTGACATGCACGGCAGAGGATTTAGCCTGTGTGTGCGGAGTGTTTTGGCAAGCGCAGGCCGAGTGTTTTGGCAAGCGCGTGTGGAGTGTTTTGGTGTGCTCATGCAGAGTGTTTAGTGAGCGTGTGCTGAGTGTTTTGGCGAGCGTGTGCAGAGTGTTTTAGTGAGTGCATGGGGAGTGTTTTGGCGATCGCGTGTGGAGGTGTGCCAGTGTGTGCAGAGTGTTTAGCGAGTGTGTGCAGAGTGTTAAGTGAGCACGTGTAGAGTCTTAAGTGAGCGCGTGCAGAGTGTTTAGCGAGTGCTACAGAGTGTTTAGCTAGCATGGGCGGAGTGTTTTGGTGAGCACATGCAGTGTTTTTAGAGAGCGCGTGCGGAGTGTTTTGGCGAGCATGTGCAGTGTTTTTAGCGAACATGTGTGGAGTATTCTGGCATGCGTGTGCAGAGCATTTAGTGAACGTGAGTGGAGTGTTTTGGCGCGCATGTGCGGAGCATTTTGGCGAGCCCTTGCAGAGTGTTTTGGCGAGCATGTACAGTGTTTTTAGCGAGCGCATGCGGAGTGTTTTGGCGATCACGTGTAGAGTATTTTGGCGAGCGTGTGCAGTTTTTTTAGGGAGTGCATTTGGAGTGTTTTGGCATGTATGGCAGAGCATTTAGCGTGTGTGAGTGGAGTGTTTTGGCAAGCACATGCAGTGTTTTTAGCGAACGCATGCGGAGTGTTTTGGCGAGCGTTTGTGGAGTGTTTTGGCATGCGCAAGCAGAGCGTTTAGGGAGCGTGTGCAGAGTGTTTAGCGAGTGTGTGCATAGCGCTTAGCGAGAGCATGCAGAGTGTTTAGCGAGCATGTGCGAAGGTTTAGCGAGTGTGTGCAGAGTGTTTTGGTGAGAATGTGCAGTGTTGTTAGAGAGCACATTTGGAGTGTTTTGACATGCACGGCAGAGGATTTAGCCTGTGTGTGCGGAGTGTTTTGGCAAGCGCAGGCCGAGTGTTTTGGCAAGCGCGTGTGGAGTGTTTTGGTGTGCTCATGCAGAGTGTTTAGTGAGCGTGTGCTGAGTGTTTTGGCGAGCGTGTGCAGAGTGTTTTAGTGAGTGCATGGGGAGTGTTTTGGCGATCGCGTGTGGAGGTGTGCCAGTGTGTGCAGAGTGCTTAGCGAGTGTGTGCAGAGTGTTAAGTGAGCACGTGTAGAGTCTTAAGTGAGCGCGTGCAGAGTGTTTAGCGAGTGCGTGCAGAGTGTTTAGTGAGTGCATGCAGAGTGTTTTGGCAAGTGCGTGCAGAGCACTTAGCGAGCATGTGCAGTGGTTTAGCGAGCATGTGCAGACAGTTTTGGCGAGCGCATGCAGAGTGTTTAATAAGCGTGTGAAATGTGTTTAGCGAGTGCATGCAGAGTGTTTATAGTGCGCATACAGTGTGTTTAGCAAGCGTGTGAAGAGTATTTAGCGAGTGCGTGGAGAGTGTTTAGAGTGTGCATACAGTGTGTTTAGTGAGTGTGTGCAGAGTGTTTAGTGAGTGTGTGCAGAGTGTTTAGTGAGCGCATGGGGAGTGTTTTGGTGAACGCGTGCAGAGCACTTAGCGAGCATGTGCAGTGGTTTAGCGAGCATGTGCAGACTGTTTTGGTGAGCGCATGCGGAGTGTTTAGAGCGCACATACAGCTGTTTAGTGAGTGCATGCAGAGTGTTTAGCGAGCGCTGCAGAGTAATTAGCAAGCGTGTGCAGAGTGATTAGCGAGTGTGTGCAGAGTGTTTAGCGAGTGCTACAGAGTGTTTAGCTAGCATGGGCGGAGTGTTTTGGTGAGCACATGCAGTGTTTTTAGAGAGCGCGTGCGGAGTGTTTTGGCGAGCATGTGCAGTGTTTTTAGCGAACATGTGTGGAGTATTCTGGCATGCGTGTGCAGAGCATTTAGTGAACGTGAGTGGAGTGTTTTGGCGCGCATGTGCGGAGCATTTTGGCGAGCCCTTGCAGAGTGTTTTGGCGAGCATGTACAGTGTTTTTAGCGAGCGCATGCGGAGTGTTTTGGCGATCACGTGTAGAGTATTTTGGCGAGCGTGTGCAGTTTTTTTAGGGAGTGCATTTGGAGTGTTTTGGCATGTATGGCAGAGCATTTAGCGTGTGTGAGTGGAGTGTTTTGGCAAGCACATGCAGTGTTTTTAGCGAACGCATGCGGAGTGTTTTGGCGAGCGTTTTTGGAGTGTTTTGGCATGCGCAAGCAGAGCGTTTAGGGAGCGTGTGCAGAGTGTTTAGCGAGTGTGTGCATAGCGCTTAGCGAGAGCATGCAGAGTGTTTAGCGAGCATGTGCGAAGGTTTAGCGAGTGTGTGCAGAGTGTTTTGGTGAGAATGTGCAGTGTTGTTAGAGAGCACATTTGGAGTGTTTTGACATGCACGGCAGAGGATTTAGCCTGTGTGTGCGGAGTGTTTTGGCAAGCGCAGGCCGAGTGTTTTGGCAAGCGCGTGTGGAGTGTTTTGGTGTGCTCATGCAGAGTGTTTAGTGAGCGTGTGCTGAGTGTTTTGGCGAGCGTGTGCAGAGTGTTTTAGTGAGTGCATGGGGAGTGTTTTGGCGATCGCGTGTGGAGGTGTGCCAGTGTGTGCAGAGTGTTTAGCGAGTGTGTGCAGAGTGTTAAGTGAGCACGTGTAGAGTCTTAAGTGAGCGCGTGCAGAGTGTTTAGCGAGTGCTACAGAGTGTTTAGCTAGCATGGGCGGAGTGTTTTGGTGAGCACATGCAGTGTTTTTAGAGAGCGCGTGCGGAGTGTTTTGGCGAGCATGTGCAGTGTTTTTAGCGAACATGTGTGGAGTATTCTGGCATGCGTGTGCAGAGCATTTAGTGAACGTGAGTGGAGTGTTTTGGCGCGCATGTGCGGAGCATTTTGGCGAGCCCTTGCAGAGTGTTTTGGCGAGCATGTACAGTGTTTTTAGCGAGCGCATGCGGAGTGTTTTGGCGATCACGTGTAGAGTATTTTGGCGAGCGTGTGCAGTTTTTTTAGGGAGTGCATTTGGAGTGTTTTGGCGTGTATGGCAGAGCATTTAGCGTGTGTGAGTGGAGTGTTTTGGCAAGCACATGCAGTGTTTTTAGCGAACGCATGCGGAGTGTTTTGGCGAGCGTTTTTGGAGTGTTTTGGCATGCGCAAGCAGAGCGTTTAGGGAGCGTGTGCAGAGTGTTTAGCGAGTGTGTGCATAGCGCTTAGCGAGAGCATGCAGAGTGTTTAGCGAGCATGTGCGAAGGTTTAGCGAGTGTGTGCAGAGTGTTTTGGTGAGAATGTGCAGTGTTGTTAGAGAGCACATTTGGAGTGTTTTGACATGCACGGCAGAGGATTTAGCCTGTGTGTGCGGAGTGTTTTGGCAAGCGCAGGCCGAGTGTTTTGGCAAGCGCGTGTGGAGTGTTTTGGTGTGCTCATGCAGAGTGTTTAGTGAGCGTGTGCTGAGTGTTTTGGCGAGCGTGTGCAGAGTGTTTTAGTGAGTGCATGGGGAGTGTTTTGGCGATCGCGTGTGGAGGTGTGCCAGTGTGTGCAGAGTGTTTAGCGAGTGTGTGCAGAGTGTTAAGTGAGCACGTGTAGAGTCTTAAGTGAGCGCGTGCAGAGTGTTTAGCAAGTGCGTGCAGAGTGTTTAGTGAGTGCATGCAGAGTGTTTTGGCAAGTGCGTGCAGAGCACTTAGCGAGCATGTGCAGTGGTTTAGCGAGCATGTGCAGACAGTTTTGGCGAGCGCATGCAGAGTGTTTAATAAGCGTGTGAAATGTGTTTAGCGAGTGCATGCAGAGTGTTTATAGTGCGCATACAGTGTGTTTAGCAAGCGTGTGAAGAGTATTTAGCGAGTGCGTGGAGAGTGTTTAGAGTGTGCATACAGTGTGTTGAGTGAGTGTGTGCAGAGTGTTTAGTGAGTGTGTGCAGAGTGTTTAGCAAGCACGTGCAGTGTTTTTAGCGAGCGTGTGCGGAGTGTTCTGGCATGCGTGTGCAGAGCATTTAGCGAATGTGAGTGGAGTGTTTTGGCGAGTGTGTGCAGTGTTTTTAGGGAGCTCATTTGGAGTGTTTTGGCATGCATGCCAGAGCATTTAGTGTGTGTGTGCGGAGTGTTTTGGCAAGCACATGCAGTGTTTTCAGCGAGCGTGTGCGGAGTGTTCTGGCATGCTTGTGCAGAGCATTTAGCGAACATGAGTGGAGTGTTTTGGCGAGCGTGTGTGGAGTGTTTTGGCGAGCACATGCAGTGTTTTTAGCGAATGAGTGCGGAGTGTTTTGGCGAGTGTTTGCGGAGTGTTTTGTTATGCGCGAGCAGAGTGTTTAGGGAGCGTGTGCAGAGAGTTTAGCGAGAGTGTGCATAGCGCTTAGCGAGAGCATGAAGAGTGTTCAGCGAGTGTGTGCAGAGTGTTTAGCGAGTTTGTGCAGAGTGTTCAGCGAGCGTGTGCAGAGTGTTTAGTGAGTGTGTGCAGAGTGTTTAGTGAGCACGTGCAGAGTTTTTAGTGAGTGTGTGCAGAGTGTTTAGTGAGTTTGTGCAAAGTGTTTAGCGAGCACGTGCGGAGGTTGAGGGAGTGTGTGCAGACTGTTTAGCGAGCATGTGCATTGTTTATACCGAACGCAAGCGGAGTGTTTCAGCGAGCGCATGTGGAGTGTTTTGGAAAGCTCGTATAGAGTGTTTAGCAAGAGTGTGCCGAGTGTCTTGGCAAGCGCATGTGGAGTGTTTTGGTGAGCATGTGCGGAGTGTTTTGGCGAGTGTGTGTGGAGTGTTTTGTTGAGCACAAGCAGTGTTTTTAGCGAGTGCATGCGGAGTGTTTAGCAAGCGTGTGCAGAATGTTTAGCGAGCACGTGCGGCATTCTGCGAGTGTGTGCAGAGTGTTTAGTGACTGTGTGCAGAGTTTACAGTGAGCGCATGTGGAGTGTTTTGGCGAACGCGTGCAGAGCATTTAGTGAGCATGTGCAGTGGTTTAACGAGCATGTGCAGAGTGTTTTGGCGAATGCGTGCAGAGTGTTTAGCGAGTGTGTGCAGAGTGTTTAGTGAGCGCATGTGGAGTGTTTTGGCGAATGCGTGCAGAGCACTTAGCGAGCATGTGCAGTGGTTTAGCGAGCATGTGCAGACTGTTTTGGTGAGCACATGCAGAGTGTTTAGAGCGCACATACAGCTGTTTAGTGAGCGCATGCAGAGTGTTTAGCGAGCACTGCAGAGTATTTAGCAAGCCTGTGCAGAGTGATTAGCGAGTGTGTGCAGAGTGTTTAGCGAGTGCTACAGAGTGTTTAGCTAGCATGGGCGGAGTGTTTTGGTGGGCACATGCAGTGTTTTTAGGGAGCGCGTGCAGAGTGTTTTGGCGAGCATGTGCAGTGTTTTTAGCGAGCATGTGCGGAGTATTCTGGCATGCGTGTGCAGAGCATTTAGTGAACGTGAGTGGAGTGTTTTGGTGCGCATGTGCGGAGCATTTTGGCGAGCACTTGCAGATTGTTTTGGCGAGCATGTACAGTGTTTTTAGCGAGCGCATGCGGAGTGTTTTGGCGATCACGTGTAGAGTGTTTTGGCGAGCGTGTGCAGTTTTTTTAGGGAGTGCAGTTGGAGTGTTTTGGCATGTACGGCAGAGCATTTAGCATGTGTGAGCGGAGTGTTTTGTCAAGCACATGCAGTGTTTTTAGTTAGCGCGTGCGGAGTGTTTTGGCGAGCGTTTGCGGAGTGTTTTGGCATGCGCAAGCAGAGCGTTTAGGGAGCGTGTGCAGAGTGTTTAGCGAGTGTGTGCATAGTGCTTAGCGAGCATGTGCATGGTTTATACCGAATGGAAGCGGAGTGTTTCAGCGAGCGCATGTGGAGTGTTTTGGCAAGCTCGTGCAGAGTGTTTAGCAAGCGTGTGCAGAATGTTTAGCGAGCACGTGCGGCATTCTGCGAGTGTGTGCAGAGTGTTTAGTGACTGCGAGCAGAGTTTACAGTGAGCGCATGTGGAGTGTTTTGGCGAACACGTGCAGAGCATTTAGTGAGCATGTGCAGTGGTGTAGCGAGCATGTGCAGAGTGTTTTGGCGAATGTGTGCAGAGTGTTTAGCGAGTGTGTGCAGAGTGTTTAGTGAGCGCATGGGGAGTGTTTTGGTGAACGCGTGCAGAGCACTTAGCGAGCATGTGCAGTGGTTTAGCGAGCATGTGCAGACTGTTTTGGTGAGCGCATGCGGAGTGTTTAGAGCGCACATACAGCTGTTTAGTGAGTGCATGCAGAGTGTTTAGCGAGCGCTGCAGAGTAATTAGCAAGCGTGTGCAGAGTGATTAGCGAGTGTGTGCAGAGTGTTTAGCGAGTGCTACAGAGTGTTTAGCTAGCATGGGCGGAGTGTTTTGGTGAGCACATGCAGTGTTTTTAGAGAGCGCGTGCGGAGTGTTTTGGCGAGCATGTGCAGTGTTTTTAGCGAACATGTGTGGAGTATTCTGGCATGCGTGTGCAGAGCATTTAGTGAACGTGAGTGGAGTGTTTTGGCGCGCATGTGCGGAGCATTTTGGCGAGCCCTTGCAGAGTGTTTTGGCGAGCATGTACAGTGTTTTTAGCGAGCGCATGCGGAGTGTTTTGGCGATCACGTGTAGAGTATTTTGGCGAGCGTGTGCAGTTTTTTTAGGGAGTGCATTTGGAGTGTTTTGGCGTGTATGGCAGAGCATTTAGCGTGTGTGAGTGGAGTGTTTTGGCAAGCACATGCAGTGTTTTTAGCGAACGCATGCGGAGTGTTTTGGCGAGCGTTTTTGGAGTGTTTTGGCATGCGCAAGCAGAGCGTTTAGGGAGCGTGTGCAGAGTGTTTAGCGAGTGTGTGCATAGCGCTTAGCGAGAGCATGCAGAGTGTTTAGCGAGCATGTGCGAAGGTTTAGCGAGTGTGTGCAGAGTGTTTTGGTGAGAATGTGCAGTGTTGTTAGAGAGCACATTTGGAGTGTTTTGACATGCACGGCAGAGGATTTAGCCTGTGTGTGCGGAGTGTTTTGGCAAGCGCAGGCCGAGTGTTTTGGCAAGCGCGTGTGGAGTGTTTTGGTGTGCTCATGCAGAGTGTTTAGTGAGCGTGTGCTGAGTGTTTTGGCGAGCGTGTGCAGAGTGTTTTAGTGAGTGCATGGGGAGTGTTTTGGCGATCGCATGTGGAGGTGTGCCAGTGTGTGCAGAGTGTTTAGCGAGTGTGTGCAGAGTGTTAAGTGAGCACGTGTAGAGTCTTAAGTGAGCGCGTGCAGAGTGTTTAGCGAGTGCTACAGAGTGTTTAGCTAGCATGGGCGGAGTGTTTTGGTGAGCACATGCAGTGTTTTTAGAGAGCGCGTGCGGAGTGTTTTGGCGAGCATGTGCAGTGTTTTTAGCGAACATGTGTGGAGTATTCTGGCATGCGTGTGCAGAGCATTTAGTGAACGTGAGTGGAGTGTTTTGGCGCGCATGTGCGGAGCATTTTGGCGAGCCCTTGCAGAGTGTTTTGGCGAGCATGTACAGTGTTTTTAGCGAGCGCATGCGGAGTGTTTTGGCGATCACGTGTAGAGTATTTTGGCGAGCGTGTGCAGTTTTTTTAGGGAGTGCATTTGGAGTGTTTTGGCATGTATGGCAGAGCATTTAGCGTGTGTGAGTGGAGTGTTTTGGCAAGCACATGCAGTGTTTTTAGCGAACGCATGCGGAGTGTTTTGGCGAGCGTTTGTGGAGTGTTTTGGCATGCGCAAGCAGAGCGTTTAGGGAGCGTGTGCAGAGTGTTTAGCGAGTGTGTGCATAGCGCTTAGCGAGAGCATGCAGAGTGTTTAGCGAGCATGTGCGAAGGTTTAGCGAGTGTGTGCAGAGTGTTTTGGTGAGAATGTGCAGTGTTGTTAGAGAGCACATTTGGAGTGTTTTGACATGCACGGCAGAGGATTTAGCCTGTGTGTGCGGAGTGTTCTGGCATGCGTGTGCAGAGCATTTAGCGAATGTGAGTGGAGTGTTTTGGCGAGTGTGTGCAGTGTTTTTAGGGAGCTCATTTGGAGTGTTTTGGCATGCATGCCAGAGCATTTAGTGTGTCTGTGCGGAGTGTTTTGGCAAGCACATGCAGTGTTTTCAGCGAGCGTGTGCGGAGTGTTCTGGCATGCTTGTGCAGAGCATTTAGCGAACATGAGTGGAGTGTTTTGGCGAGCGTGTGTGGAGTGTTTTGGCGAGCACATGCAGTGTTTTTAGCGAATGAGTGCGGAGTGTTTTGGCGAGTGTTTGCGGAGTGTTTTGTTATGCGCGAGCAGAGTGTTTAGGGAGCGTGTGCAGAGAGTTTAGCGAGAGTGTGCATAGCGCTTAGCGAGAGCATGAAGAGTGTTCAGCGAGTGTGTGCAGAGTGTTTAGCGAGTTTGTGCAGAGTGTTCAGCGAGCGGGTGCAGAGTGTTTAGTGAGTGTGTGCAGAGTGTTTAGTGAGCACGTGCAGAGTTTTTAGTGAGTGTGTGCAGAGTGTTTAGTGAGTTTGTGCAAAGTGTTTAGCGAGCACGTGCGGAGGTTGAGGGAGTGTGTGCAGACTGTTTAGCGAGCATGTGCATTGTTTATACCGAACGCAAGCGGAGTGTTTCAGCGAGCGCATGTGGAGTGTTTTGGAAAGCTCGTATAGAGTGTTTAGCAAGAGTGTGCCGAGTGTCTTGGCAAGCGCATGTGGAGTGTTTTGGTGAGCATGTGCGGAGTGTTTTGGCGAGTGTGTGTGGAGTGTTTTGTTGAGCACAAGCAGTGTTTTTAGCGAGTGCATGCGGAGTGTTTAGCAAGCGTGTGCAGAATGTTTAGCGAGCACGTGCGGCATTCTGCGAGTGTGTGCAGAGTGTTTAGTGACTGTGTGCAGAGTTTACAGTGAGCGCATGTGAGTGTTTTGGCGAACGCGTGCAGAGCATTTAGTGAGCATGTGCAGTGGTTTAACGAGCATGTGCAGAGTGTTTTGGCGAATGCGTGCAGAGTGTTTAGCGAGTGTGTGCAGAGTGTTTAGTGAGCGCATGTGGAGTGTTTTGGCGAATGCGTGCAGAGCACTTAGCGAGCATGTGCAGTGGTTTAGCGAGCATGTGCAGACTGTTTTGGTGAGCACATGCAGAGTGTTTAGAGCGCACATACAGCTGTTTAGTGAGCGCATGCAGAGTGTTTAGCGAGCACTGCAGAGTATTTAGCAAGCCTGTGCAGAGTGATTAGCGAGTGTGTGCAGAGTGTTTAGCGAGTGCTACAGAGTGTTTAGCTAGCATGGGCGGAGTGTTTTGGTGGGCACATGCAGTGTTTTTAGGGAGCGCGTGCAGAGTGTTTTGGCGAGCATGTGCAGTGTTTTTAGCGAGCATGTGCGGAGTATTCTGGCATGCGTGTGCAGAGCATTTAGTGAACGTGAGTGGAGTGTTTTGGTGCGCATGTGCGGAGCATTTTGGCGAGCACTTGCAGATTGTTTTGGCGAGCATGTACAGTGTTTTTAGCGAGCGCATGCGGAGTGTTTTGGCGATCACGTGTAGAGTGTTTTGGCGAGCGTGTGCAGTTTTTTTAGGGAGTGCAGTTGGAGTGTTTTGGCATGTACGGCAGAGCATTTAGCATGTGTGAGCGGAGTGTTTTGTCAAGCACATGCAGTGTTTTTAGTTAGCGCGTGCGGAGTGTTTTGGCGAGCGTTTGCGGAGTGTTTTGGCATGCGCAAGCAGAGCGTTTAGGGAGCGTGTGCAGAGTGTTTAGCGAGTGTGTGCATAGTGCTTAGCGAGCATGTGCATGGTTTATACCGAATGGAAGCGGAGTGTTTCAGCGAGCGCATGTGGAGTGTTTTGGCAAGCTCGTGCAGAGTGTTTAGCAAGCGTGTGCAGAATGTTTAGCGAGCACGTGCGGCATTCTGCGAGTGTGTGCAGAGTGTTTAGTGACTGCGAGCAGAGTTTACAGTGAGCGCATGTGGAGTGTTTTTGGCGAACACGTGCAGAGCATTTAGTGAGCATGTGCAGTGGTGTAGCGAGCATGTGCAGAGTGTTTTGGCGAATGTGTGCAGAGTGTTTAGCGAGTGTGTGCAGAGTGTTTAGTGAGCGCATGGGGAGTGTTTTGGTGAACGCGTGCAGAGCACTTAGCGAGCATGTGCAGTGGTTTAGCGAGCATGTGCAGACTGTTTTGGTGAGCGCATGCGGAGTGTTTAGAGCGCACATACAGCTGTTTAGTGAGTGCATGCAGAGTGTTTAGCGAGCGCTGCAGAGTAATTAGCAAGCGTGTGCAGAGTGATTAGCGAGTGTGTGCAGAGTGTTTAGCGAGTGCTACAGAGTGTTTAGCTAGCATGGGCGGAGTGTTTTGGTGAGCACATGCAGTGTTTTTAGAGAGCGCGTGCGGAGTGTTTTGGCGAGCATGTGCAGTGTTTTTAGCGAACATGTGTGGAGTATTCTGGCATGCGTGTGCAGAGCATTTAGTGAACGTGAGTGGAGTGTTTTGGCGCGCATGTGCGGAGCATTTTGGCGAGCCCTTGCAGAGTGTTTTGGCGAGCATGTACAGTGTTTTTAGCGAGCGCATGCGGAGTGTTTTGGCGATCACGTGTAGAGTATTTTGGCGAGCGTGTGCAGTTTTTTTAGGGAGTGCATTTGGAGTGTTTTGGCATGTATGGCAGAGCATTTAGCGTGTGTGAGTGGAGTGTTTTGGCAAGCACATGCAGTGTTTTTAGCGAACGCATGCGGAGTGTTTTGGCGAGCGTTTTTGGAGTGTTTTGGCATGCGCAAGCAGAGCGTTTAGGGAGCGTGTGCAGAGTGTTTAGCGAGTGTGTGCATAGCGCTTAGCGAGAGCATGCAGAGTGTTTAGCGAGCATGTGCGAAGGTTTAGCGAGTGTGTGCAGAGTGTTTTGGTGAGAATGTGCAGTGTTGTTAGAGAGCACATTTGGAGTGTTTTGACATGCACGGCAGAGGATTTAGCCTGTGTGTGCGGAGTGTTTTGGCAAGCGCAGGCCGAGTGTTTTGGCAAGCGCGTGTGGAGTGTTTTGGTGTGCTCATGCAGAGTGTTTAGTGAGCGTGTGCTGAGTGTTTTGGCGAGCGTGTGCAGAGTGTTTTAGTGAGTGCATGGGGAGTGTTTTGGCGATCGCATGTGGAGGTGTGCCAGTGTGTGCAGAGTGTTTAGCGAGTGTGTGCAGAGTGTTAAGTGAGCACGTGTAGAGTCTTAAGTGAGCGCGTGCAGAATGTTTAGCGAGTGCTACAGAGTGTTTAGCTAGCATGGGCGGAGTGTTTTGGTGAGCACATGCAGTGTTTTTAGAGAGCGCGTGCGGAGTGTTTTGGCGAGCATGTGCAGTGTTTTTAGCGAACATGTGTGGAGTATTCTGGCATGCGTGTGCAGAGCATTTAGTGAACGTGAGTGGAGTGTTTTGGCGCGCATGTGCGGAGCATTTTGGCGAGCCCTTGCAGAGTGTTTTGGCGAGCATGTACAGTGTTTTTAGCGAGCGCATGCGGAGTGTTTTGGCGATCACGTGTAGAGTATTTTGGCGAGCGTGTGCAGTTTTTTTAGGGAGTGCATTTGGAGTGTTTTGGCATGTATGGCAGAGCATTTAGTGTGTGTGAGTGGAGTGTTTTGGCAAGCACATGCAGTGTTTTTAGCGAACGCATGCGGAGTGTTTTGGCGAGCGTTTGTGGAGTGTTTTGGCATGCGCAAGCAGAGCGTTTAGGGAGCGTGTGCAGAGTGTTTAGCGAGTGTGTGCATAGCGCTTAGCGAGAGCATGCAGAGTGTTTAGCGAGCATGTGCGAAGGTTTAGCGAGTGTGTGCAGAGTGTTTTGGTGAGAATGTGCAGTGTTGTTAGAGAGCACATTTGGAGTGTTTTGACATGCACGGCAGAGGATTTAGCCTGTGTGTGCGGAGTGTTTTGGCAAGCGCAGGCCGAGTGTTTGGCAAGCGCGTGTGGAGTGTTTTGGTGTGCTCATGCAGAGTGTTTAGTGAGCGTGTGCTGAGTGTTTTGGCGAGCGTGTGCAGAGTGTTTTAGTGAGTGCATGGGGAGTGTTTTGGCGATCGCGTGTGGAGGTGTGCCAGTGTGTGCAGAGTGTTTAGCGAGTGTGTGCAGAGTGTTAAGTGAGCACGTGTAGAGTCTTAAGTGAGCGCGTGCAGAGTGTTTAGCGAGTGCGTGCAGAGTGTTTAGTGAGTGCATGCAGAGTGTTTTGGCAAGTGCGTGCAGAGCACTTAGCGAGCATGTGCAGTGGTTTAGCGAGCATGTGCAGACAGTTTTGGCGAGCGCATGCAGAGTGTTTAATAAGCGTGTGAAATGTGTTTAGCGAGTGCATGCAGAGTGTTTATAGTGCGCATACAGTGTGTTTAGCAAGCGTGTGAAGAGTATTTAGCGAGTGCGTGGAGAGTGTTTAGAGTGTGCATACAGTGTGTTTAGTGAGTGTGTGCAGAGTGTTTAGTGAGCGCATGGGGAGTGTTTTGGTGAACGCGTGCAGAGCACTTAGCGAGCATGTGCAGTGGTTTAGCGAGCATGTGCAGACTGTTTTGGTGAGCGCATGCGGAGTGTTTAGAGCGCACATACAGCTGTTTAGTGAGTGCATGCAGAGTGTTTAGCGAGCGCTGCAGAGTAATTAGCAAGCGTGTGCAGAGTGATTAGCGAGTGTGTGCAGAGTGTTTAGCGAGTGCTACAGAGTGTTTAGCTAGCATGGGCGGAGTGTTTTGGTGAGCACATGCAGTGTTTTTAGAGAGCGCGTGCGGAGTGTTTTGGCGAGCATGTGCAGTGTTTTTAGCGAACATGTGTGGAGTATTCTGGCATGCGTGTGCAGAGCATTTAGTGAACGTGAGTGGAGTGTTTTGGCGCGCATGTGCGGAGCATTTTGGCGAGCCCTTGCAGAGTGTTTTGGCGAGCATGTACAGTGTTTTTAGCGAGCGCATGCGGAGTGTTTTGGCGATCACGTGTAGAGTATTTTGGCGAGCGTGTGCAGTTTTTTTAGGGAGTGCATTTGGAGTGTTTTGGCATGTATGGCAGAGCATTTAGCGTGTGTGAGTGGAGTGTTTTGGCAAGCACATGCAGTGTTTTTAGCGAACGCATGCGGAGTGTTTTGGCGAGCGTTTTTGGAGTGTTTTGGCATGCGCAAGCAGAGCGTTTAGGGAGCGTGTGCAGAGTGTTTAGCGAGTGTGTGCATAGCGCTTAGCGAGAGCATGCAGAGTGTTTAGCGAGCATGTGCGAAGGTTTAGCGAGTGTGTGCAGAGTGTTTTGGTGAGAATGTGCAGTGTTGTTAGAGAGCACATTTGGAGTGTTTTGACATGCACGGCAGAGGATTTAGCCTGTGTGTGCGGAGTGTTTTGGCAAGCGCAGGCCGAGTGTTTTGGCAAGCGCGTGTGGAGTGTTTTGGTGTGCTCATGCAGAGTGTTTAGTGAGCGTGTGCTGAGTGTTTTGGCGAGCGTGTGCAGAGTGTTTTAGTGAGTGCATGGGGAGTGTTTTGGCGATCGCGTGTGGAGGTGTGCCAGTGTGTGCAGAGTGTTTAGCGAGTGTGTGCAGAGTGTTAAGTGAGCACGTGTAGAGTCTTAAGTGAGCGCGTGCAGAGTGTTTAGCGAGTGCTACAGAGTGTTTAGCTAGCATGGGCGGAGTGTTTTGGTGAGCACATGCAGTGTTTTTAGAGAGCGCGTGCGGAGTGTTTTGGCGAGCATGTGCAGTGTTTTTAGCGAACATGTGTGGAGTATTCTGGCATGCGTGTGCAGAGCATTTAGTGAACGTGAGTGGAGTGTTTTGGCGCGCATGTGCGGAGCATTTTGGCGAGCCCTTGCAGAGTGTTTTGGCGAGCATGTACAGTGTTTTTAGCGAGCGCATGCGGAGTGTTTTGGCGATCACGTGTAGAGTATTTTGGCGAGCGTGTGCAGTTTTTTTAGGGAGTGCATTTGGAGTGTTTTGGCATGTATGGCAGAGCATTTAGCGTGTGTGAGTGGAGTGTTTTGGCAAGCACATGCAGTGTTTTTAGCGAACGCATGCGGAGTGTTTTGGCGAGCGTTTGTGGAGTGTTTTGGCATGCGCAAGCAGAGCGTTTAGGGAGCGTGTGCAGAGTGTTTAGCGAGTGTGTGCATAGCGCTTAGCGAGAGCATGCAGAGTGTTTAGCGAGCATGTGCGAAGGTTTAGCGAGTGTGTGCAGAGTGTTTTGGTGAGAATGTGCAGTGTTGTTAGAGAGCACATTTGGAGTGTTTTGACATGCACGGCAGAGGATTTAGCCTGTGTGTGCGGAGTGTTTTGGCAAGCGCAGGCCGAGTGTTTTGGCAAGCGCGTGTGGAGTGTTTTGGTGTGCTCATGCAGAGTGTTTAGTGAGCGTGTGCTGAGTGTTTTGGCGAGCGTGTGCAGAGTGTTTTAGTGAGTGCATGGGGAGTGTTTTGGCGATCGCGTGTGGAGGTGTGCCAGTGTGTGCAGAGTGTTTAGCGAGTGTGTGCAGAGTGTTAAGTGAGCACGTGTAGAGTCTTAAGTGAGCGCGTGCAGAGTGTTTAGCGAGTGCGTGCAGAGTGTTTAGTGAGTGCATGCAGAGTGTTTTGGCAAGTGCGTGCAGAGCACTTAGCGAGCATGTGCAGTGGTTTAGCGAGCATGTGCAGACAGTTTTGGCGAGCGCATGCAGAGTGTTTAATAAGCGTGTGAAATGTGTTTAGCGAGTGCATGCAGAGTGTTTATAGTGCGCATACAGTGTGTTTAGCAAGCGTGTGAAGAGTATTTAGCGAGTGCGTGGAGAGTGTTTAGAGTGTGCATACAGTGTGTTGAGTGAGTGTGTGCAGAGTGTTTAGTGAGTGTGTGCAGGAGTGTTTAGCAAGCACGTGCAGTGTTTTTTAGCGAGCGTGTGCGGAGTGTTCTGGCAATGCGTGTGCAGAGCATTTAGCGAATGTGAGTGGAGTGTTTTGGCGAGTGTGTGCAGTGTTTTTAGGGGAGCTCATTTGGAGTGTTTTGGCATGCATGCCAGAGCATTTAGTGTGTGTGTGCGGAGTGTTTTTGGCAAGCACATGCAGTGTTTTCAGCGAGCGTGTGCGGAGTGTTCTGGCATGCTTGTGCAGAGCATTTAGCGAACATGAGTGGAGTGTTTTGGCGAGCGTGTGTGGAGTGTTTTGGCGAGCACATGCAGTGTTTTTAGCGAATGAGTGCGGAGTGTTTTGGCGAGTGTTTGCGGAGTGTTTTGTTATGCGCGAGCAGAGTGTTTAGGGAGCGTGTGCAGAGAGTTTAGCGAGAGTGTGGCATAGCGCTTAGCGAGAGCATGAAGAGTGTTCAGCGAGTGTGTGCAGAGTGTTTAGCGAGGTTTGTGCAGAGTGTTCAGCGAGCGTGTGCAGAGTGTTTAGTGAGTGTGTGCAGAGTGTTTAGTGAGCACGTGCAGAGTTTTTAGTGAGTGTGTGCAGAGTGTTTAGTGAGTTTGTGCAAAGTGTTTAGCGAGCACGTGCGGAGGTTGAGGGAGTGTGTGCAGACTGTTTAGCGAGCATGTGCATTGTTTATACCGAACGCAAGCGGAGTGTTTCAGCGAGCGCATGTGGAGTGTTTTGGAAAGCTCGTATAGAGTGTTTAGCAAGAGTGTGCCGAGTGTCCTTGGCAAGCGCATGTGGAGTGTTTTGGTGAGCATGTGCGGAGTGTTTTAGCGAGTGTGTGTGGAGTGTTTGTTGAGCACAAGCAGTGTTTTTTAGCGAGTGCATGCGGAGTGTTTAGCAAGCGTGTGCAGAATGTTTAGCGAGCACGTGCGGCATTCTGCGAGTGTGTGCAGAGTGTTTAGTGACTGTGTGCAGAGTTTACAGTGAGCGCATGTGGAGTGTTTTGGCGAACGCGTGCAGAGCATTTAGTGAGCATGTGCAGTGGTTTAACGAGCATGTGCAGAGTGTTTTGGCGAATGCGTGCAGAGTGTTTAGCGAGTGTGTGCAGAGTGTTTAGTGAGCGCATGTGGAGTGTTTTGGCGAATGCGTGCAGAGCACTTAGCGAGCATGTGCAGTGGTTTAGCGAGCATGTGCAGACTGTTTTGGTGAGCACATGCAGAGTGTTTAGAGCGCACATACAGCTGTTTAGTGAGCGCATGCAGAGTGTTTAGCGAGCACTGCAGAGTATTTAGCAAGCCTGTGCAGAGTGATTAGCGAGTGTGTGCAGAGTGTTTAGCGAGTGCTACAGAGTGTTTAGCTAGCATGGGCGGAGTGTTTTGGTGGGCACATGCAGTGTTTTTAGGGAGCGCGTGCAGAGTGTTTTGGCGAGCATGTGCAGTGTTTTTAGCGAGCATGTGCGGAGTATTCTGGCATGCGTGTGCAGAGCATTTAGTGAACGTGAGTGGAGTGTTTTGGTGCGCATGTGCGGAGCATTTTGGCGAGCACTTGCAGATTGTTTTGGCGAGCATGTACAGTGTTTTTAGCGAGCGCATGCGGAGTGTTTTTGGCGATCACGTGTAGAGTGTTTTGGCGAGCGTGTGCAGTTTTTTTAGGGAGTGCAGTTGGAGTGTTTTGGCATGTACGGCAGAGCATTTAGCATGTGTGAGCGGGAGTGTTTTGTCAAGCACATGCAGTGTTTTTAGTTAGCGCGTGCGGAGTGTTTTGGCGAGCGTTTGCGGAGTGTTTTGGCATGCGCAAGCAGAGCGTTTAGGGAGCGTGTGCAGAGTGTTTAGCGAGTGTGTGCATAGTGCTTAGCGAGCATGTGCATGGTTTATACCGAATGGAAGCGGAGTGTTTCAGCGAGCGCATGTGGAGTGTTTTGGCAAGCTCGTGCAGAGTGTTTAGCAAGCGTGTGCAGAATGTTTAGCGAGCACGTGCGGCATTCTGCGAGTGTGTGCAGAGTGTTTAGTGACTGCGAGCAGAGTTTACAGTGAGCGCATGTGGAGTGTTTTGGCGAACACCGTGCAGAGCATTTAGTGAGCATGTGCAGTGGTGTAGCGAGCATGTGCAGAGTGTTTTGGCGAATGTGTGCAGAGTGTTTAGCGAGTGTGTGCAGAGTGTTTAGTGAGCGCATGGGGAGTGTTTTGGTGAACGCGTGCAGAGCACTTAGCGAGCATGTGCAGTGGTTTAGCGAGCATGTGCAGACTGTTTTGGTGAGCGCATGCGGAGTGTTTAGAGCGCACATACAGCTGTTTAGTGAGTGCATGCAGAGTGTTTAGCGAGCGCTGCAGAGTAATTAGCAAGCGTGTGCAGAGTGATTAGCGAGTGTGTGCAGAGTGTTTAGCGAGTGCTACAGAGTGTTTAGCTAGCATGGGCGGAGTGTTTTGGTGAGCACATGCAGTGTTTTTAGAGAGCGCGTGCGGAGTGTTTTGGCGAGCATGTGCAGTGTTTTTAGCGAACATGTGTGGAGTATTCTGGCATGCGTGTGCAGAGCATTTAGTGAACGTGAGTGGAGTGTTTTGGCGCGCATGTGCGGAGCATTTTGGGCGAGCCCTTGCAGAGTGTTTGGCGAGCATGTACAGTGTTTTTAGCGAGCGCATGCGGAGTGTTTTGGCGATCACGTGTAGAGTATTTTGGCGAGCGTGTGCAGTTTTTTTAGGGAGTGCATTTGGAGTGTTTTGGCATGTATGGCAGAGCATTTAGCGTGTGTGAGTGGAGTGTTTTGGCAAGCACATGCAGTGTTTTTAGCGAACGCAATGCGGAGTGTTTTGGCGAGCGTTTTTGGAGTGTTTTGGCATGCGCAAGCAGAGCGTTTAGGGAGCGTGTGCAGAGTGTTTAGCGAGTGTGTGCATAGCGCTTAGCGAGAGCATGCAGAGTGTTTAGCGAGCATGTGCGAAGGTTTAGCGAGTGTGTGCAGAGTGTTTTGGTGAGAATGTGCAGTGTTGTTAGAGAGCACATTTGGAGTGTTTTGACATGCACGGCAGAGGATTTAGCCTGTGTGTGCGGAGTGTTTTGGCAAGCGCAGGCCGAGTGTTTTGGCAAGCGCGTGTGGAGTGTTTTGGTGTGCTCATGCAGAGTGTTTAGTGAGCGTGTGCTGAGTGTTTTGGCGAGCGTGTGCAGAGTGTTTTAGTGAGTGCATGGGGAGGTGTTTTGGCGATCGCGTGTGGAGGTGTGCCAGTGTGTGCAGAGTGTTTAGCGAGTGTGTGCAGAGTGTTAAGTGAGCACGTGTAGAGTCTTAAGTGAGCGCGTGCAGAGTGTTTAGCGAGTGCTACAGAGTGTTTAGCTAGCATGGGCGGAGTGTTTTGGTGAGCACATGCAGTGTTTTTAGAGAGCGCGTGCGGAGTGTTTGGCGAGCATGTGCAGTGTTTTTAGCGAACATGTGTGGAGTATTCTGGCATGCGTGTGCAGAGCATTTAGTGAACGTGAGTGGAGTGTTTTGGCGCGCATGTGCGGAGCATTTTGGCGAGCCCTTGCAGAGTGTTTTGGCGAGCATGTACAGTGTTTTTAGCGAGCGCATGCGGAGTGTTTTGGCGATCACGTGTAGAGTATTTTGGCGAGCGTGTGCAGTTTTTTTTAGTGAGTGCATGGGGAGTGTTTTGGCATGTATGGCAGAGCATTTAGCGTGTGTGAGTGGAGTGTTTTGGCAAGCACATGCAGTGTTTTTAGCGAACGCATGCGGAGTGTTTTGGCGAGCGTTTGTGGAGTGTTTTGGCATGCGCAAGCAGAGCGTTTAGGGAGCGTGTGCAGAGTGTTTAGCGAGTGTGTGCATAGCGCTTAGCGAGAGCATGCAGAGTGTTTAGCGAGCATGTGCGAAGGTTTAGCGAGTGTGTGCAGAGTGTTTTGGTGAGAATGTGCAGTGTTGTTAGAGAGCACATTTGGAGTGTTTTGACATGCACGGCAGAGGATTTAGCCTGTGTGTGCGGAGTGTTTTGGCAAGCGCAGGCCGAGTGTTTTGGCAAGCGCGTGTGGAGTGTTTTGGTGTGCTCATGCAGAGTGTTTAGTGAGCGTGTGCTGAGTGTTTTGGCGAGCGTGTGCAGAGTGTTTTAGTGAGTGCATGGGGAGTGTTTTGGCGATCGCGTGTGGAGGTGTGCCAGTGTGTGCAGAGTGCTTAGCGAGTGTGTGCAGAGTGTTAAGTGAGCACGTGTAGAGTCTTAAGTGAGCGCGTGCAGAGTGTTTAGCGAGTGCGTGCAGAGTGTTTAGTGAGTGCATGCAGAGTGTTTTGGCAAGTGCGTGCAGAGCACTTAGCGAGCATGTGCAGTGGTTTAGCGAGCATGTGCAGACAGTTTTGGCGAGCGCATGCAGAGTGTTTAATAAGCGTGTGAAATGTGTTTAGCGAGTGCATGCAGAGTGTTTATAGTGCGCATACAGTGTGTTTAGCAAGCGTGTGAAGAGTATTTAGCGAGTGCGTGGAGAGTGTTTAGAGTGTGCATACAGTGTGTTTAGTGAGTGTGTGCAGAGTGTTTAGTGAGTGTGTGCAGAGTGTTTAGTGAGCGCATGGGGAGTGTTTTGGTGAACGCGTGCAGAGCACTTAGCGAGCATGTGCAGTGGTTTAGCGAGCATGTGCAGACTGTTTTGGTGAGCGCATGCGGAGTGTTTAGAGCGCACATACAGCTGTTTAGTGAGTGCATGCAGAGTGTTTAGCGAGCGCTGCAGAGTAATTAGCAAGCGTGTGCAGAGTGATTAGCGAGTGTGTGCAGAGTGTTTAGCGAGTGCTACAGAGTGTTTAGCTAGCATGGGCGGAGTGTTTTGGTGAGCACATGCAGTGTTTTTAGAGAGCGCGTGCGGAGTGTTTTGGCGAGCATGTGCAGTGTTTTTAGCGAACATGTGTGGAGTATTCTGGCATGCGTGTGCAGAGCATTTAGTGAACGTGAGTGGAGTGTTTTGGCGCGCATGTGCGGAGCATTTTGGCGAGCCCTTGCAGAGTGTTTGGCGAGCATGTACAGTGTTTTTAGCGAGCGCATGCGGAGTGTTTTGGCGATCACGTGTAGAGTATTTTGGCGAGCGTGTGCAGTTTTTTTAGGGAGTGCATTTGGAGTGTTTTGGCATGTATGGCAGAGCATTTAGCGTGTGTGAGTGGAGTGTTTTGGCAAGCACATGCAGTGTTTTTAGCGAACGCATGCGGAGTGTTTTGGCGAGCGTTTTTGGAGTGTTTTGGCATGCGCAAGCAGAGCGTTTAGGGAGCGTGTGCAGAGTGTTTAGCGAGTGTGTGCATAGCGCTTAGCGAGAGCATGCAGAGTGTTTAGCGAGCATGTGCGAAGGTTTAGCGAGTGTGTGCAGAGTGTTTTGGTGAGAATGTGCAGTGTTGTTAGAGAGCACATTTGGAGTGTTTTGACATGCACGGCAGAGGATTTAGCCTGTGTGTGCGGAGTGTTTTGGCAAGCGCAGGCCGAGTGTTTTGGCAAGCGCGTGTGGAGTGTTTTGGTGTGCTCATGCAGAGTGTTTAGTGAGCGTGTGCTGAGTGTTTTGGCGAGCGTGTGCAGAGTGTTTTAGTGAGTGCATGGGGAGTGTTTTGGCGATCGCGTGTGGAGGTGTGCCAGTGTGTGCAGAGTGTTTAGCGAGTGTGTGCAGAGTGTTAAGTGAGCACGTGTAGAGTCTTAAGTGAGCGCGTGCAGAGTGTTTAGCGAGTGCTACAGAGTGTTTAGCTAGCATGGGCGGAGTGTTTTGGTGAGCACATGCAGTGTTTTTAGAGAGCGCGTGCGGAGTGTTTTGGCGAGCATGTGCAGTGTTTTTAGCGAACATGTGTGGAGTATTCTGGCATGCGTGTGCAGAGCATTTAGTGAACGTGAGTGGAGTGTTTTGGCGCGCATGTGCGGAGCATTTTGGCGAGCCCTTGCAGAGTGTTTTGGCGAGCATGTACAGTGTTTTTAGCGAGCGCATGCGGAGTGTTTTGGCGATCACGTGTAGAGTATTTTGGCGAGCGTGTGCAGTTTTTTTAGGGAGTGCATTTGGAGTGTTTTGGCGTGTATGGCAGAGCATTTAGCGTGTGTGAGTGGAGTGTTTTGGCAAGCACATGCAGTGTTTTTAGCGAACGCATGCGGAGTGTTTTGGCGAGCGTTTTTTGGAGTGTTTTGGCATGCGCAAGCAGAGCGTTTAGGGAGCGTGTGCAGAGTGTTTAGCGAGTGTGTGCATAGCGCTTAGCGAGAGCATGCAGAGTGTTTAGCGAGCATGTGCGAAGGTTTAGCGAGTGTGTGCAGAGTGTTTTGGTGAGAATGTGCAGTGTTGTTAGAGAGCACATTTGGAGTGTTTTGACATGCACGGCAGAGGATTTAGCCTGTGTGTGCGGAGTGTTTTGGCAAGCGCAGGCCGAGTGTTTTGGCAAGCGCGTGTGGAGTGTTTTGGTGTGCTCATGCAGAGTGTTTAGTGAGCGTGTGCTGAGTGTTTTGGCGAGCGTGTGCAGAGTGTTTTAGTGAGTGCATGGGGAGTGTTTTGGCGATCGCGTGTGGAGGTGTGCCAGTGTGTGCAGAGTGTTTAGCGAGTGTGTGCAGAGTGTTAAGTGAGCACGTGTAGAGTCTTAAGTGAGCGCGTGCAGAGTGTTTAGCAAGTGCGTGCAGAGTGTTTAGTGAGTGCATGCAGAGTGTTTTGGCAAGTGCGTGCAGAGCACTTAGCGAGCATGTGCAGTGGTTTAGCGAGCATGTGCAGACAGTTTTGGCGAGCGCATGCAGAGTGTTTAATAAGCGTGTGAAATGTGTTTAGCGAGTGCATGCAGAGTGTTTATAGTGCGCATACAGTGTGTTTAGCAAGCGTGTGAAGAGTATTTAGCGAGTGCGTGGAGAGTGTTTAGAGTGTGCATACAGTGTGTTGAGTGAGTGTGTGCAGAGTGTTTAGTGAGTGTGTGCAGAGTGTTTAGCAAGCACGTGCAGTGTTTTTAGCGAGCGTGTGCGGAGTGTTCTGGCATGCGTGTGCAGAGCATTTAGCGAATGTGAGTGGAGTGTTTTGGGCGAGTGTGTGCAGTGTTTTTAGGGAGCTCATTTGGAGTGTTTTGGCATGCATGCCAGAGCATTTAGTGTGTGTGTGCGGAGTGTTTTGGCAAGCACATGCAGTGTTTTCAGCGAGCGTGTGCGGAGTGTTCTGGCATGCTTGTGCAGAGCATTTAGCGAACATGAGTGGAGTGTTTTGGCGAGCGTGTGTGGAGTGTTTTGGCGAGCACATGCAGTGTTTTTAGCGAATGAGTGCGGAGTGTTTTGGCGAGTGTTTGCGGAGTGTTTTGTTATGCGCGAGCAGAGTGTTTAGGGAGCGTGTGCAGAGAGTTTAGCGAGAGTGTGCATAGCGCTTAGCGAGAGCATGAAGAGTGTTCAGCGAGTGTGTGCAGAGTGTTTAGCGAGTTTGTGCAGAGTGTTCAGCGAGCGTGTGCAGAGTGTTTAGTGAGTGTGTGCAGAGTGTTTAGTGAGCACGTGCAGAGTTTTTAGTGAGTGTGTGCAGAGTGTTTAGTGAGTTTGTGCAAAGTGTTTAGCGAGCACGTGCGGAGGTTGAGGGAGTGTGTGCAGACTGTTTAGCGAGCATGTGCATTGTTTATACCGAACGCAAGCGGAGTGTTTCAGCGAGCGCATGTGGAGTGTTTTGGAAAGCTCGTATAGAGTGTTTAGCAAGAGTGTGCCGAGTGTCTTGGCAAGCGCATGTGGAGTGTTTTGGTGAGCATGTGCGGAGTGTTTTAGCGAGTGTGTGTGGAGTGTTTTGTTGAGCACAAGCAGTGTTTTTAGCGAGTGCATGCGGAGTGTTTAGCAAGCGTGTGCAGAATGTTTAGCGAGCACGTGCGGCATTCTGCGAGTGTGTGCAGAGTGTTTAGTGACTGTGTGCAGAGTTTACAGTGAGCGCATGTGGAGTGTTTTGGCGAACGCGTGCAGAGCATTTAGTGAGCATGTGCAGTGGTTTAACGAGCATGTGCAGAGTGTTTTGGCGAATGCGTGCAGAGTGTTTAGCGAGTGTGTGCAGAGTGTTTAGTGAGCGCATGTGGAGTGTTTTGGCGAATGCGTGCAGAGCACTTAGCGAGCATGTGCAGTGGTTTAGCGAGCATGTGCAGACTGTTTTGGTGAGCACATGCAGAGTGTTTAGAGCGCACATACAGCTGTTTAGTGAGCGCATGCAGAGTGTTTAGCGAGCACTGCAGAGTATTTAGCAAGCCTGTGCAGAGTGATTAGCGAGTGTGTGCAGAGTGTTTAGCGAGTGCTACAGAGTGTTTAGCTAGCATGGGCGGAGTGTTTTGGTGGGCACATGCAGTGTTTTTAGGGAGCGCGTGCAGAGTGTTTTGGCGAGCATGTGCAGTGTTTTTAGCGAGCATGTGCGGAGTATTCTGGCATGCGTGTGCAGAGCATTTAGTGAACGTGAGTGGAGTGTTTTGGTGCGCATGTGCGGAGCATTTTGGCGAGCACTTGCAGATTGTTTTGGCGAGCATGTACAGTGTTTTTAGCGAGCGCATGCGGAGTGTTTTGGCGATCACGTGTAGAGTGTTTTGGCGAGCGTGTGCAGTTTTTTTAGGGAGTGCAGTTGGAGTGTTTTGGCATGTACGGCAGAGCATTTAGCATGTGTGAGCGGAGTGTTTTGTCAAGCACATGCAGTGTTTTTAGTTAGCGCGTGCGGAGTGTTTTGGCGAGCGTTTGCGGAGTGTTTTGGCATGCGCAAGCAGAGCGTTTAGGGAGCGTGTGCAGAGTGTTTAGCGAGTGTGTGCATAGTGCTTAGCGAGCATGTGCATGGTTTATACCGAATGGAAGCGGAGTGTTTCAGCGAGCGCATGTGGAGTGTTTTGGCAAGCTCGTGCAGAGTGTTTAGCAAGCGTGTGCAGAATGTTTAGCGAGCACGTGCGGCATTCTGCGAGTGTGTGCAGAGTGTTTAGTGACTGCGAGCAGAGTTTACAGTGAGCGCATGTGGAGTGTTTTGGCGAACACGTGCAGAGCATTTAGTGAGCATGTGCAGTGGTGTAGCGAGCATGTGCAGAGTGTTTTGGCGAATGTGTGCAGAGTGTTTAGCGAGTGTGTGCAGAGTGTTTAGTGAGCGCATGGGGAGTGTTTTGGTGAACGCGTGCAGAGCACTTAGCGAGCATGTGCAGTGGTTTAGCGAGCATGTGCAGACTGTTTTGGTGAGCGCATGCGGAGTGTTTAGAGCGCACATACAGCTGTTTAGTGAGTGCATGCAGAGTGTTTAGCGAGCGCTGCAGAGTAATTAGCAAGCGTGTGCAGAGTGATTAGCGAGTGTGTGCAGAGTGTTTAGCGAGTGCTACAGAGTGTTTAGCTAGCATGGGCGGAGTGTTTTGGTGAGCACATGCAGTGTTTTTAGAGAGCGCGTGCGGAGTGTTTTGGCGAGCATGTGCAGTGTTTTTTAGCGAACATGTGTGGAGTATTCTGGCATGCGTGTGCAGAGCATTTAGTGAACGTGAGTGGAGTGTTTTGGCGCGCATGTGCGGAGCATTTTGGCGAGCCCTTGCAGAGTGTTTTGGCGAGCATGTACAGTGTTTTTAGCGAGCGCATGCGGAGTGTTTTGGCGATCACGTGTAGAGTATTTTGGCGAGCGTGTGCAGTTTTTTTAGGGAGTGCATTTGGAGTGTTTTGGCGTGTATGGCAGAGCATTTAGCGTGTGTGAGTGGAGTGTTTTGGCAAGCACATGCAGTGTTTTTAGCGAACGGCATGCGGAGTGTTTTGGCGAGCGTTTTTGGAGTGTTTTGGCATGCGCAAGCAGAGCGTTTAGGGAGCGTGTGCAGAGTGTTTAGCGAGTGTGTGCATAGCGCTTAGCGAGAGCATGCAGAGTGTTTAGCGAGCATGTGCGAAGGTTTAGCGAGTGTGTGCAGAGTGTTTTGGTGAGAATGTGCAGTGTTGTTAGAGAGCACATTTGGAGTGTTTTGACATGCACGGCAGAGGATTTAGCCTGTGTGTGCGGAGTGTTTTGGCAAGCGCAGGCCGAGTGTTTTGGCAAGCGCGTGTGGAGTGTTTTGGTGTGCTCATGCAGAGTGTTTAGTGAGCGTGTGCTGAGTGTTTTGGCGAGCGTGTGCAGAGTGTTTTTAGTGAGTGCATGGGGAGTGTTTTGGCGATCGCATGTGGAGGTGTGCCAGTGTGTGCAGAGTGTTTAGCGAGTGTGTGCAGAGTGTTAAGTGAGCACGTGTAGAGTCTTAAGTGAGCGCGTGCAGAGTGTTTAGCGAGTGCTACAGAGTGTTTAGCTAGCATGGGCGGAGTGTTTTGGTGAGCACATGCAGTGTTTTTAGAGAGCGCGTGCGGAGTGTTTTGGCGAGCATGTGCAGTGTTTTTAGCGAACATGTGTGGAGTATTCTGGCATGCGTGTGCAGAGCATTTAGTGAACGTGAGTGGAGTGTTTTGGCGCGCATGTGCGGAGCATTTTGGCGAGCCCTTGCAGAGTGTTTTGGCGAGCATGTACAGTGTTTTTAGCGAGCGCATGCGGAGTGTTTTGGCGATCACGTGTAGAGTATTTTGGCGAGCGTGTGCAGTTTTTTTAGGGAGTGCATTTGGAGTGTTTTGGCATGTATGGCAGAGCATTTAGCGTGTGTGAGTGGAGTGTTTTGGCAAGCACATGCAGTGTTTTTAGCGAACGCATGCGGAGTGTTTTGGCGAGCGTTTGTGGAGTGTTTTGGCATGCGCAAGCAGAGCGTTTAGGGAGCGTGTGCAGAGTGTTTAGCGAGTGTGTGCATAGCGCTTAGCGAGAGCATGCAGAGTGTTTAGCGAGCATGTGCGAAGGTTTAGCGAGTGTGTGCAGAGTGTTTTGGTGAGAATGTGCAGTGTTGTTAGAGAGCACATTTGGAGTGTTTTGACATGCACGGCAGAGGATTTAGCCTGTGTGTGCGGAGTGTTTTGGCAAGCGCAGGCCGAGTGTTTTGGCAAGCGCGTGTGGAGTGTTTTGGTGTGCTCATGCAGAGTGTTTAGTGAGCGTGTGCTGAGTGTTTTGGCGAGCGTGTGCAGAGTGTTTTAGTGAGTGCATGGGGAGTGTTTTGGCGATCGCGTGTGGAGGTGTGCCAGTGTGTGCAGAGTGTTTAGCGAGTGTGTGCAGAGTGTTAAGTGAGCACGTGTAGAGTCTTAAGTGAGCGCGTGCAGAGTGTTTAGCGAGTGCGTGCAGAGTGTTTAGTGAGTGCATGCAGAGTGTTTTGGCAAGTGCGTGCAGAGCACTTAGCGAGCATGTGCAGTGGTTTAGCGAGCATGTGCAGACAGTTTTGGCGAGCGCATGCAGAGTGTTTAATAAGCGTGTGAAATGTGTTTAGCGAGTGCATGCAGAGTGTTTATAGTGCGCATACAGTGTGTTTAGCAAGCGTGTGAAGAGTATTTAGCGAGTGCGTGGAGAGTGTTTAGAGTGTGCATACAGTGTGTTTAGTGAGTGTGTGCAGAGTGTTTAGTGAGTGTGTGCAGAGTGTTTAGTGAGCGCATGGGGAGTGTTTTGGTGAACGCGTGCAGAGCACTTAGCGAGCATGTGCAGTGGTTTAGCGAGCATGTGCAGACTGTTTTGGTGAGCGCATGCGGAGTGTTTAGAGCGCACATACAGCTGTTTAGTGAGTGCATGCAGAGTGTTTAGCGAGCGCTGCAGAGTAATTAGCAAGCGTGTGCAGAGTGATTAGCGAGTGTGTGCAGAGTGTTTAGCGAGTGCTACAGAGTGTTTAGCTAGCATGGGCGGAGTGTTTTGGTGAGCACATGCAGTGTTTTTAGAGAGCGCGTGCGGAGTGTTTTGGCGAGCATGTGCAGTGTTTTTAGCGAACATGTGTGGAGTATTCTGGCATGCGTGTGCAGAGCATTTAGTGAACGTGAGTGGAGTGTTTTGGCGCGCATGTGCGGAGCATTTTGGCGAGCCCTTGCAGAGTGTTTTGGCGAGCATGTACAGTGTTTTTAGCGAGCGCATGCGGAGTGTTTTGGCGATCACGTGTAGAGTATTTTGGCGAGCGTGTGCAGTTTTTTTAGGGAGTGCATTTGGAGTGTTTTGGCATGTATGGCAGAGCATTTAGCGTGTGTGAGTGGAGTGTTTTGGCAAGCACATGCAGTGTTTTTAGCGAACGCATGCGGAGTGTTTTGGCGAGCGTTTTTGGAGTGTTTTGGCATGCGCAAGCAGAGCGTTTAGGGAGCGTGTGCAGAGTGTTTAGCGAGTGTGTGCATAGCGCTTAGCGAGAGCATGCAGAGTGTTTAGCGAGCATGTGCGAAGGTTTAGCGAGTGTGTGCAGAGTGTTTTGGTGAGAATGTGCAGTGTTGTTAGAGAGCACATTTGGAGTGTTTTGACATGCACGGCAGAGGATTTAGCCTGTGTGTGCGGAGTGTTTTGGCAAGCGCAGGCCGAGTGTTTTGGCAAGCGCGTGTGGAGTGTTTTGGTGTGCTCATGCAGAGTGTTTAGTGAGCGTGTGCTGAGTGTTTTGGCGAGCGTGTGCAGAGTGTTTTAGTGAGTGCATGGGAGTGTTTTGGCGATCGCGTGTGGAGGTGTGCCAGTGTGTGCAGAGTGTTTAGCGAGTGTGTGCAGAGTGTTAAGTGAGCACGTGTAGAGTCTTAAGTGAGCGCGTGCAGAGTGTTTAGCGAGTGCTACAGAGTGTTTAGCTAGCATGGGCGGAGTGTTTTGGTGAGCACATGCAGTGTTTTTAGAGAGCGCGTGCGGAGTGTTTTGGCGAGCATGTGCAGTGTTTTTAGCGAACATGTGTGGAGTATTCTGGCATGCGTGTGCAGAGCATTTAGTGAACGTGAGTGGAGTGTTTTGGCGCGCATGTGCGGAGCATTTTGGCGAGCCCTTGCAGAGTGTTTTGGCGAGCATGTACAGTGTTTTTAGCGAGCGCATGCGGAGTGTTTTGGCGATCACGTGTAGAGTATTTTGGCGAGCGTGTGCAGTTTTTTTAGGGAGTGCATTTGGAGTGTTTTGGCATGTATGGCAGAGCATTTAGCGTGTGTGAGTGGAGTGTTTTGGCAAGCACATGCAGTGTTTTTAGCGAACGCATGCGGAGTGTTTTGGCGAGCGTTTGTGGAGTGTTTTGGCATGCGCAAGCAGAGCGTTTAGGGAGCGTGTGCAGAGTGTTTAGCGAGTGTGTGCATAGCGCTTAGCGAGAGCATGCAGAGTGTTTAGCGAGCATGTGCGAAGGTTTAGCGAGTGTGTGCAGAGTGTTTTGGTGAGAATGTGCAGTGTTGTTAGAGAGCACATTTGGAGTGTTTTGACATGCACGGCAGAGGATTTAGCCTGTGTGTGCGGAGTGTTTTGGCAAGCGCAGGCCGAGTGTTTTGGCAAGCGCGTGTGGAGTGTTTTGGTGTGCTCATGCAGAGTGTTTAGTGAGCGTGTGCTGAGTGTTTTGGCGAGCGTGTGCAGAGTGTTTTAGTGAGTGCATGGGGAGTGTTTTGGCGATCGCGTGTGGAGGTGTGCCAGTGTGTGCAGAGTGTTTAGCGAGTGTGTGCAGAGTGTTAAGTGAGCACGTGTAGAGTCTTAAGTGAGCGCGTGCAGAGTGTTTAGCAAGTGCGTGCAGAGTGTTTAGTGAGTGCATGCAGAGTGTTTTGGCAAGTGCGTGCAGAGCACTTAGCGAGCATGTGCAGTGGTTTAGCGAGCATGTGCAGACAGTTTTGGCGAGCGCATGCAGAGTGTTTAATAAGCGTGTGAAATGTGTTTAGCGAGTGCATGCAGAGTGTTTATAGTGCGCATACAGTGTGTTTAGCAAGCGTGTGAAGAGTATTTAGCGAGTGCGTGGAGAGTGTTTAGAGTGTGCATACAGTGTGTTGAGTGAGTGTGTGCAGAGTGTTTAGTGAGTGTGTGCAGAGTGTTTAGCAAGCACGTGCAGTGTTTTTAGCGAGCGTGTGCGGAGTGTTCTGGCATGCGTGTGCAGAGCATTTAGCGAATGTGAGTGGAGTGTTTTGGCGAGTGTGTGCAGTGTTTTTAGGGAGCTCATTTGGAGTGTTTTGGCATGCATGCCAGAGCATTTAGTGTGTGTGTGCGGAGTGTTTTGGCAAGCACATGCAGTGTTTTCAGCGAGCGTGTGCGGAGTGTTCTGGCATGCTTGTGCAGAGCATTTAGCGAACATGAGTGGAGTGTTTTGGCGAGCGTGTGTGGAGTGTTTTGGCGAGCACATGCAGTGTTTTTAGCGAATGAGTGCGGAGTGTTTTGGCGAGTGTTTGCGGAGTGTTTTGTTATGCGCGAGCAGAGTGTTTAGGGAGCGTGTGCAGAGAGTTTAGCGAGAGTGTGCATAGCGCTTAGCGAGAGCATGAAGAGTGTTCAGCGAGTGTGTGCAGAGTGTTTAGCGAGTTTGTGCAGAGTGTTCAGCGAGCGTGTGCAGAGTGTTTAGTGAGTGTGTGCAGAGTGTTTAGTGAGCACGTGCAGAGTTTTTAGTGAGTGTGTGCAGAGTGTTTAGTGAGTTTGTGCAAAGTGTTTAGCGAGCACGTGCGGAGGTTGAGGGAGTGTGTGCAGACTGTTTAGCGAGCATGTGCATTGTTTATACCGAACGCAAGCGGAGTGTTTCAGCGAGCGCATGTGGAGTGTTTTGGAAAGCTCGTATAGAGTGTTTAGCAAGAGTGTGCCGAGTGTCTTGGCAAGCGCATGTGGAGTGTTTTGGTGAGCATGTGCGGAGTGTTTTAGCGAGTGTGTGTGGAGTGTTTTGTTGAGCACAAGCAGTGTTTTTAGCGAGTGCATGCGGAGTGTTTAGCAAGCGTGTGCAGAATGTTTAGCGAGCACGTGCGGCATTCTGCGAGTGTGTGCAGAGTGTTTAGTGACTGTGTGCAGAGTTTACAGTGAGCGCATGTGGAGTGTTTTGGCGAACGCGTGCAGAGCATTTAGTGAGCATGTGCAGTGGTTTAACGAGCATGTGCAGAGTGTTTTGGCGAATGCGTGCAGAGTGTTTAGCGAGTGTGTGCAGAGTGTTTAGTGAGCGCATGTGGAGTGTTTTGGCGAATGCGTGCAGAGCACTTAGCGAGCATGTGCAGTGGTTTAGCGAGCATGTGCAGACTGTTTTGGTGAGCACATGCAGAGTGTTTAGAGCGCACATACAGCTGTTTAGTGAGCGCATGCAGAGTGTTTAGCGAGCACTGCAGAGTATTTAGCAAGCCTGTGCAGAGTGATTAGCGAGTGTGTGCAGAGTGTTTAGCGAGTGCTACAGAGTGTTTAGCTAGCATGGGCGGAGTGTTTTGGTGGGCACATGCAGTGTTTTTAGGGAGCGCGTGCAGAGTGTTTTGGCGAGCATGTGCAGTGTTTTTAGCGAGCATGTGCGGAGTATTCTGGCATGCGTGTGCAGAGCATTTAGTGAACGTGAGTGGAGTGTTTTGGTGCGCATGTGCGGAGCATTTTGGCGAGCACTTGCAGATTGTTTTGGCGAGCATGTACAGTGTTTTTAGCGAGCGCATGCGGAGTGTTTTGGCGATCACGTGTAGAGTGTTTTGGCGAGCGTGTGCAGTTTTTTTAGGGAGTGCAGTTGGAGTGTTTTGGCATGTACGGCAGAGCATTTAGCATGTGTGAGCGGAGTGTTTTGTCAAGCACATGCAGTGTTTTTAGTTAGCGCGTGCGGAGTGTTTTGGCGAGCGTTTGCGGAGTGTTTTGGCATGCGCAAGCAGAGCGTTTAGGGAGCGTGTGCAGAGTGTTTAGCGAGTGTGTGCATAGTGCTTAGCGAGCATGTGCATGGTTTATACCGAATGGAAGCGGAGTGTTTCAGCGAGCGCATGTGGAGTGTTTTGGCAAGCTCGTGCAGAGTGTTTAGCAAGCGTGTGCAGAATGTTTAGCGAGCACGTGCGGCATTCTGCGAGTGTGTGCAGAGTGTTTAGTGACTGCGAGCAGAGTTTACAGTGAGCGCATGTGGAGTGTTTTGGCGAACACGTGCAGAGCATTTAGTGAGCATGTGCAGTGGTGTAGCGAGCATGTGCAGAGTGTTTTGGCGAATGTGTGCAGAGTGTTTAGCGAGTGTGTGCAGAGTGTTTAGTGAGCGCATGGGGAGTGTTTTGGTGAACGCGTGCAGAGCACTTAGCGAGCATGTGCAGTGGTTTAGCGAGCATGTGCAGACTGTTTTGGTGAGCGCATGCGGAGTGTTTAGAGCGCACATACAGCTGTTTAGTGAGTGCATGCAGAGTGTTTAGCGAGCGCTGCAGAGTAATTAGCAAGCGTGTGCAGAGTGATTAGCGAGTGTGTGCAGAGTGTTTAGCGAGTGCTACAGAGTGTTTAGCTAGCATGGGCGGAGTGTTTTGGTGAGCACATGCAGTGTTTTTAGAGAGCGCGTGCGGAGTGTTTTGGCGAGCATGTGCAGTGTTTTTAGCGAACATGTGTGGAGTATTCTGGCATGCGTGTGCAGAGCATTTAGTGAACGTGAGTGGAGTGTTTTGGCGCGCATGTGCGGAGCATTTTGGCGAGCCCTCGCAGAGTGTTTTGGCGAGCATGTACAGTGTTTTTAGCGAGCGCATGCGGAGTGTTTTGGCGATCACGTGTAGAGTATTTTGGCGAGCGTGTGCAGTTTTTTTAGGGAGTGCATTTGGAGTGTTTTGGCATGTATGGCAGAGCATTTAGCGTGTGTGAGTGGAGTGTTTTGGCAAGCACATGCAGTGTTTTTAGCGAACGCATGCGGAGTGTTTTGGCGAGCGTTTTTGGAGTGTTTTGGCATGCGCAAGCAGAGCGTTTAGGGAGCGTGTGCAGAGTGTTTAGCGAGTGTGTGCATAGCGCTTAGCGAGAGCATGCAGAGTGTTTAGCGAGCATGTGCGAAGGTTTAGCGAGTGTGTGCAGAGTGTTTTGGTGAGAATGTGCAGTGTTGTTAGAGAGCACATTTGGAGTGTTTTGACATGCACGGCAGAGGATTTAGCCTGTGTGTGCGGAGTGTTTTGGCAAGCGCAGGCCGAGTGTTTTGGCAAGCGCGTGTGGAGTGTTTTGGTGTGCTCATGCAGAGTGTTTAGTGAGCGTGTGCTGAGTGTTTTGGCGAGCGTGTGCAGAGTGTTTTAGTGAGTGCATGGGGAGTGTTTTGGCGATCGCGTGTGGAGGTGTGCCAGTGTGTGCAGAGTGTTTAGCGAGTGTGTGCAGAGTGTTAAGTGAGCACGTGTAGAGTCTTAAGTGAGCGCGTGCAGAGTGTTTAGCGAGTGCTACAGAGTGTTTAGCTAGCATGGGCGGAGTGTTTTGGTGAGCACATGCAGTGTTTTTAGAGAGCGCGTGCGGAGTGTTTTGGCGAGCATGTGCAGTGTTTTTAGCGAACATGTGTGGAGTATTCTGGCATGCGTGTGCAGAGCATTTAGTGAACGTGAGTGGAGTGTTTTGGCGCGCATGTGCGGAGCATTTTGGCGAGCCCTTGCAGAGTGTTTTGGCGAGCATGTACAGTGTTTTTAGCGAGCGCATGCGGAGTGTTTTGGCGATCACGTGTAGAGTATTTTGGCGAGCGTGTGCAGTTTTTTTAGGGAGTGCATTTGGAGTGTTTTGGCATGTATGGCAGAGCATTTAGCGTGTGTGAGTGGAGTGTTTTGGCAAGCACATGCAGTGTTTTTAGCGAACGCATGCGGAGTGTTTTGGCGAGCGTTTGTGGAGTGTTTTGGCATGCGCAAGCAGAGCGTTTAGGGAGCGTGTGCAGAGTGTTTAGCGAGTGTGTGCATAGCGCTTAGCGAGAGCATGCAGAGTGTTTAGCGAGCATGTGCGAAGGTTTAGCGAGTGTGTGCAGAGTGTTTTGGTGAGAATGTGCAGTGTTGTTAGAGAGCACATTTGGAGTGTTTTGACATGCACGGCAGAGGATTTAGCCTGTGTGTGCGGAGTGTTTTGGCAAGCGCAGGCCGAGTGTTTTGGCAAGCGCGTGTGGAGTGTTTTGGTGTGCTCATGCAGAGTGTTTAGTGAGCGTGTGCTGAGTGTTTTGGCGAGCGTGTGCAGAGTGTTTTAGTGAGTGCATGGGGAGTGTTTTGGCGATCGCGTGTGGAGGTGTGCCAGTGTGTGCAGAGTGTTTAGCGAGTGTGTGCAGAGTGTTAAGTGAGCACGTGTAGAGTCTTAAGTGAGCGCGTGCAGAGTGTTTAGCGAGTGCTACAGAGTGTTTAGCTAGCATGGGCGGAGTGTTTTGGTGGGCACATGCAGTGTTTTTAGGGAGCGCGTGCAGAGTGTTTTGGCGAGCATGTGCAGTGTTTTTAGCGAGCATGTGCGGAGTATTCTGGCATGCGTGTGCAGAGCATTTAGTGAACGTGAGTGGAGTGTTTTGGTGCGCATGTGCGGAGCATTTTGGCGAGCACTTGCAGATTGTTTTGGCGAGCATGTACAGTGTTTTTAGCGAGCGCATGCGGAGTGTTTTGGCGATCACGTGTAGAGTGTTTTGGCGAGCGTGTGCAGTTTTTTTAGGGAGTGCAGTTGGAGTGTTTTGGCATGTACGGCAGAGCATTTAGCATGTGTGAGCGGAGTGTTTTGTCAAGCACATGCAGTGTTTTTAGTTAGCGCGTGCGGAGTGTTTTGGCGAGCGTTTGCGGAGTGTTTTGGCATGCGCAAGCAGAGCGTTTAGGGAGCGTGTGCAGAGTGTTTAGCGAGTGTGTGCATAGTGCTTAGCGAGCATGTGCATGGTTTATACCGAATGGAAGCGGAGTGTTTCAGCGAGCGCATGTGGAGTGTTTTGGCAAGCTCGTGCAGAGTGTTTAGCAAGCGTGTGCAGAATGTTTAGCGAGCACGTGCGGCATTCTGCGAGTGTGTGCAGAGTGTTTAGTGACTGCGAGCAGAGTTTACAGTGAGCGCATGTGGAGTGTTTTGGCGAACACGTGCAGAGCATTTAGTGAGCATGTGCAGTGGTGTAGCGAGCATGTGCAGAGTGTTTTGGCGAATGTGTGCAGAGTGTTTAGCGAGTGTGTGCAGAGTGTTTAGTGAGCGCATGGGGAGTGTTTTGGTGAACGCGTGCAGAGCACTTAGCGAGCATGTGCAGTGGTTTAGCGAGCATGTGCAGACTGTTTTGGTGAGCGCATGCGGAGTGTTTAGAGCGCACATACAGCTGTTTAGTGAGTGCATGCAGAGTGTTTAGCGAGCGCTGCAGAGTAATTAGCAAGCGTGTGCAGAGTGATTAGCGAGTGTGTGCAGAGTGTTTAGCGAGTGCTACAGAGTGTTTAGCTAGCATGGGCGGAGTGTTTTGGTGAGCACATGCAGTGTTTTTAGAGAGCGCGTGCGGAGTGTTTTGGCGAGCATGTGCAGTGTTTTTAGCGAACATGTGTGGAGTATTCTGGCATGCGTGTGCAGAGCATTTAGTGAACGTGAGTGGAGTGTTTTGGCGCGCATGTGCGGAGCATTTTGGCGAGCCCTCGCAGAGTGTTTTGGCGAGCATGTACAGTGTTTTTAGCGAGCGCATGCGGAGTGTTTTGGCGATCACGTGTAGAGTATTTTGGCGAGCGTGTGCAGTTTTTTTAGGGAGTGCATTTGGAGTGTTTTGGCGTGTATGGCAGAGCATTTAGCGTGTGTGAGTGGAGTGTTTTGGCAAGCACATGCAGTGTTTTTAGCGAACGCATGCGGAGTGTTTTGGCGAGCGTTTTTGGAGTGTTTTGGCATGCGCAAGCAGAGCGTTTAGGGAGCGTGTGCAGAGTGTTTAGCGAGTGTGTGCATAGCGCTTAGCGAGAGCATGCAGAGTGTTTAGCGAGCATGTGCGAAGGTTTAGCGAGTGTGTGCAGAGTGTTTTGGTGAGAATGTGCAGTGTTGTTAGAGAGCACATTTGGAGTGTTTTGACATGCACGGCAGAGGATTTAGCCTGTGTGTGCGGAGTGTTTTGGCAAGCGCAGGCCGAGTGTTTTGGCAAGCGCGTGTGGAGTGTTTTGGTGTGCTCATGCAGAGTGTTTAGTGAGCGTGTGCTGAGTGTTTTGGCGAGCGTGTGCAGAGTGTTTTAGTGAGTGCATGGGGAGTGTTTTGGCGATCGCGTGTGGAGGTGTGCCAGTGTGTGCAGAGTGTTTAGCGAGTGTGTGCAGAGTGTTAAGTGAGCACGTGTAGAGTCTTAAGTGAGCGCGTGCAGAGTGTTTAGCGAGTGCTACAGAGTGTTTAGCTAGCATGGGCGGAGTGTTTTGGTGAGCACATGCAGTGTTTTTAGAGAGCGCGTGCGGAGTGTTTTGGCGAGCATGTGCAGTGTTTTTAGCGAACATGTGTGGAGTATTCTGGCATGCGTGTGCAGAGCATTTAGTGAACGTGAGTGGAGTGTTTTGGCGCGCATGTGCGGAGCATTTTGGCGAGCCCTTGCAGAGTGTTTTGGCGAGCATGTACAGTGTTTTTAGCGAGCGCATGCGGAGTGTTTTGGCGATCACGTGTAGAGTATTTTGGCGAGCGTGTGCAGTTTTTTTAGGGAGTGCATTTGGAGTGTTTTGGCATGTATGGCAGAGCATTTAGCGTGTGTGAGTGGAGTGTTTTGGCAAGCACATGCAGTGTTTTTAGCGAACGCATGCGGAGTGTTTTGGCGAGCGTTTGTGGAGTGTTTTGGCATGCGCAAGCAGAGCGTTTAGGGAGCGTGTGCAGAGTGTTTAGCGAGTGTGTGCATAGCGCTTAGCGAGAGCATGCAGAGTGTTTAGCGAGCATGTGCGAAGGTTTAGCGAGTGTGTGCAGAGTGTTTTGGTGAGAATGTGCAGTGTTGTTAGAGAGCACATTTGGAGTGTTTTGACATGCACGGCAGAGGATTTAGCCTGTGTGTGCGGAGTGTTTTGGCAAGCGCAGGCCGAGTGTTTTGGCAAGCGCGTGTGGAGTGTTTTGGTGTGCTCATGCAGAGTGTTTAGTGAGCGTGTGCTGAGTGTTTTGGCGAGCGTGTGCAGAGTGTTTTAGTGAGTGCATGGGGAGTGTTTTGGCGATCGCGTGTGGAGGTGTGCCAGTGTGTGCAGAGTGTTTAGCGAGTGTGTGCAGAGTGTTAAGTGAGCACGTGTAGAGTCTTAAGTGAGCGCGTGCAGAGTGTTTAGCGAGTGCGTGCAGAGTGTTTAGTGAGTGCATGCAGAGTGTTTCGGCAAGTGCGTGCAGAGCACTTAGCGAGCATGTGCAGTGGTTTAGCGAGCATGTGCAGACAGTTTTGGCGAGCGCATGCAGAGTGTTTAATAAGCGTGTGAAATGTGTTTAGCGAGTGCATGCAGAGTGTTTATAGTGCGCATACAGTGTGTTTAGCAAGCGTGTGAAGAGTATTTAGTGAGTGCGTGGAGAGTGTTTAGAGTGTGCATACAGTGTGTTTAGTGAGTGTGTGCAGAGTGTTTAGTGAGTGTGTGCAGAGTGTTTAGCAAGCACGTGCAGTGTTTTTAGCGAGCGTGTGCGGAGTGTTCTGGCATGCGTGTGCAGAGCATTTAGCGAATGTGAGTGGAGTGTTTTGGCGAGTGTGTGCAGTGTTTTTAGGGAGCTCATTTGGAGTGTTTTGGCATGCATGCCAGAGCATTTAGTGTGTGTGTGCGGAGTGTTTTGGCAAGCACATGCAGTGTTTTCAGCGAGCGTGTGCGGAGTGTTCTGGCATGCTTGTGCAGAGCATTTAGCGAACATGAGTGGAGTGTTTTGGCGAGCGTGTGTGGAGTGTTTTGGCGAGCACATGCAGTGTTTTTAGCGAATGAGTGCGGAGTGTTTTGGCGAGTGTTTGCGGAGTGTTTTGTTATGCGCGAGCAGAGTGTTTAGGGAGCGTGTGCAGAGAGTTTAGCGAGAGTGTGCATAGCGCTTAGCGAGAGCATGAAGAGTGTTCAGCGAGTGTGTGCAGAGTGTTTAGCGAGTTTGTGCAGAGTGTTCAGCGAGCGTGTGCAGAGTGTTTAGTGAGTGTGTGCAGAGTGTTTAGTGAGCACGTGCAGAGTTTTTAGCGAGTGTGTGCAGAGAATTTATTGAGTGCCCCTGGAGTGTTTTGGCGAGCGTGTGCGGAGTGCTCTGGCATGCGTGTGCAGAGCATTTAGTGAACGTGAGTGGAGTGTTTTGGCGAGCGTGTGCGGATCGTTTTGGCGAGCACTTGCAGAGTGTTTTGGCGAGCACTTGCAGTGTTTTTAGGGAGCGCATTTGGAGTGTTTTGGCATGTATGGCAGAGCATTTAGCATATGTGCGCGGAGTGTTTTGGCGAGCACATGCAGTGTTTTTAGGGCGCGCATTTGGAGTGTTTTGGCATGTATGGCAGAGGATTTAGCATATGTGCGCTGAGTGTTTTGGCAAGCACCTGCAGTGCTTTTAGCGAACGAGTGCTGAGTGTTTTGGCGAGCATTTGCGGAGTGTTTTGGTATGCGCGAGCAGAGTGTTTAGCGATCGTGTGCAGATTGTTTAGCGACCATATGCATAGAGCTTAGCGAGAGCATGCAGAGTGTTCAGCGAGTGTGTGCAGAGTGTTTAGCAAGTGTGTGCAGAGTGTTTAGTGAGCACGTGCAGAGTTTTTAGTGACTGTGTGCAAAGTGTTTAGCGAGTTTGTGCAAAGTGTTTAGCGAGCACGTGCAGAGGTTGAGGGAGTGTGTGCAGAGTGTTTAGTGAGCATGTGCATTGTTTATACCGAACGCAAGCGGAGTGTTTCAGCGAGCGCATGTGGAGTGTTTTGGCAAGCTCATGTAGAGTGTTTAGCAAGAGTGTGCCGAGTGTCTTGCCAAGCCCATGCGGAGTGCTTGGCCAGCGCATGTGGAGTGTTTTGGCGAGCATGTGCGGAGTGTTTTGTCGAGTGTGTGTGGAGTGTTTTGTTGAGCACGTGCAGTGTTTTTAGCGAGTGCATGCCGAGTGTTTAGCAAGCGTGTGCAGAGTGTTTAGCGAGCATGTGCGGAGATCTGCGAGTGTGTGCAGAGTGTTTAGTGACTGCGTGCAGAGTTTACAGTGAGCGCATGTGGAGTGTTTTGGCGAACGCGTGCAGAGCACTTAGTGAGCATGTGCAGTGGTTTAGCGAGCATGTGCAGACTGTTTTGGCGAATGCGTGCAGTGTTTAGCGAGCATGTGAATAGTATTTAGCGACCACCTGCAGAGTTGAGCGAGTGTGTGCAGAGTGTTTAGCGAGTGTGTGCAGAGTGTTTAGTGAGCGCATGCGGAGTGTTTTGGTGAATGCGTGCAGAGCACTTAGCGAGCATGTGCAGTGGTTTAGCGAGCATGTGCAGACTGTTTTGGTGAGCGCATGCAGAGTGTTCAGAGCGCACATACAGCTGTTTAGTGAGCGCATGCAGAGTGTTTAGTGAGCGCTGCATAATATTTAGCAAGCGTGTGCAGCATGATTAGCGAGTGTGTGCAGAGTGTTTAGCGAGTGCTACAGAGTGTTTAGCTAGCATGGGCGGAGTGATTTGGTGAGTACATGCAGTGTTTTTAGCAAACGCGTGCGGAGTGTTTTGGCGAGCATGTGCAGTGTTTTTAGCGAGCATGTGCGGAGTATTCTGGCATGCGTGTGCAGAGCATTTAGTGAACGTGAGTGGAGTGTTTTGGCGCACATGTGCAGAGTGTTCAGCGAGTGTGTGCGAAGTGTTTAGCGAGCACGTGCGGAGGTTGAGCGAGTGTGTGCAGAGCGTTTAGTGAGTTTCTGCAGAGTGTTTAGTGAGTGCGTGCAGAGTTTTTAGCGAGTGTGTGCAAAGTGTTTAGCGAGTGTGTGCAGAATGTTTAGTGAGAGCATGCAGATTGTTTAGCGAGCGTGTGCAGAGTGTTTTGGCGAGCGTGTGCGGAGTGTTTTGTCGAGCACGTGCAGTGTTATTAGCGAGTGCATGCAGAGTGTTTTGGCATGCACGTGCAGAGCATTTTGCAAGCGCATGTGGAGTGTTTTGGCGAGCATGTGCGGAGTGTTTTGGCAAGTGCATGGGGAATGCTTTGGCGATCGCATGCAGAGTGTTTAGCGAGAATGTGCGGAGGTTTAGCGAGTGTGTGCAGTGTGTTTTGGTGAGCATGTGCAGTGTTTTTAGGGAGCACATTTGGAGTGTTTTGGCATGCACGGCAGAGCATTTAGCATGTGTGTGAGGAGTGTTTTGGCAAGCAGAGGCCGAGTGTTTTGGCAAGCGCGTGCGGAGTGTTTTGGCGATCACGTGTAGAGTGTTTTGGCGAGTGTGTGCAGTGTTTTTAGGGAGTGCATTTGGAGTATTTTGGCATGTATGGCAGAGCATTTAGTGTGTGTGTGCGGAGTGTTTTGGCACGCACATGCAGTGCTTTTAGCGAACGAGTGCAGAGTGTTTTGGCGAGCATTTGTGGAGTGTTTTGGTATGCGCAAGCAGAGTGTTTAGCGAGCGTGTGCAGAGTGTTTAGCGAACGTGTGCATAGCGCTTAGCGAGAGCATACAGAGTGTTCAGCGAGCGCGTGCAGAGTTTTTAGCGAGTTTGTGCAATATGTTTAGCGAGCATGTACGGAGGTTGAGCGAGTGTGTGCAGAGTGTTTAGCGAGCACGGGCAGTGTTTTTAGCGAACACGAGCAGAGTGTTTCAGCAAGCGCAGGTGGAGTGTTTTAGTGATCACGTGCAGAGTGTTTTGGCGAGCACATGCAGTGTTTTTAGGGAGCGCATTTGGAGGGTTTTGGCATGTATGGCAGAGCATTTAGCGTGTGTGAGCGGAGTGTTTTGGCAAGCACATGCAGTGTTTTTAGCGAATGAGTGCGGAGTGTTTTGGCGAGCGTTTGCGGAGTGTTTCGGCAGGCGCGAGCAGAGTGTTTAGCGAGCGTGTGCAGAGTGTACATCGAGTGTGTGCAGAGTTTGTTTAGCGAGTGTGTGCAGAGTGTTTAGTGAGCATATGCAGCGTGTTTAGCGAGTGTGTGCAGAGTGTTTAGTGAGCATATGCAGAGTTTTTAGCGAGTGTGTGCAGAGTGTTTAGCGAGCACGTGCAGTGTTTTTAGCGAAACCAAGCGGAGTGTTTCAGCGAGCGCATGTAGAGTGTTTTGGCAAGCTCGTGTAGAGTGTTTAGCGAGAGTGCACTGAGTGTCTTGGCAAGCACATGCGGATTGTTTTGGCGAATGCATGTGGAGTGTTTTGGCACGCGTTGCAGAGAGTTTAGCGAGTGTGTGCGGAATAATTTGTCGAGCACGTGCAGTGTTTTTAGCAAGCCCATGCAGAATGTTTTGGCAAGCGTGTGCACAGCAATTAGCGAGCGCGACTGGAGTGTTTTTAGCAAGCGCATGTGGAGTGTTTTAGTGATCACGTGCAGAGTGTTTTGGCGAGCACATGCAGTGTTTTTAGGGAGTGCATTTGGAGTGTTTTGGCATGTACGGCAGAGCATTTAGAGTGTGTGAGCAGAGTGTTTTGGCAAGCACATGCAGTGTTTTTAGCGAACGGGTGCGGAGTGTTTTGGCGAGCGTTTGCGGAGTGTTTTGGTGAGCGTTTGCGGAGTGTTTTGGCATGTGCAAGCAGAGCGTTTAGGGAGTGTGTGCAGAGTGTTTAGCGAGTGTGTGCATAGCGCTTAGCGAGAGCATACAGAGTGTTCAGTGAGTGTGTGCAAAGTGTTTAGCGAGCATGTGCGGAGGTTGAGCGAGTGTGTGCAGGTTTAGCGAGTGTGTGCAGAGTGTTTAGTGAGTGCGTGCAGAGTTTTTAGCGAGTGTGTGCAAAGTGTTTAGCGAGTGTGTGCAGAGTGTTTAGTGAGCGCGTGCAGAGTTTTTAGCGAGTGTGTGCAGAGTGTTTAGCGAGCACATGCAGTGTTTTTAGCGAACGCAAGCAGATTGTTTCGGCGAGCGCATGTGGAGTGTTTTGGCAAGCTCGTGTAGAGTGTTTAGTGAGAGTGTGCCGAGTGTCTTGGCAAGCACATGTGGAATGTTATGGCAAGCTCATGTGGAGTGTTTTGGCATGTGTTGCAGAGTGTTTAGCGAGCATGTGCAGAGTATTTTGGTGAGCGTGTGCGGAGTGTTTTTTTGAGCACGTGCAGTGTTATTAGCGAGTGCATGTGGAGAGTTTTCGGTATGCACGTGCAGAGCATTTTACAAGCTTATGTGGAGTTTTTAGGCGAGCATGTGCGGAGTGTTTTGGCAAGTACATGGGGAATGCTTTGGCGATCGCGTGCAGAGCATTTAGTGAGTGTGTGCAGAGGTTTAGCGAGTGTGTGCAGAGTATTTTGGCGAGCGCATGCGGAGTGTTTTGGCAAGTGCATGGGGAATGCTTTGGCGATCGCGTGCAGAGTGCTTAGCGAGCATGTGCGGAGATTTAGCGAGTGTGTTCAGAATGTTTTGGTGAGCATTTGCAGTGTTTTTAGGGAGCACATTTGGAGTGTTTTGGCATGCATGGCAGAGTGCTTAGCGTGTGTGTGCGGAGTGTTTTGGCAAGCGCATGCTGAGTGTTTTGGCAAGCGCGTGCGGAGTGTTTTGGCGAGCGTGTGTGGAGTGTTTTGGTGCGCTCATGCAGAGTGTTTAGCACGCGTTTGCAGAGTGTTTTGGCGAGCGCATGTGGAGTGTTTTGGCGAGCGCGTGTGGAGTGTTTAGTGAGTGCATGCGGAGTGTTTTGGTGAGTGTGTGCAGAGCACTTAGCGAGCATGTGCAGTGGTTTAGCGAGCACGTGCAGAATGTTTTGGCGAGCGCGTGCAGAGTGTTTAGCAAGCGTGTGAAGTTTGTTTAGCGAGTGCATGCAGAGTGTTTATAGCGCGCATACAGTGTGTTTAGCGAGCGTGTGAAGAGTGTTTAGCAAGTGCGTGGAGAGTGTTTAGAGTGTGCGTACAGTGTGTTTAGTGAGTATGTGCAGAGTGTTTAGCGAGTGTGTGCAGAGTATTTAGCAAGCATGTGCAGTGTTTTTAGCGAGCGTGTGCAGAGTGTTTTGGTGAGCACATGCAGTGTTTTTAGCAAGCGTGTGCGGAGTGTTCTGGCATGCGTGTGCAGAGCATTTAGCGAACGTGAGTGGAGTGTTTTGGCGAGCGTGTGCAGTGTTTTTAGGCCGCTCATTTGGAGTGTTTTGGCATGCACGCCAGAGCATTTAGTGTGTGTGTGCAGAGTGTTTTGGCAAGCACATGCAGTGTTTTTAGCAAGCGTGTGCGGATTATTCTGGCACGCATGTGCAGAGCATTTAGCGAACACGAGTGGAGTGTTTTGGCGAGCGTGTGCGGAGTGTTTTGGCGAGCACTTGCAGTGTTTTTAGCGAACGAGTGCGGAGTGTTTTGGCGAGCATTTGCGGAGTGTTTTGTTATGCGCGAGCAGAGTGTTTAGGGAGCGTGTGCAGAGAGTTTAGCGAGAGTGTGCATAGCACTTAGCGAGAGCATGAAGAGTGTTCAGCAAGTGTGTGCAGAGTGTTCAGCGAGTTTGTGCAGAGTGTTTAGTGAGTGTGTGCAGAGTGTTTAGTGAACACGTGCAGAGTTTTTAGCGAGTGTGTGCAAAGAATTTAGCGAGTGCCCCCGGAGTGTTTTGGCGAGCATGTGTGGAGTGTTCTGGCATGCGTGTGCAGAGCATTTAGTGAACGTGAGTGCTGTGTTTTGACGAGCATGTGCAGAGCGTTTTGGCGAGCACTTGCAGAGTGTTTTGGCGAGCACGTACAGTGTTCTTAGCGAGCGCATGCGGAGTGTTATGGCGATCACGTGTAGAGTGTTTTGGCGAGCATGTGCAATGTTTTTAGGGAACGCATTTGGAGTGTTTTGGCATGTATGGCAGAGCATTTAGCGTGTGTGCGCGGAGTGTTTTGGCACGCACATGCAGTGCTTTTAGCGAACGAGTGCAGAGTGTCTTGGCGAGCGTTTGTGGAGTGTTTTGGTATGCGCGAGCAGAGTGTTTAGCGAGCATGTGCAGAGTGTTTAGCGAACGTGTGCATAGCGCTTAGCGAGAGCATGCAGAGTGTTCAGCGAGTGTGTGCAGAGTGTTTAGCGAGCGCGAGCAGAGTGTTTTGGCGAGAGTGTGCGCAGTGTTCTGGAATGCGTGTGCAAAGCATTTAGCGAATGCGAGTGGAGTGTTTTGGTGAGCGTGTACAGAGCGTTCTGGCATGCATGTGCAGAGCATTTAGCAAATGCGATTGCAGTGTTTTGGTGAGCACGTGCAGTGTTTTTAGCGAGCGCGTGTGGAGTGTTTTGTCGATCACGTGCAGAGTGTTTTGGTGAGCACATGCAGTGTTTTTAGGGAGCGCATTTGAAGTGTTTTGGCATGTACAGCAGAACATTTAGTGTGTGTGTGCGGAATGTTTTGGCAAGCACATGCAGTGATTTTAGTGAGCGGGTGCGGAGTGTTCTGGCATGCGTGTGCAGAGAATTGAGCGAACACGAGTGGAGTGTTTTGGCGAGCATGTGCTCTATTTTTAGGGAGCGCATTTGGAGTGTTTTGGCATGCACGCCAGAGCATTTACTGTGTGTGTGCAGAGTGTTTTGGCAAGCACATGCAGTGTTTTTAGCAAACGAGTGCGGAGTGTTTAGCGATGACGTGCGGAGTTCAGCGAGTGTGTGCAGAGTCTTTAGTGAGCGCATGCGGAGTATTTTGGCGAACACGTGCAGAGCACTTAGCGAGCATGTGCCGTGGTTTAGTGAGCATGTGCAGACTCTTTTGGCGAGCGCGTGCAGAGTGTTTAGAGCGCACATACAGGTGTTTAGTGAGCACATGCAGAGTGATTAGCGAGCGCTGCAGAATATTTAGCAAGCGTGTGCACAGTGTTTTGGTGAGCACATGCAGTGTTTTTAGCGAACGAGTGCGGAGTGTTTTGGCGAGCGTTTGCCGTGTGTTTTGGCAAGCACGGGCAGAGTGTTTAGCGAGTGTGTGCATAGCGCTTAGCGAGAGCATGCAGAGTGTTCAGCGAGCGTGTGCAGAGTGTTTAGCGAGCGTGTGCAGAGTGTTTAGCGAGCACGAGCGGAGTTCAGCGAGTGTGTGCAGAGTGTTTAGTGACTGCGTGCGGAGTTCAGCGAGTGTGTGCAGAGTGTTTAGTGAGTGTGTGCAGAGTCTTTAGTGATCGCATGCGGAGTGTTTTGGCGAACGCATGCAGAGCACTTAGCAAGCATGTGCAGTGGTTTAGCGAGCATGTGCAGACTCTTTTGGCGAGCGCATGCAGAGTGTTTAGAGTGCACATACAGCTGTTTAGTGAGCACATGCAGAGTGATTAGCGAGCGCTGCAGAGTATTTAGCAAGCGTGTGCAGAGTGTTTAGCGAGTGTGTGCAGAGTGTTTAGCGAGCACTACAGAGTGTTTAGCGAGCGTGGGCTGAATGTTTTGGTGAGCACATGCAGTATTTTTAGCGAGCGCGTGCGGAGTGTTTTGGCGAGCATGTGCGGTGTTTTTAGCGACCGTCTGTGGAGTGTTCTGGCATGTGTGTGCAGAGCATTTAGCGAATGCGAGTGGAGTGTTTTGGCGAGTGTGTGCGGAGTGTTTTGGCGAGCACGTGCAGTGTTTTTAGGGAGCGCATTTGGAGTGTTTTGGCATGTATGGCAGAGCATTTAGCGTGTGTGTGCAGAGTGTTTTGGCAAGAACTTGCAGTGTTTATAGCGAACGAGTGCTGAATGTTTTGGCGCATGTTTGCTGTGTGTTTTGGCATGCACAGGCAGAGTGTTTAGTGAGCGTGTGCAGAGTGTTTAGCGAGTGTGTGCATAGCGCTTAGCGAGATCATGCAGAGTGTTCAGCGAGTGTGTGCAGAGTGTTTAGCGAACGCGAGTGGAGTGTTTTGGTGAGCATGTGCGGAGCATTCTGGCATGCATGTGCAGAGCATTTAGCGAACGCAAGTGGAGTATTTTGGTGAGCGTGTGCGGAATATTTAGGTGAACACGTGCAGTGTTTTTAGCGAGCGTGTGTGGAGTGTTTTGGTGATCACGTGCAGAGTGTTTTGGCGAGCACATGCTGTGTTTTTAGGGAGCGCATTTGGAGTGTTTTGGCATGTACAGCAGAGCATTTAGCGTGTGTGAGCGGAGTGTTTTGGCAAGCACATGCAGTGTTTTTAGCGAAAGTGTGCAGAGTGTTTTGGCAAGCATTTGCGGAGTGTTTTGGCATGTGTGAGCAGAGCGTTTAGGGAGCGTGTGCAGAGTGTTCAGCGAGTGTGTGCATAGCGCTTAGCGAGAGCATGCAGAATGTTCAGTGAGTGTGTGCAGAGTGTTTAGCGGGTGTGTGCAAAGTGTTTAGTGAGCGCTTGCAGAGTTTTTAGCGAGCATGTGCAGAGTGTTTAGTGAGTGTGTGCAGAGTGTTAAGTGAGCACGTGTAGAGTGTTAAGTGAGCGCATGCAGAGTGTTTAGCGAGCACGTGCGGAGGGTTAGCGAGCGTGTGCAGTGTTTTTAGCGAATGCATGCGGAGTGTTTCGGCATGTGCGTATAGAGCGTTTAGTGAGCATGTGCGGAGTGTTTTGGTGAGCGAGTGCGAAGTGTTTTAGTGAGTACATAGGGAGTGTTTTGGCAATCGCGTGCGGAGGTTTACCGAGCGTGCGCAGAGTGTTTTAGCGAGGGCGTGCAGAGTGTTTAGCAAGCGTGTGCAGAGCACTAAGCGAGAGCGTGCAGTATGTTTAGTGAGTGTGTGCAGAGTGTTTAGCGAGAGCATGCAGAGTGTTTAGCGAGTGTTTGCAGAGCGTTAAGTGAGCGCACGTAGAGTGTTAAGTGAGCGCGTGCAGAGTGTTTAGCAAGAGTGTGCCGAATGTCTTGGCAAGCGCATGCGGAGTGTTTTGGCGAGCGCATGTGGAGTGTTTTGGCCTGCGTTGCAGAGTGTTTAGCAACAGCGTGCGGAGTGTTTTGGTGAGCACCTGCAGAGCCTTTAGCGAGTGCGAGTGGAGTGTTTGGCGGAGCATGTGCGGAGTGTTCTGGCATGCGTGTGCAGAGAATTTAGCGAACATGAGTGGAGTGTTTTGGCAAGCGTGTGCGGAACGTTCTGGCGAGCACTTGCAGAGTGTTTTGGCGAGCACGTGCAGTGTTTTTAGCGAGCGCGTGCGGAGTGTTTTGGCAATCACGTGTAGAGTGTTTTGGCGAGCACGTGCAGTGTTTTTAGGGAGTGCATTTGGAGTGTTTTGGCATGTATGGCAGAGCATTTAGCGTGTGTGTGCAGAGTGTTTTGGCAAGCACATGCAGTGTTTTTATCAAAAGAGTGCAGAGAGTTTTGGCGTGTATTTGCGGAGTGCTTTGGTATGCGTGAGCAGAGTGTTCAGCGAGTGTGTGCAGAGTGTTTAGCAAGTGTGTGCAGAGTGTTTAGCGAGTGTGTGCAAAGTGTTTAGTGAGCATGTGCGGAGGTTGAGCGAATGTGTGCAGAGTGTTTAGCGAGCACGTGCAGTGTTTTTAGCAAACGCGAGTGGAGAGTTTCAGCGAGCGCATGTGGAATGTTTTGGCAAGCTCGTGTAGAGTGTTTAGCAAGAGTGTGCCGAATATCTTGGCAAGCGCATGCGGAGTGTTTTGGCGAGTGCATGTGGAGTGTTTTGGCCTGCATTGCAGAGTGTTTAGAGAACGTGTGCGGAGTATTTTGGCGAGTGCATGCAGAGTGTTTTGGCGAGCACGTGCAGAGTGTGTTAGCGAGCATGTGCAGAGTGTTTTGCCAAGCGTGTGCGGAGTGTTTTGGCGAGCGTGTGTGGAGTGTTTTGTGGAGCACGTGCAGTGTTTTTAGCGAGTGCATGCGCAGTGTTTAGCGAGCGTGTGCAGAGTGTTTAGTGACTGTGTGCAGTGTTTATAGTGAGCGCATGTGGCGTGTTTTGGCAAACGCGTGCAGAGCACTTAGCGAGCATGTGCAGTGGTTTCAGCGAGCATGTGCAGACTGTTTTGGCGAGTGCGTGCAGAGTGTTTAGCGAGCATGTGAAGAGTGTTTAGCAACCACGTGCGGAGTTGAGCGAGTGTGTGCAGAACATTTAGGGAGCGTGTGCAGAGTGTACAGCGAGTGTGTGCATAGCGCTTAGCGAGAGCATGCAGAATGTTCAGCGAGTGTGTGCAGAGTGTTTAGCTGGTGTGTACAAAGTGTTTAGTGAGCACGTGCAGAGTGTTAAGTGAGTGCGTGCAGAGTGTTTAGCGAGCAAGTGCGGAGGGTTAGCGAGCGTGTGCAGTGTTTTTAACGAATGCGTGCGGAGTGTTTCGGCATGTGCGTGTAGACCGTTTAGTGAGCATGTGCAGAGTGTTTTGGCGAGCGAGTGCGGAGTGTTTTAGTGAGTGCATAGGGAGTGTTTTGGCGATCGCGTGCGGAGGTTTACCGAGCATGTGCAGAGTGTTTTGGTGAGGGCGTGCAGAGTGTTTAGCAAGCGTGTGCAGAGCACATAGCGAGACTGTGCAGAGTGTTTAGTGAGTGTGTGCAGAGTGTTTAGCGAGCGCATGCAGAGTGTTTAGCGAGTGTTTGCAGAGTGTTAAGTGAGCGCATGTAGAGTGTTAAGTGAGCACGTGCAGAGTGTTTAGCGAGCGTGTGCAGTTTTTGGTGAGCCTGTGCGGAATGTTTAGCGAGCGCGGGCTGAGTGTTTTGGTGGGCGCCTCAGGGTGTTTGGTGAATGCGTGCAGAGTGTTTAGCGAGCATGTGCAGAGTGTTTAGTAAACACGTGTGGAGTTGAGCGAGTGTGTGCGGAGTGTTTAGCGAGTGCATGCAGAGTGTTTAGTGAGTTCATGCCGAGTGTTTTGGCGAGCGCATGCAGAGCACTAACGAGCATGTGCAGTGGTTTAGCAAGCATGTGCAGACTGTTTTGGTGAGCGTGTGCAGAGTGTTTAGCAAGCGTGTGAAGAGTGTTTAGCGAGTGCGTGCAGAGTGTTAAGCGAGTGTGTGCAAAGTGTTTAGCGAATGTGTGCAGAGTGTTTAGCGAGTGTGTGCAGAGTGTTTAGCGAGCGCGTGCAGAGTTTTTAGTGAGTGTGTGCAGAGTGTTTAGCGAGTGTGTGCAAAGTGTTTAGTGAGTGTTTGCAGAGTGTTTAGCAAGCACGTGCACTGTTTTTAGCGAGCGTGTGCAGAGTGTTTTGGTGAGCACATGCAGTGTTTTAGTGAACAAGTGCGGAGTGTTTAGCGAGAGTGGGCATAGCACTTAGCAAGAGCATGCAGAGTGTATAGCGAGTGTGTGCAGAGTGTTCAGCGAGTGTGTGCAGAGTGTTTAGTGAGTGCGTGCAGAGTTTTTAGCGAGTGCGCCCGGAGTGTTTCGGCATGTGCGTGCAGAGCGTTTTGCAAGTGCATGTGGAGTAGTTTGGCCGGCATGTGCTGAGTGTTTTGGCATGCCCTTGCAGAGTGTTCAGTGAGCACATGCGGAGTGCTTTGGCGAGCTCGTGCAGAGCATTTAGCGAGCGCGAGTGGAGTGTTTTGGCAAGCGTGTGCGGAGTGTTCTGGCATGCGTGTGCAGAGAATTTAGCAAATGTGAGTGGAGTGTTTTGGCGAGCGTGTGCAGACCATTTTGGTGAGCACTTCCAGAGTGTTTTGGCGAGCACGTGCAGTGTTTTTAGGGAGCGTGTGCAGTGTGTTTTGGTGAGCACGTGCAGGGTTTTTAGCGAGCATCTGCGGAATGTTCTGGCATGCGTGTGCAGAGCATTTACTGAATGTGAGTGGAGTATTTTGGTGAGCGTGTGCAGTGTTTTTAGGAAGCGCATTTGGAGTGTTTTGGCATGCATGCCAGAACATTTAGTGTGTGTGTGCGGAGTGTTTTGGCAAGCACATGCAATGTTTTTAGCAAGCATGTGCGGAGTGTTCTGGCATGCATGTGCAGAGCTTTTAGCGAAGGCGAGTGGACAGTTTTGGCGAGCGTGTGCGGAGTGTTTTGGTGAGCACGTGCAGTGTTTTTAGCAAACGAGTGCGCAGTGTTTTGGCGAGCGTTTGAGGAGTGTTTTGTTATGCGCAAGTAGAGCATTTAGGGAGCGTGTGCAGAGTGTTTAGCAAGCGTGTGCATAGTTCTTAGCGAGAGCATGCAGAGTGTTCAGCCAGTGTGCGCAAAGTGTTTAGCGAGTGTGTGCAGAGTGTTTAGTGAGCGCATGCAGAGTTTTTAGCGAGAGCGTGCAGAGTTTTTAGCGAGTTTGTGTAGAGTATTTTGTACAGCATGTGCAGAGTTTTTAGCGAGTGCGCCCGGAGTGTTTTGACATGTGCCTGCAGAGCGTTTTGCAAGTGCATGTGGAGTATTTTAGCGAGCGTGTGCTGAGTGTTTTGGCATGGCTGTGCAGAGATTTTATCGAGCGCATGCGTAGTGTTTTGGCGAGCACGTGCAGAGCATTTAGCGAATGCGAGTGGAGTGTTTTGGCGAGCGTGTGCGGAGCGTTTTGCCGAGCACTTGCAGAGTGTTTTGGCGAGCACGTGCAGTGTTTTTAGCGAGCGTGTGTGGAGTGTTTTGGCGATCACGTGTAGAGTGTTTTGGCGAGCATATGCAGTGTTTTTAGGGAGCACATTTGGAGAGTTTTGGCATGTATGGCAGAGCATTTAGCGTGTGTGTGCAGAGTGTTTTGGCACACACAAGCAGTGGTTTTATCGAACGAGTGCAGAGTGTTTTGCTGAGTGTTTGCGGAATGTTTTGGTATGCACGAGCAGAGCGTTTAGCGAGCGTGTGCAGAGTGTTTAGCAAGCGTGTGCATAGCGCTTAGCGAGAGCATGCAGAGTGTTCAGCGAGTGTGTGCAGAGTGTTTAGCAAGTGTGTGCAGAGTGTTTAGTGAGCGCTTGCAGAGATTTTAGCAAGTGTGTGCAGAGTTTTTAGCGAGTGTGTGCAAAGTGTTTAGCGAGCACATGCGGAGGTTGAGGGAGTGTGTGTAGAGTGGTTAGCGAGTGGAGTGTTTCAGCGAGCACATGTGGAATGTTTTGGCAAGCTCGTGTAGAGTGTTTAGCAAGTGTGTGCCGAGTGTCTTGGCAAGCACATGCGGAGTGTTTTGGCGAGCGCATGTGGAGTGTTTTGGCGAGAGCATGTGGAGTGTTTTGTCCTGCATTGCAGAGTGTATAGCGAGTGTGTGCGGAGTATTTTGGCGAGCACAAGCAGAGTGTTTTGGCGAGCATGTTCAGTGTTTTTAGCGAGCGTGTGCAGAGTGTTTTGGCGAGTGTGTGTGGAGTCTTTTGTCGAGCACATGCAGTGTTTTTAGCGAGTGCATGCTGAATGTTTAGTGAGCATGTACAGAGTGTTTAGTGAGCAAGTGCAGAGTTCAGTGAGTGTGTGCAGAGTGTTTAGTGAAAGTGTGCAGAGTTTATAGTGAGCGCATGCGGAGTGTTTTGGCGAGCGCATGTGGAGTGTTTTGGCCTGCGTTGCAGAGTGTATAGCGAGCGTATGTGGAGTATTTTGGCGAGCACATGCAGAGTGTTTTGGCGAGCACATGCAGAGTGTTTTGGCGAGCACGTGCAGAGTGTTTTGGCGAGCATGTGCAGTGTTTTTAGCGAATGTGTGCAGAGTGTTTTGGCGAGCTTGTGCAGATTGTTTTGCCGAGCGTGTGGAGTCTTTTGTCGAGCACATGCAGTGTTTTTAGCGAGTGCATGCTGAATGTTTAGTGAGCGTGTACAGAGTGTTTAGTGAGCAAATGCGGAGTTCAGCGAGTGTGTGCAGAGTGTTTAGTGACTGCGTGCAGAATTTATAGTGAGCGCATGTGGAATGTTTTGGCGAACACGTGCGGAGCACTTAGCGAGCATGTGCAGTGGTTTAGCGAGCATGTGCAGACTGTTTGGCGAGTGCGTGCAGAGTGTTTAGCGAGCATGCGCAGAGTGTTTAGTAACCACGTGCGGAATTCAGCGAGTTTGTGCAGAGTGTATAGTGAGTGTGTGCAGAGTGTTTAGTGAGCGCATGCGGAGTGTTTTGGCGAACGCGTGCAGAGCACTTAGTGAGCATGTGCAGTGGTTTAGTGAGCATGTACAGACTGTTTTTGCGAGCGCGTGCAGAGTGTTTACAGCGTGCATACAGGTGTCTAGTGAGCGTGTGCAGAGTGTTTAGCGAGCGCTACAGAGTATTTAGCCAGCGTGTGCAGTGTGTTTAGCGAGTGTGTGCAGATTGCTTAGTGAGCGCTACAGAGAGTTTAGCAAGCGTGGGCGGATTGTTTTGGTGAGCACATGCAGTGTTTTTAGTGAGCGTGTGCGAAGTGTTTTGGCGAGCATGTGCAGAGCATTTAGCGAAAGCGAGTGGAGTGTTTTGGCGAGTGTGTGTGGAGTGTTTTGGCGAGCACATGCAGTGTTTTTAGGGAGCGCATTTGGAGTGTTTTGGCATGTATGGCAGAGCATTTAGCATGTGTGTGCGGAGTGTTTTGGCGAGCGTTTGCGGTGTGTTTTGGCATGCATGAGCAGAGCGTTTAGCGAGCGTGTGCAGAGTGTTTAGCGAGTGTGTGCATAGCGCTTAGCGAGAGCATGCAGAGTGTTCAGCGAGTGTGCGCAGAGTGTTTAGCCGCTGTGTGCAAAGTGTTTAGTGAGCGCATGCAGAGTTTTTAGCGAGTGTGTGCAGAGTTTTTAGCGAGTGTGTGCAGAGTGTTTAGCGAATGTGTGCAGAGTGTTAAGTGAGCACGTGTAGAGTGTTAAATGAGCGCGTGCAGAGTGTTTAGCGAGTGCGTGCAGAGTGTTTGGCGAGCGTGTGTGGAGTGTATAGCGAGCGCGGGCCAAGTGTTTTGGTGAGCGCCTCAGGGTGTTTGGTGAGTGCGTGCGGAGTGTTTAGCGAGCATGTGCAGAGTGTTTAGTGAACACATGCGGAGTTGAGTGAGTGTGTGCAGAGTGTTTAGCGAGTGTGTGCGGAGTGTTTAGTGAGCACATGCGGAGTGTTTTGGCGAGCGCATGCAGAGCACTTAGTGAGCATGTGCAGTGGTTTAGCGAGCATGTGCAGACTGTTTTGGTGAGCGCGTGCAGAGTGTTTAGCAGGCATGTGAAGAGTGCTTAGCGAGTGTGCGCAGAGTGTTTAGCGAGTGCGTGCAGAATGTTTAGCAAGTGTGTGCACAGTGTTTAGCAAGCACGTGCAGTGTTTTTAGCGAGCGTGTGCAGTGTGTTTTGGTGAGCACGTGCAGCGTTTTTAGCGAGCATCTGCGGAATGTTCTGGCATGCGTGTGCAGAGCATTTACTGAATGTGAGTGGAGTGTTTTGGTGAGCGTGTGCAGTGTTTTTAGGAAGCGCATTTGGAGTGTTTTGGCATGCATGCCAGAACATTTAGTGTGTGTGTGCGGAGTGTTTTGGCAAGCACATGCAATGTTTTTAGCAAGCATGTGCGGAGTGTTCTGGCATGCATGTGCAGAGCTTTTAGCGAACGCGAGTGGACAGTTTTGGCGAGCGTGTGCGGAGTGTTTTGGTGAGCACGTGCAGTGTTTTTAGCAACGAGTGCGCAGTGTTTTGGCGAGCGTTTGAGGAGTGTTTTGTTATGCGCAAGTAGAGCATTTAGGGAGCGTGTGCAGAGTGTTTAGCAAGCGTGTGCATAGTTCTTAGCGAGAGCATGCAGAGTGTTCAGCCAGTGTGCGCAAAGTGTTTAGCGAGTGTGTGCAGAGTGTTTAGTGAGCGCATGCAGAGTTTTTAGCGAGAGCGTGCAGAGTTTTTAGCGAGTTTGTGTAGAGTATTTTGTACAGCATGTGCAGAGTTTTTAGCGAGTGCGCCCGGAGTGTTTTGACATGTGCCTGCAGAGCGTTTTGCAAGTGCATGTGGAGTATTTTAGCGAGCGTGTGCTGAGTGTTTTGGCATGGCTGTGCAGAGATTTTATCGAGCACGTGCGTAGTGTTTTGGCGAGCACGTGCAGAGCATTTAGCGAATGCGAGTGGAGTGTTTTGGCGAGCGTGTGCGGAGCGTTTTGGCGAGCACTTGCAGAGTGTTTTGGCGAGCACGTGCAGTGTTTTTAGCGAGCGCATTTGGAGAGTTTTGGCATGTATGGCAGAGCATTTAGCGTGTGTGTGCAGAGTGTTTTGGCACGCACAAGCAGTGGTTTTATCGAACGAGTGCAGAGTGTTTTGCTGAGTGTTTGCGGAATGTTTTGGTATGCACGAGCAGAGCGTTTAGCGAGCGTGTGCAGAGTGTTTAGCAAGCGTGTGCATAGCGCTTAGCGAGAGCATGCAGAGTGTTCAGCGAGTGTGTGCAGAGTGTTTAGCAAGTGTGTGCAGAGTGTTTAGTGAGCGCTTGCAGAGATTTTAGCAAGTGTGTGCAGAGTTTTTAGCGAGTGTGTGCAAAGTGTTTAGCGAGCACGTGCGGAGGTTGAGGGAGTGTGTGTAGAGTGGTTAGCGAGCACGTGCAGTGTTTTTAACGAACACGAGTGGAGTGTTTCAGCGAGCACATGTGGAATGTTTTGGCAAGCTCGTGTAGAGTGTTTAGCAAGTGTGTGCCGAGTGTCTTGGCAAGCACATGCGGAGTGTTTTGGCGAGCGCATGTGGAGTGTTTTGGCGAGAGCATGTGGAGTGTTTTGTCCTGCATTGCAGAGTGTATAGCGAGCGTGTGCGGAGTATTTTGGCGAGCACAAGCAGAGTGTTTTGGCGAGCATGTTCAGTGTTTTTAGCGAGCGTGTGCAGTGTTTTGTGACTGCGTGCAGAGTTTATAGTGAGCGCATGCGGAGTGTTTTGGCGAGCGCATGTGGAGTGTTTTGGCCTGCTTTGCAGAGTGTATAGCGAGCGTGTGCGGAGTATTTTGGCGAGCACATGCAGAGTGTTTTGGCGAGCACATGCAGAGTGTTTTGGCGAGCACGTGCAGAGTGTTTTGGCGAGCATGTGCAGTGTTTTTAGCGAATGTGTGCAGAGTGTTTTGGCGAGCTTGTGCAGAGTGTTTTGCCGAGCGTGTGTGGAGTCTTTTGTCGAGCATATGCAGTGTTTTTAGCGAGTGCATGCTGAATGTTTAGTGAGCGTGTACAGAGTGTTTAGTGAGCAAATGCGGAGTTCAGCGAGTGTGTGCAGAGTGTTTAGTGAATGCATGCAGAGTTTATAGTGAGCGCATGTGGAGTGTTTTGGCGAGCGCATGTGGAATGTTTTGGCAAGCTCGTGTAGAGTGTTTAGCAAGAGTGTGCCAAGTGTCTTGGCAAGCACATGCGGAGTGTTTTGGCGAGCACATGTGTAGTGTTTTGGCCTGCATTGCAGTGTGTATAGCGAGCGTATGCAGAGTATTTTGGCGAGCGCATGCAGAGTGTTTTGGCGAGCACGTGCAGAGTGTTTTGGCGAGCATGTGCAGTGTTTTTAGCGAATGCGTGCAGAGTGTTTTGGCAAGCGTGTGTGGAGTGTTTTGGTGAACGTGTGTGGAGTGTTTTGTCGAGCACGTGCAGTGTTTTTAGCGAGTGCATGCGCAGTGTTTAGCGAGCATGTGCAGAGTGTTTAGCGAGCACGTGCGGAGTTCAGCGAGTGTGTGCAGATTGTTTAGTGACTGCATGCAGAGTTTATAGTGAGCGAATGTGGAATGTTTTGGCGAACACGTGCAGAGCACTTAGCGAGCATGTGCAGTGGTTTAGCGAGCATGTGCAGACTGTTTAGGCAAGTACGTGCAGAGTGTTTAGCGAGCATGTGAAGAGTGTTTAGCGACCATGTGCGGAGTTGAGCGAGTGTGTGCAGCGTGTTTAGCGAGCATGCGCAGAGTGTGTAACGACCACGTGCAGAGTTCAGCGAGTTTGTGCAGAGTGTATATTGAGTGTGTGCAGAGTGTTTAGTGAGCGCATGCGGAGTGTTTTGGCGAACACGTGCAGAGCACTTAGTGAGCATGTGCAGTGGTTTAGCGAGCATGTACAGACTGTTTTCGCGAGCGCGTGCAGAGTGTTTACAGCATGCGTACAGGTGTTTAGTGAGCGCGTGCAGAGTGTTTAGCAAGTGTGTGCAGTGTGTTTAGCGAGTGTGTGCAGATTGTTTAGCGAGCGCTACAGAGAGTTTAGCAAGCGTGGGCGGAGTGTTTTGGTGAGCACATGCAGTGTTTTTAGCGAGCGTGTTTGGAGTGTTTTGGCGAGCATGTGCAGAGCATTTAGCGAATGCGAGTGGAGTGTTTTGGCGAGTGTGTGTGGAGTGTTTTGGCGAGCACATGCAGTGTTTTTAGGGAGCGCATTTGGAGTGTTTTGGCATGTAAGGCAGAGCATTTAGCATGTGTGTGCAGAGTGTTTTGGCAAGCACTTGCAGTGTTTTTAGCAAACGTGTGCGGAGTATTTTGGCGTGCGTTTGCGGTGTGTTTTGGCATGTGTGAGCAGAGCATTTAGGGAGCGTGTGCAGAGTGTTTAGCGAGTGTGTGCATAGCGCTTAGCGAGAGCATGCAGAATGTTCAGTGAGTGAGTACACAGTGTTTAGCGGGTGTGTGCAGAGTTTATAGTGAGCGCATGTGGAGTGTTTTGGCGAATGCATGCAGAGCACTTAGTGAGCATGTGCAGTGGTATAGCGAGCATGTGCAGACTGTTTTGGCGAGTGCATGCAGAGTGTTTAGCGAGCATGTGAAGAGTGTTTAGCTACCAGGTGCGGAGTTCAGCGAGTGTGTGCAGAGTGTTTAGCGAGTGCGTGCAGAGTGTTTGGTGAGCGTGTGCGGAGTGTATAGCGAGCGCGGGCCAAGTGTTTTGGTGAGTGCCTCAGGGTGTTTGGTGAGTGCGTGCGGAGTGTTTAGCGAGCATGTGCAGAGTGTTTAGTGAACACATGCGGAGTTGAGCGAATTTGTGCAGAGTGTTTAGCGAGTGCGTGCGGAGTGTTTAGTGAGCACATGCGGAGTGTTTTGGCGAACGCATGCAGAGCACTTAGTGAGCATGTGCAGTGGTTTAGCGAGCATGTGCAGACTGTTTTGGTGAGCGCGTGCAGAGTGTTTAGCAGGCATGTGAAGAGTGCTTAGGAAGTGTGTGCAGAGTCTTTAGCGAGTGCGTGCAGAATGTTTAGCAAGTGTGTGCACAGTGTTTAGCAAGCAAGTGCAGTGTTTTTAGCGAGCGTGTGCGGTGTGTTTTGGTGAGCACGTGCAGGGTTTTTAGCGAGCATCTGCGGAATGTTCTGGCATGCGTGTGCAGAGCATTTACTGAACGTGAGTGGAGTGTTTTGGTGAGCGTGTGCAGTGTTTTTAGGAAGCGCATTTGGAGTGTTTTGGCATGCATGCCAGAACATTTAGTGTGTGTGTGCGGAGTGTTTTGGCAAGCACATGCAATGTTTTTAGCAAGCATGTGCGGAGTGTTCTGGCATGCATGTGCAGAGCTTTTAGCGAACGCGAGTGGACAGTTTTGGCGAGCGTGTGCGGAGTGTTTTGGTGAGCACGTGCAGTGCTTTTAGCAAACGAGTGCGGAGTGTTTTGGCGAGCGTTTGAGGAGTGTTTTGTTATGCGCAAGTAGAGCATTTAGGGAGCGTGTGCAGAGTGTTTAGCATGCGTGTGCATAGTTCTTAGCGAGAGCATGCAGAGTGTTCAGCCAGTGTGCGCAGAGTGTTTAGCGAGTGTTTGCAGAGTGTTTAGTGAGCGCATGCAGAGTTTTTAGCGAGAGTGTGCAGAGTGTTTAGCGAGTGTGTGCAGAGTGTTTAGTGAGCGCGTGCAGAGTTTTTAGCGAGTTTGTGCAGAGTATTTTGTACAGCATGTGCAGAGTTTTTAGCGAGTGCGCCCGGAGTGTTTTGACATGTGCCTGCAGAGCGTTTTGCAAGTGCATGTGGAGTATTTTAGCGAGCGTGTGCTGAGTGTTTTGGCATGGCTGTGCAGAGATTTTAGCGAGCGCGTGCGTAGTGTTTTGGCGAGCACGTGCAGAGCATTTAGCAAATGCAAGTAGAGTGATTTGACAAGCGCGTGCAGACTGTTTTGGCATGCATGTGCAGAGATTTTAGCGAACGCGAGTGGAGTGTTTTGGCGAGCGTGTGCAGAGCACATAGTGAGCATGTGCAGTGGTTTAGGGAGCATGTGCAGACTGTTTTGGCGAGTGCGTGCAGAGTGCTTAGCGAGTGTGTGAAGAGTGTTTAGCGCACGTGTGCAGAGTGTTTAGCGACCACGTGCGAGTGTGTGCAGTGTTTAGTGAGTGCATGCGGAGTGTTTTGGTGAACACGTGCAGAGCACTTAGCGAGCATGTGCAGTGGTTTAGCGAGCATGTGCAGACTGTTTTGGCGAACGCATGCAGAGTGTTTGGCAAGCATCTGAAGAGTGTTTAGCGAGTGCATGCAGAATGTTTACAGCGTGCGTACAGGTGTTTAGTGAGCGCATGCAGAGTGTTTAGCGAGTGTGTGCAGATTGTTTAGCGAGCGCTACAGAGTGTTTAGCAAGCGTGGGCAGAGTGTTTTGGTGAGCATGTGCAGTGTTTTTAGCGAGCGTGTGTGGAGTGTTCTGGCATGCGTGTGCAGAGCATTTAGCGAATGTGAGTGGAGTGTTTTGGCGAGTGTGTACGGAATGTTTTGGCGAGCACGTGCAGTTGTTTTAGGGAGTGCATTTGGAGTATTTTGGCATGTATAGCAGAACATTTAGCGTGTGTGTGCGGAGTGTTTTGGCAAGCACTTGCAGTGTTTTTAGCGAATGAGTGCGGAGTGTTTTGGCGAGCGTTTGTGGAGTGTTTTGGCATGCGCAAGCAGAGCATTTAGCGAACATGTGCAGAGTGTTTAGCGTGTGTGCATAGCGCTTAGCGAGAGCATGCAGAGTGTTCAGCGAGTGTGCACAGAGTGTTTAGCGAGTGCGTGCAGAGTGATTTGGCGAGCATGTGTGGAGTGTTCTGGCATGCATGTGCAGAGCATTTAGCGAACACGAGTGGAGTGTTTTGGCGAGCATGTGCGGAGTGTTCTGGCATGCATGTGCAGAACATTTAGCGAACACGAGTGGAGTGTTTTGATGAGCATGTGCGGAGTGTTTTGGCGAGCCCGTGCAGTGTTTTTAGTGAGCACGTGCGGAGTGCTTTGGTGATCACGTGCAGAGTGTTTTGGCGAGCACATGCAGTGTTTTTAGGGAGCGCATTTGGAATGTTTTGGCATGTACGGCAGAGCATTTAGCATGTGTGAGCAGAGTGTTTTGGCAAGCACATGCAGTGTTTTTAGCGAACGAGTGCGGCGTGTTTTGGCAAGCGTTTGTGGATTATTTTGGCAAGTGCGAGCAGAGTGTTTGGGGAGTGTGTGCGGAGTGTTTAGCGAGTGTGTGCATTGCGCTTCACGAGAGCATGCAGAGTGTTCAGTGAGCGTGTGCAGAATGTTTAGCGAGTGCGTGCAGAGTGTTTACTGAGCGCATTCAGAGCGTTTAGGGAGCGTGTGCAGAGTGTTTAGCAAGTGTGTGCAGAGTGTCCAGCGAGTGTGCGCAGAGTTTCCAGCGAGTGTGTGCAGTGTATTTAGCGAGCTCGTGTGGAGTGTTTTGGCAAGCATGTGCGGAGTCTTTTGCTGAGTTTGTACGGAGTGTTTTGGCGAGCGTGTCCAGAGTGTTTTGGCAAGCGCATGCGGAGTGTTTTGGCAAGCTCTGCAGAGTGTTTGGCGAATGCGTGCGGAGTGTGTTGGCCGAGCATGGACAGTGTGTTTTGGTGAGCGTGTGCGGAGTGTTTAGCGAGCGTGGGCCGAGGTTTTGGGTGAGCGCATGCGGAGTGTTTTGGTGAGCGTGTGCTGAGTGTTTTGGCGAGTGCATGGGAAGTGTTGGCGAGCGCCTGTATAGCGCTTAGCGAGAGCGTGCAGAGTGTCCAGCAAGTGTGCGCAGTGTTTCCAGCGAGCGTGTGCAGAGTTACCAGCAAGTGTGTGCAGAGTGTCCAGCGAGAGCGTACAGAGTGTCCAGCGAGTGTGCGCAGAGTTTCCAGCGAGTGTGTGCAGAGTTACCAGCGAGTGTGTGCAGAGTTTCCAGCAAAAGCATGCAGATTGTCCAGCGAGCGTGTGCAGAGTGTCCAGCGAGTGTGCGCAGAGTTTCCAGCAAGTGTGTGCAGAGTGTCCAGCGAGTGTGCGCAGAGCTTCCAGCAAGTGTGTGCAGAGTGCTTAATGAGTGCGTGCTGAGTATTTTGGCGAAGGTGTGTGGAGTCTTTCGCTGAGTGTGTGCGGAGTGTTTTGGCGAGCAAGTGCGGAGTGTTCTGGCGATCGCGTGCGGAGGTTT